>NC_081410.1:349465530-350716780 GCF_030272615.1 Cryptomeria japonica
CATTGATATAATTGTAGACTTATCAGCAGGCCATGAGATATTTTCATTAATGGGTGGATTCTTGGGATACAATCACATAAGACTTGCCCCCAAAGATCAAGAAAAGACAACATTCACTTGTACATGGGGTAATTACTACTATAATTTTATGTCATTCGGGCTTAAGAATGCAGGAAAAAATTATCAGAGAGCCATGACAACAATTTTCCATGATATGATGCATACAATTATGGAAGAATATATAGATGACATACTTGCAAAATCTCATACAAGGAAAGAACATTTGAATATCTTTGGCAAGATCTTTGACAGGCTTGAACAATATTGATTAAGATTGAATCCAACGAAATGTGCATTTGTAGTAACCTCTGGAAAAATTCTTGGGTACATTATATCAGCTCGTGGAATTGAAGTAGATCCTAAAAAAGTCAAAGCTATCATGGAAATAGAGTCACCTAAGAACATAAGTCAATTGTGTTCTCTACAAGGGAGATTGCAATCAATAAGAAGATTTTTTGCCCATCTAGCAGATAGATGTCATCCATTCACTCACCTATTACACAAGAATGTTCTATTCAAATGGGATCAGAAATGTGAGGAAGATTTTATACAAATCAAGGAATATCTGGCGAATCCTCCAGTATTGGTATCATCGATCAAAGGGAAACCCTTGTTGCCTTATATCCTAGCAACAAATGTATCACTAGGAGCTCTCTTAGCACAACATGATGAAGAAGGAAAAGAAAGAGCAATGTATTACATTAGCAGAACACTTGTAGGCTATGAATTGAACTATACATCAGTTGAGAAGACATGCCTAGAATTTGTATTTGCAACTTAGAAATTGTGACACTATATGCTGACTCATTCTATCAAATTAATAGAAAAAATAGATCCATTGAAGTATTTGTTGAACAAGTCAACTTTCACAGGTAGATTGGCTAAATGGGTCATGATACTAAGTGAGTTTGATATAGAATATATTGATTGAAAAGCTATCAAAGGACAAGTCATTGCTGATCAATTGGCTGAAGTACCCCTACAAGATGACACACCATTGCACATCAAATTTCTTGATGTCGACATTCTAACAGTTAGCACAAATTTTTGGGAGTTGTATTTGTTAGAATAACTGGTGAACAACTAAGAGGGGGGGTGAATCAATTGTCAACAAATTATATTAATCAACCCACTTTATAACCTTTATCCAGAGCACACAAATATTGAATACCAAAATAGAAAAAATAGATACCAATAAGTAATTAAACTTAAGAATGAAATAGAGAATTAACACAATGCAACCATACCACATAACACCATGATTTGTACATGGAAAAGCCCATAAAGGGAAAAACCACGGTGGGAAGCCTACCCACAGTCAGATGATACTTCTGTAGAAAGTATGTGATACAATAAGGGGCCTGGACATGTAGGAAGGCACACTGCCTAGAGCGTACTACTCATTACAAAGGAGTCTCACTAAATACATAGAGGTTATAACCACCTCAATATAATTGGACAACAATGCAGAAGAATGAACTGCCAATGATAGCATCTACCATGCCTGATTACAGTCCTAGTTAATCTCAATACCAGAGGCCTTTGACCTCTTACACAAACCCAATTCGATCACCTATGATCGACCAAATCTCCTTTGCATATGATATTTCATTCCATGACCATTACCACCACAATCATGATCTACATTGAGATCCTACATCAATTTATACAAACCCTAAGGCCTAAACCAATTAGGTTGGCCACTTAAAAGATATTACAATAAGATCATTACATACATCCTCATTAAAATGATATATCATGTCGGCTTTAGAGCAAAACAATATCAACCAATCCATAAATCATCCTAGTAACATGTAGAGAACACGTATCATGATACCAGTCTATAACCTAGACCCAAGTAGATTCACCATGCCAAAGCAATGTCTCCAATCAGTTGAGGCACGAACAAAGATTACCTTTTGCATCCTGAATTTCATCCAGAAGCCGCACCAACACCACTTATTCATCTTGTCAAATATTCTAAGTAAAATCTTTGTCTGTAAAACCTTAAACCCTTACTGGTATAGGCTTACTAGAGTGTATGATATCATTCAATCATCAAGTCAATACCAATTGACCAAAACATACTCTAGAATCATCAAACCAAACATATTCCATTGATCCAAACATGTCGATAGTATCGAACTGATAGTCCCTTTTGTCGGTAACACTATTTCTTCTACCGATAACCAAAATCTGTCTGTCAGTAACCAATCATAATAGCTAGTGTTGACATCAATGACAAAACATCAATGCAACACATAATCAATTCCTTCATATTGACAATAGTATTTTGATGGCTCCTATAGACAACATGGATCAAGTGCTAGAATTTTGTTCATCACACCTCAAGGACATACAATTCCAAAATCATATAGACTATAGTTCCCCTGCACAAATAACACTGTAGAATATGAGGCATTGATTATTGGAATCAAAATGGCTATTAAATGGAACATCAAAGAATTGCATGTTTATGGTGATTCACAACTCATAATCAATCAAATAAATGATGATTATCAAATTAAAGATGACCATTTGATGCCCTATAAACGGTTAAATATTTTTAAGAGAACTTTGAAGAAATATCATTCACTTAGATCCCAAGAAATGAGAATAAAGCAGCAGATGCAATGGCTACAATAGCATCTCCTTTGCAGAATCAAGAAAATCAACACCATTACGAATTCCTAGTAGAAGATATCTTGAATCCTACCATTGAATCCTAAAATAACCACATGATTATCCATATATATGGAACCGATCAATCCTTATACAGACAAACTTATCAATATCTAAAGGAGAATATCCTTCCTCCCGACCTATCCCTTATTCAGAAAGTAAATTTTATTCATCAATCATCCTGCTATACTATCATTGCTGATACCTTATATAGACGAGGTCTAGATAGTACTTTATTGAGGTGTCTTCAACAAGAAGAATCTGAGAAAGTTCTTAATGAAGTCCACGCAGGTATTTGTGGCACGCACTCAAGTGGTTTAATGATGGCCAAGAAACTTATTCGCTTGGGCTACTATTGGCCTACTATGGAGAGAGATTCATTTACATATGCTAAGAGATACAAACAATGTCATATCCATGGGAATCTCATTCATGCACCAGCACAAGAACTGCATCCTATGGTAGGTTCATGGCCATTCTCTCAATGGGCACTTGACCTAGTGGGTAAAATAAATCCTTCATCTTCTAATGGACATAAGTTTATTTTAACTGCTATTGAGTATTTCATTAAATGGATTGAAGCAGTGCCTTTGACAAAGGTGATAGGAAAACAAATATCATCATTCATTCTGAATTATATAATTTGTCGCTATGGAGTCCCTATGACGATCATCACTGATAATGAGAAACCATTTAAGAATCAAGATGTAAAGGAACTATGTGAGTGATTTCATATCCAACATAGGTTTTCTACACCATATTATCCATAGGGAAATGGTCAAGTTGAGGCATCAAACAAGACAATCCTAAAAATCTTCAAGAAAATAGTTAATGAAGCTAGTAAAGACTGGCATATTCAGCTAAATCCTGCACTTTGGGCATACAGAACTAGAATCCACACACCAATGGGGTAAAATCTATATTTCTTAGTCTATGGATCAGAAGCCATATTACCAGTAGAAGTAGAGATACCTTCTCTATGAGTATCCTTGCAAGGTCTTATTCCAAAAGAAGAGCAGCAAGTCTCTAGACTTCAAGAACTTGAGCTGATTCAGGAGTGTCACCAAAATGCTTCAGATCACTTGAAGGCATATCAATAGAGAATGGTGAGAATTTATAACCACAGAGTTAAGCTAAGAATTTTCTAAATTAGAGACTTAGTCTTAAGAGAAAATCCATGAAATCAACAAGATTGAGAATAGAAAGGTAAATTTGAGCCAAACAGGTTAGGTCTCTTTGTCATGGTAGCAACATATGGTTCAAGAGCATACAGATTATCTACATTAGAATATGATTGGTTTTATGAGACTATCAATACTATGCATTTGAATAAATTCTATACTTAAAAGTATCAGTAGAAAAGTACCAAAAATAGTGAAAAAGGAGAAAAAGCCTAAAAAATCATAAAAACAGTAAAAATCCTTGAAAAGCATAAAAGGAAAAAAAAAAAAACAGTGTAAAACGGTGAAAACAATTACAAAAAAATTAAATATGGAAAAAATGCAATAAATTTAGATGGTGAAAACCTAGTAAACAGATGCTATCTAAAAGTGGGTTCTTCCATCTATGAGATCTCTTTGCGCATCCATCTATCCCATCACATACATCCATCATATCACATCCATATATCCTATCACATGCATCCATCCTGTCACATCCATCTATCCTCACATATTCATTCCATCTTTTGCATCCATTTCTCTGAATCATTAAAAAGAAATATGCATCTTATCAAACAAGTTATTAGTCTTTGACATACTTAGCATAGTCATTGTCTTAGATTTTATTATAATTAATCATATCTATGTTGATCCCACCATGGTTTGGATAATTTTTCATACATCCGTAATAATTTTTGTTTCTGTTGGGGGCAAAATCCTAAAATCCTTTTTCTAAGGTGATCTTTTAAATCTTTGAAAATCCAAAAACATTCAAAAATTTAGAAAACTAAAAACACTTGGGGTTTTGAAACAAATGATGAACAACAAGCAATGAAGATCAAGGCATTTGTAACAACTGGACTAAAGATTCAAAACACAAAGATATAAACCAGTAAGTAATGATAGATTATCAACAAATATTCATCAAGGTGATTATATCAGTTAATGACCATGAGAACATATGAATGATTCATAAGATTCAGTGTTTATATCTTGATTTTTGCTAATCATGTAATCTATGCAACTCGATGATGTCCATGACTAGAGAAGCCATGATGGGGAATGATTATTTTCTTTTCTTGTTGCATGTGGTTAATCTCTTAATAAGGTATGTACTTGTCTAAGGATATGATTGGCAAAATATCATGGAGGACATTCCAAGTCATGCATGAAAGGGGATAATCCTTATTTGTTCTGCAAGAAATACTCAGGTCATCTTGATTTATTATATCAAGTTACTTGTATAAACTTTCTATATCAAAATCCATGTAAGAAGCACTCAGGTCAACTTGAATCATTATGTCATGTTGCTTGTATTTTCTTACAACATTTAAAAGCTCAATGATAAAATCAAGCACTGTTACAAGAAAACATGTGAATAATGCAAGTACTATTTTCGATAGATCATTTAGATTAATTATTATTGGTATTCATTTTATCATTTGCATTATAAGCATTCATCCCATTTTATTCAGGGATCAACAGTCATAAATAAAGATTGAGTATACTTGGACAAACAAAAAAAAATTGCATTGATCATTTTAGGTTCATTTATCTTTAAAATCTTTAGGTTTGCATATTAATTGCCATCATTCATTTCATTAGTTTGCATTCAATCATAACAAAAAACTTATTTGCATTTCATTACTGCATTTCATTGATCATTTGTCATTATTAGTTGCATTAAGTTCATCATCATTTTGCATCTTTTAATCATTAGTTCATTATATCCATTAAAGATCATTTAATTACATATTTTTCATCTATCATATCATTATAAGCATCTCATTATGATTATAACATCTCATTTACAAACATCACAATATCATCTCATTAGCATGTGCATATACGTCATAATAGGTATGAATCACATGAGTCTTATAAAGCATATCATTATAAACATTTGCATCCATGATTATCAAATTATAAATCAAATGCATTTCAAGTAAATCATTTTATCATCTTATCATCACATGCATATACATCAAGGAATATAAATAAACATCCATTTCATATTTTCATTATTTTTCATATAGATCATGTCAACAATATATCAATATCATCATCACATTATATAAATCATCATCATATCTTCAAGAGAATATCATGGAATATGAAGGAAAGGAGAGATCATCATCATATCATCCATGAACAAAGATCATCATCATATCATCCACGAACAAAGATTATCATAACATCATCCATCTAATCATTGCATATATAGATCAGTAAAGCATCATCCATGTAGTCAATGCATAAAAGTCATCATCATATAAAGTAGCATACATAATAAATCATGAATCATCAGCATCATATAGGGTCCATGTTTGCATATCATCAGAAAAAAATAAAAAGTCCAAGTATACAATGATATCACCATAATCAATAAAGTACAAATGTCTCAATGATACAAATGCAAGATAAGATCAAATCAAGGATTTCCTATACTAGTCCCTCCTAACTATGTCTGTCTCTATGGTTGTGGGTGAGATGATCCTCTAGATGGCCCTAATCCTCAATCCGTGCTACTTTGAAGAGGCCCCATAAGCCCACCACTACTGGTATCCATCTTGTTGGATATAGGAGTAGTCGCATAGCTCCCAACTCTTTGGCTCTCTAAAACTAGATCCTCATATCATCAATGCCAATACATTATCTCCTTCCTAGCCCAACATCAGCTAGGAGAGATATAGATCCAACCTATTGAATATGATCAAGGAAAGCCTATGTATCCTATTGTCTCCTCACAACTCTATCCCTCTCAACAGTGAGTGCTAGTACCTGTGCCCTGAGCTACTCTATTTCTTCTCTAAAGTCATCTATGGTCTACTATTGTGGCACATCCTACTGGGGTACATCCCACATGCCCTCATCCCCACCTCCCTCTCCACCTACTGGAGTCTCCACCCGAGTAGCTCTCATGATATGTCATCGAATGAGAGGCACATGATCCTTTGAATCCTCCTCCCCCTCATCCCAACCACCCTAAGCTACAATAATCCCTAGATCTAGACAAATTTGACCAAAATTAATACCTCTCCCTCGGCCCCTATCCAATCCTCTGCCTCTGCCTAGTCCTGGAGAGGGTAATCCTCTCGTTGCTCTAATCTCTCCTCTCCCTGCATCTCTGCCTACTGGAGGAAGTACACCTCCTACCCTCCCAACCCTACCTACCATGGAAAGTGTTCTTCCTACCCTGCCAACCTATGCAAAAGGTCCTACTCAAACTCTCACCTAGCCTCCCCTTTGTCCTTGTCTCCCTCCTCTTCCATCTCCCCCCCATCTCCCCCATCTCCCCCGGCCTCTCGTGTAGATCTTAGCTCTCATCTGCATCTTTGTCATCGAATAGTAGGATCATATGAATCATCCTCCTCATCTCCTAAGATGGGAGGAGGGTCTGCTGGATCAGTAATGTGAGGAAATGAGTGTACAAGCATATACTAAGCATAATCTGTTGTAATCCTAGCATCCAAAATGTGTAATCTTAAATCAAAAGCTACAATTGAAACTACCAAAAACTCTACATGTTCTATCTCAAAAGATAAAGAAGGGCCCCAATCTCGCCTATTCTTGTATCATCATGCATACATGGTGACACCAAAAGGCATGTGCTGAATAATCCCGAACTGTCTCAAAATGCAACCAAACAACTATTGCTAAATAGTATACGAAGTATGACCAATCAAATATCTACTCTGCAAAATCAATGGAAAAGTCTGAGTATCCTCCATCCAAGGCTCACAATCAATATATGGTCTCCAAATCACAGTATCCATGGAGTCTAAAACCCATCCCCAATACTCCATCTTACCCAACTTTGACTGAATAATGATACCTCTATACAAATATGTTTCCATGCTTGAAATGTGTGTTGAATATTGATTAGAGAAAAAGACTATCACGAATCTATCTAATCAAAACATACAAACATGTGCAATGAAAATAAAAAATCTTAAAGGAAATGGAAGAAATTAAACTAAATTAAGAAACTCCCTATTCCAGATTTTGCTTCCATTGTTCTTCTCCAAGTCGCTTTTGGTGGCTCTCAGGTATTGTACTGGGATTTCCTGCATAGATAGATTTTCAACATAGAAGGGGTGAGAATTTGAACTCAAGTGTTGATTCATAGATAACTAAATTTGATTGATCAGTGAACTCAATAGATTGATATGTTAACATGATTGATTGATTTGTTAACATGATTGATTGGAGAGTGAACTCAATTGATTAACCACTAGACTTAATAGACTAGCTAGTTGATTGAATTGATTGATTAGATGACTGATTAGATAGATTATAAGACTTAATTGATTGATTAGTCAGAAAAATATGATTTTGAGTGAAAATGGGTGATTGAAGAGTTAACTGATTTGATCAATCAGTTTGATTTCAACATGTGTTGTAGGATTTTGAAATTGAATTTCATTTTCATTTCAATTTGGATTTGAATTTGGGTTTTCGAATGCTGGAATGCACATGAAATTAACTGAAATTCACATTTGGTGAAATGTTAATTTGATGAAATGAAATTAATTGGAATTAGAATTGGGGAATTGGAGGAATAATTAATTAATTTAAATGAAATTATTTAAACATTAGAAATGAGCTTAATTTAATTAATAAAGATTATTTAACTAAGGAATAAATTGTAATTAATTAAATAATTAACATTTAATTAATATTTGAAAAGGATGAAATTAATTGGAGTTAGAATTTGGGGAATTGGAGGAATAACTAATTAATTTAAATGAAATTATTTAAACATTAGAAATGAGCTTAATTTAATTAATAAATATTATTTAACTAAGGAATAAATTGTAATTAATTAAATAATTAATATTTAATTAATATTTGAGATGGGTTTGAATGACGAAATGATTAAATAATGGAAATTAGATAATTAGTAATGTAGAATGGATGATTTAAATTAATAAATTAGCTTAATTAAATAATTAAATAATTACTTAATTAAATAGACAAATAATTAGTATGCGATCAATGAGACATTTTTAAGTGTCTACATTTGCCTCTCTCTGAGACAATATCAAAACGACGTTGTTTCAAAGAAAATGAAAAAAATGTCTGCCCTAGTATGCCCAGATGACACTAGGGTATAATGCCCCCTCAAGAGATTGTTTGTGCATTGAAGGCATGAATGGTTTCTTGAAAGAAGAAGAATGTTAGATGAGAGATGAAAGAATGGTTAACTTGGTGACACAAATGAGTTTGATTAGAGGAAAGAAAAGGTTAGAATGATTTCTAGATTGATTGAATGATAAGATTGATGGGATTTATAGGATTGATCTGATAAAGATAAAGTCTGGTTTTAGGAAGGACACATCCTCTATAAGACAGAAATGATCAAAACATCTGGTTTCAGGAAGGATACATCCTATATAAGACTAATATGCCTAGTTTTAGGAAGGATACATCTTGTATAAGACAAAGATAGATGATCAAAATTGGATGAATATCGAAATATGATGAAGGTGAGGAATAATTGATTGATAGATAGAAATGTTGAAATGATAGAATTATAGATGAAAAGATTGGAATTAAGTGATGAGAGAGATCATGTTAGAATGATTGGAAGAATTGAAAAGGTTTATTCAAGAAAAGATTCTTGATGAGAGAATGATCTTGATTGATACAATCAACATGATGAGATTTTAAAAAAATGAAATGATATGGTTGATGATGAATAGTATTCTTGTCTTCATTCATAGTGCAACACATTTTCATCACTGGGCCTTATTATGTAATAATGAAGCTTTGTACATCATGGTATGAAGAACCAAGATGCAAATATATCTCATTGCAAACAAACAAACATGTAGCAGACAAGGAGTGAACCCTTCATTCTAGGAATAACAACAGGGGTCGAGGTATGTGCGGTAGTCACAAGCATAGTTATCCTTCATGGGATACTTGTCAAATGAATGTACCAATCACCGACACCCACTAAAACTATTGCCCTAAAACTTCGTTGGTACACACCCATCATGGCCAAACATTTGGGCAAAACACAACCGACAAAAAAAAAAAATTTAGCACTTAATTACATGCATTCATTTACTTAAATACTTGTGACAACTTAACAGTTTGTTATAAATGAAATCTTGATTGATATTAAATACTAACATAACAATTATGATAACTTCTATTATCAAGCGGAGCAAATAATTTTCATGAGGGTGTTATTAAGTTCTCTCGAAATTTCCTTTCATTTCAGTTGCGCTTTTTAGTACTTATTTGGATCCATTTCTACTAAACAGACATTAATATAATTACCGGGTTTGATATTAATTATTTACTAAAGGTTAACACTATTGCTATTTCATTTCATTAATACTGCCTAATTGAGTAGATACAATTAAGGTGCCAAACGTCATTAAGTTAATTAAATTGTCTAATGGAAGACTCCACTTGGGATAATAAGGTACGCCTGGCTTAGTTCCTTAATTTTATTATAGAGAGATTTTATTACAATATCCTTTTAAATTATTTATTTTACTATATTGAATCATTCCATTTAATTATAAAAATAAAACCATTTTGATCTCTAAAATGAATTAAAATAATTTAAATCAAGTTTATATATTACTTTTTCCAACATCAACTATTTAATATTTTGCTTCCATTAATCCCATTACCCCTTGCTTTAATTTCAACCGATTGAACTTCTAAACTATGTTTATCCAAATATGATAATAATAATGTTGTAGGATATTTCATTATATTTTCCATTAAAAATCCCCTAAAAGGTTAACCTCCAAAATTAATTAGAATTTTAAGCTTTTTTTTTTTTTAAATATGCCCTCTTGACTATTTAAACATTTATAAAATATAAACACCTAATAAAATAATTAACTCTTCAATTTGTCCTATACATTATATATAAATGAACATTTAACATTGATAAAAAGAAATTAAGGATGGTAAATAAACTAATTAAATTCAGGACAATTTTTTTTTTTCACTTCCATAATTTTAAACTATATATATATATATATATATATATATATATATATATATATATATATATATATATATATATATATATATATATATATATAAAGTGAGGTTTATCCCCCTTTTTAGTTAAACATACCTAAATTTACCATGATACCCCTAAACCCCAATTCTGCTTTAATCATTACAAAAAGCCTCTTTTATTTATTTATTTATTTTTTTACTAGATTTGTTTTTAAAAAAAGATTTTGTTTTGTAATAATATTTTATATTTTTTATAAAATAAAGTTTTAAATAGTATTTTTTTTTTTTTCTTTATATATATTTTGATATATGAATATGTTGGTTTGAGTTTATATATATATATATATTTCAAACAAATAAGTTTATTATTAAGTAATGAATTCATTTAAACATTTAATATATATATAGATATATTGGACAATAAATTTATTTCTATTTATATCTGAGAAATAAATTCTTTTAAATATTCAATATAGGCATGAAAAGTTGTTTATATATATATGTTGTGTCTAGGACAAAAGCTTTCTATGAAAAATATAAAATCTGAAGCATATTTAGCAGATTAGATAATTTCTACAGAATCGAATCATTGAATTTATTTCCTTTTTATGGAAATCCTAGTTGCTAAAAGAAATAGATAGGTTATTTAAATATGGATTTACTATCAACAAAATATAGTAAAAAGCATAATTAAGTCAGTTAGAACAACAACTCTAGAATTTCTATTTATTTCATTTAATCTGTTTAACTATAGATTTTATTCTCTGTAACTAAACAAATGACAGTATTTAATAATTCTAACAACAACTATATAAATGACCAATTTAATAAATTTAACAGCAACTAGATAAATCTAGACTAAAATAAAACTTTAGAAATGACTATAATAAATCTGGTTTTTTTTAAATTTTCTGCAATGAACAAAATGACAGATTTAAATAAAACTAAATATGACATTTCCATGTATAGATCTAAATTTTAGATTTTATTTTATTTCTGAACCTACTACATGCAGGTAGATCTATTCCATTTCTTTTCTAATATCTTGATTTTAAATGCATAAAGGGAAAGAATACATTTCTTTCTTTTCAAAGCATCCTATACACAACAAATATTTATTTCAAAACTAAAAACCAGAAATAATCATTTCTTTTCTGCAATATAACATAAATAAATATCACATATCTTTAAAACATATTTCCAAGTCTTTATTGTAATTTTACAAATAGGTCTTTCATTTCAAATAGATGAGGACTTTCAAAGAATATTAATTATATTTACAACATTTTTCTGCAACAATTAACTCTAGCCATATCTACATGTCCTGATATTTTCTTCTAACAACCTAAAAATAAAACAAAGAGATGACCATGGAGTGCTCACCTCCTAGCCTAGGCTAACTAGTAGCCATCCCTGAGCTTGGAGAACCAAGCCCTAGATAGGATTACACACATGCAATACAAAAGACAAGGGAAAACACCAGCTCAAACACAATCCCAACCCAGGCTACACTACGCCACATATTTGTGATGTCTTTTCAAGGGTGGTAGTGGACCAAGTCCCTGAGGAGATTGCAAGTATGGTAAAACATATAGCCACCTCATGGGAAATTAAAACATATAGCCACCTCATGGCAAACCAAATACTTCAAGTATAACAACCCCACATTCCTTATGCCCCCCAAGGCATTCATGCCTTATTTTCCCTCCTTATGACCCCTAATGCATAAACAAGCCATGTAGCAAGGGTCACATAAAATCCCTTGTGATCACTCTCATAATGAGAGCCTCTCACTCGAGGGCTGTCACTTCTACCACCCACAAGCCCATCCTCTCTCCCAAGAGTAGGAGGTCTTGTTTACTCCCAAAACACATACATTGCATAAGCACAAAATACTAAGTAAATTTCCAAGAAATACATGCATGAAAACCAGTCTTTCTCACAGTCATTTTTCTTTAAAAACAACATACAATAAGAAAACATTACAAGAAAAGTAGAACCAACCTTAAACTACCCAAAGGTATGCTAGTTTTGTTGAGGATGAGCAAAACAATTCCACAAGACTTCTCTTTCTACCCTTAGCCTACATTCTAAATCCCGAATCTATCTTTTTCTTTTCAAAATTCTTTTATCTCCAAAAATGGAGAGTGGGTGATTACCCCAAAAATCTCTCTTTCTTGCTTAAGAAGACACTAGTGTGAGTTCTCTCAAGTTTCTAAAACTAAAAAGGAAAGTAGGGTAAAATGGATATCTTTTCCTGTGCCACTCAAATACACATTAGTAATTTTCAATAACCTCGTATAATATTAAACACATGAATTAGAATACACATCAAACACTTCGCATACAATTTTCAATTGAACAATTCAATATATCTCATATCCAATTAAATCCACATAAGCAATTATCATAATTCTCATAATTTTGGTCCACACATTAAACATACATCTTAATTCTATTATCATAATAAGGTCCTGCAAATCCAATAATGACATACATCATCTCCAATTTATCCTATTCGAGAATCATATAGAGTTCTTTATCATTAAGCATATAAATGAAGCATCAACATTCATCAATGTTATCCAATCACAGAATCATATAAGTTCTACATCCAGACATAGCTGACATATGTTAAATCAAGATTATCCAATCAATGGATTGTCTAGGATTTCAAATTCATAACACATCAAAATGTACACCACAAGGTGCAATAACTTTATAACTTGGTTTAATTACTTTTCTCACCAATCTATCTGCCTAACACAGTCCATTCTATTAAATTATAAAGCATTTATTAATAGGGTCAGACATGCTCAACTAAGTTAATCAAAGCTTGGTTTGGGGAAGGCCTTACATCCTCCTCCCCTAGAGTTCGACTTACTCCTGGAAGTCGCATGAGTAGAATCAAGAAGTAGGGACATAACATTTCCCACATTTTCTATGAGTTACTCAGAATCTTAACTTCCCTACTAGAAGGATAAAATACCAAAATCAACTTATTATTGTAATTAACTTACTATCTTCACAAGGTTAAATTCTTAGTATTTTTATTACATTTCCCTTCGATCTCAGGTAGGTGTTTGTAAAGTTCTATCTTTCAACAATTTACATTAATGTGCCATCCAAATCATATCAATAACACACATCAACTTCCAAAATCAAGGTTACACATATCGAGTTTCTAGGAGTCCTACTTTGTTTAGAATTTGTTTAAAAGCATGTTTATCCTACTGTATTCTCGTCCAAGCATGTTACTTAAGAAAATTGACATCACACTTATCCACAATGAATCTACTTACTCTACAACAAGGCACCTCATTAGGGTGTTAATAACTATTTGCTAAACCATCCTAGGTGCATAATTTCTTCCAACTTTCTTAGGTGACAAGGCAAAATCAAATTTAGGTTCTTCAATTCCGCCCTTATATAGGGTAGTTTTCTACCACTAATGTTTATATTGTTTTTATTTCTAGGCACCAAGGTTTAAGTTTCATAGGGTACATTATTCGCAATTCCCAAACATTAAGGTACATAACAATCCCATTCTAAGGGAGTGATGATATTATTTATACTTATTCCAGATACCATCCATGCAATCATCTCCTTACACATGCTAAATTTACTCGTCGACAATTATTACTTTCGCAAATCATTAGGTCTAGATCATACTATTTATAAATTTTTCTCTTTCAGGTTACTCTCAATTACTCTTATTTAGGAGTATCTTCCTTCCTTTATCTTGATTTGATAAAATATATCCTTTGTTAACATTTTACGCCCAATTTCACTCCTTGCGGTATTCTCCCTTGACACACTTTTAGTGGTTCAACGAACATGATAGATATTACACAAATCACATCACTAGGGCTAGTTATATTAACCACCAAAATGATCACTTGACTCTTTACAAGATCAAAAATATAAGTTACTTCTGCCCAGTCCAATAAAAAAAAGAAAAATGCCAGCAATTGAAAGATACCAAAACTGGAAACATGGCAAGTGCCATAGCTCAAAATAAAAGAAACACAAATTTAGTGGTCCTTTCATCCTTAAAAAAATAAAATAGAAAGTACTAGCCCCCATGTCACGAAATGCTATTCAAAGAAAATCAAACAAATAATGTCGAATCAAACTCAAAACAAGATGACCATTCTAGCCATGCTATAGGGAGTAACCGCAACACATCACCTAAGATCACGTGTCCTAAGTGTGTTAGGAAGTGATTATTAGACTCTTAAGGGTCTTAGATTTTTTTATAATCCTTTATTGATTTATGAAATAATTTCTTATACACAAGAGATCACAATCATTTTTTATAGATCATGTTCCATTTTAACCTTCATGTGCTTACAATTACCAGCAACACTTTCTGATATAATTCGTTATCTGTTTAGGGTTATTAACATCCTTAATTATATCTAACAGGTGATTTCCCTAACTCTACCATTCTCTGTCAATTCTTCTTGGACTTCCATTACTTATCTTAATATGCTAAACCTTGATCCAATGTTACGTGGTAGCTCAAGTATCGACACTTTCATATCTTACACACTTGGTTGATAGTTCGGTACAAATTTGACACTTGTTTACTTAGAACCACTTAGGGTTGTATAACGTAATCATATAATTTTACTAGGGAAATCATTTGTTTTCTTATCACCTTATGCTAGCTCCTTATATTTTCACCTCTAACATTCACTTGCCTTCATTAGGTAGGAGCTTGTTGCCAAATTACTAACACTTATGGTTAAGAGCCATTTGGGGTGAAATTATTGTCAAGTAAGGTCGATAATGGTTGACAACAATTTCTACCCACACATTTCATGACATAATTCAAACAACTCGGAGAGTGGACTTATTCTCTCTTACTTCACTTATGCAACTATGAAATCAAGGGGGTGTGCACTCAAAAAGTGACCAACACCCATCCTTTTAATTAAAATTTAGTAAAGAGGGAAGTTGTCTCGTTCCATATTACTTATTTATATATACTAACTAGCCATTTCCGACATATCACAACTTACGATTTCTTTCGGTCCACAAAAAAAATAAACACCTTATCGTCATAATATTTTGTTACCTAATTACGGTATAACTTAAGGGTGTCCAATAATTACCAATGTCTTAAGACCCATAATTTTTTTACGTTCTCCCCTGGCTAACCACATAATTCAGCTCCTTATCTATGTTCTCATAAAATATTTTATACTGCCAACTAATTCTCATTAAAGCTTTGGTATTATATTACTGTTATACTATTTTTTTCCTAAGCCATTTCCATCTACACGTTGTTTCATCCATACTTAATGTTTTCGCATACTTTCACACTTGAGTGCCAAAATTTGCAAAGCTTCTTCGATTGTGCCTAGTAGATAAATGGTGTTACATATTGTCTTGTACCTAGCGGCTAACCATGATTGGGTTGCACTTTTCTTCTTAGTTTCTGAACGAAAAATAGTTACACATTTCTAGATTATGGGATCCTAATACTTTTACACTCCTTGCATTTCAATGGGGATTTTTGTATGATTACTAAATCAACTCTACTCTCTCT
Source organism: Cryptomeria japonica (assembly GCF_030272615.1). NCBI lineage: Eukaryota > Viridiplantae > Streptophyta > Pinopsida > Cupressales > Cupressaceae > Cryptomeria > Cryptomeria japonica. The sequence goes on from NC_081410.1 coordinate 349,481,986, forward strand.
TCCATTATTTACTTTCTCCAAGATTTTCTTCCCATAAAGGAACTAGTTGAGGTTTTACTTGCTTGTTTCCCCAATTATATAACCACGGATGAACTTAGGTTTTATTGTAAATATGTGTTTTTACCCAAGAAGTTCATGCCTCCTTTGTCCTTATTTAACTCACCTATAGTATTACTAGGGTTTTCTGAAAAAGGAAATTTCCATTCATCAAATTGAGTTCTTATCTACAGGGTTATCCAACTCTAGCTCCACTATATTGCTACAAACATTGTCTAACAAATGCTCTTAATAAGAAATCTAACATGACCACATTCTTAAGGTACCTAGTCATTAGGATAGGTCAATGCTTCTATCTGAGATTCACAAGAGTTCCTTTTAATTCTCCTGCATTTATGTCTTCTATGGCAGCCTTGATCTTTTTAACCATCATAATTTCATATAGCTTAAAATTTTAATTAGATTTGTCTCGATTCTTATTTAACTTGTTTATGGTGACTTCATCTAAGGTCTAACTATCTTGCTTGACTTGCCATGTCAAGAACATATCTCGATGGATGGCACTCCTTTAGTTACCATCAGAGGTATTTTATTGAAAGATTCATCTCCTCCTACTTGGTTTGATTAGGGCAATTATTGCATTTTAGGTTCCAATTGAATGGTAACCTCATAAGCACAAAAGTACTATCTTTTCATTTTTAAACACTGAGATACTTCATATAAATAAATAATTGAACATTTCGCAACCCTTGGGATTTTATTATGCTATAAGCCTTATGACTAATAGGTTCAAATTTCAGGGCTTTTAGTGACCCTTGGAACCCCTTGAATTGATATTTGTTGATTTGTTGATCTAAAAGAATTTTCATTTATGTTTCACTTTGTTATATCACATGTTTCCACCTAGGTGTTATACTTCAAGTCATAGTTCGGTTTCAACTAAGTTATAAATGTAGCCCATGTTCACCAGTGTATGAACCTAGGGCTTTGATACCAAAATGTCATGCCCAAACTTTTGGGCAAAACACAACCGACAAAATTTATTTTTTTAGCACTTAATTACATGCATTCATTTACTTAAATAGTTGTGACAACTTAACAGTTTGTTCTAAACGAAATCTTAATTGATATTAAATACTAACATAACAATTATGATAACTTCTATTATCAAGAGGAGCAAATAATTTTCATGAGGGTGTTATTAAGTTCTCCCAAAAGTTCCTTTCATTTCAATTGTGCTTTTTAGTACTTATTTGGATCCATTTCTACTAAATAGACATTAATATAATTACCGGGTTTGATATTAATTATTTACTAAAGGTTAACACTATTGCTATTTCATTTCATTAATACTACCTAATTGAGTAGATACAATTAAGGTCCCAAACATCATTAAGTTAATTAAATTGTCTAATGGAAGGCTCCACTTGGGATAATAAGGTACGCCTGGCTTAGTTCCTTAATTTTATTATAGAGAAATTTTATTACAATATCCTCTTAAATTATTTATTTTACTATATTGAATCATTCCGTTTAATTATAAAAATAAAACCATTTTGATCTCTGAAATGAATTAAAATAATTTAAATCAAGTTTATATATTACTTTTTCCAACATCAACTATTTAATATTTTGCTTCCATTAATCCCATTACCCCTTGCTTTAATTTCAACCGATTGAACTTCTAAACTATGTTTATCCAAATATGATAATAATAATGTTGTAGGATATTTCATTATATTTTCCATTAAAAATCCCCTAAAAGGTTAACCTCCAAATTTAATTAGAATTTTAAGCATTTTTTTTTTTTTTAAATATGCCCTCTTGACTATTTAAACATTTATAAAATATAAACACCTAATAAAATAATTAACTCTTCATTTTTTCCTATACATTACATATAAATGAACATTTAACATTGATAAAAAGAAATTAAGGATGGTAAATAAACTAATTAAATTCATGACAATTTTTTTTTTTTTTCACTTCCATAATTTTAAACTATACATAAATAAATAAATATATATATATATATATATATATACACACACACACACACACATATATATATACACACACACATATATGTGTGTGTGTGTGTGTGTGTGTGTGTGTGTGTGTGTGTGTGTGTGTGTGTGTGTGTACACATATATTTAAAGTGAGGTTTATCCCCCTTTTAGTTAAACATACCTAAATTTACCATGATACCCATAAAACCCCAATTCTTCTTTAATCATTACAAAAAGCCTCTTTTATTTATTTATTTATTTTTTCAATAGATTTGTTTTTAAAAAAAGATTTTGTTTTGTAATAATATTTTACTTTTTTTATAAAATAAAGTTTTAAATAGTTTTTTTTTTCTTTTGCTTTATTTAAAAAGTGCAAATATATATTTTGATATATGAATATGTTGGTTTAAGTTTTTATATATATACATCTACACACACACACACACACACACACATATATATATATATTTGAAACAAATAAGTTTATTATTAAGTAATGAATTCATTTAAACATTATATATATATATATATATATATATATATACAATAAATTTATTTCTGTTTATATCTGAGAAATGTATTCTTTTAAATATTCAATATAGGCATGAAAAGCTGTTTATATATATATGTTGTGTCCAGGACAAAAACTTTCTATGAAAAATATAAAATCTGAAACATATTTAGCAGATTGGATAATTTCTACAGATTTGAATCATTGAATTTATTTCCTTTTTATCGAAATCCTAGTTGCTAAAAGAAATAGATAGGTTATTTAAATATGGATTTACTATCGACAAAATATAGTAAAAAGCAGAATTAAGTCAGTTAGAACAACAACGCTAGAAATTCTATTTATTTCATTTAATCTGTTTAACTATAGATTTTATTCTCTGTAACTAAAAAAATGAAAGTATTTAATAATTCTAACAACAACTATATAAATGACCAATTTAATAAATTTAACAGCAACTAGATAAATCTAGACTAAAATAAAACTTTAGATATGACTATAATAAATCTGGTTTTTTTTTAATTTTCTGCAATGAACAAAATGACAGATTTAAGTAAAACTAAATATGACATTTTCATGTATAGATCTAAATTTTAGATTTTATTTTATTTCCCAACCTACTACATGCAGGTAGATCTATTCCATTTTTTTTCTAATATCTTGATTTTAAATGCATAAAATGAAAGAATACATTTCTTTATTTTCAAAGCATCCTATACACAACAAATATTTATTTCAAAACTAAAAACTAGAAATAATCATTTCTTTTCTGCAATATAACATAAATAAATATCACATATCTTTAAAACATATTCCCAAGTCTTTATTGTCATTTTACAAATAGGTCTCTCATTTCAAATAGATGAGGACTTTCAAAGAATATTAATTATATTTACAACATTTTTCTGCAACAATTAACTCCAGCCATATCTACATGTCCTGATATTTTCTTCTAACAACCTGCAAATAAAACAAAGAGATGACCATGGAGTGCTCACCTCCTAGCCTAGGCTAACTAGTAGCCACCCTCGAGCTCGGAGAACCAAGCCCTAGATAGGATTACACACATGCAATACAAAAGACAAGGGAAAACACCAGCTCAAACACAATCCCAACCCAGGCTACACTACACCACATATTTGTGATGTCTTTTCAAGGGTGGTAGTGGACCAAGTCCCTAAGGAAACTGCAAGTATGGTAAAACATATAGCCACCTCATGGCAAAACAAAACATATAGCCACCTCATGGCAAACCAAATACTTCAAGTATAACAACCCCACATTCCTTATGCCCCCCAAGGCATTCATGCCTTATTTTCCCTCCTTATGACCCCCAATGCATAAACAAGCCATGCAGCAAGGTCACATAAAACCCCTTGTGATCACTCTCATAATGAGAGCCTCTCACTCGAGGGCTATTATTTCTACCACCCACAAGCCTATCCTCTCTCCCAAGAGTAGGAGGTCTTGTTTACTCCCAAAACACATACATTGCATAAGCACAAAATACTAAGTAAATTTCCAAGAAATACATGCATGAAAACCAGTCTTTCTCACAGTCATTTTTTTTTAAAAACAACATACAATAAGAAAACATTACAAGAAAAGTAGAACCAACCTTAAACTGCCTAAAGGTATGCTAGTTTTGTTGAGGATGAGCAACCCAATTCCACAAGACTTCTCTTTCTACCCTTAGCCTACATTCTAAATCCCAAATCTATCTTTTCTTTTCAAAATTCTTTTGTCTCCAAAAATGGAGAGTGGGTGATTACCCCCAAAATCTCTCTTTCTTTCTTAAGAAGACACTAGTGTGAGTTCTCTCAAGTTTCTAAAATTGAAAAGGAAAGTAGGGTAAAATGGGAAAGGGAACTCTCATTCAAAAAGGAAGGTTAACAACTTAGTTCAAGCCTTCTAATTTCCATTTTCGCATAACTTAGAAAAGTCACTTTTTAGGGTGTCTAAATGGTCACATGGAAGTAGAAACATGCCTGAAATTACTTCTAACCCTTAGGTATACTTTATGGGCTTTAGGAAACCCTAATAAACTACCCCTAGGAGTCCATTTAACCCTTTTTAAACCCCTCTGAAGTTTATTTTCGGGTCAAACCTAAGTTGACCATCCCAAAGATTCTTTACCTAAGGCAATTATGGAATCACATTAAATTTAATTGAAAAAGCTATAGTTAAACAATTCCCTCAAAGAGACAAATTTAAAAACTCAAACATAAATCAACACGTGTCAAGTGACACAAGAAAATACTTTTACAAAATTGTACATGAAATCTTGTCTCTTGTTGGATTTAAGTAAGTCAAATAAATAACATTTAACACACATGCATCATTTACTATTACGAATAAAATACGACACAAATGGGGTGTTGTCTCTCCAAATAGACAAACCCTGGTTTTAGGAACATACATAGGTCTAGGTTTGGTTCTCCGTAATATTTCCATGGTCACATGGATATCTTTTCCTGTGCCACTCAAATACACATTAGTAATTTCCAATAACCTCGTATAATATTAAACACATGAATTAGAATACACATCAAACACTTTGCATACAATTTTCAATTGAACAATTCAATATATCTCATATCCAATTAAATCCACATAAGCAATTATCATAATTCTCGTAATTTTGGTCAACACATAAAACATACATCTTAATTCTATTATCATAATAAAGTCCTGCAAATCCAATAATGACATACATCATCTCCAATTTATCCTATTCTAGAATCATATAGAGTTCTTTATCATAAATCATATAAATGAAGCATCAACATTCATCAATGTTATCCAACCACGGAATCATATAAGTTCTACATCTAGACATAGTTGACATACGTTAAATCAAGATTATCCAATCAATGGATCTTTTAGGATTTCAAATTCATAACACATCAAAATGTACACCACAAGGTGCAATAACTCTATAACTTGGTTCAATTACTTTTCTCACCAATCTATCTGTCTAACACAATCCATTCTATTCATTTATAAAGCATTTATTAATAGGGTCAGACATGGTCAACTAAGTTAATCAAAGCTTGGTTTGGGGAAGGCCTTACAACACCACAAATAGAAAACAAAGAAAAAAAATTATGCCCATCACAGCTCCTCTAGTCACTTGTGGACATCTTTGAGTAGCATAGTAACATAATATGTTGCCAAATGATAAAAGATAAAAACTAACTAGGAAAAAATCCAGCAACCATACTAATTTGTGTCTTCATGTGATTGCTTGATGTGATAGTTGATAATGTTTGGTTTTAGAAAGTTGCGGACCCCGTTTAAGACTGATATGTCTGGTTTCGAGTGAATCCTCTTCTATTTAAGACAAGATACTAATCACATTGATATGGATAGTTGATACAATTCATAAGAATTGTTCAGTTTGATTGCATATGTTTGGTTTAATATAGTTATATCCTTTGTGAACTTCATGTGAAGTGTTTGTTAGATAGTTGCTAGGATATTTGATTCTTGCGAGACATGTTATTGCAAGTTTTTGATGTTTTTCGATTTTTAGTTTGTTTTCGAAGAGCTTTTCGATGTTTAGGGTTTTTGGTATTTTCTCAATATTTTTGTTCTTTTTTCATGATCGTATTTGAATTTTCTTGTTGTGATTTTGATGTTTTCTGATTTTTAATTTTTTCAGGACTTTTTTTGAATGTTTTAGTATTTTTATGGTTTACAAATGTTTTTGGTATTTTGATGGTTTTGATTGATTTTTGGATTTTTTTGAAACATTACTTGCCATTAATTGATAAAGATAAGACTAACTTGGACAAAATCTAGTAGTCATACTGATCTATGTCATTGTTTTGATTTATGTGATCATTGATAGGAATGTCTAGTTTCAAAGAGTGAGTACCCCGTATAAGACCGATCTATCTGGTTTCAAGTGTACTCTTCCTTGTATAAGACATGTTGATGTTTTATAAAGTTTGATCGATAGATTGATTAACAAGACATGTGATCAATTTGTTTGCAGAATTTGAGAGTTTACTTGTTGTTGATCTGATTTCATGGATGGCACATGCTTTCTTGCTTTGATTTTCATATTTTTTTATTTTTATTTTATTTTTCAATTTTTATGGTTTTTTCCAAGACATTTTCTAATTTTTAGGACTTTATCTAATTTTTAGGATTTTTAAGGATTTTTAGGATTTTTTCAATACTTTTTATGATTTTTAGAATTTTTGAAAGATTTTTTGATTTTTATGATTTTTTCAACTATACCCCTAGTATGCAGACCTGTATGACATGATGATCTAGGTAATGCACATGGTGACAATGAATTTTTGACATGAGCTAAGCTAATGCAGTATGCAAGAGGAAGATGCAATTCATATTCAAACAACGATGGTTGTGTGTTTCCTTCATTCTAAAATGCACTAATTGAATTGAAGGTGTGAAATGTTTCAAATATAGGAGTTCAATTTGTTCTCAAAATAGTTTAGACCGTCAAACCTAACACACTATGTAACAAAGATTTATGAATGGAGGCACATAAAACTTCTCCATCAATTCTTGAAACTTTGATCTTCTTTTGCCCATGTGTGTGTAATTGAGTTTATTTTGACCCTTATAATCATCAAAGACCCTTGGAATCCTATGTGACTAGCTACGTGAGTTATTCTGACTTCAAAAGCAACCTAGATAGAGCCTCGCTGCTAGCAATCTTTTAGGGCTCTGACTAGGTTATGCACAGTAATCTCTCAAATATTGCTCCATTGCTAGCAGGAATCCATAGTCTGGATGGAGTTATTTGTATGTTCCCATAGTCAATCTTTTATTGTTGCACTTGTATGTGTGATATTTCAATAATATATCATTGTTTATTCTGCCATGATATTTTGATATTGATTTTGGCATAGCACTTTTTTTTTTTGCGTTGACTTGTAAGTAATGAAACCTACTTGGGTATGACGATTACAACGGAACTAAAGTAGAACTTTGGGTTTTTCACTAGCCACATGACCAAATGTTATATCTATAATGACTTAGAGCTATTGATTAATATGTCATATATACCAATTGATAGATTTTGTGTAACAAGACTTGATAGTGAAACTTCTACCCAACCAAGGATAAAGCTCAAACACAAGATGATATTAAAGATGAATGACTGAAGACCTCCTAAAAGCTTCATGAACAAGTATCTAGGAAATGAGACAACCTTCATTCCTTTCAGTGCAGACAGGTGAATGAGTCAAACAATCATCATATTTTTATTGATGCAACTATATGAGAAAGCAATAATGATATACAACTATATGTTGTGCAATGGTGATATGCAAGAAACTATGGTGTACTCTGAAATGAAGATATATAATGCAGTAAAGAAATTTCCAAATGCAGTACTGAAAAATTGAAAGGAACCCACCCTTAGATGTAATATCTCTTTAGGTGCATGTTGTTATTGAGTTGGTATGAACTTTGTGTAGATAATTCATTGGTCTTTGTTTGAAGAGTTGGATGAATTTGTCTTTTTCAATAGGATATTCAGTTGGGAGTCTTTCATGTAGAGTTTATTCTATAGCCTCTTTTCAAACCAATCCAGCTGTGGTAGACCTTCTTAACCCCAGTCTTTCAAGTGTGGGTATATGAGGCAAATAGATTTTGGTATTGAAGTTGTGACATGAGTGGGTGTTATGTTAGTTTTTATTGACGCACTTGAAGAGGATGATGAAGCCAACCAGGTGTTGATCTCATTAGATGGTGCTATGTTTGGTTTTGTCACCACATTGGCATTTGATGATGGCGCACATACAATCATTGACAAGTTGTCCTGTGTAGTATGATCTAGATTGGTGATTTCATTGATAAGGGTTTCATCAACAACTTGTATAGAAACATTGAGATCATGAGGGAGACTAGGAGATATGGTAGATTCATTTGAGCAAGAATCTTGTGAGAGACATGGAGGATTATGACATGGAAATGATGGGATGGAGGGATCTTGACAAGAATCTGGAGAAATAGTGAGATCTTTTTTGTGACATGAAGGTAAAGGTATGCTTTGATCCTGGCTTGGAAAGGAATTATTATGAAGGATAGAAGGGATATCCTGATCTTTCTTAGGTGGTGGATGTTGGATGGGACTTGAAAGAAAAATTTTCTCTTTAGATATAAAGGGATCATTATGAGTGGAATAGAAGAGAATTGGGGGGTCATCATAAGACTCTTGATCGGTGGGATCTTGATAAAAATTTGGGTAAGATGAAAGGGTTTATCCTTGATGTTGATTTATTTCATGACTCATTTCTTCTAATTTTGTATCATCCTCTTGACATAGGGAAGGAGTTTGGATATGCATGGGAGATTTTTGGAAGGTTTCAACACTTTGGCCTAATAAGAAAGAATTTTGAATGAGACTCTCTGAAGGGGGTTCTCTTAAAAATGGAATATATGGATGCATTGGATCTTGAATTTCTAAAGAATGGATATAATTAGCATCATGACTTGTATTAGATTGGATTTGTACTATGGATGGCCTTTGGAAGATTGTGTTATTGGGTAGAGATGGTGTGGACTGCTCTTGTGTGACTTTAGGGGATGATGAAATGGTGGATAGACATGATTGATTTGGACTTTGGTTGAAAGGGGTTTGATTTTGGTTGAAAGAGGATTGATTTTGGTTGAAAGGGGTTTTAATGTGGGGTTGATGTGATTGATATGATTGATTTGTTGGGTTGATAGAAAAATAAGGTTGACCTGACTCTAATGTTGGTTGAATTGAAGTGTGAATGATTTTGTTGGAGAATGAAGGTTGGTATGTTTGAATGGTCTCACAAGAAAAAGAAGGTTGGCCTGATAATGATTCCCTTGTGGTTATCACCTCTCTCATCATTTTTTCTAACCAACCCCTATGGTTGTTAGGACTATTCATGTCTCTCATTTATTGTTGCAAAGTATTGATTTGTTGAGATAAGATTTATATGGATGGTGATGGACTAGGAATGGAAGGGATGAATTCTCCACCTTCCTAAAAAATGTATAATGTCAATCCATGATGTTTTCTTGATTGGTTTGGACCTAAGATTGCAAAATGTAAGATTTTTTCTCCATTTCTAGAATGTTGCAATGTTTGATTAACAAGCTTGTTTGCTGCGAGGTTTTGATCTTATTGATATTGAAACTTGACTTTGTTTAGGGGTTTGATCTTGTTGATGTTGAAACTTAAATTTGTTGGGGGATTTGATCTTGTTGATGTTGAAACTTAACTTTATCGAGGGGTTTGATCTTGTTGATATTGAAACTTGTCTTTGTTGAGGGATTTGATCTTGCTAATATTGATTTTGCAAAGATATAGTAGCAAGCAAAGAAAACAATCTAAACTAAACAAAAAGAGCACTTGTTTAAAGGAATTTTTCAAATCCTCATGAATGTTGAGATCTTTTTCAAGTCCCTATTTTTTTATATATAGTATTTTGGCAATTCAATAGCACATCAAGCGGACTCTCCTAAGTTCAAAAGGGCACAAGTATTATCAAAACCCATAACTTGATACTCCGTCAGCTCAAACAATCTTGTCACACCCTAGGGTGCACTCGTTTGTTTGCCTTTTTCTAGAAATTAGACAAGATCGCTCTTCAATTGGCCCATTATCCTAGGAGATATATGGTGAGTGTCTTGGGGGTGGATTCTTCCCCACCCTTGCACTATGATAATTCAAGTATCTGGTTACTGACTCAGTTTGGCCTCTAGATCCTAAGGTATTTAATTAGGCTTTCGTTCGGGTGGGCATAGATCCGATGGTTTTAATTGTCGCTATGCCATTCCAGAACCTGTTGCTTACAATTTTATTGCAAACACATTTACTTTATAGTGGTTTGGAATACTTGGCGTAATCTGTTACCACTTTAGGTCATTCCCTCTCACTTGGCCTTATGGGCCACTTGGGAGGCAGGCCTTCTAAAGGTTTTATCCTAATGCAAAAAATGAAGTAAAGCATAAAGAGGTGGGTTTGGATTTTTTATTACCCAAAAGAGGGGAGAGAACATACCTATCACCTCACAAACACGCAAAACAATGTTCTTTTTAACCCCAATTACAAAATTTTCTAGTCTAAATGGAGATGTTGCTCCATAAAAACATGGTGTTAATTTTATCCTTCATAGAAATCATGAAGCAAAAAGAAGATTGTTGTGGTTTATTTTATTTGCACCAAATTGAAGTGTTTCTAAGCTACCCTTGCAAGAAAATTAAAAAATGTTAGTTGATACATGGTGGGCTATCCAGCCAAATTTTTTTTTTTAGGTTACAACTTTGACCTCTCTATTTGCAAAAACAGAGGTAATTATTGATAGAGAATAGAGAGAAAATTGTACAGAAACATTTTATCTTTTTCCAGCAAGTGCGAACTAATAATGGAAATTGTGAATTACTGTCAATACAATTACACATCAGAATTAGCAATTGCACATTAGAATTAGCAATTGCACATTAAATTAGCAATGACACATCAGCATTAGGAATTGTGCATCAAATTAGCAATTACGCATCAGAATTAGAAATTACGCATCAAATTAGCAATTGCACATCAAATTAGCAATTGCACATCAAAATTAGCAATTGTGCATCAGAATTAGTAATTGTGCATGAAACTAGCAATTCCGCATCAAAATTAACAATTGCGCATTAGAATGATAGCAATTGAGCATTAGTTATTGAACTTGAAAAATTCATTTAGGCACAAGAAAAAGATAAAAGAGAGGTCAATTTTTGCTTTTGATGAATTCATTCCAAGTAAGACGGGCTAAAATTTTGAGGTCAAAACTAATTCGATGGACTTGTAATGAATGTCAAATTATAGACAGGAAGATATCTAAAGAGTATGAAAGGTGATGCTACCTGTTAGTATGTGCAACATCTGCAAGAGTAGTTAGGGATACATTGAAATAGAGCAACAACTTGGAGGAAAATATGGGGCTATTGCAAACTAAGCACCATAAAATTTGAGTAGTAGTGTTATACATTTTGGGTATCGACTAAATGTATGATGGGCAGGATGTGTGTATAGCAAGGTGCGTAGTGGATATGAGGGGATTTTGTGTTGTATGGATATCTCAGAATAGCACCACAATTGTGGGTTGTGTGTGGTGATTGAATGCGGGATGTGGTCATTCTATTAGAAGAACAGATTCGATACACATTCACAAATCTACCATTTGGGTTTGATCTCTGATAAACAAAATGCAGTTTGAAGGCATGTTGATGGGATCTTCTTCATGTTTTGGCGCCACGATGTAGGGAAACCTAGCAGTTTGGCCAAAGCGTAATAGGAGGCATCAATGGCCAATTTGGTGTTATATGAAGTGCTTCAGCAAGAAATATCCAAAGCAAAGTTAACCCATAGAGGCATTAATGGCATAATTTGGTAGTGAAACAAGAAAACCACTACCATTACAATGATGCACACTTAAATTAAAACCTTGAAGATGCTACATATAAATGGCATTATTGACACAATACATAAATTTTGTATTTGTTTATAATATTCCTATGATGGGATTGTGTTGGGTAGGCAAAGGGCACACTGCAATAGGAGATAGAGTGAGTTCACCTTTTGGTGAAATGGTGTTCACAGTAACAATGTTATAGGTAAAGTGTTTTCACCAGAAAAGGGGGTAGGATATGCAAGTGAATTTTTTTTTCATAGAGGGTGAAATATTTTAAGGTGCATATTTAGACGAACATCTAAAGAGGGTTTTTTTTTCACCAAGATGTAAAAGTCACCGAAGCAGGTTATTTTATTTTTATTCAGAGATATGTGCAAAAATTGGAATTCAACCGGAGAGGGAGATTATTGTGGAGTCTATCAAGGGTGAGGATTATAAATATGTTTGAATTTTGAGAGCATGTTACACTATGATATGGTTTTTGTATGCACATAAAATTGGCTATGAGCAATTAAATAAATATTTAATATTTATTTAATTTTTTTTTTCTATTAAATAATTAATTTGAAAAGATTAATTTGTTTAATTCATTCTTCTATTAATTAATTAAAATATTTTATTAATTAATTCATTTAGCCTTTCTTCTAATCAATTAAATATCTAATATTTAATGATTATTCTTCTATTCACTATCCTATAGTCTTCTTAATTAAATAATTTCTTAATTATTTAATCTCTCATTTCCAACTCTCCTTCATCTCCACATCACTTCTTCTTTGCCAACTCATCCATCATGTGGCTAAAGATATTAATATTTTTTATATTAATATATCATTATTTTCAACATTCATTTCATTCTCCAAATAATGTGTATGTACATACATTCCTCAACCTCCCTATATTCTCTCCAACCTTCCTACATCTTTGGAGGAAGTTGAGTTCACTTGTCCTCTTATCCCTAAATCTTCTCCAACTATCCTATATTCTCTCGGTCTTCATCCTCAAGGTGAGATGAATGACACTTGCCTTCTCTTTCCACCTTTTCCTCCATCCTGCAAGAGTAGGAAGAACATCTTCCACCTTTCTCTCTCACATCTTAGCCTCTTGCTCATAGCCATCCAAAATTGCAACATTTGATCATGACTGTTGATCTCTACCACCTAAGCTTATGCACTCAAAAATATATAAATAGAGGTCTCCTAAGCCATTTTAAAAACTAATAGTCTAATAGTCTAATAGTCTAAATAGCTAATCTTACAGTCATTCTAGGAGTCTTTATCTTGTATCCGTGAATTTGAGTTTGAAGCAAATAGCATTTTTAGAGTTTTGATCATAAATCATTTTCATAGCATTTTAGCTTAATATCATTTGCATATCATAGTATCAGTTAACTATCAATTCTTTCTTCATATGCCATCTTGGAAGCTACCAGTGCTTGTCTGGGAGAAAAATAATCAGCAACCAAGAACAGTGGAGTTAGGAGACAATGAGGAGTAAATCATGGAAGGTATAATCTTGTTTATTTTGTTTATTTCATGTTACTTTATTGGTTGAAGCTAAGTTTCATGTAACTTTATTTTATACTTTATGATGGACTAATAGGTTTCAGGATACTTCTCTCGAGTTCAACTTTAGCCTCAACAATTTTCATTTCAGATGCTCACATGTAAAAGTAGTGGAATCTTTGCATTGGAAAATGCTATATAGAATGCAAGGGGAAATATTTTTTTATCGAGATTGGGAAAATTGACAACATCGAACTACAAGGCAATGAAGTTATTCTCAACACAATAAGGGGGTATGTTTATTAAATTTGTGAATTCTTATTTGCAAATGGAGTCACGTGCAAGAAGTGACACATATCCAACAAGAGGAAAATGACAAAGATGGTTTCAGAAAAAGGGGGGATTTTTGCTATTTTTGAACAGAGAAAGAAATAGTACAGAAAATGAAGGACATTCACAAGGCATTTTTCAGTCAAAGTGGGAATTTTTTCATTTTTGTCAAAGGGAAGGGATGTAGTAAAAGTCAAAGGTTTCTTTCACAAAAGAGGTATTTTCTAGTTTTGAGAACAGAGAGGTAAAGTGTGAGCTTTTGTAGTCAAATGGACAGTAGCTACAAATATAAAATTTTAGATCAAAGTGCAGTGCTATGAACTAACAAGTTCCTAAGAAGGCTTATTTTTGAAATTTTCAATAGGGTGCAGGTATAGATTATGACAAATTTTGGGAGAAGAAGAGCAAATTTTTCAGAATGCAGACTTCAAGGGAGAAGACATGTCATTTCTTAAGATGATTTTAGGGTTTTCTTTAGGTCTTCTTCTTCTGAATATATATCTTTTCTCTTCTTCTCAGTTTTAAGGGAGGATTCTGAATGTAACTTTTTAAAGTGTTGGAAGCAAGACTTCCATGCATAGTCCCGACTTAGTGTAGTTTAATTTTTTCTTTTACAGCATGTAATATTTTTCTTTCAAATAGTTATAGCTAGTATACAAGCAAGTTTTATGAGTTTCCTCAAGTTGTCTCCTTCTTGTATTGGTGTCATTTTATGAAATAAAAGATCAAGTATCACTTAACTTTGTCCCAATAAGTTTGGTGTAATTTTGTTTTCAGCTTCTCTTCAAGGAAGAGATTAAAGTGCTTATGATAGAATGAGGAATGCCATTGTATATATGTAGGATCTTCAAGTATGTTTGCAGGAAATATTTAGTGGAGAGTGTTAGTGTCATGCATTAGTGCTTAGAACTAGCTAGTTATGTTCATTCTATTTGGATTCACTGGTTATATGTTGTAGGTTGGCTCTGCTACCCTAATAAGACACTGGTCATGGGGTTTGTTTTTAGTTTTTATAATCATTCCTTTATTAAAATCTCTTTTACTTTTTGCATTAGGAGTAGGATTAGTGTAGAAAACCAACCTCAATGAGTTCTTAGATGCTTATAGACTAACTTTATTGCCAAAATCAGGAGATTATCCATCTTCCTTAGTATCTTTTCACTAGGATGATCTATTATATTTTGTAATGGCATGAGTATTTGAAGTTGATAGTTGTTAAGACATTGCAAAGGTTGACCCACCTTGGTCTCACGGAGCCAAAAGTGCAGGAGATTTTGGTCTTGTGACTGAATCTCATTTGTTGGCTAAATCCTATCTCAAGTTTGTTGATGAGTTAGTGTCTTTTCCTCTAGGACTTAGAATCCGTTGATTTTGGAATCAACAGATTGGTGACTCTGCTAGGGAGAAACTTAAGAGAAAAAGTTTATTGAGACACCCATGAGTCTTTGGTTGAATGGTTTTCAGCCTAGAAAATAAGTTTTGTAACAACTTATGTGAAGAAAGGTTAAATGATTATGTTGTTGGAGAAAATGGAAAATGGAAAAATGCTTCGAATAGCTCTCTATTGTTCAAAATTTGTTCCTCTACAAGGAGGTGGTGACTCTGTTATGAGGAGTTCTCAGATAAAACCAAGAGAGAAACTGTTGCAATATTTTCTAGGTATTCTTCTTTTAAGAAATTTCTGTGAAAACCATAATGTATGTAGTTTTGAAATGAGTTCCCTATCAAAGTGTAGCAGCACTAGTAGGAAGGGAAAAGTAGTTATTTTTAGCTTGCATACTTTGTTGTAATTTTTAGTCATTGCTTTGTGTCAAAGAAGTGTGTTATGCAATAGTGTTCTATGCTAAAAATATGTTATGTTGTCAATAGGCACATTTAAGTGAGTCCTTAAGTCTGATTTTCAGTCATTCTTATATCGGTCTTGCTTAACGATTTCTAATGAAAAGAAAAGGAAGTCATGAAATATGTAACTGCAATATTTGTATGATGAGCTTGTAAAGACAATTCAAGATGTACTATCATTATGTTGTTCTAGAAATAATGAATAATCAACAACTTATTCAAAGACCAACAAGAGAAGTCTTTAGCCCTAAGAGATATAGACCTCTGAATTTTAGTAACATTGAAAAATATCCACATCCCTTTCCCATTGAATTTAAGGATTAATTTCCCTTGTTCCATGCACAAGAATTTGAATCAACATTACACCATGTCGAGTCATTATGTGGTTTTATTGAAGAATTTCATTTTTGAAAGGAAGACATTGTTATTAAGTTCTTTGTGATATCACTAAAGGGTGATGCAAAAGATTGGTATGAGAATTTGCACACACAAAGTATACCTTCTTGGGAGTGTTTCAAGAGTTTGTTCTTGGATAGATTTAGTGATATCAGTCAAGGTTATGAGAAGTTCTCAAAATCTTAGAACTTTCCAACAAGAGGGGATGCAATGTATGTACACATGTATCATGTGTCAGGTGTTGAAATTGGATTTCAAATAATGTGTATCCCTATTGTCCCAGTCCATTCTTTTCAGCCTTATGATCAATTTTACTAGCCTTAGGCCACATATGAATGTAGTCCAAGTCCTATAGATCTAATAGCATTTGTCAGTGCACAGCTGAATATGAAAAGGTTAGATGGTGAGCCACCATACTCACTATTGTCAAAGTTCTTGAAAGAAGTGCAAGCCATTCCCATGAGATTTATGCTTCAAGACTCCAAAAGGGTTGATTTATTTTTGCAAATTTATGAACCTATTGTTGTTCATTGGTCAAAGGAATTGAAACTAGTAAGCTTGACTTAGATTATTAGATGGATAGATATGATAGAAGGTTTCAATTCTAAATTTTCACTTAATGTAAGAATTCATCATGTTGATAATGAGGAGTTTGAGCAAAAATATGATACACATGTTATCGATGATACTCCTTGCATTATTTAAAATGATGTGCATTGTCACCTTCTTTTGGACAATGTATGTGAATAGAAGATGGATGAAGAGCATGAACGTAAAAATGAATGTTATGACAACCTAAATGAATTTGAAGAAGAATGCCACGAGGGTCAACACCTTCTTCCTGATGGTGACTATGATTCTAAGAAGGTTGTTGGAGATTCAATCTCCCATATTGAGACAAACACATATTCATGTGAATCAATTGAGTTTTCAGGTTGCAAGGATGATAGTGAAGCTAATCCCCATAGCCATGGTAAAGACTTAGAGGATATCACTATGGAATATATGAATGAGAAAGAGGACACTTGTTCGATCAGTAGTGAAGGGATCTCAGATTTGCTAGCGATAGAATACCTGAGATATGCACATGGAAAGAGTAATGAATCTATGCACCTTGTTGATTTGGTTTTTGACAATGAGGTTGTCTTTTATGATGCAAAGTGTAATGCACTCACTGTAAATCTCCTTCCTATGCACGAATCAAGTGATATGCAAGAAGACAAAGTGCTTGAGAGCATGATATTTTTTGAGTATAATTATGAATTGTGTGCTAATGATGAAGGTGTGCATGCTGATGGCATTTTTTGTGAAATTCATCTAGATGAAAGGGATTTAGGTGTGGGGTTGTATGAAGGCATCCTTTTTTATGAAGATGAAAAGTATGATGAGGACCTTCATGCGGAAGACAAATCAGGCATTAGTCTTAAAGCATATCATAAAAATGAAGACATGGTCCATGCATTTTGTTAGGATTCCCACAGATACTGAGAGGGGGGGTGAATCAGTATCTAACTGGTGAATTGAATTTCTTAGCTTAAAACATGTAGAACATATTATAATAGTGTACCGGTATGCAAGAAATAATGCAATAAATAGAATTAAAAGCAACCACATGAAAAACAAACCATAACACAATGTTTTAACGAGGAAACCCAGTGTGGGAAAAACCTCGGTGGGATTTGTGACCCACAATATTCACTTACTGGCCAATAAGAGAATATTACTACTACAAGAGGGGCCTGCACATGCAGGAATGCCAACTACCTAGAGCTCACTGCTCAGATACAAAATGGGAAGTCTCACTGAATTACAAAATGGATTGTACAAATCCAGTGTCTTGTACTGCTTCAAAATAACATCTATAATGCCAGATCAAGTACCGGTTTCTACTCTGCTTCTTACATAAACCCTTAACCTATAATTCATATAATAGGTCTACCTTATTTTGCCTAAAAATATTCTTCCATCTTACTTACAAATGTTCTATAATGATCTCTCATATATATGAGTCATTTTACAATGATGCCAAGTCGGCTTACAAAGATTTTACAATAATAAACAAAATATAATATAAAAAAAATCCTATCGGCCTCTGTGCCGGTTTGCCTCCTTTCTCTGCCGGTGTTGGTGGTCTAAGTGCCAGTGTAGAGTCTGATCTTGCTAGTTTCAGTGAACTATCTTGCCGATGTCATAGGATTGTAAGGTTGCCATCAATGACAAAACCTTCAATCACCTGCAATGTCTCATTTAAGTGTGCATATGCCAACAATCACCCCCATTGGCATTGATGACAACACTCATGAGAAAATTCAAAAGTGTATCCAAAACTTGTAATCCAAAAATGTTTCCAAAAATATGTTACCAAAAATATAAGAGCTCCCCTTGAGTAGATAATTCTTCTATCGGTTATTTTCTCATACTACTACTCCCCCTTTGGCATCAATGACAAATGTTGTCAAGATGTCAGTAGAGTTGTAGTCTCAACCTTGTAACTAGGTGGTTACAATTTGAAAAAGATATCCCAAAATCAGGTTTATACTTTCCATAAACTTCTTTTTGTCCTTTATTGTTGTCCCTGTTCTTTGAACTGTACCGGTGAGGTGCTACATATGTTATATCGGTGTTCTCTATCCCTGTACTAGTGCCTCAGATATTTCCTTTCGTAATGATGCTAAATAGTCCAATCTTGGACTCAGTCTTAGTCTCAATTTTTTTTGCCTTATTTACTATTCTCTCCTTTTCTCTTTCTAACTTAAGTAACTCTTCCTCAAAACTTGTTATCCTTTGTTCAAAAACTGATAATGTATCAAGTGAGTTAACAAAATTGTCTGCAAGTTTATTGATTTCATCTTGTACCTTGCTCATTTTCTTATCTATGTCTACTGTCAAAAAGTTTGTCTTGCAAGCATCTTTGTACAGAGTTTTAAATTCCTTCAATAAGTTACATATTTCTGGTAGAAGTGTGTCAAATTCCCTAGTACACTTCTTTATCTGATCTTCAAATAATTTTTGCTTTTCAATTTCTAACTTATCCTTCAATGCCTCTTCCTTTATTTGCTCAATAGTCACTGTGTTCTCAGTGATGTATTTACACAAAGTCTCAAGTTGGCTTAAAGAATCCTTATTGTCTATGTTACAGTTAGGAGCTATCATCTTCAAAATTGGGATTGTGTCATCTATAGCTTTATAAGCCTGTGAACTACAATCTATTATCCTTTTGATGGAGTCCAAAAGTAATTCAGTTACATTTGTTGATTTGTAACCCGCTGAGGAGGAACCAACATTCTGAATTCTACCGGTGGAGGAAGTAACCAAACTTGTAGTGACCTCTGGTAGGTCAGTCTGTGTTTCCATTTCCTTAAGCAATGGTTTTTTATCTTCTCCTATTGTCGGTGGCATTATTTCCATGTGAATCTATTCCTGTTCTGGAGCCTGTTTCTCTTCTTGTCTCTCTATTTATTTCTCTATTTCAGTCTCAATCTGAGTCTCTGCCTGTTGCTCTGTGTTATCAACTTCAACTTTTCTTTTAGTATTGTCAATGCTGTCAGTTGTCGGTGGCTCACTAGCCATATCTATCTTGCCGGTTGTATCTTTGTCTATCATAATGTTGACCTTTTGTGTATCAACATCAATTGTGTATAGTACTTTAGGATTAGGATTTGTATCCTCTATGTCCATACTCTCATCTGTCAGTTGATCTTCAGTAGTTGTTACCGGTGATGTAATTGGAGGTGGTGGGAGTAAGTTGTCTTTTACTTTGATGCTCGAAGGTCCACCAACCTTTCCTTTTCCTTTGTCCTTCTCCTTCTTATATACCTTTATTGGTTTGGGGTTCCTGTACTCTTCCTATTTTTCTTTCTCAATAAGGAATATATCCCATGCATTTTCTGTTTCCTCTGTTACTTCATTCACTCTTCCAACCATTAATGCAATATGCCAATGTGCAGTAGAGAATACTGATCGGTTGGCTTCTGTAATTAAGTCATCTATCTCCTTAGGTGAGTTTACTGGGTAAACAACAAGTAACTTTTCAATTTTGATTTTCTTATCAAGCTCTACAACAGCTTGTCTTCTTGCTTCTAGTCTTTTGAACAATTCATCTGGTAGTTCATCTATCACTTCCATTAAGAACTTCTTATAGATGTCCATGTGTAAAATGACACTATTTTCAACTTGTTCTTTTTCATCTGCTGACAGTGTATCATAGACCTTTCCTATGTTCTTGAGTTTCCCTTCCTTTGTGATTTCATTTAGCAATTTGTCAAGAGGGGCCATGTTTTGTTTAGTCTTCTTCTTCTTTGGTGTCAACTTTTTCTTTGGTGTTGTCTTTTTAACCGGAGACCTCACTACCTGTTGTTTTTGTCTAGTCCTTCTAGGCGAGGGTGTGGATTCCGATGAAGGATCCCTTTTCCTTACAACTCTTTTAAAATTTGCAGGCATGTCATTCTCTGAAGAAGTAGCTACCGGTGATAGGTGAGTCTCAGGCTGTAGAGTTCCTAACTCATCCTCACTGATACTGGTTTGTTTCAGTACATCTTCTTTAATAGCCTTACCCTATCTAGAACCTCTTCTCACAACCACTTCAACCTTTTTCACTCTCTTCTTAGATTGAATTTGACTTTCTATGGTCTCAGCACTACCAAATACTTCTTCCTTTGGTTCCTTGGGTGCTTCCAGAAGTGCTTTAGCATAAGTCTCAATGATATGATCATCGATCTCATAACCCATCTCTGTTACCCAAATTGTTCTTGGGATGATTGCTTCCATCCAGATCTCATCCTTTTTTATCACAAAACATATTTCATCCTTGTATTTGTTGACAATCTTCTGTGACATTCTAATCCTTGTCTTCATCCTAACCTTTAGTCCTTGAAAATAGTCATGAATATTCTTTTCTTTGTTTTCACCCATGTTGTTGAATAGGTCTATTAACTATTTTCCTACCGGTATATCAAATCCAAGGTTCTTATTGCCTATACCGGGAACCCGTTTGGTTATGTGTAGCATCAAGCATACAAGTAGATTTCCAAATCTAAAAGTTCCTTTCTTATCCTTCTTGATTTTGCCTAAGTTATCAATCAACTCATCTTTTAACCATTCACATACATCAATTTTTACATTGTCTTTAACCATGTCATAAGCACTCTTAATGCATAAACTAGAAACTGAGTTAAGTCTATTTGCATGAGTTGCTTTGTACCCTAATATCATGCTAACAAATCTCACATTTATATCGGTCACATCATTAACCCTCAGAGACCTTCTGTCTGATGTTGCACTAGTTAAGTTCATTACTAGGTCATTGGAGACCTTCTTAGTCTTGTCTGGTCTATTACCGGTGGAAGGTAACCCTGTTACTGCTTTCATAGCTTCCTTTGTATTTTTGTGAACTAAATCAAGCCAAAAGAATGAACCATGTACCCTGCTTAAAACTATCCTAATCACTTCCTTGGGAAATTCAGGAATGCAAAGGATTTTAGTGAATCGAAGGGTTTCAACAACTTTATGTTCAGGTTTTACATTTCTAGAATTGTCACATATAACAGTCTTATACATGTTTTTAATTTCTTCATCTCCTAATTCCTCTATGTTGCAATGAATGTATATTCTGGGATCTTCTGCAAAAACAACTCCTTTTGGAATTTGGGAAAAAGCACCTACATTGTCATCTTTCTTAGCTACCTCGGGAACTAGTTGAAATATGGGCCTAGGGCATTTTATAACCTCTACTACTGTAGGGTTTGCTATGAATTCAGGTGTAGAGGAGGATGCCATGATGATAAATACCTTTTTCTACCTTTGGATGGATTGATTGCTGAAATGCTTTGCCTCTTTGCTCAAAATGCCTTAGCTCTGCAAATTTTGCACTCTTCGAATGTTTGAAATCTTGATGAAATGAAATGGAGCCAAAACCACAAATTTATAATGTTTATTTGCCATCTACCACATTTAATGTATGTCGGTTAAGTAGTCACTTAACATATCTCCTGGTATAGAAGTAAATTCAAATTATTACCATCAACTAAGGGAATAATAGCATATGTCTCATTGATTGCCAAACCCTCAAGGAAATTTTCTTCAATTTGATGAAGAGCTTCCTGTCGGTGGAGTATTACTTTGTCCTGCCGGTGAAGCACTACTCTATCCTGCCGATGGAGTGTTGATTGGTCCTACCAGTGGAGGAGTATTCCCAACAATATTTAGGTCTAACTTTCTAATCCATTGTTTTGAGAATTCTTGCTTAACCTCTTCAACTTTTTCTTATCCTTTCAATCTAGAACTTTTGTTGTATGTCAGTGATCCATTACTTCTACAGAATTTAGCAATATGCCCAATTTTGTTACATGCATAGCAAGTCACATTATTCTTCTGAATAGCTTTCCCATAACCTATGCCGGTATGTGTTCTACATTGATTAGATAGGTGTCCAAATCTTCCACAAACATAACATCTCACATTCATTCTACAATTTTAAGAGTTGTGACCAACTTTGTTGCATTTTGAACATTGACCAGTGGGTGTGTTGATATTCTGATAATTTCTAGATCTACATTCATTTTCTCTCTGACCATACTTGTTATAGTTAAATCAATTTTCCATTGAATTTATAAGCAGTAGGTTGCCTTACCGGTTTGCTATGATCCTGAGTGTTTGTAGTACCGAAGCTTTCACCAACTTCAAAGCCAATTCCAGAAGTGTCACCTTTAGGTTTTTTATTTTTTAGCAAGTTACCAAGTTCTTTTGAGCTTTTCTTGAATTTCTCTTTATGTTGATTTGCAGTATCTTGTTCTCTTTCTAAGACTTCTTTCTACCTCATCAGTTCATTTGAGTCATTCTGAGTGTGCATTAGATCTATCTTCAACAAATCATTTTCATAACCGAGTCTTGTGTTTTCATTTGCAACATCACTTAGTCTTCTGGTCAAATCTTCTTCATTCTTCTTTCTATCTTTAATTTCTTTACAAAATCTCATAGTCATATCCTGCATCTCATTCTTTGTTGTCATGTTCTCTTGTTTCAGCTTCTTTATCATATCATTAAGTGATTCCTTTTCATCATTCTCATTTTGCATCTTTTCACATAATTATCTTCTCTTGTTTCTTGCAATGGTAAAATTTTCTTGAAGTGCCTGAATGATATCCTAGGCTGCCTTTAGATCATCCTCTAGTTTGATGTTTTTCAATTTCTCTGCATCATAGTCTGAGAGAGCTGCTTCATCAAATTTTCCATCTCTACCCGGTGTCAAGATCTTCCTCAAGCTATTAGGCTTCTGTATATAGAGGACAAAGCTCTGATACCAATTGTTAGGATTCCCATAGATACTGAGAGGGGGGGGGGGGGGGGGGGGGGGCGTGAATCAGTATCTAACCGGTGAATTGAATTTCTTAACTTAAAACATGTAGAACATATTATAACAGTGTACCGATATGCAAGAAATAATGCAATAAACATAATTAAAAGCAACCACATGAAAAACACACCATAACACAATGTTTTAACGAGGAAACCCGGTGTGGGAAAAACCTTGGTGGGATTTGTGACCCACAATATTCACTTACTGGCCAATAAGAGAATATTACTACTACAAGAGGGGCCTACACATGCAAGAAGGCCAATTGCCTAGAGCTCACTGCTCAAATACAAAATGGATTATACAAATCCAGTGTCTTGTACTACTTCAAAATAGCATCTATAATGCCAGATCTAGTACCGGTTTTTGCTCTGCTTCTTACATAAACCCTTAACCTATAAGTTGCATAATAGGTCTGCCTTATTTCGCCTAAAAATATTCTTCTATCTTACTTACAAATTTTCTATAATGATCTCTCATATATATATGAGTCATTTTACAATGATGCCAAGTCGGCTTACAAAGATTTTACAACAATAAACAAAATATAATATAACAAAAATCTTGTCGGCCTCTGTGCTGGTATGCTTCCTTTCTCTATCGGTGTCAGTGGTCTGAGTGCCGGTGTAGAGTCTGATCTTGCTAGTGTTGGTGAACTATCTTGCCGGTGTCATAGGATTGTAAGGTTTCCATCAATGACAAAACCGTCAATCACCTATAATGTCTCATTGGAGTGTGCATATGCCAACACATATGAGCGGTCATAAAAAAGTAATTGTGTTGATCTAGTATGCATACAAGTTGCTGATGTAAATAGCATTAAAAGGGGCTCAAAGTTAGAAGCTGAGATTTCTAATCGGCTTATTATGATTTGCAGTTACCTACAAGGATCATGAGTGATCCTTTTCTTTTCTTGATGATGGTTTTCATGGTGTGTATGATCTGCAAAGAGCTTCTTTTCAAAGCCAAGTTTTTCAAATTCATACTAGTGATTTGAATGAGGCCTATGTTCCCAACTATGTTTCAGAATGTGAGCCTTTGGTTTTTTAGCTGGGAGATGTTTTTGTGGAGTGTGGCAGTGATTTCAGTCATGATGAGTGTTATGTTCAGCATGATAGTTTGTTTTTCAATGAGCATAGCATATTTATGTCTCACAATGTTCATAATTTTCAGTCAGTGCACAGGTTTCAGATGTTTAATGATGGTGAGTGCACTAATGATCTTTAGTATGGTAGCTGGATGAGAGATATCAACATGTTTGATTAGTGGCATTTAAATATATGTCATCAGACTAGCTTCAAATCAATCAAAGGGGAACCATATGTATGATAGAGGGAAGCTTAAACCTTTCTTTTCTGATGGCCTTGCGCCATCACATGTGATTTGAGGATCAAGCCACAATAGTTTGGGGCAGAGAAAACCTATTTTTACTTTCTGCCCAATGGAGTAGGCACCCGATCTACTCCCTAAGATCTAGGATCTTGCCATTCCCAGAAGGGCCATGCATCCTCAAGCTAGAGCCACTATTGGGACCTCCAAAATTTGGCATAATTTTGAGGACCCAAGTTCAAAATTTTGTAAATTGCATTCAGAATTGTCGTTTAGAATAGGCCTAAGTAGCTCAGTTTGTGAGCTCATATTTTTAAACCTATTGAGTTTCATGAGAAATAATCTTGGAGGAGTGTTAAGCACCTATCAGAGAGTCTATATACCTACTTTTAGCCTCTTTTTATTAGTTATGATAATCTTGTGAAGTCTCCTTTGGAGGTCCTAAAGTTAGGGTTGGTGATTTGCAGTTATTGAACTTTTCTGAGCAGCCCTCTTTAAGCAATTGTATGTTTGTGTGAGTTGAATTTCAAGCCTAACTGAGAGTTGTCCATGATCCTCTGCTATTTTTCTTAGCCCCATGAATCCAGTTAACAAGTTTTCAAAGTTGATTCCATTTGTGAAAGGTTCAATTTTGCAAACTGAACTATGTCGAACAGCAATTTGGTGCCCTCTTTGTGAATTTTTATTACATGCCCAGTTAACCTACAACTCAAATCAAGTGTAGCCCATGATTCCCTATATAAAAAATTTACCACTTCCCATGTTTGTAGTGCCCCATCTCATCACTCAATCAGTTTTCAAGGCCCATTCCAAACGCACTTTTTCAAGGTTCACAGTCAGCATGTTCGGAATTTTCTAAGAAGGCAACTTTGCAAATTAAAATATTTCTCCTCGGGGATCGTAATGAATTAATTTGGGCATTCTGGATTCATGGTAAAGCATACTTTAGGTATGCTAATCCTCAGGGCTTAGTAAGGTGTTTTGGTCAATTTTTAGAGCCAGTTTTTGAGGCTACTCAAGTTGTTTTGGTCAAAGTTTAGAACACTTGAGCATCAAATTAAATTCTTGCTGGATCAAATTTTCAAGCCCGGATTGCATCTAGATGAGTTGTCAGAGCATTTCCCAAAATCCAGTTGTTCGAAAATGAAATTTTTTTAGCCAAACCTGTTCGGGGCCCGACTAACGGCTAGGTCCAAAAAGATAGATTGAAGCTTATGAAATATACAATATATTATTTAAATCATTTTGATTTGAATAATATTATAAATGGAGCTAATTTAAGTGAAAATACAAGTAAAATAAATTAAATCATTTTTATGGTTTAATTTGGATATAAGGCATCATTTGGCAAGTAAAATCATTTAAACCTTTTAGTGGCTTAGATGTTTGTTGAGATTGGAAATTGAATAAATCATTATGATTTAAGAGAAGGAAAATCTAAAATTTATAATTTGACCTCAGAGGATGGAACCAAAGAGGGATCGGTTTCATGGAAGTCAGAATAGGCGGGAATCTAGATTCTTTGAATTTGGATCAGACTCTAGCAGGAATGGGAAGCAGAGTTTTTGATCCAATCATTGGGGGTATACAGATGTCAGCAGATTTTGGCAGAATGCAAACACTCAGAGGTACACATCACATAAATCTTTCAAAAGGAGGAACCCATTCCAACACAGGAAGCAACCTATCTTTGACATTTGTGAAAGATCACCTTCCCCCCCTCAAAAATTGCTAGATGAAGGAGCACATGATGGGTTACTCATATCCAAAGAGTTTTTTAAAGCCTCGTCTTATGTTACATGGCCGAATAACCTTTATGTTCAAAACCCTAAATTTCTTAGCTACCTGAATGTTCCGATTTAGAATAGGGTTTCCGTGATGTCTCTGAGTAAGGACAAGGATTCTAATGTCTCAAAAGAGAAAGATAGAGTTTTCTTCAAACCAAAGCAAGTATGGAGGAAAAAAGAATCAAATATACATGTAAATAAGGAGCCTAGCAAAGTAAATGCAATGGAGGCTAGAGATTCATCTCATTGTCTCACACTTCTGGAACAACTTTTATCACCATATATCTCACTTTTAAGGGAAACAACACTAATAAGTAAATTTTGGGATTTATTAATTACCGAGATTCTTCAATGGGCTAAATTAAAATGGAAACGCATCCAAGATATTTTCTTTATTGATGATGAGTCAAAATATTTTATTGCTCTATTTGAATCTAATGCCCGCAGAGATATAGTGCATAAGTGTAAGGGATGGTTCTACTAGGGTTTGGAGCTTTATACTTTATCTTGGGCCCCAAATTTCAAGGTTGAATTAGTACTATGCAATTTCATGCCATTTTGGATGACTTTCCCATCTCTCCCCCTAGAATATGGTGACCCGAAACTCATTGAATTGTTTGCTAATAAATTGGGGATTTTTTTCAAGCATCACCTAATCCCCTTTGAGTTCATACATTGACATGTGTGTGTGTGTGTTTACTTATTTCCATGACTAAACCATTTCCAACTAATCTAGATATCATCTCAAAATGGGGAAAATGGGTTCAAATAATTGTCATTCAACACACTGAGATTGTTGACAAGCACTCAGAAATGTTGGGTCACTTCACTTATCAATGTCATCAGTCAACTCACCATATTCCTATCAATGTTGCACTAATCATGTTTCAGACTTAGCCAAATGTCAATTTTATCTTCCTACAGACAATAGCCCTTCTATCACTACTCAAGCAGCAACAACATCTTCTCAAGATAATCAGGTTGTTGATATATTAACTATTACCCATAAGAAGAAAGGGAGCAGTTTCTTAAAGCTACAGTCATTGGAGAATCACGATTTGAATGTCAAGATCCCTCTCTCTTTGTCTCACTAGCTTTATCAACCTACGGTATCCAGAATGTTCTTAATAGACCACATAACAAAGTATCATCTATCATTAATAAACTTGGCTCTAAAGGATGCACATGTCAAATTTTTTGCTTCTAATAAGAAACTTTCAGCCCCCAAAAAATTTATAAATAAAGATGCCTTTGTTCACAACCTTATGCTCCAAGACTGCCCGGTTAACCTGTCTCTTCAGTCCTCACTTCAAAGCTTTATCAAATAACCATCCACAGAAGTATTAGAGAAAATGTTAAATAATTTATTAATATCGATGGCCTCAAAAAGATTTAATGAAATTGTTGAAGATGAATTTGGCTATAGCATAAATCTAGATAATGTTAATCACCATTCTATAGGTTATTTGTGGGAGAACTCAACAGATCATGTTAAAAAATAGAAATCATTAGGTTATGGAAAGGAGATTAATGCAAAAGATTCTACTTGAATTAAGGAAAATAAGAGTATTGTCATTGTTGGATCTATAAATGTAGAAGAAGATTTAGAGCACAATACAAAAGCTGAAAATTGCTCTCACCAAGTTCAAAATAATTAGTGGGCACCTAATGAGAATGCTAATATAGAATATTTTTTATATGAAAGCATCGTGAATCCCCCAAACTTGATGCTATGGCTGAGGAGGATCTGGATCATGGTTCAATCCCTACTATTACGACAATGGAGGATCTGGAACATGGTACAAACTTTGAGAATCCATGTCAAATGATAGGGAAACAAATACAAGATAATGCTAATATAGAATATTTTTTATATGAAAGCATCGTGAATCCCCCAAACTTGATGCTATGGCTGAGGAGGATCTGGATCATGGTTCAATCCCTACTATTACGACAATGGAGGATCTGGAACATGGTACAAACTTTGAGAATCCATGTCAAATGATAGGGAAACAAATACAAGATAATGCCAAAAAATGTAATGAAATGGAATATGTTACTACCAAGGCAATGAATAGGCTTCCCTTAGGAGAAAAGAAGATCAACACAGATTTTGATTCAGATGCCTCAAAGAATAGGTCTAGTAACAATCACAACCAATAGGAAAAGTTCTCTCTGCAACACAAGAAGGAAGATTTTGATTTCTCACAAACCTTGTCAATCAAACAAAATCCTTCCACACCATCTACAAACAAGAAGACTTCCAAGCTGAGAGGTAGAAAACCCAAGAGCACTAAAATCAAAGAGGATATTGAGGCAAGTACATAATCCATACTTGACGAAAAAAATTCATCCACAAAGAGAATGGCAAGGTAGACCAAGGTTCTCCTTGTCCAAAATAAGGATAATCTCATGGAAAGTCAGAGGTATTAATGCCTCTGACAAGAAACATAGGATCAAGTAGCAACTTGATTCTTCTCAAGAGATGTTATATTATTCCAAGAGCCAAAAATTTCTCATGACAATTATCAAAAAATGGTAGGGAAATGGGTTGGCTGGCTGTCAGTACAAGTGCATGCAGTAGGTGCATCTAGGGGTCTCATTACATTATGGAATCCCAAAACTACAAAATTGTAGTTGGTCAAGCAAGATGTGCAGTGGCAATTATTAAAAATTTAAAATTTTGATCTTGCATTTTATCTAATTAATGTTTATGGGCCAACCTCTACACCGGATAAAAAGAGGACATGGAGTGCTTTAATTGTTGTCATACAATAGTATGCAAATGTTAACATTATCTTAGGTGGTGACTTTAATGTGATAACATCACATGCTGAAAAAATAGGGGGAATGCTTCCACCTATTAAGACTATGGAGGATTTCTCAGCATTCATTAATGATAATGCATTACAGGATGTTGCCCCAAAAAATGGTTTCTATACATGGACAAATAGAAGAGATAATTTTCTTCAGATTATAGAAAGATTGGATAGGTTTCTTGTGTCACAATGTTGGAAGATTCAAGATTTCACTCTTTCATCAGAAATCTTGCCATATACAGGTTCAGATCATTTTCCAATCTATATTAACATTAGTAAGTCATCAATATTAACAAATCATAGACATAAGCCTTCCTTTAAATTTCAAAGGAGGTGGTTTCACCACCCTCACTTCCAACCACTATTAAAGCAATGGTGGTTCTCCTCTCCATACTGTGAAGGGACTAAGATATTCCAGTTCTTCAAAAGATGCAATTTGTCATGACACAAATTAAAACATGGAATGCCCAAGTTTTCAAAAACATATTTTCTCAAAAAGGCATTGTGGAAAGGGAGCTTGTTGAGGGGAATGAGCATATTATTAGACATGGGTTGGATCTAGAAACCTTTCAAAGGAAAAAATAGTTAAAAGAGGATTGGGAAGAATTATGCAAGAGGGAAGAAGAGTATTGGAAGCAAAAATATCGATAATTGTGGCTTAGAGAAGGAGATAAGAATATGAATTGCTTCCATATGTCAGCAAAACATAAGAGAACAACAAGTACAATATTCACTGTTCAAGAATCTAATACGGGTGCAGTAATCTCAAATGCTCAAGATATCCAAGATGAAGGGGTTAGATTTTTCTAGAATCTTCTCGACCCTCCACCTCCCCCCTGCCCTCAAGAAGAGAAAGAATATGAGGTATTAGATGCAATACCTACCCTCATATCTCCACAGGATAACCAAGCATTGAAGGCTCCATTCACCCTATTGGAATTGCAAAAGGTTGTCTTCTCCATCCCTTCATATAAATCCTTGGGGCCTAATGGGTTTACTACACTTTTTTTCCAGTAATGTTGGGACTTTATCTGTCGTGACATTTTAGCAGCCTTGGAAGAGTCAAGAAAACGTGCCTCTATCCTTAAAAAATTTAATGTAACTAATATTGTCATTATTCCTAAGGTCAAGGAACCTAAGAAATTTGCTAACTTCAGGCCAATTTCACTATACAACACAATATACAAAATTTTTACAAAGGCCATTTATTTGAGACTTCAACACATAATTACCAAAATTGTTTCCCCATAACAAGGTGGATTTGTACCAAGGAGAGAGACTATGGAAGGAGCACTTGTTGCACATGAAGTTCTTCATTCCATTAATGAACATCAGACATCTACCTTTGTAATCAAGTTGGACATGATGAAAGCTTATGATAAAGTTAAATGGTCTTTCCTTTTCAAAGTTCTCCAAAAGTTTGGATTTGTTGACAAGTGGTGCAAGTGGATCAAAGCATGCATTTCTGGTGTCTTTTTTTAGTCATTATAAATGGGGTCCCAGCTGGTTTTTTTCCATCTTCTCAAGGGGTAAGGCAAGGAGATCCATTATCCCCAGCCTTATTCATCATCATGGTAGAATAATTCAGTTGGATATTTTCTCTTAGGCATGAATAGTGGCTTTGGCAAGGAACAACTATAATGGGCACCTCCATATCAGTCACTCATTCCTTGTTTGCAGATGACACTCTCCTATTTGGTAAAGAAAATGTTCAAGAAGCTAAGAAAATCAAGTCAACCCTAGACCTATATACTTCAGTTTTAGGTCAAATTATTAATGCACAAAAGTCCAAGATCTTTTTTATTTAATGTTGATGTTGTGATATCAAAGAGGATTGCCATCATTCTAGGATTCTCATTGGAAGGACTTCCTTCTACTTATCTCATCATTCCTCTCTTTGTGGGCTCTAATAAGGTTAATTATTGAAAAAATACCATTGACAAAATTAAAGGTAGGGTTTCAGCATTGAAAGCTAGGTGGTTGTCTCTTTCAGGAAGGATATTGATTATTAAAATTGTTCTTACTGCCATTCCTAAGTACTACATTTCAGTGTTGAAATCCCCCTCTTCTGTTGTCCAACAAATTGAGAAATTAATTAGAGAATTCTTATGGAAAGGAAACATGAATGAACAAAAAAGGATTCCTTTGATCTCCTTAAAAAAAATGTCCCTTACCAAAGATGTCGGTGGGGTAGGAATGCATGATTTATCAATAAGAAACAAAGCATTTGGGGGAAAACTCTTTGGAATATGTATAGTCGGCCTCAAAAAAAGTGGTGCAAAATTATGCAAGAAAAGTATCTTGATTCGCTTGACCCACTTAGGATTATTAAAATCCTAGATCCACCCAAGGGATCAACAATATGGAATTTCATGATCTCATCTAGAGAGGTGATGTCTAACTATGTCTCCTAGGAAGTGCATAATGGGGAGAGAATTCATTTATGGGAAGAAAGAGGAATGGTCTCCCACCCTTAAGCCAAAATGAGGACCTGCAAGAGGTAATGCAATTAACAATTAGCTATTGGGGCTCTAAACTAATTAACTATGTTAGTGCAATAGAACTTTTCTTGGTAAAGGTCATCTGGAAAGAAGTATAAAACTTTCCTATAGCTACAGATCTCAAATCTATGTTCTATGATACACTTTTGAATAGGGTAGTCTCTTTATCAAAGGATAAGGACAAGTTAATATGGGCTCCTTCAAATGATGGCTCATACACAATCAAGACTAGATATAGAGCAGCTCAACAAATTCAAAACCAAAATCTCAAACATAGAGCATTAATTTTTTGCTGGAATAGTGTTGTCTTACCTAAGGCAGGTTGTTTTGCATGGCTGGCATTCTGTGGGAAGATATTGACTAGTGGTAAATTGGAGAAACTGTAAATTGCCCAATCTTTCCTATGTGTATTATGTAATGAAGACATTGAGATAATTGACCATTTGCTTCTTAATTTCTCTTTTTCTCAGCAGTGTTGGATATTCATCATGAACAAGCTCAATCTTTCAATGCCACTGCCATTCACACTCTGGGCTTTGTTTCAGTCTTGGTCGATGCTTTTTCCTACTTCAATGTTTGCATGTATATGGAGATGTACCCCTACAATAATAATTTGGTCTATTTGGTGGGAAAGAAATAATTGAATTTTTAGACAAAATACCTCCCCGCTTCACAAAGTTTTGGATGGAATAGAGAAGTTTATATCATAAGTAGCCAATGCCTTCATCCACAAAAACATTAAGAGTAGTATCCTCTTCTCTTTCTAGGATGGATCAATGATTAGGAATTGGCATCGATTGGTTTCTCCATCTCCCCCTTCTTGTAACAATTATAGTCATCAATCTATTGACAGCAAAAATGTCAAATGGCAACCACCACCCATTGGTTATATGAAGATAAACTTCGATGGTGCCTCAAGAGGTAACCCGGGTAAGTCGGGTATTGGTTTTTGCATTAGGGATCATTCAAGCAAGTTGTTAGCTTTTAAAACCTCATCTATTCCCCCTGGCACAAACAATATTGCAGAAGCATATGCTTTACTGACTGGCTTATCATTAGCCAAAAAATTATGCCTTTCAAAAATTCATATCAAAGGAGACTCAAGTGTTATTATTAATGCCTACATCAAGAAAACATTGTCAAATTGGAAAATAGCATACATTTTAAAACAAATATGGGCTCTCATTGATACATTTAATGATCACTTAATTTCTCATACTTTGAGAGAGAGAAATAAAGCAACGGATTTTTTAACAAACTTGGGATACAAAAAAATCAATTTAGATTCATCTAGATTGGGGCTCAATTTGGTAGACTTTCCTCAGCTAGCAGAGATAATCATTAATGAACAAACCTGAGGTTGCACATATGCACATCAATCTTTACTGATCACTCAGATATTTTTTTCATGGGCAAGGCATGGTAGTTGAAGTATAAAACTAGATGTATATATTGTAATTCACCCAAATGGGCTGCTAATCATGACAATTAAAGGATTTTTCTCCCATTTTCTCTAATTATTAACAACATTCATTTTACTTTGTACTTCACATGTGTATATTGTCATGAATTTGTAGGTTGAGTGCGTGCTACATGATTTCTAGTGGTGTTTTTCTTTTAAATTTTTATTATTGCTCTCGAGAACTCTTTGTAATGCACTCATTGATCTTGGTTTCATCTTCCTCTAGCTCTGGTGACTTGTATTTCAATGAATTCCTTTAAACTATGGACTATCGACCTAGAAATTATAGATTTTTCTTGCAGGTTGAAGATTGGGAAATACCTTTTGATGATCATATTTTTGACTCTTCGATCAGTCAAGGTTTTAACATTCAGTGTCAACATTGCAGAATATGTGTGAAGAAAATTATTGGTGAAGAAGTGTTGTACCCGCAGGAGAAAATAATCATATTTACATAATAGTTGGTCTCCATTTTCCTGTCTAACGCCTTGGACTTACTTCAATCTTGGAGCAGCTTATAGAGTATTGCAAGTAAGTTTGTGAAACCTGAGTTCACATTGGGTAATAAATTACTTTTTGTGGTTTAGAAATATGATCTTTGGAATGGTAAAGCAAATACTGGTAGTCTCATCTTGAGACATTACTTGCAGAGTCGAGATGACTTTATTATCATTTATGACAGTATTAAGTGCTTGTTGGACTTACTTTTAGTTTGGTTGTTTCAACAAGAAGTTTGGAATATGGGCAAAGCTCTTGATTCTGAGACAAGAAGTAGGATATATTCAAAGCTTCATGCTCTCCTTGTGATCATGGGGCATGACCACAATGTCCCTAGCCCAGTGGTAATATTAGGTCTAGATGTTCACACTTGGCTACAAGGTAACCTAGGTTTACCCGAAAGGCAATCTTTGTCTCAATTCACTCTGGCTTCATCATAGTTGAATTTGGAAATCCCTATTCTCCACTTTCAGAACCTGAGCTTGAATGAAGCTAGTGAAGAATATTGCACACAACCTATGGAAGAATAGTTGCCCTAGTCTCCAATTTTTTCTTTTGGATCTACAATTTTGATACTGGCTCTTCTTGGTATTAATGGGTGATAATAGTCAATGAAGATTTAGACGGTTATGCATGCAATATCATTTGAGTTTGTGTAGATTTCGATCAATTTTGCTTCAAATATTATGGCCCTTAATACATAGTGCTCTTTGAAGGTCATGCTACTTTATTTTTGTTGCAGGCTTTATTCCATCCCAAGTGCTGCTAATCCTTCCTTTTGACTGGGTCCTCTTCCGAAGATTAAGGGGCAATTTTTCAGAATATTAAGTGCCTTACTTTTTTTTGTTGGTATAGCCCAACCGGTGTTTCCCAACCGATATAGCCTAACTGGTATAGCCCAACCGATTTATCCTAATTGCTATAGCCTAACCGGTTTATCCCAAGCAGTATAGCCTTACCGATAGTGGAGTCAGATATGCAATTAACTGGTAAACAGGATAGCAAACTGGCAAACAAGAATTGTGTGATGCTCAAGTGACCGATAAGGACGATAAGCAAAGAGTTAGATGTTGTGGTTTAAAACATATGTTTATGGCATTGGCTTGAGTCCATGATTGTAACCGCATCAGTATTTTTGACGTATGTAGTGAGTTTTGATGTACCTATTTTTACATACATGTAATTGGGGGGTGATGGTGGGGGGCTGGGAGGTGTTTTATATTTTATATCATGATGTTATTTGTATTTTTGAGCTAGGAATGGAGGTTTTCTTGCTGGCTCTTTCCTCCAGGAGCCCTTGAACCAGTTTTAATAATATTAATAATATTAGTGGCTTGCCACTTTCACCAAAAAAAAAATTGAAACTTTCTACTTGTGAATTTTTTTCAAAGGCAAATGGGACCCATGCTAAGGTTGTGTATGTAAGTGGATTGGAGAGAAAATTAAAATTTGGTCAAAATTAATGGTTTTCCCCCACACACAGTGGCTTAAAAGAAAAATCCTTTATGAGACAATGAGGGAGGATTTACCCCATTTACCCCGTACCATGTCTAAAGGTGTCAGTGAAAGGTTACGGGCTAGCAAGGAGGTGAAAACCTTCACCCCCACCACCCCCTGTGATGTTTGGATTTCACAAAGGGAACCCACGGTATGGTAGGGAGGGGAAAGAGAAGGCCTCTCCCACCACCTCACAAAACTTTGAGGAAGTAGCATGAGAGGTTGCGGGCTAGTGGGGTGGGTCGGGTATAAAGAAAAAATAGGAATCTTGCCACATCGCATGGCACACTGGAGTGTGTGGAAAGAAACGTGGGGTTAAAAAGTAAGCATGAATGAGCACAATATGAGCTGACAATGAAGCCCGTGCACAAAAAAGAAGAGTTAGGACAAACAAACAAAATTTAGGGCAAAGGAGGAATGTGTAAATGAAAGCCAATGGTTTTTGTAGGAGATATTGCATAGGTCCAACCATGGAAAAATATGTTGATATCACCACAGTTTGGAGATTCAACTAAGGAGTGCCACTATTCTCCATCAAATACACAAACATCGCAAAGAAAGTGTACACCATAAATGTGGATTTGATTTCAATTAATCTTCTTGCTTACAGCTCAACCTACAAACGCATGAGAATAATGAGTCGGAAAGTGAAGGAGACACTGAACATGCTTACAAAGGGGGTCGTATCAGAATAATCAGTGGTATAATTTTGAGTGCATCTAGGTTGGATTTGTTGCAATCCCATTATGGGTGATGTTGATAAGGGGGGTGTCATTATAGTATGTATTTGAATGTGCGTAAACTATGAATGAGGGATGAGTTTGTTTTTGTGTGCCAAATGCATCAAGCTACAGATCAAAGTGCTCATAGCCTTAATATGCCAACTAATGCAAAGTGAATATTAGCTTGGGCACATGGTATTGGGTGATGGATGATCCAATATCCTATGAACTATGATGACTGCAAGATTGCTTGGCCTTCACTAGATAATTTTGAGGCAATTCTTTTCCATGAGTATCATTTTTAGCATTGATTCGCAGCATAGTTGTGCAATATACATAAAGTGAATACCTTAAGAAGATGTGATCTCAAGGCCAATGATGGGTGAAAATAGCATGAAGAAGAGTTTTCCACTAGACTATGAGCTCAGAGAGGAACTTGCCAACATGGAGGAGGAGGCAATAGTTAACTCATGGGTGATTTTATCCACCATGATACTCACAACATACTTACATTGGTCTCAAACCACTCAAAACTAATTTGATGGACTTGTAATGAATGTGAAATTACAGACAAGGAGAAATCTAGAGAGTATGAAAAGTGATGCTACCTGTTAGTATGTGCAACGTTTGCAGGAGTAGTTGGGAGTTCATTGGAATATGACAACAATTTGGAGGAAAATATGGTGCTATTTCAAACCAAACACCATCATATTTGAGTAGTAGTGTTATACATTCTAGGTATTGACTAAATGTATGATGGACACGATGTGTGTATAGCAAGGTGCATAGTGGATATGAAGATATTTTGTGTGGTATGGCTATCTCAGAAGAGCACCACAATTGTGGGATGTGTGTGGTGATTGAATGCGAGAAGTAGTCGTTCTATTAGAAGAACATATTCGATACACATTCACAAATCTACTATTTGGGTTTGATCTTTGATAAACAAACTACATTTTGAAAGCATGCTGATGGGATCTTCTTCATGTTTTGGTGCGACGATGTAGGGAAACCTAGCTATTTGGTCAAAGTACAACAAGAGGCATCGATGACCATGTTGGTTTTATATGAAGTGCTTCAGAAGGAAATCTCCAAAGAAAAGTCAGCCCATAGAGCCGTTAGTGGCATGATTTGGTAGCAATACAAGAAAACCACTGCCATTACAATGATGCACACTTATATTAAAATATTGAAGATGCTACATATAAATGGTATGGTGTAACTAAACAAATTGACACAATGCATATTCTGTGTATTTGTTTATAATATTCCTATGATGGAATTGTGTTGGGTAGGTGAAGGGCACATTGCAATAGGAAATAAATAAAAGTTCACCTTTGGGTAAAATGGTTTTCACAGTATGAATGTTATAGGTAAAGTGTTTTCACCAAAAAAGGGGGTGGGATATGCAAGTGAATTTTTTTTACACAGAGGGTGAAATATTTTAAGGTAAATATTTTGACAATAACATCTAAAGAGATTTATTTTTCACCAAGATGTAAAAGTCACCAAAATGGATTATTTTATTTTTATTCAAAGATATGTGCAGAAATTGGAATTCAACCAAAGAGGGAGATTGTTGTGGAGTATATCAAGGGTGAGGATTACAAGTATGTTTGAATTCAAAGAGCATGTTACATTGTGATATGGTTTTCATTTCAGATGCTCATATGTGAAAGTGGTAGAATCTTTACATTGGAAAATGCTTTATCGAATGCAAGGGGAAATTTTTTTTTTTATCGAGATTGGGAAAATTAACATGAAACTACAAGGCAATGAAGTTATTCTTAGCATAACAAGGGGGCATTTTTATTAAATCTGTGAATTCTTAATTGCAAAAGGAGTCACATGCAAGAAGTGTCACATCTCTAGTAGGAGGAAAATGACAAAGACAGTTTCAGAAAAGGGGGTATTTTTGCTATTTTTGAACAGAAAAAGAAATACTATAGAAAGTGAAGGACATTCGTAGGGAATTTTTTCAGTCAAAGTGGAAATTTTCCATTTTTGTCAAAGGGAAGGGATGCAGTAAAGGTCAGAGGTTTTTTTCACAAAAGAGGTATTTTTCAGTTTTGAAACAGATAGGTAAGTGTGAGCTTCTGCAGTCAAATGGACAGTAGTCACAAATAGAAAATTTTGGATCAAAGTGCAGTGCTATGAATTGACAAGTGTCTAAGAAGGCATTTTTTCTGATTTTTCAAATTTCCAGCAGGGTGCAGGTGTAGATTCTGACAAATTTTGGGAGAAGAAAAGAAAATTTTTTAGAATGCAGGCTTCAAGGGAGAAGACATGTCATTTCTCAAGATTCTTTTAGGGTTTTATTTAGGTCTTCTTCTGAATGTATATCTTTTCTCTTCTTCTCAGTTTTAAGGGAGAATTCTAAATGTAACTTTTGAAGTACTAGAAGAAAGACTTTCATGCACAGTCCAGATTTAGTGTAGTTTGAGTTTATCTCTAACAACATGTAATCTTTTTTTTT
Source organism: Cryptomeria japonica (assembly GCF_030272615.1). NCBI lineage: Eukaryota > Viridiplantae > Streptophyta > Pinopsida > Cupressales > Cupressaceae > Cryptomeria > Cryptomeria japonica. The sequence continues at coordinate 349,520,431 of NC_081410.1, forward strand.
CAATTAGCTATAGCCAATATACAAGAAAGCTTAATGAGTTTCCTCGAGCTATCTCCTTCTTGTATTGGTATCATTTTATGAAATAAAAGATCAAGTATCACTTTATTTTGTCCCAATAAGTTTCGTGTTATCTTTTTTTTAGCTTCTCTTCAAGGAAGAGATTAAAGTGCTTATGATAGAATGAGGAATGGTACTATATATATGCAGGATCTTTAAGTATGGTTACAAGAAATCTTTAATGGAGAGTGTTAGTGTCATGCATTAGTTCTCAGAACTAGTTGGTTATGTTCATTCTATTTGGATTCACTGGTTACCTGTTGTAGGTTGACTTTGCTGCCCTAATAAGGCACTGGTCATGGGGTTTGTTTTCAGTTTTTAGAATCATTCCTTTATTAAAATCTCTTTTACTTTCTGCATTAGGAGTAGGATTAGTATAGAAACCCAACCTCAATGAGTGCTTAGATGCTTATAGTAAGGTTATAGACAAAACCAAGAGTTTATCCATCTTCGTTAGTATCTTTTCAGTGGGATGATCTGTTGTATTTTGTAATGTCATGAGTATTTGAAGCTACAAGTTGTTTAGACATTGCATAGGTTGACTTGCCTTGGTCTTGCAGAGCCAAAAGTGCAAGAGATTTCAGTCTTGTGGCAGAATCCCGTTCATTGGCCAAATCCTATCCCGAGTTTGTTGATGAGTTAGTGGCTTTTCCTCTAGGACTTAGAATATTTTCATTTGAGAACCAATAAGTGACATGAGAGGCTCAATATTATAAGACATTATATGAGCAGGTTGTGCCAACAAAGCATAGATCTCTTTCCTATGCAAAGAGTACATAATCAGCAAGGACCAAATCACAGGCATTATGTGGATTAGTGTCCATGAGGGCACAAGGGCCGTCGCCACCAGGTTTGAGTGTAGGATGGGCAGGCCCCGCCTCCTCAGCTAGAGAGAGCACAAGATAGGGTCCCATGATGAACACAACCATTATTGATGACCCTATGGGGATTTTTGTACTATGTATAATGACTTGATAGGCATTATATGATGTATATATATATATATGAGAGGATGATGATTTTAATGGCATCTATGCATTTGTGTATATGGATGTTGTGTTGTATTTTATTATGATTTTCTTATGATGATGTGGATGATGGTCATGCATGATGATATGAAGACATGTTATAGTTATGATGTTACTAATGTTTATAATGCAACATGGATACTTATGTGAGATATATGTGATGTGATCTATATGTGTCTAACATGTTGTGATGCAAGATGTATGGATTTTTATGTATGCATGCAAGAGATATGTATGAAGATGGATGCATTGATGTCACTATGATGTACATGATATGAAAGATATGTTGATGGATGGTGGATGGATGTGTGATGTTATTTATGATGCTACTAACATGTGTGATGATGCAGGATATATGGATATTTTGTGGTTTATGTAGTGAGGGAAAATTTATCATGTGAATATGATGATTATGCCCATGGTAAATTATGATAAAATTAATGCAACTAATATGAAATAAAAGAAAAATAATAGGTGAAATGAAAGGACCAAAAAATGTGCCAAAGGAATTTGGTCCCAAAGGATGTAAACTGATGGGATCTTTGGAGGAGAAAATGTACAACACAAATAATCATGATTATTGTTTAGTTGAATTGTTGAGGGGAGTGGATCACCAAGAGTATTGTTATGAACAAAAAATTAATGCGGTTCAAATCCCTAAGTGATGAGGTAAAAAATGAGCAAAGCAAATCAGGGTAGTGACATATTAAATACATAAAGTACTAAGGGTCGTCAAAACTAGCTTCGAGTAATTTGTACATTGTGTGCAAGGCATGGAAGAGGTCAAGGACTTCCAATATGACAAGATAGATATTGAATCATGTTTTTATAGTTTGTTATGGAAGGGAGACTTGAGTCATAGCTAGACACACATGTATGCCTCAAGAAAGAATAATATAGACCCTATTTGGAACAAACTAATGCCTCACAAACTGGTCACATAGAAATTTGGAGTTGTGTGTTGCACTGTCAAAGTCGTTAACATAATAAAAGGAACAAGGTTCTCCTAGATAGAGTTAGAGTTTTTTGCAAATTTTGTTCTTTGAATGAAAATAAACCTACATGTGTGAGGTGAATGTAATAAGGAAATGAGGGAGGCGAATTAATGACTTACATCATGCTATATTAGAAAATGGGTGTATGCAATTGTGTTTTTATATGTCAAACCATAGTACATAGGACATAGGAAGAAAAGGGTGGGCAAGTGGGAATAAATTGGAGTCTCAAGGTAGGGAAAATGGGAAGCTGAACAAAATGATGGGATTATAGAAAAAGGTGGATTGGAATGAGAGAGAGAGGATGGAGATGGGGTTGTGCAATCATGTGGAGAGAAATCCTAGTTTTAATTTTGGAGAGGGAGACTGACACCATTGGCTATAGTAGCTAAGATGCCATGAATTTCCCTGTGCACATGGACCAAACTCTTTAAGAAAAAGGTTATAAAATGCATGCGAGTTCATATATAACTATGATGGTATATATGAGGTATGGGGGAAACAATTAAATCCTTGTGCACACAAGTTTGTGCTAAGACTTGGTGGATATATGCAAAGGGGAATCATCATGATCATTCCAACATATGCATAATTATAGTAAAAACTATTGGATAATGCATAAGAAAAGCAACAAATACACCATACATGACAAACCATGCCCCATTATACCCTTGATCAAGACACACCAAGATATGGAAAGATTGAGGTGACCTAGAGGAAGGATAGTCATAGGACAATAGATAAAATAAAAACAAGAGATCAACCATGCAAACAATTATCTTGACCAATAAGGAGATATAAAAAAGATTTGATGAAAACTGCCAGGCATGGGAAGAATACATCCCAATTGGCATGGTGATGATGATAAGATAAATAGTGGAGAATTGCCAAGTTGGGTGTTGAGAAATGTAAGAAAATAAATATCAAGTCAGAATTTGGGATTACATGGGTGAGAGGAGTTTGGATTATGCAAAAGTTGAATAAGCTTAATTTGATGGGAAGCTCAATGTGATTGGATAAAATCTCAGTATGATGGGATGAAATCTTAGCATGATGGGATAAAAGATATTTGTCATGGGATAAATCAAAAACATTTTTAGATTGTCATATCACAATGTGGCTAGTTGGAAAGTACATTATTACATAACATAATTTGGTGATTAGCTTTAGTTTTGAGTGTGTCTCTATTGAATTTAGATTTGATAATAATAGGAAGGCAATTTTAAATTTTGTTTTTACCTTGATCAAAGTCTGATATCTATGAGTGATATATATTCTTCATTCAAACTTATATTTGATCTACTAATGTGTATGAATGTAATCCAAATACGATCTATATAGATGAATCAATTTGATCTTATCACAATCATATCTGATTTATTGTAGTATTCTTTTGGTCTGCTAATATGTATAATATTAGAACTGATAATTATATGTTTCTTATCTAATTGTCTACCATGATATATGCTATTTGTAATTCCTTTTTATTGATCTAATGACTTATTTAATCTGCAATCATATGATAGGCTATAGTCAATATTCAAATTGATTTTGCTTATGGTGCCAGAAATATTAACTATGCATTTTATGTGGTTCATCTCTAATGTAAAGATTGATCTGTCCAACTTTGTTTTACAATTATTTATCACCAATCTAATATTCAAAACCAACAACTTGTCTCTCTAAACTTGTTGATTTGATCTCACACAGATTTTAGTTTGTATGATATATATACCTATGATATGAATCGACCTGACTTATTCACCATGTGTGTGTTGGATATATATTATTTCTCCCATCCTCACTTATCTATAGGAGTTGTTATCTATCAAACATCTGTGAGTTTTACTCTTCCAAGAGTCATCACCCCACATAGATGATAGCGACTTCTTACCTTAGTCGCTTCATTACTAATTGTTTAGATTAATAATCTTTATCACTTATATTAATTAATGTCGATCAGTAACCAGCGGTAGTAATTGATATGTTTCCTGCATTTATATCTACCATATGATTATTGCTGTGAACATATATTAATCACTTCTTGTATGTCTATCAATTATCCATTATTGATCTGCTTAATCTTGATTGTGTACTTTCAGAATAAAGATGATAATAGGATTAAGAAGGTTGATTGATTTGATCAAATGTGTAAGGCTGATAGGCCAATTACACATTTGATCTTGCAGAGTCAGCTCTATAAGGTTCCAACTGAAGCTATATCATCATTTATCCCTCTTAGCTAAGAAGGAATCCTTCTGGATCTCTACTAGTCACATTACCTCTTTGTAATGATTGACCACAATGGCTATATCTATATGTGGAAAGGAAAGATATCACCTCATGTGATATCAACCATTGTGGAATATCCATAGATATCACCTCATGTGATATCCACCATTATGATTTATCTATAGATATCACCTCTTGTGATATAGACCATTATGGCATATCCATAGATATCACTTCACCTGATATCTACCATTATAGTTCATCCATAGATATCACCTCATGTGATATCAACCATTACGACTTATCCACGAATATCACTTCATGTGATATCCACCATAGATATCTAAAGATATTACTACATGGCATGTCCATGAATTTCACATCACATGAAATCCACCATGAATATCTCTTTATGTAATATCCACCACTATGGCTTATCCATGGATATCATGTCTCGTGATATCCACCATTATGGCATATCCATAGATATTACTACTAGAGATATAAACCATTATGACATATCCATAGATATCACATCCCATGATATCCATCATAATGGTATGATCAATCAATATTGTAAGATCGTCACCTTACGATAATGATTAGATGTACAATTGTTCACTATTGAGAGATCATCACCTCACAATAATGTTCATAGGGGCTCATCAATCACTGAACCAAAATTGTCATGGAGTCACACACATCACATCCACCATGAACCATATCAGAGGGTGTAGATAAGGGCTTTCTCCTTAAGTCTCTCTCAAAGAGAAGTACAATCACAAGATTTTACACTTTAAAACATCTTTTGAAAAGAAGAATACATTAGTGAATATCATACCTTTCCACCATGTCTCTAGCATAGTAATACTTGATCTCCACATGCTTTGACCTTTCATGAAGTACAAGGTTGGAGTCTACATCACTCTTGATGTATTCCAAGCTCACCAAGTATTCATCTATCCAAGATTATCATGACCTAGAAGTCAGCATAAAGGCCTTCCATCCTACATAAATGGGACTCCATCTCATGAATCATAGTCCTTTGACTGATCACTAGAGAAACCATCTTGACATGGTCCACTCCCTCTAAACCAATATAACTAAGATCCTCAGATATCAATAGAAGCACATCCTCTTAGCTGCTCCCTCTGTGGAAGCATCCCTTGCTCACATGGTGCCAATCATGGAAAATATCATTCTTTAGGAGACTCTTATCATTTGGTATGATCATCATACGTTTGGAAGTGCTAGATCCAAAACCACCATGGATCTACTGTCATAGATCAAGCCCTAGGCAGGAATATGATCATCTTGAGATTTAGAACAAAATCCCCTTTCAGTATGCTCCCTCTCACTAAGAGAGCCCTCTTCTCTCAATCTGGGATTTGTAACCCTAGATGATATCATTACCAACACAAGTGCCTCTATGGCTTTCAAAAGTGAACTATTGCACCTCTGCAGGTAGATATTTTTTTATAAAAATGGAAATGCAAAATCTTAGAATCTCCACTAAATTCCTCTGCATATTACTCCTGAATTTCAATCTCTTCATCACAAATAGAACTTCAAAACTCTATAGCTTGAAAAGAAATAGACTATGATACTAAAGATGTCCTAAATGTAAGGGACAAATTTCTCATTGTAAATTGAAGAAATTTAAAACACAAGATATCCAAATGCAACTTGTCGTAAGCAAACATCTACTAATAATTTTTTTTCACAAATAACAAACATAATATAATTGCATGAATTAACAAAAAAGCTACATATTAAATTCATGAACATTATTCAACCAAAAGAAAACTTATCTCTCTTAAAACAAAATATGAATCCATCTAAATCCTTTTATGGAATAGTCTGACCAACATTCGTAATAGAAGCTTGAGGCATAGTCCTGGTTGGACATTTCATTGCGTTGTGACCATATTTGTCACATCTGAAGCATTGGATTTCTGAAATGTCCTTCCTTCTTTTGTGTGTAGGAGCATCATTTGATTCCTTATCTTTCTTTCTTTTGGAGTGTCCTTTCTTACCCTTCTTTGAGGAGTGCACGACAAGAACATGAATATCTTCATTTGTGGAGCTTTGGCCAATACCTCTTATAGCCAATCTTGACTCTTCTTGAATGCAGTATGTCTTCAATTGATCAAACTTAGGGAGTTTTGATCTTGCACTTATCCCTTGAATAAATGACTCCCATGATGAAGGAAGACCATTAAGCACCAACATGGTTAAGTTTTTGCTATTTATGGTGTGTTCAATGGTAGAGAGTTGATCTCTCAATTTGGTAATCCTCACAAACAAAGACATGATGGATTCTCCTTTCGTCATCTTGATATGGTGAAGTTGTTGCTTCAGTGAGAGAGCTCGACTTGTGTTGTTGATCTCATACATCTCCTCTAATGTTTTGAACATGTCACATGCCTTTGTCATCTTGGAGATGATTGGCACAATGTGATCTTTCACGGAGTCGACAAACGTTTTCATTGCTTTGTTGTTCTTTCTCTTCCATTAAAGCTTCTCATCCTCTTCCTTTGGTTTTGGTACCGCATCCTAAATGAATTTATCTAATTCATTTTCCCCCAAAGCAAGCATAACTCTAAACTTCCAAGATACAAAGTTTAATGCTCCTTTAAGTCGATCCTCAAATCTAACACCATTCACCATTTTGATGTATAGAAGGGAGTAGAAGAATTTGAGGATATATAGAGAATAGTACCACCTATATAAGTCTAATCTGAACTTTTTTTATGCTGGCTCTGATACCATGTTGAATGTAGATCAGATTATAAAAGGAAGGAAATTTTAAATTTTATTTTTACCTTGATCAAAGTCTGATATCTTTGAGTGATATATATTCTTTAGCCAAAATTATATTCGATCTATTGATGTGTATGAATGTAATCCAAATATGATCTATATGGATGAATCAATTTGATCTTATCAGAATTATATCCGATTTGATGTAGTATTCTTTCAGTCTGCTAATATGTATAATTTTAGAACTGATAATTATATGTTTCTTATCTGATTGTCTACCTCAATATATGTTGTTTGTAATTCCTTGTTATTGATCTGATGACTTATTCAATCTGCAATCATATGATAGGCTACAGTCAATATTCAAATTGATCTTGCTTATGGTGTTGGAAATATCGACTGTGCATTATATGTGGTTCATCTCTAATGTAAAGATTGATCTGTACAACTTTTTTTTACAATTATTTATCACCAATCTAATATTCACAATCAACAACTCGTCTCTCCGAACTTGTTGATTTGATCTCACACAGATTTCAATTTGTATGATATATATACCTATGATATGAATCGACCAGACTTATTCACCATGTATGTGTTGGATATATATTATTTCTCTCATCCTCACTTATCTATAGGAGTTGTTATCTATCAAATATGTGTGAGTTTGACTCTTCCAAGAGTCGTCACCCTACATGGCTGATAGTGACTTCTTACCTTAGTCACTTCATTACTAATTGTTTAGATTAATAATCTTTATCGCATATATTAATTAATGTCAATTGGTAACCAACGACAGTAATTGATATGTTTCCTGCATTTATATCTATGATATGATTATTGTTATGAACATATATTAATCATTGCTTGTATGTCTATCGATTATTCATTATTAATCTGCTTAATCTTAATTGTGTACTTTCAAAATAAATATTAATAATAGGATTAAGAAGGTTGATTGATTTGATCAAATGTGTAAGGCTGATAGGCCAATTACACATTTGATCTTGCAGGGTTGGCTCTATAAGGTTCCAACTAAAGCTATATCATCAACAGTCTCACTTGTATGATCATTAAGTCAATGAATTTATTCATGAGTCTTCTTAACAAAAACTGAATGCCCTTTTATGATGATAAAATTACATACCATATAGATAACAACTGAGAAAGGTAGGTTAGACCATCTCAACATGTTGCATAAAATATTGGCATTTCAAAGTGGTTGCTTGCAATCAAATCTGAATGCATGTGATATGCTAGTCTCCAAGCTCAGTGTGCGAGTTGGATCCGTATTCATGAGTAAGGTCAGCTTCATCATTAGTAAGGGAGGGTGGAGAGTGGGGGTAGAGTGAAAAGGGCTACAATGTATGAACTCCTACACAAAGGGTGTATAAAGATTTGTTACTCAAGTTTCATGATAGACAAGAATAAATGACAACTGTGTAAGGTTAAAAAGGTAGAGGGTAGAAATGGGTTCATTATATATGATGGTTCTAATTAACTACATATGGCACCTATAAATAATTTTTCACCATGGTACTTTCCCATAGTGCCACAAAGTAGTTTTCACTAGTGACCAAATTTATATTTCTTTATTATTTTACCTTTTTTTTCAATTTTTTGTTTTTTTGGATTTTCTAATTTTTCTAAAAACTAGGATACCTCAAGGGTTAAGCATAAAACCACTTAAGATGGATTATGTTCAGAGGCTTATCTAAGGGTTCTCCTTCTAGTGTTGCAAGCTAATAGGCCCTCAACCCATACTTGGCAGTGATATTGTAGGGCCCTAATCAATTACGCTCAAATTTGTCTTTCTTTTCACGGTCATGTAGATTCCTTTGATTTTACTTGAGCATGAGATCACCAACATCAAATTCATGTTTTTTTACTTTCTTCTTATATTGAAGACGAAGATGATTTTGATACCCACAAAGATGATTCAAAGAATTAAGGTGCCTTTCATGAAATAATCTAAGCTCCTAAAGTCGAGCAACCCTATATTCTTCATTAGGAAGGATGTACTACAATGAAACCCTTGGTGAGGGAATCTAGATCTCGATTGGAAAATGGATTCAGAACCAAAGACAAGAGAGTATGGAATGGCACCAATTAGTGTGTGAATACTGGTGTGGTAGGCCCATGGGGCAGGATTGAGTTGGAGGTTTCAATCACGACTAGCTTCATTGACTCTTTAATAATTTTGATAAGATTTTTATTAGAATCCCCGACTTGACCATTTCCTTGTAGGTAATAGGGAGTGGAGAAATAATGTTGAATGCCAAATTTCTGGTAAAGCTCCTTTACATCCTAATTTTTCAAGGCTCGGCCATCATCCATAATAATAGACTTTAGAATACCATAATGACATATAAGATAATTCAAGAGGAATTTAACTCTTTCCTTACCAGTGGTGTAGATGAGGGGAATGGCTTCAACCCATTTGGTAAAATACCTAGTAGTAGTAATAATAAATTTATGGCCATTGGAGGAGGTGGGATGGATTTTGCTAATGAGATCAAGTCCCCACTAGGAGAAGGTCCAAGGAGTAATGATAGGTTGCAATGTTTGTGAAGGTGAATGAATTAGGTCTCTATGTTATTGGCAAGGCAATCATTTCTTCACAAAGTGATTGGCCTCTTGTTCCATTGTAGGCTAGCAATAACCTATGCGTAGGAGCTTCTTAGCCAAAGTCAATCCACTTTAATGTGCTCCACAAATACCTTCATTTACCTCATAGAGTGCTTGCTCAACCTCTTCCTTGTCTAAAAACCGTAGAAGGATTCCATTAAAGTGCCTTTAATATAGTGTATCTCCAAGAATGGTGTAATGGGTTGAGCAACAAATAAAGTTTTTCTATTGAGTTTTAATGAAATTAGGTGGTACAATGTTATCGCAAAGGTAAGTGTATATATCATGATACCAGGGGGAATTAGGAGCAACAATTATATATACCATTTTGAATTTGGGTACATCATATGCTAGAATAAGAAGATGCTCAACCAAGAACTTGCATTTATGAATATTGTAGGGCATTTGCAAAAGGGACCTAATAGTATTCATAGCATCAATAGCCTTGTTTGCTTAGGGGATCTACTTAAACTTAATAGAAGTGAAATATTTCTTGCATTCATCAACCATGCAATGATAAGGAAGAAACTTATTATATTTGGTTTGATATTCATCATTAACTTATCTGATGACTAGTTGTGAATCATGATACAAATGCAGATCAATGATTTTCCATTGAATAGAAAGTCAAAGACTTGTTATGAGGGCTTCATATTCAACAATATTGTTTGTATACTAAAAGGCTATCTTATATCACTTAGGGTTGTAATCACCTTGAGGAGTAACCAAAAGAATTATTGTTCCTGATCCATGTTGTGTATAAGAACCATCAAAATATAACTAGAACCTAGTAGATTGTGTGATGGTCATGATTGCATCATCCAAGAACTTTGTGATCAAGGGATAGTCTCCTTGTAAAGGGGAGTCTACCAATTGATCTGCAATAACTTGTCCCTTTATGGCTTTGTAATCCACATACTCAATGTTGAATTATCTTAAGGTCATGACCCACTTAGGAGTTCTTGTGAGAGCGACTTTGGAAATAAGATACTTGTGAGGCCCTACCCCGACCCATCCTATCATTTCAGTGATTTTCATGTTGGAACTATTATGCATGATTTATTTTTATGCATTATGGATATAGAACTTTATATGATCCCATGAATTTGATAACATTGATATATTGATGTTTCATTTCTATGCTTTGTGGATATAGAATTTTATATGATTCTAGAATAGGATAACATTGAGATGATGCATGTCATTATTTGATTTATAGGACTTTATTAGGATGCTAGAAATATGATGCATATCTTATGAATGGATTAAGTTTATGAGGACTATGATAATTGCTTATGTGGATTTGCTTTGATATATGGAAAATTGAATTGTATGATGTCAATTGTATGCAGAGTGATTGATGTGTATTCTTATTTATGTGGTTTAATATTATATGAGACTATTGGAAAGTACTAATGTGTAATTGAGATGCATAGGAAATTATCCATCTGACCATGGAAACATTAAGGAGAATCAAGCGTAGGCCTATGTGTGTTCATAAAACCAAGGGTTGTCTATTTGGAGAGATAACACCCCGTATGTATCGTATTTTATTCATAAACGTAAAATGTTTGCATGAGTGTAAATTGTATTTATTAAATTGTTTAAATCATTCAAGGGACAATTGCCATGTGTGTAATTGTGATGTGGAATTATTTTGTAGTGTCACTTGACACACATGTTGTATATTGTGTTGGCAATTGTCATGTCACTTTTTTGAGAGATTTAATTTTTGTTTAATTGATATATTTCCAAATTATCCTTGAAGGTTCCAAGAAATCTAGGATAGCGAGCCATAAGGAGGGTCAACTCAGAGTTGACCCGTAGGTTAACTTTAGGTGGACTTTCAAAGGGTTAAATCAACTCCTAGAGTCAATTTTAGGGAATTTTTATTGGACCTCATGGGGTACCTATGGGTGAAGGCCAAATTTGGCCATGTGTCCTTCCCCTAGGGCTTGTTTAACCACCCAAAAAAGTGGGTTTTCCTAGATGGTCGAATTTCATCTTTAGGAGTTCCATCCTTGGTTAGATAACCTTCTTGGTAGGTGTTATTCCTCTTCCCCATTTCATTCCTCTTCTTGAGGTACCTTGGTTAGGGAGTGTGTAAGACCTAGGGAAGACCAACCAATGGGAGTCTCTCACTCTATTCAAGAGGTTGGAAGGAGTGAGAGAAGCCTTCTTAGGCTACAGATTGAGGCTTAGTGAGTTAATCACCCACTCTCCATCTTTGGAGATTTTGGCAATTTTGGAAGAAAAGAAAAAAACCAGTTTTAGAATAGGAATTTTGGCTAAGTATTGCAGAAAAGATTTGTGGAATTGGGCTGCTCTTCTCCAAGCTATCCCTAGAATACCCTTGGCAAATTCAAGGTTGGTGCATTTTCTTACTTGTATGTTTTGAAATTTGTTTGTAGGAATGCATGAATGTAAATGTTGTATCCTTCCTTGCATTGTATTTGTAAAAGTTTTTATGTGATCCTTTTCCCATTTTTTGTTATGTATTTTATTGTGTTTATCCAAGGCCATCTTACCCTTGGGAGGGAAAAATGGTCTTGGGGGTGGAAGGTGTTTGATAGCCTTAGAGTGAGAGGCTCTCATTATGAGAGTGATCTCAAGGGTTTGTTCATGAGACCCTTGCTGCATAGTTTTGTTTATGCATTAGGGGGTCATAAGGTGAGAAAGTATGGCATGTATGCCTTGGGGGTCGTAAGGTTGTTGGGTTAAGAAAGATAGATTTTTTGTGTTCTTGGTTGCCATGAGTTGGCTGTGATCTATTATCTTGCAGATCTCCTCAAGGTATTTGGTCCACTTCCACCCTTGTAAATATCACATTTTTGTGATGAAGTTTAAGCTTTGGGATGGGTATGTGTTTGTTGAGTTCTTTCCCCTTGTTTGTTTGTGTTGCTTGAGTGTAACCCATCTAGGACTTGGTTCTCCAAGCTCAGGGGTGGCTTCTAGTAAGCCTAAGCTGGGAGGTGAGCACCCCATGGTCACAATCTTAAGATTTGAATGAAGGTTGCTTTGAAAAGAAAGCTAGGAGTTGCAGATTTTACTTTAGTTGTAGAAAGAAAAAGAATGTACTATTATTTTGTTGAAAAGAAAAGAAGGGAAAGGAAGGATTTTTTCTGTTGTAATGATATTGTAATGATTTAGAAATCTGTAATATTGATTGTGCCTTAAGATGTATTTTATTGATGTAAGGATCATTTAAAATGAAAAAAAAAAAGAAAGAATGCATTTGGTTAACTCTATTTTGTATAAAGTGCAAGGGAAAGGAAATGTATTGTGTTGTTGTCTTTTATTTAAATCTCTCATGTAACTAAATTATGTCATATATTATCTCTGTAATTTCTATAAAGAATAAAAAAAGATGCAGAAAGAGAAATGAGAATGTGTTAAGTGTTTTTTTTTTTTTTTTCTAGAATATTTAAATATTGCTACAGTCATATTTATTACTGTCACCTTTATTTCTTGTTTAAACATTGCAAAAATTAATCTAGGAAAAATAATCTAAATAGTTAGTTCTGGTATTATCTGTTTTAAGGCATTAGAAAAGAAAATGAAAATACATATTTAGTCTTAGACAATGAGAACAAAATTCTTCACTATGCTAAGTTATTTTGAAAAGAAAATGGTAGTTTAAATATTTGATATTAGAAATAAAATGAGGATATAAGCTAATCTATGCAAGTTGAAATAAATCATTCAAAAAACAAAAAAACCTCTATCCATTTTAATGTTTCATCTATTTAAATGTTGTCTATTTTCTTTATGACATCCCTACATGATAATGTTTTTATTTTCAAAAAAATAAGGGAGAAAACTAACCTAATATCCATAGCCTTAAATAAATATAAATATATATAAATATAACTATATATATGTGTATACTTATATATATATATATATATATATATAAATAATTTTAAAAATATATTAAAAAAAAATGTGTTACCTTGGTGCCTTCGACCCGCACTGTGGGCGGCGACCCGCAGCGGCGGTTGCGGTTGCACTATGGGCCGCAACCCACAGAGGGGGTAGCTTCAACCTTCCCCTGTGGGTGACACAACCGCGCTGTGGGCCGCAACACACAAAGGGGGCAGCTTCGGCCTTCCCCTATGGGCAGCGCAACCGCATTGTGGGCCGCGACACATAGCGGAGGCCAAGGCCATCACTGTGGGCCACGACCCATAGGCATGGCTGCTATCGTCGTTGTGGGGAGCCTTTACCCCCTACGCGTGGTGTTAGAACCTCGCGGTTTCCCCTTCGTGCTCGGCCCTACAACAAAAGAAAATCGCTGCCTCATGGCCGCTGTACCTGCAACACACACACATGCACAAAAAAAAAATATTAAACCCTAACCCCATTTCAGGTTAGGGTAAAAACAATTAAGAAAAAGAAAAGGATTCTAGATGCTAAAAATGCAACCCTAACCCAATTTCGGGTTAGGGTTAGCATTTAAATAACAAAGATATATTGGAAATGCAACCCTAGCCCATATCTGGATTAGGGTTTGCATTTAAAAATAAGAGAGAATTTGGAATTATAGTCTTTAATTATAACTTTTAATTTAGGGTTTATTTATAAGTTGCAATATAATATTTAATGGGTATAGTTGGTTCATTTTATTAAAGAAATATACATGTATAAATAGGTATAAATATACATTTGTTCATCCAATTGTTTATATATATGCTATATTTTTACATATGGGTATATATATATATATATATATGAGGTTAAGTTGAAAACCTATTTAATTTGATTTTATTAATAAATATTAATGAACGCGTAAGTAATCATTAGACCCCTTTCACTTTTAGCTGAATTTTTTTAATTGGGGGAATTAATTTTATATAGTTCTAATATCGCAATTATTGACGTAATTTTATCAAGAATTATTAATAAGGATATTTCATAGATAATTTTTGTATTTAATTAAATATGGACGTCAAGTTAAATTTAATTTGCGGGAAATTTGTAAATGAGAATTATTAATTATTTTATACGAATTTTTAACCTATGAGGCCAATTTTGGCTAGATTATTTAATCGTCGAAATTTGAAGGTTTAGGGGAAATTAAATTGGCTATAGTATTTATTTGGCAAATAACATTATTAATTTTGAAACCTTATTGGCTAAAGATAAATAATGAATTTTGCGTGCGCTCAATTAATTAAATTTTAGATTTAACATGTCTACATCATTATTCAATTAGCCCGAAATAATTTAAATGCAATTTAAATATTTAATTTTCCCTCGACTTTAATTAGCAGAAATTTAATTAGGTTAATTAAATTAACTAATCAAATTGTGAGGACCCTCTTAGGGAATAATTAGTCCTCATTAATTAATGTCGCTTTTATGAGTGAGTTAATTAATCCAATGTTAGTGAACAATTCTACTTACATCTTAGTTAAGATAAAACTCAACTGATTTCATTTTAATGTAGAATATTTTGTGAGTTTATGTTGTTCAAAAAATAAATTGTTTTTTTCATTTTTGCCCAAAAGTTTGGGCACGACAATACTTGAGGGGATCATTTTTTGCAATGAGCTCGATCTTGTGTTTAAGAATGTAACAACAGAGTTTCTAAGTGTTGAAAACCACTACAAGGCATGCTCGTTCAATTAGTGAATAATTAAGCTTATAACCCACAAGAGTGCACTTGATGCAGTATATTGAACAATATTTACCTTTCTCATCAACTTGTGCTAGCAATGCCCCCAGTACCATTGTCATAGCAGAGATGTATAAAAGAAGCAATTGTCTAGGAATAGGAGACATCAAAATAGGTGGGGAAGCTAGATATTCCTTGATCTTCTCAAATTTAGTATCCTTGCAAAGTAAATGAGTTGACATTTACTAGCAAGTAGGGTGATGAATCAACGAATAGACTAGAGTTTTCCTTGGAGACTATGAAGCTATTTGAGATTATTTGGAGGTGGCATGTCCATGATAGCCTTCACTTTAGTTGGATAAAATTCATTATCTCTTCTTGATACAATAAAGCAGTTTGTCAAAAGTAACTCCAAAGACACATTTTTTAGGATTAAGATGTAGCTTGTACTTTTCTAGTCTTTGAAAGATCTTAGTTAAGATGGCAATGTATCCTTTGCATGTCTTTGATTTTCCTAAGAGATCATCTACAGAATATTTTATGATATCATGAAATAGACCATGAAATAGTGGTCATAGCTCTTTGATAGGTAGCCCCTACATTCTTTAACCCAAAGGTATGACTTGATAGCAAAAAGTTCCCTATGGAGTAGTAAAATTTGTCTTATGTTGGTCTGTGGTGGAATTTTGATCTAGTTATATCTCAAGAAACCATTCATTAAGGAAAGAATCTCATGTTCAATCATTAGATCCACTATGATGTCAATATTGGGTAAGGGGAAATCATCTTCAAGGCATGGTTGAGATCCCTGAGTTTTGTACATATATGTATACCCCCAATGGGTTTGCCAGTTGGTACTACGTTTGAAACCCACTCCAAATTATCAATAGGTCAAATAAATCATACATCTAACATCTTTTGTAGCTCTGCTTTGACCAAACATACTATCTAAGGATGAATTTTTCTCAATTCCTACTTGATAGGCTTCACATTCGAATGTACCATGAGATGATGCACTACTAAATATGGATCCAATCTTGGCATGTCAACATATGACCAAGAGGAGTTAACTTATGTAGTTTTGAGAAAGGTTATGATATCTTGCTTTTCTTGGTTGGTGAGAGATTTAGCAATGAATGTATTCTTTGGATTTTATTTTGTCCCTAGGTCTATTGTCTTGGTTTCTTCAATCAATAGTAATGATTTCTCTCGTAATGGGGGAACCATGGTAAACAAGTCAATTCCCTCATCATCTAGTGCCTGATATAGGTTTTCACTAGTGGATACATCCTTTCTTTTTACTTCTTCATTGTCTAATAGTGCATCATTGAGGTTTTAACTAAGGGACTTTGGATTTTAATTTTCATTTTTACGACTAAGGGAATTGATTTGACCATAAAATTATGCCTCCCCATTAAGTTGAATTTCATGAACTGTAGTGTGATCTTCAAGGTTACACATGTTTAAAAGTGCTAAGAGGGCACTATCATCAACACACATGTTGAGGGCAATCTTTGTTGGTCCTAATCAATGATTTTGGGGTACATAATAAGGAGATCAGGTAAGGTGGACGAAGTGATAGTGTATACATGTGTTTCATTAAAAAGGTCATCAAGGTATTCAAAAATCACTTCATAGAATTACTCTTCATGGGATTCATTGACATCGGAAGGAGGAGTTGTGGGAACTCCTTCTTGAGTTTATTTAGGTTCTAGAAAGTAACTCAATCCTTGCTTGTGTTTGTAAGAGATTGGTGCAATTTTTTCTCTCCTTCCTTTCTCTTTAGGTCCTAGACCATGTCCTTGATATCCCATTTTTTACACAATGGTAGATGCTTTCAAATACTTATCTTATAGAATATTAGTAGGTTCATCATCTTCCTCTTAGTAGAGCCATGAGGTGACATCTATTTCAATAATTTCTGCATCAAGTGGGCTCCACTACTAGAAGGTAGTCTTCTTACTTTGGATGATGGGCTTCTTTTGAATTTTAATTTCTTTAAGCCTACTAAAAGACTTAAGAGAGTTAGGGAGATGTCCCACATAGAATTCATTTTGAAGGACATATTCTCCACACCCATTTTCAATTATTTTGGTCTTGATCTTTGGTTGTGTGGAAGTGGAGGTGACATTGAAGTTGTCAGTTAATGGTGTTGAAGCAGGAGTGTTAAGAGGGCGATGTTAGGGGTGTTTTCCTTAAAGAAGTTTACAATATTGGAAGGGTTGTGAATCAGTGGGAATCGTGATTTTCCTACCATTATATAGGAACTTTAGGCATTGGTGGTAAGTGGAGGGAACAGCTTGAATGGAATGAATCCATGGATGGCCAAGGAAGATATTGTAAGGGAGATCAAGATCCAAAACTTGACTTGTTGTTTCTACCACTATTGGGCCCACTTGGAGTGGAGATGTGATTGTTCCTTTAGAGACTCTTTCAGCACCATCATATGCTTTAATTTTGATCTTTCCCTTCGAATTGATATTATCCTCAAGGTATCCCAATTGTTTTATTAACTTATATGTACACAAATTTAGACTGGATCCACCATCTATAAGGACCCTTTGATTTTATGCTTTATGTACAATGGCTTCAATGTGGAGGGGTTTATTATGGGAGGGATAAATGGATGGGATGTCTTTACAATTAATGACAAGGTGATGTTGGGTGGTGAGATTTCATATCAAAGCTTATAATTGTAAAGCATTGATGTTTTCTAGTATGCGAGACTCAAGTAAAGATTTTTTTAGGATTTCTTTATGGATGGGAGATGACTTTAAAAGCTCAAGGATGGAAATTTGTCTAGGAGTTTTGCCAAGGTGTTTAAGGATATTGTAGCAAGATGTAGATAGAGTGTTAGATGATGATGGTGGAGGAGGAGGATCCCCCTGGATAGTGACTCTTCCACAGTGAGTGGTAACATTGCAAATGTTGGGAGGATTAGCAACTGCTTGAAGTACGACTCTCCCCTTTTGGGGTGTGGTAGGGTTATTGGCTCCTTTGATGGTAATGGTGTTAACATTATTACCAGCAACTTCTATGCAACCAACAAGGGAGTCAGATTATCATATGGTATTTGTATAATTATAGGACATAGAGTGAGATGATGAATATTTTCCCTTATCATGCTTCAGAAGGGGATCTTGATAGATTTTGAGATTTTCGTTAGATGTATTTGGTTTGGACCTTGCTACTTTAACATCTCCTCCATCAATAAGGTCTTGGATATAGTTATTTATTTTCATGCATTTCTTACTACCATGACCTTTAATATGGTGGTGCTCACAATATTTGTTGTCATTATACCATGCAGTCTTGGGTTGATTCTCATAGAAAGGTTGTGTAATAGGATATTGTACCATATTGGCCTTAGAAATTTATTTAAAAACATCGATATGTTGATCAATAGGCATATACTCGTTCTTTGTTTGATTACTCGATCGTGGTGGTGTTTTTCAATTTATAAAAATAGTGTTGTTGGGTTTGGTTTGTTTTTAGTGAGATGGAGGATTGTGAGGCATGCTCAATTTTGGTGGTGGATTGGAAGGCACTTGAATTGTTTGCACATGTTTTACATCGATCACATGATCATTTACCACATTTTTATTTTTAGCCCAAAACTTACGCTTGTAAATGGAGGAAGAGTTGTGAGATTCATTTTGATAATGTTTAATGACACCTTCCTCAACTAATGTGTGCTCTAAGGTCAAGTCTTTCTTGGTGACTTCTTCATAATCTTCAATTAATTGCATGCATAAACAAAAGGATATCTCAGGCACAATATTATAGATAAATAACTCTACTTCATGTTCTTTGGTGATATCCCAAGGTTGTCACTTGACAAGATGACACCATCATCGCAAGAAGTTGGCAAAAGTTTCCCCATTCCTTTGTTTAGTATTGCATAGGTCCATCATAGAAGTGTTACTTTCAATTTTATACCTATAGTGAGCTACAAATGTTTTAGCCAAATTAGGGAATGAAGTGATGGACCCATGTGGCAAATTATAGAAACTTGCAAGGGTGGGACCTCCCAATCTCTCAGGGAAAAGCCTCCTTAAATAGACATCACTATATGAGGCCTTTTGACATGTTCACTAAGGTCTCCTTTTTTAATATTTATCAAATTTTGGTATCTCAAAGCTAGGAGGATAAGGAGCCACATAAATTGATTTGTCAAAACGATATGGACATATTTCTTCAAATGTATAGTCTTTCTTTTGATGCACACCCTTCATGTTTTTAAATGTTTCATTTCTTGAAGCTCTTTTTCAAGTCACTAAGTTGGGGAGTGTTAGATTGATGGTGGTGGAGAGGAAAATATTGATGTTATGATGTGGGTGGATAAAAATTGGAAGTGGTTGGAATGATAGAACTAATGTATTGGTATGCGGATATTATGGCGGGAGGTTGGGAAACTTTAGTGTTAATTGGAGAAGGTTGGATTACATGTATAAAGTTGGCCATGTTTTTTTAAGGATGTGAAGGTGATGAGTGGAATGATAGTTGGATTAGTAGAGGAGGATGAAATGAGTTTATGTGATGATGGATTTAAAACATGATCGAGTATGGGTGGGTCATTGTTAAGGAATTCTTCAGTTAGTGGAGTAGTAAGAATGGACATGTTAAAATTTGAAGGGAACCTGGCCCCACATAGAACAAGGTCCAAAAAGAAGGCACTTGGATTGGATTTGAAAAAAAATAATCATCTCTTGATTGTATGCATCACTTAAGAAAGAGGATAATCATTGGGATACATTTGGTTGATCAACCAAAACCTCTTCCTCTTGATGTGTCTCATAACGCGGGTTAGGATTAGGGAACTCTCTAGTATGATAATTCATTAGCTTTTTATTTTGAGCTTGTGTGAGGACCATACAAGGGAAAATATTTTAAGTTAATGTGTTATAGTGAATGGGCGAGGTCATGGATGAATGAGGTGGATTTGAAGGAACCTTTGGACTTAGTATTGGATTTGATTAGATTTGGATTTTATGTGAATTGATATTTGATTTGAGGTCTTGGTTTTAGATTTGGATTGGGTTTGATTAAATTGGATTAAGGATTGATTGGGACTGGATTACATTAGATTGGATTGGAATTAGATTATTTTGGATTTGGATCGAAGGTTTTGGCTTGAATTAAGATTGGATTAGGGTCAAGACATAACTGGGAAAACCTAGGTCCTTAACAAAAGCTTGTTGATTTACGATAAGTGCCCTTTCTTACTTAGGATAGGAAAAGTTCCCAAGAAAAATTAAATAGAGATGATAAACCCAATGATTAAGGCTAATATGGGGTAATACTTAAAACAAGCTAATTTCTTAAGCACTACTCTTTTTTTAGACTTGCAAAAGATTAAGAAATATGGATGAACCTTGTTTAGCTTGACCTTGGATTAAGGTATGATTAAGATTGAAGATGAGGATGATGATGTGTTCCAAAGGTTGATGTCACTAAGTCAAAAGGAGATTGTAGGATATGGTCTATAAATATGTAAGATTAGAATGAATGGAAAAAGTGATGATGGAATAAAAGGACTGGAAATATAGTCTCTAAGGTTGCAATTTTAATGGTTTCTAATGCCAAAAGGTCCACTCGTCGAATGATATGTCAAGGAATGATAATTTAAGATCTCATCATGGCACAAACAGTGAAGGATAGGTAAAGAAAAGGTTCTTGATGCTCAAATGCCAAAAGGTGTAGATGGGGTTCCATAGGCACAGACATTGAAAGGCAATGAAGATTTTGGCATTGCCTTGACAAGAAATATCAAACATAAATGCACATTATCCAAGTATCAAATGTTTAAGGTAGGATTGGGGAAGGCTCCTCAAAGCCAATTTCCACTTATCTTAGCATATATCAAGACACTTCAAGCACATTATCATATCTAAAGGTCAAAGCTCATGTAATGATTTCAGCCCACATCTTGGAATCTCCATCGATGCAAGTGTAGGGACACCTAGATGGGTGTGTTCACTTTTGTCTTTGTGAGAGAGGATGGGTAGGGGCCTCCAGGTATGGAAGGATAACCTATTTCTCTCTTGTGCCTCATCTCAAGGGAGTCTTATGGTGAGTATCTTAGGGGCAAAACTAGTTATACCCTTTTCCTAAAATTCATCGTTATGTTTGGTCAAGATAAGGGTGGCTTCTATGCATAGAGATTTCTAGTTACCAATAAGGGGATCAACACCTTGCAAGCATCCAATGAGCGACTGAATACTCTAACCAACCTTACTTGGGTACCTTATATACCACATATAAATGTGGGTACTTCTCCTTTTAGATTGGCACCATATGGAAAAGGCTAATGTTGATTAGATCTTGACTTTAGTCTCAATCATTTATATAGTGGCCCAAAGTAAACACCACTCTGGGTATTTCCCTTGTGAAGGAAGGCACAGTACAAAATAATGTGATTCTTCTCCTAGGAAACTCCACGTAATGTGGAAAGAAGACTGCCCACACTATTTGGGATCCTAACTAAACACCACAAAAGAAGGTAGGTCTAGTTTTTTATCACCCAAGTTTGCACAAAGGGAGAGCATACACCTACTACCTTTGAGGACACGATAACCAAGATGAATTAATTCTCCTAAATAAACTATATGATGCTAAGCTAGTGTATGCAAAATGATGTGCAACTATGATGGAAAAAAATAATAATGAATTATTTTCCTTCCTATATTAAACTATGTGCAACTATTCTATGAAAATGCAAAGAACAATGAGTATTTTACCCCCCTATTTAAACTATGTGTTACTAAATGCAATGCAAAAGAAAAGAAACCTACAAAACCAAGCATCAATAGTTAAAAAGTGGTCTTTGATAGTTGAGAGAACTGGACCAAGTGGTTATCATTAGAACAAAATAAAATAACATAAAATATACTAATAGAGATTCAGATGTTGATGTGCAGGTGAAGACGATAGTCGATGTAGACATTGAAAAGTATAGATGTCATTCTTTAGGAAACAAAAGACTATATGGAAATAAACCCCCCAAAAAAATTAAAATTTTTATTGACAAATGAAAAATTATACTTGTGGAGATGCGGATGCATAGGCGAAAGCGACAAAATAGAGACTAAGACAGACTTGCAAAAACACAATTAGCTCAAAATCTTGCAACCACAAAACTTGTTAGTTCTTAAATATATCCTGCAACAGATAGAGGGTTAGTGAATAGCAACACACTCAAAAAAAGATTAATTTTTACATAAAATTCAAAAAATAGGTGTGTTGAACCTAAAAAAATGGTTAGAACAAGGCAAGATGTTGTTTAGAGGGTGGAGACATCACTTAGTAGGTAGAGATGCCAAAAGCCATAGACTTTGATTCATGACTAAAGACATCAAAGTGTAGTTTACAACCTATAACTTTACAAAACTCAAAATTTAAAGATTAGTAACAAGGGATGGAGGTCCCATTGGGCATGCTAGAATGAAGACAATGAAAATAAGAAGCTAACTAAGTTTATAAACACTATAAAGTAATGTAAACACTAAGTTTATACCTTCATTTATCCTTGATTGAGATAAAGTAGCAGCACCCTTCTCCACTTTATATTCTCTTCATACTTTTAGGATGTGGATTACTCCTCTTTGATGCACAACAAGGGATAAATTTGACAACATAATCTCAGCATGAATTGTTGGTTATGGAATTAAGGAGGCTCCCATTTATAGATTTTTGTATTTGAAATGGATGTTTGGGATTGAAAGTTGATGGAGGGCTAAGATTGAATGTGAGGAGATGAGGTCGCTTGGGTTCATAGCTTTGTGACAATTATCACAAAGTGGAGGATTCTGGGAAGAACACTTCTAATGGGGAAGAGGGAAGGGTGTGCTCACACATGTGTGACAACATCTTAGGAAGAACATGAGCATGACAAGTGGAAGAGAGATGGAGATGAGGAAATGAAAAATCGATAAGAAAGGAAAGTTTAAGATGGCTCTATGGGGAAGAGCATCCACACACATGTGTGAGAACCCATGCTCAAAGACTAAGGTGGAGAGTTGAAAATGACTTGTGTGTGAAAATCATTTAAGAGTGGTGTCACATGTGGACCTAGGGGTAGGTGAGAAGAATTAAAAAATAGACAAAATGATAATAAGGATTAGGGTTTGATTAATTAGCTTGATGAGAGAGACTATTGGGAGGATTTATAGGAATCTAGGATAGTAGTTAATTAATTAAATAATTTGGTTTATAGGGTTATTTGGCTAGTGGGCTAAGGTGTAGCTCAATTTATTATAAATTAAACTTTGGTTAGAGAGGAATATAATTAATTAATTATATTAGATGGGGATGTAATTAATTAATTATTTGGAGAGGCTAAAGGGGCTAACATAATTAATAAAAATTAAATGTTATAGGGATAATTAAGTAAATAAATTTAATTATTTTAAAGGTGTCTACATCTCTTTTGCAAGATGAGTGGAACTAGTATAACACAACTTGTTAGACTATGTCAACTCTTTCTTTCCACACCGATCATACAACATAACACAACTTCTTGTCCCATGAGAATCCATGCTTCCATGGATCACCTAGCATAACATAGCTTGCTAGCTACTGGAATCCATGCTCTCTCTCTCTCTCTCTCTCTCTCTCTCTCTCTCTCTCTCTCCCCCATGGATCACCTAGCATAACACAACTTGCTAGCCTATGGAATCTATTTTTCCTTTCTCCTTCCCCATGAACCCATAGCACAACATACTTTACTAGTTGTGGGATCATGGTCCATCACTTGATGCATTCTCTTTCTCTTTCCATGTGACCTCTTGTGGTCTTGTAATAGCATTCTGAGAATGATACTAGTGGCTAAGACATTTTGATTATTAAGATCTCTTCAACTAGTTGACTTGGAGCCTTTGTTTTTAGTTCTAACCCTTTTTCTGTTCCTTTTGTCTTTGTTTGTCTATTTTCCTTTTGTTTGTTTATGTCTTCTTTTGTGTGCCCTTGTATGTGATTGTGTGAATTAAGATCCTAAGATTGGGGAAATGTTCCCTTGAATTTAGTGATGTTTTATCTCCTTGAAATATTTCTCTCGATTATCATATCTCTATATCTCTCTTTCTCATACTTTACTTTGAGTATGCACGAAGCTTCATACTCCTACTAAAGTGGTGGCTAAATATAGCATCTCTATATCCAAGCTTGTTTTTGGCCTTTTTATCCTGAAAAATGATGTCATTGTTGGCACTAGATTGTCATTCATGTCAACAGTTGAGCAGATGCACTTGACAGTGATGTAGAGACTCCCATTGGATAGAGATGTGGGATGGTGAATGTCCTAAACGAAGATCAGATTTATTTATGGTGTTGTTCCAAGTTAGCAGAGGTGAGTAGATTTTGTTGAATGTGAGTACATTGAAGACATAGATGCAGAGTTGATTTAGGTTTAGGATGCAAGGGGAGAAGTGTTGGTTTAGATTTAACACTAATACATGGGATATTTTTCATGATGATGACATAGTGTATTTGACATCATCCATTGCTAGCCTGAGTTTATTGATGAGAGATCTCATTTTTGCAAGATGCCTTGATTGCCTGGGAGATCAATCAATTCTTATTGATAAAGCTTTTATAAATGGGTTGTGGAAAACCCAACGTGTTTATCACCACATGCACAAATGGAAGATAAAGGTTGGTCATTGTTTCATAGTTCAACATATTTGCATTGACCAAATATGGATGGCAAAAATAATTATAGATAACACATTGTGTTTATCGCCATGGGCTCTGTGTATTTGTAAGGGTTAGTTCCATCACTATAAGATCTAACGGTGAGCATTCATCCATGGGGAGATTATCTATCAAAGAAAAGAGGGCCACAGTGCAATCGTAACCATTGAATAGGTGAGTGGGCCCCACCCTTGCTTTATTGGTTAATCTCTCTCTGATGGAAGTGTTGCCACTAGTTTTTATAGTCATCGAGTCTTTCTCTACCCGATCTTCGATAGTGTCATATCAAAGGATTAGTAAATTGCTCTCCAATGGAAGTGTAGCCACTAGTTTTTGTTGTTCCATGAGTCTCATTCCATCTGATCCCTGATCTCGAATAGTGTACCCCACCCTTTCTTTATCGTCTTATCACCACCTGATGGAAGTGTAACTCATTAGTTCTCATTGTCATCAAGCTTTGTTCCACCTAATCTTTGATCCTCGATAGTGTTGTGTCAAAGGACCCCTCACAAGTCTCATATTGGCTAATTGCATTTTTATGACTTTTGCACACACACATTTTGTTATTCTATATTTCTTGAGGTGCCCAATATCCCGACTCTCTGATGGAAGCAATCCCATAGTTAGCAACTTATGTGTTAAGGAAGAAACAAGTGGACCCCGACTTGGTCAAGTTGGCTACAACTAAGCAGTAAGGATGAAATGCCACTACTGCAGCACTGCAAGTCAACATAGTTTGACCACCAACAACGAGAGTAGATCAAACAGCATGAATTGCACAATGCCTGCCATCTTGTGATAAGGAAGACTAGAGATAGAAGAATATGCAAGGTTATAAGAGCAGTGAGGAAATAGGTATCCCAACAGCCTGTAGTCAAGAAGACAAATGAAAGATGATCTTGTGGGATAACGAAATGGAAGAAGGTGTGCAACCCCACCATCCTACAAGTATATTTTTGCAATGTAAAAAATGTGATGGGTATTTCACTCAATGTCAACTCATAAGTGGTCCACATGAACATTTGACCAAGTTTGACTCAATGGCATAAAGAGAGATTTTGTTAATGTGGCAAGTACGAGATGAATCAAAAGAAAGAAACTTTGTCGACAGAGAATAACTATATGGATGCACCCAAGATGAAAACTAGCTAACCAATCTGATCGAATTGTAGAGATGAGAGACAATTGCATTTAATACAGAATTAATAGAAGATTGGTTAAGTAGCTCAAGAAGATTAGTCGATAAGATATCTGTAGATGTATAAATTTGACCACTTTCTTCAATAAATATTTAATATTTATTTTAACCCTATCCCCCTATTAATTAAATCTTATTTAATTAATTTCTTCATTTTCATCTATTTGATTAAATAAAATTATTTATTTAATTAAATTAACATAAACCTTTTCTAGCCTTTAATTAAATAAATCACTTTATTTAAATTATTCCCCTTTCTTCCTTTTAATTAAATTTACATTTAATTAAATTGACCCTTGCATATAAATAAATCTAATTTATTCATAAAAATCCCCTCACTTGTGTTTGTGCAAGTTGCATCTATTTTAGTTGAAACAAAGCAATTTTATTTTAATTAAAATTCTTTTTCTCCCACATGCATTTTCCTACATCTCCCACTTGCCTCCTAAACCTCTTCTAGAGCCTTCTAGATTCTTCTAAACTATCTTAATTATAGTTAATCCCTCTAAGCATGTCCTTTCCCTAAGTTTGATGAGGTCACTTCTCAAATTTGGACGAAAGTCTTCTAAATGCATTTAAGGCTATATTTCTTCAACAAGCTAACTTGTTGAGTTCCTCCAAATTTGGAAGGACTCTCACAAATTTGTCCCCATATTCATCTAAACCATTAATGGTTAACTCAACCTCCCTTCATGGTTAGAGACTTTCTCTCTAACTTAACCCTCATCTAACCCAAGGGTCTCATCAAACACTCGTGGCTTTAACCCTAGTTATCCTATTAACCCTTGCACAAGAGTTTACCCCTTGGGTAAAAGCTTTATCCAATGGATAACTCTAACCTAGCCATAACCTTACCTCCTAAGGTAACCTTCATGTCTTCTTAGGCATTTAATGCCTCTTGTATCTCCTATCAAGCCACCTCTTGTTGACAATTGTCACCATTTCATTAGTAAAAATTGTAAACATGGATTGAGTAACTTTCAATCCTAGCCATTGTTAAGATTATTTAATCTTAACCCTCCATTGCCCTATTTTTCTTATAAATAGAGCTCTCATTCCTCATGATCCAGAATCCAAGTTTCATGCATCTATATTATAGTCTGATTTACTAATCATTTTAGCATCTCTTTGTTAAAATATCATCATAAACATTTAGAAGCGTTTCATTTCATAACATAGAATATTCATGCTAGGATATCATGTTAAGATAATTTATTAATCTCATTATCATATCACTATCTTCATCTTAACTTAATCATCATAGCTTTTAACATATCATATAGATCTTAGAATGCATTCATGCAGATAAATCATAATATCGCCCATTCTTGGAGTTGTCATTCCTAAGTCATTTGCTCAATGATTTGAGAGAAAAACATTGGCTTTAGGGATCCTATGAGATAGAGTACAATGGGACACCCCTTGGGAAGTTAAACTAGTTTAAATTAGTTTATACATGCACTAAGAGTCTCATTGGTATGTAGGTCATCTTATATTGATTTTTTCACTGAAGACCGAACAAAAGCCTAATTACAAACCATAGAAGTAGAAGCTTTGAGCCAAGTCAGTTACCAAACATTGGCAATATCATAGTGCAAGGGTGGGGAAGAATCCACCCCCAAGATTACTCACCATATATCTCCCAAGATAACTACCCAATTGTGAAGCAATTTACTTTGGGTTAATTTATGGACAAAGGCAAAGAAACGGGTGCCCCCTAGGGGGTGACAAGGTTGTTTGAGTTGATGGAGTATTGAGACTAGTGGGATATGATATTGTGAATGACCTTTGCATAAAGAGTTTGCTTGATATGTCTTCTTTGTAATCCAAGCCAGTGAAAACATCAAGGATTTGAAAACATCCTCAAAAGAACATACACTATTTGATAGCATAGGAAAATTGTTACTACTTTGTCTACTATGTTTTCAAGTCATTTTTCAGAAAATCATCTATCAAAACACAAAAATCATTTCTCAACATCTCAACAAAATCATCGAAACAAAGTTATCAGGACAGTTAGCGCATAGGAGCAACATTCTAGCACATATCAACCATCAGATAGCACTTTTCAACCAAAATCTAGTGCTTCCACAACTCACATTAGCGCATAAGAAGTATAATATTGCTAAAACTCAGATAGCACTTGCCAACATCTTTGTAGTGCATAGGAGCATCAACCTAGCACATCTGAATCATATTATAGCACATTTTCACCAAACATTAGCGCCTCAGAGGGACATATGAGCGCATAACCAATTCAACAATTGTATTATCAAACAGTGGAAAATAGTGCATTTGAGAAGCAACATAGCACATCTGGATCATTTTGTAGTGCATTGAGGTCATCTTTTAGCGCATGAGGGCTCTGTTATAGCGCATGATCAAAATTGGCAAAAAACAGAGAGAAAACTAGTCACCTTGTGAAATTTTCATCAACAGTTTCGAATACCCTTTTAGGTCCTTTGATAAATCCAACACAAAAAGGAAAAATTGCAAAGAAGGATCATAAGTGAGAGAAATTTTGAAATCCAACTAAGCACCCTTAGAAAGGGATATCAAATCTTCAACTATCTTGAGATCAAATTTCATCCAACGAGATTAAGGAGTATGAAAAATGGTGATCAAAGGTTCCACCATCTGACAAATCCTATCAAAACAAATACCTATTTAAGATCTCAAGTTGTAAAATTAAGTTTCTACATTGTGAAACTTCACTCAATCATTTGGCACACTTTGTCATAAGGGCGAATCAAACTAAACCTTTACATGACAAGTAGACTTGAGTATCCAAAAAAAAGTATCCATCCAACGTCAACAATCAACATTGATCATTTGTATATGACCACTCCCCATATTTTGAGAAGAATAAGTCTTCATAAAAAGACTAAGTTGAAGAAGAGAGAACCTAGTTCTAAGACACTTATCAAGAGGAGTAAATTTCTCTATATTAACCATCAACTCTTTAAATCACAATGTGTTTTCTTATGTCATATGTGGTTATATATTCAAGGAAAAACCAACGAATTTGACAAAGAACCTATGAGAAGTAGGGCTTACATTCAGAAACAAGCATTCAACCAACACCTTAATAGGGGAGGAAGGATTAATCTCGCCTTGTTTCCAAAGTTTCTTGTCACTTACAATGAAACTCGACCTGAGCCACCAACTCCACCAAGAACCCCAATAAAAGAAGAAGAATTCACTACTATAGAGATATATTGATGCCCATTGTCAATCGATCTCAGAAAAAAAAAAGAAGGATTCACAACCAAAATCAAGCATGAGTCGTAGGGAGACCAATCCTTTTGATGAATATGCAAATATGGAAGAAACAACAATCACCAAAGAGCTTCTCCAAGAATGTCAAGAGAATGTTGCTTTCCAAAAACTCGTAAAAGGACATAGAATCGGATAAGAAAAAATATATCCTCATGCTAACTAGTAAAGGAGTCAATATTCTTGAGGATTTTGACACAAAAAACTTAAGGAATAAAGATGAGAAAATTTCATGAACAAGGGCAAGAAACTATACTTACAATACCCAAAATCAAGAACACCTGAGAGGAGAGGAAACACATGATCAAGAAAACATAAGCAACCGAGATCACACCCATGAACAAGATAACACTCACAAACAAGACAATACCTGCAATCGAGACAATCTTAATGAATGAGGGGAAACTCCCCATCGAAGGACCAATGCACCCTTAGTTGTTCTTAAGCAACAACTCCAAACACTTCAAAGACAAATGCAGGACATGCAATAAGGAACCACGATACGATACTCATTAAAAGACATTTTTCCTTATCCTTTTGATAGGAGACTAAACATGGCACCTTTTCCCCCAAATTCAGATATACCAAAGTATGACAAATACGATGGTAAGCATAATCCCCATGATCACGTTTAGGAATTTTGTACTATGAGATTGGAGTTTTCTCACAACAACACATACTTAATGAGACTATTCCCAAGAAGTTTGGGAGGGAAAACAATGGAGTGTTTGTAAAAACTCACACCTCCCATCAAATCATTTGATGAGTTGGTGAATAAATTCATAACACAATACTCCTATAATATCCAACATGTGATCACCATGCTTGACATATGCAATACAAAACAAAAGAAAAATAAAATATTCATTGTGTTTCTACAATGATGGAGGCACACCTTTGCAAGGTACCCAGGAGATGTGCTTGAAAAGGAAAAGATGGAAATCTTCATAGATAATATAAATAGTGAAATGAGTTATCATCTCAAACTACAATATATACCATCTTTTGCAAAATTAATAGAGAATTGTATCCAAGTAGAGGAAGCTTCCATCAAGAAAGGAACCTTGAAGTTCTTTAAGGAAGGTGTTAGTTTGTCAAGCAATAACACCTTTAACAATCAAAACCATAACAACAACTCAGACAAGTCCAAATTTTGGACAAGAAACAAAAACGTTGTTAATGATGGGTTAGTCGATGACAAAAATATAAAGTCTAAACAACCAGTGTTGACTTTATCAGGCAACCCACCATCCAATAATGATCAAAGAAGTTTCAATCATGGAACTAACACTTATCAACAAAATACCAACCAAGGAGCTTCAACGTTAAACAACTGCAACAATCACCAAGGCAAAAACAACAACAACAACAACCTAGGGAACAACACAAACCAAAGAGGCAATGCTAATACTTCTTTGTATCGATGAATATGCACACCATTAGGACAAACTTTGGAATCAGCATTTCAAGAGCTATTGGCAAATAAGATCATCACATTTCCAGTAACAAGCAACTTTGAACCCCAAGTCAAACCACCATGGTGGAATGACTCGCATTATTATGATTACCATCGAAACAAGGGGCATAGAAAAAATAATTACATGAGGTTGAAGAACCTAGCTCAAGATATGATAGACAAGGGAGATCTAATGATTGATGGTCATAAAAATGATGGTGACCATGAATCTTTTAAAAATCCTCTTCCTAATTATGACAAGGGAGGAGCATCAATGTCAAACAACAATAAAGGAGTTTGTATCAATCACATATATGAAAACACCATCAATCACATATCGGCATATGACAATCAAGTGAATGTCATAAAAATCAAAGAAAAACAAGAACATGCATCGATAAATGTGACAACAAGAGCTCAGAAATATGTCTTGAAGGGGAACACATCAACAGCAACAACTCTCCCCAAGGCTTAATATAACTTACTCGACCAACTACAGAGAACACGCGCTCAAATATCTATAATTGAGTTGCTAAAACTTTCACCAAAACAAAAGGATATCTTGGAGCAAGCTCTTGTCAAAACAATCATTCCAAATGATCTGGATATTGTTCGATTCCAAGCCATGATGGCCCATATGATGGTGCCACATAACATACCTTTTTTTCTGAACATGATGATATCTCCTTGAGACATCCACATAACACCCCACTACATATCGAGGTCTTAGTCTATAAACATTGAGTAAAAAGAGTATTAATAGATGGAGAAGTTGGTCTCAATATATATACCCTAAAGCTTATCTATGCATTGGGCTTCTCTGAGCAAGCTATTGATCCCAAAAAGAAGATCACCATCAAAGCCTATGATGATGAAGAAAGGTCATTTGAAGGAATAGTGGTACTACCCATTCAGGTAGGGTCTATGCAAAGAGACACATTATGCCAAGTCTTAGATATATATTTGACATAGAATATACTATTGGGTCATCCATGGATCCATGAAATGCAAGCGGTACCTTCCACATACCATCAATGTCTCAAGTTCCCCTACAATGGATAGGAAATTTCAATATCTACAAATACTAACCCTTTTTAGTACTACAATGCTATGGGGGCAACTCAAGATAGCCTAGTTCTACACAATAAAGAGGCCCAATATTCCTCATCATCCAACCATCAAGAAGAACTCAAGTCCATATCCATGAAATTCGAGTAAAAGATGAAAATAAAAGACCAAGGAATGGGGGAGTACTCTTTTAAACCCCTATGTTTATCTAAGTTGCCAACTTCACCAAGGTCTTATGGACAACCTTCCACATCAAGACATCAGGCAGCATAACCCATCACAAAGTTTGATGGTAAATTTATCCAAATGGGCACACTGGCTAAAGAATCAGAAGATAAAGACATCCTTAGTTGGTTATACAAGGATGAGGAAGAAATTAGAGCTGCTAACCTAGAAGTAGTTGTACTAACAAAACAATATGGAAATGGGTTCCAGATCATGCAATGAATGGGATACAAAGGAAAAGGACCTATTTTCAAGTGTCAAGAAGGCATCATAGAACCCATACAACCCTGTTCACAATTTTCAAAAGACAAAACAAGACTTGGGTATGGCCAACATGTTCCGCTTGTGCAAAACCAAGATCACCATCAAAAACCTCAATGGAAAGAAAAGAAAAAATATAACAAAGATTCATGGCAAGAAGCACTACACCAAGTAGTAGAAAAGACAAGGAAGGAGAAAAAACATGAAAAAAATGAGAGGTGGCAAGAAGAACTCTCTATCCAAAGGGAGGAAGCTTCTTTTAAGAAAGTACAACATGTAAAAGAACCTGATCAAACCAAGGATGAGTCACGACCTAAGGAAATTGCTACTTAAAGAAAGGAAATGGTGTATGAACAAATTCAAACAGTACAAGCAAGAACCGATCCTGAACAAGCTACCAAACTTGTGTCAATTATCAGTGATCTTTTCTCACCATACAACATACCTTTCATGTTCAGTGAAACTACCTGGGATAGCGATTCTAAAATAGATTCCAACGAGTATGAGTGGGACACCTATTCTGATGTTACTAAAGATATTGAAGTGGATACAATCCATGCATACACACCCATTTCTCATGAGAGACAAGGCTCAATATCTTGATCATTTAAATTTGGACCATAACATATCTATGAGGCTAGTGAGAATGAGTAGCGACAATACGAATAAGGAAATGTTGATGAGAGTACCATCAAATACCTCAAGAATATCATAGAACTCATTGATATCCCAAACAACTATGACAATGTCTCCATCATGACAATTACAGCAGCTGATCTTAACCCACCAAATGACTCCTTACTGCTCATATATCCTAACCTCATAGACTAGGAAGAACCCAAACATCATAATATACCAATATTCCCAAATGATGAGTCAATTATCCAATACATATTCTCAGTCAACCCGAGAAAATGCTCCACTAGTGAGCCACATAACGATATGTGCACTCAAGGGAGTGCCAAGTCTATCTGTCGCAAAAACAAAAAAATAAAAATAAAGGATGTATCTGAAGCTGAAAACCTTTTTGAGCCACCTGAAGATGGGAGACTTGACACTCTTCCTAAACATTACCAAGAGAGATCATCAATCTTGATTAAGCCAACTCAATCTATAAATATCAGCACTAAAGTGGTAGCCAAAACCATATATCTGGCAGAATCACTCACAGAAAAAGAAAAACCAAATTTTGTTAAATTCTTCATGGAGAAGCAAATCAATTTTGCTTGGTCTTATGCTAACATGCCAGGGGTAGATCTGAATCTAATCAGGCATCACTTTTCCATCACTCTTGGAGGAAAACTTGTCAAATAGAAATTAAGGAAGATGAATCCACATGTGGCATTATTAGTCAAAGCTGAATGGATCTTAAACATTGTACCAATTTCTAAACTAGATAAAATTATAATGATTTGTACATACTTCAAAGACCTCAACAAGGCATGTCCAAAAGATGACTTTCCTATGCCAAGCATCAACACCATTGTTGATCTAAAAGCAGGGCACACAATGCTATCACTCATTGACAGTTTTTGGGGCTACAACCAAATTAAGATTAAACCCTAAGAAGTCAGATTCACAATGTCAGATTAAACCCTAAGAAGTGTGCCTTCAGGGTCACATCTGGAAAACTTTTGGGCTACATTGTATCAGAAAAGGGCATCAAAGTGGATCCAACAAAGGTTTAGGCTATCATGGAGATGCCACCTCCTAAAAACATTATCCATCTATGACCTCTACAGGGTAGGATACAATCCATCAGATGATTTATTTCTCACTTAGCAGATAAATATCTTCCATTCAATCATCTGCTTCATAAGAATATACCTTTCAAAAGGGAAGACAAATGTGCAAAATCATTCCACTAGCTCAAATAGTATCTGATGAATCCACCAGTTTTGGTAGCATCGATATTAGGCAAGCCACTCATCCTCTATATATCAACAACAGAAGTATCATTGGGGGCACTGCTAGCACAAGAATATCTAGTAGGAAAAGAAAGGGCTATCTATTACATAAATGGGACTTTGAACAAATATGAACTCAATTATACATTCATTAAAAAGGCTTGCTTAGCAATGGTGTTTTCTTCTCAAAAGTTCTGCCACTATACGTTAGCCCACACAATCAAGCTAGTAGCAAAGATTGATCCTCTCAAGTATCTACTCAGCAAGACTTCTCTAATAGAAAAATTAGCTAAATGGGTCATGATCCTAAGTGAGTTCGACATTCAGTACATAGAACGATGGGCTATCAAAGGACAAGCAATTGTAGATCAACGGGCAGAAGCACCACTACCAGACCAACAGCCAATATAGGTGGAATTTCCAGATATGGATGTACTCCTTATCACACCCAAGAAATGGACCCTATACTTTGATGGATCCTATACACAACATGGATCGGGTGTCGACATCATGTTCGTCACTCCAAAAGGGCACACAATTCTAAGATCTAACAGACTTATGTTTCCATGCACCAACAACATTACTGAATATGAAGCCCTGGTAATAGGAATCAAAGTAGTTGTAGAATGGAGAATCACATAATTAAGTCTATGGGGATTCTCAATTAGTTGTCAATCAGATCAATGATGACTATCAGATGAAAGATGATAAGCTAATGCCTTACAAGAGAATAGTGGATGACTTCAAAAAGTACTTTGTGCACATCACCTTTCAGTAGATTCCAAGATTGGAAAATAGAGCTGCCAATGCAATGGCCACTATCGCCTCGCTTCTACAAATTCCAAATAAATAGAATGGTTACGAATCCCTAGTGGAGCAATTGTTTTCCCTAGCCTATGACAATTCTACATCCCAAGTCATATGTTCCCTAACCCATTTTAATTCCCCTCTATACGGGAAGATCTATGACTATCTCAAAAACAATACCCTCTCACCCGACCTATCTGGCAACCAAAAATGAAGGTTAATCTAACAAGCCACTTGCTATACCTTAATCGCTAACACACTTTACCACCAAGGTCTAGATGGTACTCTTCCTCGATGCCTCGATCATAACGAATCTAACTCCACCTTACATGAGATTCATGGAGATATTTGTGGTACACATTCAAGTGGTCCTACTCTAACCAAGAAACTTTTGAGAATGGGATATACTGGTTGACAATGGAAAGAGAGTCTTATCAATTTGTGAGGAAATGTCCTAAATGCCAACTTCATGGTAACCTCATACAGGCACTAGCACAGGAGCTGCAACCATTCACCACATCTTAGCCTTTCTGTCAATGGGGACTTGATCTAGTGGGAAAGATTCATCCTTCTTCTTCAAATGGACATAAGTTCATTATCACTACCACAGAGTACTTCACCAAGTGGATTGTAGCAGTCCCAATGACCACCATGACTAGAAAGCAGATCTCATCATTCATCCTCAACTATCTCATTTGCAGATATGGCATTCCTAGTTCCATCATCACAGATATTGGACGTCCTTTCAAGAATCAAAATGTGCAAGAGCTATGCAAATGATTCACAATACAACATCACGTTTCCACACCATACTACCCATAAGGGAATGGCCAAGCAAAAGCATCAAACAAAACAATCCTAAAATCCTCAAGAAAACATTGAATGATTTTGGCAAGGATCGACATGTACAACTCAATCTGGCACTATGGGCCTACAGAATGAGTATCCGCATACCTACAGAGGCTACACCATATTCATTGGTGTATGGTTCAGAAGTAATTTTGTCTCTTGAGGTAGAAATCCCATCTCTTTGAGTATATTTGAAGGGCCTCATACTAGATGAGGAATATTGAGTGAACAGGTTGCAGGAACTAGAGCTTCTTGATAAAAAATGACAATGTGCCTATGACCATCTCAAGGCATATCAACAACGAATGTGCAAAAGTTATAATCACAAAGTCATCCCAAGGAATTTCAAAATTAGTGATCTAAAACCTAAAAGAAAATCCCAGAAATCAACAAGACCGAGAGAAGAAATGGAAGTTTGATCCCAACTAGTTGGGACCATTTGTCATCATATCAACCTATGCATCAGGAGCATATCAGTTGTCAACTTCAGAAGGGGATGTTCTCGACGAACCAACCAACAACATCCATTTGAATAAATCCTACACTTGAGTAGTCCAATGCTTAAATCAAGAAAAAAAGCCAAATTTTTTTTAAAAGTATCAAAAATCATCAATGAGGTGAAAACTTGGCAAACAAGTGCCTTGTGATACAAAAAAATCAAAAATAAAAAAAATACAAAAAAATGAAAAACAAATAAAAAACGTGCAATAAATTTAAGTGGTGAAAACCTGGCAACAAGCACTATTTTTGAGATAACGGCTCCTCCATTTATTGGTACTTGTATCATATCTTTAAATTTATTTGATCCAAAGCCCATAGCCATCGCATAACACTAATGCATGCAGCATTATCTCGGATATACTTAGCATAGTCACTATCCTTGATTCTCTAAACAAGTTATCCATATCATATCCCACCATGGCTTGGTGATCAATGTATGTTCCACATCGACAAGTGTCCATAACTTGGGGCAACATTCATCTCACTTTAACATTCAGACAACAAACAAGGATCGCAGCATACTAAGGAAACCAATGTCAAAACTACTTATCAGACTAGAAAATGGGATTATTATCCAACTACACATGCAAAACAAACATGATGGATGATATATTCTAAATTATGATTTATTTACATTTGGCATAAATTTTTGACTGTGTGTATCTTTATTTCTAAATCATTAGATCTCTTGAGCTACTCAAGGATGTACTGAGCTAGAGAAGCAATGAAGGAATCTGATATTTTCTTTGGTTTTTTGTCTGTGAGGTGATCATTCGTATGGTCCAAATTTGTCTCTAAACATGATTGGAAACATATCATTGAAGATATTTTCCATTTTCCACATACAAATGGTTAACTCTTGTCTATTTTACGCAAGCAGCACTGAGGTTGTCTTGGTTCAATTATACCTCGATGCTTGTGTCATCTTGCAATATCAAAAATTATGTAAGTTATACTCAGGTCATCATGGTTTAATTATACCATGATGCTTCTATTAAGTTTCAACATATCAAAAGCTCAATGATTACAAAAAGAGCACAAACAAAGTGACTGACAAGAATGACAATGACAAGATTACAATGATCATTTAGTGGCATTTCATACTCAGTTGCATTCATTTAGTTGCATTTATACATCTCATATCATTATCATTATCATTTACATCTCATTTTAAGGATACATCTCATATCACTATCATTATCATTTACATCCCATTTTCAAGATACATCTCATATCATTATCATTATCATTTACATCTCATTTTCAAGATACATCTCATCATCATCATCTAGTCACATTCATCATTACATCCCTTGCATGCATATCTATCGCATCATCATGGAATATTTATTCACTTTCATATGTTTATCATTCATCCAACTCTCATCTATCATGTCTTATACAAGATGTATCTTTCTTGAAACCAGACATTTTGATCAAGTCTTATACAGGATATATCATTCCTGAAACTAGACATTTTAATCATCTTTGTCTTATACAGGAGGTGTCATTCCTCAAACCACACTTGATCTCAATCTTATCAATTCTATCAATCCATTTCATCTGATCCATTCTATCATGGCTTATACAGGATGTATCTTTCCTGAAACCAAACATTTTGATCATGTCTTATACAAGATATATCATTCCTGAAACCAGACATTTTGATCATCTTTGTCTTTACAGGAGGTGTCATTCCTGAAACCAAACTTAATCTCAATCTTATCAATCTTGTCAAACCCATGCATGTCATCAACTATCCACTCCTTTATCTTTCAAATAGCTTTCTTCTGTGTTCAAGAGATCATTCATGCCTTTAGTGCACAAATGATCCCCCTAGGGGGCATTATCATATCGAATCTTGACATCAATTTCATATCAGTCTCATATCGACACCAACTTCATATAAACTTTTCATATCAAATCAATTCTTCATATATAGGGCATCATATTGAATCTCGACATCAATTTCATATTAGTCTCATATCGACACCAGCTTCATATCAACTTTTCATATCAAATCAATTCTTCATAACTGAGGCATCATATCGAATCTTGACATCAATTTCATATCAGTCTCATATCGACACCAACTTCATATCAACTTTTCATATCAAATCAATTCTTTATATCTAGGGCATCATCAATATCATTCATCAAATCTACATCTAGGGCATCATATCAAACATTTTGGCACACAACATCATATTCGATCAAATTTTGGTAGGCATATCCAGCGATTTTCTTTGAATCAACATGTGTACACACATCACTTCAAAGAGGGGCAAATGTAGACGTATAAATATGACCACTTTCTTAAATAAATATTTAATATTTATTTTAACCCTATCTTCCTTTAATTAAATAAATCATTTTATATAATTAATTACCCTATCTTCCTTTTAATTAAATTAACATTTAATTAATTGACACTTGCATATAAATAAATCTAATTTATTTATAAAATCCCCCCACTTGTATTTATGCAAGTTGCATCTATTTTAGTTGAAACAAAGCAATTTTATTTTAATTAAAATTCGTTTTCTCCCACTTGCATTTTCGTACATCTCCCACTTGCCTCCTAAACCTCTTCTAGAGCCTTCTAGATTCTTATAAACTGTCTTAATTAGCTTTAATCCCTCTAAACATGTCCTTTCCCTAAGTTTGAGGAGGTCACTTCTCAAATTTGGAGGAAAGTCTTCTAAATGCGTTTAAGGCTATATTTCTTCAACAAGCTAACTTGTTGAGTTCCCCCAAATTTGGAAGGACTCCCAAATTTGTCCCCAAAGTCTTCTAAACCATTAATGGCTAACTCAACCTCCCTTCATTGTTAAAGACTTTTTGTCTAACTTAACCCTCATCTAACCCAAGGGTCTCATCAAGTAGTCATGGCTTTAACCCTAGTTATCCTATTAACCCTTGCACAAGAGTTTACCCCTTGGGTAAAAGCTTTATCCAATGGATAACTCTAACCTAACCATAACCTTACCTCCTAAGGTAACCTTCATGTCTTGTCAAGTATTTAATGCCTCCATAACCTTACCTCCTAAGGTAACCTTCATGTCTTGTCAGGTATTTAATGCCTCTTACATGTCCTCTCAAGCCACCTCTTCTTGACAATTGTGTCACCATTTCATTAGTGAAAATTGTAAACATGGATTGAGTAACTTTCAATCCTAGCCATTGTTAAGATTATTCAATCTCAACCCTCCATTGCCCTATTTTTCCTATAAATAGAGTTCTCATTCCTCATTATCTAGAATCCAAGTTTCATGCATCTACATTATAGTTTGACATACTAATAATTTTAGCCTCTGTTAAAATATCATCATAAACATTTACAATATTTTATTTCATATCATAGAATATTCATGCTAGTATATCATGTTAGGATAATTTGTTAAGCTCATTATCATATCACTATCTTCATCTTAACTTAATCATCATAGCTTTTAACATATCATATAGATCTTAGAATGCATTCATGCAGATAGATCATGATATCACTCATTCTTGGAGTTGTCAATCCTAAGTCATTTGCTCAATTATCTAAGAGGAAAACATTGGCTTTAGGGATCTTGTAAGATAGAGAACAATGGGACACCCCTGTTGGTATTTTGGTATGGTTTTGTCATTAATGTCAACACCTACTATCACTTATCAACTCTAGCACTTTGAAGAATTGGCAATGTTCACCGGCTAGAAAATGACTTATGCACAGTCACCGGTATCTGGTACACTAGCAGGATATAATATTCACTGGCACTTGGAATGGCATGGAAAACACCTGGTTATGTCAAAGACGTCATTTGGATACTTTGTCTTGGAGATTTTTTCATTGGCATATTCATATTTGCATATTTGATGTTACCAACAAATAGGTCTAGATCATTCACTAGCAGGCTTATCTATTCCATATCAACATGACACACTATAGAGATGTTTTATTATTGTTGTAATTGCATTGAGCCGACATGTTGAATCGGTTATTGTATCTGACATTATTTTATTTATAAATTGATTTTATTGTGATATCCTTTAGAGCCAACCTACTAAAATTGGTCTTAGGTTATCATATAAATGTAAGATCTTATTTGTATGATCAAGTGTGGAATGCAAAAAGGAATTGTGTGAAGGTATATGCGAGAATAAGCAGAGCTATACACGCAGACATCATTTGAAGGTTGGAGAAGGTTTTTTTGTGAAGACAATCAAAACTACACCGGTATTGAATCCAACATAGTAAGCTACTATTTTGAGCAGTACATCCTTATTGGATTTAACCATCAAATTATAGTCAGTGTGACTCCTATTTGTGTTTGAGTAGTGAGCTCTAGGAACTTGGCCTTTCTGCATGTGCAGACCCCATTTGTATACACATACTATCTACAGTAGCATCATCTAATTGTGGGTAAGGTTTCCCACCATGGTTTTTCCCCTTACAGGGTTTCCACATACAAATATTGGTGTTATGTGTTTTGGATGTTATTGTGTTTCTATTTCATGCATTAATCTTTACCGGTATTGTAATTAACTGATAAAACTGTCTATCGGCATAAAAGACTAGTTTATCGGTATTAAGCATTAAAGTTAGTTAAGTTGTTTTAGTTTGAATTTATTTTACAACTGATTCACCCCCCCCCCCTCTCAGTTGTCCCCGAGACCTAACAATTGGTATCAAAGCCTAGTCCCTTTTTGCAGAAGTTTAATAGCTTGAGGAGATCCAATGTCTACTAACTATTTCAGGAAGGATAGTCCTAAACTTGATGGAACCAACTATGGCATATGGAAGATCAGGATGGAGACACATTTAAATTGCATTGGAAAGGACATCTGGGAAGTTACAAAGAATGGCTATACTACCCCTACTCCCGGTCAGCCTAATCCACCTACCTTATGAAAGGATAAGGAAAATGATTGCAAAGCTAGAGAAGCACTTTTGAGTGCATTATCAGATCAGAAAATCATGGGATTATCAAATAGATCAACTACTAAAGCTATTTGGGATCATTTGGAAATACTGAATGAAGGAGATTCCATAGTCAAAATTGCAAAACTTAAAAGCTTCCGAGTTAGGTATGAAAATCTGAAAATGGAAGAAGATGAAAGGATTTCTACTTTTATGAAAAGAGTAAATGAAATTGTTTTGGGTATTAAATGTTGTGGAGGAACCTTAAGTGAAGATGAAATCATTTCAAAAGTTTTAAGAGGATTTCCACCGGCATATAAAATGAAGGTTATTGCTATAAATGAGTTAAGAACAATGCCTAATACATCAGTAACTAGGGATACATTGATTGGAAAACTTTCAGCTTTTTAAATTGAGTAATTTCGTCCTATTGCTACTATAAAGACAGATTTAGCTTTTAAGGCCTCAACATCATCTGCACCATCATTTGACAAGTCTGATTGGAAAGCCTTTTATGCAAGAGAACTTGAGGAAAGTAGGAGAGAAAATGAAGAACTTGAAGCACTATTTGCAAGGAAAATGCTTAAAGGTCTAGTTGGAAGTAAGTATGAAGGTAAAACACCCTTTAAATGTTTTAACTGTAATAAGATTGGTCATATGGCTTCTAGATGCCCTGATAGACATGCTAGACTAAGAGAAGAAGCTAGGAGACCATACAAGCCTAACCCTAAATATCAGAGATACAGATTTAAGAAGAATAAAGATAAATCTTGTTATCTTGCTAATGAAGGAGTCACTGATGATTCTGATGAAGATCTGGGAGACAATGGATGGGTTTTTGTTGCTATAACAGAAGATCAACTGGCACCTACTATTCAACTAGTAGAGCAGGCCCTGGTAGCTAAAGTTGAAGTTAAGGATGAATGGATCATTGATTTAGGATGCTCACATCATATGACTAGTGATAAAGGTAAATTATTGAACTTTCAGGAATATAATGGAGGTTTAGTAAGATTTGGAGATGATAAAGCGTGCTTGATCAAAGGTAAAGGTACAATATCTCTTGATGGTAAGCATAATATAGACAATGTTTACTATATGGAAGGTTTAAAGAATAATCTTTTGAGTGTTGGTCAATTAGTTGAGAAAGGATTTCAGTTACAATTTAAGAACGGAAAATGCAAAATTATGAACAGAAGTGGTTTGGAAATTGCAACCGGTAATCAAACTAGAGGTAATATATTTCATTTATATAATAGTCAAAAGACATGCTTGATTGCACATATTGATGAAAGTTGGCTATGACATAAGAGACTCTGTCATGTAAATTTTGATTGCATGGTAAAAATCAGTACTACTAAAGCAGTTAGAGATTTACCTAAGATTGTCAAACCTCACAATCCGGTATGTAAGGAATGTCAATTTGGAAAACAAGTTAGAGCAACTTTTAAAAGTATTCCAAAATAATCCAATAATGCTTTTGACCTAATTCATACTAACTTATGTGGTCCAACTAGAACTAAAATTTCACAAGGTGATAGATATTTCATCCTAATCAGTGATGACTATTCTAGAATGTGTTGGGTTACTTTTCTCAAAGAAAAATTAGAAGCACTTGGGAAGTTTAAACTATTCAAAGCAATGGTAGAGAATGAAACCAGTAAGAAAATTAAATGTCTGAGATCAAATATAGGAGGAGAATTTACATCTAAGGAATTTAATGCATTCTGTGAAGTGAATGGAATCATAAGACAGTTATCAGCACCCCAGACACCACAGCAGAATGGAGTTTATTGAAAGGAAAAATAGTATCTTGGATGCAACCAGAAGTATGTTATCTGAAGCAAATCTACCACATGTATATTGGAGAGAGGCAATAAGAACAACGGTTTACGCATTCAACAAAGTTCACATCAAAGGAGAAACTGGTAAGACCCCTCATGAACTATGGTTTGGTATTACTCCTACTCTTAAATATTTCAGAATATTTGGAAGTAAATGCTATATTAGAAGAGATGAGTATATTGGCAAATTTGGTCCTAGAAGTGATGAAGGAATATTTCTTGGTTATTCATCTAAGAGCAAGGCATATAGATGTTTTAACAAAAGATTACAGAAAATTGTTGAGAGTACAAATGTGAAGATTGATGAACAATTCAGAGGAACTTCAAGGTATATAGACTCTGAACTGGCAATAGAGATTCTGACAAATGAACCTACATTGAACCCACCGGTACAGAATGAAGATCCAGTTACACCGGTATCATCTAAAAATTCCAATGTAACTGAGGAACAACAGCAAACAAAGACACCTCGGTATGTAAGACTAAATCCCTCTGAAGATCATATACTTGGAAACAAGTATAAAGGAGTTATGACAAGAGGAAGACTAGCAAATGAAGAGGTATGTCTTATTTCACAAATTGAACCATCATCAATTAATGAGGCATGTGAAGATAAATACTGGATTAAAGATATGGAAGAGGAACTAGAACAAATTGAGAAAAATAACACATGGACATTAGTTCCCCGGCCTAAAGACAAAAATGTTATTGGAACAAAATGGGTATTCAAAAACAAACTTAATGAAGATGGTAAGGTAATCAGGAATAAAGAAAGATTAGTTTGTAAGGGATATTCTAAAAAAGAAGGAATTGATTATAATGAAACCTTTGCACCGGTAGCTAGAATTGAGGCAGTCAGATTATTCTTGGCTTTTCCAGCACACAAGAACTACAAAGTATATCAAATGGATATTAAATAAGCATTTATGAATGGAGATCTTGAAGAAGAAGTTTATATTGAACAACCTGATGGATTTTCTTTGATAGATAAGAAATATATGGTTTGGAGGTTAAGGAAAGCTTTGTATGGGTTGAAACAAGCTCCAAGAGCTTGGTATGCAAGATTGGATAAGTATCTTTTTAAGATTGTTTTTTCTAAAGGTAATGCTGGCAGCAACTTATACTACAAAGTGACTAATGATGACATCTTGGTTATAGAAGTTTTTGTTGATGATATAATCTTTGGAGGAGAAGATGGATTATGTAAAGACTTTTCTATTGAAATGTAGCAAGAATTTGAAATGTCTATGATTAGAGAGATAAAATTATTTGTAGGATTTTAGATTTCATAGACTAATAAATGTATATTCTTGAGTCAATCCAAGTACTTGAAGGAGTTACTAAAGAAATTTGGGATGGAGAACTCTAAACTGGTAAGCACACCTATGACTACAAATGACAAATTATCACTAAGGGATGATTCTACACCTGTTAATCTGACTAGGTAAAAATCTATGATAGGAGGCCTATTGTATTTAACACAAACAAGACCTAATATTATGAATGCAGTATGTATTGTTTCAAGATTTT
This sequence comes from Cryptomeria japonica, assembly GCF_030272615.1. Classification (NCBI taxonomy): domain Eukaryota; kingdom Viridiplantae; phylum Streptophyta; class Pinopsida; order Cupressales; family Cupressaceae; genus Cryptomeria; species Cryptomeria japonica. The sequence goes on from NC_081410.1 coordinate 349,565,272, forward strand.
AGAGTAATCCTAGAGAAAATCATGAGTCAGCAGTAAAAAGGATTTTTTGGTACTTACAAGGCACTACAAATCTTGGCTTATGGTATTCTAGAGATGAAAACTTTGAATTATGTGCATACACAGATGCAAATTGGGCAGGAGATGTGGATGATAGAAAAAGCACCACCGGAGGAGCATTTTTTCCTGGCATCAGATTAATTTCTTGGTTGAGTAAGAAACAAAGTTGTACATCTTTATCAACAACTGAATTAGAATATATTGTAGCAGCAACTAACTATACACATGTATTATGGCTTAAGCAAATGTTGAAGGACATAAAGGTAAAATGCAAGGAACCCATAACTATCTACTGTGACAACATTGCAACAATTGATTTATCTAAGAATCTAGTATTGCATTCTAAAACTAAACATGTTTCTATCAAACTGAATTTTCTGAAAGAGAATGTTGAAGCAAAAGAAATAAAACTGGTTTATGTGAATACTAAAGAGCAGATAGTAGATATTTTCACTAAACCTCTACCTAAGGAGACCTTTGAATATCTGAGAGACAAGCTTGGGGTTATACTCCCACCAGTAGAGACTTAGACAGTTGATGTTTGTCATCAATGGGCAAAATTAATAGAGAAATCTTTTACTCCAACTTTGATGAGGAAGCTACTTCTTAGGGGGAGTAGTTGGTATACTGAATTGGTTGGTATTTTGTATTTACATCTAGTTTTGTATTGGCTTTGGCATTTTATGTCAAAGGGGGAGAGATTGGCATGGAAAAAAACAAGAAAAACACATGGCACTCCCAGGGGGAGAGATTGTTGCTTTGGGGAGAGATTGTTTATATCTGAATTTTGATTTCTGGTTATGATCTTTTTGGGAGATTGTTGGTTTCTGGTATTTCGCATTTCTGTTTTGGCACTTTGATGGTTTTTCCATCTTGTGTTGCCATCAATGCCAAAGCGGGAGATTGTTGGTATTTTGGTATGGTTTTGTCATTGATGTCAACACCTACTATCACTTGTCAACTCTAGCACTTTGAAGAATTGGCAATGCTCACCGGCTAGCAAATGACTTATGCACAGTCACTGATATCTGGTACACCGGTAGGATATAATGTTCATCAGCACTTGGAATGACATGGAAAACACATGGTTATGTCAAAGACATCATTTGGACACTTTGTCTTGGAGATTTGCTCATTGGCAAATTCGTATTTGCATATTGTTGTTACCGGAAAATAGGTCCAGATCAGCACGGCACGCTATGGAGATATTTTATTATAGTTGTAATTGCATTGAGCCAACATGTTGAATCAGTTATTGTATCAGACATTATTTTATTTGTAAATTGATTTTATTATAATATCCTTTAGAGCCGACCTACTAAAATTGGTCTTAGGTTATGATATAAATGTAAGATCTTATTTGTAAGATCAAGTGTGGAATGCAAAAAGGAATTGTGTGAAGGTATATGCGAGTATAAGTAGATCTATACATGCACACATCATTTGAAGGTTGAAGAAGGTTTTTTTTTGTGAAGACAATCAAAACTACACCGGTACTGGATCCAGCATAGTAAGATGTTATTTTGAGCATTACATCCTTATTGGATCTAACCATCCAATTGTATTCAGTGTGACTCCTATTTATGTTTGAGCAATGAGCTCTAGGCGCTTGGCCTTTCTACATGTGTAGACCCCATTTGTATACACATACTATCTACAATAGTATCATCTAATTGTGGGTGAGGTTTCCCACCGTGGTTTTTCACCTTACAGCGTTTCCATGTACCAATATTGGTGTTATGTGTTGTGGATGTTATTGTGTTTCTATTTCATGCATTAATCTTTACCGGTATTGTAATTAACTAATAAAACTGTCTACCGGCATAAAAGACTAGTTTACTGGTATTAAGCATTAAAGTTGGTTAAGTTGTTTTAGTTTTAATTTATTTGACAACTGATTCACCCCTCCCCCCTCTCAGTTGTCCCCAGGACCTAACAACCCCTTGGTAAGTTAAACTAGTTTAAATTAGTTTATACATGTACTAAGAGTCTCATTGGTATGTAGGTCATTTAATCTCAATTTATTCATTTTGATCACCACATTTTACTGTGTACAATATCAGATCGATGAGCAGGTGAAGATTACTAAAGATAGTAATCTAAACACAAAGAGTTTTAAAAAGACAGAATAGATGCATTTAATAATAGCGACACATGCAGAAGATCAAATTGGCTTTTACATTATGATGTGAATTTAATTTTACTTCTGATGGGAAGATTGGTTGTTTTATTTATTCTCAAGACAGAAATAATAGTGTGGATGAAAAAGTGAGTGGACAAGTATTGTTGTGAGGACTATGTGTGGATAAGATAGAGAGTTGAGAGAAGAGACTTGTGTGAGTGTGAGAAGAGAGAAGAGACCTAAGTAAGTGTGAGAAGAGAGATAACGTGAAGAGTAAAGACCAAAGAATAGAGTGCATAGCCAGATAACACAGAAGGTTAGTCACACAGAGTGAGGTAGAGAAAAAGGGTTGAACCAAACATAGATCATAGAGTTGTATGTAGATATAAGAAGAGGACAAAAATCAAAGGACAAATATTGATAACAGAGACCAGAGAGTAGAGAATAGAGTTTGTGAGCAGAAAAGAATCACATCAATCTCAAGTCCAAAAACTATATTATGAGTTACAAAATTTCATTTGTCAAAAGGTGTATATTTTCAATTGAATATTTACATATTGTAATCATCTAATTTGGTGCTCAGATAGGGGGTTGGTGTTCCTTTTGGTTGGTGTTGATTACCATTGTAATTTTTTGAGTTGGTGCTCAGATAGGGGGTTGGTGCCCATAAATGTGTAATCAAACTTTTACTTGTGAGGTTGGATTAGAGAAATAGACTCTATTAGCATTTCTCACCAAGGTTTTTCCCCACAGTGGGTTTTCCTCATAGATCTTGTGTTATGAGTTTGCCTTATGCATGTGTGTGTAATTATGTTTAATACCTTTGCTCATAGTTTCCAAATTTATGGTATTAAAGCCTAGATCATTTACAAAGTTTAATTCTTTTATTACCACTAATTCACCCCCCCCCCCTCTCAGTGGTCCATTTGTGTTCCTTCAGTCATCTATTTTCATGATGATTTGAGTCCATGTCTCAAGTTGAGTGCACCTTGTCCTTGTCTTGTTCACCCTATTTTGAGTGGACAAGGGTGTTTGGGGAACCCTTTTCCTTTAGGGTGCCCTTATCCCCCTAATCAAGTCCCAAATTTGAAGATATCGATGCACACTTCCCACTAGTTGTTTTTATATCACAATGTGTTAATTTGACCATTAGAGGTCTATCTAATTAGTGAAATACCTTTAGAACCCTATATAAGATAATTCCTCTAGTTCATTTTGACATTTATCCACTACATTCAATTCATATCCACCTTCAAGCATCTATTCATATAGCATCAAGGCAACATTTCATTCTAGCAATGTTGTAGTGCTCCCATTCTGAGATAGCTCCTACTTCCATTTGACTTGTAAAGGCATTCCCCACTCCTTATACCATAACACATCCCTTTTTCCTATAAATAGTAATTTCCAAGGAATGATATGTTTGTTGGATACACATTCCACTATGTCTCGAAACACAAAACCAATTCCTCCTTCCTTCTTGATCGACCAAGGTAATATGCTATCAATACTATGGAGAGAAGACTCACCAAAGCTACTAAGAAGGGAATTTTGAGTCCAATCAATATGCCATTCCCTACATGCAAGAACTTTGTCAACAACCACATTGATGTGTGAGTTTGATGCAAATTTTCAACTCATTCTTAAAAGAAAATAAATGAATGGAGACCCAATTCACTCCCTATAGATGTGGAAAAATTGACTTTTTGTATTTGAATATCACTCTATCATGCAACTTTTCCTTTCTTAAAAAAAACTATCCAACTCAATTATAAATCCTCCCATAATTTTGGCTCCACTTACTAGTTGGTTAAATAGATCTTAAATGCATGCTAACTAATTCATTTAAATAGTTTCCTCCACTATTCCATGTTGTCAACTCTAATTTATAACCAAATGTATTAAATTTATAATAAAACACAAGATTACATTATTTTATCATTCATATAAAATAAAATAAAATGATTTTACAATTTCCACATCATCAGTCAAAAAGAATTAAAAACAATAATTTGAGTTATGACAACAATGACTTGTGTTGGCAAAAATGAGAAGAAACTTCAGTACTGGATTACCAAGTCTCTCTTTTTGATTGGGAAGTTTCAAATATGCTAATTTTTTTAGTCAATTTATATGTTTACTACTTCTTATTCCATTTCCTTCTAATCATACTAGTTGAAGGTTGGAAATCCCCTTAGAGACTCTTTTTGGGCCTCCAGTGAAGGCCATCATGATTTCCACCATGCGACTTGAGAATTTTTGTTGTCTATCACAAGAATCTATTGGCTTAAGATTAATTTATATTTTCTAATAGTGTACTACCTCTCCATGATTCATACTCTATGATGTTTGTGATGGATACTAATGAACTCTTTTTATGTTTTGACACTCCTTGTTTCATGCTTTTCTCTTTCCTATTTTGAGGTACTTTTGTATATTAGTGGATACATTATGATATTTATGATGAAGATATTATTCTCAAGGTTACTGGATGTTGATAGGATTTATCATGTGATTGCATTTATTAGATAATATGGTTATGGTTTATTCATATGATGTTATGTCTTGTGCTATCCTTAATTCTGATAATCTCTTTGAGTAATGGTTGTTTGACTGTGATATTTTTATGACTATGATATTTTAGTGTCTGCTAGTGTGTAAGGGATGATATCACATCACTCGTCATGAGAAGGATGTGATGTTATAATTCTCTTTCACTTGTCTATGCTGATCTGATGAACACACACACACACACACACACGCGCGCGCGCGCGCGCGCGCACACACACACACACACACACACATAAACACACACATATATACACATACATATATGAATACATATATACACATATACACACACACACACACACACATATATATATATATATATTCATACATGCATGCGTGCATACATACATACATATATACATACATACATACATGCATACATACATACATACATACATGCATACATATATATGTATACATACATAGATACATGTGTGCACGCACACACATATGTATGTATGTATGTATGTATGTATATAGAGCATCCACAAACTCAACCGAATAAGGGAGATCTTTCTCCCAACTCACCTATTCAATTAGGTGGCAACCCTTCTCTGACTCACGAAACCCCTCACAGGTTCACTAGTTACTCACAAGGATTTCGTACCCCAACAACACACCCATTATCCTCAACACATATCCAACCATTGAAATATACTTAGATAGGTAAAAATAACATGATCAAATATTTTTATCGACCCCCCCAACTACCCAAGAAGATACAAGAACCCTGCAACTATAACTCTGTCTCATTGTGACAGCCTTAACCTTCTCATAGATAGTCATACTCCCATTGACAATTCCCTCTACATGACCCCTCAAACATTAGAAATGATGATGGTGAACACTCCTAATCCTATCCTTGGAACCAAAATGACCAAAAATCCCACTCTTCAACTTTGCAAAGTGCCATGATTCAAAGTGTTGTTGAACTATGACAGTCAACATGGAATTTAGGATACTCATGAACTATGGTCATTTTGATTGGTTCTTTTGGTTGACATCACTTGATTGTCTTTGGAATAATTACCCACACTCTTTAACTCCTTCACCAACCTTCCCAAGCCCTCTTTGCTCCTAGATCACCTTCCAACCACCATGTATACCCTGTGTTCTCCGACTAAGACACATAAATTAGCACTTTCCAACACACTTGCATGTGCCAGAATGCTCATGAGACCCTGCAAATACAAGAAAATGGAAAAGAATGGTATTTTACAAGATTCCACAATTTGGTGTGGTTTTTCAACTAGTAAATAAAGAAAAAATCAATTTTGTTTAGTCCCGGGATACCGTGATCTAGGGTTTTAGAAGTTTTAGAAAAAATAAGAGATCTCAATCAATTTGCAATAAAAATGAATGAAGTAAAGACCAAATTGGATAGGATTGAATACTCTTTAATACCCAATGAGTTTTAAATTGAAATGAATGTGTTAACATGAATAAAATCACCCAAAAACATACCGTTATGTCTGAGTTTACAATGAAGTTGCAAAATACTCAAGTTTTATTGATTTCTTTCCTCAATACATGTCATCCAAAAAAACACTGATGAATAATGATGAAAAGATAATACTCTAACCGGTACTAAGAGGGGGGGTGAATCAATACAGACAAAAATTTGCTTTAATATTTTGACACTCTCTGAACACAGATAACCGATTGTCTATATCACTATACTTAAAAATAGAAATATTGGTTAATAGAAATACTTCAGGCAGCTAAACCAGTAAAACAAAAGTACTTCAAATAGCATCCAACAATTTTCAAATCTAGATAGCTATTTTACCAGTTTGGTCATGCATGAGTTGCATTAGTAATATCACAACCATTAGCTCTGCATGCATATACAACTAAACAAAAAACTACTCAATCATCGCATGAAAAATACACAGCCCATGACACACAGATTTTTCACGTGGAAACCCAAATGGGAAAAACCACGGTGGGGATGAATACCCACAAGATTGTTTTGAACTCTTTTGAAGTCCACTCTATTAAGAGCCTAGTCTGGTTAAAGACTTTACAATAAGGTTCTATTCGGAACCGATCTTGTTAGGGATCACCCGGTTAAGGGGTGGCTATAAACCCTGTTAAAGGTTGAAACCCTATTAAATATTACCTCACTAGAGGATTTAAAGAACTCAATGAACTTGAGTCACCTGGTTAGAGGATTTGCAACAAGCCTGTTAAAGTTACTCGGTTAAGGGATTTTCCTTCTGTTAAGATGGTTAGAAGTCAATAGGTAAAGCTCTGATCTAATAACACTACTTGCTAAGGCATATCCTTTCAGTTCCTCTCCTCTGCAATCACACTTTGCAGATTCCACACCTTGGTTTGGCAAGTATCTCAACACGCGGACACAAACACAACTTATGCCAACACAAACAATAACAAACATCATCAACCTTATAGATAACAACAATTAGATCGGTAGCATAAACCCTAAAACCTAAGCATGTTAGGTTTATAATTACAAGCGATCCAATCCTGACCATCCAAACATATTGTATAGAGTGAAACGATCTAAAAAAGATCTCAAGTCATTATGCATCATCCGATCTTCACCGCTTCTAGAAACTAGTAACCCATCACACGCTTTTCTCATACCTCTAAGAAAAATACACATTCCCGACGTAGACATTCGATCTTCACGCACAAGATCCTCAAAGAGGTTCTTCACATGCACAAGCTAACATGGCATCTCGATCTCATCCTTATCTCCTAACTAACTCATCACAGAATGTCATCGGTTGCACAACATAAGTCAGATCACCAAATCGGAAACCCTCAAGCTGAACTGAGACTACCAACCGATAGTCAAACTATGAACCCCAAAACTGGTTCACTCCATCCCAATTGACTATAGCTGCTTCCAGTCTTCATACTGGTTCATAAAAGTTCACCTGCTTGAGTACCACATACCTGTTCACTTATTGACATCAATGACAACATACATTGTCACCGCTTCATCATATGCCAACAAACACATTTCCCGATAATAGGAGAATTTAAATTTAATTCAAGACATCTTAATAGTTACAACCACCTTTTGAACTTGTTTCAAGAAACAACACCTAATTACCCTCACAAATACAAAAGTTGCTTTGCCAATTTTTGTCAACATTGACAATTTTTGCCTAGAATAGGACATAAACCCAACCTAAAACCATTATGACTCAAAGTTGATACAAATAGGCCCAAATACATATAAAAGGCCCTTATACACTATTTAGTCATTACATTAGACCCACTGACACATATTTCCCACAAAATGACAATTTTGACAAATTTTATTAACATGACTCCTACTGAGACTCCACATACAAACTAATAGTCTTAATGACCTTTATTACATCACATATGGTCTTTCAAGACCTTATTTACAACTTTCTCTCTTAAAAACACAAATTATGCATAGCTTGCCTCATAGAGGCTTGATGACAACTTAGGTGCTCCTGCACCAGTATGTATGTAAGTAAGTAAGTAAGTAAGTAAGTAAGTAAGTATGTATGTATGTATGTATGTATGTATGTATGTATGTATATTATATATATACATATACGTACATATATATACATATACATACATATATATACATATACATATATATATATACATACATATATATGTATGTATATATATATGTATATACATATGTATATATATGTATGTGTATATATACATATATGTATGCATATGTATGTATATATACATATATACATATACATGCATGTATATACATATATATATATATATACATACATATGTATATATATGTAGGGAGAGAGAGAGATGTATACATATACATACATACATGTATATATGTATGTATATACATATGCATATACATATACATATACATATGTGTGTATGTATTGTAGACATCTAAAACTAATTAAATTAAATATTTAATTAATATATCCTTTCTACATAGTTAATTTATTTAATTATGGTGTAGATATTCTTCTCAAAATTAATTAAATTAATCATGTCACTATAGTCTAATAATTGATTTATCAAATAAATTAATTATTCCCTTATTCTTCTAAGGTCGTCCAAATATTTAATTCTTCTAAGTCCCCTTTAGTTAATTAACTAAATCATGTGATTCCTACAAATCACATTCCCCTAATCCTTAATTAAGCTAATTAACTCTTCTAGAAGCATCATTAGCATTATTCTTCAATTTTTAATTCCTCCACTCACTCTATGTCTTCTTGTCAAATCCTCCTAACTTGTCTTCTAATCCATCATAACCTTCTTAATCCCACTTGCTAATCATTTGTGCATGTCTAATCCCCATGATTAGGCACAGGTCAACTACTTGCCATAAATGGTTTGTCTCCCTCTCAACCCCCAACCTTAAATGCACCAAATTTGGTCATTTCAAGGATTTCAAAATTTCCCACTTTTCTATGCACTCTCCTCTCCAAAGGAATTTTTAATTCCTTCTCTCCTCGTTCTTCTATGCACCTCATTATTTAAGAATTTTTAATTCCCCTGTCTTCCCCAAAGAATTTATTATTCCTTTTTGTCTTCCCAATGTACTTGAGGATATCTTCTCCATGCACATTGTGGAATGTGCAGACAAGAAATGCCTTATGGCAAACCTTTTGGTCTCCATACCATGCCCTCTCAAACCACTTCATCCATTTCCTTCAATCTTGTCCCTCCATTTCAAATAAATCTTGACCGTCCATTCCTCCTCCTTCAAAAGATATAAATTAGGGTCTCCTCCCCTTCATTTCACATCTCATCTTCATGCAATCACATGTTGCTCATTTCTTATTAGAATCATCTTCATTGCATCCCCATTATAGTCAAAGTTAGGTTTTTATCCTTTGTCATTTTCCCTCACTCAATTGATTAATTCATCTAGCTATCGTCCTTTTTTTGTTGTGTGTGGAGAGAAATCCACAATCCTACAAGGAGCCACCCCAAACAAGCTAAGGAAGGGCGCATCCTTCGCTTCACCTGAAGGCTCAATCTGAGGAGGAAGACAAAGGTCTAAGGTATAATGGTTTGATTTGGGTGTTTTTTAATTTTTTTATGATTTATTTCACTAACCATTGCAATCAAAATTTTTGTCCTCTTCATTTTGGCACGCCCAGTGGGACCCATGTCCCTATTACTAATCTTGTTTTTGAGTTTTGGTGAAGTTTGTAACCGTAAGTCCTGGAACAGTATCTGCGTCTATAAAATAGCATATTTGCCTCATTGTTTTGATGTCTATGCTCTACATTGATGTATCCATGCAGAATTCAAATTTTATTCCTACCTTTTCTTGCAGGTCTCCTAGTTCACTATCTCCACCTATAATTCAGCATGTTCGCCCAGTGTCCTTTGACAACTATTTTCTTGAGTTTTCTTTTTTGTAATTTTATCAATTTAAAAACATTAAAATGGTTATCTAAAAAAGAACAAAAACATTAGATTAGTTGTTACTACTTTCTGGCTTGTGGTGAAATTGAGAAATTTCTAGGTTAATAGGTTAATTTTTGGGTAAATCGAGACATTCACATCTGCACAGACGGTCGACATCTACGCTCTAGTTCAACATTTGCACTGAACCTGATTTCCCTCTTAGATTTAAAATTCAAAATTTCAAAATTTCTATCCAAGTTGTTTTGTACTTTCGGTACTTTGACGCCTACACAGATGCCTAATGTCTATGTTGTAAATCAATGTCTATGCAAGTAATAATTTAGCAGTTAGAATTTAAATTTAAAATCTTAAAATTTATTTCTTTCTACATTTTGCATTTGGTAGTCAGGCCTACTACTGCATCTGTGTAGACGTTTAATGTCTATGCAGACATTCGGCGTTTGTGCCAAGGCTTCAGGAATTTTTGGTTACTGATCTAAATTTGAGTTTTTGCAAGTCATTTTCATCTATCCAAGGGTAATTCTGAAACTATTAATCTATTTGTCGCAGCTCGTTTGTCCAAGATTTAATTTTTCCACTAATCTTAGTTTACTTTCTTGCATTTTTAGAATAGGTAACTTTTTTTCCAGATTAAAAGAACAAATGTCTAATGTGTTTTGTGCACTTGCACTCTTGTAGGGTGGACCCACCATTACACTAAGTATCCTCTCCCCTTGCCTTCATGGACCTTGGGTGAAGAGAAAAGTGACCAACAACACCCATTTTTTTTCTTTTTATAGAGAGAGGTATTCTTGATTGGGGATTTCATCACCCCACAAGGGTATCTCAAATTGGGACACGTCGAGGATATTGACTCTCTCGATGTGATCTTGAGCGATGTGTTTTCGAGCCGCTATATAAATTCTTGTTCAAATGGATAGATTGCTAAGTGAATTTGACGTATGTGGAGGCCTTCTATGCGCCAATAAGCTCAGTTAGAGCCTTTAGTGGCTTGCTTTGTGAAATCGTTGTTGGACTGGACCCATCAGAATATAAATACAAATCTTGTTGTAGTAGGCCAAAATCCCACATTCATAGTGCATGGGATGGGGATCATACCCTGAAGTTACCTCTCATGTACCCACTAAGGATGAGATAGGAATTCCCCGTATAATAGATCCTTGGATCTTTGGAGTAAGAGAATCTAGTATGCCCAAGAAGTGAGTACGCTATAAGGGAGAGCCAGTGCTACTAGAATCTCTATCTATTTGTCTGTTTAAGGTATCGCTTGTGTGAGAGGCCTATTGAATGGTTTTCTTTATCCAGCCTAAGTTGTATGTTTGATGAGTGTCTTCACTTTGTGTTAAACTAGTGACATTTTGTTTGGACTAATCTAGGCCCCGAATCAGTTGCATGCTTGTTACCAGGCATTGTCCTTGGCCAATGTCTATTCACTCTTTGATGTTTTCTTGCTACAAGTAGATGCAAAACCCACATTTTCCAAATTTGACAAAACTCGACCAACTTCCCATCAAATTTAACTGCCAATCGTCCTTCAACATCTCTGCTTGTCAAAAGTCTGAGCTTTGACATCTCTGCCTCACTGCTTCAATGTCTTTGTCCTATCAAGTTTTCCAGTCAGCTTACTTCATGCATCATAATACCAAGTCACTTAAGCATCCAAAAAATTCCATCTACCATCAAGTCAAGAATAAGAATCCAAGTTTGAAACAACTCCTTAAGCGTCAAAAATTCTTGTATATCAACTGAAAACTGTTTTTGAAGCATAGGACCTTCATACATCATTTCCATGATTATCTACATGGTCATAATAATGAGTTTGATGAGGATTCTTTGAGAGAATTCACTTTCCATGAGAGATCAGGCTTGTCACAATCCATCAATAGGACTGGTTGTATCCCTTTGTCCAAATTTCCTAATCCCACCATTGATTATTGAGTTTTTGTCCACCTAAGGTAACCCTTTCTTCTCATCACACTTCTTACCCAATCAATCTCCCTCTCTTTCATAATCATTACCTAATCATCACCTAAGGACTTAAAATAATCAAATCTAATCAATCACTTCATTCAATCAATCAATCAACTTAATCAAACTTATTCCAAATTATTAAATCAATTGCCTCAATCTCATCCTAAGGTTCACACTTTGTGAAATTTTAATTTTGACCTTTTATCCTTAATCAATCATTATTTGGCTTATGTTCTTGGGAAATAATCTCCCTCAAGTACTCTAGCCTAATCATTTGGGTTGATCAAAATCCTAATCCTTTTGCCTTATTCTACTTGGGAACACAAGTGCATCCCATGTAGGAGAAGGCTTTATCAATTGGTCCTAATCCAAAGGTCTAAATTGTACGTAGCTTGGTTATCGTCTTGCTTGTAGTCCACATCATCAATCCCACATCTAAGTGCTAATCTAAGGTCTAAGGTGTCATCCTACTCAAATCGATCTTGTCCTAATCTAAGGATCCCATCCAAATCAATCTCAATCCAATCTAAATCAAATCAAATCAAAATTTGCTAAGTCCACTCATCATTTCCATCTGCCTAAATCTTGCATCAATTATTATCATTATCCATTTCCATTCATCCTCACATTTACCCATGCATGGTCTTGACTTGCTCCCAAAAGGCAAAGATGGTTGCCCAAGGCAACACTAATAATATGCCTGAGTTTAGAGATCCCTTCACTCAAGATCCTTGACTCAAAGAGGAAAAACTTGATGATCAACCTGATCTTTCTCCATGTGTACAATCCTTTGTTGATGACCCCTACAACCAAGACATGATAGAGATATTTTTCAAACATGACCCCAATGGCCTTGTGGCACAATTAATCATGCAAGGGGCATGACTGCCCCTTGGTTTTGATAGATCTATTCTTGAAAGGCCATCGGAAGGTGACCTTTTATACAACTTCTTTCTTGATCCTCTTCTCCATTCTCAACCTGCAACATCTACACCCGCAACTTCCATCCACATAGCTACTCTACCTCTGATTTCAATTCCACCAAATTTTGTTAATTCACCAAGGTCATCCATCCCCCTTCACAATGTGGCTAACTATGTCAATACAAGTTTGCACCCACTAGCACAATTCAAGGATCACAAGAATCAAACATTTCCCAATCTATCCATTCTAAATATCCATACATTGGTGGTGGTGGTATTCCATCTTCATCTCATCAAATCTCGGTGTCTAATATGGGTTACTATGTCCCTAATTAACAACCCTACCTCCTAAAAGAAATTCAGGATATGAAAGACCTCATCATGAACCTTAAGAATGGGACAAATAAGAGACCTTACACTTTCGAGGAAATATGTCCTTGTCCCTATGACCCATCTATTTCAGTCGCACCCTACCCACCTGGGTTTCAAAATGCCTAAATTTGAAAAATACAAAGGCAAGAGTGACCCTAGAGACTACATCCGTGAATTTCACATTTTGTGTCAAGAGGTCTCCTATAGTAACATATACCTTAGAAGACCTTTTCCCAAAAGTCTTGGCAGAGATTCTCTTGCTTGGTTTTCTGCCCTACCCCATGGCTCCATTACATCATTCCCAGACCTAGTAGAAAAATTTGTGTCTCACTATGCCTACAATATTGAGAATGATGCTTCTAGGATGGACTTAGAAATACAAAGAAAAGGCCCAGAGAAACTTTTGCCAGTTTCCTTCAAAGATAGCGACATCTCACCAAAAAATTCTCGTGGGACATACCAAAACCTCATCAAGTTGAGTTGTTCTAGTGCAACTTGGTGCCTGAATTATCAAAACCTTTGAATTGTCAATGTTTGACCTCCTTCGATGAAATATCTAAGAAAGGTTTTTCTTTAGAGCGAGTGCTCTTAGAGGATGGAACTTTAAAGCATTATCAAAAATCAAATAAAAATTCTTCATGTTACAATGACAAACCAAAATTCTGGTCTAAAAATAAAAATGTTGTTAATGATGGAGTCATGGATGCCAAGCGTGTCCAAACTATTGCCGCCCCATCCAACCCCACCACCACCAACAATTTCTTCAAAACTCAATCCAATCCTTATAATTAATCCAATTCATCGAATCAATCACAACCCCGCAACACTACCTCTATCCAAGGTCGACCTCCCCGATCCAACAAGCAATGTGAGTAGACTCCACTAGGTAAGCCTATTAAATTCATTTTCCAAAAGATTTTTAAACTTGGTGTTGTTTTCTTCCCAATGACATGCCCTTTTGATCTGATTCAACCTAAACACTGATGGTATAATGAAAATGAATATTGCAAATACCATCGTATCAATGGTCATGACACATGTAAGTGTATGAAACTCAAGAACTATATCCAAGACCTTATTGACAAGGGTGACATTGAGATTGATGTTGTAAAACCTAGTAACTCTAATGAAAAACCCAAAATGTACCAGGACCCATTCCCTAAGCATGGTAAACATAAGGTTTTATGATCTCGTGATGTCAACTATGATTATACCAACTATGTATTCGGGTTTGACTCCTCAGTGGGTCGTATAGAGCCTATCGACACCTCTGTTAACACCATCACAATCAAAGGAGTTGATCCCTCTCCTGCCACTCGCAGACCTAGAGTCACTATTCAAGGTTCTCATCCTCCACAATCCTCAAACTGATCCTCCCAAGAAAAAATAGTCATTCAAGTCACCGCACCTTCAAATTCTTAGAATGACTACAATGTTACCACCCGCAGGGGAAGAGTGACTATCAAAGGAGCTCCTCCTCCTCCTCCCCAACCTCCTATGTCATCCTCTTGTCACTATAATATCTTGGATCATCTCATAAAAACACCTACATAGATATCCATCCTTGAGCTCCTTAAGACACCCCCCGTCCACAAAGAGATCCTTGAATGAGCCCTCCTAGAGTCTTGTGTCCTTGATAATATCAACACAACCCAATTCCAATCCCTTATAGGTAATCTTGTTGCACATAATCATCTTGTGTTCACATCCAAGGATGCACCCATTGATGACCCATCTCACAACAAGACCCTCCATATTGAATTCTTTGTATAGAAACACAAAATAAAGAGGGTCCTTATAGATGGTGGATCTAGTCTAAACCTTTGTACATACAAGTCAATTAAGCAATTGGGAATCTCTGAAGACTTGGTTGATCCATCAGGAAAGATCATAATCAAAGCCTATGATGATGTAAAAATTTCTTCAAAAGGTACAATCAAATTTCCTCTTCAAATGGGCCCTTCTATAGTGGAAACAATATGCCAAGTCTTGGACCTTGACCTCCCATATAAAATCCTTCTTGGCCATCCATGGATCCATTCCATTTGTTGGAAATTGACACTCATCTAGTTATTTCAAGTGACTTTTGATAGTTGCTTATTTATTTAGAGTTGTCATTGATGGCAACTCTTCTTGGTGATTTGATCTGGCGGTTGTGATTCATCTTATCAAGAAGCTAGAGTTAACCAGTAGGCAGTTAACTAGTATGACAGGGTATTTCAATAATGTTTTGATCCAGAATGATTTTTGATGATTGCAGTGTTTTTGGTGATTTTTTTTGTGATCTCGATGATTGGGAAGACCCTTAGGAAGCATTTGATTATAACCTTTTTTGTCTGGTGCTATGTTTTGTTCGAGATTGAAGCCGACTTGGAGATACACATTACACTTCTTAAAGCTGACTTGAAGGAGATTGTTTTTGTTTTAAGACCGGATATATAAGATCGATTTGGCGATTGATTTTCAGTCTGTTAGTGGTGTGGTGATCCATTTTTGTGCAATTGAGCATAGTTTCATGTGTGCATTCAATCTGGTAGCTAACTGAGACAAAAATAGAGTATTCAACAGAGCAAAGACAATCAAAGATTAAGTGCTTAACCGGAACTCACTCTTGCACATTCAATTACTAATTGAGAGTTCATTTCATTGTATTTTCGCATTGCAATCAAATTGTAAGTCAGTGAGACTTCCCTGAAGGTTGTAGCCTTCTGGGCAACTATATTTGAGTAGTGAGCTCTAGGCATTGAGCCTGAATGCAAGTGCATTCCTCATCTATGTAATATTTATGTACTCCTAGCCATAGTAAATGAATATTGTGGGTCCCATCCCACCATGGTTTTTCCCTTTCCGGGTTTCCACGTAAAAATTATGGTGTTGTGGATTTGTGTATTCTTTGTTGCATGTTTATGTTCTTTTTTGTTATGCATTGCTAACTGATGGATAAAGAATAAGTTTGAGGATTTGATTTCTAGTAGATCATTGATTCACCCCCCCCCCCCATCTCAGTGATCTTTGATTCTAACAATTGGTATCAGAGCCTAGTTCCTCTAAGGAAGATTAAGCGCTTGAGGAAGATCTAGGAGATTGATTCAATGGATTCTGGTTTTCAAAGATAACTCAATGTGGCACTTGAGGATCTTGATACAGATAGAATTGAGATATGTACCTTTAACAAGAACCTGAATGTTGTTGATGAATTCATTAGTGAGCTAAACGATCAAGCAAGTGTCTATAGAGAAAAGAGGAAGGAATTAATGGACAAGTTGAAGGAGAAAGAAGATCAAATCATGGAATACCAGGACAAAGCTGGTGAAGTTAAAAAGCTTGAGAGAGAGAATGTTGCTTTGAAGAATGAGATGCAATACATTGTGATGAGACTGACTAAGGAAATTAAGGACCGAAAGAAGAATTAAGATAATCTGGCACAATCATTGAAGGATAGAGCTGATGAATGCTTTAGGCTTACCTATGAGAATGATTAGTTGAAGCTTGAGTTAACTCAATCAAGGAATAATGGTCAATAACTTGAAAGACATATTACTACCTTGAGGGATGAACTTGCTAGTGCCAATGAATACAAAGAGAAATTCAAACCTATTTCAGCAAGGCCTGATGAGATGCTAGAAAGTCAGAGACATAGAAACAATATGCGAGCTCTAGGATTTCAGAAAAGTGAATCCTCCAGATCTGGACAAGGCAATGATAAACCTGATCAGAAAAAGAGCCAGAATCCTCCGGTAAGACAACCTAATGCTCATAAATTCAATGGTAGATTCTTTACTTACAACAAGTTTAGTCATATGGCAAGTCAGTGTAGAAGTAGGATGAATAATGGAATGATAAACAATAATTTTATGATGAACAACATGAATAATGTTCCTACCACTACCTTTACTAGTCAGTGTTTCATATGCAATAATTTTGGACACAAGTCAAATGTGTGTAGAGCAGTAATAAATAACTTTCAAAACAAAAGATGCTATGCTTGTGGAATGTTTGGACATATTTCTAAATAGTGCAAGACAAGAGTTAATCAGATGAACTTCAGACCTATGAAGAATAATTTTGTTTGTCGAACATGCAACAAAATTGGTCATACTATAAAATTATACAAAAGAAAAAATAGTGCTCTGATTGACAAGAATAAATCAAATTTAAAGGGAAAGGAAAAAGTAGATGAGATCGAAGATCAGCATAGGAAGATGTGGGTAAAGAAGGATGAATCTAAGGCAGATAATGCATCTGTACTTGAATCTATGCAAAATCTTCATCCCATAACTAGGACTTTTGGCCCTAGGGGGAGGCAAACCAATGCAAATATTGCAGTACCCCATGATGAGATTTGTAGTCGATGGATTACAAACGGTCGGAATTAAGCTTCAATTGATATCCAGAATTCAGATGACTGATTTTGACATTCGGTACTGGAGTAGGGCATTCAGTTGAATATTTGAGGTTTATTTATTTCAATGTAAAATTAGGGTTTGCAAAGTTTAAAGGGAAAATATAAGAATCATTCTTCACTTTGTGAATAGTTTTTTCAAGCTAAAGAACAAGGCAATCAAGGTTTTTAGGAGATCAAAGAGAAAAAGAAATCCGGCGAGTGATCTAAGGCATCCATCAGTTGGTTGAGGTACTTTTATAAGAGTCTTTTCTAAGTCCAATTTCTTGAGAACTTGAAATGGCATCTGTATCATTCATTTCTACTCTACTAGTAGTTGAGGTCAAGGATAAGACTTGTCCTGTATATGACTCGGTTGGAGCATTTTGTTTCATTTCAGATGGAGTTTTGCACGTTGATGATGTTTGAGCCTGCATTCACTGTGAAATTGAGGAACCCAGCTCTGAGGATATCAAGGACTTGTATACTGACAGCATCATGGATGAGATCGACAATCCCAAGCCAGAATTTGCGCAACTGCAGAGAAAGTGTTTCACACATTTTGTAAACTTTTTGACATTCAATGAGAAGGAATGGGTGAGGTATGTGCTAAGAAGGATCCATGTTGAATTTATGTGGCTAGACCAACCATACAAGATCACGATTGATGTGATTGGGGAAGTAACCTATTTAAATCAAACCAATGAAAAGCTAGGGTTGTGGAAGGTCACAAACCCTACTGTGAACAAATTAACCAATGCAGAGTTTGATGGGAGATCAATGAAGATTAGCACAATAAAGGAGGAGGATGTCAAATTTGTTGCAATGGTAATTGACAACAAGGTATATCAATCTAACAGACTGAATTCTATATCTGGCATTGCTATCCGTGCAGCTTACAAGATGGTCAAAGAAGATGGTCACTATGACCTGTACAGTGTGCTATTAGAAGAATTAATGATAAATCTAAAGAAAATCAAGCAAAATAAAAAAGCATGTCTTTAAATTTGTCTCTTTGATTATATGTTTGGCGATCTATTTCATGAATGAGATGTCTCTGGTAGATAGGATTATAGCTGTTGCTTCCCTTCAAGTACAAGCCAGTCAAGATCTAGTGAAATCAAAGAATGAGGAGAAAAAACTAATTTTGATGTCTATAGATGTTTTGCAGAAAGTGGCTTCCAATGTACAGTTAGATTCGAATAACAACCCCTCTGATAAATTATTACAATTTATTAATAGTGTAAATACCAATTTTGATTCTTTGGAGAAGACAACTACTCATAAACTTTTGGGCAGGTTTAAACAAGTTAGAAAACAAACTTTCCTGAAAATGATTGAAGATGACAAGGCAGCATTGAATAAGAGATTGTACACTATTTCTGACACATTGTTAGAAGCCAGTAAACTATATAAATCTTTTCTTGTTTTTCCTAAGTTCACTATTGATATTGATAATCAGATAGGGGTTTGTCAAGGCAAGCTTGCTAGTATTTCTCAATCTTTTGACCCCAATGTAACATTAACAAAAAGTATTGAAGGATATATTATAGCTTTAAATGATCAGATCTCAAGCCTTCAAGAGGATAAGGAGAAAGTTTTGAGGAAATTGGGTGAACTCCAGAACCTAATTGCCATCCGGTTAGATACTATGCTAAGTAATATGGTAGACTGTACGAAGGAAATGGCTCGGCTTGTACCATCAAATTTGAGAGAATTGGAAATTCATGCTATTGTATTTAATGCATTTATCATAGTTTTGGATAACCTGGAGAGTGGGTGGGAAACTCACCTAGGATTTTTGAAGACTGTTTATGCTGACCTCTTCAAGTATTTGTAAAATATATGTCATTTGTATATCAATTTTGGGTAGCACCCCGTCTTTGGCATTATTGTCAAAGGGGGAGAGATGAGGTTAAAAATGTACAGACTAATTGTGTATAGAGTGTACAGTTTGGTGATGCATATTTTTGGATTTTTGGTCTAAGGGGGAGCCTTAGACTTCTTTTATTTTTTCATCCAATGTACAAGTTTCACAAGCTTCAACATAGTCATTTTTCACAGGTATTGCCATCAATGCCAAAGGGGGAGATTGTTGGAAATTGACACTCATATGGTGATTTTAGGTGACTTATGGTAGTTGCTTATTTGTTCAGGGTTGTTGTTGATGGCAACTCTTCTTGGTGATTTGATCTAGCGGTCATGATTCATCTTATTCGGAAGCTAGAGTTAACTGATATAACAAGGTATTTCGGTAATGTTTTGATCCGAAATGATTTTTCAATGATTGCAGTGTTTTTGGTGATTGTTTTTTTGATCTCGATGATTGGGAAGACCCTTAGGAAGTGTGTGATTATAACCTTTTTTTTCTAGTGCTATGTTTTGTTTGAGATTGAAGCCGACTTGGAGCTACACATTACACTTCTTAAAGCTGACTTGAAGGAGATTGATTTTGTGGTAAGACTGAATATATAAGATCAATTTGGTGATTGATTTTTAGTGTGTTAGTGATGTGGTGATCCATTTTGGTGAGATTGAGCACATTTTCATGTGAACATTCAATCTGGCAGCTGAATGAGACAAAAATAGAGTAGACAAAAAACATAGTATTTGGCAGAGCAAAGATAGTCAGAGATTCAGTGCTTAGCTGGAACTCACTCTTGCATAGTCAGATGCTAATTGAGAGTTCATTTCATTGTATTTTCTCATTGTAATCAAATTGTAAGTCGGTGAGACTTCCCTAAAGGTTGTAGCCTTCCAAGGAACTATATTTGAGCAGTGAGCTCTACGCAGTGAGCCTGAATGCAAGTGTGTTCTGCATCTATGTAATATTTATGTACTACTAGCCATAGTATATGAATATTGTCGGTCCTGGCCCCACCGTGGTTTTTCCCTTTCCAAGTTTCCACGTAAAAATTCTGGTGTTGTGGATTTGTGTATTCTTTATTGCATGTTTATGTTCTTTTCTATTATGCATTGCTAACTGATGGATAAAGAATAAGTTTGAGGATTTGATTTATGGTAGATCACTTATTCACCCCCCTCCCTCTCAGTGATCTCTAATTCTAACACCCTTCAAGTTTTTCCATCCACCCACCATCAATGCCTCAAATTCCCATTCAATGGTAGACAAATCACCATTCATGTTGACCCACAACCCTTCCAATATTGAAAACCCCTTGAAGGGAAGCACCCCTACCATTTCCCATTCAACTCACCTACTCCACTACCCCCATCTGATCCCTCAAATATTTCCTCAACTTCATCTCAATCCAAGTACAAGGTCAAAATTATTTATAATGGTTGTGGAGAGTATACCCTTCAAAATGCTCTTTACATGGGTCAACTGCCACCTTCCCCCAAGTCACATTAAAAGTTGAAGGAAATCAAGAAGAAAAACAAACCCACCATAAAGTGTAAGACAACCACCTTCTAGCTATTGGGGGCACTTGATGAAGAAAGTCTGAAAACTGATGTCACCTCTTGGTTATATCGAGAAGAAGATGAAGCACCAGTAGACATTCCCAAACAATTGTATCATAAGGCCTTTTCTATTGTAGATAAGATGGGTTATAAAGGACATGGTCTTGGACCAAAGGAAAAAGGTAGAAAGGCACCCATCTCTCTGATTTCCTACAAGTGCAATAGAGGTTTGGGTTACTCACCAATGCCTAAGATCACTATTGTTAGTGGCCCGATAGACCCTCCTACTGATGTCGAAGGCTCTGATGAAGAGGAATTCCATGAAATGCCTTTTGAATACTTTAATGAAATATTTGATGATACCTATATAAACACCATCACACTAGTGTAACAACCCCTGGCATGAAGACAACTTGGAGGACACCAAGGAAACATGAAAAGGAGGTGTATGGGTCTAATAGACTCAATTTTGATGTTTTAAAGCCAATTATGGAAATTCATTGTAATGATCCTAATGTAATGGTTAATTGTCCTGATGGGCCTACTAAGACCATAGGACCAAATATGGGATTTCAGGGTTATAAGATTGGGAATGGCCTTAAGAGTGTTAAGACCTCTTGAATAAAGCATTTTTATCCTTTAAGATTCATTAGCTCTGGGTAGAAGTCATAATAGGTTGTTTAATAGGAGTCGTTAATTCAAATATTAGAATATTAATAGCTAGTGCCATTTTGTTGGGAAATGACAAAATAGGATTGTTGATCATTTGTAATGACAAATAACTACATGGATTAGTTGGGGCAGTTTTTGGAGGCCTACTTAAAGCCCTAAGAGGCATTTGTATGAGAGAGGAGAGCACAAGCAAGTATAGATTGTATGGACTGCAGCTCAATAGCAATAAAACTCATTTATTTTTCTACAAATCTGTGGTTTCATTTTTTCTTTGCACTAAAGTAGTTTGATATTGGTTTTTATAATGAAGTGAGGGTAGTGTCTATGCATCCTTACATGTTTATAATTTGTGGAAGGTTCAATAAACCTGGAATCACACATTTTATTGTACATTCCTAAGTCTGCGGTCTTTTATTTACTATTTTGTTGGTTTCCTTTGACATAATGATCCAACCATAGATGTAAGACTCTATTTCCTATGGATTGGATCAACCCTAACTTGCATCATACGTTCCTGACAATTTAATGATAGGAAGAAGAGAAAGTTTGGTGTACACCGTGGAGGATTGACTGAAAATGCATGGTTTTAGTGTCATGGCTATAGAAGTAGCAAATCAGCCTTAAGGAGGGGATATTTTTATGTTTGAAATAGTAAGAGTATGTTGGGGACTTGGTGAAACAACCTTCATTTGATTCTGGAAGTGTGTTTGGAAGAGTTTTTAAGCAAGCCCTAGGTTTAAGGGTGAATTAGTGAGGGTTTTGGGGTTAGGGCATATAGAAGCCTTACCTGACCATACAACCTAGAAAACCCTTGGTTTTGGATCATAACCAAATACTATACAGAAGGTCCCTTTCTAGAGATGTGTTTTGAAAGTACTTCCTTTGGAAATGTGGCCTAATTAGCCTACTAGATACAAAGGACAATGAGTTCTTGATATTTTTGGTCCAAAGTAATAGTACCTAAGTTTTGGATATGTTATTGTTGGCTAAAAAGGGTATCCTGATATGTGATTTTTTTTTCTTGTGATTTGCAAATTTGGGGAGATAATCACCTAAAACAGTGTTTGTGGGGCTAGTAGGAGTCTAGGCCTAGTTTCAGGCTAATACTTGAGTTGTCTTGACAAAAGAAGTCTTGATGTCTTATGAACCTTAGACACATGTTGTTTGGGAGTTTTTAATTGGTGTAGAGGTAGAGGATCCACTTGGTTTAGTGGAGGACAAGTTTTGAGCCTCTTAGAGGCATTAGATGCACTTGAATCACCTTAGGAGTGTGGGGTTTGGGTCCTAATCATATATTTATCTGCAAGTTTTACAATTACTCCTCTTGCCTCTCCATCAAATTATGGTGCAAGAGCCCTTGATTCTTTGGAGAACATAGCTACTCAAAAATTTTTGGCCAGGTTTAAGGAAGTTAGAAAACAAACTCCTAAAAATGATTGAAGATGACAAGGCAACACTGAATAAGAGATTGTAGACTATTTCTGATACATTGTCAGAAGCCGGTAAATTGTATAAATCTTGTCTCATTTTTCCTAAGCTCACTATTGATATTGATAATCAGATAGGGGTCTGTCAAGGCAAGCTTGCTAGTATTTCTCAATCTTTTGACCCCAATGTAACATTAACCAAAAGTGTTGAAGGACATATTATAGCTTTAAATGATCAGATATCAAGCCTTCAAGCAGATAAGGAGAAAGTTTTAAGGAAATTGGGTGAACTCTGGAACCTGATTGCCATCTAGTTAGATACTATGCTAAGTAATAAGGTAGACTATATGAAGGAAATGGATTGGCCTGTACAATCAGATTTGAGAGAATTAGAAATTCATGCTACTGTATTTAATGTATTTATCATAGTTTTGGATAACTTGGAGAGTGGGTGGGAAACTCACCTAGGATTTTTGAAGACTGTTTAAGCTGACCTCTTCAAATATTTATTAAATATATGTTATTTGTATATCAATTTTGGGTAGCACCCCATCTTTGGCATTGTTGTCAAAGGGGGAGAGATGATGTTAAAAATGTATAGACTAATTGTGTATAGAGTGTACAATTCGGTGATGCATATTTTTGGATTATTAGTCTAAGGGGGAGCCTTAAAATTCTTTTATTCTTTCATCTGGTGTATAGGTTTCAACACAACTATTTTTCATAGGTGTTGTCATCAATGCCAAAGGGGGTGATTGTTGGCAATTGACACTCATCCGGTGAGTTTAGGTGACTTCAGTCAGTTCATTATTTATTTAGGGTTTTTGTTGATGGCAACTCTTCTTGGTGATTCGATCTAGCGGTCATGATTCATCTTATCCGGAAGCTAGAGTTAACTAGTATAATAGGGTATTTCGGTAATGTTTTGATCCGAAACGATTTTTGATGATTGCAATGTTTTTGGTGATTGTTTTTTTGGTCTCAATGATTGGGAAGACCTTTAGGAAGTGTGTGATTATAACCTTTTTTTTCTAGTGCTATGTTTTGTTTGAGATTGAAGCCGACTTGGAGCTACACGTTACACTTCTTGAAGACGACTTGAAGGAGATTGCTTTTGTATTAAGACTGAATATATAAGATCAATTTGGCGATTGATTTTCAGTGTGTTAGTGATATGGTGATCCATTTTGGTGAGATTGAGCACAGTTTTATGTGTGCATTCAATCTAGTAGTTGAATGACACAGAAATAGAGTAGGCAGAAACATAGTATTTGATAGAGCAAAGACAGTCAGAGATTCAGTGCTTAGCTAAAACTCACTCTTGCATATTCAGATGCTAATATAGAGTTCATTTCATTGTATTTTATCATTGTAATCAAATTGTAAGTCGGTGAGACTTCCCTGAAAGTTGTAGCCTTTTGAGCAACTATATATGAGAAGTGAGCTCTACGCAGTGAGCCTGAATGCAAGTGTGTTTCCCATCTATGTAATATTTATGTACTCCTAGCCATAGTATATGAATATTGTCCATCCCAGCCCCACCATGCTTTTTCCCTTTTTGGGTTTCCACATAAATATTCTAGTGTTGTGGATTTGTGTATTCTTTGTTGCATGTTTATGTTCTTTTCTATTATGAATTGCTAACTGATGGATAAAGAATAAGTTTGAGGATTTGATTTATGGTAGATTACTGATTCATCCCCCCCCCCCTCTCTCAGTGATCTCTAATTCTAACACCATTCAAGTTTTCCCATACACCTACCATCAATGCCTCAAATTCCTATCCAATGGTAGATAAATCACCATCCATGCTAACCTGCAACCCTTCCAATATTGAAAACTCCTTGAAGGGAGGCACCCCTACCGTTGCCCACTCAACTTACCCACTCCACCACCCAAATCCGATCCCTCAAACATTTCCTCCACTTCGTCTCAATCCAGGTTCAAGGTCAAAATTATTTATATGGTTGTGGAGAGTATACCCTTCAAACTACTCTTTACATTGGTCAATTGCCACCTTCTCCCAAGTCATACAAAAATTTGAAGGAAATCAAGAAGAAAAACAAACCCACCATAAAATGTAAGAAAACCACCTTCTAGCTATGGGGGCCACTTGATGAAGAAAGTCTGGAAACTGATGTCACCTCTTGGTTATATTGAGAAGAAGATGAAGCACCAATAGACATTCCAAAACAAATGTATCCTAAGTCTTTTTCTATTGTAGATAAGATGGGTTATAAAGGACATGGTCTTGGACCGGAGGAAGAAGGTTAAAAGGCACCCATCTCTCTGATTTCCTACAAGTACAATAGAGGTTTGGGTTACTCATCAATGCCTAAGATCACTATCGTTAGTGCCCCAACAGACCCTCCTTCTAAAGTTGAAGGCTCTGATGAAGAGGAATTCCATGAAATTCCTTTTGAATACCTTGACGGAATATTTGATGATGCCTATACAAACACAATCACACCCATTATCTCTCCCATCTCATCTGAACTTAAGCTTGTACAATCTTAACTTATTGACAAGGGCTAATGAAGATTGGTTTCACATGAGATTGCACCCATGATGCTAAGTGTGAAACCAAGCAATCTTTGAAACATGGAAACACCTTTGAGCCCATGGGTTGCTCAAGTTGAAGGTGAATCTCCGGAGACTAGGTCGGCTTCCTATCTTAATGGATCTCCTACACTAACTTCTTGAGGGAAAAGTGTAAAAAGCTTGCATGTAACAAAAAAGGTATCCTAATGGAGGTGTTGCCGTTATTGGATGAATTGATTATGTGTTGCATTGACATTTTGTCATTGATGTCAACACTAGCTCCTATGGTTAGTTACCGATAGACAGGTTTTGGTTACTGATAGAAGATCCAGTGTTACCGGTAGAAGAGACTATCTATTGGACACTTCCAACATGTTTTGATCTATGGAATGTGATTGGTTACATGTGATACGTGCTTCTAGAGCATGTCATGGTTAGATGGTATTGACTTGGTAATTAGATGCTATCATACACTCTGGTAAACCCTTACCCATACTATTTTAAGACTTTACGGGGAGAGCTCTCACTGAGGAATCTTGATAGGATGCATAATTGGTGTTGGTGCAGCTTCTACATGGATTTTAGGATGTTGAAGATGTTCTTTGATCATGCTTTAACTACTTGAAGACATTTCTTTGGCATAGTGGACCCAAAATAGGTATGGTACCTATCTAGGTTATGGACCGATATCATGTTAACGTGTACTCTGCACATTATCGAGATGTTTCAGGATGTTTTATGAATTTGTTATTTTGGTCTTAAGCTGACATGGCATATCATTGTAATATGGACTTATGTAATGATCCTATTGCAATATCTTTTAGGTGGCTGACCTAATTTGTTTAGGCCTTAGGGTTTGTATAAAATGATGTAATATCTCAATGTAGATCATGGCATGTGAATGGAATAAGTGTTTGTGGTCTTGAAATGCAATATCATATGTGAAGGAGACTTTGTCGATCATAGGTGATCGAATTGGGATTAAGGAAGAGGTCAAGGGCCTCTGGTATTGAGCTTAACTGGGACTATAATTAGGCATGATAGATGTTATTTCTGGTAGTTCACTCTATTGGATTGTTGTCCATTTATCCTGAGATGGTTGTAGCCTTTTTGTAGTCAGTGAGACTCTTTTGTAATGAGCAATAAGCTCTAGGCAGTGTACCTTCTTGCATGTGTAGACCCCTCATTGTATCATATGCTTTCTGCAGAAGTATCATCTGACAGTGGGTAGGCTTCCCACCATGGTTTTTCCCTTTCTGGGTTTTCCATATACAAATCATGGTGTTATGTGGTATGGTTGATTTTCTTTGATTATCGGTTTAATTTTTAAGTTGTATTGTTTACTAGTATTTGTTTCTACTTTACCAGTACTTAATCTGTTTAAGGGTTATTAAGTGAATTAAATGTTATAATCTGTTAACAATTAATTAACCCTCCTCCTCTCAGTTTTTCACTGGTTATCCTAACAATTAGTATCAGAGCTTTAGTCCTCTTTTGCAAAAGCTTAACTACTTGAGGTAGATCCTATAGCAGCTAACACTTCTAATCCACCGGCAACTATTTTTAGAAGAGAAATCCCTAAGCTTGATGGAACAAATTATAGGATATGGAAAATTTGAATGGAGACTCATCTTAGATGTCTTGGAAAGGATATTTGGGAGAACAGTGAGAAAAGATACACACCTTATGATCTGACATCTGGTAGTCCTACTCCTGTAGAATTGGACAAGAATATTGAAAATGATTATAGAGCTAGAGAAACCCTCTTGTGTGCACTTATTGATCAGCAGATCATGGGATTGACTAAATAATCATCGAAAAAGGTTATGTGGGACAAATTGAAAACTTTTAATGAAGGTGATCCTACTGTCAAAATTGCCAAACTTGAAGATGGAAGATAATGACAGAATTGTTGTGTTTATGGAGAGAGTAAATGAGATTGTTATGGGAATTCAATGATGTGGAGGTTTTTTGAGGGAAGATGAAATATTATCCAAAGTCTTGAGAGCCCTTCCACTAGCTAACAAGATGAAGGCAACTGCAATTAATGAGTTGAGAACAATGGCAAACTCTTTAGTTAACAGAGAAATTCTAATTTGGAAATTATCTACTTTTGAGATTGAAGAATTTGGATCTTCTGGAGCTGTAAAGTCTTAACCTGCTTTCCATGATGATGAATACTAAGAGGGGGGGGGTGAATTAGTATGCCAAAAATCAATGTACTCAAACACTTTACTAGTCTAGCAGTAAACCGGTAAAATAGTTTAGCAGACAACCGGTTAGCACACATGTAAACCAAATAGCAAATAATGCATTCACCCATAGAAGCACAAACACCATAACACAAGATATTTTGACATGGAAAACCAAATGAGAAAAACCACAGTGAGATGAAACTCACAAGTAACTATCTGTAGAATAGGAACCAGACCGGTTAAGGTCAGATCGGTTAAGGTCAGACCGGTTAAGGTCATACAATGTTCTTTACCAAAACAGATCCTGTTAGGAATCTCAATCTCTGTTAGGAGATAAGTCTAATTAAGGACTACCTTGCTAGAGGATTTTAGATCAATAGATGTGAACCACCTTGTTAGAGGATTTACAAAAGGCTTTTTGGGCCTACCCGGTTAAGGGCTTCGGGCTTGTCAAAGATGTGAGTAATCAACAAGTGACTGATCTAGCAAATAGCACAAATTGCTTGATTAGATCCTTGATAGCTCATTCCTAATACATTCCAGCATTACTTCAATCTTCAACAAATTCATACTCTACCTTTTTCTCACAAACATGAACTTCTCTTCTATAATCTCACAAAAATTCATCAACCACCTTAAACCTTAGCAACAACCTAAAACCCTAGACATGATGTCCTTATGAAGGAATCTAATTTCATGTCGGTCCAATAGGATTATAATACAATTTCCTAGGTTCAATGCATCTAGACATATCTGGTAACATGATACAAAAAGCATCATTAAAGTGTCAGCACCGACAAACAATCGATGGATGGTAACTCATCACAAAATGTCGGTTGGTAACTCATCACAGAGTATTACTGGTTCATACAGAATACTGGTCTAAGAAAAATACCAATTGCCGGTTAGACAAAATGAAGACTGGGAAATATGAGTTGTGTCGCTTCATTCCTTCATACCGCTTGAGATCCTCGAGTCGCTTGGGGTCTTCATACCACTTCAGATCGGTAAACACTTTCTACAAAACACCGATAGTCTAAAGACTATAATACATCATACCGATTGGAACAAATACCAGTTGAGCTTTAACTCATACATACAAAAAGTGATCTCATAGAAAGTGTGTGTCCATCAATGACAATCATAACATAATCATCAAAAATGCCAACAATCTCCCCCTTTGGCATTGATGGCAACACTTAGGAAAATTTTGACATCTAAGTGTTTTACAACAAAAATATGCCATAATCAAAATTACTCCCCCTAAGCATATACACTATCCCTTTTGCAGAAAATACAATGTATACTACTCCTTAACAGAAATAACATGAACGTATACATCAAAACAATCAAAATTTATACTTCTCCCCCTTTGCCAACAATGACAAAATTATTGCAGACTAACCCTTGTTTCATTAGTATTAAAATAATAAGTGTTTATGACAATAAAGAGTAAAATTTGTCAAAAATTGATTTAAAGTCCTACAAAAATTGCTTCATGGATAAGGACCATGAATAAAGTAGGGATGTAGCCACTTCTTTCTCTATCTGCATCTGGGAGACCTATTCTTCCATGGCATCTATCATGCTCATTTCTTGAGTGACCGTTAGGGCATCAAGATTTAGATAGCATTTCTAGAGAATTTGCAGTCTTGGCAGTAGGACCAGTTGAAGTTCCTACAAATTTTGTGTCTGGTTGCTTATCTCTGGCTCTAGTCTTGCAGACTGCAGTTGAAGTCGGTGAATAGTTTGTCCATAGGTGGAGAAGGAGTCATAGGGCATCTTGAAGGTGCTAAAAAATGACTGCATATCAGTTTGTAGTTTGTCCTTCTGAGTAAGCACATCATCACAGAATAACTAAGGTTGGCAAATCTTGCTAACTAGAAGATTGCCCTCATTTAGTGCATCTCTAATGTCCTTCTGTTCCTTCTAGAGATCAGACTAGAGCTCTGTTAATTTTCTCACCAAGGCAGTGTCCAGAGCCTTTTAATGTGCCTTCTTGGCATTTGCTTCTGCGACCTCTTCTAGGCTTTGCACCTGGTCTTCTACAACTATGCATAGGACCTTCAATTGTGCAAGTGAGGAATTGGTACTGGGAAGGTTCGTACCAAGTATCAAACTGGTAAGTGTTTCCACCATAGTTTGGATAACATCTTCCTCCTTTTTCCTCCTTAGAGCATCCAATCGCTCTTGAGCAATCTTAATGCTCAGCAGCAACTCCGATTCATTTGCAGATAGGAGGTCAATAGGACTGGTAATTGCAGCCGGTTTAGCCTGACTACCGGTTGCCATTGGAGTCTCAGCCTATGTGCTCTTTTACAAAGCATCCTTGTCCTTGGCTTTTTGCTTATCTTCTTTAGCCTTCCTCTGCTCCTCTTCTTCTTTCTTTCTTTTCTCTTCTTCTTCTCTCTTCTCTTCATCTATTCGCTTCTTCTCTTCTTCATCCTTCTTCTTCTCCTCTTCCTTCTTCCTCTTTTCCTCTTCCTGTATCTTCTCTTCCTCTTTCCACTTCTCCTCTTCTTTCTTTTCCTCTTCCTTCTTCTTCCTCTCTTACTCTTATTTCTTATTTTCCTCTTCTTTTCTCTTCTTCTCCTCTTCTTTTCTTTTATCCTCTTCCTCTTTCTTCTTTTTCTCCTCTTTTCTCTTATCCGCTTCCTCTTTCCTCTTTTCCTCTTCTTTTCTCTTATCATCTTCATCTTTCCTCTTTTCTTCTTCTTTTCTCTTATCCTCTTCATCTGCCTATTTCTTCTTTTCAGCTTCCTGTTCCTTCTTTTCTTCTTCTGCCTTATTTTCCTATCCTAATCCTTTTGAAGGTGTGCTTTGAGTAACATTTTCACCATCTAAGGCATCAACATCAATGGGGTCCATTTGGTCTATGACCGATTCTTCTTCACTGTTATACACCTCATCCAATTTGCCAGTTTTTGGTTCTTGCTCAGCTTTTCTATTGGCTTCAGCCACTTGATGCATATTAAGAGCTTCTTGAGCATGATTATGTGTATCCTTGATCACTTCATGACCCTTTCCTTCCAATAACAGGAGTCTTCTTCTTCTCATGAAGAAGAGGTCTTTGTATTTATTCATAACTTTGAAAAGTTTTAAATTTGATACATCAGGAAAATGTTGAGCAAATATTTCCTCCGTCATTTCCTGTTCCTTTTCTATGGCAATGCGCCATTTATTATCTAGAGAATTATACAAGGAATTCGGTGTCTCGGATCTAACTTCTGAAGGTGACTGGTCATTTACACATAAATACTTAATGATTTCCTATTCAACTTCTTCCTTTTCTTCATCATTGAGATCATCAAAACAATCAATTAAATCATTCAGCACTTTTCTCCTAATATTCTTTATAGTTCTTTGACAATGTGTCAAAGGTTTGTAAGAAGAAATATCAATATTTACCGGTGCAGATGATGTCGGTTCATTCTTCATCTTTTTCTTTGTTTGCCTAGTCTTCTTCTTAGGCGGTTCTTCTGACATAGTCTCTTCTAAGTCCGGTGTACGGCTTTTTGTCTTTTGCTTCCTTTCAAAAACTTTGGCAGGTGCAGCTTTCGGTTTCTTCTTAGCAGGTGATCGCTTGGTCACTTTGGGACTAGCTGCAATAATTGGTGTCAATGCTAAAGGCACTGGCTTTCCTTTCTTTTCTGAGGGTTCTTCAATCGGTGTAACCCTTTCCAGATAGGTGTCAATTCTCTTTGTTGTAGGATCAAGGGGTGAGGCAATTAGGGTATAAGCATACCCATCCAGCATATCATTCATTACCTCATAGCCCATAGGCTCCACTTCTTCCTGCCTAGGCTCAACGACCTCCATTATGCATTCATCCACTTTGATGGTGAAGCAGATCTCTTCCTCATACTTTTTGACTATGTCACTGGATATCCTTATCCTTTTGCTCATCTTGCGTCTGAACTCATCAAAGTATTTCAGTGCTTTCGAATAGCTAGTTCCAACCACTTGTAGGCTCTCCTTGATTTGTTTGTCACCGGTTGGTCGGTAGACCACTGAATGTCACCTACTCCTAGAAAGTAGCCTTGGAAGTAAAAGAACAAACCAACCAATAGTTGTCCAAACTTAAATCTCAGTGCATTGTCATGTTTGATCGACTTAAGATTCAAAATAAGTTGTCTTTGCATACAAGTGCACAGATCAAATGATGCATCTTCCTTGATCATCCTGTAAGCGGCATTTACTGCTATAGTAGAGACAAAATTAATTCTGCTAGCATATAATGTTTGGTAACCTATCACCATGCAGGCATACTTGACCAGATCATCCTTGATTGAGTTGACAATCATTCCACGTGAGTCGCTCATTGAACCGATGAGCTTTGACATTTCGGTCTTGTTGACCTTCCTTAGGGCTGGTACTTCCCCTATGTTACAGAAACTGGTGACAGCATGAATCTCTTCTGGTGTGATATCATGTGTCCACTCGAGGTACATCTTTGTTGGGAAAAATGGTGTCTCAACCTTGCATTTATGCGAGGTTACTATTTATAGTAAGTTTTTATTTGAGCACGAAATAGTGCGAAACTCTCCCTGAAGCTTCTGGTTGGCTAGATAAGCATTCCGGTAAAGTTGCGTCGCAAGGTCACAGCTAGTTTTGAAGCTATTAAAGTTTTCATCTTGGAGGGGTGCAATAAAATGTTTAAACTTAATTTTGGGGACTTTAGAGGCTCCAAAATGCCCTGAAAAGTTGTTGTAACTGGTGAAGCGGGTTACGAGGTGATAGAGCACTTCACGAGCTTTCCGGCGCTTCAAACGGTTCGTCAATCGGACACCCGGTTCTCAAGTTATGGCCTCCAGAAGTTTGTACTCCTGAAATAGAAAAAATAATTTGTATCGAATACATAAATGAGCTGTAAAAGGGAGCGACACGTGTTGATGCGTGCTTTAACATGTCATAGAAGGGAGATAAGGTCGGCTACACCTTATTGGGTGGTTTTAGCCCATGGTTTTGTAATACCGTTTGACGGTTTCTTGTATTGTATCTCCTATTTATGAGGTGTGTGAGATAGAGGTTGTGTGTAAGAGTCTTATGGCTATTGAGTTGCCTCTGAATCTCTGATTAGTGCTACTCCTGCGAAGAGCTTGCTCTGCAAGTATTTTGTAATCTGTTTTTGATTGCTGAATAAAATATTGAGCTGCTTTTGGAGGGTGGGGTTTTTCTCCCGAAAGGGTTTTCCCCACGTAAATCATTGTGTTGTGGTATGATTGTTATTATATCTATTTCTATTTTCTGTAACTGTTGTAACGATCTGAAAAGTTTTGCATTACCCTCCTCTTAAGGTTAGTGTAGGAAGTTGTTTCCGCTACTTTACTTCCTTACAAGTGGTATCAGAGCCTGATCACCTTTGGTTTCAATTGTGGGCAGTTGGGTTTTTTGAACTAATCCAGATTTGAGTGGGAGCTTGTGCAGAAGACACTTTTTGATCCTGTTGCAGGAATATTTAGATGGCGAGTTCGTTAGGGAGAATAGAGGTGGAGAAATTTAATGGAAGTAATTTTGAGATGTGGAAGCTGAAGATGGAAGATCTGCTAATAGATCGAGATCTTTGGGATGCTATTGATGCGAATGTCCAAAGGCCCTCAGATCCTACTGCGGCAGCTCAGTATGATGTTATGGACCAAAAAGAAAAGGGTCTAATCAGACTGTGCCTGACAGACTCTGTTCTAATCAATGTCCATGAAGAAAACTCTGCAAAGAAGCTATGGACTAAGCTTGGTGAGATGTATCAAGTGAAATCTTTATTAAATCAAATTTTCTTAAGAAAGAAATTGTATTCCTTGAAGATGGAAGAGGGTGGACGAATTGCAGACCACCTAGAAGCATTCAATATGATTGTGGCTCAATTAGTATCCGTCGGTGTTAAGATGGACGAGGAGGAGAAATGTCAGATCTTGCTTTGTTCTTTGCCTGATTTGTGGGATTCTCTTGTTATGGCTATCGGTAGTACTTCTGTTGTTTTGA
Source organism: Cryptomeria japonica (assembly GCF_030272615.1). Taxonomy (NCBI): domain Eukaryota; kingdom Viridiplantae; phylum Streptophyta; class Pinopsida; order Cupressales; family Cupressaceae; genus Cryptomeria; species Cryptomeria japonica. The sequence goes on from NC_081410.1 coordinate 349,599,294, forward strand.
AATCTGAAGACGTGGTGGGTGCCCTACTCGGTGAAGAGATGCGAAGGAAGGTATCCATCAGTTCAAAGGAAGCCCTAACCGTTCGTGGAAGACCTAAGGAGAAAGGCAAGAAGAATGAGAAGCGCGGCAAGTCCAAATCCAAAGGGAGATCGAAATCTCCTGGAAAGTCCAAAGTCATTTGCTGGAATTGCGGTAAACCGGGTCACATCCGTAAGGACTGCAAAGAAGAAAAGAAGAAGAAAAAGAAAAAGTTCGATTCTGATTCTGAGTCCGACAAGGAAGATGGCGATGCATTTATTGTGGCTTTGGCGACTCATGCAGGTAATGATGCCTGGCTAATTGACTCAGGTGCATCTTTTCATATGACTTCCAATAGAGATTGGTTTTCTGAATATGAAGGATTTAATGGAGGTAAGGTGTACTTGGGTGATGATTCACAACTAGACATTGTTGGTCGAGGTAAAGTTAGAATCAGGTTTTCTGATGGTAGAATAAAAAGGATTAATGGTGTGCTGCATATCCCTGGATTAAAACGAAACCTATTATCTGTGAGCAAATTGAAAGATGCAGGTGTGCAGGTAGTCTTTTCTGAAGCAGGATGTAAGATGATTAAGGGTGCTATGGTAGTTGCTAGAGGTGTCAGGTTTGGCACTTTGTATAAGCTTGAAGCATACACTATTGAGTGTAATAGCACTTCTGTAAAAAGTAAATCTGCAGATACTTCACTGGAAGATTTGAAGGTTTCACCTTCAGCAGATGGAAATGATTTTTGGGTACCTAAGGGTGCTCTTTCGTCTGAAGAAAAGTTACCTGCAGAGAAGACTATGTTATGGCACCAGAGACTTGGCCACATTGGAGAAAAGGGTCTAAGGACCTTGAAAAATAAAAACCTTGTTGAAGGTTTGAATGACTGTAACCTTGACTTTGATTTCTGTGAGCATTGCATTTATGGAAAACAAAATCGCGTTCAGTTTTACTCAAGTTCTCATAAAACTTGTGGTGTTTTGGATCTTATCCATTCTGATGTGTTTGGTCCAGTAGATGTCTCTTCGATTGGAAAATCCACATATTATGTTTCATTTATTGATGATTTTAGTAGAAGGACATGGGTTTATTTTCTAAAGAGTAAATCTGAAGTTTTTAGTCGTTTTAAAGAATTTAAAGCAATGGTTGAGTTGCAGACTGGAAAGAAAATAAAATGTTTGAGAACTGATAATGGCAGTGAGTTTTGCTCTAATGATTTTGATAGATTCTGTAAAGACTGTGGAATTAACAGGCAGAAGACAACTCCGTATTCTCCACAGCAGAATGGAGTTGCAGAAAGAATGAACAGGACACTGATGGAAAAGGCTAGGAGTATGTTGAGTGGTGCTGGTCTTGAACAAAAGTTTTGGGCTGAAGCTGTTGCCACTGCTTGCTACCTGATTAACAGGTCTCCTACATCAGCTCTTGTTGATAAAACGCCTATGGAAGCATGGTCAGGTCACAAGCCTTCATTGAGACATCTTAGAGTTTTTGGTTGCGAGGCATATGCACATGTGCCAAAGGAGAAGCGAACAAAGTTGGAGAACAAGGTTTTGAAATGTATCTTCATCGGGTATAGTTATGGTGTGAAAGGATACAAGCTTTGGGACCCTGTTGCACAAAAGGTAATTCACAGTAGAAGTGTTATTTTTAGAGAAATTAAGTCTCCTTCTGTTACATTGCAGCAAGAACAGACTAAGAAAGAAGATGTGATTCAACTTCCTTCTACACCTGAAAGAGTTGAATCAAGACCCCTAGATAGGCAAGAATTTGAGGAAAGCTCATCTAGCTCTGAATCTTCAGAAGAGGAGGCAGAACCTCCAACTCAGCTTGTTCGAAGGTCTACAAGACATAGACAACCACCTGAAAGGTATTCACCTGATGATTGGAGATGTATTTTTGCTCTGAATACTAGTGTGGATGAACCGAAATCTGTAGAAGAGGCATTAGGTATGAATGATGCAGAATCCTGGAAGATTGCTATGGAGGAAGAAATGGCAGCTTTGAAAAAGAATGATACATGGGATCTTGTACCATTGCCTGAAGGATGAAAACCTATTGGTTGTAAATGGGTGTTCAAGAAAAAGATTGGTTCAGATGGAAGCATTGAGAAGTATAAAGCAAGGTTGGTTGCAAAAGGCTACTCTCAGGTTGAGGGTGTTGATTACGGTGAGATATTTTCTCCTGTTGCAAAAATGACGTCCATTAGATTTTTGCTTTCTATTGCTACTGCTTATGATTTAGAAGTTGAACAAATGGATGTGAAAACTGCTTTCCTTCATGGTGATTTGAAGGAAGACATTTATATGACACAGCCAGAGCACTATGTGGTGAAAGGCAAAAGTAATTTGGTCTGTAAATTGAAGAAATCTTTGTATGGCCTCAAACAAAGTCCTAGGATGTGGTACCAGAAATTTGATACATATGTGTTGAGTTTGGGATTTGAACGTTCTAAATCAGATCACTGCGTTTATTATAAATCTTATGGTGATCATTTCTTATTTATTGCATTGTATGTTGATGATATGTTATTCATTGGTAAAGGGAAAGGTATGATTTCAGAACTGAAGTCTCAGCTCGCTGCTAAATTTGAAATGAAAGATCTTGGTGCAGCAAAGCACATTCTTGGGATGGAAATTAGAAGAGATAGGGCGAACAGAAAGCTATGGCTAGGCCAGAGTAAGTATGTGAATTCAGTGTTACAGAGGTTCAACATGCAGAATTGTAGACCATTGAGTGTTCCTTTTATAGTTGGAACAAAACTATCTATTTCAGATTGTCCTACATCCCCATTGGAGATGGAAGACATGAGCAGAGTGCCTTACCAGAGTGCAGTTGGAAGCTTGATGTATGCTATGGTCTGTACTAGACCAGATATTGCCCAAGCAGTGGGAGTACTTTCTAGATATATGTCTAATCCTGGTAGAGTTCATTGGGATGCAGTCAAAAGAGTCTTCAGATATTTGAAGGGTACTTCAGAGTATTCTTTATGTTATCATGGTAATTCAGTTGGAGACATGACTTCCCTTGATATCCATGGTTATCTAGATTCAGATTGGGCAGGTGATATTGATAGCAGAAGATCCACCAGTGCTTATGTGTTTACTTTGTTTGGTGGTGCAATTAGTTGGATGAGTAAGCGACAGGCTGTGGTTGCTTTATCCACTACTGAAGCAGAGTATATGGCAGCTACTCATGCTTGTAAAGAGGCCATTTGGCTTAAGAGACTGTGTTCGGATATTGGAATAAAACAAGGTACAGTGACAGTTTACTGTGACAGTCAGAGTGCAATTAGCCTAGCTAAGAACCCGACATTTCATGCCCGGACCAAACATATTGATGTTCAGTATCATTTTGTTAGAGATATGGTCGAAGATGGTAGGGTGAAGCTGGTTAAGGTGGACACTTTGATGAATGTTGCAGATGCTTTAACTAAGGCTGTGAGCACAGAGAAGTTCAGATGGTGTTCAGAGTCTATGGGCCTTATGGCCCCTAGCAATTGATTCATTGTGTTGACATTCCCTTCCGCTCATGCAAGGTGTTCGACAAGTGGGAGATTTGTTGGGAAAAATGGTGTCTCAACCTTGCATTTATGCGAGGTTACTATTTATAGTAAGTTTTTATTTGAGCACGAAATGGTGCGAAACTCTCCCTGAAGCTTCTGGTTGGCTAGATAAGCATTCCGGTAAAGTTGCGTCGCAAGGTCACAGCTAGTTTTGAAGATATTAAAGTTTTCATCTTGGAGGGGTGCAATAAAATGTTTAAACTTAATTTTGGGGACTTTAGAGGCTCCGAAACGCCCTGAAAAGTTGCCGTAACCGGCGAAGCAGGTTACGAGGTGATAGAGCACTTCACGAGCTTTCCGGCGCTTCAAACGGTTCGTCAATCGGACACCCGGTTCTCAAGTTATGGCCTCCGGAAGTTTGCACTCCTGAAATAGAAAAAATAATTTGTATCGAATACATAAATGAGCTGTAAAAGGGAGCGACACGTGTTGATGCATGCTTTAACATGTCATATAAGGGAGATAAGGTCGGCTACACCTTATTGGGTGGTTTTAGCCCATGGTTTTGTAATACCGTTTGACGGTTTCTTGTATTGTATCTCTTATTTATGAGGTGTGTGAGATAGAGGTTGTGTGTAAGAGTCTTATGGCTATTGAGTTGCCTCTGAATCTCTGATTAGTGCTACTCCTGCGAAGAGCTTGCTCTGCAAGTATTTTGTAATCTGTTTTTGATTGCTGAATAAAATATTGAACTGCTTTTGGAGGGTGGGGTTTTTCTCCCGAAAGGGTTTTCCCCACGTAAATCATTGTGTTGTGGTATGATTGTTATTATATCTATTTCTATTTTCTGTAACTGTTGTAACGATCTGAAAAGTTTTGCATTACCCTCCTCTTAAGGTTAGTGTAGGAAGTTGTTTCCGCTACTTTACTTCCTTACAATCTTGTCACCATGTACCCTGCTTAGAATAATGCAATTGTGATCATCCAAAAAATCTTCAAGAAAGTAAACTGCATTTTGAAGTTTCTTCTTTTCTAGAATGTTGATTTTCAGTTTAAGCTTCTTATCCTTTCCATAGAATAAGCTCAGCTAGAAATGAATTACAAGAGACCCTAGGTCTTTGATTTTGCAGTCTATGCAATCAGAAATCCTTTCTTCTACTATAACACCTGCCGGTACTTGAGACAAGGCATTGTATTTTGACTTTCGCTTAATGAAGTCCATAGAATCAACAGTTGCACTAGAGCTATCATGAGATGCGAAAGCCATGATAAACAAATAATTATGAAAAATACCTTCCTTGATCAAAATTTATGGCTTTGCAATTTGAACTTCTCCACACACTCCTTCGGTTGCAGGGATGCCGCTTTGCATTCTACACTCCTCCAACAGATGTTTGCCTCAGATTCTTCTTCAGGTATTTGATAAATTCTTTGATTCGCAGTGTAAATCACTTTCCTTCGCTCTGCACTAGAAAAACTTCTTCGCTCAAAAAATGATAAGTGAGAAATGATTTGAAAATTCCTTTTAAACAGGTTCTCCACCTACCATAATAAATGCTCCAGTATTAGGGCGTAAACCCTAGTTTGCCTTTTACCATTTCTGGTCTTCTACCAACTGACAGGTATCATATATCGGTTAAGGTCTTTTACCAATGTAAACTGGGGGTTCAAAGTATTTCACCATTTTCTCCCCCTAAGCTTTTCTGATGCTTAGTTTGTCGGTTTTGTGGGTTCCACACTAGGTGCAGAAACTGGTTCTTCTTGCAACACTCCTGGTTTCTTTTTCCAAGTTTTGTTCATATCTTCTTAAATAGTTTCAATATCAATCTTTCCTTCCAGAGTGACTGGTATGCCATCCGATATGTTCTTTCTTCTTCTGCAGAATCTGGCAATGTGACCCAGTTTGTTGCAATGATAGTAGACCATTCTAGGTGCTCTCCAAGGTCCATTATTCATGTTACCATTCTTCCTCCTGCATGTTGTAGCAATGTGACCATGAACATGACAAATCAAACAGTTTTCTCTCCATCTGGTTGCTGCTTGATAGCCACCGCTTCCTGACTGATGATTAAAGGTATTAAACCGGTTGTGATTCCAGTTCACACAAGGTTCTGGACCAACTCCTTGAGTCCTCTGAGGATATCTTCCAGTGTTGTTCATAACATACCTGCATTCAGATGCTCTATGCCCAAACTTTTTGCATACATAACAATTACCATTGAACTTATTGGATCTAGGTACATTATTTATAAAGTAAGGAAAATTATTGTAGGCTTTGCTCCTACACACATTAGTAGCATGTCCTTCTTTAAGATAGTTAAAGTAAATAGGTTTGAACTTTTTCTTACCTTTAGCTTTGAGTGTCAGTTGCTTCTTCGATGCTTCAGCATTTGCACCAAAGGTCTCACCTTCCTCATGACTGGAGTAACCAAGTCCATCAATATTCTTGACAGGTTTGGCCGATTCAAGCTTTTGCTTTAGCTTAACAGTACTCTTGTTGAACTTAGCAAGTATTTCCTTTGACTGAGAGAGTTCTTTGGAAATAGCAGCATTTGATTCCATCAAATTTGCATTCTCAGAGATGGCTATGTTTAGTTCTCCTTGCATGTCTTCCTTTTCCACTTTGCTCACATGGAGTTGAGTGGTTAGGGCACTGATTTTTTGCTTCATCTTGAAGATTTCATGATCTTTGTCCTTTACCAAATCTTCAGCTTTCCTCCGGTTCTCAAGCTCTTGGTACATTTGAATAGTCAGTCCTTCCAACTCCTTTCTTAGGTTGGAATTAGATTCATTCATATTTTCTACTTCTTGAATCAGGGCTTCCATATCCGCTTCATCAGAAGAACTATTTTCATATAGCTCCATCAGTTTTTCAGCTCTCCTTTTTGCCTGAGAGGCCTTATATTTGACCATAAGATGATCATAGGCTTGCTCAGACTGAGTGAGCCGATGAGTAAGTTCCCTCATAGTGAATTCCCCCATATCTCTTTCCAAGTGGTGAGACTTATAGAAAGGTTGGCTTTGATACCAATTGATGAATACTAAGAGGGGGGGTGAATTAGTATGCCAAAAATCAATGTACTCAAACACTTTACTAGTCTAGCAGTAAACTGGTAAAATAGTTTAGCAGACAAATGGGTTAGCACACATGTAAACCAAATAGAAAATAATGCATTCACCCACAGAAGCACAAACACCATAACATAAGATATTTTGACATGGAAACCCAAATGGGAAAAACCACGATGAGATGAAACTCACAAGTAACTATCTACAGAAAAGGAACCAGACCGATTAAGGTCAGACCGGTTAAGGTCATACAATGTTCTTTACCACAACAGATCCTATTGGGAATCTCAATCTCTGTTAGGAGATAAGTCCAATTAAGGACTACCTTGTTAGAGGATTTTAGATCCACAGATGTGAACCACCTTGTTAGAGGATTTACAAAAGGCTTTTTGGGCCTACCCAGTTAAGGGCTTCAGACTTGTCGAAGATGTGAGTAATCAAAAAGTGAGTGGTCTAGCAAATAGCATAGATTGCTTGATTAGATCCTTGATAGTGCATTCCTAATACATTCCAGCATTACTTCAGTCTTCAACACATTCATACTCTACCTTTTTCTCACAAACATGAACTTCTCTTCTATAATCTCACTTACAAAAATTCATCAACCACCTTAAACCCTAGCAACAACCTAAAACCCTAGACATGATGTCCTTATGAAGGAATCTGATTTCATGTCAGTCCAATAGGATTACAATACAATTTCCTAAGTTCAATGCATCTAGATATATCTGGTAACACGACACAAAAAGCACCGTTAAAGTGTCGGCACCACCAAACAATCAATGCATGGTAACTCATCACAAAATGCTGATTGGTAACTCATCACAGAGTATTACCAGTTCATACGAAATACCGGTTTAAGAAAAATACCAGTTGCCGGTTAGAAAAAATAAAGATTGGGAAATATGAGTTGTGCCACTTTGTTCCTTCATACCGCTTGAGATCCTCGAGTTTCTTGGGGTCTTCATACCGCTTCAGATCGGTAAACACTTTCTGTAAAACATCGATAGTCTAAATACTATAATACATCATACCGGTTGGAATAAATATTAGTTGAGCTTTAACTCATACATACAAAAAGTGATCTCATAGCAAGTGTGTGTCCATCAATGACAATCACAACATAATCATCAAAAATGCCAACACATGCATCATCATCATCTACCGAAAAAAGTGATTGGAAAGTCTTATATGTAAAATAATTGGAAGACATGAGGAAAGAAGATGAAGAATTTGAGCAACTTGAAGCCTTATTTGCTAGAAGAGTACCTAGAGGTCCAACAGGAAGTAATTATGAAGGAAAAGCACCTTTTAAATGTTTTTCATGTAATAAGATTGGTCATTTTGTATCTAGATGTCCTGAAAGGAATGCAAGGTTTGAGGAAAGAGTTATGAAATCATTTAAGCCTAACCAGTAAACAATGCTACATAGCAGATGAGGAAGGAGTAACTAATGACTCTAGAGATGAACTAGCAGAAGACCCTGCTAGTGGATCTACCAATGGAAAGGAATGGGTATTCTATGCTTTAAAGGAAGATGAACTAAAACCAACTATCAAAAATGAAGAAAAGGCCTTGGCAGAAAAAGTTGAAGATGAGGATGAATGGGTAATTGATAGTGGATGCTCACATCATATGACTGCAGATAAAGGGAAATTTTTGTCCTTACAAGAATACAATGGCAGTCAAGTCAAATTTGGAGATGACAAAGCATGTATGATCAAAGGTAGAGGTATTATTTCTTTCGATGGTAAGCATAACACTGATTATGTCTATTATGTAGAAGGTTTAAATCATAATCTTTTGAGTGTTGGTCAATTGGTGGACAATGGTTTCCAACTTTAGTTTAAAGATAGAAAACGCAAAATCATTAACAAGACTAGTTTGGAGATTGCAACCAGTATACAGACTAGAGGTAATATCTTTCATTTGAACAGTGGTAATAAGACATGTTTGATTTCTCATATTGATGAGAGTTGGTTATGGCATAAGAGGTTGTGTCATGTTAATTTTGATTGTATTGTTAAGATCAATTCAACTAAGGCGGTTAGAGATATACCTAAGATTATGAAGCCTCATAATCTAGTATGTAAGGAATGTCAATTGGGAAAGCAAGTTAGAACTTATTTTAAGAGCATACATGATAAATCTAATGATGTACTTGATTTGATTCACACTAATGTATGTGGTCTAGTAAGAACTAGAAGCTTTCAAGGTAATAGGTATTTCATTTTGATTATTGATGACTATTCTAGGATGATGTGGATGACTTTTCTTAAGGACAAGTCTGAAGCTTTTGAGAAATTAAAGATCTTTAGAGAAAAGGTTGAAATAGAAACAAGATTGAAAATCAAATGTCTAAGATTAGATCATGGCGGTGAGTTCACTTCTCATGAATTTAACAGTTATTGTGAGACAAATGGAATCAAGAGACAGTTATCTGCACCTAGGACTCCTCGGCAGAATGGATTAGTGGAAAGAAAGAATAGAACCATTTTGGAAGCAGCAAGATCTATGATGATGGAAGCCAAATTGCCTCATATCTACTGGAGAGAAGCAGTGAGTACAGTAGTCTACACATTCAACAGAGTTCACATCAAAGCTGAAACTGGTAAGATCCCTTATGAATTATAGTTTGGACATACACCTATTGTTAAGTATCTCAGAATTTTTGGAAGTAAATGCTATATCAAAAGAGATGATTCAATTGGAAAGTTTGATCCTAGATGTGATGAAGGGATATTTCTTGGTTATTCAATTCAAAGCAAAGTATATAGATTTTATAACAAAAGACTGCAAAAAATTATGGAGAGTGCTAATGTGAAAGTGGATGAGCAGTACAGAAATCATTCTATATTATATGATAGGGAACCAGAAATGCCTCAACCGGTATAGGAAACTGAGAAAGTTACACCGACATAATCAAAAAATTCAACTGTGACTGATGATTAGAACAGTGAACCTAAAGTTCAGAAGACACCAAGATATGTAAGATTAAATCATTCTGAAGATCAAATCATTAGAGATAGGAACATGGGAGTTATGACAAGAAGAAGACTAGCAAATGAAGAGGTATGTCTTATTTCTCAAGTTGAACTGGCATTTGTTATTGAATCTTGTAAGGATGACCATTGGTTAAACTCTATGGAAGATGAATTAGATTAGATAGAGAAGAACGAGACTTGTTCTTTAGTTCCCCAGCCTCAAAATAAGAATGTTATTGGAACTAAATGGGTTTTTAGGAAAAAACTGAATGAGGGTGGTCAAGTTGTAAGAAACAAGGCTAGATTGGTTTGTAAAGGATTTTCTCAAATGGAAGGAATTGATTATAGTGAGACATTTGCACATGTAGCTAGAATTGAAGTTGTTAGACTATTTCTTGCCTATGCAGCTTATAAGAACTATAAGGTTTATCAAATGGATGTTAAATGTGCATTTTTGAATGGTGAACTTGAAGAATAAGTATACATTGAGAAACTTGATGTATTTCCATAGACAGATGATAAATATATGGGTTGGAGATTGAAGAAAGCCTTATATGGATTGAAACGGGTTCCTAGAGCTTGGTATGCAAGATTGGATAAATATCTTTTGAAGCTTGGTTTTACTAAAGGCGGTGCTGATAATAATTTATATTATAAGATCATTGATAATGATATTCTAATTATTGAATTATTTGTTGATGATATAATTTTTGGAGGAGAAGATAAACTGTGCATGGAATTTGCTAACAATATGAAGAATGAATTTGAAATGTCCATGATTGGTGAGATGATTTTTTTCTTAGGTTTATAGATTACTCAAACTGACAAAGGAATTTTTATCTATCAAACTAAGTATCTAAGGGAATTGTTGAAGAAGTTTGGTATGGATAATTCCAAACTGGTAAGTATGATGGGGTTCACCTAGCTTGCTCACACTTCACCTAGCTAGTGTTGCTCAATTCCACCAACTCTCTAGGCCTAGCTATGCTCTAAGACCTCCAAGTACTTCTCAATCTCTTCTAGGGCTTACTTCTTGTCAATTTCAAGGTGTTTTCTTCAAGTGTTTAACTAGGGACCCTACCAATTCACAATGTTTCCCATGTGCTCATTATGGTTGTCTTGGCTTCAACTTGTCAATTTGACCTCTTGATGTTGTGAGTTGATGTTGAGGTGTGGAGGTGGCTTCTTACATGATTTGAATACCTTTTGGGTCCATTTGAGGTTTTCATCCATTTGCTTTCTTACCGATTTCACCATTTTGCCTAGAAAAGGGCTACAAGGAATGAGCCCTACTAGGCCTCCAAAATCTGGTTTTCTAGGGCTTAGAGGAAAATGGTCCAAAGGACCCTATAACAAGGTTTGATTTTATTTTATGATACACCTATCCACAAGTTATTTAGGTGGTTTTGATTTCTCAACCCACCATATAATGCACTAACCCAAAAATGAGGGTTTTGAAGGGTTTCTAGGCCTTCTAACCGGTAGTGATTGGTCAAGTTTGTGTTTGGCGATCAAATAGTCTTGTATAGGCTTCTCCTTGCATTGGAAACTCTGTATGAACTTCATTGACCCCTTAAAAATATTTGGTTATGGTTTTATGCTCACCCTTGCACCTTACACTCCAATCTAATCATGTCTTCTCTAGCCGGGTTGCTCCTGGACTCGCCTAGAACAAGGTGACAGTCATATCAATCTTCATCTCCAGAAATTTTCCCTACATATGTACACTTTACAAGTGGTTTCCTTCCTTTTCCCAATAGGCCATGATGGTAGCACAGAGGGAATTCATGGGGCAACCATTTTACACAGAATTGCTATGTACAAGCCAAAATTGGTTGTTTGCAAACTAAGAAATGAAAACACTAACAAAACCTAACTACAAAGCTTGAAATGAATTCAATAACACTGAAAAATACCAAAGAAACTCAATCCATTATTGGATCAATGGATTCAATCCATCTGTATTCACAATATGAGCAAAATAAGCCAAAATGATGTCAAACCGTCCGAAAATGAGTAGTTTCAGATTGTTGATCTTATAAAAACCAAAACTCCAACCTTGGTAACCATGCAAGAGAAGGTTTTTATATTCTTCCCCATTTGTGGTGGAATTCTAGGGCATTGGGCTATCCCTAACTCCATCGCTAAGCAATTTAGGACAAAACTTGTCATGACAACTTTCAAAAGTTTTCATGACAACTTTTTGCAACTTTGCACTTTTTGCACTTTTTGCTTTTCTAATCTATGAAACCTATTCTAAGTCATTACTCATGAATTTTCAAGCATTCCTAAGACCATTTTAACCCTCCCTAATTCTTATACCAATTTTTCCCACTTTTGACCATCAAGAAGGTCAATTTCCTACTCAAACCACTACCTATGCACAAAATGCAAACCTAAGAAGAACTAACTCAATCTAGGCCTATATTTTACTCATCACACTCACTCTTGGACCCTCCTAGATTCCTTATTCAATACCTAACTTGGCTAAGGTTGGTACAAGCCAAAATTGAGAAAAACCTATAAGCCTAAGTCCTAGGTGCTCCTACACCATTCTCCCAAACAAAATAAAATTATGTCACCTCCTTGGGAATTAGATTCTGATCAATGCCTATCTTGTTTAACTCTATCTCAAGGACCCATGTAGCTTCAGAATCACCCATACCCTACCATTTGATTAGGTGCTCCCAAAATATTTGATGCCTTGTCTTCTTGGTGATCCTTAAACTCAACACCTTCTCAGCCTTTGGATTTGGTTTTGTTGGTAGTTGAAGGTTGTTAACATCATCCGATAGCTCTGAGTGACTGCAATCTAAACCTTGGATTGGTCCTTTGTAGGAAACTAAGTTTGCTATGTTGAAAACTAGTGACAATCCTATGTCACTAGGTAGGTCCACCTTCTATGCATTTTCCCCATACTTGGCTAGAATGGCATATGGACCCAACCTTCTCATTTGCAACTTGTTAGGCACTTCTTGTTGTAGCCTTGCTTTGTTTAGGTGCACCATGACAAGATCTCCTACTTGGAATTGTAGGTTCTTCCTTCTCTCATCAAATTTTTTCTTAAGTTTGCTTGTGTTCTCCATTAATGCTTTCTTGACTGATCCATGTACCTCCTTCATTGACAAAGAAAAGTCTTATGCATATCCACTTCTTGCTACTGCACTACTTAAGTCCCTCAACTCCAAAATACCCCTTGTGTGAACACCATAGACCACTTCAAAAGGGCTCCTGTTGGTGGTCCTATTCATTGTTTCATTATAAGCATATTCATCTTGTGAAAGTACTTGATCCCATGTCTGACCATACTCTTTGGTAAGGCACCTTAATAAGTTCCCTAAGCTCCTATAAACCACTTCGTCTACCCATCTATTTGAGGATGGTAAGTTGATCCCAAAGATAGGTTGGTGCCAAGGTTTTGCCAAAGTGTCTTCCAAAAGTGACTAATGAACTTTGAGTCCCTATCTGAAACATTTCTCATGGGTAAACCATGTATCCTTACTACTTCTTTGAAGAACAAATGAGCTATTTGGCATGCATCATGAGTAGTCTTGCAAGGCACAAAGTGGGACATCTTACTAAATTTGTCAACAATGACATAAATGTTGTCAAATCCCTACTTTGTCCTTGGTAAACCTACTACAAAGTCCATACTAATGCACTCCCAAGGTCTATTTGGTATGGGAAGAGGTTGGTATAAACTGGCATTTGAAGAAGTACCCTTGACCTTTTGGCAAACTATACAAGTCTCCACATACTTTTTCACATCTTGGTTCATCCTTGGCCAATAGTAATACCTCTGAACCAACTCTTGAGTCTTATTGACTCCAAAATGACCACTAAGACTGCCATTATGCTTCTCTTGAATGAGGTTTTCTCTCATTGAGCCTCTAGGCACACAAAGTTGTCCACCTCTAAACAATAGTCTATTCTCCAAATTAAAATTAGAATACTCACTATGGAAAGGATTTTGATACTCCTTACACACCTTTTAGGCATTTGAGAAGTCTTCATCCTCCGGGTATAGGTCTCTAAAACTATCAACTCCTATGCTCCTCAATTGGATTTCTTGGACTGTCAAAAGTCTCTTGCTTAATGCATTCGCAACCCAGTTTAACAATCCTTTCTTGTTCTTGATTGTGAATGTGTAGGCTTGCAAGTACTCCACCCATTTCATGTTTTTATGACTGAGTTTGTCTTGTGAGTTTAGAAAGCTCACTGCTTGGTTGTTCGTATAGACTACAAATTCCTTAGGAAGGAGATAGTGTCTCCACTTCCTCAAAGCCTGCACTAAAGCATATAGTTCCTATACCATCCTAAAATTGTGACACTTGCAATTTCAACTGCATTTGGGTCTTCACGATGGCGGTGCAACGCTGAACCTGAATGGAGACCCCGAAACTTGCTTGCGACATCAAAAACTGCATATTTCTGCACCTTGGCCTGATCCTTCCTTGCACCCTGCTGTCCCGGGAGGTGGGACCATGGCGCCCAGTGCCCTGGTCCCTGGCCCTATTTTGGGCCCGGTCTCTTGTTGGGCATCGAGTCTTTAAGTTTGCAATTCGGAAAATAATGTTTCTAGGTCAGCCTAAGGTCGGGAAAATCAGTCTCTCAACCCTAATTGACAAGTATATAAACTACTTTTCCTCTCCTAGAAAGGGAGGAAGAGAAGAAAAAAAAAAGAAAGCAAGAGCAAGGCATGAAAGCAATATTCAAACATTCAAACATTCAAGCATTCAAGCATTCCTTCAAGCAATTGAGTATTCTAAGTCTCCATTCAAGGCTAGGTGTTGCATTCAAGACAAGGATTCAACCATTGAAGAGGAGATCACTTACGACATACAAAATACAACATTCATTACACCTTCGAATGTAAGAATACAAAAATTCTTACAACAAAGTTGCAGGTACGCGGCTGTAATTGAAGATTTGGAACCCTTGTGCAGAGACGAACAGATCCCCCTTCGTTTTGCGGATTTTTCAAAGGACCGTGTGCACTTCGGGCGCCATCGTCCCGTCAACTTTCACTCAAATTTGTAGAACAGCATCGTCTTGACATTTTACTGCTAATTCCAGGTCCGTAGCTTCATCCTATATCCCTATCTCTGTTTATAAGCGAATCTTTCCTACTTTACATGCATTCCTAGTTCAATCATTCTATCTACATTCTTTACAAAAGAGGGTATCCTTGATGTCTTAACCCCTGAAACTCATTTAAAATCTAGTCTTGCATTGCATGGGATTGGATCTTGTGGGTTTCAACCCCTCTTTTGAATGTAAAGTCTCTCCTAAGTGAAAACCGTCAACCCTAGTGACCCTCTTTTTTCTCTCCTTGGAGTGGAGTGGGAGGAACAACTAGGGCTCAATTTTTCCGCTTTACATTTTGGTGAACCTGACGTGAACATCCTAATTCTGATTATTCATGGTTAGATCTGAAAAAATTTGCTTCTTTAATTACATTTCCATGTTTGATCTTTTGCAAACTTTAGAGGTTAATTGCATAAAAACCCTAAAATTTTCTTTTTAGTAATTGAGCTTGTAAAATGTTTAATTGTTAATGTTTGTTTCAGATCTACCCTTCTATTGCAAATTGTCAATTCATATTTGTGCTTTAATTCTGAAAATTAAGTGGTTAAGTGTCAAAACCCTAATTTTTAAAACCCTCTTGATTCAACCTTTGACTGATAATTTCACTGATCAAAACACCTCCAAATCGGCTGTAACTTTGGATTCCGCAACAAAATCACAATATCTTTCATCTCTGAAAATTTAGAAAAAAGTTGTGAGGACCGTGTGCACCCCAAGCGCCATCATCCCCGACATTTTTTCTGAAATTTCAGGAGCTAGATCTTACTGTATTTTTCTGCTAAAATCCAGAATTTTGGCTGATTTTATCAATTCTAACACTTTCAAAATTAAAGTCAAAGTTGGTCTAGTGATTGTTGGATACAATTGTTTAATTGTGTATTGTCTTTGATGTTATACAAATGTCATATCAGTCTATCGAGTTCAAAATGTTTGGCAAAGCAGTTAGACAGAGTCTACCGAGTTCAGAATGTTCGGCAAAGCAGTTAGACAGAGTCTACTAAGTTCAAACAGTAAGAGAAGCAAGTTACAGAGTCTACCTAGCACTCCAGTATGCTATACCGAGTTCACAGTCTTTACTGAGTTCAGTCGGTTACCGAAGAATCAGCAGTGTTCACCGAGCATCAGTGAAATGTTTATGCAGCCGACTGAAGCAATATTTATTTATTGAAATTTGTATATGTAGCCGACCTATGTAATATTCATCTTAACTTGTAATTGGGCCGACTTGGTAACCTAAATGGTATATATGAGAGAACAAGTTGCGATTTCGAAGTGTGGAAAAATATGAAAAGTATGGAAATGTGAAGGAGCAGAAATGTGCGAATTCTGATGAAGGATCAGTGTTATCCTTGAGGTGCAGAAAAGATATATGTGATCAGTAAGGATCTGTTGGCACAGAACAAAGATCTGTATCAGCAAGATAAGTTGTATTTAATTCAGATCACTTCATTGTTGCTTTCTAACCATTGTAGCAGTGATACCGAAATCTCTTAACAGAGTTAGTCTAACAACCATTTTGTAAATCCTCTGACAAGGTGACAATTCAGTTGAATTGTTCTTAAGACCTTTCACAAGGCCACTCCTAGCAGGGTGATCAAATCCTCTAATAGGGTCACACCTAACAGTGTGTTTTGTAACCTTTAACAGGGTTGGCTCCTAACAGGGCTCACTTCAGAAGAGTGAAAATCAGTAACTAGTTACATTGGTGGTTTTCCCAAAATTAGGTTTCCACGTTATATCTGGTGTTACTTGTGTTCATGTTACTTGTTTTATGCATGTTAATGTTTAATAAACACTGATAAGTTAATTTACTGAGTTTCAACAGTTTATATTTAAGACATCTAAGGGACTTGTGGATTTATTTTTGTGGTAACTGATTCACCCCTCCCCTCTCAGTTACTCCATCCATATTTCCAACAATTGGTATCAGAGCTTTCGGTGCTTAAAGGAAGGATTTCGAGGATCTAAGCTAAAAATCAAGATGTCTTACAAGAGGGAAATTCCAAGGCTAAACAGAAATAACTTTTCAGCATGGCAAGGTCTCATGAGACTCCATTTGGCTTCCATTGGAGATACAGGATTGACACATCTTGACACAGAATATGTGACACCCACTGGTACACTAACTGTTGCTAATATTACTGCAAAGAAGACTCATAACACCATGATGATAGACATTGCATCTGCCCTAAGCTATGAAGAGTTTGATGATGTCAAAGATTGCAAAACTGCATTTGAAATGTTGAACAAGCTGAAAGACATCTATGGTGGTGATGACAATGTGAGAAGAGCCAAAGCAGAAAGCTTGAGAGGACAGTTTGATCAATTAAAAATGAGTGAGGATGAAAATATTGCAAAATATGTTGAAAGAGTCAAAGCCAGTGTCAGTGCAATCAAAGCTTCTGGAGGTGATATCTCAGAGGAAACATTCATAAGCAAAGTTCTCAGAACATTACTACCCATTTATGCAATCAGAGTTTCTGCAATTCAGGAAAGAAGATGTGAAGCAAATCACAAGATAAATCTAGAGGCCATAGTTGGAAGATTAACTGCATTTGAGTTAGACAACTATGACAACTATGTTCCAGCTTCCAAAAACATGGAATCAGCATTTGAAGCTAAGGTTTCACTCAAGGAGAAAGGCAAAAAGAAAAAGGAATCTCAGTCAGAAAGTGAAGATGAATCAGAACCAAGTTCAGACAGTGATCTTGAAATAATTGAAGCTCTTCTAGCAAAGAAATATTCCAAAGGCAGAGGAAAATACAGAGGCAAAGTTCTTCTAATCTGTTTTTCATGTGATGAAGTCGGTCATATTGCTGCTAGATGCCCAAACAAGCAGAGCAAAGATGAGAAGAAAGATCACAAATGGAATGGCAAAAAGGACTACAAATCATTCAAAGGTAAGAAAACATGCTTTATGGCTAAGGATTCTGATAATAGTGAAGATGAAATTGTTTATATTGCTATAAGAGATGATTCTGATAATGATGAGGAAGATAAGATGGCACTTATTTCTCATATAAGCAAAAATGATACTTGGATCATAGACAGTGGTTGCTCTCATCATATGACTGGTGATAAAACCAAGTTTGAACATCTGATAGACTATGAAGGAGGTAGTGTAAGGTTTGGTAATAATGAACCTCGCTACATAAAAGGAAGAGGTAGAATCCCTATAACCAAAGAACTTGTATTTGATGATGCCTACTGGATTGAAGGTCTCAATCACAACTTGATGAGTGTGGCACAGCTACTTAATAGTGGACTCAAGGTGGAATTCACGCATGGAAAGGCCAAACTGCTAAATAATCAAGGAAAGCTGATTGCATCAGGCACTCAAACAAAAGGTAATTTGTTCCGACTTGAAACAAGTGAAAATTCATGTTTTATTGCTCAAGTTGAAGAAAGTTGGTTATGGCACAAAAGGTTATGTCATGTAAATTTTGATAACCTAGTGAAAATAAGTAAATTCAGAAAAGTAAGAGGTATTCCAGATATAAAGAAACCTGAGGTCAGTCTATGTAAGAATTGTCAAATTGGAAAAATGGGAAAGACTAGTTTCAAAAGCAAAAACTATCAATCTGAAGATATATTAGAAATTGTGCATACTGATTTATGTGGACCCATAGGAACTAAAAGCTATACTGGAGAAAAGTTCTTCATTCCTTTTGTTGATGATTACTCAAGAATGATGACTGTCATGTATTTAAGGAACAAATCAGAAGCATTTGAAAAGTTCAAATGGTATTTGGTTAGAGTAGAAAAAGAAACAGGTAAAAGACTTAAATGTCTAAAGTCAGACAGAGGTGGTGAATTTATCTCTCATGAATTCAATAACTTTTGCATTGAAAGAGGAATCAAAAGACAAGTATCAGCCCCTAGAACTCCTGAGCAAAATGGAATAGCTGAAAGAAGGAACAGATCTATCATGGATTGTGCAAGAACCTTAATGATTGAAAAGAATATTGCTATCAAATACTGGAAGGAAGCTATCAGCACTGCTGTTCATACCTTGAACCGAGTACAGCTGAAGAAGGACTCATTCAAAACCCCCTATGAATTATGGTATGGCTACAAACCTAATGTAAGTTATCTAAAAGTATTTGGAAGTAAATGTTACATTTTGAAAGAATCTAGAAAAGGAAAATTTGATGTGAAAGGTGATGAAGGTATATTCCTCGGATATTCTTGCAAGAGTAAAGCATATAGATGTTTGAACTTGTCTACTCATAAAGTTATAGAAAGTGCACATGTGAAAGTTGATGAGTTTGCAGAAAGATCTGAAGAAGAAAGCAAAAGAGAACCAGAAGATTATAGAAGATTTGTGTCTATTGAACCTGATACAATACCAAATATATCTACAAATCAGGAATCTTCTACTCCCGAGTCATCAGTAACCGAGTTACAGAAAGAGCAAACCGAGCCAGTATCTACCGAGTCTGATGAACCAGAACCAGTGTCTACTGAGTCTGAAGAAACCGAGCCAATATTTACCGAGCCAGACCAAGAGGACAATGATGAAATTCATTCTAAAGGCAAGAAACCTGTATTAGCCGAGTATGTCAGACGACATCACTCAGCAGATCAGATCATTGGAGACAAATCTGAAGGAACCATGACAAGAGGTAAGTTGAAAAGTACTTGTTTACTTGTTGATTTTGAACTTGGACAGAGGCTATGAAAGAAGAGATAGAACAGATAGAGAAAAACAAGACATGAACTCTTGTACCCAGACCTAAGGATAAAAATGTCATTGGAACTAAGTGGGTATTCAGAAATAAACTGAATGAAGATGGCAAAGTTTCAAGAAACAAAGCAATACTAGTATGCAAAGGATATACTCAACAAGAAGGAATAGACTATGGAGAAATTTTTGCTCCTGTTGCAAGATTGGAAGGAGTCAGAACCTTACTTGCATATGCCGCCTACAAAGGATTCAAAGTTTATCAGATGGATGTTAAATCTGCATTTCTTAATGGTATATTGGATGAAGAGGTTTATATTGAACAACCTGAAGGTTTTGTTGATCCACAAAAGAAGGACATGGTCTGCAAATTACATAAAGCATTGTATGGTCTGAAACAAGCCCCTAGAGCATGGTATGAAAGATTGCATAACTATCTTATTCAGATTGGATTTCAAAGAACTAATGACAACAGTAGCTTGTATATCAAGGAAGGATCAGATAACAAAATTGTCTTAGCAGAAATATTTGTAGATGATACTATTTTCACAGGAAATGATGATCTTTGCAAAGAATTTTTAGTACAAATGAATAAGGAGTTTGAAATATCTATGTTTGGTGAGATTAAATTCTTTATTGGTCTTCAAATTCAACAGAACAAAAATGGAACTAACATTACACAATCAAAATACATCAAAGAGATACTGAAAAAGTTCAGTATGGAAGATTGTAAACCGGTTGGAACTCCTATGTGTACTGGATTGAAGCTTACCAAGGAAGATGAATCACAAGAAGTAGATCAAACACTGTATAGATCTATGATTGGAAAGCTGCAGTATGTTGTTCATACTAGGCCAGATATTGCTCTTGCAGTTGGTATTGTTGCAAGATTCTCAGCAAAGCCAAGAGAAAGTCACATGATGGCAATCAAAAGAATAATGAGATATTTGAAAGGAACTGAAGAGTATGGATTATGGTACAAATTTGGAGGAAATTTTGATTTGAAAGTATTTACTGATGCTGATTGGGCAGGAAACATTGATGACAGAAAAAGTACAAGCGGAGGAGCATTCTTTCTAGGAAAGAGATTGGTTTCCTGGACAAGCAAAAAGTAGAACTATATATCCCAATCTACAGCAGAAGCAGAATATGTTGCTGCAGCAGTAAATTGTTCAAATGTTGTTTGGTTTAAACAGCTATTGGCAGGCATGAAAATGGAAATCAAAGAACCAATTGTTATGTTCTGTGATAATACAAGTGCAATTGACATGTCCAAGAATCCAGTAATGCATCCCAAAACCAAGCACATTGCAATAAAATATCATTTTGTCCGAGAATTGGTGCAGGAAAAGGAGATCAGATTGGAATATATTCACACAAAGGAACAAATTGCTGACATATTCACAAAACCATTGGCTAAGGATGCATTCTTGTATCTAAGAGGTAAGTTAGGGGTCACTCCCCTATCTGAAATTCACTAAAGAAAAGTTTTAGTGATGCATCAACTCATCCTAAGTGAAAAATCTACTAGTTGATGCAGTATAATCAGGAAAATATTGCATATGAATCAGTACAAAAGGTACATTATAACTCAGATAAAGTCTTACTGTCTTTGGCATGTCTTGTCAAAGAGGGAGAGTTACTGTCATATCCTACTAAAATTTGAAAGAAAGTTCATTAAGATAAAGAGGGAGAGTTGTTTGATAAAGAGGGAGAGTTTTACCATCCAAAAATAAAGTTACTTCACAGAGGGAGATTATTGAAAGAAGGAGTGTTCTCTATCCAAAGGGAAAGTTATGTTGGCATGTTGCTGTCATAAAAGAAAAGACCTGTTTTCAAATTTCATTCTGCTATGACATGTTGTGTTGCCATCAATGCCAAAGAGGGAGATTGTTGGATACAATTGTTTAATTGTGTATTGTCTTTGATGTTACACAAATGTCATATCAGTCTACCGAGTTCAGAATGTTCGGCAAACCAGTTAGACAGAGTCTACCGAGTTCAGAATGTTCGGCAAAGCAGTTAGACACAGTCTACCGAGTTCAGAATGTTCAGCAAAGCAGTTAGACAGAGTCTACCGAGTTCAGATGGTAAGAGAAGCAAGTTACAGAGTCTACCTAGCACTCCAGTATGCTATACCGAGTTCACAGTCTTTACCGAGTTCAGTTGGTTACCGAAGAATCAGCAGTGTTCACCGAGCATCAGTGAAATGTTTATGCAGCCGACTGAAGCAATATTTATTTATTGAAATTTGTATATGTAGCCGACCTATGTAATATTCATCTTAACTTGTAATTGGGCCGACTTGGTAACCTGAATGGTATATATGAGAGAACAAGTTGCGATTTCGAAGTGTGGAAAAATATGAAAAGTATGGAAATGTGGAGCAGAAATGTGCGAATTCTGATGAAGGATCAGTGTTATCCTTGAGGTGCAGAAAAGATATATGTGATCAGTAAGGATCTGTTGGCACAGAACAGAGATCTATATCAGCAAGATAAGTTGTATTTAATTCAGATCACTTCATTGTTGCTTTCTAACCATTGTAGCAGTGATACCGAAATCTCTTAACAGAGTTGGTCTAACAACCATTTTGTAAATCCTCTGACAAGGTGACAATTCGGTTGAATTGTTCTTAAGACCTTTCACAAGGCCACTCCTAGCAGGGTGATCAAATCCTCTAACAGGGTCACACCTAACAGTGTATTTTGTAACCTTTAACAGGGTTGGCTCCTAACAGGGCTCACTTCAGAAGAGTGAAAATCAGTAACTAGTTACATTGGTGGTTTTCCCAAAATTAGGTTTCCACGTTATATCTGGTGTTACTTGTGTTCATGTTACTTGTTTTATGCATGTTAATGTTTAATAAACACTGATAAGTTAATTTACTGAGTTTCAGCAGTTTATATTTAAGACATCTAAGGGACTTGTGGATTTATTTTTGTGGTAACTGATTCACCCCTCCCCTCTCAGTTACTCCATCCATATTTCCAACAGTGATTGCTTGGATAAAGGATTATAATCATTCAAAAATTGTTGAAATTGAAATTTTTGTTAAAATTGTGTTTCTTACTGTCCTAAATCTGAAAAGTGTGTTGGCATTCATTCGAAATTTCAATGCTTTGTTCAAATTTTTGCAGTTCGTGACTTTTGAAATTAAGTGTTTAGTTGCAACAACCTTGATTTCCACTTTCAAATTTGGATTTTGCATGAAATCGAGTCAACTTTTAAATTTCAAAGCTTGCATTACTTTCAGTATTCCCTCTAAAATCATAAAATTTAAAATTTCAGTTTTCCTGTCTTTTTCAAAATTCAAATTTTTGCATTTTTCAATAATCTTGGTAGGGTTCAATTTCGAGATTGCAACTTTATTTTGGCCTATCTACAGATCGTAAAATCACTCAATTTTTTCAGATTAGCTTTAAAATCATCATAACTTTCATCCCTGAAAATTTCAAAAAAAATTGCAAGGACCGTGTGCACTCCGTTCGCCACGGTCCCTGACATTTTTTCTGAGATTTCGGGAGATTGTCCTGATTGCATTCAACAGCTTAACTCTAGGAGATTGGCTGATTTTATTGAAATTTGCTACCTCTAAAATTCAAAATCTTCTCTCTCTTTTTAGTGCATGAGTTTTACAACAGTAAGCCCTACTTACACTATTCCCATTAGACAAAGCCTTAGAATTAAGTCCTTCCAAGGTTTAATTACCGAGGAGATGGAACCTAATTTGAATGGCCCTTTTAACGAGGACATGGGTAATTCCTCTAATCCTCTTAATGATGAAGAAGCTCTCCATTAGGTTTCTGTAGAACAACTTTCAAAATTGGATAACCAATTTGATGATTTTCAACAATGGATGTTTCAAGAATACCCCGACAGTGAAGCTCTTTCATTAATTGAGGGTCTAAAATGTATGGTTCAAAGTGATAAGAATGGAATTGATATTTTGCATGGTATTGCACACATTGTGGATTCAAATTTGATGCCAATGAAAAGTTGTGCCAAAACCTTAGGCTATACACAACCTCCTACTAAAGTTAATCATTCTATTCCTTTGGCAACTCCTATTGCTAGTATACCTACTTTTACATCAAACATAATGACTACTTCAATACAAGACATTCCACTTATGATCACCAGTCATGGGGGCAATCCTTCCTCTTCAATCAACCCTCTTCCTTCATTCAATCCAACTTCTTCATTCATTCCTTCAATGAGTGTTCCTATTATATCTCCACAAATGAACCTGGCACAAGGGGGCAATTCATTTAACCATTCCATTCCTCCTTGTAGTGTTCCTCCTTTCCAATCATCTCCTATGACTAACTATCATAGTGTCCCACCACCTTACTCTCAATCAATACCTTCTTTCAATAACATAATACCTCCATCACAATCTAACACGTCTAATATGAACTCTTCGACTGAAGCGACCATTAACAATCTTGCACAAACTGTCTCCTCTTTACAGCAACAAATTGCCTCTATGAATCAATCTAGGTTTAGTGTGCCCAAATTTGATGTTGCAAGCCCACTTTCTCTTGACATTGTTCAAGCTATTCCCCCTAAACATGTTGAAATCCCGCAATTGGAGCTTTATAATGGTAAGGGTGATCCTCTAACACATGTTAAGACCTTTCAAACAATATGTACCGATTTTGCTTATGACCAAAGGTTGCTTGCAAAACTGTTTACTAGAACATTAAGAGATAAAGCCCTACAATGGTATTGCTCGTTGCCTTCCTATTCTATTACTTCTTTCGAACAACTTGCAAATGCTTTTATTCAACAATTTCAAAACAATATAAGTCCTAAAGTTATTTTGATTGATTTAATGCATTGTAAACAAGGTGTTAAAGAAAGAGTGACTGATTTCATTGGTAGATATAAGCATTTGTATGCTCAGATTTCTTTTCCAGTACCTAACAATGATATTCAAAGAATCTTTATTTCTAATTTACACAAAGATATTAGAGAAAAACTCCTATTGTCTGAGTTTACTTCTTTCCAACAGTTGTGTGCAACTCTTCACAATTATCAACTGACTGTGAGTCAAATGGAACAAGCAAATCCTATGGCTCCGAGTGATAAGGGTGATAGTAGTCAACAACCATTTGGGAAGTTTAAACCGAACAGAGAGGTCATTAAGTTCAATGAAAACATCATCAACAACAATGTGAATGCAGCATCAGGTGTGCCTCCTATTTCTAAGTTTTTCAAGAAAGAAAGAAACTTTACTCCTTTGAATGAATCATTGCATAGTATTATGAATAAGTTATTGGAACAAAATGTGCTTACTCTTCCTCCTATAAGGCAAATAGATCCTGCAAAGCTTAATTCACCCTATTTTGATAATAAATCTTTTTGTCAATTCCATCGTCAACCTGGGCATGATACTGAAAAATGTTTTGCTTTAAAGGGTAAAATTCAAGATTTGATTGATAATAATACTATCTCCATTTCTGGTGTGAATGATAAAGGCAACACATCTATAGCTCCTCCTAACCAAAATCTTAAGATTTTTACTGATCCATTACCTTCTCATACCTCTAATGTGATTGATACTAATGATTCCTCTGTCTCACCTGATGATCTTGTGTCTATGACTCCGAATGTGATTAACTTTGTAGAGCAGCAGAAAATCCCTAAAGAAACTTCCATCACATTTGATTCTAGTGAAACTATCAGGGCACCTGATGGTCCTTTATATATAGTTGCAAAAGTCAAGAATACACCTTGCCGTGGAGTGCTTATTGATCCTTCTTGTATGGTTAATGTCATTACTGAAGAATTTCTTTTTACTTTGCAATTGAATCAAGTGATCTATGACGAAACAAATGTGGTTGTGAAACTATTTGATGCATTTTCTTCTCCTGCAATTGGTTCTATTACATTACCTATTGAGGTCCATAACAAGTACCTTGATGTAGACTTTTCTATTATTCCATCATCCAAACAATTTCGTGTGAAGCTAGGCTATCCTTGGCTATCTTCCATGAAAGCTATTGCTTCTCCTATTCACAAGTGTTTGAAGTTTCCCCATAATGGTGAAATTGTTACTATCAATCATAGCCTCTTTAAACCAATTGAAAGAACTTCCAGTGTTCCTATTGATTATTTTTGGCCTAAACAATTCCAATCCATTCCACTGCGGAGTGATCATCTTTTCAAATCTTATCAAAAGTGGAAAAAAGATATGATCCTTTCTCTAAGTGAACCTAGAACACCCAAACTTGAGATTCCTATCATTCTTGAGAAGGAAGTTCTTACTTTGAAAGATACAAGTAATATCTTTCCTCAAGAAAATTCCCAACCCATCCCTATGAATGTGACTACGTCTATGACTAATAAACTTCCTAAAGGTAGACCTATACCTCCTCGTCATGATGGACTTGGTCTCCTTCCTAAACCAAATATTCCTCCTTTATATCAAGCAATTCCTCCTCCTTCCTCTTATAGAGAGAAGAGACCTTCCTCTTCTCCTATTATCCAACCTAAGATACCACAACCTAAACACCCAAGTGATAAGGATGAGAACATTCCTCCTCCTCAATCTTCTCAACTTCCTACTAAGACTAGACGAAATCGTTCTGCATGTGAACGCCGATGAAAGCATCGTCCTAGAGCTCAGGCAACTGCTTCTCAAACTTTGCAATCCCCAAAAACACCTTCAGCTAGTATTATTCCATTTTCTCCTCAGCCGAAAATGGAGCCAAAATCTCCTAAACATAAGATGCATGATGGTCTTGATCCTGTGTGAGTTAAAGATCCTATTTTTATAAATCTTGATGATGATATAGATGAAAATGTTATTCATGATGAAAATGTTACTCCCCTTCATTCTGATAGTGAATATGAATACGTTGATGTTGATAACCATTTATCTAACGAATTTTCTAAAGCACTTATCCTAGCTCCTAGACAAGAACAATGTGGCGTGGAACATGAACATAGCCCTTGTTTGGATCTTGTGATAGCTCCATCTGCTGTGTTGGATGTTCCTCCTCTAGCATGTTTCCTACCTTCCCAAAATATTAATCAGCAAGATCGGGGGGTAGATGACGTGCTAGACTAGTTTTATTAGCATAGCAGACTCTCTCCTCCTCCCTTGATCTCTTTTGTTACTTCTTCTATGTGTTATTCTCATTCGTCCATTTGTTGTCCTTAGTGTTGTCTACTTGAGGACGATGCAAAGCATTGAGATCTCTTGGTCTCTCTCATGTTGACTCAAAAGATGCATGTGTTTCCTTCTTCTAGGTGACCTTCCTTGATTGGGGAATGAAGAACAATTATGCATACATACATATGATATACATGAATTATCATACAACATACTGACCCTGAGGAAAGCGAAGTCACCTTGTGCTTTGTGTTTTGTGTTTATTATCCTTGGGTTTATCTCACACTTGGGGGCTAAATCCTTGTGATAACGTGCTCCTTTCCCTTCTCATTTCTTATATGTATCACTACCTTAAAGCAATCACCCCCGGTAAGGCATGTACGATCGCTTTAATGTAGGGGGGCATACACCCCGTTCATATCTCTTCAAGATACTTGAAAATTTCCTAGTGAACTTAGCTTTGCCTTGAAAATTTTTGGTATTTTTCTTGCATGACTCATAGTGAGGGAACCCTACTACTGACAGTCATGGTTCTCCCTTGTGATCTTCCCTTTTACTTTGTCAATTGAAGTCGTAAGATCCTTAATCCATTGGGGGCTTGGCGTATCTTGCCTCCTTGACGTGGTGAAAGTCTTTCAACATTGTTTCCTTGTACTTTACCGGAAGTATGGGCATACGCTTATACCCCCGCTAAAGTGGGGGCTAAATGTAGCATCCTAAAATTGTGACACTTGCAATTTCGACTGCATTTGGGTCTTCACAATGGCGGTGCAACGCTGAACCTAAATGGAGAACCCAAAACTTCTTGCGACATCAAAAACTGCATATTTCTGCACCTTGGCCTGATCCTTCCTTGCACCCTGCTGTCCCGGGAGGTGGGACCATGGCGCCCAGCATCCTGGTCCTTCAGGACCATGGCACCTAGTGCCCTGGTCCCCCAGGACCATGGCGCCCAGCACCCTCATCCCTAGCCCTATTTTGGGCCCCGTCTCTTGTTGGGCATCGGGTCTTTAAGATTGCAATTCAGAAAATAATGTTTCTAGGTCAGCCTAAGGTCGGAAAAATTAGTCTCTCAACCCTAATTGACAAGTATATAAAGTACTTTTCCTCTCCTAGAAAGGGAGGAAGAGAAGAAAAAAAAAAGAAAGCAAGAGTAAGGCGCGAAAGTGATATTCAAACATTCAAACATTCAAGCATTCAAGCATTCCTTCAAGCAATTGAGTATTCTAAGTCTCCATTCAAGGCTAGGTGTTGCATTCAAGACAAGGATTCAACCATTGAAGAGGAGATCACTTACAACATACAAAATACAACATTCATTACACCTTCGCATGTAAGAATACAAACATTCTTACAACAAAGTTGCAGGTACGCGACTGTAATTGAAGATCTGGAACCCTTGTGCAGAGACGAACAGATCCCCCTTCGTTTCACGGATTTTTCGGAGGACCGTGTGCAGTTCGGGCTCTATCATCCCGTCAACTTTCACTTAAATTTGTAGAACAACATCGTCTCAACATTTTACTGCTAATTCCAGGTCCGTAGCTTCATCCTGTATCCCTATCTCTGTTTATAAGCGAATCTTTCCTACTTTACATGCATTCCTAGTTCAATCATTCTATCTACATTCTTTACAAAAGAGGGTATCCTTGATGTCTTAACCCTTGAAACTCATTTAAAATCCAGTCTTGCATTGTGTGGGATTGGATCTTGTGGGTTTCAACCCCTCTTTTGAATGTAAAGTCTCTCCTAAGTGAAAACCGTAAACCCTAGTGACCCTCCTTTCTCTCTCCTTGGAGTGGAGTGGGTGGAACAACTAGGGTTCGATTTTTCCGCTTTACAGTTCCAATTCATAAGAGGAGTACTTCCTCTTTGCATCACTTAGCTTCTCACTATGGAAAGCTACTGGTCTTTCTTCTTGGCTTGGGACAACACCTACTACAACATTGCTTGCATCACATTCCACTGTGAAGAGTTTCTCAAAACTAGGCAATACCAACACCAATTGAGTAGCTATCTTCTCCTTCAAGGTTTCAAAACCTCTATTTGCTTGTTCACTCCACTAAAACTTTGCCTTGATTCCACCTCTAATGGTGTCTAACATTGGTGCACATATAGCACTGAATTCCCTAATGAACTTCATGTAGTACTGAGCTAGTCCATAGAAGCTTCTCACCTCTGTTGCTGACTTAGGAGTAGGCCAATTTACTATGGCTTCAACCTT
The DNA here is from genome assembly GCF_030272615.1 of Cryptomeria japonica. NCBI lineage: Eukaryota > Viridiplantae > Streptophyta > Pinopsida > Cupressales > Cupressaceae > Cryptomeria > Cryptomeria japonica. Next base: position 349,627,995 of record NC_081410.1, read on the forward strand.
TCTGGGATTCATCTTGAGGTTTCCTTGAGATAACAAAAATCCAAGGTAAACCAACTCCTACTTAATAAACTCACACTTGTCCAAGTTCATGGTTAGCTTTTCATCATAAAATCTTTGTAGCATATTTTGCAAATGATTAATATGATCTACCCTATCCTTACTGAAAATGAGAATATCATCTAGGTATACCACCACAAATTTACCTATGAAGTCCTTCATCACCTCATTCATGAGTCTCATGAAGGTTCTTGGAGCATTGTATAAGCCAAATGGCATTACAATCCATTAATAAAGACCCTTTGTAGTAAATGCAGTTTTCCATTCATCACCCTCCTTAATCCTAATTTGGTGGTACCCACTTTTAAGGTCAATCTTGGTAAAGTACTTGTCTTCTCCTAAATAATCCATTAGGTCTTCTATTCTAGGAATTGTAAACCTATATCTGATGGTGATCCTATTTATAGCTCTAGAATCAGTACACACTCTCCAAGTACCACCTTTCTTTGGGGCTAACATGGTAGGGATAGCACAAGGGCTAATGTTTTAACTAATTAGACCTTGGTCTAAAAGGTCTTGGATTTGCTTGGCAATCTCAACATTTTGTTGGGGAGTCATTTTATAAGCTACCTTGTTAGGTAAGGATGCTCCGGGAATGAAGTCTATTTGATGGCTTATGGTTCTTTTAGGAGGTAAGGAGGCTGGATGTCCATCACTCACTATGTCTTTGAACTTCTTCAATAGGTCTTGAACCTCTATAGGCAAATCTAGCTACTCTTTCTTGTCTTCCTCTTTAGGCTTCATTACTACTGTGAACCCTATACCTTCACCTTCCTCAAGTGTCTTCAAGAACTATTTTTCACTCAACAAAAGAACATTAGGACCTGCTGACCTCTTTTCACCTTCTTCAAGGATAGACTGGATCTTGAAAGTGACTCCATCTTTCTTGAATGAGTATGCATTATTGGCTCCATCATGAGTAGCTTGTCTATCAGATTGCCATGGTCTTCCTAATAGAATATGGCATGCATCCATGGGTAGGACATCACATAGCACTTTGTCCTTATACCTCCCAATGGTAAAATCCACCCTTGCTTGCTCATTAACTAGGACATATTGGCCTTTGTTCAACCAAGTGACTCTATATGGGTTGTTCTGAGGTATCCTTTGCAATTTGAGCTTACTCACTGCCTCTTCTAACACAATGTTATATGTTGACCCTGAATCAATGATCACTTTGCAAACTTTGTCTATTATCTTGCATTTAATCCTAAATAAGGACCTTCTTTGGCTTGGCTCTTCTTTGACCGGTTCTTTAATCAAAGTTCTCCTTATCATCAAATTGTCACCTACCTCTGATTCTAAGGCAACCTCTGAAGTCTTGCTGCTTGAAGACTCTTCTTGAAGATAGTTCACTCTCCTTTCACCACTTTGTAATGATGACCCCTTCTTTGGATACCTATATGCTGGATGACCAAGTTGGTTACAATGGTAACACTTCATTGTTGCAAAATATGAGGAACCTCTACCTTGTCCACTATTAGTATTTTGGTTATGTTGATATGGTTTTGTCATTGATGTCAACACCTATTAACACTTATCAACTCTGGCACTTTGGAGAATTGGCAATGTTCATCGGCAAGCAAGTGACTTATGCACAGTCACCAGTATCTAGTACACCGATAGGATATATTGTTCATTGGCACTTGGAATGACATGGAAATCACTTGGTTAAGTTGAAGTCATCGTTTGGACACTTTGTCTTGGAGATTTATTCATTGATATATTCATATTTGCATATTTGTTGTTACCAACAAATAGGTCCAGAATAAGTATCAGCAGGCTTATCTATTCCAGATCAGCATGGCATGCTTTGGAGATGATTTTGTTGTTATTGTAAATGCATTGAGCCGACATGTTGAATCGGATATCGCATCGGTTATTGATTTAATTGTAATTGATTTTATTGTAATATCTTTTAGAGCCGACCTACATAAATTGGTCTTAGGTTATGGTATATATGTAAGATCTTATTTGTAAGATCGATATGCAATTGGTAAAAGGAATTGTAAGAAGGTATATGCAAGAATAAGAAAACCTATACATGCAGACATCATTTGAAGGTGAAGCAAGGTTTTTGTGAAGACATATTAGAACTACACCGGTACTGAATCTAGCATATGAAGATGTTATTTTGAGCAGTACATCATTATTGGATTTAACCATCCAATTGTAGTCAGTGTGACTCCTATTTGTGTTTGACCAGTGAGCTCTAGGCACTTGGCCTTTTTGCATGTGCAGACCCCATTTGTATACACATACTATCTATGGTAGTATTATCTAATTGTGGGTAAGGTTCCCCACTGTGGTTTTTCCCCTTACAGGGTTTCCACATACAAATGTTGGTGTTATTTGTTGTGGATGTTATTGTGTTTCTATTTCATGCATTAATCTTTATTGGTACTATAATTAACTGATAAAACTGTCTACCAGCATAAAGTTTGGTTTACTGGTATTAAGCATTAAGGTTGGTTAAGTTGTTTTTGGTTTGAATTTATTTGACAACTAATTCACTCCCCCCCCCCTCTCAGTTGTCTTCGGGACCTAAAAATTGGTATCAGAGCCTATTCCTCTTTTTGCAGAAGTTTAACAACTTGAGGAGATCAAATCTCTACTAACCATTTCAGGAAGGACAGTCCCAAACTTGATGGAACCAACTACGGCATATGGAAGATCAGAATGGAGAAACATCTAAATTGCATTGGAAAGGACATCTGGGATGTTATAAAGAATGGCTATATTGCTCCTACTCAAAGTCAGTCTAATCCGCCTACCTTAGGAAAAGATGAGGAAAATGATTGCAAAGCAAGAGAAGCACTTTTGAGTGCATTATCAGATCAGCAAATCATGGGATTATCAGATAGGTCTACTGCTAAATCTATTTGGGATCATTTGGAAACATTGAATGAAGGAAATTCCATAGTCAAAATTGCAAAACTTGAAAGCTTTCGAGTCAAGTATGAAAATCTAAAAATGGAAGAAGATGAAAGGATTTATGCTTTTATGGAGAGAGTTAATGAAATTGTTTTGGGTATTAAATGTTGTGGAGGAACCTTAAGTGAAGATAAAATTGTTTCAAAAGTTGTAAGAGGATTGCCATTGGCATATAAAACGAAAGTTACTGCTATAAATGAGTTAAGAACAATGCCTAATACATCAGTAACAAGGGACACATTGATTGGAAAACTTTCAGCTTTTGAAATTCAGGAATTTGTTCTTGTTGCTACTATAAAGATAGATTTATCTTTTAAGGAATCAACATCATGTGCACCATCATTTGACAAATCTAATTGGAAAGCCTTTTATGAAAGAGGACTTGAGGAAAGAAGGAGAGAAAATGAACAACTTGAAGAACTTGAAGCACTATTTGCAAGGTTAATGCCTAAATGTCCAGTTGGAAGTAAGTATGAAGGTAAAGCACCCTTTAAATGTTTTAACTATAATAAGATTGGTCATATGGATTCAAGATGCCCTGATAGACATGTTAGACTAAGAGAAGAAGCTAGAAGAACATACAAGCCTAACCCTGAATATCAAAGATACAGATTTAAGAAGAATAAAGATAAATCTTGTTACCTTGATGATGAAGGAGGCACTGATGATTCTGATGAGGATCTATTAGACAATGGATGGGTCTTTATTTCTATAACAAAATTTCAACCGGTAGAGCAGGCACTGGAAGCTAAAGTTGAGGTTAAGGATGAATGGGTCATTGATTCAGGATGTTCACATAATATGATTGGTGATAAAGGTAAATTCTTGAACTTTCAGGAGTATAATGGAGGTCTAGTAAGATTTGGAGATGATAAGGCTTGTTTGATCAAAGGAAAAGGTACTATATCTCTTGACGGTAAGCATAATATTGACAATTTTTACTATGTAGAAGGTTTAAAGCATAATCTTTTGAGTGTTGGTCAATTAGTTGAGAAAGGATTTCAATTACAATTCAAGAATGGAAAATGCAAAATTATGAACAGAACTAGTTTGAAAATTGCAACCAGTAATCAAACTAGAGGTAATATCTTTCATTTGAATAATAGTGAAAAGACATGCTTGATTGCACATATTGATGAAAGTTGGTTATGGCATAAGAGACTCTGTCATGTAAATTTTGATTGCATGGTAAAAATTAGTACTACTAAGGCAGTTAGAGACTTACCTAAGATTGTTAAACCTCACAATCCGGTATGTAAGGAATGTCAATTTGGAAAACAAGTTAGAAAATATTTTAAAAGTATTCCAGAAAAATCCAATATTGTTCTTGACTTAATTCACACTAAATTATGTGGTCCATCTAGAACTAAAAGCTTACAAGGTGATAGATATTTCATGCTAATCATTGATGACTATTCTAGAATGTGTTGGGTTACTTTTCTCAGAGAAAAATTAGAAGCACTTGGGAAGTTCAAACTATTCAAGGTAATGGTAGAAAATGAAACCGGTGAGAAAATCAAATGTCTGAAATCAGATCAAGGAGGTGAATTTAAATCTAAGGAATTTAATGCACTCTATGAAGTGAATGCAATAAGAAGACAGTTATCAATACCCAGGACACCACAACAAAATGGAGTTGTAGAAAGGAAAAACAAAACTATCTTGGATGCAAATAGAAGTATGTTATCAAAAGCCAATCTACCACATGTATATTTGAGAGAGGCAGTAAGCACAACGGTCTATACATTCAACAAAGTTCACATCAAAGGTGAAACCGGTAAGACCCCTCATGAACTATGGTTTGGCATTACTCCTACTCTTAAATATTTCAGAATATTTGGAAGCAAATGCTATATTAGAAGAGATGAGTATATTGGCAAATTTGATCCTAGAAGTGATGAAGGAATATTTCTTGGTTATTCATCTGAGAGCAAAGCATATAGATGTTTTAACAAGAGATTACAGAAAATTGTTGAGAGTACAAATGTGAATATTGATGAACAGTTTAGAGGAACTTCAAGGTATATAGACTCTAAACTGGCAACAGAAATACTAACAAATGAACCTACATTGAATCCACCGATATAGAATGAAGATCCAGTTACACCGGTATCATCTAAAAATTCCACTATAACTGAGGAATAGCAGCAAACGAAGACACCCCGGTATGTAAGATTGAACCACTCAGAAAATCAGATAATTGGGAACAAGTATCAAGGAGTTATGACAAGAGGAAGACTGGCAAATGAAGAGGTATGTCCTATTTCTCAAATTGGACCATCATCAATTAATGAGGCATGTGAAGATAAGCACTGGATTAAACCTATGGAAGAGTAACTAGAACAAATTGAGAAGAATAACACATGGACATTAGTTCCCCGGCCTAAAGACAAAAATGTGATTGGAACAAAAAGGGTATTCAGAAACAAACTTAATGAAGATGGTAAGGTAATCAGAAATAAAGCAAGATTACTATGAAAGGGATATTCTCAAAAAGAAGGAATTGATTATAATGAAACCTTTGCAGTGGTAGCTAGAATTGAGGCAGTCAGATTATTCTTGTCTTTTATAGCACACAAGAACTACAAAGTATATCAAATGGATATTAAATGTGCATTTTTGAATGGAGATCTTGAAGAAGAAGTTTACATTGAGCAACCTGATGGATTTTCTTTGACAGATAACAAAGATATGGTTTGCAGGTTAAGGAAAGCTTCGTATGGGTTGAAGCAAGCTCCAAGAGCTTAGTATGCTAGATTGGATTAATATATTTTGAAGATTGGTTTTTCTAAAGGTAATGCTGATAGAAACTTATACTATAAAGTGACTAATGATGACATCTTGGTTATAGAAGTTTTTGTTGATGATATAATCTTTGGAGGAGAAGATGAACTATGTAAAGACTTTTCTATTGAAATGCAGCAAGAATTTGAAATGTCTATGATTGGAGAGATAAAATTCTTTTTAGGATTGCAGATTTCACAGACTAATAAAGGTATATTCTTGAGTCAATCCAAGTACTTGAAGGAGTTACAAAAGAAATTTGGAATGGAAAACTCTAAACTGGTAAGCACACCTATGACTACAAATGATAAATTATCACTAAGGGGTGAATCTACACCTATTAATCCGACTAGTTACAAATCTATGATAGGACGCATACTGTATTTGACACAAACAAGACCTGATATTATGAATGCAGTATGTATTGTTTTAGGATTTTAGAGTAATCCTAGAGAAAATCATGAATCAACAGTAAAAAGGATTTTTCGGTACTTACAAGGCACTACATATCTTGGTTTATGGTATTCTAGAGATAATAGCTTCGAATTATGTACATACACAGATGCAAATTGGGCAGGAGATGTGGATGACAGAAAAAGCACCACCAGTGAAACATTTTTTCTTGGAAGCAGATTAATTTCTTGGCTGAGTAAGAAACAAAGTTGTACATCTTTATCAACAGTAGAATCAGAATATATTGCAGTAGCAACTAACTATACATAGGTATTATGGCTTAAACAAAAATTGAAGGACATAAAGGTAAAATGCAAGGAACCTATAACTATCTATTGTGATAACACTGCAGCAATTGATATATCTAAGAATCTAGTACTACATTCTAAAACTAAACATGTTTCTATCAAACTGAATTTTCTAAAAGAGAATGTTGAACCAAAAGAAGTAAAACTAGTTTATGTGAATACTAAAGAATAGATTGTAGACATTTTCACTAAGCCTTTGCGTAAAGAAACTTTTGAATATCTCAGAGATCAGCTTGGAGTCATAACCCCACTGGTAGAGACTTAGACAGTTGATATTTGTCATCAACCGGTAGAAATAACAAAGAAATCTTTTATTTTGGCTTTGATTAGGAGAGCTACTTCTCAGGGGGAGTAGTTGGTATACTGAATTGGTTGGTATTTTGTACTTGAACCTGGCTTTTGTATTGGCTTTGGCATTTCATGTCAAAGGGGGAGAGATTGATATGGAAAAACACAAGGAAAACACATGTTACTCTCAGGGGGAGAGATTGTTACTTTGGGAGAGATTGATTACTCTTTGTATCTGAATTTTGATTTCTAGTTATGATCTATTTTGGGAGATTGTTGGTTTTTTGTATTTGGCACTTTTATGGTTTTTCCATCTTGTGTTGCCATCAATGCCAAAGGGGGAGATTGTTGGTATTTTAGTTATGTTGATATGGTTTTGTCATTGATGCCAACACCTATTAACACTTATCAACTCTAGTACTTTGGAGAATTTGCAATGTTCACCGACAAGCAAGTGACTTATGCATAGTCACTGATATCTGGTACACCGGCACAATATATTGTTCACCGGCACTTGGAATGACATGGAAATCACTTGGTTAAGTCGAAGACATTGTTTGGACACTTTGTCTTTGAGATTTGTTCATTGATATATTCATATTTGCATATTTGTTGTTACCAGCAAATAGGTCCAGAATAAGCATCGGCAGGCTTATCTATTCCAGATCAAAACGACATGCTTTGGAGACGATTTTGTTGTTATTGTAAATGCATTAAGGAGACATTTTGAATTAGATATTGCATCGGTTATTGATTTACTTGTAATTGATTTTCTTGTAATATCTTTTAGAGTCGACCTACTAAAATTAGTCTTAGGTTATGGTATATATGTAAGATCTTATTTGTAAGATCGATATGCGATTGGGAAAAGGAATTGTAAGAAGGTATATGAAAGAATAAGAAGAGCTATACATGCAAACATCATTTGAAGGTGAAGCAAGGTTTTTGTGAAGACATATCAAAAATACACCGGTACTAAATCCAGCATATGAAGATGCTATTTTGAGTAGTACATCATTATTGGATTTAACCATCCAATTGTAGTCAGTGTGACTCCTATTTGTGATTGAGTGGTGAGCTCTAGGTGCTTGGCCTTTCTGCATGTGTAGACCCTATTTGTATACACATACTATCTGCAGTAGTATCATCTGATTGTGGGTAAGGTTCCCCACCATGGTTTTTTCCCTTACAGGGTTTCCACGTACAAATATTGGTGTTATGTGTTGTGGATGTTTTTGTCTTTATGTTTCATATATTAATCTTTACCGGTACTATAATTAACTGATAAACTGTCTATCAGCATAAAGTTTGGTTTACCGATATTAAGCATTAAGGTTGGTTAAGTTGTTTTTGGTTTGAATTTATTTGACAACTGATTCACCCCCCCCTCTCAGTTGTCTCTGGGACCTAACATCCACTAGATCTTCCTCTAAAACCACTATTTGATCCCTTTCCTATATTGAATCCTCCTTTACTAGTGCCACTCTCTTGTTGCTCAGTGAGTTTAGACTCACCTTGTGTTCTTTGTTCAGAACTTCTTCCTCCAAAGCCTCCCTTATGGCCTCTATTGTATTTTCCTCTACCTCTGCCCCTATTGCTACTTGAGACATGTCTTCTTTTCAATTTTTCTTCCACTTTAAGGGAAAATTGATAGGTTTGATGAACTATCTTTGGACTCATTAAACTAATTTCTTCTTGGATGTTCCATCCTAGACCATTTAGGTACCTAGCAACTTTGAGACTCTCTTCTTCCACCGCATAAGATCTAAGGCTAAGTTTGTGAAACTCCTCCGTATAACTACTGACATCAAGGTATTTTTGTCTTAAGTTTTGTCTTTTCCTATAAATTTACACTTCATAGTCATCAGGGAGATAGACTTCTTTGATTTTGACTAACATCCCTTTCCAAGAAGAGATGGGTGCTTTGCCCATTTTCTTTCTCTCATCTTGCACAAATTTCCACCATGTGAGGGTAGCTCCTCTCATCCTTGACTTGGCTACTTTGATTCTTTGGGATTCAGTTATGCCTTCACATTCGAAATGGTTCTCCATGTCTTCTATCTATTCTAAGACCACCTTTGCTTCCATCTTACTAGTGAATAATGGCAATCCTTCTAGTGATTTACCACTTAAGGCCTTCAATACATTTAGGAAAGGTTCTTGTTATAAGATAGGATCAGGTTCGGGTACTTTTTCTATCTCTGACACTTCTTTACCCTTCCCTTCTGCTCCTTCAACCTTTACCAACACTTCATCTGCCTTGGTTTCAACCTCACCAAGCTTACTTTCCAATTATAGCAACTTCTCCTTCAGGAGTCTATTTTCTTCCTCCTGATCATCCACTTTCTTTGCCAACTCTACATTGGTTACCATGTTGTTGTCTCCTACAGATTCCACTGAGGACATCTACTCACCTAGCGCCAATTTGATGGGGTTCGCCTAGCTTTCTCACACTTCACCTAGCTAGTGTTGCTCAATTCCACCAACTCTCCTAGCCTATCTATGCTCTAAGAACTCAAATTCCTTCTCAATATCTTCTAGGGCTTGCTTCTTGTCAATCTCAAGGTGTTTTCTTCAAGTGTTTAACTAGGGACCCAACCAATTCACAATGTTTCCCATGTGCTCATTATGGTTGTCTTGGCTTCAACTTGTCAATTTGACCTCCTATTGTTGTGAGTTTATGTAGAGGTTTGGAGGTGATTATAATATGATTTGAATACCTTTTGGGTCCATTTTTGATTTGCATCCATTTTCTTTCTTACCGATTTTACCATTTTGCCTAGAAAATGGCTACAAGGAATGAGCCCTATTAAGCCTCCAAAATCCGATTTTCTAGGGCTTAGAGGAAAATGGTCCAAAGGACCCTACAAAAAAGTTTGATTTTCTTTAATGATAAACCTATTCCCAAGTTATTTAGGCGGTTTTTGTTTCTCAACCCACCGTACAATGCACTAACCCAAAAATGAGGGTTTTGAAGGGTTTCTAGGCCTTCTAACCGGTAGTGACTGGTCAAGTTTGTGTTTGGGCATCAAATGGTCTTCTCAAGGCTTCTCCTTGCATTGGAAGCTTTTTATGAACTTCATGGACCCCTCCAAAAGGTTTGGTTATGGTTTTATGCTCACCCTGTCTTTTCTAGCCAGGTTGCTCCTGGACTCGCCTAGAACAAGGTGACAGTCATATCAATATTCATCTCTAGAAATTGTCCATGCATATGTACACTATACAAGTAGTTTCCTTCCATGTCCCAATAGGCCATGATGGTATCATGAAGGGAAATTCAGGGGGCTAGCATTTTACACAAAATTTCTATGTACAAGCCAAAACTGCCTATTTGCAAACTAAGTAATGAAAACACTAACACAACCTAACTACAAAGCTTGTAATGAATTAAATGAAACTGAAACACACCAAAGAAACTGAATCCATTACTGTATCAATGGATTCAATCCATTTGTATTCACAATATCAGCAAAATAACCCAAAATGATGTCAAATAGTCTGAAAATGAGTAGTTTCAGATTGTTGATCTTATAAAAACAAAACTCCAACCTTGGTAACCATGAAAGAGAAGATTTTTATAGTCTTCCCCATGTTTGGAGGAATTATAGGGTGTTGGGATATCCCTCCATCACTAAGCAATTTAGGACAAAACTTGCCATGACAACTTTCAAAAGTTATCATGACAACTTTTTGCAACTTTGCACTTTTTGCACTTTTTACTTTTCTAATCTATGAAAACTATTCTAAGTAATTACTCATGACTTTTCAAGATCTCATAAGTCCATTTTAACCCTCCCTAATTCTTATACCAATTTTTGCCACTTTTGACCATCAAGAAGGTCAATTTCCTACTCAAACCACTACCTATGCACAAAATGCAAACCTAAGAAGAACTAACTCAATCTAGGCCTAAATTTTACTCATTGCACTCACTCTTGGACCCTCCTACAGTCCTTATTCAATACCTAGCTTGTCTAAGGTCCGTACAAGCCAAAATTGAGAAAAACCTATAATCCTAAGTCCTAGGTGCTCTTGCACCAAAGTACTCCAATGGCGACAAGTTAGAAATTATCTATCAAGGATACTTCTATACCGGTAAATCTGAAAAGGTATAATTCTATAATTGGTGGTATGTTACATTTAACTTAGACTAGATCGGATATTATGAATGCAATAGGTATTGTTTCAAGATATCAAAGTAATCCTAAAGGAAATCATGAATGTGCAGTAAAGAGGATATTCTGGTATTTGTAAGGAACAACAGAATATGGTTTATGGTATTCTAAAAATGATGATTTCACTTTAGGTACTTATACTAACTCAGATTGGGCAGGAGATACTGATGACAAGAAGAGAACTTCTAGTGGAGCTTTCTTTCTTGGAAAGAAATTGGTTTCATGGATCAGCAAAAAATAGTCATGCATTTCTTTATCTACTGTAGAAGCTGAGTATGTTGCAGCAGCAACTAACTGCACTCAAGTCTTGTGGATAAAGCAAATGTTGAAGGATATCAAGGTAAATTGTAGTGAACTGGTAGTTATCTATTGTGATAACTCTGCAGCTATTGACATGTCTAAGAATCTGGTATTTCACTCTAAGACTAAGCATATATCAATAAAGTATAACTTTTTGAAGGACAAGGTAGAAGCAAATGAAGTCAAATTGGTTTATGTGAACACTAAAGAATAGATTGTAGATATATTCACTAAATCATTGTCTAAGGAATCATTTGAGTATTTGAGAGATAGGTTAGGGGTTTCTGCACCTCCGGCAGAGACTTGATTGATGTAGTTTCTCATCAGTATGACATGTATTATCAAAGATATTATTCATTCTGGCACTGATGAGTGGTGCTACTACTTAGGGGGAGTAGTCAGCTTTGAGATACAGAGGTTTATATTATTTCTTTGATATTTTTATCGGATTTCTAGCATTGATGTCAAAGGGGGAGAGATATTGATGTGAAAAATAAGAAAAGAAGTTGTATAAATTAGGGGGAGAGTTATTAATATTTAGGAGATTGTTGGTTGTCTTCCACAGGGGGAGACTTGTTTGGCATTTCTTGGTAAGTAGATGTTTTTCACATCTAGTGTTGCCATCAATGCCAAAGGGGGAGATTGTTAGCATTATTCGATGACTTCATTATGTGTGTCATTGATATCAACACTAGTTGTTATGGTTGGTTACCGGCAAATAGGTTTTGGTTACCAGTAAAAGATCTAGTGTTACTAGCACAAGAGACTATTTGTTGGACACTTCCGACATGTTGTCATCTATGGAATGTGACTGGTTACATGTGGTACGTGCTTCTAGATCATGTCTTGGTCAGATGGTATTGACTTGGTAATCAGATGCTATCATACACTCTAGTATACCCTTACCGACACTAGTTTAAGGCTTTACCAGTAGAGCTCTCACTAAGGAATCTTGACAGGATGCATAATTGGTGCTAGTGCAGCTTCTACATGGATTTCAAGATGCTGAAGATGTTCTTTCATTTTTGCCTCAACTTCTTGAAGACATTGCTTTGGCGTAGTGGACCCAGAATAGGTTCGGTACCTATCTAGTTTATGGACAAGTATCATGTTAACATGTACTCTACATGTTACCGGGATGTTTTGGGATGTTTTATGGATTTGTTATTGTTGTTTTGGTCTTAAGCTGACATGGCATATCATTGTAATATGGACTTATGTAATGACCTATTGTAATATCTTGTAGGTGGCCAACCTAATTGGTTTAGGCCTTATGATTTGTATAAAATGATGTAAGATCTCATTGTATATCGCGGCATGGGAATGGAATAAGTGTCCGTGGTCTTGAAATGCAATATCATATGTGAAGAAGACTTGGTTGATCATAGGTGATTGAATTGGGATTAAGGAAGAGGTCAAAGGCCTCCAGTATTGAGCTTAATCGGTACTGTAATCCGGCATGATAGATGCTATTTCTGGTTGTTCACTCTATTAGATTGTTGTCCATTTAACCTGAGATGGTTGTAGCCTTTCTGTAGTCAGTGAGACTCTTTTGTAATGAGCAGTACACTCTAGGCAGTGTGTCTTCCTGCATGTGTAGGCCCCTCATTGTATCACATACTTTCTACAAAAGGATCATCTGACTGTGGGTAGGCTTCCACCATGGTTTTTCCCTTTCTGGGTTTTCCACGTACAAATCATGGTGTTATGTGGTAAGGTTGCTTTGCATTGATTATCTGTTTAATTGTTAAGTTGTATTGTTTACCGGTATCTGTTTCTGCTTTACTGGTACTTAATCTATTTAAGGGTTATTAAGTGGATTAAATATTATAATCTGTTAACAACCTATTCACCCCCCCCCTCTCAGTTGTTCATCGGTTATCTTAATAGGAGATGATACACCAAAATTATGAAGTTTTAAACTACTGCACTAAAACTATAATAGTTGCAATACTAAATGAAACACTTCACAAATCAATTAGACCACCCAATTCATAAACAATTTGTGAAAAGGTTCAAATCTCTCCAGCTTCTGCATGTAGGAAAAGTGAATTTTCACAACATGCAAGGAGCTGAAAAACTAGGTGCACACAGCCCACAACATAAATCGTTGTGAAATTATCCTACATCTGCAAAGCAAAAGTGTGATGGAGAAAAGGATTGTAAAAATCATAATAAATCTATCAAAATACTCACCTAACAATGAAAAAGCAAGAAATAATGAGAAGGAAATTATTAGACCCAACCGGTGCTGAGAGGGGAGCGGTGAATCAGCACTATACCGGTTTTACCATATTTAACCTTAATCAAAGTTTATATTCAAACTTAACACTTATTGGTATAAACAACATTAATAAGAAACATGCACACATAAAATCAAACACACATGACTACCAAGATTTATCACGTAGAAACCCAAATGGGAGAAAAACACGGTGTGAGTGGAAACTCACAAAATATGCACTCTTCTTGAGTATGCCCAGTGAGGAGCCATCCTTGTTAGGAGATTAGAAAGACACTATCACATGGCACCCAGTTAATGGATTTTGTTCAAGGCATGTTAGAACCTTTACCCTGTTAGAGGTAGCCTTGTTAAAGGACAGGATCATCAATTAAGATGTCACCTGGTTAAGGGATTTTACAAAGGGACCTGTTAAAGTCCACTCGGTTAAGGGATTTTACTTTTGTATTTATTAGAAAACAACAAAGAGAAACATCTACTATAAATATAGCTACTCTTAGCTTAATCAAATCCAATTGAAGCTCTTTGATTTGACCACCGGTTACACTTGCTTTGCATTCTACTGGTGCTTTCCATTACACTTACTCTACACTCTACTGGTGCTCTACAATATTTCTCTACTCTTCACACTATCTGAGCTTTGCACACTATCTTCACCACTCTGCTATTCACTTAGCAGTTGTGCACTTTTCTCCCCTTTTCTGGATTGCATCTTTTCTAGATTGTACTTAGTAATCTTATGATCAAACTTTTTGGTTTTCGCCAAAAACCTTTATACCGTGTTTTGCCAACACATAACTAGTGTTTCCTAAATGAGTTCATGGTAAATTTGAAATTCAAATCTTCCCAAACTTTCTTTGTGTACTCTCCATCATTCTTGCTAGCAACTCATTGTTTTCAGCCACCACAACTCATAATTTTAGCAACTTTTGGGTCGAGTTCTACCCTTTTAATGTGAAATGGAAAATCTACACAAATCTCGCCTTAACTGGTTGTTAATTATTGTAAACTTCACTAGTAGTTTGTTTTATTGATATCTCACCCTGATTGAGTCACCTTTGGTCATCGCATCCAAGTTACCAATCACTGGTCTAAGATTCTTGGTGGATATCATCCTTCAACTTGTATCATTGGTGTAACTCTTTATCTTTTACCATTGGTCACTGATCATCAATCAGACTGATCACTTGTCTGTCCAAAGTGCTCTAGTCATACATAGGACTACTAAACTATAATCTGAGTCACCTCCTATGACCACATCATAGTTTCAACTACTAGTTTAAGAAACTGATCACAACACCTATCTGATGCTTAACTAACCGGTCAGCTACTCTATTTATCCTTCAACTGATTAGTCTTCGACCAACACATTGCTTAAGTGTGTCAGTAATGCATATTAGGGAAGTACTAAATCCTCCATACTGATTGTATCCATGAGTAAACCATTGAGGTTTACCACACCTCCTTTCCTATGAGTTTGGCCTTATTCACCGATAAGTGTTAGTCATCAATGACAATACTAACTGATGAACAGGTTGTGCCGACACCATTAGTTTTGCCAGAAATTTCCCCCTTTGGCATTGATGGAAACACTTCAAACTTCTCTTTTAGAAATCAATCGCTTCTACTTCTATTGTACCGATTAGCTACTCTATTTGATCTTGATTAATAATCTTACTCCCTCATTCACTGGCTTCCATTCATGTCACATCTGACTTCATCTTCCTTCATGTCACATCTAACTTCACTCCCCCTTTGATAGAAATGCCAAAAGTGTAGTGTAGACATCATATTTCACATACTGCAATGACTACTCCCCCTAAAAGAAGTATTCCATAACCATCAATCCAAATACATAGAATTTTCAGTAAAATCATACAGGATTGATGTTGTACCGATCTTCACTCACTTTAGAGCATGTAGGGGAATTACCCCTAGCTTACCTCTAAGATACTCAAAAGTATCCTTAGTTACAGCTGGGTGAATATGTTTGCAACCTGTTCCGTGGTTGGCACATATTCCAATCTAACTTCTTTGACCTACAGTTGTTCCCTAAGATAATAATATTTAATTGTAATATGCTTCATTTTAGAGTGCATTACCAGGTTTTTTGATATGTTGATGGCACTTGTACTGTCATAATGCATCACTATAGGTTCAATCACCTTTTCTTGGATACCTTCCAAGATTTGCTTAATCCATACTACATGTGCACAGTTGATTGCAACAGCCACATACTCTGTCATAGTTGTGGATTGAGAGATACAGTTTTGTTTCTTGCTTGTCCATGACACAATCCTATCTCTAAGAAAGAATGCACCTCCACTAGTGCTCTTTTTGTCATCAATGTTCCCTGCCCAATCTGCATCGGTGAAGACACTTAAGTTGAAATTTATCTTATGTGGATACCAAAGACCAAACTCATCAATCTCCTTACAGTACCTGAATATCCTCTTAACCGCCACCATATGAGTCTCTTTAGGATTTACACCAAATCTAGCAACCAAGCCAACTTCTTGTGCTATATTTGGTCTATTGTGCACTGCATACTACAACTTACTAATCATGGATCGATATAATGTCTCATTCACTTCATTAGCCTCATCATCTTTAGAAATCTTGTAACCTATAACCATCAGAGTTCCAACAAGTTTGGAATCTTCCATTCCAAAGGTCTTCAATATTTCCCTTATATATTTGGTCTAGCTAATGAATATACCATTCTTTAGCTGAGATACTTGCAGACCAATGAAGAATTGTATTTCACCGATCATGGATATTTCAAATTCTTTCTTCATTTCTTCTGCAAAACCTTTGCTCATTTCATCATCTCCTCCAAAGATGATATCTACAAAAATCACTGCAATCAGATCTTTTCCTTCTTCTCCAATATTCAAATACAATTTATTGTTGTCATTGGTTCTCATGAACGCTATACTTACCAAGTATGAGTGCAGTCTCTCATACCAAGCTGTTGGTACTTGTTTTAACCCATACAAAGCCTTTTTTAGCTTACATACCATATCTCTTCCATCTTCTAAAGCAAACCCTTCTAGTTTCTCAATATACACTTCTTCCTCTAGAACACCATTCAAGAATTTTGATTTGACATCCATTTGGTAGAACTTGAACATCTTGTAAGTAGCATAAGCAAGCAAGAGTTTGACCCCTTCCATTCTGGCCACCGGTGCAAAGGTCTCTCCATAATCCAAACCTTCTTCCTATGCATACCCTTTGCAGACTAACCTTGCTTTGTTTCTTACTACTTGACCGGTTTCATCCATTTTGTTTCTAAACACCCACTTAGTGCCTATCACATTTTTGCTCTCTGGTTGGGGAACAAGGGTACAAGTTTCATTTTTTGCAATTTTCTCCAGTTCTTCCTCCATAGCTTTGATCCAGTCTTCATATTTTAGAGCCTCCTTTGTTGTTCTGGGCTCAATATTAGAGAATGAAAAGGTACTCTCCCTTTCTTTTCTTCTAGTCAATACTCTTGTATTCTTGTCACCAATAATATTGTCAATAGAATGATTGTTTCTGACATACCTTGGTGGTGTCGGTTCATTTATTGGACCTTCTTCTACCAGTTGTTCAAGTTCTACTTGACATGCTTCCTCTGTTAGGACCCAGGAGGCAACTGAGAGGGGGGGTGAATCAGTTGTCTATTAATTTAAACCCAAATATAACTTAATCAAACTTGATGCATAATACCAATAAACCAAACTTAATGTCGGTTGAAAGATTAGCAGTTAGTATTAATACCGATGAAGCTTAACGAATAAAATGGAAAGAGAAACATCCATAACACATAACACAGAGATTTGTACATGGAAACCTTGTAAGGGGAAAAACAACGGTGGGAAATCTTACCCACAATTAGATGATACTACTACAAATAGTATGTGTATACAAATGGGGTTTGCACATGCAGAAAAGCCAACCACCTAGAGCTCAATGCTCAATCACAAAATAGGAGTCGCACTCACTACAATTGGATGGTTAAATCCAATGATAATGTACTACTCAAAGTAGCATCTTCAATACTGGATTCAATATCGGTTAAGCTTTGATAATCATGTTCAAACCTTCCTTGAACCTTCTCTATGGTCTACTCATATGATCTTCAATTTTTGCACATACCATGTTATAATACCATAACCATATACCGCTACTACTCCACTTTCTCTACTACTACCTTTTTTTATCTCATCAATTGAGATCTTATATATATACCAAAACCTAAGACCAAATGTGTAGGTCGACTTACTAAGAATATTATAATAAAATCAATTACAAATAAGTCAAGATGCAATGCATCATGTCGGCTCAATACATTTACAACAATATCCAATTAATAAATCATCTCCATAATGTGTTGTGCTGATCTAGAATAGATAATGTATACCGGTCCATAACCTAGACCAATTTGCCAGTAATAGCAAATATGTCAACCCGATTAGACCATTTACCAAAATACCAAAACCAAGTATCCAAACCATGTCTTTGACATAACCAAGTGATCTCTAGATGATAACAAGTCATCCTTAGTGTCAGTGAACAATATAACCTATTGGTGACCAATATAACCAGTCGGTGAACAATATACCGGTGACTATGCATAAGTCACTAAACAAGCCAGCAAACACAATGTGCCGGTTCATCATAACCAAAGATCTCCATAAGGATAAGTGTTGACATCAATGACAAAACTAATGCAACACATCCATAATACCAACAATGTCCCCCTTTGGCATTGGTGGCAACACAAGATGGAGAAACATATAAGTTCCAAAATAGAATGCCAAAAACCAAAAACTAACAATCTCCAAAATAGATTAATACCAGAAATCAAAGTCTCTTCCCCAATGAATAATCTCTCCCCGAAGGATAATGTTTCCTAAATACAAAGTTTTTCCATAGATATCTCTCCCCCTTTGACATCAAATGCCAAATCAATACAAATACTAGAACATACAGTCAACTCATAAAACCAATTACAATAACCAATTGTTATAACCAACTACTCCCCCTAAGAAGTAGCTCTCCTCCATCAAAGACAGAAAAAGGTTTCTCTATTAACTCTATCGCTTTGATGTCAATCATCAACTGTCTAAGTCTCTACTGGTGAGCGTATTACCCCAAGCTGCTCTCTTAGATATTCAAAAGTTTCCTTAGGAAAAGGTTTAGTAAAGATATCTGCAATCTGCACTTTAGTATTCACATAAACCAATCTTACTTCTTTTGCTTCAACATTCTCTTTCAGAAAATTATATTTGATAGAAACATGTTTAGTCTTAGAGTGAAATACCGGATTCTTTGATATATCAATTAATACTGAATTATCACAATAAATGATTATAGGTTCTTTGCATTTTACCTTGATGTCCTTCAACATCTGCTTAATCCATAATACCTGAGTACAATTGGTTATTGCTGCAACATATTCTGATTATGTTGTTGATAGTGATGTACAACTTTGTTTCTTGCTCAACCATGAATTCAATCTGCTACCAAGAAAGAATGCTCTTCTAGTGGTTCTCTTTATGTCATCTACATCTCCTGCCCAATTTGCATTGGTGTATGCACATAATTCAAAATTTTCATCTTTAGGATACCATAAACCAAGATTTGTTGTGCCTTTTAGATACCAGAAAATCCTTTTTACTGTTGATTCGTGATTTTCTTTAAGATTACTCTGAAATCTTGAAACAATACATATTGCATTCATTATATCAAGTCTTGTTTGTGTCAAATACAGTAAACCTCCAATCATAGATTTATATCTTGTCGGATTAACAAGAGTTGAATCATCCTCCAATGTCAATTTATTAGTTGTAGTAATGGGAGTACTTACCGGTTTGGAATTTTCCATACCAAATTTCTTCAATAGTTCCTTCAAGTATTTTGTTTGGCATATGAATATACCTTTATCAGTCTATGAAATCTACAATCTTAAAAAGAATTTTATCTCCCCAATCATAGACATTTCAAATTCTTCCTGCATCTTATTAGCAAAGTCTTTACATAATTCATCTTCTCCTCCAAAAATGATATCATCAACAAAAACTTCAATAACCAAGATGTCATCATTAGTCACTTTAAAATATAAGTTGTTGTCACATTACCTTTAGTGTAACCAAGCTTCAAGAATATTTGTCTAGTCTAGCATACCAAGCTCTAGGAGCTTGCTTCAATCCATACAAAGATTTGCTTAATCTGCAAACCATATCTTCATTATTTGTTAATGAAAATCCATCATGTTGTTCAATGTAAACTTTCTCTTCAAGATCACCATTCATAAATGCATATTTTACATCCATCTAATATACTTATAGTTCTTGTGAGTTGCAAATGCAAGAAATAATCTAACTGCCTCAATTCTAGCTACCGGTGCAAAGGTTTCATTATAATCAATTCCCTCTTTCTATGAATATCCTTACACACTAATCTTTCTTTGTTTCTGATTACCTTACCATCTTCATTAATTTTATTTTTGAATACCCATTTAGTTCCAATTACATTTTTTCCTTTAGGTCAGGGAACTAATGTCCATGTATTGTTCTTTTCAATTTGTTCTAATTCATCTTCCATTGCTTTAATCCAATGTTTATCTTCACATACCTCAATAAAAGATGTCAGTTCAATTTGAGAAATTAAACATACCTATTCATTTGATACTCTTCCTCTTGTCATAAGACCATGATACTTATTCCCAATTATCTAATTTTCAGAGTGATTCAATCTTACAAACCTGGGTGTGTTCACTTGCTATTGTTCTTCAGTCACTGTGGAATTCTCTAATGATGCCAGTGTGATTGGATCTACATTCTATACCAGTGCACTTTGTATAGGTTCATTTATGATCATCTCAACTATCGGTTCAGAATCTATAGACCTTGAATTTCCTCTAAAGTGTTCATCATCACACTAGCACTCTCAATGATTTTCTGCAATCTTTTATTAAAACATCTATATGCCTTGCTCTTAGATGAATAACCAAGAAATATTCCTTCATCACTTCTAGGATCAAATTTACCAACGTACTCATCTCTCCTAATATAACATTTGCTTCCAAATATTCTGAAGTGTTTAAAAGTAGGAGTATTACCAAACCATAGTTCATAAGGGGTCTTACTAGTTTCTCCTTTGATGTGAACTCTATTAAAAGTGTAAACCAATGTATTCACTACTTCTCTCCAATACACATGAGGTATATTTGCTTGTAATATCATGCTTCTATCTGCATCCAGAATAGTTCTATTCTTCCTTTCCACAATTCCATTTTTCTAAGGTGTCTAGGGTGCTGATAGTTGTCTTTTGATTCCATTCACTTCACAAAATGTATTAAACTCCATAGATGTAAATTTTCCTCCTTGATCTGATCTTAAAAAATTGATTTTCTTATCGGTTTTATTCTCTACCATTGCCTTGAACAGTTTGAATTTTCCAAAAGCTTCTGATTTCTCCCTGAGAAAAGTAACCCAACACATTCTAGAATAATCATCAATAATTAGCATAAAGTATCTATCTTCCTGTCGACTTCTTGTTTTTGTCAGACCACACAAGTCAGTATGAATTAAATCAAGAACATTATTGGATTTCTTAGAAATACTCTTAAAAGTTGTTCTAACTTGATATTCCTTACATACCGGGTTATGAGGTTTCACAACCTTAGGTAAATCCCTTACTGCCTTAGTTGAACTAATCTTTACAATGCAATCAAAATTCACATGACAAAGTCTCTTATGCCATAACCAACTTTCATCAATATGTGCAATCAAGCATGTCTTTTCACTGTTATTCAAATGAAAGATATTACCTTTAGTCTGATTACCGGTTGCAATCTCCAATCCAATTCTATTCATGATTTTGCATCTACCATTCTTGAATTGTAACTAAAAACCCTTTTCAACTAATTGACCAACACTCAAAAGATTATGCTTCAAACCTTGAACATAATAATCATTGTCAGTATTGTGCTTACCATCAAAAGATATAGTGCATTTTCCTTTGATCAAACAAGATTTGTCATCCCCAAATCTTACTAGACCTCCACTATATTCCTAAAAAGATAAGAATTTACTTTTATCACCAGTCATATGATGTGAACATCTGGAGTCTATAATCCATTCATCGTTTTCTTCAATTTTAGCTGCCAAGGCCAACTCTACCGGTTAAACAGTAGATGTCGGTTGATCTTCTTTTATTGCAACAAAAGCCCATCCATTGTTTGTCGGTTCTTCATCAAAATCATCGGTAACTCCTTCATCAGCATAGTAACATGATTTGTCTTTGTTCTTCTTAAATCTTTATCTCTAATATTCAAGGTTAGGCTTATATGTCCTTTTAGCTTCTTCTCTCAATCTTGCATGTCTATCAGGACATCTAGATGCCATATGACCAACTTTATTGTAGTTAAAACATTTAATGGTGCTTTAACTTCATACTTACTTCCAATATGACCTTTAGGCATTTTCCTTCCAAATAGTGCTTCAAGTTCTTCCAATTCTTCATTTTCCTTTCTGATATCTTCAAGTTCTTTTGCATAAAGTGCTTTCCAATCAAACTTCTTAGATGATGATGATGATGATGTTGCAGATGATGATGCTTTGAAGGCTAAATCTATTTTAATTGTAGCAACAGGACCAAATTCCTCAAATTCAAATGTTGAAAGTTTTCCACCCAAGGTATCTCTAGATACTGATGTATTAGGTATTGTTCTCAACTCATTAATGCAGTTACTTTCTTTTTGTATGCCGATGGAAAAGCTCTTAAAACTTTAGAAACAATTTCATCTTCACTTAAGGATCCTCCACAATATTGTTTTCCCAAAACAATTTCATTTACTCTTTCCATAAAAGCATAAATTCTTTCATCTTCTTCCATTTTCAAATTTTCTACTTGACCCAGAAGCATTCCAGTTTTGTAATTTTGACAATGGTATCACCTTCATTCAGTGTCTCCAATTTATCCCAAATAACGTTAGCAGTAGATCAGTCTGATAATCCCATGATTTGCTGATCTGATAATGCGCTCAAAAGTGCTTCTCTTGCTTTGCAATCATTTTCTTTAACTTTACTCAATGTTTGTGGAATAGGTTGATTTGGTGTAGGACCAACATAGCCATTCTTTGTAATCATTTTCTTTAACTTTACCCAATGTTTGTGGAATAGGTTGATTTGGTGTAGGACCAACATAGCCATTCTTTGTAATATCCCATATGTATCTTCCAATGTAATTCAGATGAGTCTCCATTCTGATCTTCCATATACCATAGTTAGTTCCATCAAGTTTCAGACTGTCCTTCCTAAAAAAGTTTGTTTCCATAGGATCTCCTCAAGTTGTTAAACTTCTGCAAAAAGAGGACTTGGCTCTAATACCAATTGTTAGGACCTGGGAGGCAACTAAGAGGGGGGTGAATTAGTTGTCTATTAATTTCAACCCAAATATAACGTGATGCATAATACTAGTAAACCAAACTTAATGTTGGTTGACAGATTAGCAGTTAGTATTAATATTGGTGAAGCCTAATGCATAAAATAAAAACAGAAACAACATCCATAACACATAACATGAAGATTTGTATGTGGAAACCCTATAAGAGGAAAAACCATGGTGGGAAACCTTACCCACAATCAGATGATGCTACTATAGATAGTATGTGTATACAAATGGGGTCTTCACATGCAAAAAGGCCAACCGCCTAGAGCTCACTGCTCAATCACAAAATAGGTCACACTCACTACAATTAGATGGTTAAATCCAATGATAATGTACTTCTCAAAGAAGCATCTTCAATGCTGGATTCAGTACCAGTTAAGCTCTGATAATCACCTTCAAACCTTCCTTGAACCTTCTCTATGGTCTTCTCATATGATGTTCAATATTTGCACATACCATGTTATAATATCATAACCATATACCGCTACTACTCCACTTTCTCTACTACTACCTTTTTTTTATTTCATCAATTGAGATCTCACATATATACCAAAACCTAAGACCAAATGTGTAGGTCAGCTTACTAAGAATATTACAATAAAATCAATTACAAATAAGTCAAGATGTGATGCATCATGTTGGCTCAATACATTTACAACAATATCCAATTAATAAATCATCTCCATAATATGTCATGCTTATCTGGAATAGATAATGCATACCAGTCCATAACCTAGACCAATTTGCCCATAACAACAAATATGTCAACCCAATTAGACCATTTACCAAAATACCAAAACCAAGTATCCAAACCATGTCTTTGACATAACCAAGTGATCTCTAGATGATAACAAGTCATCCTTAGTGTCGATGAATAATATACCGATGACTGTGCATAAGTCATTGAACATGTTGAAGAACACAATGTGTTGGTTCATCATAACCAAAGATCTCCAAAAGGATAAGTGTTGACATCAATGACAAAACTAATGCAACACGTCCATAATAGCAACATCCTCATTTGCAGCTACACTGGGATTCTCTACAACAGGTTTGATGGGTACAGTGTATTCGAATCCTTGATAGTCCTCTGGTTCACTCTTGTTGTCCTGTTCATTTTTCTCAAAGAACTCATCTACTTTGACATCTGCACTCTCCACAATCTTACCAGTATGTTTTACTCTTTTTGGAGTAACCTAAGAAGACTCCTTCATCACTCTTAGGATCAAACTTTCCAGACTACTCATCCCTCTCGATGTAGCACCTGCTTCCAAATATATTGAAGTAATCAAAATTGGGTGAGTATTCACACCATAATTTATAGGGGGTATTATTTATCCCCTTCTTCACCTGTATCTGGTTTAACGTATACACAACAGTACTCACTGCTTCTCTCCAGAAGACATGTGGAATATCCTTCTGAATCATTAGAGTCCTCGCACAATCAATTAGAGTTTTGTTTCTTCTTTCAGCAACCCTATTCTGCTAAGGTGTTCTGGGTGCAGACATTTGCCTCATAATCCCTTGTTCTTCACAATAATTTATGAACTCTTAAGAGGTGAATTCTCCTCCTCTATCAGATCTCAAACATTTAAGACTCTTACCAGTTCCTCTCTCCATTCGAGCCTTGAAGACCTTAAACATGTGAAAGGCTTTAGATTTTTCTTTCAAGAATACAGCCCACATCATTCTTGAGAAATCATCTACAAACAACATGAAGTAACAGTCCCCATAGAAACTCTTAGTCCTCATAGGACCACACAAATATGTATGCACTAACTCTAGCACATTCTCAGATAAATAAGATTTGTTGTTGAAACTAGACCCAGTCAACTTCCCTAGTTGACATTCTTTGCACATAGCATTCTTAGGTTTCATAATGTCAAGTATACCTCTGACAAACTTCATTTTACTAACCTTTGCTATTCTATCAAAATTAATATGACACAATCTTTTGTGCCACAGCCAACTGTCTTCTACCTTTGCCATTAGTCAACTTCCTACAATGGTGTCTAGGTAGAACAGATTACCTCTAGTTTGTTTACCAGTAGCAATCCGACCTCCTGATTTATCACTTATTTTGTATATTCCTTCATTAAACTCTAACTAGTAACCCTTATTGTTAAGTTGTGAAACACTTAACAGACTATAGTTTAGCCCTTCTACCCAGTAAACATCTTCACAATTGGTTTTATCATTTAGGACTATAAATCCCTTACCTTTTACTACATAGGGAGCATCATTGTCAAATCTCACCAATCCTCCATCACGGTCCTCCATGCTGAGGAATTTGTTCACATCACCAGTCATGTGGTGAGTGCAACCACTGTCAATTACCCAGTCCCCACACTAGTTTGAAGTGGAAATCAATGCCATATCACTTTCCTTTATGCTATCTCCACTACAAATGCAATCCTTTCTCCATCAGATCCTTTTGATTCTTCATTGGTAACTCCTTCTACTAGATAGCACTCCTTTCTCTTCTCTTTGTATCTTCTAAATTTATCCTTCCTATCATTGTTAGGACATCTGGATGGCAATATGACCTATTTTATTGCAAGAGAAACACTTCAGGGGTAGTTTACCTCTGTACTTATGTTTTCCTCTTGGCAACCTTCTTGCTAATAGAGCTTCAAGCTCATCTTGTTCTTGTTCTTCAGATAACAAGTTTTCATGTTCATGGGAATGACTGGTTCTTGCAGTAGAACTACTTCCAATTTCTTTTCTTCTCATTGCTGGTGCAAGTATCATGGAAGATTTGAAGGTAGCATCAATCTTTGGCTTATTGTTATCATAGTTGCTCAATTCAAAGGCAGTCAACTTACCAATCAGGGAGTCAAGTGTAACATTAACTGTTCCCAATATCTGAGTTCCTAAATTGTATAAATCATTATGGCATATTGTGGTAGCAAGGTTCTCAAGATTTTGTTGACCATATCATCTTCTTCAAGTTTTCCTCCACCATTTCTGATGAAATTTACCACATCCTTTATTCTTTTGTTGTATTGTTCTATATTCTCTCCTTCTTGCATCCTCATCTCATCAAATTTGCCTCTCCAACTATCCACCTTAGCCTTTTGTACATGAGGGTCTCCTCCATAAATAGTCTTTAGCTTATTCCACATCTCATTGGTTATTTTCAGATCTTGAATCTCAGCATACTCATTATTAGATAGAGTACTAGAAATCACCTCCATAGTTGTGATGTTATATTGCTTCTCTTTGATCTGATCTACAGTGAGAACCCCTATAGATTCATTGTAGTCTATTCTTACATGATCCTAATATTGATCTCCTAGGGTTATTAAGTAGAGCTTCATTCTACCATGCCATAATGTATAATTCTCCTTAGAGAACTTGGAGACTTCCTTTCATATTATCTTGGATCTTTCCTTAAGTTGTTAAGCTCTTCTGAATCTAAGGATTAGGGCTCTGATACCAATTGTTAGTCCCAACCGGTGCTGAGAGGGGAGGGGTGAATTAGCACTATACCAGTTTTACTAGATTTAACCTTAATCAAAGTTTATATTTAAACTTAACACTTATCAGTATAAATAGCATTAATAAGAAACATGCCCAAATAAAATCAAACACACATGACTACCAAGATTTATCATGTGGAAACCCAAATGGGAGAAAACCACTCTATGAGTAGAAACTCACAAAATTTGCACTCTTCTAGAGTACACCTAGTGAGGAGCCATCCCTGTTAGGAGATTACAAAGACATTGTCAGGTGCCATCTGGTTAAGGGATTTTCTTCAAGGCCTATTAGAACCTTTACCGTATTAGAGGTAGCCTTGTTAAAATACTTAGGATCATCAATTAAGATGACACTCGATTAAGGGATTTTAAAAGGGACCTGTTAAGGTCCACTCGGTTAAGGGATTTTATTGTTGTAGTTTTTAGAAAACAACAGAGAGAAGGATCTACTATTGTAGACGTATAAATCTGACCACTTTATTAAATAAATATTTAATAATTATTTTAACCCTTCCCCCTATTAATTAAATTAAATTTAATTTAATTCTTCATTTTCATCTATTTGATTAAATAAATTACTCAATTTATTTAATTAAATTCACCTAAACCTTTTCTAGCCTTTAATTAAATAAATCACTTTATTTAATTAATTCCCCTTTCTCCTTTTTAATTAAATTGATCCTTGCAAATAAATAAATCTAATTTATTTATTAAATCCCCCCACTTGTATTTATGCAAGTTACATTTATTTTTGTTGAAATAAAGTAATTTTATTTTAAGTAAAATCCTTTTCCTCCATCCACTTGCATTGTCCTACATCTCCCACTTGCCTCCTAAACCCCTTCTATATTTTTTAATCACTTCCGATTTAGCCTAATTCATCTCCTAATTATTGTCACATTCCTAAGCAAAGGGAAGTCACTTCTCAAAGCCTCCAACTTCTTTGAATTGCATTAAAGGATTTATGTCTTCAACAAGGTAACCCGCAAAGTCTTCATAACCATTAATGGTTAACTCAACCTTCTTGCATGGTTAAAGACTTTCTCTCTAACTTAACCCTCATCTAATCCAAGGGTCTCATCAAGCATTCATGGCTTTAACCTTGGTTATCCTATTAACCCTTGCACAAGATTTTACCCCTTGGGTAAAAGCTTTATCCATTGGATAACCCTAACTTAACCTTAACCCTTACCTCCTAGTGTAACCTTCATGTCTTCTTAGGCATTTAATGCTTCTTGCATCTCATCTCAAGCAACCTCTTGTTGACAATTGTTACCATTTCATTGGTGAGAATTGTAAACATGGATTGATTAACTTTCAATCCTAGCCCTTGTTAACATTATTCAATCTTGACCATCCATTGCCCTATTTTCCCTATAAATAGAGCTCGCATTCCTCATTTTTCATATCAACAATCTTTCATGCATCTAGATTATAGTCTAATTTACTAAGTATTTTAGCCTCTCTTTGTTAAATCATCATAATAGCATTTAGAAGCATTTTTAATATCATAGAATATTCATGCTAGGATAGAATATCATGCTAGGATAATTGGCTAACCTTTTATCATATCATCATCTTTATACTAACTTAATCATCGTAGCTTCAATATAATACATCTTAGAATGTAATCATGCATATAAATCAAACATCACTCATTCTTGGAGTTGTCATTCTTAAGTCACTTGCTCAATTATCTAAGAGAAAAACATTAACTTTAGGGATCTTGTGAGATAGAGAACAATGGGACACCCCTTGGTAAGTTTAACTGATTGAATTATTTCATATACTTGCACCAAGAGTTTCATTGGTGTGTGGGTCTTTTGGATTTGATTTATTCATTTTGGTCACTGTATTTTCCTGCATGTAGCTATAATAGCTACTCTTATCTTAATTAGATCCAATTGAAGCTATTTGATTTGACCACCAGTTACACTTGCTCTACACTCTATAGGTACTCTACATTACACTTGCTCTGCACTCTACTGGTGCTCTGCATTCTTTCTCTACTCTTCACACTATCCAATCTCTACACACTCTCTTCACCACATTGCTATTCACTTAGTAGTTTTCCACTCTTCTCCACTTTTCTGGATTGCCTCTCTTCTAGATTGCACTTTGTAATTTTACGATCAAACATTTTGGTTTTCACCAAGAACCTTTATACTGTGTTTTACCAACACATAATTGTTCTTTCCTAAATGAGTTCACAGTAAATTTGAAATTCAAATCTTCCCACTCTATCTCTATGCGCTCTCCATCATTCTCTCCAGCAACTCATTCTTATCTGCCATCGCAACTCCTAATTTTAGCAACTTCTGGGTCGTGTTCTGCCCTTTTAATGCAAACCAAAAAATTTGCACAAATCTTGCCTTAACTAGTTGTTAACTGTTGTAAACTTCACTAGCAGTTTATTTGATTGATATCTCACCCTGACTGACTTACCTTTCATCACATCCAACTTACCAGTCATTGCTTTGAGATTCTCAGTGGATATCATTATTCAACCTGTATCATCGATTCACTAGTGTAACTCTTTATCTTTTTCCACCGGTCATTGATCATCAGTCACAATGATCACCTGTTTGTATTGAGTGTTTTGGTCATACATAAGACCACTAAACTATAATCTGAGTCACCTCCTGTGACTGCACCATCATTTCAAATGCCAATTTAAGAAACTAATCTCAACACCTATCGGATGCTTGACTGACCGGCCACTACACTATTTATCCTTCAACTGATTAGTCTTCGACCAACACACTGCTTAAGTGTGTCAATAATGCATATTAGGGAAGCACTGAATCCTTCATACTGATTGCAGCCATGAGTAAACCATTGAGGTTTACCACACCTCCTTGCCTATGAGATT
Organism: Cryptomeria japonica; assembly: GCF_030272615.1. Classification (NCBI taxonomy): domain Eukaryota; kingdom Viridiplantae; phylum Streptophyta; class Pinopsida; order Cupressales; family Cupressaceae; genus Cryptomeria; species Cryptomeria japonica. The sequence continues at coordinate 349,657,331 of NC_081410.1, forward strand.
GGCCTTATTCACTGGTAAGTGTGAACCGGTTGTGCCAACACCATCAGTTATGCCAACAAAAATAACTCTGTATTTCAAAATTGTAAGAAAATATAACTCTATTACAATAACTGAAAAACTGTTAAGTGTTGAGATATAATGCTTTTTATGTGTAAGCAAAAAGAAAGAACCAGAGGGAAAAAGAAGGAGAATAGAAGAATATATAGATATCATGAAAAGTATCTCCTCCAAAACCCTAATAGAAGAATCTACATGAGAAAAAGCCTTGGGCGAATTTGCCCAAAATAGCCTAAAAAACTCATGTGTAATCCTGTCAAAAATAACCTCAAATGCTCAAAATAGGACCCCAACTGATGCTGCATGAAAAAAAGACCCCCTATTGTAAATAGAATTTCTGCAACTGCTAAAAATAGCCTTGAGAAGCAAATAACTCATCCTCTAAAAATCTACATGCCAATCTCGCCAAATATAGAACTGAGAAAAAAACAAAACCTCCCCCCTAAAAACTACATGTCAAAACGCCAAAAATAGCTATAAAAGCACCTCTCTTTTCTGAAAATTGCATGAGCAATGTCCTAAATATAGACCATGAAATGAAAAAGCAAACCCCTTTACTGATAATCTTGTTTATCTGCATGATGTTATTGTTGTTGTAATATTCCTTTAGTGCACTTATTTAATTAATTATTTTATTTTTATTTTATTACTTCTATTTATAAAAAATAAAATAATTAATAATTTAATTATTATATTTATTTATTAATAATGGTATTTATATTTATTCTTTATTTTATATACCATTATTAATAATAGAATTAATAATAAAAAAAATAAAGTTCTTTACACTATTTAAAAAAAATGCAAAGATGGGTTTAGAGCCCCCTTGGCTAGCATGACAATTAGGACTTTTAGTCCTAGTGGAGCTAAGAACTCTACCACTTACAATATAATAGACAACAACTTAAATTCAAATAATGGAAAGCCATAAAAAATCTGCATAAGGAATTAGGGCATGCAGTGGAAAAAGGGAAATAACCCTTAAAATATGGCACTTCATTTGGTCTTCTTTGAGGAAAACTCTCTGCTTGACGACCTTGCATGTTGAAGATATTCAAACTAGGGTTTGAAAGCATAGACTTCCTTTGCATAATTTTACATAAAAAACTAGAATTTAGTGGTCTTTTCCTTCTTTGCCACTCTTTATGTCATTGCATGCCAAGTTCTGATATGGATCTAGGGCTCATACTTTTGCTTGAAGAGAGGGTTTTTCTACAAAATCTCATACTTGAGTTTGCATGGTAAGTGTTTTATATCCCTCTTTATGCTTATCATTTATCTTTTGAAAGAAGAAAAAGCATGAATTTTTAACTTTTCCTTACTGTATGTATTTAGGGTTTTGGTGTAAATGTTTTTTCATATCTAAAAAATGAACTGTAATCCACCATGTTTTCACAGTGTATCTCCATACCTAGGGTTTTATTGTCCTTTATGTATTGGCCTGCTACAATCTTGGCATTGTATTCATGAATTTCTCGGACTGTCTTTTGAGCCTCCATTCTTGTCTTCAGTTACATGGTAATTGTGTGGTTGATGACTGCACTAATACTTTTATAAAGTCGTCCATGAATATATGACTATATTGTTGCTTTCTAAACCCTTTTAACTAATGTGAATGTTTAAGACTCCAAAAAACTCTCTGTGATTGTTCCTTGTAATTGGTAATTGATAGTTGTGTAAGCTTTTATTATTTTCATTTGAAGGTGGCTCCTCAAAGTTCATTGTGGGTATTCAAGATAATGACTTTTTTTTTTTCAAAACACTAGGTGTTGCCTTTGTAATTGATATTGTTATCACTGTTTAAGAAATGGGTTTTCTTTTCCCATAATTGGCTAAGTTTTTGAAATTTTGAGTTAAGCACACTATTAACTTCTTTAAATTTGTGTTAAGTCTTTAAGGGTTGAGGGTTTTTTATTTTAAATTGCTCTAATGTCTGACTAAAACCCTCTAGTTTCTATTTCTACGTTACTTTAATTCACTTAAGTAATGGGTCTTGGGGTTGTATGATGTGTTCCCCCTTGTTATTTCCCTAGGCGGTCGTTAAATAATTGTAAAATCTATGCCTTATGTCTCTTTCCTTCTAATGGTGTTGGGCCCAGTAAATGTCATGTAGCTCTCAGATGGATCTACATCTTTCACCATTTCGTTAGGTGAAGTTGCGAGTGTTTTAAGACTCGCGAAATGGCGAAAGGGAAAAGCATGTTCAATGGTCCGCATTTGGTCTGGTTTAACGAGACTCCATCTCGCTCAAGATCTAATGACTAGCATTGATTCGCAGCCAAAACTTGCAAGTGAAATACCTTTCACGAAATGACGAAAAGGTTTGGCGGGACCCTGTAGTGAAGACTTTTCAAACGGCTAAAAGGTAATCAAGTTCAAGAGAGATCGATGGTTCACATTGTTTTGTGGCTGGTAGATGCTCACGTGTTATGCCCTGCGAAGCAGCAAAAAGGTTTCTGGCCCAAGAAAAAGGGGTTTTAATAGGAGCATAATAGATGTGCAAGTCTAATCTAATCTGACAGTTAGCGCAGCTTCGCAGGAGGAAGGTGCTCGACAGTTAGCTTTCGTGAAGTAGCGAAATGACATGGCATTCCAGGCAAGCAGTCCAGTTGGTTGAGATGGTGAGTAAGATAGATCCACATGGCAGAAAGTCAAAGTAGTCAGTAAGTCGGATCTAAGGATTGAAAGGTGGGTCCAAGATGATGACTCATGTTGCAGCGTGTGAAAGTGACTTGGCAAAACTAGGTGGCGAGGATGAGGTGGAATCAAATGTTTCCTCTCAGTGAATAAAAGGTTGACATGTCAGTTCGGAAATGACTAGATGCCAGGTGGATAATGCTAAATCAGAGGGCCCACGTCTACCGGATTTAGTTAAGTTGTTAAGCATCGAGCAAGTCAATTATAATCTAACGATCCATTTGTATTCGCGAAGGTAAAATGTTTGTGTTTTAAAACCAGCGAAACAACGAAAGGTTTTTGGGCCCCCAAGAATAGATAAAGCGTGAAGGTAAAAGGGGATCAACTCCGATTTGATCCAAGGGCTCGAGATGTTTCTTGATAGTGAACTAACCGAGGGATATGCTTCATGAAATGGCAAAAGAGAAAAGAAGGTTCTTCCCAGTGTAATACTAGATGGTGACGTGTCGATTGACACGTGGTTTCAAAAGAGATTGAGGTCCCGCCAAGGTGTAACCGACGATTATAAGGGAAATAGGACACATGGCTGACAATGAACTAAACTCGAAGAGTTTTCCAAGGCTAATGGCTGAGTGCCACATGGTATTTGGTAACCAATGGGAGAGCGAGTAAGCGATGCAAGCGTAAAGGTCTCGCTTAAAGGATGGTCATCTCAGGATTGATCCAATGCTTTGCATTGTTTCATGGCCCAAAGTTGAAAGCGAGTTAAGCTATGCGAAATAGCGAAAAACCCTTATTCATCATGATAAGGCGCGATTAGTGAAAAAGGCTAACGGTCCAGGTAAGAGTTAAAGGCCAAGTGGTTAGAGTCCCATTTGACACCTAGCGTAGCTTCGCAAAAGAAAAGTGCTCACGGGATAAAGCCTACGAAGTGGCAAAAAGAGGTGGGGCCCGATGCAAGGGTAGAGATGTTAAGATAGTGTAAAGACCGATTAAGTTCCATTTGATCGGATGCTGGTTTGATTTCATTTGGCGAATTTGCTTGAAGGTTATGCTCTGCAAAATGGCAAAAGAGCAAAAGGAAAAAATGTGCAGGTGTGTTGTAACCAGTTGGAGCAAAAATTTTGAATTCTTACACGAATTCAATTCTGAAGGAACGGCCGAAGTATGCGGTATCAATGTTGCAGTTAAGAGCCTGAGTACCATATATGATTTCATATCAATTGAATGAAGGAATCATTCTAAAGAATAGTTGCAGAGAAGCAGTTGCAGAGATATTTTCTTCAAATACAGAGCAAATTTATTCAGTTGCAGAGCGGATTCCTTCAAGCAAAAACAGGTTCTCTTATACTCTTGTTTGGCAATCACTTAGCAGTGCATTTTAATTAAGGTCTTGATTTGTCATAGAACAGTTGGGGATAATAGTTAAACTACTTGCATAATTTTAAGATGGCACCTAAGAGAGAATTTTTAGGAAAAGTTAATTACCAGGAAAGGGCTATTTGTGAAGATTTCCTTGAACAGTTGACATTGTCAACTAATGTGGCTGCAAAGATAAAAGAACTTGTGCCAAGAGCTCCTCGCCTAGAAATAGGGGAGGGATTGTGTGATAAAGGTAACTGGTTGAGAGACCCATAGGTTGGGTAATCTGGGTTGGGGTTATTCAAGGTTGGATTTTGCATGAGAAACTCATCAACCTTGCAGAACAGTATCTGGGAGTTAGATGTGGGAAAATTGGTAGTTCCAGGAGTATTCATGGATGTGGATCTCCTAACTCAGATTGCACTCAATTATGATCCAGTCACAAGAAGTATTAGGGATATAAATGAGAAAACCCTCATTGAAATAAATAATGAGGAATTCAAAAATGCTTTTGGGCTTAGTGAGTTTACCAATTTTCTAGAACCTATTAATTTCAAATCACTAGCTCAGGTATACAGTGTGCAGAGGAACCACCTTAGAAATGGGCCTCTTAAAGAATTATTTGTGAAGATAGGTGGGTTGACAGTTGTAGGACCCAACACTGAAGAGCCCTTCTTATTACACTTGTTCACCCTTAGGGCTAAGGAATTATACAGGTCACTCTGCAAAATTTTAGGAGAGGATGTTGAGGCAAATATGCCCACTCATTACATGTTAATGATTGCTCAAATCTTGAATCCTTCTCTTGCAGTGACTTTTGATTATACTTCCTTTATCACTGATGCTATCCATGATGGATTGATAGGAATAAAGAATGGGAAGGTTGATAGGCCTTTTGGATGGTATTTCCTCTTTATGCATTTATTTTTATTCAAGGGTGGCGATTATTTTGCAAGTGGAATGGATCTTGTAAAAGAGAAAGATGGAGAAAAGATGCCAGTGCAGTTATGGAGTACAGTGTTGTCATGGGATAGAGAAGATGCAATCTTTCTAAAGTTTGATAAGTATTTTCCATCTAAGATTAGAACTCTCCTCTATTCAGAGAATCCAAGAGTCCCCAAGGTTCTTTTGGAATTTCTTAGGCCAAAAGAGTTTGCAGAAAATATAAAAATTGTTCACAATTGGGGTGATATTTACTTATACCCTATCTCCATAGTTTTCAAAGTATATGGTTTCAAAGGCACTCCATTTTTGTTACCCTATCAGGTCCCTCTTAAAATGGGAATTGCAGAGATCCTAAGACAGATTGGTGGTTTGCAAGAGCCAGAGTTAATAGGCAGAGGTAAAGGGACCATTTTCCCTACAACTACCATAGCACACCAATTTGTGATAGTTAAAGGAGGTTGGAAGTGTTTTGGAGATTTCCTTCAACCGTATCATTTGTCAACTGCAATATCCCGGTGTGCTGACCTTGAAGACTTCTTCAATGGCATGTTCAGAAAGAGGGCAATATGCAGAGGTAAACCCCACCAATTCCAAATTCCTGAAGACCTCCTTAGGAATGAGTTTGATCTAGATGAGCAAGAATTGAGGAAGGAAAAGTAGGTGGCTTAGAAAAAGGCCTTAGATTTTGTACATCAATTTGATACTAGCTATGACCCATTGTCTAGCTTCCACCCTTTTGAGGAGAAGATAAAGTTCCTAATTCTTTGTTTTGAGGATGTGATGCAGACTTTGAAAGAAAAGAGGGAGGTTGTAATTAAAAACAACCCTAAGAAAGAAAGATTGGTTCTAAGTAGGTCTGCATCCACTAGAGAAATCCCTCCTGGTGATTACATGTTGCATAAGAAGTCCAACTATAGTGTGTTGGTGCCTACAACTGGGGAGCCCTCGATTTCAAAGGGGAAGAGGAAGATATAGGATGTCATTGACATTCAAGATAGCCCAAAGAAATAGATAGTGGGAAAAGAAATACAATTTGATGAACCTTTGTACTCTCCATCTCAATCCCCTATCCATATAGGAGATGAACAGGCAATAGTTGACCAACTATTACATTTAGGCAGCCTTGGAGAGATAGCATATACGTATGATGAAGTGGAAGAGGGAATGCCAGAAGAGCCCCCTACTGCTGAAATGAACATTGTAATGCCCATACCCTAGTCGGACTTTTACAACCCGTTTAACCTTGATTGACTTCCTATGTGGCATTCTCGAATGGTAGATTAACCGATATGCAATGTGTAGTTTAGATAATATAAATAAACTGAGCATACTTATTATTGTGCTCTTGCATCGATTCTCGTGTAAATGTAATTGTTCCTAACCCTTGTGATAAATCTTGAGCTAACGTCTTCATTGAATATGTATTTGTATATGCATGCTTGTATGAATTCATGGGTGCAGGAGATTTGCAGGTACAACATCGCTTAGGACAAGGTTCATCTCCTTTGGAATTTGCAAGGTTGAGTATGCTCGTTCATCTTTTGAATTCGGATTTAGTGGTCATATAACTCTCGTCTTGCCTTAGCCATGGTTAGGTGAGCATCGTGTGTGGATTCGTGGGGCTTGCTTTTCATTGGGATGCGTGTCGAGAGACTTGGAGGACTTCTTCGATTTGCGTGTCCTGCGCGAGGTAAGTGAGGTTTGTTATCCTAAGTATTAAATTCAAATTTATGAGTAGACGTGCACATTAGTGATATGGAAATTTAAATAGGTAGTTTCTTTATATGATTAATCATTAATTTAAAGAGATTGTTTTAAATTGTTATTGTAGCAAGCTTAAGGTATTTAACTGGGGTTAGTGTGCTCATTTATGCATTTGTAACATTTATGCATTTATAGTTGAGAAATTAGAAGAAACAAGACTCTTGCATTAGATTAGTCATTTATTTAAAAATGTCGCTTTATTATGTTATAGCGAGTTAATTTAATAGCTAATTTTAAAATAACGAATTTATTGAGTTATGCATTTTAGAAAGGAAAAATTTTAAAGTCATTGGAGAGATAGAATTAAATTACTCATTTTCGCATTTTGGAAGAGAAAGGGGTAAATTAGTATTATTTAAAAGAAATTATTTCTTTTTTTTACTTGTAAAGTCGATATAATATAAAAGTTTGATTTTTAGAAAATTAAGTTAATCAAAACGCCTTATCCGGTCAATAGTTCCAAAATATAATTGTAGAACTAAATCGATATTGAGAAATTAAAAATTTAAAAAGAAATAGAAGCATTATAATTTTAATAAGGAAAACAAATGAGATGTATTAAATAAGGTAAATGAATGACTTCCATTTCATTTTCATTCATTTTATTTCAAAAATAAATGCCTAATTTCGAAATTAAAAATTAGGGCAAAATTAGGGTTTCACTTTTTAACCTAGTTTTGGAGACATTTTTGGGGGTTCTTTGGCTTGGGAGCTTTTGGGAAAAAAAATGGGAGATTTGCATAGGAGTTGCAGGTGGAGCTCTTTGTCAAAGAAATCCCTTCCCGGAATGCATTTGGAGGTAGGATTCTAACTACCCGTTTGTTTGTTTTTGTTTTTTTTTTGTTTTGATCTCCATGAAATGTTGAGAAAAGATAAGAAAGAAATGTTTTTTTTTTAAAAACCATGAAGGTTCTTGAAGATTAGTTTTAGATTCAGTTTTGGAAGCTTGTGTTCTTGGATTCAAGTTTTGACATGGCTGCTTGGGCATTCAGAAGGGAGAAAATCTTCCCCAATCCTTGTTGATATGTTCTGGAAATATATATATAAAAAAAAAAAAATAGAAAAGAAAGAAACAAGAAATGGCTGACTGTGTGTGTGTGTATTTTCTTTTTAGTATTCATTTTCAAAAAAAAAATAAAATAAAATAAAATAAAATTTAAAAAAAAAAATGAAAACAAAAAAAAAGGGAATTTTTTTTTAGGGTTTCGGGGGGGGGGAGCCGAAGCTCTACCCTCCCCTTCCCCGCGGCGCTGTGTGGCTCGCAGTCTACCTGCGACCACAGCGTGGCCCGCAGGGAACCCTGCGTCCACGTTGTGGGCCGCAGGGAAACCTGCGACCACAGCGTGGCCCGCAGGAAGCCCTGCGTCCACGCTGTGGGCCGCAGGGAGACCTGCGTCCACAGCGTGGCTTGCAGGGAACTTGCGTTCCGCACTGTGGGCCCACAGGTTTCGCCCATATAAAATAAACGTTGTTTATAAAATTGTTGTTTTTATATAATTTTTTTTAGAAAAACAAAAATATATATATATATATATATATGTTATAAGTCATGGGGAAGATGCAAAAAAAAAAAAGGGGTATTATGGTGGAAAAGTTCATTTTATTGAAAATTAGTTTACTTAATTTTTATTTTGTTAAATATTGTTATATATATATATATATATCAATCACAAAGTTTGTGTAGATATATAGATTTGTTGGTTTTTTAACATATCATTAGACATGTAATGTTAAATTTATATTGATCACATATAATTTTGGAACCAAACCTAATAGGGGAGTAAACTTGGAGAAGAGACCAAATATTGTCGGTATTTGAAAACCCTTGAGATAAAACCCCATTGCTAACATCATGGAATATACTTTAACAAGAAGTTGTTCTTCTTTTAAATAATCATTGTCTATCAAATTTAATGATTAAGATCTCCCGATAATCTTACAAATGAAAACTAAAGTACAGGAGAGTATGAAATTTGAATCGAAATTATCTTCGTATGTTTTGTAATTACTTCGTGGGTCTAGTCTCCATTTAAGGTACCACCGGTTAAGAAATCCTTGTCTTTTTTTTACTTGATGTATTTAATAGGATCCATTACAAAAGGGATCATTATGTAATTAACGTCCGAGGTGCCTGTTGTATATTGATTTTATTCGCCTATGTGGAAAGATGTAAAAGACTCATAAATCATGTATTTTTAACCACATAATACCAAAGGGGTCTTGCAGTTGAGCAGACCCGGAGATGTAGCCCATCTGGGGTGAACTCCGAGATCATACCTGTGTTATGCGATGTTTATAGTGTGCCTTGTTTTATGTTTTAAAATATCATGAATGGTTGAATTCTTGCATAAGTGTATGGTGAAAATTTAATGAATTCAAATTTAAGTGCATAACATTATTCATATGGATAAATGCAGTTGTTTAAGTTCATAAAACGTTGTGAATTATGAATATGGCAAAGTATTTAAATATTGAAATTAAAGTTGTGGAAAAAGTAATTTGATAATGTTAAATTAAATGGTAATAGTGGAAAGACTCTTGCTGGAATACTTTATGGGATTAACTTGATATTAAGTATATAAATGGAATGAATCTACAAAGGAAACCAAGATAAAATTTATGTCACAAACTCGTAGATGGAAATCTAGATGATGAACATCATATAATTAACTATCTTCTACCTTAGAAAATGAATCACGCCATGTCAGTTATGTTTCGTTACATTGGATAAATTTGTTAAGTTATTTCACGTTTAAATCTTAACAATAATCCTCACCGAATTAATTTGATAATTGTGTGGACTCAATCAAGTATTCATGTTGTATATTGAATGAATATACTTAGTAATTTATGTTGTAATTATAATCCATAACCCTCACCGGATTACTTTTATAACCGGGTGAACCCAACCAGAAAACCCATATGTTAATCTTTATAAAAGGAGCCCCTCATGTTGCTAAGATTGAACTAGAATGGGACACGTCATCTTTATTATGTTTCATTATATTGGGTATAGTTGTTTGGTCAATTACGATTAATCTTAACAAATCAACCCTACCGAAATTTAACTTGATAATTGGCGAAACTCAACTAGTCCACCCTAATTATAACTCCAATAAATGAATTTCTTTATGATTGTTAAAGATGAACTGAAAAAGAAGGGATTCAATTAGTTGTTGATACATTAAATCTAATTAAAGAATCTCTCTCACATTATATTCATTTAACGATAAAAAAAGTGATATGCAACAAGATAATTGTAATTCAATCCTAGTGGGAGAGCATCTCTTGGAATTTATACTTTAATCTTGAAATGTAGATATTATCTTGCTAACTATACCTTAAGTTAAAGGATGAACTCTTGTGACTCTATACATTTTCAACGTAATGATTTTAGCCATCTAGTAGTATTATTTTAAAACTTCAAATGACTCCTATGGCTATTCACATTTTATCTTTCATTTAAGAGCTGCAACTCATTAGTTGGCTACGCATGAAATCGAATCAAGGGGCCTCGCTCTATTAGTTGTAGTCAATCCTTAAGGAATGAACTTTTCTTATTAACCATACTTTTTAATATTTAAGAAAGGTATCAAATGTGAGTGAATCCCTTAAAATCAAATGATGGAACCCTCGCTTTACTAAGCATAGATTAACCTTGAATGAATGAATCTCATTAGGCATATTTTTAAAACACTAAAGGATGAAATCAATTGTGAATGGATACCACAACCCAAGGAATGAAATTTATGAACCCCTTTGGGGGGGGCCTCCTAATGTAATTATGAAATTAAGTGCATTGGATAAATAACTCCTCGATGGCCTCCTAACCTCTAAAGTAAATGACACCTCCTAAAATTTTAAGACGTCATATCTTTGAACACATATGTAATTAAGGTCTATGCATTATCCCGTAATTAAGATATCCAGAATTAATGGATCTGATGACGCAAGTTGAGTTAGGTGTAAGGTTATGTAATCGTGTTAGGAAACCTCTTAGGATTGTTTGAGCCTTCCGCTGTGATATCTAAGTTGACAGATAACTCCGATGTATTTTAATGTCGTGCCTAATTATGAATTGAGTTAACTTCAGCTATCTTAATGTTGTAACTTTTCATTAACTCTCTTAATTATTATAAAAAAAAAAAAAAAATTTACACTCTATTTGAGTGTTTTTAACTTAAACCCTTAGGGGTTTCCTGGTGGGGCATTACATTTGGTATCAGAGCCCATGTTGCAACATTGGGATCTCTGGTTTCGCTTGTGCCCTTAGTTGGTGTGTGTGTGTCTATCTTATGTTGTATGCTTGTCCACCTTGATGTGAGAGCGTGATTTAACCAACCCTATTTGTGTGTAACATGTGTGATTCACACTTTGTTTTCACCTTATTGATGTGGGTGTTTTGGAAATAATTATGGGTGTTTTGTCTACCTATTAAGGTCTTGGTCTATGACTTCTCTTCTTTGAAAAGGATTCGTATGTACCTTTGTTCTTTCTTTGTTTTACTCTTTTGACTAATCCATCTAAGTTGGTTGTTAATATCTTGAACCTAGAAGTACGAAATGTGTTTGTTTGTGGCTTTGGCTCTATCTTCATGATTGACCACTTGAAAGACTAGAACGACAAATGTTAATGCTTATCTTGTAGTACATTGAGTGATTATGACTCATCTTCTTTTCCCTCTCTAAGTAAATCAAAAGGAATTGATATGTGTAGTTATCTTTTATTTAAGTTTTCTTATTGCAAGAGAAAGGGTGATGTTTCTTGAGCCTTGTGTGAGCCTTATAATGTTTTTGTGTTTAGATGGTGAAAGGGAATGGTTTGGGAGTTAATTTTTGGTTAATGATATAAAATTGTATGGTTGCATTAAAGGGTGCTCCATGTGCTTGGTAGGAGTAATATAATTAAATTTCGTCTTAAGTAAGGTGCTTCAAAATGCGTAAAGTTGATTTTGTGAAAATTGCTTGATGTGGAAGGAAAACCAAAAGAGGACATACTGTAGTAGCTTCAAGAGAAAATTGATGTGCTTCTCAAAAGATTGTTTTATGTGCTCATTAAACTAGTGTGATTTAGGACCTATTAAATGACGCACCATTTAACTTGTTTTGGAATTAGATAATTGCCTTATTATGTTTCGAAAGGAGTAAATAAAAGACTTGTGGAATTGTATGCACTAAATGTGTAAAATATAGTAGATAGCTCTTTATTTACCTCCTTATCATATTATGAAGTTCAATGTTAAATTTGAGGTATTATTGTATTGTAACGTATTACGAATAGTGATTGTGCTTTAGAAGACTTGTATTACAAAAGAAAAAAAATTGATTGTTTTGAATTCTTGTTTAGGAAACTAGAACATTATAGTGCAGCAATAATGATTAGAAATGTCATGTTAGGATGTTTTGGAACCTTCCTAAGGGATAGAAAAATGAAAACCGTGCAACTCAAATGATAAACTTATGTCCGAGCATATGGTGTGATTTTGAAGTTCTTGTGTATTCGTAGGAAATAGTTGATTTTCCAACTCTCTTCCTCCTCTCGTTTAAAATATAGGAATTGTTGTTTTTGAAACACTATTTAGAATGCAGTGATTTAAGAAGAAGTTTTGCTATAATGCATGTGAAATTTTATGTTGCTATGGGCTTCTGATTGAAAGGGGAAAGTTTTCCATCTTGAAAAGGGAAATTGCATAGTTAATAATGTGAATGAAAATGCTTAAGGAAGATTGAGAAAGATATCAGAATGATGTTATTTCTTTGTGTAAATTTAAATTGTTGAAAAATTTTAGAACGTGGATCTAGAGTAAACTTTGTTTGGTGATTCATGTGTTAAACATAATTAAAACTTCCCTTAAGTATATGATAGCATAATGCAAAGTACTCCCTGTAAATGTGACTAAACCAGTAATTGTGCTATTCTGTGTGTGTTGTGAGAAAACCCGTACATGTTTTGTGTGCCCATGGGGTGGTGAAGTAATCAACCATGGGGAATATGTTTGCTTATGAGTATGGGAAACCATACCTATCTATGTGATGTTGCTTATTTGTTTCCTTACTGAGTGCCAACCCACGGGTTGTTGATAAGTCAGTATGTGAAGGGGTAGTAGTAGAAGTCACCATTCCTTGGATAGAATGAACAGCATACGAGCAATGTCGACGCAAAGCGACTTTAGCTTCCCTATTTCGAGGAAAAGCATGGTTTTGTAACGAAACTATAACATAGGTGTACTCAATACTTCCCCTTGTGATGAACCGATTTACGAGGTTCATGTGTGCCAGCCTTATTCCTATCCTTTATCTTGAGCATATAGATGACAGTTTTTGAGCATATTGTTGGATTCCATTGGAGCATTTGTTGCCTTGTCTTCATGAGAGGCGTGGTACTTTCTTACATATTGCAGCATTTGTTGCCTTGTCTTCATGAGAGGTGTGTTATTGTTCTACATAAGTTACCAACTGGCTAGTGTTGGTAGACTTATGGGTAGACCTTAGCCATGTATACCTCTGGCTTACGGTGAGTATCCTGAGAGGAACATCGCTATGCGGAGTGTGACCAGTGCGTGCCTTATCCGCGGGGTACACTGCCATGCGGGATACGTCCATTGTGTGCTTTGTCCGCTTGGAGTATTGCCATGCCGTGCTGAGACACGATGCAGGATGTAGTAGACATTGCCATGCGGCCTACCAATAGGTATAGGGTAGAGCCATGCCACGTGACAACGTGATGCGGGGTGATGTCGAGGTGCACACTGCCATGCCATGCGGGTGTGTGACTTGGCCACACCACATGATGAGCTACTAGGATAGCTAGACGATTGTTCCTTCCTTCCTCATCGGTGGCTAGCTATTAGTCACATAGTGATGTAATGTGCACTTATGAATTTCTTATATTTATTTATTTATTTATTTTCTTGTGGGCCAGCAATTTATTTTACTTTGACCTTGACAGTTTAGCCACGAACTTGCGATCTTGATTTTACTTGATTTGATGTTGCAAATCCGGAAATTATTTTCTTGTTTTATTGTTGGAATTGACAATTATTACCTTTAATCTTTTGTACTTTGGTGGCTAAACCGGTTTATCCTTGTTCTTTTCATATGCTGGTCTTGTCTTGTAATGTGAATTCCTCTCCAAGAACGTAGGAGACGGGCTTGGATGAGTGTATACGAGGAAGTAGACGCAAGGAACCTTGAGGATGGAGGTATGTGAGGCTGTGAAAACAGCTAAGATCCACTACCTACCTATGAGTGGTGACTATCTCTTGGAGGCTAAACACCTTACACAACAAGGGATATTCACGAGGGACTTGTATGGAAGGTGGCACTGCTATGGTGTACCCTAGCACCATCAAGCCCTCGAGTGAGATGTTGGATATTTGTTGATCATGTATTTATTCTGAGAGCAGGCATTGAGATGTGGATCATATATGTTACCTTTGACCGAGCATTAGACATGCTCACATGTGGCCTATTGTGTTGTGCAAACCAGTCTTGTGGATGGATATTATGTGTAATCATGGATTAAATGGTATTAACTTGTCACTATGTTATGGGACATAGTCATTGGAAAGGTTCTTGTATGTCTGAAAAATGTAAACAATTGAGCTCTTATGTTGTTCTTATATGTTGAAAAGTTAACTTGGTTGTAAAATTGATATGTGAAGCTAGTTCTATGCGATAAAGTTTTGTGATAGAGATGAATTGGTGAGAGAAATTGACCTTGAGAGCATATTTTCTTGTCATGTTTGATAAATGAGTATGATAACGTGCTTATATGTTTTAATTGCTTTGAATTTGGTGAAATAAAAAAAAAAAAAGGAAAAGTCTCGTATCCTTGCTATGATTGAGTGTAAATTATAGAATATTTGAAGGTGTGAATGATGTTAGATGCATTTTTATTGATGAATAATGTTTTAAATTGTTGACAAAATAGTTGTTTGTGCAAATTGATAATTGATAATTGAGTTTAAGGACTAATGAGTGTTGCAGGACTTCCATTTAACTTTGCGACTTCCAGGAGTAAGTTGGAACCTAGGGGGGGAGGATGTAATGCCCATACCCTAGTCGGACTTTTAAAACCCGTTTAACCTTGATTGACTTCCTATGTGGCATTCTCGAATGGTATATTAACCGATATGCAATGTGTAGTTTAGATAATATAAATAAACTGAGCATACTTATTATTGTGCTCTTGCATCGATTCTCGTGTAAATGTAATTGTTCCTAACCCTTGTGATAAATCTTGAGCTAACGTCTTCATTGAATATGTATTTGTATATGCATGCTTGTATGAATTCATGGGTGCAGGAGATTTGCAGGTACAACATCGCTTAGGACAAGGTTCATCTCCTTTGGAATTTGCAAGGTTGAGTATGCTCGTTCATCTTTTGAATTTGGATTTAGTGGTCATATAACTCTCGTCTTGCCTTAGCCATGGTTAGGTAAGCATCGTGTGTGGATTCGTGGGGCTTGCTTTTCATTGGGATGCATGTCGAGAGACTTGGAGGACTTCTTCGATTTGCGTGTCCTGCGCGAGGTAAGTGAGGTTTGTTATCCTAAGTATTAAATTCAAATTTATGAGTAGACGTGCACATTAGTGATATGGAAATTTAAATAGGTAGTTTCTTTATATGATTAATCATTAATTTAAAGAGATTGTTTTAAATTGTTATTGTAGCAAGCTTAAGGTATTTAACTGGGGTTAGTGTGCTCATTTATGCATTTGTAACATTTATGCATTTATAGTTGAGAAATTAGAAGAAACAAGACTCTTGCATTAGATTAGTCATTTATTTAAAAATGTCGCTTTATTATGTTATAGCGAGTTAATTTAATAGCTAATTTTAAAATAACGAATTTATTGAGTTATGCATTTTAGAAAGGAAAAATTTTAAAGTCATTGGAGAGATAGAATTAAATTACTCATTTTCGCATTTTGGAAGAGAAAGGGGTAAATTAGTATTATTTAAAAGAAATTATTTCTTTTTTTTACTTGTAAAGTCGATATAATATAAAAGTTTGATTTTTAGAAAATTAAGTTAATCAAAACGCCTTATCCGGTCAATAGTTCCAAAATATAATTGTAGAACTAAATCGATATTGAGAAATTAAAAATTTAAAAAGAAATAGAAGCATTATAATTTTAATAAGGAAAACAAATAAGATGTATTAAATAAGGTAAATGAATGACTTCCATTACATTTTCATTCATTTTATTTCAAAAATAAATGCCTAATTTCGAAATTGAAAATTAGGGCAAAATTAGGGTTTCACTTTTTAACCTAGTTTTGGAGACATTTTTGGGGGTTCTTTGGCTTGGGAGCTTTTGGGAAAAAAATGGGAGATTTGCATAGGAGTTGCAGGTGGAGCTCTTTGTCAAAGAAATCCCTTCCCGGAATGCATTTGGAGGTAGGATTCTAACTACCCGTTTGTTTGTTTTTTTGTTTTTTTTTGTTTTGATCTCCATGAAATGTTGAGAAAAGATAAGAAAGAAATGTTTCTTTTTTAAAAACCATGAAGGTTCTTGAAGATTAGTTTTAGATTCAGTTTTGGAAGCTTGTGTTCTTGGATTCAAGTTTTGACATGGCTGCTTGGGCATTTAGAAGGGAGAAAATCTTCCCCAATCCTTGTTGATATGTTCTGGAAATATATATATATAAAAAAAAAAATAGAAAAGAAAGAAACAAGAAATGGCTGACTGTGTGTGTGTGTGTATTTTCTTTTTAGTATTCATTTTCAAAAAAAAAATAAAATAAAATAAAATAAAATTTAAAAAAAAACGAAAACAAAAAAAAGGGGAATTTTTTTTTAGGGTTTCGGGGGGGGGAGCCGAAGCTCTACCCTCCCCTTCCCCGTGGCGCTGTGTGGCTCGCAGTCTACCTGTGACCACAGTGTGGCCCGCAGGGAACCCTGCGTCCATGCTGTGGGCCGCAGGGAAACCTGCGACCACAGCGTGGCCCGCAGGGAGCCTTGCGTCCACGCTGTGTGCCGCAGGGAGACCTGCGTCCACAGCATGGCTCGCAGGGAACCTGCATTCCGCATTGTGGGCCCACAGGTTTCGCCCATATAAAATAAACGTTGTTTATAAAATTGTTGTTTTTATATAATTTTTTTTAGAAAAACAAAAAAATATATATATATGTTATAAGTCATGGGGAAGATGCAAAAAAAAAAAAGGGGTATTATGGTGGAAAAGTTCATTTTATTGAAAATTAGTTTATTTAATTTTTATTTCGTTAAATATTGTTATATATATATATATATATATGTATATATATATATATATATATGTGTGTATATATATATATATATATATATATCAATCACAAAGTTTGTGTAGATATATAGATTTGTTGGTTTTTTAACATATCATTAGACATGTAATGTTAAATTTATATTGATCACGTATAATTTTGGAACCAAACCTAATAGGGGAGTAAACTTGGAGAAGAGACCAAATATTGTCGGTATTTGAAAACCCTTGAGATAAAACCCCATTGCTAACGTCATGGAATATACTTTAACAAGAAGTTGTTCTTCTTTTAAATAATCATTGTCTATCAAATTTAATGATTAAGATCTCCCGATAATCTTACAAATGAAAACTAAAGTACAGGAGAGTATGAAATTTGAATCGAAATTATCTTTGTATGTTTTGTAATTACTTCGTGGGTCTAGTCTCCATTTAAGGTACCACCGGTTAAGAAATCCTTGTCTTTTTTTTACTTGATGTATTTAATAGGATCCATTACAAAAGGGATCATTATGTAATTAACGTCCGAGGTGCCTGTTGTATATTGATTTTATTCGCCTATGTGGCAAGATGTAAAAGATTCATAAATCATATATTTTTAACCACATAATACCAAAGGGGTCTTGCAGTTGAGCAGACCCAGAGATGTAGCCCATCTGGGGTGAACTCCGAGATCATACCTGTGTTATGCGATGTTTATAGCGTGCCTTGTTTTATGTTTTAAAATATCATGAATGGTTGAATTCTTGCATAAGTGTATGGTGAAAATTTAATGAATTCAAATTTAAGTGCATAACATTATTCATATGGATAAATGCAGTTGTTTAAGTTCATAAAACGTTGTGAATTATGAATATGGCAAAGTATTTAAATATTGAAATTAAAGTTGTGGAAAAAGTAATTTGATAATGTTAAATTAAATGGTAATAGTGGAAAGACTCTTGCTGGAATACTTTATGGGATTAACTTGATATTAAGTATATAAATGGAATGAATGTACAAAGGAAACCAAGATAAAATTTATGTCACAAACTCGTAGATGGAAATCTAGATGATGAACATCATATAATTAACTATCTTCTACCTTAGAAAATGAATCACGCCATGTCAATTATGTTTCGTTACATTGGATAAATTTGTTAAGTTATTTCACGTTTAAATCTTAACAATAATCCTCACCGGATTAATTTGATAATCGTGTGGACTCAATCAAGTATTCATGTTGTATATTGAATGAATATACTTAGTAATTTATGTTGTAATTATAATCCATAACCCTCACCGGATTACTTTTATAACCGGGTGAACCCAACTAGAAAACCCATATGTTAATCTTTATAAAAGGAGCCCCTCATGTTGCTAAGATTGAACTAGAATGGGACACGTCATCTTTATTATGTTTCATTATATTGGGTATAGTTGTTTGGTCAATTACGATTAATCTTAACAAATCAACCCTACCGAAATTTAACTTGATAATTGGCGAAACTCAACTAGTCCACCCTAATTATAACTCCAATAAATGAATTTCTTTATGATTGTTAAAGATGAACTGAAAAAGAAGGGATTCAATTAGTTGTTGATACATTAAATCTAATTAAAGAATCTCTCTCACATTATATTCATTTAACGATAAAAAAAGTGATATGCAACAAGATAATTGTAATTCAATCCTAGTGGGAGAGCATCTCTTGGAATTTATACTTTAATCTTGAAATGTAGATATTATCTTGCTAACTATACCTTAAGTTAAAGGATGAACTCTTGTGACTCTATACATTTTCAACATAATGATTTTAGCCATCTAGTAGTATTATTTTAAAACTTCAAATGACTCCTATGGCTATTCACATTTTATCTTTCATTTAAGAGCTGCAACTCATTAGTTGGCTACGCATGAAATCGAATCAAGGGGCCTCGCTCTATTAGTTGTAGTCAATCCTTAAGGAACGAACTTTTCTTATTAACCATACTTTTTAATATTTAAGAAAGGTATCAAATGTGAGTGAATCCCTTAAAATCAAATGATGGAACCCTCGCTTTACTAAGCATAGATTAACCTTGAATGAATGAATCTCATTAGGCATATTTTTAAAACACTAAAGGATGAAATCAATTGTGAATGGATACCACAACCCAAGGAATGAAATTTATGAACCCCTTTGGGGGGGGCCTCCTAATGTAATTATGAAATTAAGTGCATTGGATAAATAACTCCTCGATGGCCTCCTAACCTCTAAAGTAAATGAACGCCTCCTAAAATTTTAAGACGTCATATCTTTGAACACATATGTAATTAAGGTCTATGCATTATCCCGTAATTAAGATATCCAGAATTAATGGATCTGATGACGCAAGTTGAGTTAGGTGTAAGGTTATGTAATCGCGTTAGGAAACCTCTTAGGATTGTTTGAGCCTTCCGCTGTGATATCTAAGTTGACAGATAACTCCGATGTATTTTAATGTCGTGCCTAATTATGAATTGAGTTAACTTCAGCTATCTTAATGTTGTAACTTTTCATTAACTCTTTTAATTATTATAAAAAAAAAAAAAAAAATTTACACTCTATTTGATTGTTTTTAACTTAAACCCTTAGGGGTTTCTTGGCAGGGCATTACAAATATCACTATTAATGAGTTCAAAGGCTAGGAGTGGGATCTTGAGATCAAACAAGCCAGTGAAGATTTCTTGGCTGACAATAACTTTGTCACATCAGGACCTTTCATGCAATTTGTGTGGAAGTAGAACATTGATAAGTTTAATGCTAGGTGTGAAAAGAGGAAAAGTGAGTAGCCTCATAGAGATCCAGCTGTTCTGGAGGAGGAAATAAAGCAAGAAATGACTGATGAGTTTAAGACCATCACTCCTGAGTAGGGAAGAGACATGGTGGCACAGGTTGGGGTACTCATTCTCCCTGAATGGGACATAGCAGATGCCTTGGTATTGGAGGCAGTAAGAAAAGAGACCAAACCTATGGAAGGAGTCACTTTCAGCAAAGATAATGTTGCACAGGTCATGTCGTCTCTTAAAAGAGATGAGAATAAGAGAAATAAGGACACCCCAAGGTCAAGTTACCTTGGTGGAATGATAGTGAAAAGAGTTTAGAGCACTGGGGTAGTAGAAGCTGCTAGCACTATGCTAGAAACTACAAAGTTTAGTGTTACAGTAGCAGAAAGGGAGGCTAAGAAAAAGGTAGATCTCCAGGTTAAGCTGGAGACAGTTTTAAAAGCCTATAATAGTGCCAAGGAAGAGGTAAGGAGTAAAGACAGCATCATTGCCAAGCTACAAAACCAGTTGGCAGAATAGTACCATCAAGGTGAGTCTTTAACACTGATGATCTCCTCTTCTCTTGCAAGACCTCCAACTACCAGCCCCATTATTGAGTTTCCACCATCTCCAACACCTTCTGGCTCTCAATTGGTTGAGATTACTCCTTAGGAGTTGGAGGATTTAATCTCAGGCCGTATATGCAAAGAAATATGAGGAAAGAGTAAGGGCTACAATTTTAAGTTTTACTAACACCATAGGGGCCTCATTATTGTATAACATGAGCGAGATTCTAGATATGTGGAATGAGCTTAATGGAGATAAGGCCATTTTAATGCCTATTTTTGACAAATGGAAGCCTAGAGGGCAGGATTTGGAGCTTATTTGTGTATCCTATGATGAAGCAGGGGCTGATCCTATCATCAAATCCACTTATAAAACCATAAAGGATCTATTAAAATTAGCAGAAGGAATAGATAATGCTGACATGAAGATCAATTTGTACAAGAAGGAGTACATGATCAGGTTTTTAAATTGCTCCCAGGAGGTTTTGTCAGCCCTAACCAATTGAATAACAAACAAGTATGGCTTAAGGAATTAGAAGCCAAATTGTCAGCTAGAATAAAAGGAATTATTAGCTTAGAAGATTCTTCCTTCTTTGTTGTAACAATTAAGGAGATACAGAGAATCAAATCTCATTATGGTTTTCTCAATTCAGAGGTTAACAAAATGAGAAATTCTTGGAAAAGGTTAGCCAAGGCAAAAGCAAAAGTGATTAACTTTGCATGGTCGGCTGATGATGTATACAATAAGTGGACAAGAAAATATGCCATACAAGATGTGGAGCCATTAGAAGAGGTTGCAACTGGACAACAAGTAGAAGAAGTTGTGGAGGTTGAAAAGGACTTGTAACCGCATTTGTAAAAGATTTTGTAACTTCTTCTTGAGAAGAAATAATTGTAACAAACTCTCCTAGGAAAGTCTGAAGCTTTGTATGCATCCATATTGTTATAAATGGATACCAAGACTAGTTAGAGATGATCGCAAAGAATTGTAAGAAAACGATGTAGAAATTTATCTGAGCTTTTCCAAGTTTTTAATGCAGATTCAAAGGTTTCTTGTAATACTTTTTTGAAGAAAATATCAATATACAGACCATTGGTTTTGAGTTAAAACTTTGTGTTGTCTTCAAATGTGTTTGCAAGTGTTTACTATTTCATTCTAAATAATGTAGGGTTATTTTGTTTGAATAGGGGTTGTAAGGCAACTTTCAGTAGATGTGTTTCTTAGCTTTTCCCTTTAGGAGGGGAATTAAATATGCACGAATCACTTCTACCAGTAAATTCCTTGTGAGATATTCTGAATCTTGATGAGCATAGTTTAATTTGGTATGAATAAATTCTTATGTGTGTCAGGCATATATAGGGATCTACAGAAGCCAAACTAATGGGATATGTATAGATATTTGATTATGGGAGTATTGTTTGAACTTAGATGACTCTATGACCTTCGATAAGGCACTAGTATAGATCAAGGTTGTCTATTACATATTTTGTAGGTCAATACTGAATATGAGTATAATTTTCACTCCTTTGTTTCAGATAGTTTTAAGGTGATTAGATCCACTGGTTTTCTAGACTGGTTTGTTGTGGATTTATCTTGTAAAAGTGTGAATTTAGTTCACAAAGGTATACACGCCTGGACTTTGAGTAGGTCTGAAGTGTAGAAGGTTAAATCAAACCTTGTCATATGTTGTCCTGGAAGTTTGTTTCTCTTTAATATCTCTTCTGCACAGAGTTATCATATCATTATAAGGATGTTGAAGTGAATCAGATTTTGAAGACAACTTAAGTGGCGACTCTACTAGGGAGAGTCACAATAAGGACCCAGATGCAAATTTGTGTTTAAATTTATAAAGAAAATCACTATGTGTTTGTGGATTAGATCAATGCGTTAGTGAATATAGAAGTGGTGATTGGAGGTCTCTATCTAGAAGTTCCCTCTATTTTCCTTTGATATATGATTTTGGTCTGAAGATTTCTGACATTTTTTCAAAGCTTGTTTTCATAATTCCCATAGTCTTGTGGGTGGTGACTCTGTTATCTTGGAACCAGTCCTTGTGAAATATAAAAAGAAAGGAAGACAAGCACAATGCAACGAGGAAAAAACACCAGATCATTCATGAAGAAGCACCCTCATGAAACTTTGCAAGAAGGTTTGCCAGAATAGTCACGAAGAGGTCAGAAGAGATCAGTGCTCCATGAACCATCAAATGCTACTTGGGTGCAAAAGAATAACAATATCGGTAAGATACCTGATCGACCTGTTTATGCAAAGTCTAATTCTTCTTCCAGAGAATCTAAACATGATATATTAGGTTTCCATTCTAGATTGTTTGGAAATATAGATAATGCTCATGCTGTAAATCAAGATATATCTCATGTTAGTGTGTCTGCGAGAGATAGGACTAGTTCAAATGCAATTAGACATTCTATTCTGAGGACAATTGACGGAAACATCAGCTTGATTGATATAGATCAAGTCAATTTATCTAAATCTGAGGAGAATTTCCCTGATGAAGATGAAGTGTCACAAGAAATAGAAACTTTAAATAAGAGAGTTCATCACTTAATCTCCCTAAGAGCCCAAAAGGAAGCAAATAAGGAGAAGGAAGTCAAAGCTAAATTAATGGAGAGAGATAGGCTTCTTAGACAGATAGTTGATCTTGAAGTATTGGCCAAAGAAAAAGAAAAGAGTGATGAGGAAGGCCCTGTAGTCAGAGAAATTCTGATCCCCAAGGCTAAGCCAGCATATAGGTCAGTAGTCCAGCCAAATAAGGAAATGCTCAGTGATTCACAACCTCGTAGGAATAATGTTGATAAAGGAAAGTAGAAATGGGTGGATGATGGAACTAGATCTAAAAACACTGAAGAGATTTCTCAAATGCTATCAGTACATGAGAGAGAGATGGAAAGAATGAGGAAGGAAAAAGAGGATCTCCAAATGGAACTAGAGAAAGCTCAATTGGAAGCAGCTAATCAGGAAGTGAAAAGAAAAATTAGTTATTTAAAAGCTCCCCCTATCATTTTTCCATCAGAAGATCTTAGTAAGCCTGATCCTCAACAAATTTCCCCTCCCCCAGTTAAGATTCAGCCTACTGTGCCTGCTAATACAGCATCAGTGAGTCAAACCCCTGTGAACAATCAGCATGGTCAAGTATCTCAGTCCCTAATTCCAAAAGTCAAAATGAACATGGGAAATAATAATGTTGCTTCCCCTTTTCAAAGGAGACTTATCAATTTAGAACACTATAGGCAACTATTTTTTGATGGGATCCCAGGATATCCCAACCATATTCCTACTGAGTTAAGAGACGGACTCCATAAATTTGCTGGAAATAATGAAATTAGTGCTGAAGAACATTTAAAATCTTTTGGGGACCTAATAAATGATTATGAGATAGTGAATGAAGATGTTATCATGAAATTGTTTGTTCAGTCCTGTAAAGCAGAAAATCGCGGTCGAACCCTAGTTGGTCTCCCCTCTTCTAACTCCAAGGAGAGAGAAGGGAGGTTCGCTAGGATTCGATGGGTTTTCACTTAGGAGGAAGACTTTACATTCAAAAGAGGGGTTGAAACTCATAAGATCCAATCCCACACAATGTAAGATTGGATGCTAAATGAATTTCAAGGGTTTGGAAAGCAAAGCTACCCTCTTTTGTAAAGAATGTTGATTAAGGAAATTAAGCTAAGGATGCATAGAAAGTCATAAAGATTCGCTTATAAACTGAGTTTAGGTTATAGGATGAAGCTGCGGACCTAGAATTAGTAGTAGAATGTCGATACGGCGCTGTCCTGCAAATTTGAGCAAAAGTTGTCAGGACGATGGCGCCCGGCGCCACGGTCCTCCGAAAAATCCGCGAAACGAAGGGGGATCTGTTCGTCTCTGCACAAGGATTCCAGATCTTCAATTTCAGCCGCGTACCTGCAACCTACACACAAAAAAGCGAAGACGATTGGGGGGTTAGGGATTAGGGGTTTGCCTTTAGGTCAAACCCCGGTTTTGGAATTAACCAAGAAATGAGCAAGAGCTGTAAATGTAAATGACTGTAAAACAAGTACTAATACCTTGTTCTAAGGATGTTTGTATCCTTATGTGCAAAGGTTTAGATGTTGTATGTTGTAGTATGTGGCATGTAATAAGTGATCTCCTCTTCAATGGTTGAATCCTTGACTTGAATGCAACACTTAGCCTTGAATGGAGACTTGGAATGATCAATTGCTTGAATGCTTGAATGCTTGAGTATAGTTTCCACGCTTTTCACATATGTCCTTCTCATGCCAAATGAGAGAGAAAAATGTAGTTTATATACTTGTCAATTAGGGTTGATAGACTGATTTTCCCGACCTTAGGCCGACCAGGGAAGTATATTTCCAAATTGCAATCAAAAAGACCCGATATCACTTAGGAAACTGGGCCCAAAATAGGACCCAGGGACCAGGGCGCTGGGCGCCATGGTCCTAGAGGACCAGGGCGCTGGGCGCTCTGGTCCCACCTCCAGGACAGTGGGGTGCAAGGAGGTTCAGGCCAATGGTGCTTGAAAAATGCAGTTTTCAGTGTCGTGAGCAAGTTTTGGGGTCTCCATTCAGGTTGCGTGTTGCGTCGCCATCGTGAAGACTGAAATGCAGTCGAAATTGCAAGTGTCACAATTTTAGGACGCTACATTTAGCCCCCACTTTAGCGGGAGTATGTATGCTCATACTTCCGGTAAAGTACAAGGAAACAACGTTGAAAGACTTTCACCACGTCAAGGAGGCAAGATACACCAAGCCCCCAGTGGACTAAGGATCTTACGAC
This sequence comes from Cryptomeria japonica, assembly GCF_030272615.1. NCBI lineage: Eukaryota > Viridiplantae > Streptophyta > Pinopsida > Cupressales > Cupressaceae > Cryptomeria > Cryptomeria japonica. The sequence continues at coordinate 349,682,472 of NC_081410.1, forward strand.
TTCGATTGACAAAGTAAAAGGGAAGATCACGAGGGAGAACCATGACTGTCAGTAGTAAGGTTCCCTCACTATGAGTCATGCAAAAGAAATACCAAAAATCTTCAAGACAAAGCTAAGTTTGCCAAGAAATTTTCAAGTATCTTTGAAAGGATAGATAGGGTGTATGCCCCCCTACGTTAAAGCGATTGTACACGCCTCAACGGGGGTGATTGTTTTAACGTAGTGATACACATAAGAAATGAGAAAGGAAAAGGAGCACGTTATCGCAAAGATTTAGCCCCCAAGTGTGAGATAAACCCAAGGATAATAGACACAAAGCACGAGGTGACTTCGCTTTCCTCGGGGTCAGTATGCTGTATGATAAGTCATGTATATATCATATGGATGTATGCATAATTGTTCTTCATTCCCCAGTCAAGGAAGGTCACCTAGAAGAAGGGAACACATGTGTCTTTTGAGTCAACATGAGAGAGACCAAAGAGATCTCAATGCTTTGCATCATCCTCAAGTAGACAACACTAAGGACAACAAATAGAAGAATGAGAATAACATATAGAAGAAGTAACAAAAGAGAGGAGGAGAGAATCTGCTATGCTAATGTAACTAGTCTAGCATGTCATCTACCCCCCGATCTTGCTGATCAATGTTTCGGGAAGGCAGGGAACACGCTAGAGGAGGAACATCCAACACAGCAGATGGAGCTATCACAAGATCCAAACAAGGGCTATGTTCATGTTCCAAGCCACATTGTTCTTGTCTAGGAGCTAGGATAAGTGCTTTAGAAAATTCATTAGATAAATGGTTATCAACATCAACAAGTTCATATTCGTTATCAGAAGCAAGAGGAGTAACATTTTCATCATGCATAACATTTTCATCTATATCATCATCAAGATTTATAAAAATAGGATCTTTAACTCGCACAGGATCAAGACCATCATGCATCTTATGTTTAGGAGATTTAGGCTCAATATCCGGCTGAGGAGAAAATGGAATAATGCTTGTTGAAGGTGTTTTTCGAGATTGTGAAGTTTGAGAAGCAGCTGCTTGAGCCCTAAGACGATGCTTTCGTCGGCGTTCCCGTGCAGAACAATTACGTCTAGTCTTAGTAGGAAGTGTAGAAGATAGAGGAGGAGGAATGTTCTCATCCTTATCACTTGGGTGTTTAGGTTGTGGTATCTTAGGCTGGATAATAGGAGAAGAAGAAGGTCTCTTCTCTCTATAAAAGGCAGGAGGAGGAACTGCTCCATATAAAGGAAGAATTTTTGGTTTAGGAAGAAGACCAAGTCCATCATGACAAGGAGGTATAGGTCTACTTTTAGAAGATTTATTAGGCATAGACATAGTCACATCCATGGGGACGGGTTGGGAATCTTCTTGAGGAAAGACATTAGTTTTGTCTTTCAAAGGAAGAATTTCCTTCTCAAGAATGATAGGAATGTCAAGTTTAGGTGTTCTAGGTTCACTTAGAGATAGGATCATATCTGTTTTCCACTTTTGATAAGATTTAAAAAGATGATCACTTCACGGAGGAAGAGATTGGAATTGTTTGGGCCAAAAGTAATCAATAGGAACACTAGAGGTTCTTTCAGCTGGTTTAAAGAGACTATGATTGACAGTAACAACTTCACCATTATGGGGAAATTTTAAACACTTATGAATAGGAGAAGCAATAGCTTTCATGGAAGATAGCCAAGGATAGCCAAGCTTCACACGAAATTGTTCGGAAGATGGAATAATAGCAAAGTTCACATCAAGAGATTTATTATGAACCTCAATAGGCAATGTAGTAGAACCAATTGCAGGAGAAGAAAATGCATCAAATAGTTTCACAATCACATCTGTTTTGTCATAGATCACTTGATTCAATTGCAAAGTAAAAAGAAATTCTTTAGTAATAACATTAACCATGCACGAAGGATCAATAAGCACTCCACGGCAAGGTGTATTTTTGACTTTTGCAACTACATATAAAGGACCATCAGGTGCTCTAATGGTTTCACTAGAATCAAATGTGATGGAAGGTTCTTTAGGGATTTCTTGCTGCTCTACAAAGTTAATCACATTCGGAGTCATAGACACAAGACCATCAGATGAGAAAGAGGAATCATTAGCCTCAATCGCATTAGAGGTATGAGAAGGTAATGGATTAGTAAAAATATGAAGATTTTGGTTAGGAGGAGCTACAGATGTGTTGCCTTTATCATTCACTCCAGAAACAGAAATAGTATTATTATCAATCAAATCTTGAATTTTACCCTTTAAAGAAAAACATTTTTCAGTATCATGCCCAGGCTGACGATGAAAGTGACAAAAAGCTTTGTGATCAAAATAAGGTGAAGTAATCTTTGCAGGATCAATTTGTCGTATAGGAGGAAGAGTAAGCACATTTTGTCCCAATAACTTATTCATAATATCGTGCAATGATTCATTCAAAGGAGTATACTTTCTTTCTTTCCTGAAAAATTTAGAAATAGGAGGCACACCTGATGCTGCATTCACATTGTTGTTGATGATGTTTTCATTGAATTTGATGGAATCTCCGTTCGGTTTAAACTTCCCAAATGGTTGTTGACTGCTATCACCCTTATCACTCGGAGCCATAGGATGTGATTGTTCCATTTGACTCATAGTCAGTTGATAATTGTGAAGAGTGGCACACAACTGTTGGAAAGAAGTAAACTCAGAAAATAGAAGTTTGTCTCGAATATCTTTTTGCAAATTAGAAATAAAGATTCTTTGAATATCATTATCAGGCACTGGAAAAGAAATTTGAGCATACAAATGCTTATATCTACCAATGAAATCAGTCACTTTTTCTTTAACACCTTGTTTACAATGCATTAAATCAATCAAAGTAACTTTAGGACTTATATTGTTTTGAAATTGTTGAATGAAAGCATTTGCAAGTTGTTCGAAAGAAGTAATAGAATAAGAAGGCAATGAGCAATACCATTGTAGGGCTTTGTCTCTTAATGTTCTGGTGAATAGTTTTGCAAGCAACCTTTGGTCATAAGCAAAATTAGTACATATTGTTTGAAAAGTCTTAACATGTGTTAGAGGATCTCCTTTACCATTATAAAGCTCCAAATACGGGATTTCAACATGTTTAGGAGGAATAGCTCGAACAATATCAAGAGAAAGTGGGCTCGCAACATCAAATGTGGGCACACTAAACTTAGATTGATTCATAGAGGCAATTTGTTGCTGTAAAGAAGAGACAGTTTGTGCAAGATTATTAATGGTAGCTTCAGTCGAAGAGTTCATATTAGGTGTGTTAGATTGAGATGGAGGTGTGATGTTATTGAAAGAAGGTAAAGAGTAAGGTGGTGGGACCCTATGATAGTCAACCATAGGGGATGATTGGATAGGAGGAACACTACAAGGAGGAATGGAATGGTTAAATGAATTGCCCCCTTGCGTCATGTTCATTTGTGAAGATGTAATAGGAACACTTATTGAAGGAATGAATGAAGAAGTCAGATTGAATGAAGGAATAGGGTTAATTGAAGAAGGAGGATTGCCCCCATGACTAGTGATCACAGGAGGAATGTCTTGTATAGAAGTAGCCATTACGTTTGATGTAAAGGTAGGTATGTTAGCAATAGAAGTGGTCAAAGGAATAGAATGATTGACTTGTGTAGGAGGCTATGTATAACCTAAAGATTCAGCACAACTCTTCATAGGCATCACGTTCGAATTCACAATGTGTGAAATACCACGCAAAATATCAATTCCATTCTTATCACTTTGAAGCATGCGTTTTAGACCCTCAATTAAAGGAAGAGCTTGACTATCGGGATACTCATGAGACATCCATTGGTGAAAATCGTCAAATTGGTTATCCAATTTGGAAAGTTGTTCAACGGAAACTTCATGGAGAGCTTCTTCATCATTCAGAGGATTAGAGGAATTACCCATGTCCTCGTTAAAAAGGCTACTCAAATTAGGTTCCATCTCCTCGGTAGTTAAACCTCAGAAAGACTTAATTCTACGGCTTCTTCTAACGGGATTAGTGTAAGTAGGGCTTGTTGTTGTAAAACTCATGCACTAGAGAGAGAGAAAAGATTTTGAATTTAGAGGTAGCAATTTTCAGTAAAATTAGCCAATCTTCTGGATTTAAGCTGTTAAATGCAATCACGACAGTCTCCCGAAATTTCAGAAAAAATGTCTGGGACTGTGGCGCCTGGAGTGCAACACGGTCCTTGCAACTTTTTTTGAAATTTGCAGGGATGAAAGGTATGATGATTTTAGAGCTAATCTGAAAAAATTGAGTGATTTTACGATCTGTAGATAGGCCAAATTAAAGTTGCAATCTCAAAATTGAACCCTATCAAGATTGTCGAAAAATGCAAAATTTGAATTTTGAAAAAGAGAGGGAAACTGAAATTTTGAATTTTATGATTTTAGAGGGAATGTCAAAAGCAGTGCAAGTTTTGAAATTTAAAAATTGATTCAATTTCACGCAAAATTCAATTTTGAAAGCGGAAATCAAAGTTGTTTTAATTAGGCACTTAATTTCAAAAGTCACAAAATGCAAGAATTTGAATAAAGCACTGAAATTTTGAATGAATGCAAACACAATTTTCAGATTTAGGACAGTAAGAACACAATTTTGACACAAAATTTCAATTTCAACAATTTTTGAATGATTAGGAGCCTTAAACCAAGCAATCACAAGACCAACTTTGACTGTAATTTTGAAAGTGTTATAACTGACAAAATCAGCCAAAATTCTGGATTTTAGCAGGAAAATACAGCAAGATCTCGCTCCTGAAATTTTGGAAAAAATGTCGGGGACGATGGCGCTCGGAGTGCAACATGGTCCTCGCAACTTTTTTCCAAATTTTCAGGGATGCAAGATATTGTGATTTTATTATAGAATCCAAAGTTACAGATGATTTGGAGATGTTTTGATCGGTCAAATTGTCAAACAAAGGTTGAATTAAGAGGGTTTCAAAAATTAGGGTTTTGACATTTAACCACTTAATTTTCAAAATTAAAGTACAGATATGAATTGATAATTTATAATAGAAAAGAAGATCTGAAGCAAGCATTAATAATTAAACATTTCGCAAGTTCAATGTTCAAAAAAAGAAAATTTAGGGTTTTTATGCAATCACCTCTAAAATTTTGCAAAAGATCAAACATGGAAATGTAATCAAGGAATCAATTTTCAGATCTAATCATGAATAATCAGAAAGGATGTTCACGTCGGGTTCACCAAAATGTAAAGCAGAAAATCGCGGTCGAACCCTAGTTGGTCTCCCCTCTTCTAACTCCGAGGAGAGAGAAGGGAGGTTCGCTAGGATTCGATGGGTTTTCACTTAGGAGGAAGACTTTACATTCAAAAGAGGGGTTGAAACTCATAAGATCCAATCCCACACAATGTAAGATTGGATGCTAAATGAATTTCAAGGGTTTGGAAAGCAAAGCTACCCTCTTTTGTAAAGAATGTTGATTAAGGAAATTAAGCTAAGGATGCATAGAAAGTCATAAAGATTCGCTTATAAACTGAGTTTAGGTTATAGGATGAAGCTGCGGACCTAGAATTAGTAGTAGAATGTCGATACGGCGCTGTCCTGCAAATTTGAGCAAAAGTTGTCAGGACGATGGCGCCCGGCGCCACGGTCCTCCGAAAAATCCGCGAAACGAAGGGGGATCTGTTCGTCTCTGCACAAGGATTCCAGATCTTCAATTTCAGCCGCGTACCTGCAACCTACACACAGAAAAGCGAAGACGATTGGGGGGTTAGGGATTAGGGGTTTGCCTTTAGGTCAAACCCCGGTTTTGGAATTAACCAAGAAATGAGCAAGAGTTGTAAATGTAAATGACTGTAAAACAAGTACTAATACCTTGTTCTAAGGATGTTTGTATCCTTATGTGCAGAGGTTTAGATGTTGTATGTTGTAGTATGTGGCATGTAATAAGTGATCTCCTCTTCAATGGTTGAATCCTTGACTTGAATGCAACACTTAGCCTTGAATGGAGACTTGGAATGATCAATTGCTTGAATGCTTGAATGCTTGAGTATAGTTTCCACACTTTTCACATATGTCCTTCTCATGCCAAATGAGAGAGAAAAATGTAGTTTATATACTTGTCAATTAGGGCTGATAGACTGATTTTCCCGACCTTAGGCCGACCAGGGAAGTATATTTCCAAATTGCAATCAAAAAGACCCGATATCACTTAGGAAACCGGGCCCAAAATAGGACCCAGGGACCAGGGCGCTGGGTGCCATGGTCCTGGAGGACCAGGGCACTGGGCGCTCTGGTCCCACCTCCGGGACAGCGGGGTGCAAGGAGGTTCAGGCCAATGGTGCTTGAAAAATGTAGTTTTCAGTGTCGTGAGCAAGTTTTGGGGTCTCCATTCAGGTTGCGTGTTGCGTCACCATCGTGAAGACCGAAATGCAGTCAAAATTGCAAGTGTCACAATTTTAGGATGCTACAAGTCCCTGGTTGATGATGCAAGAGATTGGTACAGAGGTCTTTCAGTTAATAGCATAGGGTCATGGGAGGATTTTAAGAATTGTTTTCAAGAACAATACGGTGATAAAATAAATGTGAGCTTCATGCTCAATGAATTTAACAATATCAAAAAGTCTGATAATGAAATGGTCACCGACTTCAATGCTAGATTCCAAAAAGCCATGCATAGATTGTATCAGGTGATGAGATTAGATGATAACATGTGTTTGAATACCTATTAGAATGCATTTGATTCTAAGATGGCTTATATCTTGAGGGATAAAAATCCACATAACCTGAGGGATGCATTTAGGAATGCCATTAATGTGGAGAGTAACAAAAAAGCATCTGGGAAGTTAGGAAGGAGAACAGATGGTAGGTTATGGCAAGAAACAAAATAGCAACCTAGCAAAGCTACTAAGGAGGAAGACAACATAGAGAAGTTGTTCATTGCTATGAAGGATCTGACTGCCAAGGTAAACAAAAATGATAAACCTCATTACAACTGGCAAGATAGACCCCCTAGAATGCATGACATGCCTTATAATACCAACTAGAAAGATGGTAAACCCCAGAATGAGAAGCCTAAAATTGCCCAAAATTAGGACACTCCAGATCCCTTAAAAGGGAAAAATGTCCATAATATAGAAAATACTCCCTCGTGTATTGCTTGTGATGGACCACATTCTCCTCATCAGTGTGCAGTAGCTCAAGCTCTTGAAGAATCCATGAGACAAGAAGTTGAGCCTGACATTAACATGTTTGAGACTATTATAGAAAGTGATAAGGAATCTATACAAAGTGAATATAGTGATGTGCTAGATAATGAAAGGTTTGTTCAAGGTCAACTAACCTTGGATTGGCATCCTACATTGAATGTGGTAACAATTGAGGATGAAGAAGTTCATCTTAGAAGGCCTAGTGAGGAAGAAGTTAAGAGTCTCACCAAAGCTGCTATTGCTAAAGCAAAACACAATTATAACTTAAGGAGCACCAAGAAGGACACTGATCAGGGTGAACCTGGTTCCATGTTCATAAAAGAGATTACCTAAAAGGGGGCAACAAGTAGTGCTACTACTGTCCCTAAAATTGGTCAAGAAAAGAAGGAATAGGTTAAAGATGTACCCAAGAGTACTGATGATAAAAATACCAATGATATACAAGGAGCTGCCACAACAAAAAGAGCAAGTCAGTTTAAGGCAGAAAGAGCTAGAGCTAATACTGAATTAAGCAATAGTTCTACATTTGACATGGCTCAAGATCTTACACAAATGAAGGTCACTGTCCCATTAGTAGAATTACTAAAAATTAAAGAACATAGGGATGTAGCTTTGTCTTTGTTCTCTAATATATCTAACAGTGACACAGTCCTACCCACCGGTTCAAATAAAATTGGAAAGGATCAAGAATTCCAAACCCCGGAGGTTTATGTTGGAACCACTATCACTCAAGAGCCTTAACAGGTAGATCCTTTTTATGTTACTTTGTTAGTAAAAAACCAGTTGATAAAAAACTGCATGATAGATTCAGGAGTTGCTGCTAATGGTATGCCCTATGGTGTCATGAAAGAATTAGGACTGTCAGTGACCATTGTTTATGGAAAGTGTTATGCTATGGATAATAGGGAGGTACCTATGATAGGTACAATGAGAGATGTTGAAGTAAAAATAGTAGCATTCCCTGAGGCAACTTATAAAATGGATGTTATTGTTACTGACACTAAACCCCATTATGGTATGTTGTTGTCCAGGCAGTGGGCAGCAGCAGTAGGAGAAAATATCCAACTAGATTTGTCTTATGCCACCATTCCAATAAATGGGAATCAAGTCAAGTTGTATAGAGAACCACGTGCTCCTAGAGTAATTGAGAGTATAGATCCTAATATGCTCAATTGTATGATTGATGTGGATCTTGATAATTTTAGATTACAACCAATTTTACCCCAGTTGAAGAATACTGACCCCATTGTGGTCGAATTAGAATCACAATAGTATGGTTTATGGCAGATGTATTTTGATGGAGCTTGTTCCAAAGAAGGATCTGGAGTAGGGGTTCTTTTTGTATCCCCATCAGGTATAACTTTCAAGTATTCTTTCTTATTGGCTTTCCAATGCACAAATAATATTGCAGAGTATGAAGCCCTGTTATTGGGACTTGAGGTTGGAAAAAGGCATGGAATCCAACCGTTGAAAGTGTTGGGGGATTCAGAGTTGGTTGTATCTCATTTGGGATGTTATTGAGCATTTTAATGCATTTTCTATTAATTGGATAGAGCGAGCAAAGAATATTATGGCAGATTTCTTAGCTAATGTTGCCTTGAAAAATAATGATGCAACACTAACCGGCATCTCCACTGTGGAGATAAAATCTAGGCCTACCATCCCTGATAATGTGTATAATTGGCAAGTTTTTGCTGATGATGAAGATATTCTTAGGTTCATCCAGTGTGTTGATGATTATGATGGACAGAAGATTGATTGTAATGCACTAGTGGAGGTGGTTGACAACAAGGAAATAGTGTTTGGAAATGACTTGGTTCAGTTGGAAACAAATGAGATACCTAAAGGGTTAGTAGAGCTAGAGAGCATGTTGAGTTATAATGACAGTCACTTACATCAGTAGTCTACCACTAAGTTGGAAGAATTGGAGGAGGTAAACCTGGGGACTGAGTCATCCCCTAAGTTAGTATACATTGGAAAGAAATTAGCCCCTTATGTCAGAATTAATCCTATTAATTTATTGAAGAGATATAAACATGTTTTTGCTTGGTCTTATGAAGACCTGAAGGCGTATAAACAAGACCTTTTCAGCATGAAGTTCCTTTACTTCTAGATGCTAAGCCTTTCAGATAGAAGCAGAGACCTATTAATCCCCTATTAGAAACTAAGATGTAGAAAGAGTTGACTAAGTTAAGAGAAGGGGGGATTATCAAACCTATAAGGCATTCTTCATGGGTCTCCAATCTGGTCCTAGTAAGAAAGAAAAATGGGGACATTAGATTGTGTGTGGATTTCAGAAATTTAAATGTTGCTTCTTTAAAAGACAATTACTCTTCTCCCATTATGGAAGCTATGTTGCGAAGAGTAACGGGTTGTGATTTTTTATCCATGATGGATGGTTTTTCAAGATATAATCAAGTGTTAGTGAGGGAATCTGAATAGTTTAAAACTGCTTTCACTACTCCATGGGGAACATATGTCTATGTAAGAATGCCATTCGGATTGAAAAATGTTGGAGCTACATTCTAGAGAGCCATGGACGTGGCCTTCAAAGAATTCATTAATATCATCATGGTGGTTTATCAAGATGATTTAACTTGCTTCTCAAAAAGGGCTAATGATCACTGTGGACATTTGGAAAAGGTGTTCAATAAAGCCTTGGAATTTGGTGTGTCATTAAATCCCAAGAAATGTCATTTTGGGGTCACTGAAGGAAAATTATTGGGACACATTGTTTCCAAGGAAGGGGTAAGGATAGACCCTAAAAGAATCGAAGCAATAAACAAAGTGTCTGAACCAAACAATGTTAAAGGTATTCAATCCTTTCTAGGAAAAGTAAATTTTGTTAGGAGATTCATTGCAAACTTTGCAGAGATAGTGAAGCCCATTGTCAAGTTGCTCAAGAAGGATACCAAATTTTGTTGGGATCAAGAAGCCTCAGAGGCTTTTGCTGAAATTAAAAAGGCCATTCAGGAAGCACCAGTGTTAAAATCTCTTGATTATAGTAAGCCATTTTCTCTGTTCTCTTTTGCTTCATGTCATACAGTAGTTGCATTGTTGTTACAAAAGGATAATGAGGGATATGAACATCCCATAGATTTCTATAGTAAGTCTTTGTAAGAAAAAGAATTAAAATATGAAACCATGGAGAAATAAGCTTATGCTCTAGTTAAAGTTGTCAAGGCTTTTAGGCCATACCTGGTGAATCCAAAAATCATTGCTTATGTCCCACATGCTACAGTTAAGGATATTTTGTCCCAGTCTAAAGTTACGGGACAAAGATGCAGATGGATTAATAGAATCCAAGAATTTGACTTGGAAATAAAGATCACCAAGTTGGTGAGAGGTTTAGGTCTGGCTAAGCTCATGACTGAGTCTAATCTTCTGAATGTTGAAGTCAAAAGTACTTCAGTCACTAGTATTGAAAGGCAACCTTGGTATTCAGAGATAGTCCAATTTTTTAAAAATGCTACATTTTCATAAGGAATGACACATAATCAGAGAAGGACTTTAAAACTCAAGTCACAAAAATATGTTCTCATTCAAGGTGATCTGTTTTGGAGAAAAAGAGATGGAGAATTGCTAATGTGTTTGGATGAATTCCAGGATAAACGAGTATTGGTTGAAATGCATGATGGAGTATGTGGGGGCCATTACTCTGCTAAGACAACTGCTAGTAAGATAATCCAGGCTGGATATTATTAAGTATGAAGGAGCTTTACCCCTAAATCCAGTCATAGTGGAAGCCCCTTTTGTCCAGTGGGGCATTGATTTTATTGGAGAGATTGTTGAGAGATCAGGAAGAGGTCATAGATGGATCATAGTAGCCACTGACTATTTTACTAAATGGATTGAGGCTATTCCCACAAGGAGAGCTACAAGTAAGGTTGTCATTGATTTCTTGATGGATAATGTTATAACTAGATTTGGAATACCTGCAAAATTAGTAATGGCTAATGCCATGAGTTTCAGGTTAGAAGAGTTTGTTGGGTTTTGTACCAGTCATGGAATAATCATGTCTTACTCTTCACCCTATCACCCTCAGGGGAATGGACAAGAGGAATCCAGCAATAAAAGTCTTTTGAACATCATCAAGAAAATCCTGGAAGAAAACAAGAGATCTTGGGATCAAAAATTGAAATTAGCTTTATGGGCAGATAGATAACAGTCAAGAAGGCCATTGGAATGTCACCTTTTGAACTGGTTTATGGTACACAAGTTAGATTGCCAGTGACTAATCTTCTTCTAGTTTATAAATTCTTGCAAGATTAGGACATGGAGCTATCTGAACCTATGGAAAACAAAATGATCCAAATTGTGGAAGTGGAAGAGCTCAGAACTTTAGCTCACAAGAGAAATCAGAAGATCCAATTGCAGTCCAAATACCTTTTCGATAAAAGGACATTATTAAGGAAGTTTCAAGTTGATGATATTGTTCTTCAGTGGAATGAAAAAGGACAGGACAAGGGAAAACATAAGAAATTTGAATCATTATGGGTTGGCCCTTTTGTGGTCCATGATTTAAATGGAAAGGATTCATATTTTTTGAAAAATTTGAATGATGAAGTACAGGAATTTCTAGTGCATGGACAATTCCTGAAACATTATTTCTCTTGATGTCCATGAATAGTAGGTCCTTTGTTTGTATATATTTTGTTTGCTTCCTATTGTTTTGTTTGGGTCTATGTTTTGGTCTGTTTCTCCAGAGTTTATGAATTTCTTGTGTTGACCTTGCGATCAACCATCCCCAGTTAGAGCCCTTGTTATCACTATTTAAGAAATGGGTTTTATTTTTCCATAATTGCCTAAGTTTTTGAAATTTTGAGTTAAGCACACTATTAAATTCTTTAAATCTGTGTTAAGTCTTTAAGGGTTTAGGGTTTTTGGTTTTAAATTGCTCTAATGTCTGACTAAAACCCTCTGGTTTATATTCCTATGTTACTTTAATTCACTTAATTAATGGGTCTTGGGGTCATATGATGTGTTCCCCCTTGTTATTTCCCTAGGCGGTTGTTAAATAATCGTAAAATTCATGCCTTATGTCTCTTTCCTTCTAATGGTGTCAGGCCTAGTAAATGTCATGCAGCTCTCAGATGGATCTATGGCTTTTTCCATTTCGTTAGGTGAAGTTGCGAGTGTTTTAAGACTCGCAAAATGGCGAAAGGGAAAAGCATGTTCAATGGTGTGCATTTGGTCTAGTTTAACGAGACTCCATCTCGCTCAAGATCTAATGGCTAGTGTTGATTTGTAGCCAAAACTTGCAAGTGAAATACCTTTCATGAAATGGCGAAAAGGTTTGGCAGGACCCTACAATGAAGACATTTCAAACGGCTAAAAGGTGATCAAGTTCAAGAGAGATCATCGGTTCACGCCATTTCATGGCTGATAGATGCTCACGTGTTACGCCCGACGAAGCAGCGAAAAGGTTTCTGGCCCTAGAAAAAGGGGTTTTAATAGGAGCATAATAGATGTGCAAGTCTAATCTAATCCGACGGTTAGCGCAGCTTTGTAGGAGGAAGGTGCTTGACAGTTAGCTTTCGCAAAGCACCAAAATCACATGGAGTTCTAGGCAAGCAGTCCAGTTGGTTGAGATGGCGAGTAAGATGAATCCACATGGCAGAAACTCAAAGTAGTCAGCAAGTCGGATCTAAGGATTGAAAGGTGGGTCCAAGACGATTACTCATGTCGCAGCATGTGAAAGTGACTTGGTAGATCTAGGTGGCAAGGATGAGGTGGAATCAGATGTTTCCTCTTAGTGAATTAAAGGTTGACATGTCAGTTTGGAAATGACTAGATGCCAGGTGGATAATGCAAAATTAGAGGGCCCACATCTGTTGGATTCAGTTAAGTTGTTAAGCATCGAGCAAGTCAAATATAATCTAACAGTCCGCATGTATTTGTGGAGGTAAAATGCTCATGTTTTAAAACCAGCGAAACAACGAAAGGTTTTTGGGCCCCGAAGAACAGATAAAGCATGAAGGTAAAAGGGGATCAATTCCGATTTGATCCAAGGGTTCGCCTTGTTCCGTGACTATGAACTAACCAAGGGATATGCTTCACAAAATGGCGAAAGAGAAAAGAAGGTTATTCCTAGCGTAATGCTAGATGCTGATGTGTTGATTGAGATGTGGTTTCAAAAGAGATTGAGGGCCCACCAAGGTGTAACCGGTGGTTATAAGGGAAATAGGACACGTGGCTGACTCTGAACTAAACTCAAAGAGTTTTCCAAGGCTAATGGCTGAGTGCCACATGGTATTTGGTAACCAATGGGAGAGCGCGTAAGTGATGCAAGCGTAAAGGTCTCGCTTAAAGGATGGTCATCTTAGGATTGATCCAATGCTTCGCATTGTTTCATGGCCCAAAGTTGAAAGCGGGTTAAGCTATGCGAAATAGCGAAAAACCGTTAGCCGTCATGATAAGGCATAGTTAGTGAAAAAGGCTGACGGTCCCGGTAAGAGTTAAAGGTTGAGTGGTTAGAGTCCCATCTAACGCCTAGCGTAGCTTCACGAAAGAAAAGTGCTCGCAGGATAAAGCCTGTGAAGTGGCGAAAAGCGGTGGGGCCTGATACAAGAGCAGAGATGTTAAGATAGTGTAAAGACCGATTAAGTTCCATTTGATTGGCCAGTTGGCATGATTTCATTTGGCAAAATTGCTCAAAGGTTATGCTCTATGAAATGGCAAAAGAGCGGAAGGAAAAAATGTGCAGGTGTGTTGTGACCCATTGAAGTGAAAATTTCAAATTCTTTCATGAATTCAATTCTGAAGGGACGGCCGAAGCATGTGGTATCAATGTCACAGTTAAGAGCCTGAATACCATATATGATCTCGTATCAATTGAATTAAGGTATCATTCTAAAGAATAGAGTCAGAGAAGCGGTTGCAGAGCTAGTTTCTTCAAATATAGAGCAAATTTATTCAGTTGCAGAGCGGATTCCTTCAAGCAAAAATAGGTTCTCTTATACTCTTGTTTGGCAATCACTTAGCAGTGTGTTTTAATTAAGGTCTTGATTTGTCATAGAAAAGTTAGGGGTAATAGTTAAACTACTTGCATAATTTTAAGATGGCACCTAAGAGAGAATTCTCAGGAAAAGTTAATTACTAGGAAAGGGCTATTTGTGATGATTTCCTTGAACAGTTGACATTGTCAACTAATGTGGCTGCAAAGATGAAAGAACTTGTCCCAAGAGCTCCTCGCCTAAAAATAGGGGAGGGATTGTATGATAAAGGTAACTGGCTGAGAGACCCACAGGTTGGGTTGTCTGGGTTGGGGTTATTCAAGGTGTGATTTCACATGAGAAACTCCTCAGCCCCGCATAACAGTATCTGGAAGTTAGATGTGGGAAAATTGGTAGTTCCAGGAGTATTCATGGATGTGGATCTCCTAACTCAGATTGCACTCAATTATGATCCAATCACAAGAAGTATTAGAGATATAAACAAGAAAACCTTCATTGAAATAAATAATGAGGAATTCAAAAATGCTTTTGGGATTAGTGAGTTTACCAATTTTCTAGGACCTATTAATTTCAAATCACTAGCTCAAGTATACAATGTGCAGAGGAACCACCTTAGAAATGGGCCTCTTAAAGAATTTTTTGTGAAGATAGGTGGGTTGACAGTTGTAGGACCCAACACTGAAGAGCCCTTCTCATTAAACTTGTTCACCCTTAGGGATAAGGGATTATACTGGTCACTCTACCAAATTTTAGGAGAGGATGTTGAGGCAAATATGCCCACTCATTACATATTTATGATTGCTCAAATCTTGAATCCTTCTCTTGCAATGACTCTTGATTATGCTTCCTTTATCACTGATGCTATCCATGAAGGATTGATAGGAATAAAGAATGGGAAGTTTGATAGGCCTTTTGGATGGTATTCCATCCTTATGCATTTATTTTTATTCAAGGGTGGTGATTATTTTGCAAGTGGAATGGATCTTGTAAAAGAGAAAGATGGAGAAAAGATGCCAGTGTAGTTATGGAGTACAGTGTTGTCATGGGAGAGAGATGATGCAAGCTTTCTAAAGTTTGATAAGTATTTTGCATCTAAGATTAGGACTCTCATGTGTTCAAAGAATTCAAGAGTCCTCAAGGTTCTTTTGGAATTTATTAGGCGAAAAGAGTTTGCAGAAAATATAAAAATTGTTCACAATTGCGGTGATATTTACTTATACCTTGTCTCCACAGTTTTCAAAGTATATGGTTTCAAAGGCACTCCATTTTTGTTACCCTATCAGGTCCCTCTTAAAGTGGGAATTGTAGAGATCCTAAGGCAGATTGGTGGTTTGCAAGAGGAAGAGTTAACAGGCAGAGGTAAAGGGACCATTTTCCCTACAGTTACCATAGCCCACCAATTTGTGATAGTTAAAGGAGGTTGGAAGTGTTTTGGAGATTTCCTTCAACTGTATCATTTGTCAAATGCAGTATCCTCATGTGCTGACCCTGAAGACTTCTTCAATGGCATGTTTAGAAAGAGGGCAATATGCAGAGGTAAACCCCACCAATTCCAATTTCCTGAAGACCTAATTAAGAATGAGTTTGATCTAGATGAGCAAGAATTGAGGAAGGAAAAGTGGGTCGCTTATAAAAAGGCCTTAGATTTTGTACATCAATTTGATACCAGCTATGACCCATTGTCTACCTTCCACCCTTTTGAGGAGAAGATAAAGTTCCTAATTCTTTGTTTTGAGGATGTGATGCAGACTTTGAAAGAAAAAAGGGAGGTTGTAATTAAAAACAACCCTGAGAAAGCAAGATTGGTTCTAAGTAGGTCTGCATCCACTAGAGAAATCCCTCCTGCTGATTACATGTTGCATAAGAAGTCCAACTATAGTGTGTTGGCGCCTACAATAGGGGATCCCTCTATTTCAAAGGGGAAGAGGAAGATACAGGATGTCATTGACATTTAAGATATCCAAAAGAAACAGAGAGTGGGAAAAGAAATACAATCTGATGAACCTTTGTACTCTCCATCTCAATCCCCTATCCATATAGGAGATGAACAGGTAGTAGTTGAGCAACTATTACAGTTAGGCAGCCTTGGAGAGATAGCATATACATATGATGAAGTGGAAGAGGGAATGCCAGAAGAGCCCCCTATTACTGAAATGAACATCACTATTAATGAGTTCAAAGGCCAGGAGTGGGATCCTAAGATCAACTAAGCCAGTGAAGATTTCTTGGCTGACAATAACTTTGTCACATGAGGAGCTCTCATGCAATTTTCGTGGAAGCAGAACATTGATAAGTTTAATGCTAGGTGTGAAAAGAGGAAAAGTGAGTAACCTCACAGAGATCCAGCTGTGGTGGAGGATGAAATAAAGCAAGAAATGACTGATGAGCTTAAGACCATCACTCCTGAGTAGGGAAGAGACATGGTGGCATAGGTTGGGGTACTCATTCTCCCTGAATGGGACATAGCAGATGCCTTGGTATTGGAGGCAGTAAGAATAGAGACCAAACCTATGGAAGGAGTCACTTTCAGCAAAGACAATGCTGCATTGGTCATGTGGTCTCTTAAAAGATATGATAATAAGAGAAATAAGAACACCCCAGGGTCAAGTTACCTTGGTGGAATGATAGTGAAAAGAGTTCAAAGCATTGGGGTAGTAGAAGCTGCTAGCACTGTGCTGGAAACTGCAAAGTTTAGTGTTGTAGTAGAAGAAAGGGAGGATAAGGAAAAGGTAGATCTCCAAGTTAAGCTGGAGACAGTTTTAAAAGCCTATAATATTGCCAAGGAAGAGGTAAGGAGTAAAGACAACATCATTGCCAAGCTACAAAGCTAGTTGGCAGGGTAGTACCATCAAGGTGAGTCTTCAACACTGATGATCTCCTCTTCTCCTGCAAGACCTCCACCTACCAGCCCCATTATTGAGTTTCCACCATGTGCAGCACCTTTTGGCTCTCAACTGGTTGAGATTACTCCTCAGCAGTTGGACGATTTAAAATAGGCTCAGGCCCTATATGCAAAGAAATATGAGGAAAGTGTAAGTGATACAATTTTAAGTTTTGCTGACACCATAGGGGCCTCATTATTGTATAACAACATGAGCAAGATTCTAGATATGTGGAATGAGCTTAATGGAGATAAGGTCGTTTTAATGCCTATTTTTGACAAGTGGAAGCCTAGAGAGCGGGATTTGGAGCTTATTTGTGTATCCTATGATGAAGCAGGGGCTGATCCTATCATCAAATCCACTTGTGACACCACAAAGGATCTATTAAAATTAGCAGAAGGAATAGATAATGGTGATAGGAAGATCAATTTGTACAAGAAGGAGTACATTGATCAGGTTTTTTAATTGCTCGCAGGAGGTTTTGTCAGCCCTAACCAATTGAAGGACAAACAAGTATGGCTTAAGGATTTCGAAGCCAAATTGTCAGCTAGAATAAAAGGAATTATTAGCTTAGAAGATTCTTCCTTCTTTGTTGTAACAATTGAGGAGATACAAAGAATCAAATCTCATTATGGTTTTCTCAATTCAAAGGTTAACAAAATGAGAAATTCTTGGAAAAGGTTAGCCAAGGAAAAAGCAAAAGTGATTAACTTCACATGGCTGGCTGATGATGTATACAATGAGTGGACAAGAAAATATGCCATACAGGATGTGGAGCCATTAGAAGAGGTTGCAAGTGGACAACAAGTAGAAGAAGTTATGGAGGTTGAAAAGGACTTGTAACCGCATTTGTAAAAGTTTTTGTAACTTCTTCTTGAGAAGAAATGATTGTAAAAAACTCTCCTAGGAAAGTTCAAAGCTTTGTATGCATCCATATTGTTATAAATGGATACTAGGACTAGTTAGAGATGATCACAAAGAATTGTAAGAAAACGCCACAGAAATTTATCTGAGCTTTTCCAAGTTTTTAATGCAGAATATTCAAAGGTTTCTTGTAATACTTTTTTGAAGAAAATATCAATATACAGACCATTGGTTTTGAGTTAAAACTTTGTGTTGTCTTCAAATGTGTTTGCAAGTGTTAACTATTTCATTCTAAATAATCCAAGGTTATTTCGTTTGAATAGGGGTTGTAAGGCAACTTTCAGTAGATGTGTTTCTTAGCTTTTCTCTTTAGGAGGGGAATTAAATATGCAGGAATCACTTCTACCAGTAAATTCCTTGTGAGATATTTTGAATCTTGATGAGCATAGTTTAATTTGGTATGAATAAATTCTAATGTGTGTCAAGCATATATAGGGATCTACAGAAGCCAAACTAATGGGATATGTATAGATATTTGATTATGGGAGTATTGTTTGAACTTAGATGACTCTGTGACCTTGGATAAGGCACTGGTATAGATCGAGGTTGTCTATTACATATTTTGTAGGTCAATACTGAATATGAGTATAATTTTCATTCCTTTGTTTCAGTTAGTTTTAAGGTGATTAGATCCACTGGTTTTCTAGACTGGTTTGTTGTGGATTTATCTTTTAAAAGTTTGAATTTAGTTCACAAAGGTATACCTGCCTGGACTTTGAGTAGGTCCGAAGTGTAGAAGGTTAAATCAAACCTTGTCATATGTTGTCCTGGAAGTTTCCTTCTCTTTAATATCTCTTCTGCACAGAGTTATCATATCATTATAAAGATGTTGAAGTGAATCAGATTTTGAAGACAATAGATACTTCTAATTGGAATTACTATCTTTAGAGAAAATTAAAAACTTTACTTTTGTTTAAACAAAGACATATCTATATATCATTTCTTTTAACTTTACATTGTCTCTTGTGACTATACCCTACTTTTGGATGTATTTCCCTTTGCTACAGTATGAGAGCTTGCCTCTTTAATACCAGGTATGACCAGTGATAAAGTTTTAGATTAATTTTAATTTGCCTTTGGACTGTATATGTGTTGCATTCTTCTACATGTTGTATCCCTCACATGTCATTTTTAGACTATAATTGTTCATTATTTTGGACTGCTCAACAAACCTTAAGTCTGTCACCATATGATGTTATTGTCTATGCATTATTTGACTATGAATGATTATGACTATGCAATATATGTAGCTCCTCATTTCCTCTGCTACCATTGGTCTTCGCTACAATTCTCTTCTATAGCAGTGAATATTTTACTGCCCTCAAGTAGGTTGACAGTGACTCTTATTTTCTCTTTGACACTTTTTTAGATGGTAATGACTACTCTTTACCTTTAGAAATATATGGTCATAGTGCTTTAAGGTTGGTCTTACTATCTAGGAGTAATAATATTACTATCACAATGTCTATGTATTTGCGCATATGGTTGATCTTTTTTGGTTATGGGTTGCTACTTGTATGACTGTCACCTAAGGATGTGACTGCTCTGTGATGGGGTGCATCTTTGATAATGAATGAGATACTACAGATAATTTATCACTTGACCATCTTATTGTCCATGTAATGGACCCTAGCTACATGACTTTTTGAGCTATCATTTCATAGTGACAAGGCTATAAAAATAATAAGAAAGCTCTGATTTATTCTTGTTAAATTACTATCATAACAGTGTCCTTTGTGCATTGCATCTTACTACTTCATTGATTTTTCTTGTTGTGCTATGATTCCTATAGCTATTTGAAATTATTTTTATGCTCATAAAGATTCCTACCTTTATGTTCTACATGTCCTTTTAGGTTCTCCTTACTTTGATGCATGGTCTTACTAAAAAGCTTTCTACTGTCTTATACTCACTATTCAGGACTGCTCTTATTTACTATGACAGAATTTGAGATTTCACTCCTCACCTTGATTCTAGACCTTGAGTACAAATAAAAACCTCCATTGCTTTGGTTCTTGATCTCTTGACTGCACTTTAAGGTCTCAGGTAGACCAAGCTTTCCCTAGATTTTGATTATGCAGTTTCAACCACTATGAAAAACTACTATAGCTGCAATAAACACACTATCCTTCACTTATGATATGGTACATTGTAGACTAGAATTTGTAGGTATTCATTCTTGATTGTCATTTGGTATCCATTCAACATTATTTATTGACTTTCATGTCTCTTAGAAACCCTTGGCTTCTATAGATCTGTTAGTGATGACATACAATTGATATTATTTCTATATAAAATAAGGATTGTATTTCTATGTTATACCATTTTTTGGATCTCTATTAGAGTCTTTTGAATACATTTATTCACTGTGAGATGATGTTGTTACTGAAAATCATGCTCCAAATCTTTGACTCATATGTTTTATTAACTTCAAGACTCATGCAGATATATGTATGTCTTTCCTTTCAACATACTCTTTGATAGCTTGTCTTATCAGTGACTTGATGGGATATTCACAAAGGTTTGCTTCTACTAAAACCCTGCTAGACATGCTTCTATCATTCTTTTGATGCCTTGGTTACCTAGTGACTTCTATGAAGATTGAATTTTGGCACTTGATTAGAGCTTCCTTGTTGGTTGTAGATAACACTATCTTACTGGTTTTGAAGGGCGCTTTGAGTATATGATGATTGGGACTGTATTCATTAAACAAAGGAGTTGCTCAACATTGTTTGTGTATTTTGATATTTGTGGTAGCCTTTCGGTCATTCTTTTATGTTCATTACTATTCTTGAGAAATCAAACTGGAAGTGCACCTAATTGCTTATGAAGGGTTGAGCCTCATGACTATTATCTCTATTATTAAGTCTTTGGTTATTCCAATAGTGTTTCTCGCTCCCTTTCTAAGACTATCATTACCCTTATGAAGTATCTGCCCTTCTTTATTGAATCAAATAGGAATGTCATATTTAACCTTCAAGTCTCTATCTCTGTCATTTTATACCATGCAAGGGTTGCATTTACTATTATGTCTTCCTAAAGGAACATTTCTTTGATTTTTCTTACTGTGTGTTGATAACTATTAGATCTGTAAGTTAATGAGTTGCTCTGTAACCATGTGTTGGCCTTAAATGTTCATTGATTTTATTTATATCTTTGAATACTTATTGTAGATGACTGCACCTCATTGCTCTGTTCCTGATTTTAATGGTTGCATTTTACTATTTATACTGAAAACTTTGTGTCTTATTGAATAATGTAATAGATGAGGATTGTCTTCTACTACTTTGGTGGCACTTTAGTATCAGTATCTCATGATGATATGATGAATCAATAAGGATCCAAACAACTACTAAGAGGGGGGGTGAATTAGTAGATAAAAAACTGATTATACTTTCACCAAACTCAAAACCCAACTCACAAATCAATCACTGAACTAACTAGTTCAAACACTGAGTAATAAACTACAAATGCACTGTCAAGTTAACCGGTTGAATGGCATAACAAACCAATAGAATAAAAAATCTGAAACTCTCAAACCATTTAACCAAAACATCAAAATACTTTACTAACATAAGTAAAAGCACCTTTCAGATCACTGTCGGTCATCTCAACATATCTAAGTGGATTTACCAATTAAGCAAATTAACCACATCAAAAACGTAACCACAAAAACCATTCACCACTTGACAAAATGATTTTTGACATGGAAACCCAAATGGGAAAAACCACGGTGGGGATGAATACCCACAAGTATTTTGAACTCTTCTGAAGTTCACCCTGTTAGGAGCCAATCCTGTTAAAGCTTTTATAAAAATGTCCCTTTAGGAACAAATCTTGTTAGGGACCACCCAGTTAAGGGATTGACTATAATGCCCTGTTAGAAGCAATACCCTATTAGGAGTAACCTTGATAGAGGATTTGAAATCCAAGCTAATGGACCACTTGGTTAGAGGATTTAGATAGAACTAAGCTTCTTAAAGCTTGCCCAGTTAAGGTATTTAACTGTTGTAATTGTTAGAGAACAACGGGGGTTTGCTAATCTGGTAAATAGCACTACTCTGCTTGATCACATCCTTTTCATGCTCTTATCTGCCTTCAAACATAATGAAAATACTCCTTCTAGTCCGGCAATCAATCACACTGACACTTAACCAAAATTTCCAACACTACAACAAAACAACTCATTGACCTTATAAGCAAAACAATAGGTCAGTAACATATCACAAACCTAATATCTCATAGACATTACAAACAAATACATTCAAACATGACCATTGGATCAGATAGCAACCATCAACACATTGTACAAGACAACCTTGACCACTCCTTCATCACCGCTTATCGATTCCTATTACTCATGACGCGGTTTCCACTTCATACAATGTACTCACTCATTCCCAAGATAAAACCATTATCTCTACACACCAGAAACCACTTGAAACTCATCACATGCAATATGCATACATGGAATATTCATCACCAATCATGGTTTAATCATAAATCAACACAACCGATTTGCAAAGCTCCATCGGTTAGGGTTTGGCATATCAACAGGTAGGGTTACTGGTTGATCTCACTGCTTCTATAGTAATACCAATTTCCATCACTTTCTCAACTACTGGTTGTAAAACAACATCACTACCAGTTACAATTGACATCAATAACAATACTTAAACTTAATTAATGCAATCTTCATTCAAATGTCAACAATCTTCCCCTTTTGCATTGATGGCAATACAAATATCAATACCCTTGATTGTGATGATTGAGAGTAATGCACATACGCAGGTATAGGAATCCTGGTTTACATTTTACCATGTACTCTTCTTCAACTAAGTCTCTATGTCTTTAGCTGGTAACTGGCTACAGTTATCCTCTATCACTCATACAATTATTCTCCCTCGTAATCATACAGCTCTTCTCCCCCTTTGAAAACAATACCAAAGTGAAAGTAAAACATGCAGTGTCATACTTCATTGTTCTGCATCAAGCTGCTCCCCCTATGGCGTAGCTCCACTCTACACCAATCCTGCTTCAAGATCTTCAATTACCTTTGGGAATGATGTCTTCCACATTTGTTAAACTGACCTCGTGTAGGGGCACAACCCTAGCTGACTTCTAAGATACTCAAAAGTAGTCATAGGCAGAGGTTTAGTAAAGATATATGCTAGTTGTTCCTTTGTAGATACATGTTCCAGTAGCACATCTTTACTCTGCACTTTCTCTCTCAAGAAATGATATTTCAGCTCAATATGCTTGGTTCTAGCATGCAACATTGGGTTCTTTGAGATATTTATTGCACTAGTGTTATCACATAAAATCTTTACCAGTTCTGTGATTTTCAACTTGAATCCTTCCAAAATGTGTTTCATCCAAATTATCTGAGTACAATTCATTTACGCTGCAACATATTCATCTTCAGCAATGGACTGTGATATAGCTCTGCTTCTTGCTTCTCCAAGAAAGAATGCACCTCCATTTGTACTCTTCGTGTCATCAACATTACTTGCCCAGTCTGTATCTGTATAAACTTTCAAATCAAAGTTACCTACATATGGATACCATAATCCATAATCAATAGTATCTTTCAAATATCTAAATATCCTTTTAGTTGCAATCATGTGTGTCTCCTTTGGGTTCTTCTAAAATCTAGCAACTAATCCAATTGCATGAGAAATATCTGGTCTATTGTGAATAACATAATATAATTTGTCTATCATATATTTGTACTCCTTTTCATCAACGGATGCAGCATCATCCTCCTTAGATAGTTTACAACCTGTAACCATTGGTGTCCCAATTGGTTTACAGTCTCCCATTCCAAATGTCTTCAATACCTCTTTCATGTATTTGGACTGTGTGATAAAGATACCACTCTTCATATGTTGAATATTCAATCCTATAAAGAATTTTATCTCTCCTACCAAAGACATCTCAAATTCACTTTTCATCTCATTTGCAAAATCATCACTCATGTCATCATTGCCTCTAAATATAATATCATCCACAAACACCTCACTATCTAGTATCTTATCTCCTTCAGTCTTGAGATATATATTGTTGTCTTTACCAGTTCTCTAAAAACCTATCTTCATCAAGTGTGAATGTAGTCTTTCATACCATGCTCTTGGTGCTTTCTTCAAATCGTATAGAGCCTTGTGTAGTTTACACACCATATCCTTTGCATCAGTCAAAGCATAACCATCTGGTTGTTCAATGTATACTTCCTTTTCTAGTATTTCATTTAGAAATGTTGACTTCACATCCATCTGATATACTTTAAATCCCCTATATGTTGCATATGCAAGTAGAGTCCTAACACCTTCCAATCTAACAACTAGTGCAAATGTCTCACCATAGTTTTCTCCTTCTTCTCATGCATAACCTTTGCATGCCAATCTAGCTTTGTTTCTGACTACTACTCCATCTTCATTTAGTTAATTTTTGTATACCCATTTAGTACCTATTACATTTGTCCACCGGTTTGGGTACTAGGGTCCATTTATTGTTCTTCTCAATCTAGTCAAGCTCCTCTTCCATAGCCTTGATCTAATGATCATCTCCAAAGGCTTCCTTAGCAGTTCTAGGCTCAATAGTGGAGATCATACAATAATTCTCTCTAATTCTTCTTTTGGTTAACACTCCAACATCTCTATCTCCAATAATCTGGTCAGGATTATGATTGAGTCTTACATACCTTGGATTAACATGATCATTATCTTTAGGTTCTTCTTCCTCACTATCTTCATCTTCTACAGAATCTACCTATTCTAGTTGAACTGGTACTACAGCATTCACTTCTCCAACTTCTCGCTTCACTGGTTCTGGCTCCAAAATTAGAATGTAAGGTTCATCTTCCTTCTTCTCCAAATTGGTTTCTCCTGGATCTTCAGGACACTCATCCACTCGGACATTAGCACTTTCAATGATTCTCTTTGTCTGGTTGTTGTAACATTTGTAGGCTTTACTCTTGGTGGGGTAACCAAGAAATATGCCTTCATCACTCTTAGCATCAAACTTACCAACATAGTTACCTCTCTTGATAAAACATTTACTGCCAAAAATCTTAAAATAACCGACATTAAGTGACCTACCATACCAGTATTCATAAGGAGTTTTATCCTTACCTCTCTTAACCAATATCTGGTTTATAGTGTAGACAGTTGTGCTTGTTAGCATATGCACTCTCCAATGAGACATTGTAGGTGATTGAAGGTTTTTTCATTGATGGCAACCTTACAATCCTATGACATTGGCAAGATAGTTCACCGGCACTAGCAAGATCAGACTCTACACCGGCACTCAGACCACCAGCACCAGCAGAGAAAGGAAGCATACTGGCACAAAGGCCGATGGGATTTTTGTTATATTATATTTTGTTTATTATTGTAAAATCTTTGTAAGCCGACTTGGCATCATTGTAAAATGACTCATATATATGAGAGATCATTATAGAACATTTGTAAGTAAGATAGAATAATAATTTTAATCGAAATAAGGCAGACCTATTATGCAAATTATAGGTTAAGGGTTTATGTAATAAGTAGAGTAGAAACTGGTACTGGATCTGGCATTATAGATGCTATTTTGAAGTAGTACAAGACACTGGATTTGTATAATCCATTTTGTGAGTCAGTGAGACTTCCCATTTTGTATTTGAGCAGTGAGCTCTAGGCAGTTGACTTTCTTGCATGTGCAAGCCCCTCTTATAGCAGTAATATTCTCTTATTGGCCAGTAAGTGAATATTGTGGGTCACAAATCCCATCGAGGTTTTTCCCACACTGGGTTTCCTCATTAAAACATTGTTTTATGGTGTGTTTTTCATGTGGTTTCTTTTAATTCTATTTATTGCATTATTTCTTGCATACCGGTACACTATTATAATATGTTCTACATGTTTTAAGTTAAGAAATTCAATTCACCAGTTAGATCTTGATTCGCCCCCCCCTCTCAGTATCTGTGGGAATCCTAACAGTGCTGACAACTTCTCCCCAGAAATTTTTTCCTACACCTCCTTGTATCAGCATAGTTCTCATAGGTTCAACAACTAATCAATTGTTCCTCTCTGCAATACCATTTTGTTGTGTTGTTCTAGGTGCAGAAATTTGCCTCTTAATTCCATTATCTTCACAATATCTAGTGGATTCCTATGAAGTAAATTCACCACCTTGATCAGTTCTCAGACACTTTATCTTCTTACCACTTTTCTTTTCGGCTAAGGCCCTAAATGCCTTAAACTTACTAAAGGCTTTTATTTTGTCCTTCAAGAATGTGACCCACATCATTCTTGAGCAATCATCTATGAAGATCATAAAATATCTTTCACCTTAAATACTTCTAGTTCTTATTGGTCCACAAAGATTTGTATAAACCAAATCTAACAAATGTTCTACTGAGAAAGATTTTCTCTTAAAAGTTGAGGATGTCATCTTCCCTAACTGACATTCCTTACATAGAGCATTAACCGGTTTGTCCAACTGAGGCAAACCTCTTACTGACTTTGGCAATGTTATCAAATTTTATATGACAAAATATTCGATGCCAAACCAACTATCATCTATTTTAGCAATTAAATAGTTGTTGACTTTAGGATTCAGGTGAAACAGGTTACCTTTTATCTGCTTGCCGGCTGCAATTAGTTCACCTTTTCTCCCATAGATTTTGCACATTCCATTCTTGAATTCCAATGGATAACCTTTGTCATTGAGTTGAGCGACACTCAAAATATTCATATGAGAAACTAATGCCTTCTTATCAGATGTCTCCTCTTTAATGGCAACAAAGATAATGTTTTCATTTGCTTCTCCCTCAGATTCCTCATCAGTCATTCCACCATCAACTGCAATGAGACAATCTCTTTTTCCTTTTCCTTTCTACTACTTATACTTTTCCCACTTATGCTTATTGTCTCCATTAGGATAGTTAGCTGCAATATGTCCAATCTAGTTACATGCAAAGCACTTCAAAGGTAATTTACCTATGTACTTACTAGTACCTCTAGGTAACCGCTTGGCCAACAATGCTTCAAGCTCAATCAGATCATCTTCATCATCAACTTCTCTGATGGATCTACACTCATAACTGTGACTGGCTTCTCTACTTTTCCTTACAGGTGGGTTAGAAATTGAATCTCTAAATGCAGATTCGGATTTCTAAGCACTACCATCATAACCATTTAATTCAAATGCAGTAAGTTTACCAATGATGGAGTCAAGAATTACCTTTATTTTTTCAATAGACTTTAGCTCTTGAATGGCTGCAACTCGGATAGCCTAGACCAGTAGAAGAGTTA
The DNA here is from genome assembly GCF_030272615.1 of Cryptomeria japonica. Taxonomy (NCBI): domain Eukaryota; kingdom Viridiplantae; phylum Streptophyta; class Pinopsida; order Cupressales; family Cupressaceae; genus Cryptomeria; species Cryptomeria japonica. The sequence continues at coordinate 349,709,719 of NC_081410.1, forward strand.
TCAACACCTTACTAACCATTGTGGTATCTTCCCCTTTACCACCAGAACTTTTGATCTCACCAACTATCTCCTTGATCCTTTGACCATATTTTTTAATATTCTCACCTTCAACCATCTGCATGTCATCAAATTTACCTCTCAAACTCTCTTCTTTGGCAATCTTCCCATGCCAATCACCGCTATAGATATCCTCAAGTTTCTTCCACACATCATAAGAAGTCTCCAGACCATGGACATCAACATACTATAAATCAGACAAGGAACTGATAATGGCCTCCAATGCTTGATTATTCTCTTGTTGCTCCTTCTTTTGATCATTAGACAAAATCCCACTAGGCAAGGTATATATGGTAACATGTTCCAAGTATTGACTTCCTAGACTCTTGATATAGATTTTCATCTTGTCACTCCATATTCTATAATTTTCCCTATTGAACTTTGGACCTTCTTTCTTCATCATGTTCTTCTATATCTTTACCTCAAGTTGTTAGGCTTAGACACTAGAGGACTTGAAAAGCTTTGATACCAATTGATGATATGATGAATCAATAAGGATACAAACAACTACTGAGAGGGGGGTGAATCAGTACATGGAAAACTAACTATACTTTCACCAAACTCAAAACCCAACTCACATATCAATCACTGAACTAACTGGTTCAAACACTGAGTAATAAACTACAAATGCATTGTCAAGTTAACCGGTTGATTGGCATAACAAACCAATAGAATAACAAATCTGAAACTCTTAAACCATTTAACCAAAACATCAAAATACTTTACTAACATAAGTAAAAGCACCTTTCAGATCACTGTCAGTCATCTCAACATATCTAAGTGGATTTATCAGTTAAGCAAATTAACCACATCAAAAACATAACCACAAAAACCATTCACCACTTGACACAATGATTTTTGACGTGGAAACCCAAACTGGAAAAACCACGGTGGGGATGAATACCCACAAGTATTCTTAACTCTTCTAAAGTTCGCCTTGTTAGGAGCCAAGCAATGTTAAAGCTTTTACAAAAATGTCATGTTAGGAAGAGATCATGTTAGGGACCACCTGGTTAAGGGATTGAATATAATGCCCTATTAGAAGCAATACCCTATTAGGAGTAACCTCTATAGAGAATTTGAAATCCAAGCTAATGGATCATCTGGTTAGAGGATTTAGATAGCACTAAGCCTGTTATTTAACTGTTGTAATTGTTAGAGAACAACAGGGGTTTGTTGATCTGGTAAATAGCACTACTCTACTTGATTAGATCCTTTTCATGCTCCTATCTACCTTCAAACATATTGCAGGTACTCCTTCTAGTTTGGCAATCAATCACACTGATACTTAACCAAAATTGCCAACACTACAACAAAAAAACTCATTGACCTTATAAGCAAAACAATAGGTTGGTAACACATCACAAACCTAACATCTCATAGAGATTATAAACAAATCGGTTCAATCATGACCATTAGATCACATAGAAATCATCAGCACATTGTACAAGACAACCTCGACCACTCCTTGATCACCGCTCATCAAATCTTGTTACTCATCACGCGATTTCCACTTCATGCAATGTACTCACTCATTCCCAAGATAAAACTGTTATCTCTACAAGCCAAAAACCACTTGAAACTCATCACATGCAACATGCATACGTGGCATAATCATCATTGATCACCATTTGATCATAAATCAACACAACTAATTCACCAAGCTCCATTAGTTAGGGTTTGGCATATCAATAGGTAGGGTTACCGGTTGATCTCACTGCTTCAATAGTAATACCAGTTTCCATCACTTGCTCAACTACTGGTTGCAAAACAACATCACTACCGGTTACAATTGACATCAATGAGAATACTTAAACTTCATTAATACAATCTTCATTCAAATGCCAACATCTCATACACAGTGACCTAATATACAATGAATGTTTTTTCTTGAGACTAATCGTGAGTATTACTCATAACAAAGGCTTCTTTGGTGCTTTGATGTTTTTTGACTGTTATGTTCACTGTATGACTACTACCCAAAATGTGTCTTTGAACTTGTGACTATATTGGTTGTGAATGAAGAATATCATGATAGTTATAACTTGTAGTCAACTTGTACTGTAACTGCCCATTTTTCTGTGACTTGCCCAATTTTTGATGATGGTTGTGAATCTTTTCCTAATCATTGTCAAGAGTTTTTATGCTTTGACTTCTTTTGATTTTCAAATGAGACTTTTGACAGTATGATTATTGTGAGAGTGATACTATCATTCATTGTTTTGTCTCAAAGTTGCTCACAATCTTTGATGAATGTATGCTTTGATTATTCTAAGTTCATGAGTTGTCACTTACTACTATATCTCTCATTACTATCATGATTATGTTGTATTGACTATTTACCATTATAGCAGTGAACTTTCCATGTTTGAAAGGTATCAATATGATAATCTCCTTTATATAACTAATATCACTACTGATTGTATTTCTTTTAGACTGAGATCTTATTTGGTACTTTGTTTGCTACATTTAAAATTAAGAGAAACTAGTCATTTTGAGAGACCTCACATACTTCCCTTATTTACATGATGACACTAGTCACTTGTTGACTATGGGATACAATTATATTCACTGTTGTATGTGTTGTCATTCAATGATATTTTTTCTCTCATTGAGTGATAATATATGGGACTTTGGATACAATTGTCTTCATGTTTAGTAACTGACTGGTGTCACTGTGTGAGTAGTGACATGTATGTTGAGCTTAACCCCTTCAGGGGCTCATTTTAACCCACATACATGATATTTCTGAAATGAAAACCTATATCTGGACATGAGGCAAACAAGTTAGATAAAAACATGGTTCTTGCTAATATCTCATGGCATCTTTTTTGCATTGATATCTTTTGTTTTGAATCTAATATAGCAATGTGGGCATACTAGGAGTAGCATAGTGTATGTAGGAGTGAAAGGAGTAACCCTGAGGTCTAACCAAAATGTTTTATCTCTCTCTTTTGGTTCATATCATGGAGTAGGCAGCGAGATGCTCAAATCAATGAAGCTAATCACAAGACTCCTCTGAAGCTGATCACAAGACTCCTCTGCACAACTCTTCAACCTATTTAGGAAATGATGGGTTCTTCCTTTTCTTTCTCCATACATTTTTTTATTTCTTTTGTGTTTATATTTCCATGATCAGTGTGATCTTTTCTCATCTATCCCATGGCTTGTGTGGGATCTTGTAAATAGTTTGTTCTTTATAAATAAAAATGTATTACATGCAGATGTTTTATTCATGTATATCTTTCTTGATTCAAACATTGCATATTAGAAATAAGATACTTGTATGGCATACATATTTAATTATACAGATAATGAAATTTTTAGAAGAATTTTGTGTACCTTTTATCTACAATACATAAGACCTATAATAGGTCACCAAAATTTTAGGTGTGATAAAATTTTGGTAACAAGGACAACCTGCCTTGGATATTTGTGTTGACGACAATACCCTCTTCACATTGCTTAGCATGAAAGACCTTGAGAACCACACTTTTGTTAATGGGATTTATTTTCATCCAGAAGTTTATTTTGGTAGTCAGGTCAACTTCCGGAATCACAAAAATGAGAATAAAAAGAAAAATCAAAATTCCCCTGGTGAAAACCTCTCTAAGGCGCCTTTGGACACAAAAAAAAATAAAGATAAAGGATGCGTATTCTAGTGAAAACTTGTATCAAGCACTAGAAGATGAGAGACTTTACCTCCCTACCATGGTTCCCCCACATCAAGATAAATCCCTTTACTCATTAAGGAGACAGACACAATTAATTTGGGTACAGAAGATACTCCAAAGAATGTGCTCATAGACAAGTCTCTCAGGGATCAATAAAGATATAAGTTCATAAGCTTTTAAGATGAGACAAAAATCAACTTCACTTGATTGTATGCTGACATTCAGGCCTTGATCCAGACTTGGTAGTATATAATATTTTTGTCTATTTGGATGCCAAACCAGTCAAGCAGAAGCTACGCAAGATGCATCCTCAAATTGATAAGAAGAAATACAAAAGATGTTGGATGTTGACTTCATCAAACCCATTGATTATACAGAGTGGGTTTCAAATATTGTACCTTTTGGCAAGCCCATAGGGGGCATCAAAATTTGTACACACTACATAGACCTTAATATACCATGTCCAAAAGATAACTTTCCACTACCCAACATAGATATGATTGCAGATCTCATAGCAGGACATGAGATGCTCTCTCTAATGGATGGTTTTTTTTGGTACAATCAAATAAGAATAGCATAAGAGGATCAACACAAGACAACATTCACAACACCTTGGGGCACCTTTTTCTATCAAGCAATGCCCTTTGGTGTTAATAATGTGGGAGCAACCTACAAACGAGCCATGACCATCATCTTCCATGACCTTTTGCACAAAATAATGGAAGACTATGTAGATGATCTCTTGGGCAAGTTCAAAACAAGAGAGGACCATATTCTAGTCCTAAGGAAGATCTTTGAAAGACTTGAGAAATATAAGATGAACCTAAATCCTAAGAAATGTGTCTTTGTAGTTACATCAGGAAAACTCCTAGGGTTTATAGTCTCTCATAGAGGCATTGAGGTAGATCCCGCAAAAGTGAAATCTATTATGGAAATTCCTCCCCCTAAGACACTCATATAGTTACGCAGCCTACAAGGAAATCTCTAGTCCATCTACAAATTCATTTCACAGTTGGCAGATAAGTGGCAGATAAACATCACCCATTTGCACAATTCCTATGCAAAGATACTAAATTCAAATGGAACTTCCTATATCATAAGGCCTTTGACAAATTGAAAGAGTACTTATCCTCCCCTCCCATATTGATGCCACTAATTCTAGTACAATTTTGTCTCTTGTAAATATCAGCAACTATAGTGGCAATAGGGGCATTGTTAGCATAAACCGATGACAAGGGCAGAGAGCATGCTATCTACTATATCAACCGTACTCTTGTAGGGTATGAGTTTAATTACTCCCCTATAGAAAAATATTGCCTTGCATTGGTATACAGCACACAAAAACTATGACACTACATGCTCAACACCAAAACAAAGCTAATAGCAAAAATTGATCCTCTCAAATACTTGTTGTCTAAAGCAGCCCTAACAGATCGCACAGCTAAATGGGTCATTCTTTTAAGTAAATTTGACATTGAATATGTGGATAGGAAAGCCATCAAAGGAAACATTATCACAGATCAATTGGTTGATGCTCCTCTCCAAGGAGACCACCCCCTTATAATAGAGTTTCCAGATGATGCCATTATGATTGTCACTGCATCAATCAAATGGCAGTTATACTTTGATGGTTCCTATACACAAATCAAATCAGGGCCCAAGAATCTTGTTAATAACCCCTCAAGGATATTGCATTCCCAAACCATACAAGATTGCCTTTGCATGCACCAACAACATTGCAGAATATGAATCTCTCATCACTGGGCTCTACTTTACTGTCCAATAGAAGATCATTGAGCTACAAGTTTATGGTGATTCATAACTTCTCATAAAACAAGTCAATGATGAGTATCAAACAAAGGATGACAAGTTACTTCCTGTAGCATCGTAAATTGTACGCACTTGCTAGGGTGGTACAATTTCACACCTAGTTTAGCACCCACCTTGGCGCATTTTCATTTTGCATTGCATTTCCCCTTTAGCACTTAATTAATTAAAGTAATTAGGTCTAAGGTTCTATTTTATCATCTCCAATATCATAAAGTTGGGCCCTTTTCATTAAAGTGTGCCCCTTTCATTTTATTCTTCCAATACATCATTTAATCAAAAACCCTGATTAGGTCCTATTTTGAACTTGGGGGCTTGATTTTGGGGGTTAAAACATCTCGAAATCAGCTATAATTTCGGGATTCGCTCTAAAATCATCATATTCGACGGCCCTGAAAATTTGGTGAAAAGTTGTTGGGACCATGGCACCCGGCGTGCACATGGTCCCAGACATTTTTCCTGAAATTTTAGGAGCGCGATCCAATCATAAAATAAAGCTTAACCCCAAGAAATTGGCGTGAGATTCAATCTCTAGGTCGGCCAAAAGTTGAAATTAAGACCTAGGGTTTCATATATAAGAGCTCTCTTTCTTCATTTGAAAGGATCTGGATTTTTGGTTTCAAGGACCTTCTATGCAGCGAAAGAGCAGATCTTTGAAGACTTCAACAACATTCAACATCCATCCATCAAGAATTCATCAATTTCATTCATTCATTTAGGGCTTTGAAGACATTGAAGAGCAATAGGGGATTACCGACTGAAGATTGGCTTGTACCCCTCCCTTGGGGTTGGGTATGATTTCATGTTGTTTTCATGTCTTTGCATAAGCTTCATTACATCATTTGTATGCATGCTTTAGATCACTTTGCATCTTGATTTGGAGCATTTACATTATCATTTACAAGCAATTAGGGTTTACTTTCTAGGTTGCTCTAGTTTGCTTACTTGCATTTTAGGATCTTGCACACACACAAGGTCTGCACACACACTACTTTTACAATACAACTTGGCTATTCATGGAGGTGGAAATCACCAAAGTGGGGGTTTGACTAAGGCAAAACCCTATATAGCCGCCCACCATACCCTTTTTAGATATAAGTGCAGGTTTCGAGATTCGGACGACCCCGCAAGTTGCAGATCTGACAGAAGCAGACTAAGACAGAACTTCACACCAAATTTCAGAGCAAAAGACCAGGATAGGGGCGTAGGGCACCCTGGTCCTACCAGGACAGGGGCGCTGGGCACCCTGGTCCCTGGGACAGGGGCGCTGGGCACCCTGGTCCCTGGGACAGGGGCGCTGGGCGCCCTGGTCCTCCTGACAGACAGCAGTTTTCAGCATTTTTGACAGCTTTCCAAGTTGCAAATCAGCAGTTTCCGGAGCAGTTTCAGAAATAGAATCAGGACAGTGGCGCCCACGCCCCCGTCCCAAACATTTTCACTCAGATTTTGGCTCTGGGTACGCATTTGCATTCTTGCCTTGTCCTTGTGTTTACATCTTTCCATTGTTTAAGTTCAATTCTGCAATCTTGTTATTAGTTCATACTTGCACTTTGGGGTTAGGAATTGAACTTGCATCATTTCATCTTTCTATTACAACAAAGGAATAGAAATCCTAATAGGTAGCCCATGGCTCTCTCTTCCACAAAAAGAAGTAGCCAATTGTGTGATACCTCTAGGCTCTTTCGTATTCCACAAGTGTGTGGTTGAAAGTGAGATTAGGGCATGTTTGCTTAGTGTCACTTTTTCTCCCACACATTTTGGTGAACCCGACGTGAATTCCAATCTTCTCTAATTCCGATTTATGTTTTCAAATTTGAGTGTTTATGCTATTTCAAATTCAAATTTGTATTTACAAGTTTTAATTTCTTGCAAAATTCAAAAATTTAGAGGAAATTTTTGCTAAAATTCAAAGTTGAACTTGTGGATAGCTTAATTGGGATCAATAATTTCAAATCTGATTTAGGAACTCATTTGAATCATAAATTTCATTTTCTAAATCTACATTCTAAGTGCTTGCATTGGTTAAAATTAAACATTTCCTTCTATTTTGCATGTGTTATCATTTGAAAGAGGAAAATTGTTGTCATGATGCATTCATTTCATAGATGTGATAATGGGTTAGCATCCCTTGTTTCAATTTTTCCTTCTCCTAAAGAACCTCCCCCCATCTATAACAACATTTTCATGCCTAAAAGTGTTGCTTCCAATCCCTTTGAGACTCTCCCTTGCTCTAAGGATGAAAATTTTACGAGTGATCTTGACAATTCTCTTAAAATGTGCCCTTCCTATTTAGCTATCCTAGAGGAAGAGAATGATATCATAAACACCTTTCTTAATGTTACTTCACCTTCCCTACATGATGCCTCTCTAAGTGAAAAGGCATTGATGGACATTGACCTATTTTCTCCTAAAGTTGGTCCTTCCAATGGGGGCATGTTAGTGCAACAAGAGGTTATGAACACTTTTTTCAAAGATCTCCTTCCTAAGCATGAATCATTGGAGAAATATGTTCATGTTCCTCCTAAAAAACACTCCCTTCATGAGGATCCTTTTGTGCAAGAAGATGATATTATCCCTACATTTCCTAGTGATGGCATTTCCTTTTCCAACAAAATTTCCACTAGAGATGATGAATTAATGATAAATGCTTATCCTTCCCCTAAAGTTTGTCTTACCCATAAGCATCCCTTAGAGAAAGAAGATGAAATAATAAGAAATTTCCTTAATTCTCTCTCCCCTAAAGATCATATTGAACATATTTTGAGGAAAGAGGATGAGTTTAACAAATCTATTGATGCTCTCCCTCCTAAGGATGAGGAATTAATAAACAATGTTATCTCCTCTCCCAAAATTGACAATACTTCAAACATTCCTTTCAACAACCTCACTATTTGGGATAAACCATTAGAAGAAGGTGAAGATTATTCTCTACCCCATGAGAGAACCCTAGCCAAAGGGGATGAAATCAAGATTGAAAACTCCCTCGAAAGTTTCTCACCTTCCTTGAATCTCAACTATTCTCCCTCTAAAAATAAAGCATCTCCCTCTCCTCAACTTGGTTCTACTCATAAGGAAACCCTAGTTCAAAGAAAGATGGTTAACATCTCTTTCAAATATCTCCCTCTCAAAAGTGAGACTTTAGAGAGTAATGTTGATCCTTCTCCTAGAGAGTTTATTCCCCATGTAAATCCTTTGATGATAGAGGATGATATGACCTTTCCTAGTATTACTCTACCTACTAGAACATCAATGCCTACCCCTTGTCTCTCTCCTAAAATTGATTTAATCTGTGATAAGATTTTAGTGCAAGAGAAGACTATCAATAATTCTTCCAAAACTTTTGTTCATTCCTCTAAACCATCCTCAATCAATTTGATACATGTGAATGAAACACCTAACAAACCTCTCTTCACTGTTCAAGGTGCTTGTCCTTCTCAAAATTCTCAACCTTTAAATAAGCCTATCTTAGTGGTTCAAGGTGGTTATGCTAATTATTCTTTTTGCACTCCTAAGAAACCTATTATTACTGTGCAAGGAGGTTATTCTACTAAGAGCCCTTATGAGTACGCTAAGCAACTGACTAGAGAGAGTTATAATGTGGTTGCTCATACCTATAACACGAGAAACAATAGGCAACCTAATCCTCCTCCAGTTATCCCAACTTCACTTCCTCCTTCCCAACCTATTCTTCCTCAAGCTCCTCGTATTTCACAAGTTCTTAGTAAGGAATATGATCTCATAGAACAACTTAAAGCTGCCCCTGCTAAGATATCCCTTTGGGATTTGATTCAAACTTCTTCCGCTCATCATGGAATGTTACAAGATGCCTTGAAAGATTTGAATGTTCCTCCACCTAATACATCTAGTAATATAGTGTCTTTGGTTAACTCTGTGATGAATCCTAAAGCTCAAATTGTGTTTACTCAAGATGAATTGCCTACTAGTGAAATTCAACATCAATATGATCCCTTGATGATTGTGGTTATCATAAATGACACTGCTATAAGACGAACACTGGTAGATAATGGTTCTGGCCTTAATGTGTGTAGCATTAATCTATTGCATAAGATGAATGTGGATACATCCCTTATTGAGCCTGACTCTTGTCCCATTCGAGGCTTTGATAATGTGGCTAAGTCTTCATTAGGTATTATCACCTTACCCATCACAGTGGGACCTGTTACTTTGCCTACTCCTATCCATGTTATGTCGGGAAATCTAACATACAATTTGTTATTAGGGAGACCTTGGATTCACAGAATGCAAGTTGTCCCCTCTACATTGCATAAACAAGTTAAATTTATTTATAATAATAAGACATATACCTTGATAGGTGATACTAATTTTCAAGCTTGTTTGCAAACATCTACTTCCAAAGGGAGTTCTTCTAAGCCTTCCTCTTCTAGTGATGACTCGTTAAACAAGATACCTATGGATGAATCATTACCCTCTGATAATCAAAATTCTTTGGATGAGCTTGAAGTTTCTGAAGAAGATTCTTCTCAACTTGAATCTACACATGAAAGGGCTTTTGATCCTGAGAAGGTTCTCGCAGAAGATGATTGGGGATCTCTTTATTTTAATCCCACCTTTGTAGGTGAGTATAGGGTTCCTCCTAGAGAGCTTAAAGTTAAAAAGAAGGAAGAAACTAGAGATCAATCAGTCTTACCAGAACCTATGAGCAATAATTTTGTGGCTGCTTCTCAAACTTCTTCTCCTCACACCTCTAATTCTGAAGAATTTGATTCTTTGTATTATGAAAAACCACCTTTTCTTTCTGAAATGGCTAATCATTATGGTCGTGGTTTTCACATTTTGGCTAAGAGTGGCTATAGTGGAAATGGTTGTGGCGCAAATGAACAAGGAATTAAAGTTCCTTTAGAACATAACATGCATGAATATTCATTTGGACTTGGATATAATCTTTCTAAGCCCACCAAAGCATCTAAAAGACCATCTCTCAATGTGAATGCTATATTTAGTAGTAATGATGATCTCACTTCAACTAAATCATCTTCTACTTCTATCAACTCTCATTCCCCTCATAAGGAAATCTTGGCGATGAACAAATCTCTTTATGACTCCCCTCAAATTTCTAAATCCACTTATGAATCTTTATCTCCTATTCATCATAAAGTCCTTTCCTCCAGGGATAAGGCTCTAATAAATTACACTCATCTCTCTTCTAAGATTTCTTGTGACTTTTCTTCTTCAATTTTTTACATGTTTTTTATCTCACTTATAGTTGAGCATTTAGCATGTCATATTCAAATACCTCATTTAGTCTATCATGTCTTTAAATAACATTAATGGCTATTATGTTGCTCATCATTATGTGACATTGGTAGCTCATTTACTGGGGGCTCATTGTCATTCATGATGGTACAATTTCAAGTGCAATCATATTTTTGAAGCAACATAATAGCCTAATTTTATATTTCATCTCTTGTTCCTATGGGGACAAGAGTGATTTCATACATCTCTTCTTTTTATGGTTAAAATTTCCCTTTGGGGTAATAGTGTGGAAATATTGATCACCTTTTCTTTAGAATCCTCTTTTCCTAGATATGGGAGAAGATGTGTATTCTCTTTCTTATCCTACCCACTTCTTGTGAGGAGCATTTTACATACACTAAAGTCTTGCTTGCATGAACTCATGTGAGTATGTAGTACATTTTGTTTATGTCTAAATCTCTCCCTAGAAGATTGTGTAAGTCCTTCATCCTTGGGAGGCAATGATCTTTCGTTATTTTTATCTAAGGATCCACTTTTTCCTATTTCGTGGATGGTGTGAACTTTATTACTTGATGTTATTCCTTGTATGCATTTGTTGTTGTTTGTTCAAGGATTCTCTCTTACAAGAGGTGTAAGTCCTTGACTACAACCTCTTTTTCACTTGGTCAAATACATCCATAATGAATTCACTCTCCCAGTTGGGTTAAAAAGAGCGTCATCCTTCATTAAGAATCACTTTCACCTCACAAAAGAAGGAAGTATTGCATTCTTATTCTCTTCTTTGCCTAATTTTAGAAGATGTTATGTTTGTCTAAGACAATTCCTCTCGAGGATAGGTGTCTTTTGTACAAAGATCTCTTCTCCTCTAAGGATCTCCTTTACACATACTGCAACATATCCCTTTTCAACTATCTTATCCTTGCTTAAAGAGTGAAAAACTCTCTTGCTTGGATCTATGACATTGTTTCATTTTTGGGGTATCTTCTTTTGTGATGAAGGTAGGTATCCTTGTTCTACTTTGCTTATGACATAAACATTACACTTTTTGAGCAATGGGTCATTCTCAGAACCAGAGCACAGACTCTTAGAGCGAGATGTCTCCATTTTTCTTTTATGCAAGGTGATTATTCTCAGAACCAGAGCACAGACTCTTAGAGCGAGATGTCACGCTTTTGTACTATATATATACAGGTTGTAGCATACTCAGGCATAGACTCCTATGAGGTGCTTCTAACCTCCCTTACACACACATGCACGAGGTTGACTGGAACTAGTGGCATAAGGCTAGACTTTCTCACTCTCCTCCCTTACATGGATCACCTAGACAGACTCTAGGGGCTAGTTTTCCATGTCCTTTTTCCCATGGATCACCTAGACAAGATCTAGGGGTGAGAAGTCCATGTTTTCTCTCTCAATATTCTTCTCATGGATCACCAATGTGTGTATTCATGATTTTTCCTTTCTTTTCTTCTCTTTGCATTTTGTTTCCATTTACATCCTTCATCTTGTGTTAGAGAACTCTCAAATCCTCACACTCTTTATTGTGTTGGAATTGAGATTTAGTCCTCTTTCTTACCAAATGATTCTCCATTAGTTTTTGATCTCATATCAAATCTTCTTGTGAGCATTTGTCATCAATATTCTTTAACAATTCGAAGTGGTAAACATGATACCCTGTTTCAACTCACTAAAATTAGCAAGCCAAAATAGGGGGGGGCATATAGCTACCCTCAAATTTTCATCACCTTCCTTAGTAAGCATTAGGTGATTTTGTGATCTGACGTTTGTTTTGTAGGGTGCGGTTCCTAACTGTGTACTGCAGATACCGCTGGGGGCTTCGTTTGACAACTTATGGATATATCCTTTTTCAAATAATGTTTACTTTTTTGTACTTTAGCTTGCATATGCACATAGTGTTCATATGACCGCTAAAGTGGGGGCTAAATGTAGCATCGTAAATTGTACGCACTTGCTAGGGTGGTACAATTTCACACCTAGTTTAGCACCCACCTTGGCGCATTTTTATTTTGCATTGCATTTCCCCTTTAGCACTTAATTAATTAAAGTAATTAGGTCTAAGGTTCTATTTTATCATCTCCCATATCATAAAGTTGGGCCCTTTTCATTAAAGTGTGCCCCTTTCATTTTATTCTTCCAATACATCATTTAATCAAAAACCCTGATTAGGTCCTATTTTGAACTTGGGGGCTTGATTTGGGGGGTCAAAACATCTCAAAATCAGCTGTAACTTCGGGATTCGCTCTAAAATAATCATATCCGACGGCCCTGAAAATTTGGTGAAAAGTTGTCGGGACCATGGCACCCAGCATGCACATGGTCCCAGACATTTTTCTCGAAATTTTAGGAGCGCGATCCAATCATAAAATAAAGCTTAACCCTAAGAAATTGGCGGGAGATTCAATCTCTAGGTCGGCCAAAAGTTGAAATTAAGACCTAGGGTTTCATATATAAGAGCTCTCTTTCTTCATTTGAAAGGATCTGGATTTTTGGTTTCAAGGACCTTCTATGCAGTGAAAGAGCAGATCTTTGAAGACTTCAACAACATTCAACATCCATCCATCAAGAATTCATCAATTTCATTCATTCATTTAGGGCTTTGAAGACATTGAAGAGCAATAGGGGATTATCGACTGAAGATTGGCTTGTACCCCTCCCTTGGGGTTGGGTATGATTTCATGTTGTTTTCATGTCTTTGCATAAGCTTCATTACATCATTTGTATTCATGCTTTAGATCACTTTGCATCTTGATTTGGAGCATTTACATTATCATTTACAAGCAATTAGGGTTTACTTTCTAGGTTGCTCTAGTTTGCTTACTTGCATTTTAGGATCTTGCACACACACAAGGTCTGCACACACACTACTTTTACAATACAACTTGGCTATTCATGGAGGTGGAAATCACCAAAGCGGGGGTTTGACTAAGGCAAAACCCTATATAGCCGCCCACCATACCCTTTTCAGATATAAGTGCAGGTTTCGGGATTCGGACGACGCCACAAGTTGCAGATCCGACGGAAGCAGACTGAGATGGAACTTCACACCAAATTTCAGAGAAAAAGACCAGGACAGGGGCGTGGGCTGCCCTGGTCCTACCAGGACAGGGGTGTTGGGTGCCCTGGTCCCTAGGACAGGGGCGCTAGGCGCCCTGGTCCTCCTGACAGACAGCAGTTTTCAGCATTTTTGACAGCTTTCCAGGTTGCAAAACAACAGTTTCCGGAGTAGTTTCATGGGCAGAATCAGGATAGTGGAGCCTGTGCCCCCATCCCGAACATTTTCACTCAGATTTTGACTCCGGGTACGCATTTGCATTCTTGCCTTGTCCTTGTGTTTACAGCTTTCCATTGTTTAAGTTCAATTCTGCAATCTTGTTATTAGTTCATACTTGCACTTTGGGGTTAGGAATTGAACTTGCATCATTTCATCTTTCTATTACAACAAAGGAATAGAAATCCTAATAGGTAGCCCATGGCTCTCTCTTCCACAAAAAGAAGTAGCCAATTGTGTGATACCTCTAGGCTCTTTCGTATTCCACAAGTGTGTGGTTGAAAGTGAGATTAGGGCATGTTTGCTTAGTGTCACTTTTTCTCCCACACACTTCCTTATTATAGTATGGTGGAAGACCTCAAGCATCATTTCACTCTCATCTAGTTATATCAGATTCCTAGAATGAACAACTGTGTTGCTGATGTTATTGCTCCAATTGGTTCCCTCCTAAAAATGCTGCCAAAAAGTCAAAAGTGTGAATTCTTGGTTGAAGAACTCCTAATTTTGACATATGATGTTCCTGAATCTGAAATTGCATGTGTTTTCCTTGGTCCTCAATCCCCTAGGTACCAAGAAACCTATGCCTATCTCTAAGACAACATCATCCCACCCTATCTCACTAAAACCCAGCAACAAACCTTTATCTGTTGATCTACCTGATACACTATCCTCAGTGACACCCTCTTCCAAAGTCACTTTGATAGAACCCTCCTAAGGTGTTTAGACAAAGAGGAGGATGAATGGGCACTATGTGAGGTGCATGAAGGTATCTGTGGAGCACACTCAAGTGGCCTCATGTTGGCTAAGAAGTTCTTTCATATATGATACTATTGGCTGACTATGGAAGAAGATGCTTATCACTATGTAAATAAATGTGTTCCTTGCCACAAACATGGTAACAAAATCCATGCATCTTCTCAGGATCTATAGTAGTTCATCACACCATGGCCCTTCTCTTAGTGGGGTCTCGATCTCATAGGTAAAATCCACCCCACCTCATCCAATGGACATAAATTCATAATCACTGCTACAGAGTACTTCACCAAGTGGGTGGAAGCCATACCACTCACTTTCACTACAAGTAAATAAATTTCTAAGTTCATCCTAAATTACCTTATTTGCCGCTATGGAATTCCTAAGGTTATCATCACTGATAATGGAAGACCTTTCAAAAATTAGGATGTTAAGGAATTATGTCATAAATACTCCATCCAGCATTTCTTTTCTACTCCATATTACCCCCAAGGTAATGGTCAAGCTAAGGCTTCGATAAAACCCTTATCAAAATCCTCAAGAAAATAGTCAATCAAGTTGGCCATGATTAGCACTTGCAACTCCATCCTACCCTTTGGGCCTACCACACAAGCATCTACAAACCCACATGTACCACTCCATACTTAATAGTCTTTGGTTTTGAAGTCGTCCTCCTCCTCGAGATTCAGATCCCATCACTCAGGGTATCACTGTAAAATATTCTCCTTGAGGAAGAATATAGAGTCCCCAAACTAGAAGAGCTTGAACTATTGGATGAAAGGTTCCTCAAAGCCTTGAATCATCTCTGAGTTTATCAAAATCTTCTACGGCTAAGTTATAACAAAAAGGTTTGAACCCGGGAATTCAATGTCGATGACCTAGTGCTTATAAAAAATCAAAGAAATCTACAAGATCATGAGAAGAAAGGCTAGTTTGAGCCTAATTATCTTGGACCATATGTGATCACTACAAATTATGGATCAAGTTCTTACTGATTGGCCACTCCTAAGGGTGATCCTTTGGATGAGCCTATAAACATCAAGGTAAATAAGCTAGATCTATCATCTACTCGGACAAACTCGCTTTTTAGGGTTGAGACTTAAAAGAATTTCTATTTTCCCCTCTAGCAATCATGCGATTTTTTCCATAAGTTTGTGCAAAAACTCCTCTTTCCATCCTCGCATGCCCTAATCCTTCCACCAACCCACTCGTTGCCCATTTTTGATAAATCAAAAAGAAGAAGGTACGTAAGTTATCTGTGTAGGATGACTCTTCATTTTGATCACTCCCCCATCCATTGCATCACCTATTTACAACCAAAATTAGAATAATATTTGACCTACCTGCTCCCATCCCACCTATTCCCCCTTCATGAGATGATGAGCTTCTGTCCAAACTATGAATAAGGATCATCCTATCGCACTAATCTTTTATTCAATCACACTAAGCTTTTATCCCATCACACTGAACTTCCCCCCCTTGAAATTTAAGCTTATCCCATCAAACTAAGCTTATTCTTGACTTGAACATCATCCAAACACCCATAAACATGTGCTTAACCAAACCCAAGCAGTAAGTTTCACATCCACATGCACTTGCATTATCCATCTGCTCTATTGTCTAGTCAGACCTATTAGTCAACCTTGCCAATCAAGATGTATCCTTCCCATGCCTAGCAGTTTATCCATCATCCTAAGTCCTACTCTTGGCAAGAGATGTCAATTGGCAATGTGCATTTTGTTTGCATGATTTGATATGTTGCTTTGATTTGTATTTTTATGTCCTGTGACTACTCCTATCTATGGTTGTCAGGATCATTTTATATCTTGGTATGTATTGGGTTTGTGTACACTAGGGCATATTTTTGTGGTATGGTGTGTTTGAGGGTCTCTCTTTCACAATCTTGTACCTACATCATCATGATGATTATGTGATTATGTGAAAGGGATACCTATTGTCTAAGAGTCTAGTCCAAGCCTCGGATTTCCACAACATTCTGATTCCTATAATTAGTGATGTAGGTCATCCTTGGCAATATCAAAACCTAGGTTTTCTCTCCATATATATAGAACAAAAAACCCCCCCATTTCATCCATATCACTTGCATTTTATCCTATCTCACCCATTTACATTTTAGAGACCTCAATTTATTCATTTATCCCCCCCACTTTCCTCTGCTGACTAGTCATGTATCATTGTATTATGATTGGCACATTACCAAAATAATTACTATCATTTCATGTAGTTGCATTTTCATTTAGTTGCATGTCTCATTAAATTGCATGTTCAACTAAGTTCGTTATAATTATCATTTAGCATTACATTAATATCTCACACAAATGATAAGGTGAGCCATTAATTTCCCTCCTTTATTTTAGCAATCATTAATAATCACACTATTCAATATAAAAAATTTGAAAATAATCAAATTTTTTGTAACTTAGTCGAGAACAGGTTCAACACACTTTCTATCTGCTTGTAATACTAGTGGCTGAATAAGGGTTCTCACTAGGGTTTGAAACTCATTGCATTACATTTTAGGTACATTGTTCTATTACTTACATTCATTCATCTTCATTTAGATGCATTCATAATAGTAATTTCATTTATATCATTTAGGGGCATTATATTATTAATTACATCTCATTTGCATCCAGTCAAACTCATCATAGTAATCACATTCATTTTATATTCATTGCATTCAGTCATTATTTTAGTTGCATTTATTCAATTATCATTTAGGGTACATTTAGTACCATTTTGTTAGACAGATCTGATACTGAGAGTAAACTAAGAGGGGGGTAAATTAGTTTACCATCAGAAATCAGAAATTATGCATATCAAAACCATTAAACCAGAGCACAAAGGACCCAACACAATGAAGAATAGAACATGAAATCTCAGTACACACAACACCAATATTTAGACGTGAAAAACCCGGTAAAGGGGAAAACCATGGTGGGAAACCTTGCCCACAATCAGATAATACTCTATAGTAGTATTGTGAACAATTATAATGGGGTTTGCACTTGCAGAAAGGCCAATACCCTAGTGCACACTGCTCATCACAAAAATAAGTCTCACTAACTTACAAAACATTAGACTACAATCCGGAAAGAATGAACTATGAAAGTAGCATCTCCTAATTCTTGATACAGTTTTGGTTAAGCACAGATGTCCCTACAATACAAAAACCTTCACCAAATGATATATCACTTGTTCATGCATAAACCTTCCTCTAATAATGCAGACATAACCATCCATATTCAAATTACATGAATAAGACACCTATAAATACAGATCATCAACCTTATTGACAAGGTCGGATAAACCCTAAACCCATAATAAGAAAAATTGTATTACATGGTATCACCAAACCAATATTATGATTTACATTACCTAGCATGGACCTAAATCAAGTAACCAAACAATTCCATCTATTGTAAATTATGCTAAGACCAAAATCCAACATGCTTCACCAACCAGTAGAAACCCTTAGTGAAGTAACAGAGAAAGTCTAACCAGATCCAAATAGGACCACCATAACAGCACGCTGATGAATACTAAGAGGGGGGGGTGAATTAGTATGCCAAAAATCTCTTCACTAAAACACTTACACAGTCTAAAGATAAACCGATAAAGCAGTCTAACAGTCAAACCGGTTACCACACATGCAAACCAAAATGCAGATAAAGCATTCACCCACAAAAGCAATACAACCATAACACAAGATATTTGACGTGGAAACCCAACTGGGAAAAAACCATAGTGAGATGGAACTCACAAGTCACTATTTGCATAATAGAAACTAGACCCGTTAAGGTCAAAGCGGTTAAGGTCTTACAATGTTCTTCACCAGAACAGATCCTGTTAGGAATCTCAATCTCTATTAGGAAATAAGTCCAATTAAAGACTACCTTGTTAGAGGATTTTAGATTCACATGTGTGAACCACCTTGTTAGAGGATTTTACAAAGGCTTTGAGGCCTACCCAGTTAAGGGCTACAGACTTGTCAAAGATGTGAGTAATCAACAAGTGTTTGATCTATCTAATAGCAAAAATTGCTTGGTTAGATCCATTATTGCTCTCACCTAATGCATTCCAGCATTACTTCAGTCTTCTCTCTCTCACACAAATTTACAACTTGATCTTCTCAGATAAGTTCATTCTCAACTTCCACCTTAAACCCTAGCTCAACATTAACCCTTTCAACAACAACTTAAAACCCTAGACATGATGTCCTTTTAAAGGAATCTAATTTCATGTCGGTCCAATAGGATTACATTACAATTTCCTAGGTTCAATGAATCTAGACATACTCAGTAACACGACACAAAAAGCACCGTCAATGTGTCAGCACCATCAAACAATCGGTGGATTGGTAACTCATCACAAAATTCCGGTTGGTAACTCTTCACAGAGTATTACCGGTTCATACAAAATACCGGTTGCTGGTTTGACAAAAATGAAGATAGGTAAGAATGTGTTGTGCTTCTTTTCTCCCTCATACCACTTGTGATCTACGAACCACTTGGGGTAGATATGCCACTTTAGAACGGGAAACACATTCTGCAAAATCACCACTAGTCTAAAGACTAGTATACAACATACCGGTTGGAACAAATACCGGTTGAGCACAAGCTCATACATATAAAGGGGATCTCAATACAAGTGTGTGTCCATCAATGACAATCACAACATAGACAACAAAAATGCCAACAATCTCCCCCTTTGGCATTGATGGCAACACTTAGGAAAATAAAATTTTGACATCTAAGTGTTTTACAACAAAAACTTGCCATTAACAAAATTTCTCCCCCTAAGCATATACACTATCCCTTAATCAACACAATGTATAGCAATTTTGCATACAGAGCATAATCATCATAGCATATAGCCTATATCACAGCATATATCAAAATTTCAAAACAGATACTTCTCCCCCTGTGTTAGAAGATCAGAATTTTAAAACCAAAAACCAAAGATACTTCTCCCCCTTTGCCAACAATGACAAAGTACCGCTAAAAAAATTGTTTCCATATATATATATAAAGTTTATGACAATAATGAATAATACTTGTCAAACCGATTTATAGTCCTGCAAAAATTGTTTCATGGATAGGGACCAGGACTCAAGTAGGGAGGTTGCCACTTCCTTCTCTATTTGCATATGGGATACCTATTCCTCCATGGCATCTATTGTGCTCAGTTCCTATGTGATTGTCAGGGCATCCAGGTTCAGATAACAATTCTGAAGAATTTGCAGTCGTGGAAGTAATACCGGTTGAAGCTCTTGCAAATCCCTACACCGTGTGCTAATCTCTTGCTCCATCTTGGCTGACTGGACCTGGAACCGGTGAACAGTTTGTCCATATGCTACAAAGGAATCATAAGGAGTCTTGAATGTGCTCAAGTAGGACTGTAAGTCCGTTTGAAGTTGTTTCTTCTTGGCTAGCACATCATCGTAGAATAGATGAGGTTGATAGATTTTGTTGAGTAGCAAGTTTCCCTCATCCAAGGCATTCCTTATGTCCTTTTGATCTTTCAGCAGTTCAGTCCTAAGCTCATTCAACTTCTTCACTAGAGAAACATTAAGAGCCTTTTGGTACTCTTTCTTTACATTGGCCTCTGCTACTTCTAGACTTTGCACCTAATCATCCACTACAGTACACAGAAGTTTGAGATGTGCTAGTGATGATTCAGTGTCAGGAAGATTGGTACCGGGGATTAAACTGGTAAGTGTGTCTACAACCGCCTGAATAATATCTTGTTCCCTTTTCTTGTGAATGCCTTCAAGGTGCTCTTGGGCAACCTTGATGCTCTGCATAAGCTCAAACTCACTTGCAGATTGGAGATCAATGGGGCTCGAGATAGCAACCGGTTTGGCTTGGCTACCAATTGCCTTAGGAGTTTCCATCTGTGTGCTCTTCATCGCTTCAATTGTCTTGTCTGCTTCTTCCTTCTTTTTCCTCTCCTTTTCTTCTTTCTCTTTCTCTTCTCTCTTTTTCTTCTCTTCCTCTTCCATCTTCTTCTTATCTTCTTCTTCTTTCTTCTTCTGCCTTCTTCTTTTCTTCCTCTTCCTTCTTCTTCTTCTCTTCCACTTCCTTCTTCTTCTTCTCTTCCTCTTCCTTCTTTTTCTTCACCTCTTCTTCCTTCTTTCTCTTTTCTTCCTTTTCCTCTTCTTCTTTCTTTTTCCTGTCATCTTCTTGCTTCTTCCTTTCTTCATCTTTTTGTTTCTCCTCTTCCTCTTTTCTCTTCTCTTCCTCTTTCTTTTGTTTCTCATCTTCATCCTTCTTCTTTATCTCTTCCTGTTCCTTTGCCGCTTGCTGTGTGTCCTCAGTTGGTTCACCACTCTGATCGGCTTGTTGCCCCTATCCAGTTCCCTTAGAAGGTATGTCCTGAGTGACATCTTCTACATCCAAGGCATCGACATTGATGGTGTCGATTGGTTCTTCCACCAAGTTTCCTTCCTCATCAAAGACCTCATCCGATTTGGAAATAATCGGTTCCTTTTCCACTTGGAGGTTGGTCATTCGTGCTTTGTGAGAGCTAATAGCATGAGCCATATGCTGATGTGTATCTTTTTTAACATCATCAACTCTCCCCTCCAACAACCAAAGTCTTCTTCTCCTTGTGAAGAAGAGACCTTTATTTTGATCCAGGGCATCAAATAATTATGAATTTGAGAGTTCGGGGAAGTACTGTGCAAAGAATTTCTCCCTAATCTCCTGTTCCTTTTTAATGGCAATGCGCCATTTATTATCTAATGCTTTAAATAATGAATCCAATGTCTGAGATTTAATCTCTGATGGTGACTGGTCATTTTTACATAAATAAAGAATGATTTCCTATAGTACTTCATCTTTTTCCTCACTATTAAATTCATCATAATAATCTATTAAATCATGAAGTAACTTTCTCCTAATATTTTTTACTATTCTTTGATAATGTGTCAAAGGTTTGTATAAGGAGATGTCTATATTTACCAGTGCGGATGCTACCGATTCATTCTTCTTCATCTTCTTTGTCTGTCTTGCCTTCTTTGGCTATTCATCAAACTCGGTTTCTTCGGAGTCCAGTTCATTTGCCTTAGTCTTCCTCTTTCTTTTGAAGACTTTTTCCGGTGTTACCTCCAGTTTCTTCTTTGCCGATGACCACTTGGTCACTCTTGGAGTTGCAGTGGTAGCCAGTGTCGATGTTGCAGGCACTGCCTTAGCTTTCTTAGCTGCCGGTTCTTTTCCCTTCTTCGCCGATGGTTCTTCAACCGGTGCAATCCTCTCCAAGTAGGTTCCGGTCCTCTTAGCCTTTGGATCAAGAGGTGAGGCAATAAGGGTTGAGGCATACCCTTCCAGCATGTCAAACATAACTTCATAGCCCATACACTCCACTTCCTCCATTCTAGGTTCAACAGCCTCCATTAAACATTTGTCCACCTGAATAGTGAAACAGATGTCATCTTCATATTTCTTCACTATGTCACCTGAAATTCTTACCCTCTGACTCATCTTTCTTTTGAACTCATCAAAATATTTGTTCAGTACCTCAGGGTAGCCGGTTCTAGTGAATTGTACACTTTCCTTTATCTGCTTGGTTACCAGTTGGTCAGGGGACCACTGGACATCTCCTACACCCAGAAAGTAGCCTTGAAAATAAAAGAACAACCCTACCAGTAGTTGTCCAAACTTAAACCTCAATGAGTTGTCCTGTTTGATTGCCTTAAGATTTAACAGGAGTTGCCTCTACATACCAGTGCATAAGTCAAAAGATGCATCCTCTTTTATCATTCAGTAAGCGGCATTTACCGCTGTAGCAGATATAGAATTAATCCTTCTAGCTGAAAACATTTTGTATCCTATCACCATGCAAGCATATTTCATCAGATCATCCTTGAGAGGATTGACTGGCATACCCCATGAATCACTTATTGAACCAGTAAGCTTGGTCATTTCCATTTTGCTCACTTTTCTCAAGGCTAGCACTTCCCCTGTGTTGTAGAAACTAGTGACTGCATAAATTGCTAGAGGAGTGATATCATGTGTCCTCTCTAGGTACATCTTGTCACCATGGACTTTGCTCAAAATAATTCTGATATGATCCTCCGTAAAATCTTCCAGAAAATATACTGCGTTGTGGAATTTCTTCTTCTCTATGACACTAAATTTTCGTTTGATCTTTTTGTCCTTGCCGCAAAATAGACCTAACTGAGTGTGAATGGCTAAAGACCCTAGGTCTTATGTTTTGCAATCAATATAATCAGAGATTCCTTCTTCGACTATGACTCCAGCCGGAACTTGTGACAAAGCATTATATTTAGACTTCCTCTGAATAAAACTTTCTGACTCAATTGATGTACTCGAACTGGTATGTGATGTAGAATCCATTGAAGAGTATTTCAAGAACACGAAAAATACCTTTCATATGCAAATTTAGGGCTTCCTGATTCTTCTTCACTTCACTCTCCGTCGGATGCCAAATCACTACTTTGTGTTCTCCACTACCGATTGCAAACTAGATTTGAATCTCTTTCAAGGTTATCCAATTTCTTGAAATCTAAGCTCAAATCGCCTTTTCTTTGCTCTACACTTGAAAACTTTTCTTCGCTCGAAAATAGATGGTGAGAAATGATTTGCAAAATGCATTTATACATGTCTCTCACCTACCATCATTAATTCTCCTCTATTAGGGCGTAAACCCTAATTTGCCTTTTTTACCATTTCCGGTCTTCTGCCAAGCGACAGGTATCGCATACCAATTAAGGTCTTTTACCAGTTTCAACCGAGGGTTCGAAAGAATTTTGTTGTTTACTCCCCCTAAGCCTTTAAGGCTAAGTTTGTTGGTTCTAATATTTCCACACTAGGTACAGAAACTGTTTCCTCTTTCGACATTATTGGTTTCTTCTTCCATGTTTTCTTCATGTCCCCTTGAACTTTTTCAACATCTATTTCTTCTTCCTGAGTGATCGGTATATAATCGGATATACTTTTTCTTCTTCTGTAGAATCTTGCAATGTGATCCGGTTTGTTGCAGTGATAGCAAACAAGTCCAGGTGCTCTCCAAGGTCCATTGTACATGTTTCCATTCTTCCTTTTGCATATTGCAGTAGTGTGACCATGACCATGACAGATCATACAACTTTCTCTCCATCTGGTTGCCACTTGATGACCACCACTTCTCAACTGATGATTGAAGACATTAAACCAGTTGTGGTTCTGGTCCATAAAAGGTTCAGGACCAGTTCCTTGGGTCCTCTAAGGATATCTTCCAGTGTTATCCATTACAGACCTACATTCAAATGCTCTATGCCCAAACTTGTTGCATTCATAACAATGACCATTGAACTTATTGGATCTAGGTACATTGTTGATAAAATAAGGAAAATTATTGTAGGCTTTGCTCCTACATACATTGGCAGTGTGTCCTTCTTTAAGACAGTTAAAGCAAACAGGTTTGAATTTTTGCTTACCTTTTCCTTTGAGTGTCGGTTGCTTCTTTGATGCTTCAGCATTTGTTCCTGAGGATTCTCGTTCCTCATGTCCAGAAAAACCAAGACCATTGGTATTCTTTGCCGGTCTATATGACTCAAGCTTTTGCTCTAGCTTGACAGTACTTTTGCCAAACTTAGCAAGTATTTCCTTTAACTCAAAGAGTTCTTCAAAAATAGCAGTGTTTGTCTCCATTAGACTTTCATTTTCAGAGATGGCAATGTTCAGTTCTCCTTGCATGTCTTCCTTTTCCATTCTTCTCTCATGAAGGCGATCAGTCAGTGCACTAATCTCTTATTTCAACTTAGAGATCTCATGATCTCTGTCTTTTATCCGATCTTCAGCTTTTCTCTGGTTCTCAAGCTCTTGACTAAACCGAATAGTCAGTCCTTCCAACTCCTTTCTCAGATTGGAGTTTGAATCATTCAACTTATTTACTTTATCAATCATGGCTTCCATGTTAGCTTCATCTTCAGAACTGCTTTCAGATAGTTCCATCAGCTTCTTTGCATGTTCTCTCCTTTTTGCTTGAGATGCCTTGTATTTGACCATAAGATCATCATAGGCTTGCTCAGACTTAGTGAGCCATTGAGTAAGTTCCCTGATGGTGTATTCCCCCATATCTCTTTCCAAGTGGTTAAACTTATAGAAAGGTAGGCTCTGATACCAATTGATGAATACTAAGAGGGGGGGGTGAATTAGTATGCCAAAAATCTTTGCACTAAAACACTTACACAGTCTAAAGATAAACCGATAAAGCAGTCTAACAATCAAACTGGTTACCACACATGCAAACCAAAATGCAAATAAAGCATTCACCCACAAAAGCAACACAACCATAAAACAAGATATTTGATGTGGAAACCCAATTGGGAAAAAACCACAGTGAGATGGAACTCACAAGTCACTATCTGCAGAATAGAAACTAGACCGGTTAAGGTCAGAGCGGTTAAGGTCTTACAATGTTCTTCACTAGAACAGATCCTGTTAGGAATCTCAATCTCTATTAGGAGATAAGTCCAATTAAATACTACCTTGTTAGAGGATTTTAGATTCACATGTGTGAACCACCTTGTTAGAGGATTTTACAAAGGCTTTGAGGCCTACTCGGTTAAGGGCTACAAACTTGTCAAAGATGTGAGTAATCAACAAGTGTTTGATCTATCTAATAGCACAAATTGCTTGGTTAGATCCAATATTGCTCTAAGCTAATGCATTCTAGCATTAATTTAGTCTTCTCTCTCTCTCTCTCACAGTTACAACTTGATCTTCTCAGATAAGATCATTCTCAACTTCCACCTTAAACCCTAGCTCGACATTAACCCTTTCAGCAACAACTTAAAACCCTAGACATGATGTCCTTTTAAAGGAATCTAATTTCATGTCGGTCCAATAGGATTACATTACAATTTCCTAGGTTCAATGAATCTAGACATACTCAGTAACACGACACTAAAAGCATCATCAATGTGTCAGCACCGTCAAGCAATCGGTGGATTGGTAACTCATCACAAAATGCCAGTTGGTAACTCTTCACAAAGTATTACCAGTTCATACAAAATACCGGTTGCCGGTTTGACAAAAATGAAGACTAGTAAGAATGTGTTGTGCTGCTTTGCTCCCTCATACCGCTTGTGATCTATGAACCGCTTGGGGTAGACATGCCACTTTAGACCGGGAAACACATTCTGCAAAATCACCACTAGTCTAAAGACTAGTATACAACATACCAGTTGGAACAAATACCGGTTGAGCATAAGCTCATACATATAAAGGGGATCTCAATATAAGTGTGTGTCCATCAATGACAATCACAACATAAACAACAAAAATGCCAACACACGCCAACCAATGCAAAGTCACCAAACACTTGGAATATGATCAAGAAGCACCTTCAGCGTGATAAAAATTGATTCCATAAGCCAGACCAAGTTTGTCTAACCAAAACACCAAATGTCTCTTACCAGTAAAGATAACCGGTAAAGCTAAAAGCTAGCCGATACTGATAAATACCAAAACCGATAACAGCCATAGAACCAAATTATGAACCAACGGAATATAGCAAGCATATAACCATCCAGAGTAAGGATCCAAAATCGATTCCAAATATCTGATCATAGAGGATCATAATCATAGCCAAAACCAAGATGATCACCAAGACTAATCGGGATAGGTCCAACCAAGATAGTCTCCAACTGGGATACAGTGTTGACATCAATGACAATACTTAACCAAATCCAGCATATTGCCAACAATCTCCCCCTTTGGCATTGATGGCAACACTGAATGTGAAAAACATCCAAGTGCCAAGGAATACCAACAATCTCCCTCAAAGATATGATTGGTTTTCACATGAATAGAACCTCTCCCCCTTTCATATCAATGACAAATTATGGATACCAGATCAAAAATACCAAACCAAACAGCTGACTACTCCCCCTGAGTAGTAGTATCATCTCATCAACCTGGACCAAAGAAAATATCTGATAAGCTTACCAGATTGATGCATTCTTGCATCTATAAGTCTCTTCCGGAGGTTTGGTAACCCCCAAGTAATCTCTGAGATATTTAAAAGTATCTTTAGGCAATGTTTTAGTTAGAATATCTACAATCTGCTCCTTAGTAGGCACATAAACTAATCTAACTTCCTTCTCTTCAACCTTTTCCTTCAAGAAATTGTACATTATAGAAATATGTTTTGATTTGGAATGAAATATTAGATTCTTTGACATATCAATAGCAATAGTATCATCACAGTGAATAACAATAGGCTCATCATAACTTACCCTTATATCTTTTAACATTTATTTCATCCATAAAATTTGAGTACAATTTGTAGCAGCAGCTAGATATTCCGCTTCAGCAGTAGATAATGAAGAACATAATTGTTTCTTGCTAAGCCATGAAACCAACTTCTTCCCAAGAAATAATGCAACACTGGTAGTTCTCTTCCTATCATCCACATCTCCTTCCTAATCAGAATCTGCACATACGCATAATCTGAAGTCATCATTCTTTGGATACCATAACTCATGGGCTATTGTACCTAACAAATACCTGAATATCCTCTAAACAACAATATCATGAGTTTCTCTAGGATCTAACTAAAATCTAGAGGCAATACAAACAACATTCATAATATCAGGTCTAGTCTAAGTTAAGTACAACAATACACTAATCATTGATTTGTATCTACTTGGATTCACTTTAGGGGATTCATCATCCTTATACAATTTCAAACCGGTTATCATAGGAGTACCAACAAGTTTGGAATTATCAAGTCCAAATTTCTTAAGTAACTCCTTCACATACTTAGTTTCATAAATACCTTTATTAGTGTGAGTAATCTACAAACCTAAGAAAAATTTCATCTCACCAATCATAGACATTTCAAATTCATTCTTCATATCATTGGCAAATTTCATGCATTGACTATCTTCTCCTCCAAAAATGATATCATCCATAAAGACTTCAATAATCAGTATGTCATCATGCTCAATTTTGTAATATAGGTTACTATTAGCATTACCTTTGCTAAAACCAAGCTTAGAAAGATATTTGTCTAATCTAGCATAACATGCCCTAGGGGCTTGTTTTAGTCCATATAGAGATTTCTTCAATCTGCAAACCATGTCCTTGTCTTCTGATAAATAAAATCCATCAGGTTGCTCAATGTAGACTTCCTCTTCAATATCTCCATTCATAAATGTGCATTTGACATCCATTTGATATACCTTGTAGTTCTTGTGTGCAGCATAAGCAAGAAAAAGTCTTATCGCTTCAATTCTTGCAACCAGGGCATAAGTCTCACCATAATCAACTCCTTCTTCCTGTGAATAACCTTTACAAACCAATATAGTGTTGTTCCTCACAATTTGAGCTTCCTCATTCAATTTATTCTTGTAAACCCTATTTAGTTCCAATAATGTTCTTGTCTTTAGGTCTAGGAACTACTTCCCATGTCTTATTCTTTTCAATCTAGTCTAATTCTTCTTCCATTGCTTTTATCCAATTTTCATTTTTACCTGCTTCACTAAATGATTACAGTTCAATTTGAGAAATCAAACATACCTCTTCAGTAGTTATCCTTCTCCTAGTCATCACACCTTTGCTTTATCTCCAATGATTTCACCTTCAGAATGATTTAGTTTCACATACGTGGGAGTCTTTGAATTTTCTTGATTTGCTAACTCTTTATGTTGTTCCTTTGTCATAATTTATTTTTTTGATGTTACCAAAGTGATAGGTTCACTATTATGAGCAGCTTCATGCATTACCAGTTGAGGTCTGATAAATTCATCTTCCAGTCCACAATTATATGATTTGATCTGATCTAATTACTTTCATGTTCATCCACCTTGATAATTATACTCTTTGTTATCCTATTCAATCTTTTGCTATAACATACATATACTTTTCTCTTGGTAGAATAACCCAAAAATATTCCTTGATCACTTCTAGCATCAAATTCCCCCAATGCATCATCTCTTCTAATGTAACATTTACTTCCAAAAAATTTGAAATATCTGACAGTAGGAGTATGACCAAACCATAATTCATAAGGAGTCTTACCCGTATTACCTTTTATGTGTACTATGTTGAAAGTGTATACAACTGTATTGATAGCTTCCCTCCAATAAATATCAGACAATTTAGCTTCTGTCATCATAGTCCTTGCCGCATCCAATATGGTTATGTTCTTCATTTCCATCGATCCATTTTGTTGTGGAGTCCTAGGTGCAGAAAGTTGTCTTCTGATTTCGTTCTTCTAACAAAAGTTGTTGAATTCACTGGATGTAAACTCACTGCCTTGATCTAATCTAAAACACTTTATCTTCAATCCATTCTTAGTCCCAACCATAGCTTTAAAGATTTTGAATTTCTCAAAAGTTTCATATTTTTCTTTCAAAAATGCTACCCACGTCATTCTAGAGTAATCATCAATAAGTAACATAAAGTATCTGTCACCTTGAAAACTTTTAGTCATTGTCAGTCCACACAGATCAGTAGGAATAAGCTCAATAATTTCATTAGATTTATCATGTATGCATCTAAAAGAAGTTTTGACTTGCTTACCCATTTGACATTCTCTACATACCGGATTATGAGGTTTGACAATTTTGGCAAATCTCTGACAGACGATGTTGAACTGATCTTTACTATACAATCAAAATTTACATGACACATCCTCTTATGCCATAACCAGCTTTCATCAATTTGATAAATCAAGCAATCTTTCTCACTGGAGTTCAAATGAAATATGTTTCCATTGGTCTAAGTTCTAGAAGCTATTTCCAATCCAGATCTATTGATGATCTTACATTTTCCACCCTTTAATTATAAATGAAATCCTTTATCCACCATTTGACCTACACTTAGAATATTATGCTTTAAGCCTTCAACATAATAAACATTATCAATGTTAGTCTTACCATCCAATGATATTTTTCCCTTGCCTTTGATCCTACATACCTTGTTGTCTCCAAATCTGACTAATATGCCATCAAGTTCTTGTAGTGATATAAATTTTCTCTTGTCACTAGTCATGTGATGTGAGCATCCACTATCTATAACCCATTCATCCTTTTCTTCAATTTTAGCAGCTAAATCCTTTTCCTCAGTATGAGCTACTTCAATGATAGGTTTCAGAGAATCATCCTTGATAGCAATAAAAACCCAGTCCTTACCGAAGGCAGCTCCATTACCGGTTCCACTCATAGGTTCATCATCATCATCAGTAATACCAAAATCATCATCACCAACATAATAGAATGAATTATCCTTATTCCTTTTGAATCTAAGTTTGTTCTAGTATTCTGGATTAGGCTTATAACTCTTCACAAATCTTTCACGATTACTAGCATCTATTTCAGGGCATCTAGAAGCAAAATGAACAATCTTATTGCACAAAAAACATTTAAAAGGGACTTTTCCTTCATACTTACTTCCAGTTGGTCCTATAGGAATTCTTCTAGCAATCAGGGCTTCTAGCTCTTCAAGTTTTATTTCTCCTCTTTCAATGTCCTCCATTTTTTTATCATACATCTCTTTCCAATCTATCTTTTGCTTACCGAAGGCAGATGCTTTAAATGCAGTCTCAATTTTAGTATCACTCTGATCTCCAAGTTACTCAAGCTCAAAAGCAGTCAATTTCCCAAGTAGTGTATCTCTGGTAATAGGGGTACTTCACATTGTCCAGAGTTCATTGTGTTAGGGTTCCCACAGATACTGAGAGGGGGGGGTGAATCAGTATCTGACCGGTAATGAAATTTTCTTAAAACTGAATATGCAGAATATAAAGTAACAGTATACCGGTATGCAAGAATTAATGCAATAAACAGAATCAGAAACATCCACATGAAAAGAACACCATAACACAAGATGTTTAACGAGGAAACCTGGTGTGGGATAAACCTTGATGGGATTTGTGACCCACAATATTCACTCACTGGCCAATAAGAGAATATTACTTACAATAGGGACCTGCACATGCAGGAAGGCCAACTGCCTAGAGCTCATTGCTCAACAAGAAGTCACACTGACTTACAATGAGGATTTACATAAATCCAATATTCTATATTGCCTTACAATAGCATCTTCAATGCCAGATTCAGTACCGGTTCTTGCTTTGTTCTTTACATATACCCTTGACCTACAATTCGCACATTAGGTCTGCCTTATAATTTATTTATTACATTCTATCCATATCCTACAAATGCCTACAATGATCTCTTTTATATACAAGAGTCATTTTATAATTTGCCAAGTCGGCTTACAATGATAAACAAAATATTACATATCAAAAGTCTTGTCGGCTTCTGTGTCGGTATACATATTTCCTTATGTGTTAGTGTACATCTTTTGTGCTGATGTACATCTTCTGTGTCGGTGCCGGTGTAGATTGACCTTGTTGATGCTAGAGCACTGTTCTGTTTGAGTAATGCTTTGCCGGTATAATGTCTTGCCGGTGCCATAGGATTGCAAGGTTGCCTGTGTAATGCTTTGCTGGTATAATGTCTTGTCGGTGCCATAGGATTGCAAGGTTGCCATCAATGACAAAACCTTCAATCACACACAATGTCTCATTGGAGTGTCCATATGCCAACAATCTCACCCTTTGGCATTGATGGCAACACTCATGAGAAATTTCAAAAAGATATCCAAAAATGTGTATACCAAAAAAAATGTTACCAAAATTATGAGGGCTCCCCCTGAGCATGTGATCCCTGTGTTTTGAGTTTTCTCATCTACTACTCCCCCTTTGGCATCAATGACAAAGGTTAGTAGATTTGTAGTTGTACCAATACATAACCTCAACCTTGTAGCTGGGTAGTTATTAACTGAAGAATATCTCCCAAAATTAAGTTTATACCATCCATAAACTTCTTGCTCTCCTTTATTGCTATCTCAGCTCTGTGTACTATACTGGTGAGATGCTGCAAGTGCTCTGCCGGTGTTTTGCTACCCTGTGTTAGTGCCTATGAGATTTCCTTACGCAGAGATGCTAAATAGTCCAATCTTGGACTTAGTTTAGATCTCAAAAAATTTGCCTTGTTTATTATTTTCTCTTTTTCTCTTTCTAATTTGAGCAATTCTTCCTCAAAATTTGTTATCTTTTCCTCAAAAACTGATAATGTATCGGGTGAGTTAACAAAATTATCAGCAAGTTTATTGATCTCTTCATGTACCTTGCTCATCTTTTTGTCTACATCCGTGGTCAAAAAGTTTATCTTACAGGTGTCTTTATACAGAGTTTTGTACTCTTTCAATAAATTGCACAGTTCCGGTAGAAGTGTGTCAAATTCCCTATTACACTTCTTTATTCCTTCCTCAAAGAATTTTTGTTTCTCTTTTTCTATACTTTCCTTTACAGTTTCTACCTTTGTTTGCTCAAAATTTCCAGAAATATATTTACAAAGTGTATCCAACTGGCCTAAAGAATCTTTGTTGGCTATATTACAATTTGGAGCTATTAATTTCAAAACTGGAATTGAATCATCTATTGCTTTATATGCTTGTGAGCTATAATCAGTTATTTTCTTGATAGAATCGAGCAATACCTCTTGTTGGTGTAAATAATTATTCATCTTGGATATTATTACACTTACTTAAGTTTACTTAGGAAATGCATTTCATAGTAGTTTGGGTATGAGACACTTGGGTGTTTGTGCCACATTGGGATAGTGTGTGTAGGAGAAATTCCACCTTTTATGGTGTTGATCTTGTTGTTACACTCCACATTTAGTGGGTGATCCACCTCATGTGGACTATTATATTATTTCTCCTACCTACCCACACCTATTTCCTACCTACCCTTGTTTCTTATTGAGCCACATGTCATGTTTGTGTGCTCACATATCCCTAGCCTTGCTTATATAAGCAAACTCATCTACATTGTATGCAATTTTGATATTATTGATCATTTTCTATTGTTGAGAATATAGTTTATTCTTGTCCTATATTGTGTCTCTATTTTGTACATTTCATTGAGCTCTTGATCTTGGCAAAATCTCACATGGTATCAAAGCCATTGGGGCTTCATTGATTCGTCTTGAAGAGGCATTATTGCGACGTCTAGAGGCAGATCTGAGGAGCAGCATCTTTTGGAGGCATCCTAGACTAAATCCGACCTTGTCATTGCATTCAGATGGTCGTTTCCATGAATTTTGGTTATAAAGTCGGCTTATTTTGGTGAGAAAAAAAATTTCGCCAATTTTGCTATTATTGTACGAATTTCGAGATTTTTTTTAGTTTTTTCCGAAAATAAAAATCAAAAAAATTTCGTCAATAAAATTGAAAAATATATATATATATTTCAAAAAAAAAATGTTTCGAAAAAATTTATCAAAAAAAAAAAAAAAAAATCAATTTTTGGGGGCTCCGCAGACCCCCCCCATGACCTGCCGTACCCTGCAGGTCTGCAGCACCAGTCCATCGGCGGCTTCCATGCTCCCAGTGCCTCCCCAGCTCCTCGGCTTCCCGGCAATCAGCATCTTCTCGGCCCACCGTCCGGACCAACTGCTTCTCCCGCCGGGACCCGCGCCGAACAGTCTCCCCATCGACGCCCAGGTTCACCACCGCCCGCGCTGCCGCTACTGAGCACGCCGCCACCCACACCCTTCGAAGCCCATTGCCACCGCTCGCCGTCGGTCTCCACCCTTCGTGCCACCACTCTCCGCCTTCCACAGGTCCCCACTGGCTGCTACCTCTTCTCCGACAACCATCTACCACATGCCACCCGCGAAAGTTTTTCGGTGACCGCCCAGCTTCCGACCCCGCCACGCAGAGCCTAGTCGGCTTCCAAGACCCCACCACGCGGCTCTCACACAGTCATCCGTACGACACATCACCCGCCACGCAGAGCCACCAGGTCATCGCGCACGTCACCAAATTTGTACGGTACGGCCTGAATAGTCATCTGCCCAGTCAGCAGTCCGTACAGTACGGACGCCCAGTCAACAGGGAGGTGAAATTTTTGCGACGGTCATACAAACGTCAAATTTAACATAATGAATTGCTGATGTCAGTGCCACATCAGTATTTTTCAAAAATTTTGCAGGCCCCTCTCATTGAGCTTTTTGATTTTGCAGTTCAACTTCAAATGGCCATAACTTGCTCATTTTTGCTCCTTTTTCGGTGCAATTTTTTTTGAAATGGGCTAGAATTTCATGTACTTTCACGTGATGGAATTATTTTCTGATTTTGATGGACATGTTTTTTATAATTCTCAGTTTTTGGTGACTGTACCTATCTAATCCTCGTTTCTACAACTTTCAGGTCTCTGTTCGGGCTCATACAAACTCCTTTTCATGTGCCATTTTTTTTGAAAGTGCATTATTTTTTGTCTACTCTCAGAATATGCTATCAGTTTGCAGCAATTGTGGGTAGAAATTGTACTTTCATCATATGGTCTTATTTGGCCAATTTGGCATTTGTATTGCATAGATCTATCATCTGATCTTTTGCTTTGTAGTTCTCAGCCTATTGGGGTAGTTGTAAAACAAAATCAGAAGTCCACCTTGCCATTGTTTGCAAGTGGCCTATTGTACACGCACTACATATAAAGTGCCAAAATCATCATTTTTGGGGGGGTACTTTGATTGAGTGAATTTGGGGGGGTGTCTCTTGTGTTGTTGTGTTCCTTTCTTTTTTCTTCTATGGGTTCTTTTAAATTTCCTCTCTTAACTCCTCATAATTATGCTACTTGGAAAATTGATGCATGGAGCAAACTTATGGAGAAAAGACTCACTCATTACATTGATGGAACTATTGTTGCTCCCGCTGATCCTAAGGTTGATCCAATTGGTCATTTGGATTGGCTCACTAAAAATATCATGGCAATTGGTACCTTAAGAAAGTATGTATCAAAGGATCTCATTTTTCATATTGAGAAGTGTACTCTAATCAAGGACGCTTGGCAAAAGTTTCAAGATTGTATGGTCAAGTTGATGAGATTAGGGGATATCAAATTGATAGTGATCTCACTATGTTAGATCCCAAGAAGTTTGATACTATACAAGATTATGTCACTAAGGCAAATGAGTTGAGGGCACAACTCAAAGATTGTGGCATTGATAAGAAGGATACTCAATTGATATTCAACTTGATAGGCAAGCTTCCACAAGAATATGCAGCATTTGTTTCTAGTTTCCAAACCCATAGGATGACAATGGGTTCAAGCTACAAAATGCCTACATTTGATGCTTTCAATGAAATGTTGATGATGGAACAAACTAAGTTGATAAGCATGGGCATTCTTAAGGCTTCTAAGTCTCAAGCATTAGTGGCAAATCAAGGGAACAAAGGAAATCAAGGAAAGGACAACTCAAACAAGAAGAAATGGCAATCAAAGCCTAAGGAAAAAGCACCATCTTCTCCACAACAAGGAGATTCATCCTCTTCCAAGAGAGATAATTCACCAAAGAGGGAGAGACCTACTTGTGCTTATTGTAAAAAGATTGGTCATGAGGAGCATCGTTGCCATTCTAAGAAGATTGATGAGCTTACACATATCATCAAAAAGCATAACATTGATTTGCCTAAAGTCTTCAAGAAGGATGATTCATCAACTTCCACTTCCTCACATTCAAAAGGAAAAGGGCAAGCATTCATGGCTTCTACAAGTGGAAAGACTCACTCTTTTGGAACAAGAAAAGGAAAAGCTCTATGTGCTACTATTAGTCATGATTCAGAGAGATGGCTTCTAGATTCAGGGGCTTCTCATCATATGGCATATTCGTAGTCTATGTTCTCTACATTTGAGCCTTGCACCATGCCACAGATTTTGATGGGCAATCATACATACATGGACGTGATTGGGAAAGGATCTATTGACATTGGGGATAACTCCTTCAATGATGTGTTGTGTGTACCCCACTTGACAAACAATCTCCTTTCTATCTATCAAATCACACATGGTGCAACTAAGAGAGTTGTGGAGTTCACACCTGACTCAGTTTTCATTAGAGACTTGGAGACTAGAGCTATCATTGTGATTGGGGTGGTTGATCATGCATCTTAGTTATACTCCTTTTCAGATTTTGTTGATGATGATGATTTCACATTTGATGATTCTACACATAATGATCACACTTCTTGTGATGGTTCAGATTTTGAGGAGAACTTTGGGCACTTGAACATGGAGATTCTCACATTTGACCCCATTCTTGAGCCTTGTATTTCATCTCCTCATATTGATATCACATCACCTATTGCACCTGATGATGCAGATAGTGCGATAGTATTGCCTTCATGTGATTTAGTGCAGCAGGATATTCATTGTCTTCCAGCTTCATATTCATGGGATGATTACTTGACAGATATTGCAGGTTTGTTTGTGGAATCCTACATTGCAGATTTGGGAGACATCATTGATGACATTCATCTTCTCTTTGATGAAGGTGATCCTTCTTCGATTGTTGCAAGGGAACACTTTGACCCTCTTGTTCATTCTCTACATGATCATTCTTTCGAGGTTGACATGATTGTGGATACTTATGTACAGCAGTTGGAGGAGGTCTCTTTATGTTTTGAGGAGACATGTGAGTCTTTGGGACATGTTCTACATCCATCTCCACTAGATCTTGGAGTGCCTTTTTCAGCAGTGTGGCACAGTTTACCACCTTTGGAGGGGGTATCTTTCAGCATCGACATGGGGACACTTGAGCAGTTTTCAGAGATTCCTTTCATCATGAGTTTTCTTCATACATCTTCCCTTCATGATTGGGGAGACTTCATGGATACACCTTTGGTTTTGTTTCTTCCTAGGGGGAGGAATGTTGTTTGACGTTTGTGGAGCAGTTTCTTCATACATCAAGCTTCTATCATTGGTGCAGATTCCACATTGAGGGGGGGCTTCCTAGCTTCTCTTCCTCTCTCATATGGGGGGGAATTTTTCCTCACATGGAGTTTTGTTCCTCACATTCTTCTATGAGAGTTCTCTTGTATGTTTTTCATCTCTCTTTTGGGGGAGGGTTTTTTCCCATTGGGTTTTTCTCTCTTTCCCCACTTTGTGAGAGATTTCATTGCATTGGTTTTTAGGCATTCGCATTTGTACATGGGTACCTAA
The DNA here is from genome assembly GCF_030272615.1 of Cryptomeria japonica. NCBI lineage: Eukaryota > Viridiplantae > Streptophyta > Pinopsida > Cupressales > Cupressaceae > Cryptomeria > Cryptomeria japonica. Next base: position 349,746,604 of record NC_081410.1, read on the forward strand.
CATGGCCTCATAGCCGGGACCCATCTTGCATTGCTTAGTTGCATTGTAGACTTAAGTGCATTCCCCTAAGTTGCACTTAAGGGGGGGTGTTGGTGTAAATAATTATTCATCTTGGATATTATTACACTTACTTAAGTTTACTTAGGAAATGCATTTCATAGTAGTTTGGGTATGAGACACTTGGGTGTTTGTGCCACATTGGGATAGTGTGTGTAGGAGAAATTCCACCTTTTATGGTGTTGATCTTGTTGTTACACTCCACATTCAGTGGGTGATCTACCTCATGTGGACTATTATATTATTTCTCCTACCTACCCACACCTATTTCCTACCTACCCTTGTTTCTTATTGAGCCACATGTCATGTTTGTGTGCTCACATATCCCTAGCCTTGCCTATATAAGCAAGCTCATCTACATTGTATGTAATTTTGATATTATTGATCATTTTCTATTGATGAGAATACAGTTTATTCTTGTTCTATATTGTGTCTCTATTTTGTACATTTCATTGAGCTCTTGATCTTGGCAAAATCTCACACCTCTGTTACATTTGATGGTGACCCAGTAAACTGAGTGCCGGTGGAAGGGACCATGCTGGTATTGACCTCTGGTAGGTCTGTTTGTGTCTCCACAGTTTTTCTTGCATCATTTCTTACCGGTGGCATCTGTTCTCAAGCTTTTAGCTCTATTGGTTGCTCTGTTTGTGTTCCAGATTCCATCTTTTTCACTGAATCTGCTGTCGATTGCTCTTGGTTTCCTGTTTTCAGTTGCTCTTTATTATCAGATTTATCTGTGGTATCCTTATCTACCACTATGTTGATTTTTTGAGTATCAACATTCACAGTATATAGGACTTCAGGATTAGGAATGTTATCCTTTGTGTCCATGCTCTCAGCTGCCGGTTGATCTTCTGTAGTTGTTTTTACTGGTGGAGTATTTAAAGGAGGTGGGGGTAAGTTGTCTCTAATCTTAATACTTGGTGGTCCACCAACTTTACCTTTCCCTTTGTCCTTTTGATATACTAGAATGAGCTTGGGATTCATATATTCTTCTTGTTTTTCTTTTTCAACCAAGAATCTATCCCAACCATCTTCTGTTTCAGTTGAAACTTCAGTAACTCTACCTACCATTAATGATATTTGCCGGTGTGCAGTGGAAAAGACTATCTGGTTGGCCTGAGCTATTAAATCATCAATTTCCTTAGGTGAGTTGGCTGGGTATACTGCAAGTAATTTTTCTATTTTAATTTTCTTATCCAACTCAATTATTCCTTACCTTCTAGCCTCAAGTCTTTTATATAATTCATCAGGAATTTCATTTAGGACTTGCATCAAAAACTTTTTATACATGTCCATGTGTAATATAACACTTTCCTCAACTTGTCCTTTCTCATCTTCTGATAGGGTGTCATAGATTTTCCCTATGTTTTTCAATTTACCTTCCCCTGTGATTTCATTCAATAATATGTCAAAAGGGGCCAAGTCAGTGTCTGTCTTCTTCTTCCTTTTGGGGGTCAGCTTTTTCTTAGGTGTGGCTTTCTTGACTGGAGACCTTACAACTTGTTGCTTCTATCTTGTCCTTCTAGGTGAAGGAGTGGATACCGGTGAGGGGTCTCTTTTCCTAACAACTCTTTTGAAAGTTGTTGGCATATCTCCTTCTCAGGAGGTATCTACCGGTGATAGATGAGTTTCAGGCTGTTGGGCTGCTAACTCTTCTTCTATTATGTCGGTTTTCTTCAATACATCATCTTTTAAGGTTGTTGCTTGCCTGCTTCCTTTCCTCACAGATGCCTCAAATTTCTTTACTCTCTTTTTAGATTGAATTTGACTTTCAATGTGCTTAGCACTACCAAATACTTCTTCCTTTGTTTCATTGGGGGCTTCCAGAAGTGCTTTGGCATAAGTTTCCACTATGTGGTCATCTGCTTCATACCCTATTTCTGTAACCCAAATTGTTCTTGGGATGACTGCTTCCATCCAGATCTCATCCTTTTTTATTACAAAACATATGTCATCCTTATATTTGTTGACGATTTCCTATGATAGTCTGATCCTCTTAGTCATTTTGACCTTTAGTGCTTGAAAATACTCATGGATATTCTTTTCTTTGTTTTCACCCATGTTGTTGAATAAGTCAGACAATTATTTTCTTACCGGTATGTCAAATCCAAAATCCTTGTTGCCTATACTGGGAGCCTGTTTGGTTATATGTAGCATTAAGCATATAGGTAAATTTCCAAATCTAAAGGTTCCTTTCTTATCCTTCTTGATTTTTGCCAAATTGTCAATTAACTCATCTTTTAACCATTCACAGATATCAATTTTTACATTATTCTTAACCATGTCATGAGCACTCTTTATGCATAAACTGGAAACAGAGTTAAGCCTATTTGCATGAGTTGCTTTGTAACCTAGAATCATGCTAATGAGTATTACATTTGTATCGGTCACATCATTAACCCTCAATGATCTTTTGTCGGATGTTGCACCAGTTAATTTCATTACTAGGTCATTGGAGACCTTCTTGGTTTTGTCAGGTCTGGTACCGGTGGAAGGTAACCCTGTTACTGCTTTCACAGCTACCTTTGTAATTTTGTGCACTGAGTCAAGCCAAAAGAATGAGCCATGTACCCTGCTAAGAACTATCCTAACCACTTCCTTGGGAAATTTAGGAATACAAAGGATTTCAGTGAATCCTAGGGTTTCAACAATTTTATGTTCAGGTTTCACATTTTTGGCATTGTCACATATAATAGATTTATACATGTTTTTGATTTCTTCATCACCTAATTCCTCTATGTTGCAATGAATATACATTCTAGGGTCTTCTGCATAAACAACACCCTTTGGAATTTGGGAAAAAACACCTGTGTTGTCATCTTTCTTAGCTACCTCGAGAACTAGCTCAAACACGGGCCTAGGTCATTTTATAACCTCGACTACTATAGGGTTTGCTATGAATTCCGATGCAGAGGAGGATGCCATGATGATAAATACCTTTTTCTACCTTTGGATGGATTGATAGCTGAAGTGCTTTGCCTCTTTGCTCAGAATGCCTTAGCTTGGAAATCTTCGCGCTCTCTAAAAGTTTGAATTCATGGTGAAATGAAATGGAGCCAAAAACCTTATTTTATAAAGTCTTTTCTACCACCTACCACATTAATTGATTGTCGGCAATGTATTAACTCAACTTTATTTGCCAGTAATGAAGGATTTTCAACTTCTTTTCACTAACCGAGGGAATAATAGCACATGTGTCATTAAATTGCCAAACCCTCAAGATAATTTTCTTTAATTTGATGAAGAACATCTTGTTGGTGGAGCATCATATTGTCCTGCTGGTGAAGCATTTGTTGGTTCTACCGGTGGAGGTGACCATATTTATTACAGTTAAAGCATTTTCCATTGAATTTGTAAGTATTAGAGGGTCTTACCGATTTGCTTTGATCCTGGGTATTTGCAATACCGGAGCTTTCTCCAACTTCAAAGCCAACTCCAGAAGTGTCACCTTTGGGTTTTTGATTCTTCAATAAGGTACCATGTTCTTCTGAGCTTTTCTTGAATTTTTCTTTGTGTTGATTTGTAGTTTCCAATTCCCTTTCCAAGATCTCTTTTTGTCTCATTAGTTCATTCGAGTCATTTTGAGTATGCATCAGATCTGTCTTCAACATATCATTTTCATAGCTAAGTCTTATGTTCTCATTTGCTGCATCACTTAGTCTTCTGATCAATTCTTCTTCATTCCTCTTTCTGTCCTCAATCTCTTTGTAGAATCTCATAGTCATATCCTGCATTTCATTTTTTGTTGCCATGATCTCTTGTTTCAATTTACTTATCATATCATTTAGTGATTCCTTTTCATCATTTTCATTTTGCAATTTTTCACAAAGTTCTCTTCTCTTGTTTCTTGTAACAGTAAGATTTTCTTGAAGTGCCTGAATAATGTCCTGAGCTGCCTTTAAATCATCTTCTAATTTGATATTTTTCAACTTCTCTGCATCATAGTCAATAAGAGCTCCTTCAAGTTGCTTCATCAGATTTTCCATCTTTACCGGTGTCAAGATCTTCCTCAAGCTGTTAGGCTTTTGAAAATAGAGGACCACACTTTGATACCAATTGTTAGGGTTCCCACAGATACTGAGAGGGGGGGGTGAATCAGTATCTGACCGGTAATGAAATTTTCTTAAAATTGAATATGCAGAATATAAAGTAATAGTATACCGGTATGCAAATATTTAATGCAAATAACAGAATCAAAAGCATCCACATGAAAAGAACACCATAACACAAGATGTTTAACGAGGAAACCTAGTGTGGGAAAAACCTTGGTGGGATTTGTGACCCACAATATTCACTTACTGGCCAATAAGAGAATATTACTTACAATAGGGGCCTGCACATGCAGGAAGGCCAACTGCCTAGAGCTCACTACTCAACAAGAAGTCACACTAACTTACAATGAGGATTTACATAAATCCAATATTCTGTACTGCTTTACAATAGCATCTTCAATGCCAGATTCAATATCGGTTCTTGCTTTGTTCTTTACATATACCCTTGACCTACAATTCACACATTAGGTCTGCCTTATAATTTATTTATTACATTCTATCCATATCCTACAAATGCCTACAATGATCTTTTTTATATACAAGAGTCATTTTACAATTTTCCAAGTCGCCTTACAATGATAAACAAAATATTACATATCAAAAGTCCTGTCGGCTTCTGTGCCGGTATACATATTTCCTTTTGTGCCGGTGTACATCTTCTGTGCTAGTGCCGGTGTAGATTGACTTTGTTGATGCCGGAGCACTGTTTTGTTTGAGTAATGCTTTGCCGGTATAATGTCTTGCCAATGCCATAGGATTGCAAGGTTGCTTGTGTAATGCTTTGCTGGAATAATGTCTTGCCGATGCCATAGGATTGCAAGGTTGCCATCAATGACAAAACCTTCAATCACACACAATGTCTCATTGGAGTGTCCATATGCCAACACATTGATTGTAGTATCCTTCATCTTATAAGCCAGAGGTAGAACTCTCAGAACCTTTGACACTATCTCATCCTCACTAACCGATCCGTCGCAGCATTTGATTCCTATAGAAATCTCATTTACTCTATCCATGAAAGAACTTATCTTCTCATCTTCTTCCATCTTCAAAGTTTCATACCTTACCTGGAAACCTTCAATTTTTGCAATTTTCATATCTTGGTCACCTTCATAAAGAGTTTCAAGCTATTTCCAGATCAGCTTTTTATTCTTCAACTCTATGACATTCAATAGCTTTTCATTAGATAGGGTACTTAACAATGCTTCTTTATGTCTGACATCATTTTCAGCCTTCTTCTGTTCATCAGCAGGTGTCAGTGTTCCAGAATTAGGATCATGAGGTATATACCCTTTCTCCACTATCTCCCAGACTTTAGCTCCAAGACATCTGAGATGAATCTTGATTCGCTCCTTCCATATTTTGTAATTTGTACCATCAAATCTAGGACTCTCCTTCTGATAGGGATTGAATGTAGAACTAGGTTCAATTGCCATCGAACCTCCTCAAGTAGTTAAGCTTCTGCAGAGAGGTCTTTGCTCTGATACCAATTGTTAGACAAATCTGATACCGGGAGTAAACTGAGAGGGGGGTGAATCACTTTACTATCAAAAATCAGAACTTAATGCATATCAAAACCATTAAATTGGAGCACAAAGGAACCAACATAATGAAGAATAGAACATGAAATCTCAATACACATAACACCAATATTTATACATGGAAAACCCGATAAAGGGAAAAACTATGGTGGGAAACCCTACCCACAATCAGATAATACTCTACAGTAGTATTGTGAAAAATTACAATGGGGTCTGCACTTGCAGAAAGGCCAACAACTTAGAGTGCACTGCTCATCGCAAGAAGAAGTCTCACTGACTTACAAAACATAAAACTACAATCTAGAAAGAATGAACTGTGAAAGTAGCATCTCCTAATGCTTGATACTATTTTGGTTAAGCATAGATGTCTACTCTATAATACAAAAACCTTCACCAAATAATATATCACTTGTTCACACATAAACCTTCCTATGATAATGCAGACATAACCATCCATATTCAAATTACATGAGTATGTCACCTATAAATACAGATCATCAACCTTATTGACAAGGTTGGATAAACCCTAAACCCGTAAACCCATAATAATAAAAATTACATTACATGGTATCACTAGACCAATATATATGATTTACATTACATAGCATAGACCTAAATCAAGTAACCAAACAATTCCATCTGCCGGAAATTCTGCTAAGACCAAAATCCAACACGCTTCACCAACCGGTAGAAACCCTTAGTGAAGTAACACAAAAAGTATAACCGGATCCAAATAGGACCACCATAACAGCATGCCAGCCAATGAAAAGTAACCAAACACTCGGAACATGATCAAGAAGCACCTTTAGCATGATAGAAACTAATTCCATAAGCCATACCAAGATTGTCTGACCAAAACACCAAATATCGCTTACTAGTAAAGCTAACTGAGAAATCTAGAAGCTAGTCGGTACCCGTAAATACCAAAAGCGATAATAGCCAAAGCACCAAATAATGAACCAATAGAATATAGAAAGCATATAACCATCCATAGCAAGGATCCAAAACCGATTCCAGAGATCTGATCATAGTGAATCAGAATCATAGCCAAAACCAAGATGATCACCAAGACTAACCAAGATAGGTTCAACCGGGATAGTCTCCAACTAGGATATAGTGTTGACATCAATCACAACACTTAACCAAATCCAGCATATTTCCAACACATATATTACATCACATTTGTATAGCACATCCATCAAATCACATACACATCAAATCATAAACATTAAGTGCATATAGGGCATCCATTTTTTGCATCACATACATCATAAATATGATCCATATAGCATAATCATTCATCCATAAACATACATCATGAAAAATTAAAAACCTACATATCATATATAGGAATGCATCATATCTGCATCCACAAACATGTTAGGAACATCACATAGAGCATATATGTATATATATCATAACTATCCATCTTGCAACATAAATAGATCATACCACATACATAATCATAGCATCAAACCATAAATCATCATCCATCACATATAAATAATAATTCCATGTACAATCCATAATAAAATAACACATGCATAACCGCCACTAAAAATAATGTCTAATATATATCTCAAAAAATTAAATGTGTCTAATCATGGTACAATGGTACACCCCCAAGGTTCAAAAATATGTCACATATACATTAATGAGGACTAGCCTATGCTATCCCTGTCTCCTCCACCTATACCTGAGGGTCCACCAGGGCCTAGTTGTGGTTCCCTCATCCCCACAAAGGCACCCAACTATTGGTTGTGGGTCATTGGGGATCTAGGTCTCTCAGCGTAGGAGGGTGTTCGCTATTCTCCAAGCAATGCTTGATGATAAAGATCCCTATAATACTAGATCTCCCTCCCCTTCCTCTTTGTCTGCTACCTCACCACTGTAATCTCTAACAAGAGGGTCCCTAATCCATTAGGATCCAACAACTACCAGGTCACATCTATCTATCTCCTCAACTTGGTAGTATCAGCCTCTATCCTCCTCAACCTAGCTCAAAGTGTCTTGAGCTCATCATCCATCTATTGCATCTCATCTCACAGTTTCCCAATAGCCCCCCAAATCCTAGCCCCCTCCAATAACTATTCTACTTCATCCTTGTCCCTCCTCAGATCATCTCCCTCTATCAAGGTAGTCTTTAGGTCCTCCCTCAGTGTGTCCCCCTCCCTCCTCATCTGCTCTACCTCCTCCTACAGGTTTTTTGCTTGGTATCTCTCCTGCTCAACCCTCTATCTCTCCACAAAGAGCTGATCATCTAGGCTCTATGCCCTCATGCTCTTGGTGTCTCGCTCGACAACAACCCTGTCAAAATATTCCTGAGGAACTTGACCAACTTGTCCCTCTCCAACCTCATATCCCTATACCCCTGGAATATCCATGGGCTCTACTCCTCCATCCCCACCCTCATCCTGTGTTGGATCTACACCAATCTTCCTTGTCGAGACCTATACCTGTAGGGGCATCATCTCCCTCCCCTCTTAAAACCTCATCAACTGATGGAAGTAGCTCATCCTACTCAAGTACTCCTGGTATACTAAGTCGCACCAGTCTGTAGGCCTCCCACCAGCATGTGTAGGCCACTCTATATCTAGGGTCCTCTTCAACCTAATATCACTCATCCCATGGCACCATTTGTGCCCTTGTCTAGCTAACCCTAACCTCAAAAGGTCCTACTGCCTCTCCCCATGTTGCGATCTCTCATGTGATATGTGGGTGAGTCCGCTCATGTCCAACAATGTCTTGCACTATCCCAAAATTGTTGCATCACTCGATGGGGTAGGTACTGATCGATGACATGTATTGTGCATCCAAAAAGCTAGCACCCGCTATGCACAAACACAAGCTACCAATCCCCCCTCCAGTACTCACTATCCAGATAAGGCTAACAACATAAGAATATCAACTCATCAAGCACTCTCCTCCAAAACTAGACTACACCAACCTGAGTATAGTGTAGCAGGCCCCTATAACGGTCTACGTAAGGAAACCATTGTCATTGATCTTGTACACCCATTGGCCAAGTGACTGCTATGTGCTCCCATGCCTAGATGTGGAGCAAGGTAACACCTCTGTTGAGGTTCCTATAACCCTGGTAGACACACATGTGCATGTCATGATAAATTTGCCTGAGTATAGCTGCTCCCCATGCATACTCCACGTCATCCTCTAACATATAATAAATGTAGTGACTCCAACCAATAGAAAAGTCCTAGCCACTCAGATCAGGCATCATGTGCATGTTGATCAATATGTAGATGAATAAGACCAATCAAGGAATGAGTTGAATCTACATGGCCACCCTGAGCCACATCTAGGTCATGTCCATGGGCATGTCATCATACTCATAAATAGTCTGAAGATATTGCTCTCTCGTGTCCAACCTATACTCCAAAATCACACCTCTGATGGGGATCTTCAAGATCCTCCAGAAATTCAAAAGTTTAATGCTCACCTCACCCATCAGTAGGTGGAATGTGCAGGTCTCGCTATCCCAGCACTCCATGAACACTATCATAATGGTGGTGTGCACACGGATCCGTGGCCATCTCCCAACAAAACCTAATCCTAATGCATTGAGTATCTTGTGCTCATCCATTTGTAGTTGCTTGTACAATGCCATGGTTGACGGCTAGTGCTCCCGAGATTTAAGAGGATCGGGATCCACCTACATCCAGTAGATTCACCTCATCAACCACCTTCTATTCTAGCCCATCCTAGCCTATTGCTATCCTCTCTGACCTAATTTCTATCTAAAATTAATAAAATTAAATATTTAATTAATTTATCCTTTCTACATAGTTAATTTATTTAATTATGGTATTCCTAGTCTTCTCATAATTAATTAAATTAATCCTATCACTATAGTCTAATAATTGATTTATCAAATAAATTAATTATTCCCTTAATCTTCTACGGTCATCCAAATAATTAATTCTTATAAATCTCCTTTGAATTAATTAAATCATGTGATTCATACAAATCACCTTCCCCTAATCCTCAATTAAGCTAATTAATTATTCTAGAAGCCTCATTAGCATTATTCTTCAATTTTTAATTCCTCCACTCATTCTCTCACTTCTTGTCAAATCCTCCTAACTTGTCCACTTGTCTTCTAATCCATCATTAACCTTCTTAATCCCTCTTTCTAATCATTTTCTCATGTCTAATCCCCATGATTAGGCACAAGTCAACTACTTTCCATAAATAGCTTGTCTCCCTCTCAACCCCCAACCTTAAATTCACTAACTTTGGTCATTTCAAGGATTTCAAAATTTCTCACTTTTCTATGCACTCTCCTCTCCCAAGGAATTTTCAATTCCTTTTCTCTCCCCATTCTTCTATGCACCTCATTATTTGGGAATTTTTAATTCCCTTGTCCTCTCCCAAGGAAATTTTTATTCCTTTTTGTCTTCCCAATGTACTTGAGGATATCTTCCCCATGCATATTGTAGAATGTGGAGACAAGAAATTCCTTTATGGAAAATCTCTTGATCTTGACACCATGTGCTCTCAATCCACTTCATTCATTTCCTTCAATCTTGGCCCTCCATTTCAAATCAATCTTGACCATCCATTCCTCCTCCTTCAAAGCTATTAATTGGGTTCTCCTCCCCTTTATTTCACATCTCATCTTCATGCACTCACATGCTACTCATTTGGACTTAGAATCATCTTTATTGCATCCCCATGATAGTCAAATTTAGGCTTCTATCCTTAGTCATTTCCCTTCACTCAATCCATCCATCCATCTAGCAATCATCCTTTTGTTGCTATATGTGGAGAGAAATCCACAATCCTACAAGGAGCCAATCTAAACAAGCTAAGGAGGCATGCATCCTTGGCTTCACCAAAGGCTCAATCCAAGGAGGAAGGCAAAGGTTTAAGGTATAATGGTTTTATTTGGGTATTTTTTAATGTTTTTATGATTTATTTCACTAACCATTGCACTTGAAATATTTTTCCTCTTCATGTACATACATACATACCTGCATACCTACATACATACATGCATATGTATACACACACACATATATGTGTATACATACACACACACACACATGTATATGTATGTACATGTTTTTTTCCATGGTGATATTGTGTAGGAGTGCAGGTACTAGGCATTGGCTCCACCTGGTTTGACAAGTTTGAGTGTGCCTCTTTCCCAATGGTAGTTGATCAGAAGTGACACCTAGGTCCTACCACACCTAACCCTAGTTTGTGTCTTAGTTTTGTTTCCCCTATTTAGTTGGATGAATTTTGTTTTTGGGATGTGTGGTCTTGAGGATGGCTATGTGTGTTATTGTGTTTTATTCCTTTTATTTTAATTTATTTAAGAATTATTATGTCATTAGGTTAATTACTAAAGATATTATTTTATTAAATTAATTAATGTTATGCGTATTAATAAGGTGTATACTATGATAGTATCACCCTTATATTATATAGTGTGCATTATGTTTGAGAGGGATGAATAATCATTGTATTTATGTCCCATATTTCCCTTCCTATTTTCTAGGGGGAAAATATTTTATAAACAATTCTATTCTATTTGTAACAATATGTATTTTTATGCATAAAATATAGTAAGTCTTGGATATTACATTATATTTTAATTAATGTATAAGTTTTGATTATGTGATTAATGTTTTTAGTTTTGGATTGGTTGGGAATATGGTTATTTCCTGTACAAACACCAACTCCCAATTTTGGGGAATGGTTTTGCATAGGAAATGATATGAATTGGGGGGATTTTTTTGGAGATTTCATGGGAAATGTTGGAGAGATTTTGATGGTTTGGTAGTGTTGGCAATTGACACTCAATTGGTTGGTTTCACTATGTTGTCATTGATGGCAACATGGCAGTTTATTCTGGCTTCATATTTTAGGTTAGTTGTGTACCCACAGACACTTCACCGGCACCAGCACCGGCATTGACAAGTTGAAAGGAATTCTCGGGTTACTGGCAATGCAGGTCGACATGGTTTAGAATCAGGTTATCAGTATTGGAGGCCAACATCTCTTGGATCTGGCATCAGCAACTATTTTTGATATTCATGTATTTATGTTATCTAGCCAACATATATGTTCATATTGTAAATATCTTTGTAAGCCAACATAAGGAATGAAGAAGGGTATATAGGTCAGTTGGTTAGATTATTTTGATAGGTGATGAAGATGTAGATGATGGTATGGATGCAAATATGGATGATGTTATGTAATGCAAAATATATCATAGAGATTATGTATGTGAGGATATTTATGTAAGGGGTATTCCGATAAAGGGTTTAGGGTTTCAGACGAGAACAGACAGAGCTTAACCGGAACTATCTTTAGGTATAGAAGATGTTATCTTTGCAACTCAATCATTTCTTTCGATTGTAGTCTAGATTTGAATGTAGTCAATGAGGCTCATTTTGTGATTGAGTAGTGTGCTCTAGGTTGTAAGCCTTTCTACAAGTCCAGGCCCCTATATTTTGTAATATCTCTTCATATGGCCAGTGGATTGATATTGTGGGTCACAAATCCCACCGTGGTTTTTCCTCTTTGAGGTTTTTCACATATAATTCTTTGTGTTATGGTGTTCATTTATGTGATTAGCTTATTGGTTGATTTATTTATTTTAATTTTGTATGTACCGGTATACCAGTTGGTGTATACATGTTTTAATAAGGCTAAAATTGATCATTCAGGTAGAACACTGATTCACCCCCCCCCCCCCCCCCCCTCTCAGTTTTATTGGATTCCAACAATTGGTATCAGAGCCTTGTGCCTTAGAGGAAGTTTAATGGCTTGAGGGAGATCCTAAATCTAGAATCCATGGATATGGGTGTGGAGAAGCAACTTGAGATGGCACTTGAAGATTTTGATGCTGAAAGGATGAAGAACTTAAACTACGAGAGGTTGTCATTTGTTCAAGGTAGGAGGAAGGAACTTTTGCAAAATCAGGATGATGAAGAGAAAGATGCACTTAAGGAATAGTGTCAGAAGCTGAGTCAGGAGAACATGGTCATGAAAAATGAAATACAAGCTATAACTATGAGAATGTCTAAGGAGATTGAAGATCGAAAGAAAAGGGAAGAAAATCTTGTTGTATCTCTAAAGAACAAATTTGAAGAATGTGGTAGGTTAGTTCATGAGAATGATATGTTGAGAACTGATTTAGTACAATCCTAGAGTAATGAACAAGAGCTTGAGAGACAATTGATAATTCTGAGAGATTATCTTACTATTGCAAGTGAGTATAAAGAAAAATTCAACATTAGTTCAGTAAAGCTAGATGAGTTATTGAAGAGACAAAGGAAGAATGAAGATTCCAGTGGACTTGGATTTAAGCAAGGACAGAGTTTTAGTACTGCAAATGAAAATCAAAACCATAAGGAACCGGTAAGGCAATTTAATGCTTATAAATTTTATGGTAGATGTTTTGTTTGTAATAAATTTGGTCACATGGCTAGGAAATATAGAAACACAGCAAATTAGAACCCTGATTTTGCTCCCGGTCAATGTTCTAAATGTAATAAGTATGGTCATAAGATAGAATATTGCAGATTGAATGTTAAGTGTTATGTATGTGGAAAATCTGGACATATGGCTAATCAGTGCAAGTCAAGCAATTATACCGGTTTTAGCAAATAAATTTAAAAGAACAATGTTACATGTTATGCATGTAATGAGGTTGAACATATTGCTAAACTCTATAGAAGCATAAATCCATCAGTTGGTAATGGAGGATCAAATGAGAAAGGGAAAGAAAAGTTTAATGAAATCCAGAAAGATCGTATCTAGAGATGGGTCAAAAAGACTAAAGAACAATCAGCAAATGGTAATGCTCTGGTTACTTATCTGGCAGAAGAGGTTATTCCTGCATCGGCAAGTAGATCAACTGGTAACTAAGCCAGATGCCTTAGGGGTAGGAAAAATTCATAAAGATGCTGTATATACCTCAAGAAGAGGTTCTGGAAGATGTTCTAGACATTGGAGATTCTTATCTGGCATGGAGATGTTTTGTCGGGATTCAATATCTTCCACAGGAAGTCATTGATATCAATAAAATATTAGGGTTTTTCTTGGAGGATAAAAGGTTGAATTTACTTAATTTTTTATCACCTTGCATTCAGAGCAATTTAGAGCAATTAAGGGTGATTCAATGCGATCAGATATCTTCTTGAGCAATTTCACCAGCAATTGGAAGAGGTCTTTAGGGTTTTTTTAATCACCAGTGATTCACGGGTATTTATATTCAACCATGGAAGTGGGATCATCATATATTCCTATCTTTGTTGTAAATATGACTATAGTTGAGGTCAAGGACCATCCCAGGCTGATTTCAAGTGATATTCGCATGTGGCTACCCTGGATGATTTGGTTGGAGATTTTTCTCATGTCCTGGAAGGATTTGTGTATGTGGAAGATGTAAGAGCCTACATCCACTATCATATTTAGGATTTGGGAATGACTGATACCAAGAGCATGTACATGAAGGAGTTAATGGGAGATTCTGGAAAGATTAAACCTAAATACCAGCATATTATTGATCTAGGGTTTACCGGCATTCGGGACATTCTATAATTTGAAGATGAAATTGTTAGGTATGTTTTGAGCAGAGTGCATGCAGATTTTATCTGGTTGGATAGACCTTATAATATTACAAAGGAGGCCATCAGTGTAATCACCCGTTTACCATAGGTTGGACAACATCCGGAAAAGAAAATTTCAAATGATCAGGTTAACCAAATCACTAGTGCAACATCAGACAGGCGGTCAATGAGGATCAATACTATCAATGATACAGACATCAGAATCGGTAGCTTGGTCATCGATTACAATGTAACACAATCAAACTGACTGAATTCTATTTCTAGCTCCTGCATTTTTGCAGCTTATTAAATGATGAGGGAAAATGAGAAGATAGATCTATGTGGTTAAATGTTAGATGAACTGTTGATAAACCTAGGAAAGATTAAAGGGGAAAAGAAGGGGACTTTCCGATATGGTAACTTAATTATCTGTTTAATGCTATTTTTCATCATTGAGAATCCCATTTTTGGGAAGAGACAATGGGCATTTGATATCCCAATATGGAGGCAACTGAAATAGTCAATTGCTTAATTAGGCAGTCAAAGAGATGACAAAGTATGGGGATATTTTAAGGCATTTCAAAAGGCCATGAATTCTAGGATGAGGGTTCCAAAGCACATTGTTGAGAAATACTCAACCGACATATGCTTCATGGTTAAGAAAGATGAAACACTCATGGAAGAGGTCAAACCCAGGAATATTTGGATTGAGGAGATGGGTTATGAAGTTGATGCACAGATCCTTGATGCTTATGCATAGATGTTAATTGATGCACCGATAGATGAAACTGAAAAAACCTTTGGCACTACTAAGCAAAAAGCATGAGAGGTTGAAACTTAGTTCAACCACAAG
Source organism: Cryptomeria japonica (assembly GCF_030272615.1). Lineage (NCBI taxonomy): Eukaryota > Viridiplantae > Streptophyta > Pinopsida > Cupressales > Cupressaceae > Cryptomeria > Cryptomeria japonica. The sequence continues at coordinate 349,761,692 of NC_081410.1, forward strand.
AAGAGAGAGAAGTGGGAAGGAAAGGAAAGTAAGTTTGTTGAGAAGGTTTCATAGGACATCAAAGCATTGATTGATGTTGTCCCAAAGAAAGGTAGGGAGAGAAAAACACCATAATTATCCATTGAGCCTATTGCAACAGAGTCTGAATCTGAGGATAACACACCCTTGGCATTCAAAAGGGTAATAAGAAAACTAAAGAAACCAAGGTAGAGGCTAAGAAGCAAATGGTTAGGAAAGTTACTATCAGGGTACTGGCATAGAAGAAAGCACCAAAAGAGACACCTTCAGCCCCATCCAGTATTGGAAGAAGGAAGAAGAAGGATGACATTGATCTGGCAATTGAATCTAGTAATGTAACTATCATTCCACAAAAGACTTATGCAGAGTTAGTTGATGAGATTACTAAAGATGGTATATTAAAGAATGTACAGTTTTATTATGAACATTTAGAAAATGATGAACAAAGAGAAGTAGAGGAAGCAATTTGTTATATTTGGATATTTACAAGAAAGCCTTAAGAGAAATTGAAAACCAAATACCGACAAAATTGTATGATATGTTAGATGCTAGGAGGCTATCAGCAATGCAAGAAGACAAGCATATAAAGATACAAGAGTTGTTATTTGTTTGTGTTTCTCATTGCTCCAGAGGAAATGGATAAGAAACTTGAGGTGGCAGATAGGAAAATCTTTAACAGCAAACATAGAATAATCACTCTTATGTTAGGAAGAGTAAATGAGATAATCAAGGAGACCCATAAGGCATGGGTTAAGTTCTTTGAAGAGAACCGTGGTTTTTATACTTCACCGAAATATAAGATAGATACTGTAGACATCCCGCTTGAAGGGAAAGGAAAGGATATTATGGGTACATCACCCTCAATTTTGAAAAACATTAAGATAGTGGAAATTAAGCCCTCGGTAGATACAAATGTACAGAAAAATGCTGAGATATCGGCAAATAAAGAGAGTTTAAAGGTTGATAATGTATAGGATATTAATGTTGAGGATAACAATCCTTCATATACAGATGTATAGGATGAAGTTACAGTTTCTAAGGAGGAATCGGCAGTTACTGAGACTGCACCAAGTGGCAAAGCCACTGGTGTAAGAAAAGAAGCTATAAAGGATAAATCATCAGAGGAGGAATCTGGCAGGGAACCGGTAGTAGGTCCATCATTGTTGTCAATTGACACCTTGCAGGTTGAAAAGAAAAGCATAACCAAGATGATTCTTACTAAACTCATGATGATGGATGCACAGAAAATGTTGAAGGATCTATGGATAAAGGTGTTATTGATCAGTCTATCACTGTTTTGCATAGACTAGTCCCGAAGTGAAAGTTTCGAAATGAAGCGAGCCCATTTGGAAAGCTTAAGAGAATCACTGAACACATTTCAAAGGATTTCCAATCCTTGCAGTAGATATCAAACCGGCAAGCACTGGAGAGGTTCGCACAGGCCAAGAGAGATACATTTGATCAAATGATCGAGTCTGAAAGGAAGAAAATTAATTAAAAGTTGAAATTGATAAATAATTCTTTAAAGCAGTGTACAAATATTTACAGAGTATGTTGTAAGACAGATTGTCTTATAGTTAATTTGGATAAGAGGATTAATGAAACTCAGGAGAAAATTGCAAGTATAGCCAATTCTTTTGATGGATTGAATTCGTTGACTATATCCATTGATGGTCAAATTTTAGTTTTGGAAGCCCAAGTTTTTGCTCTTGAGAAGGAAAAAGACAAAATCATAAGAAGAGCCATAATTCTTAGAGGTTTGGTGAGTCCCCAGTTGGATTCACTTAGTGTACATAAGAAAGAATGTATAGATTTGGTTGGTAAGCCCACACCGGTAGAGGTAAATGAGAAAGAGTCATTTGCCTATATTCTAAATGGAATTGTATCTATTTCCGGCACTTTCAAATCTAGTTGAGATACCTATCTTGAGCTATTGGAGAAGGCCTATATGGACATTTTTAAATATATTAAAGCTCTGGTAAGGTATTTTTCGGGATATTCATTGTACAGTATCTTTCATTCCCAGTTTTGGATTTTTTGTATTCTTTTCAAAAAAATTGATGGCATTGATGTCAAAGGGGGAGTGATATAGATGTGAAAAAGAAAAAGGGAGTTGTATACATTAGGGGGAGATATGGAGTATTTTTTATTATGATCACAGATGAATATTCAGCTCAAGGGGAGCAGGTTTAGGATGAAACCGGCAGTTGGATATGAGGACCATTTTTAACATGAGTGTTGCCATCAATGCCAAAGGGGGAATTTGTTGGCAATTGACATTCAATTGGTTGGTTTCACTATGTTGTCATTGATGGCAACATGATAGTTTATTCTGACTTTATATTTTGGGTTAGTTGTGTATCGACAGATACTTCACCGACACCGACACCGGCACTGACATCGGCACCGACACCCGCAGGTTGAAAGGAATTCTCAGGTTATCAGCAATGCAGGCTAACATGGTTTAGAATTAGGTTATCAGTATTGGAGGCCGACATCTCTTGGATCCAACATCAACAATTTTTTTTTATATTCATGTATTTATGTTATCTAGCCAACATATATGTTCATATTATAAATATCTTTGTAAGTCAACATAAGGTATGATGAAGGGTATATAGGTCAGTTGGTTAGATCATTTTGATAGGTGATGAAGATGTAGATGATCGTATGGATGCGAATATGGATGATTTTATGTAATGCAAAATATATTAGAGAGATTATGTATGTGAGGATATTTATGTAAGGGGTATTCTGGTAAAGGGTTTAGGGTTTGACACTAGAATAGACAGAGCTTAATCGGAACTATCTCCAGGCATAGAAGAGGCTATCTTTGTAGTTCAATCATTTCTCCACATTGTAGTATAGATTTGTATGTAGTCAGTGAGGCTCCTTTTGTGATTGAGCAATGTGCTCTAGGTTGTAAGCCTTCCTGCAAGTGCAAACCCCTATATCTTGTAATATCTCTTCATATGACCAGTGGATTGATATTGTGGGTCACAAATACCATCGTGGTTTTTCTTCTTTGAGGTTTTCCATGTATAATTCTATGTGTTATGGTGTTCACTTATCTGATTGGCTTATTGGTTGCTTTATTTCTTTCAATTCTGTATGTATCGATCTACCGGTTGGTGTATGCATGTTTTAATAAGGCTAATACTAATCATTCTAGTGGAACACTGATTCACCCCCCCCCCCCCCCCCCCCACTCTTAGTTTTATTGGATTCCAATGGGTATGAGTTTGGAGAGGTCTTTTTGAGATGGATTTTGGTATTGATTTGAAGGATTGATTGGGAGAGAATTTGTGGAAGTTTTGAGAGGGTTTTTGTGTGGCTTGTTGGAGTTTTGTACTGTGGATTGCTTACTTGAAATGTTGGCTTCATTGGTTTGGATTGTTGTTCATGAAGAGTTGATTTTGGAAGAGTCTTCCTCCTACCTTCTCCATTTTCTGCATCTACCAGGTTGGAATTCATGTGCCAATTGACTTTCATGGTTTTTTATGAAGTTTAATCTTGAAAATATTGTTTTATGTTTTTTTGGTATGCCAAGGTTGTATTTTGAAAGTTATATGCATTCATTGTTAGTTTTTCATTCAAATAATATAATAGGTGTGTTCTACGTGATGTTTTTCTTAACTTTTTTAGGGTTTGGGCTCTTTTTAATTCAATTTTTTTGTCTTGGGATTGTGAAAATGGTATTTATAGAAAGGGGATTCACCCCTCTCAAATGGGTATTCTTTAGTTTTTGCATTTTGATTGATTTGAACGATGTTTTCTAAGTCCAAAGTCAATCCTAGGCTTCTAGCCTACTTATTGTTGTGAAAGTGCTAGAACATGTCATAAATGCGCTACGATAGATTGCATAAGTGCTAGAACATATCGTACAAATACTACAATAGGTTATAAATACACCTTAATAGTTTGCAAAAGTGCTAAAATGGATTTCAATGCACTAGAACAGTTTGTGAAAGCACCAAAAGAAGTATTATATGTGCTAAAAGATAGTGAAAAAGTGCCAGAATAAGTGGTTCAGGGAGTTTGTTATAGAAAGTATTTATTTGACTTCCTAGTTCAGTTTTTTGGGATTTGTGTTGGTTCAAGTCAAACCTGAGACATGTTATTATGTTTTTATCTTCTATTGTGTAATGATTAGAAGTTGTATGAATGTTTTGAAAGGATTCTTAGTTCATCATGATGAGTTGTATGCATTCATCCTTTATGGTTTGATGAGTTTGCATCCATGATGGTACTTTGTGTTAGTTGAAATAAGAGAATTTTGTGTTCTAAAAATCACTTATGGATCAGTTTATGATATGGATTCAATATGATACGAGTTATGTTATGATTGTATGATCATGTATATCTTTGCTTCATGTTATGAATCATAGGTTAGGGATGTTTAGGAACATGTTAGGGGGAGTGGCTTCCAAGTGGGTGTTGAGGCCCTAAGTGGCTACCAAGGAATCCCATTGAAAGTTTCTTTAACAAGTGAAAACTTAATTAAATGTATTAGGGGGTAAGCTAGATCTCACATTAAAAATATAATGGTGATGCCCCAACTCAGAGCCTAGAGTGCTCATATAGGCTCAGAATGAGATTGGGAAAGCATGTGGGCAAATTGTACTTCCTTGTCCCCACAAAAGGTGGATTCGATTCTGCATGGGTATAGCATTGGGGCCAAAAGGGCTGCCAAGAAACTCATGGTAATGGCATGTGATGACACTCTTCCTTAAGTGTGTCCTAGGACTCTTCCCTATGTGTTTGCAATAGCCTCTAGTAGTCATTGTTATGTTTATTTCTAGTCCTTGTGTTTGTTGCATCCTTGTGTTCTTTGAACTCCATGGTTGTGTTAGTTTTAGCCTTAGTGGTGTCTTTGGTGTGGGAGGCCTCATGTCATTCTTCATATCATGGGGGGTGGACCTTTTGGTTCCACATGGTTAGGTGGTTGATGCTTTCTTCCATTGGGATCTTTGGTGTTATTTTCATGAACTTCATGGCTGGATTGCATCTTCTATAATTGCAAAAGCTTTGGTTTCAAGATGCAGTAGTAATCTCTTACGTAATGTTTTATTCATGTTCTTAGAATAGTTTTCCATTTATGTTTATTATGTGAATGAACACTCTCATTTAGAGAAAGATGTAATGTTTAATTAAATTAATGGTGTTAGCTATATGAATATGTTACAAGTTTAGATAGTATGGTGTTGGTACCATCTATCCTATATGGATGTTCAGATTCTTAATAAACAAGATGTAAGTTGTAAATGCATTAGGTGTTGTTTCATGAGCACTGCTTTATTTATTAAGGTTAATTGTTATGGTTATGTGAAATGTAGAAAGTAATCTTCAGAACATTTGGAATTGGGTTATAAAATGAATATAGTTCCTAGAAGTAATTGTGTTGCTTAGCTCTTATATGATATCATTTCTATGTTGAGTATAATTTATTTATGTTTAAGCATTGTGTTATGCTATGGTTAGATTGGTTTTTATTATTATGCTTTAGTAGGTGATAGCATTGCCTTGTAGTGATGTTAGGGAACCTTAGAGGACGTAGGCGTTAATTTTTGAATATTTTCAACAACTGAGAAGGGGGGTGAATCAATTGTATAATAAAAATATCACTTTTCCCAAAAAAAGAGATTTGACAAATTGAAACTCAAATTACTTAAATCATAAACAGATAAGAGCATGAAAGAACACACACCTAAAGAACCAGATATGACGTGGAAAAACCACGGAGAATGTTAGTTCTCAATATGAAAATAGCTATTAGGGTGACATCAGTTAAGGTTATTTTTACAAACATGGCTCATTGCTAGAATGCTCATTGTAGGTGGGCTCACTGCCCAGCTAAAACCACCAAAAAAAGGAGGGCTCACCACTAGGAGGAAGAAAGAAATAATCCACCTCAAGGGCACAACTACCACATAGTTGCAATATTGAAAGAAACCTTAGGCTTACACCATCAATACCAAACAACATCAGCATACAACCATACTGATCAACCACTTTGCATCACCAAAGATAGATCTTCCTTTTACAATCAACTTCCTTCTACAAAACCTTCTTATGATATTTCATTACAACTATTATTTATATATATATATATATATCTCCAAAATTGATTTTCCAAGCTGGCTAAGGAGATAATTAAACATAATTCAAATAAGTCTTTAGTAAAAATTCTCATGGCGAAAAGGAATGAGAAGTGGACCATGCCACAAATCAACAACATATTATCTAAATGTCGCAATGATTGGACCAAAAGTTAGAGTATCTGAGGTTAACCGGACCAAGAAAGAGTATAGCCAAAAAAACACATTTCTAGAGAACAACAACATGTGTCGGATCAAAATGACAAAGATACATGCATGAATAACATAAATCCAAAAACATAACAGGAGAATTGGAAATGTGAAACTCTGCAAACAATCATCATCATCATTGCATAGAATTTCGGAGCACAACTTTTGGACAATTAAAACATGAGAGTACACTCTCAAGGAAATATCCAACAACATGTCACCACTTCATGAGAATATCTACAATAAACCAAAAAATCTAAACCAAAACCAAAATACAAAAACACAAAATTAGTACATTGACATCAATGACAATCATACTAAAACATCAAGCAACTTCACATTTCCAACAATATTACCCTTTGTCATTGATGGAAAAATTCATCAATGACAAACAGTTTCCCCAACAATATTTACAAAAACTCTCCCTCTTTGACATCAAAGTCAAAGGTGATTAACAACTCAACTCAGAAATCACACAGCTCCCCCTAAGAGGAATCCCTAAACATTAGTTGAGATTGAGATTTGCATGAAATATCCTAGACTAATGCACTACCAAATGCATTTAGTTCAAACTAGAAAGGGGTATGACCCCCAAAATTTGTTCGAGATACTCAAAAGTATCTTTGCACAATGCCTTCGTAAAGATATCTACCACTTGTTGCTTGGTAGGTATATATTCAAGTTTTACCTCACTGTCCAACACTTTTTCTCTCAAGAAATGATACCAAATAGAAATATGCTTTGTCCTGGAATGCAATATCAAGTTCTGAGAAATATTGATTACACTTGTATTATCACACATAATCGAGATAGGTTCATCAAACAACATGCCAATATCCTTCAATGACTATTTCATCCAAAGCACCTAAGTACAACTTAAAGCAATTGCAATGTACACAGCTTTTGTGGTTGATAAAGATACATAACCTTGCTTCTTACTTAACCATGCAGCTAACCGAGAGACAAGGAAAAATGCTCCACTACTTGTACTCATCTTATCATTAGCACTTCCTACCCAATTCGCATCATTATAAATTTTTAGAGTAAATTCTAATCCTCTAAGTTACCATAGTCCAAAAAAAATTATTCCTTTCAAGTATATGAATATCCTTTTACTACAACATGCGATTCTTTCAGTTCTTGTTGAAATCTGACAGCAAGACAAACAATATAAATGATATCCAGTCTTGTAGCAATCAGATATAACAATCCTCCAATCATTAATCTGTATTTTCTTGCATCAGTCTTAGGAGATTTATAATCATTAGACAATTTGCATCCGGTAATCATAGGAGTACATACCTGTTTGGAATTATCCAATCTAAACTTCTTCAATAGATCTCTAACATATTTTTATTAAGAAATGAAAATGCATTTACTATTCTGATTAACTTGCAATCCAATAAAAAAATTTAACTCACCAATCAGAAACATTTCAAATTCATTTTGTATTTCACTAGCAAAATTCTTGCACATGTCATCATTTCCTCTGAAAATGATATCATCCACATAGACAACAATAATTAAGATCTTACTTGATTGAACGTTGAAGTAAAGATTATTGTTAGCTAACCCTTTTTGAAAACCTTGATTCAGTAGATACTTATCTAACCTTCCATACCAAGCTCTAGGAGCTTGCTTCAATCCATATAGCACCTTCTTCAATCTACAAACAACATTCAGATCATCTGATAACTTGAATCCTTTCAGTTGTTCGATGTAGACTTCTTCTTTCAACTCTCCATTCAGAAATGCTAACTTCACATCCATTTGATAGACTTTGAAATCCTTATATGCTCCAAAAGCCAAAAACATCCTAATAACCTCCATTCTCACAACAAGAGCATAAGTTTCTTCAAAATCAATTCCTTCAACCTGTGTGTAACCTTTGCATACCAACCTTGCCTTGTTTCTTACAACCTAACCATCTTTATCAAGCTTATTTTAAAACACCCACTTTGTTTCAATAACATTCTTATCTGTTGGTCTAGTTACCAGTTCCCAAGTCTGATTTTTCTCAATTTGGCCTAGCCATTCCTTCATTGTTTTCATCTAATTCTAATCTTTGTAGGCTTCTTCAACTATCTTGGGTTTAGACTCAGAGAGTAAACACAAAAGAACTTGTTCTTTAGTAGCTTTGCTTCTTGTAATAACTCCTTTTGTTTTTGTCTCCTATAATTTGATTCTCAAAGTGATTTTTTTGTACATACCTCAGGGTTTTGGATATAGTTGTCAGAGCAGCTTGAATTTCCTTTTGCTTGACTTCATCTCTATTCTTTTCTTCTTCGTCATCAAATTCATACCCTACTTGAAGACCAGTTTCTTTAAAAATGTTCTCATCAACTTTCACATTTGCACTTTCAACAATTTCATTCGACCTCTTGTTACAACATCTGTAAGCCTTACTCTTTGTAGAATAACCAATAAATATACCTTCATCTGCTCAACTATCAAACTTTCCAAGATTTCTTTCATCTCTCTTAATATGGTATGTACTTCCAAAAACTTTAAAGTACTTTCCTCAGGATGGAATCCTTCCATACCATAACTCATATAATGTCTTCCCTAACTTCTTCTTGAATAGAACTTTGTTAAGGGGTATATATAATAGTGTGTATTGCTTCTCTCAAATAAATTTCTGGTAGATTTTCTTCTTTGATCATAGTTCTTGCCGCCTCTTGAATAGTCATGTTCATTCTTTCAACTATGTCATTTTGCTGAGGTGTCCTCGGAGCTAACAAGCATTTTCTAATTCCATATTTCTCACATAAAGTATCAAATTCATCAAAAATAAATTCTCCTCCTCTATCAGATCTTAAGCTCTTAATTCTTCTGTCAACTTTATTCTCAACTCTAGCTTTGAATATCTTGAATTTTTCTAATGCTTTTGACTTCTCTCTTAGAAATGCAGCCCAATTCATTCTAGAATGATCATTACCTCTCACCTTGCAAACTCTTTATCCTAGTCAATCTACATAGGTCTATGTGTATCAAATCTAGTAATCTAGTAGATGATTTTTCCTTTCCTCTGAATGTTCCTTTTGTTTTCTTTCCCACTTGACATTCTTTGCACATATTGTTATCTTATTTAGCCAGTCTTGGTAAATCTCTCATAGCTTTTATCATACTAATCTTCACTAAATGGTCAAAATTGGTATGACACATCCTCTGATGCCATAGCCAACTTTCATTGATCTTAGACAATAAGCAATGTCCTATAGCAAATTCCAATTGATACATGTTTCCAAATGTCTTTTTCCCTGCAACAATAATTGTTTCAAATCTCTCCCAAATCTCACTACCACCATCCTGAAAGACAACATTGCAACCATTTTCACACTTCTATCCAACACTCAAGAGATTATGATGTAATACTTTCACATAGAAAACATTATCAGTGTTATGCTTTCTATCAAAAGTAATAGAACCAATTCCAACAATTTGAGCAATTTGATCATCTCTAAATCTAACTGAACCACCATCATATTTTTCAAGCTTTACAAATTTATTTTTATTACAAGTCACATGATTTGAACATCCACTATCAATCAACCATTCATTTCTATCTCTCCTAACATGCAATGCTAAATCAACATCTCAATAATATTATAATTTTTAGGTTTAGGTTCAGCATCTTTTACTAGGAATAAACAATCACCATCCTCATAATCTGACTCATCATCTAAAATACTAGTATCGTCTCTAAAATCATAGGCTTTCTTATTGAATTTTCCTTTGTTTTCCTTAAACTTTTGTTTTGATCCTCTTTCCAAACAGCTAGATGCATAATGACTAATCTTTCCACATTTTAAACATTTAAGGGATAACATACATTTATACTTGTCGATTCCTCTCTTAAGATTTCTCAAAAAGTTTGCTTCCATTTCATCTAGGATCTCCTCATCATCTGAATATTCATCTACAGCTTTTGATACTTTAAAGGTTGTCTCTGTTTTTACTTTCTGTTTGCCAAAATTCCTCATCTCAAATTAAATCAAAGTCCCAAACAATTGTTCTCTAGTGAATTTTGATGGATCATAGGTTTCCTCAATAGTTGAAATCTTGTCATTGTAACACTCTGGTAAAGTTCCCATGATCTTTTGTATCACATCCTTCTCATCCAAGACACCACCAAGATCTCTAATCTCATTTACAACACTACCAACTTTCTAAAAGTATCTTGCAACTCCTTCACCTTATTCCATTCTCAAATTTTCATATGTGACTTTAGCAGTCTGCATCTTAGATAGCTTGACTCTTTCATTTCTATCATAGACACTTTTCAATATTTCTCAAACTTCTTGAGTGATATCTAAAGCAGCAACCTTTGCCAATTTAGTTTTAGATAAAGCACTAAAGGTAGCATAGCTTTCTCACTCATTTTATTCATAGGATATAATCTCATCCAGTGTAGTAGGACCATTTGTCAGTAGCGTATACTTAGTCTCCATAACTTTCCAAATCTTGTAACTTAGAGAAATCAAATATCCTTACATCTTTACTCTCTAGAAACTATAGTCAAATCCTTCAAAGGTAGGAATAGTTAATTTATGCACCATTGGATCTCCTCAAGCAATTAATCTCACTTTCTAGGAAACAAAGCTCTAATACCAATTGTTAAATATTCCAGACAATTAAGAGGAGGGGCGAATCCATTGTATAATAAAAATATTACTTTTCCCACAAAAAAAGATCTGACAAATTAAAGCTTAGATTACTTAACCATTATTAGATAAGAGCATGAAAGAACACACACATGAAACAACAGATATGATGTGGAAAACCCAAGAAGGGAAAAACCATGGAGAATGTTAGTCTCAATATGAAAACACCTATTAGGGTGACACCAGTTAAGGTAATTTTTACAAAGGTGGCTCACTGCAACTGGACTCATTGCCCAACTAAAACTGCCAGAAAAAGGAGGGCTCACTTCCCAGAGGAAGAATGAAGAATCCACCACAAGGGCACAACAGCCACATAGCTACAATGTTGAAAGAAACCTTAGGCTTACTGCCCCTGGTACCAAACAATATAAGCATACAACCATACTAATCAACTACTCCGCATCACCAATGATAGGTCTTCCTTTTACAATCAACTTCCTTCTACAAAACCTTCTTATGATATTTCATTACAACCATTTTTTATATATACTGATTGATGAGTCATAGTTTTATGGTTCTTTTATAGATGGTTTTCCATCTTTAGGGGTTTTGTATTTGCTGATGGACTTCATAAACATACTTTAATCGACCTTATATGCTTGTTTTGATAAGTCTTATTATCTATAGTTGAAACCTTTATTTTGACAGAACCATGAATCTTATAAATGCAATTATAAGTATTTACTATTTTAAGATGTGACTAATGAATGTGCCCAAAATAAATGATCATGATGTGTGGATAGAATTTTTTCTCTAACCTTTGCATAGAAGCTATATAGAATGATCTTTATGAAGGAATGTGGTATCATTCATAGCAACAGGGTAATATGGACAAAGGATGGACAATAAGGCAGGAAGAATTCAAAAATCTGATGAAGACTTGGTCACTACTGTCCCTGCTCAATAAGGAGTCCATAGACTTATCCTAATCCGTTAGTAAAGACTTTTAGTTGTCATGAGGGATGTTAGAGACGATATGGGGAAAATCTACAAATGTTCAAAGAAGGACAAGAGTCTTGATTATCTTATCTTTCCTTTTTTTTATGAGTTTTAAATAAATCTCCCACCTAGATAGTAGGAAGTGGAGTGTATGTTATGGATTGTTGTTAAGGATGAATGTTATAAATCCTTTGTGCATTCCTATGTTAGTCAGTTCCTGATTTTTTATTAAGTAATGTTATGTTGTTCAGTTGATTTCTGAATAAAGAAGAGTAACTAATTTCCAAGTTAATAAGGTGTTTCTGATATGGTTGTGGGCTTATTCAGTAAATTTATGTTATAGCTCTTATTCCAGGAGACTCATCCAAGGGGGCCCACTTGGTGAGAATTTTGTATGGTTGTCTTTTATGCACTTTTCTCTTTAAGTTGCTTAGTTCTATTTTATTCACTTGCTCACTTTTTGTTTATTTAGCCACAATCTGTAACTTTGTGACTGTTCCTATGGCCACCACATGGCAGAATAGTTATTTTTGTACAAGTTGAAGAATTGGTATTTCGCTAGCAGAAATTGATGTTATTTTTAAAGTCGTGATTTCAAGCAATTTCCTTTTCTGTAAATAGTTGTTTAATCACTTTTAATTGCCTAAAAAATAGGATAGACTTGTTCCTATATGTTCTTAGTGCATATACTTTGCATTCCCATTTCAAGTTACACGTCCTCGGATTGATAGATAAATGAGTCAAAATAATGGAATTTAGATAGTTGCTCAATGGAAACTTGTGTCTCTAGTCTAAGTGTTTAGTTGTGTGTGATAGCCATTGTTTTGCACCCACATTGATCTCCAAAATAGATTTTCCAAGTCAACCAAGGATATAATAAAACAATTCAAAATAGGCTTTCACCAAGCATTCTCATGGTGGAAAGGAATGAGAAGTGCACCACGCCACAAATCAACAACACGTTATCCAAATGCCACAATCACCAGCCCAAAAGATAGAGTATCTGGGGTTAACCTGACTAGGAAAGAGTATAGACAAAAAACACACATTTGGAGCACAACAACACATGCCAAATCAAAATTACAAAGATTCATGTATGAATAACATAAATCCAAAAATGCAATAGGAGAACCGGAAATGCAAAGCAATGCGGAACTTTGTAAAATCTGCCAGACAATCATCACCATCATTGCATAGACTTTTGGAGCACAACTTCCAGACAACTAAAAAATGAGAGTAAACTCTCAAGGAAATATGCAACAACATGTCACCACATCATGAGAATATCTACAACAAACCAGAAAATCCAGAGCAAAACCAAAATACTGAAACACGGAATTAGTATGTTGACATCAATGACAACCATACTGAAACATCAAACAACTTCACATTTGCAACATTAATGCTTAAGATGTTTTTGTTTGTGCTTAAATAATTTATTCTCATTTCATGCTATTCTTTATCATAGTTTAATTTATTAATGTATTTCTCTATAGAAAAAAAATGTTTTTCTTCTTGAGGTTAGAAGTTGTAGTGTTGTCCTTTGGGGTTCCTTAGCGAGGCGTTACAAATAGGGCATGAAATTATGCACCAAATGGATAAATAGGGCTCCCACTGGTAGAAAAGCTTAGAAAATTCTTATTTGTCATTGCATTTACTCTAGCTTCCTTTATGGTCATCCATATTGGAAGGACTTGAACATTGACACTCTCCTTACCATATAAGAGTTAGTTTAGACCCAGGGAACTTTATCATAAAAAAACATTTGGAAATTATCTTAGGAATCTCTCAAACCCTAGCTACATTGGGATGTAGATTACTTTCACAATGGTCTATCCATTAATCAATACTCTATTTACTGGTCTTAGTTATGAAATCCTCAAGGAAAACCATTGGCTCTCTTATCTCGGATTAGAGCTTTGTGAATCTATAAAATAAGAATAAAAATTGTGTCGGATCACATCCATATGGCCACCAAGAATTTATTCACTTGGCCAAATTTCAAAGGGAATTTTTGAATCTCTAATCAAGATTAGGGAACTCATTAGTTTATTCAAAATTCAATTATCCTATCATCATTGCACAAACTAGGTGTGGATTGTATCAAACCTTGGTGGAAAGATTGGGAATGGTATCTAAATACTCCCTTTTCGAGTTATAGACTCCTTAAGAGATACTCATGGCTCTCACCTCATTTATGTATGGTGGACCAACTTAATTCTTGTTATCAATTACAATCCTCTTGTGAGATGTGGCAAAAACAAGTTTTGGGAGTTTGGGTTGCTATTCCTGAGCCAAAATTGGCTCATTTTGCTTTGTGTCTTTTATATCAAGGTCTACCTATGGGGACTAGTCTCACACATGGGTATCCCTGTTGGCAGTTGACACTCATTTGATTGGTGTCATATGTTGTCATTGATGGAAACATGTTTTGACTTGTATTTCTTGGTTTGGTTGTTCACCGACAGACACTTCACCGACACTGACATCGACAGGTATCTTCACCAGTGGGAAGGATTATTTGGGTACCGGCATTGGAAGCCGACATGACTTACAACAGGATACCAGTATTGGAGGTCAACATCATTTGGGAGATGCGGCAATCAGTAATTGATTTTGATATTTATGTATATATATAATTGTGATGCTAAAAATATGGTATATAAGAGGCATACACATATAATGAGACAATAAAATGTAATTGAAAAACTAGATTAGAAATGCAAACCACAAGCCTTCCTTAAAATGTCCCATTTTTCTCTATTCTTGAGGACCTTGAAGGTATTGGATTGATGGGCTCTCAGCGGAGAAATGACCTCCAAAGTGGCAACTCAAGAGTTGAGTAGATATTTGATCATGATTGACTATGGAGATGATATGAAATGCATGATTTAAGAAACTAGGTTAACATGCTATGATAAATCAAAAATCTAATTACTAGATAATTGAAATGCACATTGCCTATAGTAATGATACCTAAATTGATATGAGATGGGATCCTTATTGCTCCAAAATGGGGGATATTTATAGGAATTCCAATGCCAAAGCTGAGGTGGCAGGAATCGAATGGTCCAGATCTGATCTGAAGATATCAAGGGCCCAGATTGAGGAAGTTGGAGAAGAGGTTGGAGGAAGGGACACTTGTCATCTTTGTGGTGACAAGTGTCAAGGAGCCTTTCTCATGCAAGGGCAAGTGTCCAAGGGAGGAGACATATGGAAAAAGTGCCATGCATCTCAAGGAGAGAATATCCACACCATTGGAGGTTAGGATAAGGAGGTTAGAATGTGCAAGATATGATAGGGTTAGTTAGACCCAAGATTAGATTGAATGGGTTAAGTTAGGGGATGGTTAGGTTAGGTGGTTAAAGTTAGGAGCCATGTGCTCATTTAAATTTAGATATTCAAATAATTGGAAAATGGTAATTAATCTCAACAAACTTGAGTTTGTTAATCTTAATTAGGGATTAGAAGAATTGATTAATATGGGGAGACAATAATTAATTTAGAATTAATTAATCAAAGGCGGATATGAGATGAACTATATAAATAAATCATTTAGATTTATTTACTAGTAGATGAATAGAGAAATTAATTAAATTGCTTGTGAATTCAATTAATTGGGAAGGGGAATTAATCAAATAACAGCGTATTTAATCAACTATCTTCAGACCATTTTTAGGTGTACACATTTTGCCCCTCTTTGAAGCGATGTGTGACGACGCGTTGGTTCAAAGAAAACTTGATTGATGATGTTGCTGATATTGATTTCGATAGGATGTAGATTCGATCTTGATTTGATGCGGATTTGGTTTCGATGTGATATTGATTTGATTTGGAGATGATAAATCTCGATATGATGCGGTTTTGATCTTGGAGATGATAAATCTCGAAATGATGTCGTTTCAATTTTGGAGATGATAAATCTTGATATGATGCCCCAGACATTGATTGATAAATATTGATGTGAGGATTCCCCCTCGGGAGATGAATTGGATAATTTTTGAATATTTTTGAATTTTTCATGATTTTTTTATTTTTTTGAAATTTTTGAAATTTTTTTTATTTTTCGATTTGTAATGGTTTTCTAATTTTTAGAGAATTTTAGAGCTAATCCGATTCATTTCCCGATAAGAAATTTGAAAACGCTGCCCTACCAAGCTGATTAGTTGATTAGATGATTAAAAATCAGAGGAATAAAAATCCAACTTAAATGCCCCATTATGAGTTTAAAAAGGTGAATTCATTTTACCACTCCCCATTTGTGCACTACAATTGTTTGAGAAAATTTGCTCTGGAGGAAGGAAATGGTGATCTCATACCACCAGCACAGGTTCAAGCGAGTTTGGTGATATCAGCATCCTTCGGCATACGGTCCATCGGTACGTACTTCGAAAAAACCTAGCTTTGTTAATTTTTATTTGATTTTTGAAAAATTTAGTTATTTGCATAAAAAATCATTTTTTAGTGTCTTTGCTAGATGGGTTGGGAAGAAAATTGTATTTTTGAGATGGATTTTTTGATTTCTGAAATGGGTTTCTTTGGATTTTTTTAAAAAATTCACTTTATATCTCCAAAAAATCATTTATACATGCATTTTTTAAAAAAAAATACATTAAAAAATTATTTTATTTTGAGCACGAAGAGGGGAGGTGGTGGCGGAGGAAGGGCGGTGGTGGAGGAGGGCGGTGGCCACCACTGGCACCACCGTGGGTGCCTTGGGCATTGTAGGAGGCACCACCGCGAGTGTTGTCTGCGTCGTGGGAGGCACTGCGAGGGCCGTCGGTGCCACAAGAGGCACCGCGAGCACCACCACAGGCACCTTCGGTGCTGCGGGCGGCTCCTTTGGCACCACTGCAAGTGCCTAGGGCACCGCAGGCACCACCGTGAGGAGGAGTGTTGGTATTTTGGTATGGTTTTGTCATTGATGTCAACACCTACTGAAACACTAGCACTTTGGAGATCCAGCAACATTCACTGACAAGCAAGTAACTATTGCACAGTTACTGGTATATGGTTCACCGGCAGGATATAATGTTCACCAGAACTTGGAATGAGATGACAACTAATTCACCCCCCCCCCCTCTCAGTTGTCTCCGGGACCTAACAATTGGTATCAGAGCTTAGCCCTCTTTTGCAGAAGTTTAACAACTTGAGGAGATCCAATGTCTACTAATTATTTCAGGAAGGACAGTCCTAAACTTGATGCAACCAACTATGAGATATGGAAGATCAGGATGGAGACACATCTGAATTGCATTGGTAAAAATATCTAGGAAGTTACAAAGAATGGTTATACTGCTGTTGTAGCTGGTCAGACTGCTCCAACTACCTTAGCTAAAGATGAAGAGAATGATTGCAAAGCAAGAGAAGCACTTTTAAGCACATTATCAGATCAACAAATCATGGGATTATCAGATAGGTCTACTTCTAAAGCTATTTGGGATCATTCGGAAATATTGAATGAACGAGATTCCATAGTCAAAATTGCAAAACTTGAAAGCTTCCGAGTCAGGTATGAACATATGAAAATGGAAGAAGATGAAAGGATTTTTGCTTTTATGGAAAGAGTAAATGAAATTGTTTTGGGTATTAAATGTTGTGGAGGAACCTTGAGTGAGGATGAAATTGTTTCAAAAATCTTAAGAGGATTGCCACTGGCATATAAAATGAAGGTCACTGCTATAAATGAGTTGAGAACAATGCCTAATACATCAGTAACTAGGGATACATTGATTGGAAAACTTTCAGCTTTTGAAATTGAGGAATTTGGCCTTGTTCCTACTATAAAGACAGATTTGGCCTTTAAAGCATCAACATCATCTGCTCCATCATTTGACAAATCAGACTGGAAAGCCTTTTATGCAAGAGAACTTGAAGAAACTAGGAAGGAGAATGAAGAGCTTGAAGAACTTGAAGCACTATTTGCAAGGAAAATGCCAAAAGGTCCAATTGGAAGTAAGTATGAAGGTAAAGCACCCTTTAAATGTTTCAACTGCAATAATATTGGTCATATGGCTTCGAGATGCCCTAATAGACATGCTAGACTAAGAGAAGAAGTGAGAAGAACATACAAGCCTAATCCTGAATATCAGAGATATAGATTTAAGAAGAACAAAGACAAATCTTGCTATATTGCTGATGAAGGTGTGACTGATGATTCTGATGAGGATCCAGCAGACAATGGATGGGTTTTTGTTGCTATAACAGAAGATCAACCAGCACCTACTGCTCAACCGGTAGAACAAGCCCTAGTAGCTAAAGTTGAAGTAAAGGATGAATGGATCATTGACCCAGGATGCTCACATCATATGACAGGAGACAAAGGTAAATTCTTGAACTTTCAAGAATACAATGGAGGTTTAGTAAGATTTGGAGATGACAAAGCCTATTCAATCAAAGGTAAGGGTTCAATATCTCTTGATGGTAAGCATAACACTAACAATGTCTACTATGTTGAAGGATTAAAGCATAATCTTTTAAGTGTTGGTCAATTAGTTGAGAAGGGATTTCAGTTACAATTTAAAAATGCAAAATGCAAAATCATGAATAGAACTGGTTTGGAAATTGCAACCGGTAATCAGACTAGAGGTAATATCTTTCATTTGAACAACAGTGAAATGGCATGCTTGATTGCACATATAGATGAAATTTGGTTATGGCATAAGAGACTGTGTCATGTAAACTTTGATTGCATGGTAAAAATCAGTACTTCTAAGGCAGTTAGAGATCTACCTAAAATTGTGAAACCTCATTATACAATTTGTAAGGAATGTTAATTTGGAAAACAAGTTAGAGCTAGTTTCAAAAGTATTCTAGAAAAATCCAATCATGCTCTTGATTTGATTCACACTGATTTATGTGGTCCAGCTAGAACTAAAAGCTTACAAGGTGATAGATATTTCATGCTAATTATTGATGATTATTCTAGAATGTGTTGGGTTACTTTTCTCAAAGAAAAATCAGAAGCACTTGGAAAGTTCAAACTGTTCAAAGCAATGGTTGAAAATGAAACTGGTAATAAAATCAAATGTTTAAGATTAGATCAAGGAGGAGAATTCACATCTAAGGACTTTAATACATTCTATGAAGTGAATGGAATCATAAGATAGTTATCAGCACCTCGGACACCACAGTAGAATGGAGTTGTTGAAAGGAAAAACAGAACTATCTTGGATGCAGCAAGAAGTATGTTATCTGAAGAAAATTTACCACATGTATATTGGAGAGAAGCAGTTAGCACTTTTGTCTATACATTCAACAAAGTTCACATCAAAGGTGAAACTGGTAAGACCCCTCATGAACTATGGTTTGGTAATACTCCTACTCTTAAGTATTTCAAAAATTTTGGAAGTAAATGTTATATTAGAAGAGATGAGTATATTGGCAAATTTGATCCTAGAAGTGATGAAGGAATATTTCTTGGTTATTCATCTAAGAGCAAGGCATATAGATGTTTTAACAAAAGATTACAGAAAATTGTTGAGAGTACAAATGTAAAGATTGATGAACAATTCAGAGGAACTTCAAGGTATATAGACTTTGAACCGGCAATAGAAATTTTGACAAATGAATCTACACCAAATCCACCAGTACAAAATGAAGATCCAGTTACCCCGGTACCATCAGAGGATTCCACAGTAATTGAAGAACAACAGCAAACTAAGACACCCCGGTATGTAAGATTGAATTATTCTGAAGATCAGATAATTGGAAACAAATTTAAAGGAGTTATGACAAGAGGAAGATTGGCAAATGAAGAGGTATGTCTTATTTCTCAAATTGAACCATCATCTATCAATGAGGCATGTGAAGATAAATTTTGGATTAAAGCTATGGAAGAAGAATTAGGACAAATTGAGAAAAATAATATTTGGACATTAGTTCCCCGGCCTAAAGATAAAAATGTAATTGGAACCAAATGGGTATTTAGAAATAAACTTAATGAAGATGGTAAGGTTGTCAGAAATAAAGCAAGACTAGTGTGTAAGGGATATTCTCAGAAAGAAGGAGTTGATTACAATGAAACCTTTGCACCGGTAGCTAGAATTGAGGCAGTTAGATTATTCTTGGCTTTTGCAACTCACAAGAACTACAAAGTTTATCAAATAGATATTAAATGTGCATTTTTGAATGGAGATCTTGAAGAGGAAGTATATATTGAACAACCTGATGGATTTTCTTTGACAAATGACAATGATATGATTTGCAGGTTAAGAAAAGCTTTGTATGGATTGAAACAAGCCCCAAGAGCTTGGTATGCAAGGTTGGATAAGTATCTTTTAAAGATTGGTTTTACTAAAGGAAATGTAGACAACAATTTATATTACAAAATAACTAATGATGACATCTTGATTATAGAAGTATTTTTTGATGATATAATCTTTGGAGGAGAAGATGGGTTATGTAAAGAATTTTCTATTAAAATGCAGCAAGAATTTGAAATGTCTATGATTGGAGAAATAAAATTCTTTTTAGGATTGCAGATTTCACAGACTGATAAAGGTATGTTTTTGAGTCAATCCAAGTACTTGAAAGAATTGCTAAAGAAATTTGGGATGGAGAACTCTTGTAGGATTTTGCCAAGATCAAGGGCACAATGAAAAGCATAAAAAAGACAATAGAATGACAAGAACAAATTGTATTCTCATCAATATGCAAAATGATCAACTGGATTAACCAATACAATGAATATAGGCCTGTTTATATAGGCAAGGCCATATGGATGTATGAGCACACAGATATGACACGTGGCTCAATGAGAAACAAGGGTAGGTAAGAAATACTAGGGCTAGGTAGGAGAAATAATATAATATTCCACAAGAGGTGGATGACCCACCGAATGTGGAGTGTAACAGCAAAATAAGACCACAAAAGGTGGAATTTCTCCTACAAGCTCTATCACTATGTGTACACTTCCCTAAGTGTCTCAAATCCAAACTAGGAAGAGATGCATTATCCTAATTTAACTTAAGTAAGTGTAATAATATCCAAAATGAATATTTATTTACACCAACACCCCCCCTTAAGTGCAACTTAGGGGAATGAAGACTCAAGTCAACAATGCAAGATGGGTCCTGGCTACTAGGCCATGATAGGTACCCATGTACAATATGCAAATGCAAGTAAAACTATGCAATGCAATCTATCACAAATGGAGAAAGGGAGAAAACCCGGTGAGAAAAAACTCCCCCCCAAAAGAGAGAGGAATGTACAAAAGACTCTCAAAGAAGAAGCACAAAACCTCAAAGAGGAAAAAGTCCCCCCCATAAGAGAGGAAGGAGAAGTCAGCTGACCCCCCCTAATAACACATCCCGCACCCCCAACAGAGCTCGCAACTGCTAGAACTTACTCTTGGTGAAAGGTTTGGTGAATATGTCAGCAACCTGCTCTGCTATAGGACAATACTGCAAATCAATGACCTGCTCCTGGATGAGCTCTCGGATATAGTGCATATGCATCTCGATGTGTTTGGTCTGTTGGTGCTGGACCAGGTTCTTCGAGATCGCAATCGTACTCTAATTGTCATAATGTAGAACTATCGGTCGTGGAGTGGTGAATCCAAATTTTGTGAGAATCTGCTGGAGCCAAATGGTCTCAGTCACTGCATTAATAGCACCTCGATACTCAGCCTCAGTCGAAGAGAGAGCAATAGCATGTTGCTTCTTGCTCTGCCAACAAATGGGGCCCGAACCAAGGTGAAAACTGTAACCAGAAGTAGACTTATGATCAACTAGATCGCCAGCCCAATCAGAGTCTGTGTAAACAAACAAGCAAAGTCTTGTGCCTGTTGCATAGTGAATCCCATAGTGATGTGTACCCTGGATGTAATGAAGGATGCATTTGGCGGCTTTCCAATGCAGCTCATGTGGTTCATGCATGAAGCAGGAAACCATGCCAACTGCAAATGAAATATCAGGGTGTGTATGAGTCAAGTAGATGAGACTACCCACAAGCTAACGATACAAAGTGGCATCAACTGGTGGAAAAGAACACTGAGCCTTAAGTTTGACTCCTGAAAGAAAGGGAGTCAGGGCAGGATTACAATTAGCCATATGAAAGCATGCAAGTAGATCAAGAGCATACTTGGGCTGCGATAGTGTAATCCCAGAAGGTGACTGTGAAATCTCTATCCCGAGAAAGTAGTGCAAAAGACCCAAGTCAGTCATAGCAGATCTGTCATGCAAAGCAAATTTGACCCTACTAATGATGGATGAAGTACTCCCTATAATGATCAAGTCATCAACATAGAGCACAAGTATCAAGTGAGAGTCATCCTGTCGCAAAATGTAGACATTCGGATCGGAATGACACTTGGTGAACCCTGCAGAGAGAAGAAAGGAATCCATCTTGGCATACCAAGCCCTGGGGGCCTGCTTAAGGCCATAAAGAGATTTCCTTAGTCTGCAAACCAAGGAAGTATCCTGGATAAAACCCTGTGGCTGCTCCATATAAATCTCCTCATCAAGATCACCATGAAGAAAAGCACTCTTCACATCCATCTGATGTACAGCCCAACCATGAGTTGCAGCAATAGCAAGTGTCAAACGAATGGAGTTCATCTTGGCTACGGGTGCAAAGGTCTCAGTATAGTCAGCACCTGCAACCTGATAAAAACCTTTTGCAACAAGCCGAGCCTTATACTTATCCACACTACCATCCGCTACAAACTTGGTCTGATAGATCCACTTACATCGAACCATCTTTCTCCCCTTAGGGAGATGGACTAAATCCCATGTGTCGTTCCTCATCAAGGAACTATACTCTTCCTCCATAGAGTGGTCCCACTCAGGAACCCCTGTTGCTTCCCTAAATGACTATGGATCAAAAGTGGAAGCAATGAATGCATGTGGAAGATCTTGATGTTGTGATTGAGTTCTCCGTGTATCTGAAGGATCCCCAACAAGAGAACCCGTGGACTCAAGTGTCTATCAAGCCCAATGAGGTCTAGGTGGAGGTGGAGAATGAGGCTCCTCAACTGCAAGTGGACCCTGCGGAGGTGTAACCCTGCGAGTCAGAGTTGAAGGAGTCTCATCATCTGAATCACCAACATCACTATCCATAATGGAGGAAGGTGGAGGAGGTAGAGAGGCTAAGCTAGGAGAGATTTCCTCAAAGTGAACACTCCTCTCAATGAACACCTCATGTGTCTCTGGATCAATAAATCTGTATGCCTTAACACCCTCAGGATATCCAACAAATATGCAAGGCTGACTCTGAGGTTCCAATGCCTTGCATTTCTGCGGATGTATGCGAGCCCATGCTGGACAGCCAAAGACTCAAAAATGTCTCACAATTGGTTTCCTACCAGCACAAGCTTCAAAAGGAGTAATACCTTGCAAAGATTTTTGAGGAACCCGATTCTGGATGTGTGTGGCACAACTGATAGCCTCTGTACAAAAAGCAGGATCAAGAGAACATGCATGTATCATACAGCTAGCCATTTCTTTTAGAGTTCTATTCTTGCGTTCTGCAACCCCGTTCTGCTGTGGAGTGTAGGCTACAGAATGCTGAAGATCAATTCCCTCAAATGTACAAAAAACCTCAAGTCTTTTGTTCACATATTCCCTTCCATTATCTATGCGAAGAATCTTGACCACTTTCCCTGATTGCTTCTCCACACGAGTCTTGAAGTCCAGAAATCTGTCAAATACTTCACTCTTATGAATGAGAAAGTAGACCCAAGTGAAGCAGGAGTAGTCATCAATGAAGGTAAGAAAATAGCGGGCCTTACTAAATGAAGGTGCTGGAAATGGACCTGCCACATCGCTGTGAACAAGTTGAAGAACTTCCAAAGCTCTCCAAGCTTTCCCCTTATCAAACTTCTCTTTGGGATGCTTGCCCATGGAACAACCTGAACATACACCCTCTAAAAAATTGATTCAAGGTAGACCTGTGACCATGTCTTTAGTGCTTAGCTGCTGAAGATAGCGGTAGTTGAGCTGACCAAACCGCTCATGCCATAGCTTACTTTCTGAATTTGAATGAGTAAGCAAGGCCCTAGAAGGTGAACTTGGCACAAAGTGGGAGAATGAATAAAGCCTTGAGTTATCATTGACTTGTCCCACTGCTACCAAGGAATCATCATCAAGTTCCTTTACCACAACTGAATCTGGTGTAAACTCAACCTTTTTCCCATTCCCATAGTGACTGATTTGGTAGATGGAGAGAAGGTTGGAAGACAAGTTAGGAACATAGAGAACATTCTCAAATGTTCCATCATCCATGTCAACTGAACCTTTCCCTTCAACCTCGACTTTTGTATCATCACCTATGTAAATGTGAGGTACCTTAGATGGCTCCAATGAAGAAAACTACTCCTTTGTAGAACCCATGTGATATGAGGCACCCGAGTCAAGTATCCATTGCTGTGAAGAACCTGTTGTAGCCACAAATGATTGCCCTTTTCCCTTAGACTGTGAGGAAGAGGAAGGAGATGAATCCTTCTTTGTGTAGGAGGATGGCAAGTTCATGTTGTTTTTCTTAAGAAGATTGGTTAACTCGTCAACTTAATTTGTGTGGCATTGATGCTCATCATGACCATACTTCTTGCAATATGCACAAGTTGGTTTATCCTTCTTAGGTGGTGTCCCCTTCTTGGAAGAGGATGAAAAATTGCCTTGTGATGGAGAGGATGATTGTCCTTTTTCCTGCTGTGGCTTAGACTTAGAGTGCTTCTTCTTCTTCATGGAATCTTTGCCTTGACTTCCTTGATTCCCTTGATTAGCCACCAAAGCCTTGGACTTTGAAGACTTGAGAAACCCCATGTTCAACAACCTAGATTGTTCCAATATTAACATTTCTGTGAAAGCATCAAATGAAGGCATAACATAAGAACTCCCCACTGTCAAACGATGAGTTTGGAAGCTAGACACAAATGCTACATATTCTGGTGCAAGCTTGTCTAACAAGTTGAATATCAACTGAGCATCCTTTTTGTCAATTCCACAATCCTTAAGCTTTGCTCTTATCTCATTTACTTTGGTGACATAATCTTGGATTGTATCAAAACTCTTGGGATCCAAGTTGGTGAGCTCATTGTCAATTTGATAGCCTCTGATTTCATCAACTTGACCATACAATTTCTGAAACATATCCCAAGCCTCTTTGATTGTTTTACACTTCTCAATGTGAAAAATGAGGTCATCTGATACATACTTGCGTAAGGTTCCAAGAGCCATGCAATTCTTTGTGAGCTATTCTAATTGAGCATTTGGATTAGCTTTAGGATCAGGTGGTGTTGTTATTGTTCCATCTATGTAATGTGTGAGACCCTTTTCCATTAATTTACTCCATACTTTAATTTTCCATGATACATAATTATGTGTAGTTAAAGGTGGAAATTTATTAGGACTCATTGTAGCAAAAATAGAAAGAGCACAAAAAGAGGCACAATCACACAAAACACCCCCCCAAATTCACTCAATCAAAGAACCCCCCCAAAAGTGATGATTTGGCACTTTATAATTAGTGCATATACAATGGGCCACTTGCAAAAAATGGCAAAGTGGACTTCTGATTTACAATTTTACAACTTCCTTAATAAGGCCAAAAGAAACTCAAATTGATAATGCAAGAGATCCAACTAAGATCCAAGCAATTTACAAGTACCTAATAGGCCAAATAAGACCAATATCTGAAAGTATAATTTCCATTCAAAATCTTTGAAATATGATCATAGATTATGAAAGTAGACAAAAAAACATGCACTTTCAAAAAAAACGGCACCTAAAAAGGAGGTCGTATGAGCTCAAACGAGGCCTTTGAAGTTGCAGAATTGAGGATTGGACAGGTACAGCTGAGAGAATCCAAAAATTCCAAAAAATCTATGCACCAAAATCAGAAAATAACCATATCACTGCAAAGATCACAAAATTTTAGCCCATTTCAAAGAAAATTGCACCAAAAAAGGAGCAAAAATGAGCAAGATATGGCCTTTCAAAGTTGGACTGCAAAACTGAAAAGCTCAATGGAGAGGGGTCAAAAAAATTTCAAAAAGCTGCTGATGTGGCGCTGACATCAGGAATTCACTGTGTTAAATTTGACGACCATATGACCATCATGAAAACTTCACCTCCCCGCTGACTAGGCGTCCATACTGTACGGATTGCTGGCTGTGTAGGTGACTGTGCAGTACGGATGCTGACATGGCACTATGCAGTGGCGTATGGATGGACTGCATGGCGTGGGTGATGTGGCGTATGAAGGTCTATACATGTGTCACGTGGCGGGGTCTCGGCAGCTAACTGAGCTCCGCGTGGCGGCCGGTGGTGACTGGGTAGCGCCGGAGATCTTTGGCCGGCGTCGGTGCTGGGTAGACAGGCGCGGCGGACCGGGAGCCGAGGTCGCCGGAGGCGGTGGCTGGACAGGTGCCGTCGGCGGCCTGCGGAAGTCTCCTGTGGCTGCGAAAGGCAGAGACCGGCGGGGACCTGCTCAAGCGGCGGCGGCGGTGGGTGGTACCCGCTGCGGTACTGTCTGCAGTGCGATACACCTGCAACACACGTACTGCGGGTACGGGGGGCCTGCAGACCCCCAAACAGTGCAAAAAAAACTTTTTTTATATTTTTTATTTTTTTTTTATTCGCATTTTTTATTTTTTTGAAATTTTTGAAAAATAATTTTCTTTTTTTTTTAATTTTGAAATCCGTAGGATAATAGCCAAAATGGGGAAAAAAAATTTCTCACCAAAATAGGTCGACTTTATAGTCAAAATTTATGGAAACCGCCTCCCGGATTCAACGGTGATGTCCAAATTGCTATATGACGCCCCCAAAAAATGAAGATCCCCAAATCTGAAAATGGAAGCCTTCCACGATGTCTCCAAAAACCAATCAATGAAGCCCCAATAGCTCTGATACCATGTAGGATTTTGCCAAGATCAAGGGCACAATGAAAAGCATAAAAAAGACAATAGAATGACAAGAACAAATTGTATTCTCATCAATATGCAAAATGATCAACTGGATTAACCAATACAATGAATATAGGCCTACTTATATAGGCAAGACCATATGGATATATGAGCACACAAATATGACATGTGGCTCAATGAGAAACATGGGTAGGTAAGAAATACTAGGGGTAGGTAGGAGAAATAATATAATATTCCACAAAAGGTGGATGACCCACCGAATGTGGAGTGTAACATCAAAATAAGACCACAAAAGGTGGAATTTCTCCTACAAGCTCTATCCCTATGTGCACACTTCCCTAAGTGTCTCAAATCCAAACTACGAAAAGATGCATTATCCTAAGTTAACTTAAGTATGTGTAATAATATCCAAAATGAATATTTATTTACACCAACAACTCTAAACCGGTAAGCACACCTATGACTACAAATGACAAATTATCTCAAAGGGATGAATCTACACCTATTAATCCAACTAGATACAAATCTATGATAAGAGGTTTACTGTATTTGACACAAACTAGGCTTGATATTATGAATGCAGTATGTATTGTTTCTAGATTTCAAATTAATCCTAATGAAAATCATGAATCAGCAGTAAAAAGGATTTTCCAGTACTTAGCAGGCATTGCAAATCTTAGATTATGGTATCCTGGAGATGAAAATTTTGATCTATGTGCATACACAGATGCAAATTGGGCAGGAGATGTGGATGGTAGAAAAAGCACCACCATCGGAGCATTATTTCTTGGAAAGAGATTAGTTTCTTGGTTGAGTAAGAAATAGAGTTGTACATCTTTATCAAAAGCAGAATCAGAATATGTTGTAGCAGCAACTAACTGTACACAGGTACTATGGCTTAAGCAAATGTTGAAAGACATAAAGGTAAAATGCAAGGAACCTATTCCTATATATTGTGATAGCACTATAGCAATTGATATATCTAAGAATCCGGTATTACATTCTAAAACAAAACATGTTTCTATCAAACTGAATTTTCTAAGGGAAAAAGTTGAAGAAAAAGAGATAAAACTGGTTTATGTGAATACTAAAGAACAACTTGCAGATATTTTCACAAAACCTTTGCCTAAGGAGACTTTTGAATATCTCAGAGATTAGCTTGGAGTCATACCACCACCGGTAGAGACTTAGATAGTTAATGATTGACATCAACCGGCAGAATTGAAAGACAAATCTTTTACTTCGGTCTTTGATGAGGAAGCTACTTCTCAGGGGGAGTAGCTGGTATATTGAATTGATTGGTATTTTGTATATGAACTTTGGCATTTGATGTCAAAGGGGGAGAGATATCTATGAAAAAACACATTATCTTTTATGGAGAGATTGATAGAGAGATTGGTATTGAAAATAAAACTTTGGATAAACACATGTTGCTCCCAAGAGGAGAGATTGTTATTTAGGAGAGATTGTTTGTTTTTGGTATTTGGCATTTCTGTTTTGGCACTTTGATGGTTTTTCCATATTGTGTTGCCATCAATTCCAAAGGGGGAGATTGTTGGTATTTTGGTATGGTTTTGTCATTGATGTCAACACCTACTGAAACGCTAGCACTTTGGAGATCCAGCAACATTCACTGACAAGCAAGTAACTATTGCACGGTTACTGGTATATGGTTTACCAGCAGGATATAATGTTCACCGGCACTTGGAATGATATGGAAGACACTTGGTAATGTCGAAGACATCATGCGGACACTTTGTTTTGAAGAATTAATCATTAGTATTCATATTTGCATATTTGCTTTTACCGGCAAATAGGTCCAGGGTTACACCGGCAGGTTTATCTTTTCCAGATCAGTATGGCACGCTATGGAGATGATTTATTATTGTTGTAAATACATTAAGCTGACATGTTCAATCAGTTATTGCATCAGATATTATATTATTTGTAAAATGTTTTTATTGTATTATCTTGTAGAGCCGACCTACTAAAATTGGTCTTAGGTTATGATATAAATGTAAGATCTTATTTGTAAGATCGAATGTGGAATGTGAAGAAGAATTGTGAGAAGGTATATGTGAGATTAAGTAGAGGTATACACGAAGACATCATTTGAAGGTGAAGCTAGGTTTTTGTAGAAGCATATCAGCATTACACCGGTACTGAATCCAGCATATGAAGATGCTATTTTGTGCAGTACATTCTTATTGGATTTAACCATCCAATTGTAGTCAGTGTGACTCCCATTTTGTGATTGAGCAGTGAGCTCTAGGTTGTTGGTCTTTCTGCATGTGAAGACCCCATTTATGTACACTTACTATCTGCAATAGTATCATCTGATTATGGGTAAGGTTTCCCACAGTGGTTTTTCCCCTTACAGGGTTTCCACGTACAAATATTGGTGTTATGTGTTGTGGATGACTTTATGTTTATGTTTCATGCATTAATCTTTACCGGTATAGCAATTTACTGTTAACACTGTCTACCGGCATACTTAACTGGTTTACCAGTATTAAGCATTAAGTTGGTTATATGGTTTTGGTTTAAATTTATTAGACAACTGATTCACCCCCCCTCTCAGTTGTCTCTGGGACCTAACAAGGAGCTCTTTTTTTTTTCAAATTTTTTTTTTTAGATTTTTCGCGAGTTTTTGACTTGATTTTTGGAAAAAAAAAAAAATTGACGATTTTGACGATTTTTGGAAATTTTTGCAAGTTTTGACTTCTTTCAATTATTTGATTTTGGCGATGAGGTTTGATGAATTGATGATTATTTCAATTTGGGTGATTTTGAGAAAATGATTTGATTTGTCAGTTGGTTGACTTTGTTGTCAATTTGATTTGATTAGCTATCTAATTGATAAAATTAGACGCTCTTGATTGATAAATTTGATGATCAGTTCTGATTATCTCAATGCACGTGTGAGATGAGATAAGTTTGATAATGACCTCATGATAAATGAGATCATTGATAGGGGCCCAACGAAATTTCATAAAAATCTCAATTGAGAAAAATGAACGAATAGATAGATTGATTTGATAGATAGATAAATCAAGAAACTAATATGATGAGATGATTTGATTGCAGGAGCACTTTACCATTCTTCAGTCTCGGGAGCGTTTCCCGAAAACATGGATTTTGATACCCTGTCTTAGCCAGGCAGAGTGAGACCACATTGGCAACTGTGGTTTATCTTCCCTTCTTGACATGCCCCGGCCTTTGATAAATCGAGGATTACTGACAGCTTTAGCAGAGCGCTGGCATAGTGAGCATAACACATTTCATTTGCTGACGAGAGAGATTACGGTGACCTCTGAGGATGTCCACCAGATTTTGTGCATCCCTGTGATGGGTGATCTAGTATATTATGATCTCAGTGAGCAGGGTGGGACAAAGGCACTTTGTCGAGTGTTTTAGGATGATGAGATAGGCAGGTATGATATTGTGTGGCAGGAGATGCTAGAGCTAGGATATGCCACATTACCGACTATGCTTGCCCAATTTATTGGAGGCTTCCTTTGTCCTGATCATAGGTCAAAGGGATTATCTACTAGATGGGGTCATCTGCTTGAGCAGATGGTGACAGAGGGCACCCGCTTTGCATGGGGGTCATGTATGTCGACATATTTGTATCATGACCTGCACCGAGTTATGTATCAAGGATCAGCTGCATTATCAGCAGGGGTGACCATGCTTCAGATATGGGCCTGGGAGCATCTACCTATCACTTGACCATTGGCTGATAAAGATAGACCTGTAGGTAGGCCTTATGCTGAGGGGTATCCAGGTATTATTGTCCAGCGAAAGTTGGGCAAATTAGAGTACTGGCGACGAACCTTGGATGATCTAGATACTATGATATGGAGACCATATAGGGATTGTGATATTTGGCCTGAGGATGCAGTGGAGATGACATATGTATTCATGACATGATATATGATTGGATTGAAACCCTATGTCATCGAGTGATTCCTTTGTACGAGGGTGTTGAGACAGTATGGTAGGATACAGAGGATGTCATAGGGTACAGCTCATTATGCTCATCGGAGATTGGATGTAGCTACTTAAAGGCCTTCTATTTCATATGACCATGCCTGCATAGAGTATCTATCATTGGAGCTAGTTGATTGGGATTATCTTCCAGGTGTGATGGATAGTGGGATGACATGTGAATACGTCGTGCATTGTACTCTACACAAGTTTCTAAGGCTGACATGTCTGGATGATCCAGAGCCAGTCTTGGATGAGGATGATGAGAGGCTACGAAGCAAATCTCCTAGACGATGGAGGGATGGTGGGGGGGGAGGAGGTGGAGGCTGAGATGATAGTGGAGATGGAGATGGATATGGAGGAGATGCAGGAGATCATGGTGATGGAGGAGATGATGATGGAGGAGATGATGATGGGGGAGATGGTCGAGCAGTGGCAGCAACATTGGTAGGCACATCAAAGCTAGTAGTTCTAGATCTGCTAGAGATGTATATATAGATTGGATGGCCTGAGTGGTCAGACATAGGAGATCAGCTCCCAGGGATCAAGGGCATCAGGTCCTAGAGTAGGAGGTTCCCCCAGTTGAATTGGTACCTATGATAGTATCACGGGCTGAGCAGCCACAGGCAAAGGCACCTCGATGGATCCTCATTAGGATGTCATCTCATCAGCAACAGGCTCAGATTATGGACTTACAGACTCAAGTTCAGCAGCTAGAGACTCGATTAGCAGAGAGAGACTCTCAGATGGCCTAGCTAGAGGCTCAAATGACTTCTCTCATAGCCGAGAGAGACACGGCTATGGATAAGTGTCGGCAAGCCGAGGCATAGGTACAGTTGTCAAGAGGGTCTACTTCAGGGAATACTACCCTGAAGATTATGCGCCAGGTGATCTAAGATGCTGAGTATTACAGGACCTTATACTTTACTATTGTTCCTGCTGATCAGAGGGCTCCAAGATTTTCATAGCTAAGTAGGAGATCGGGACAGAGCCAGACTAAGAGTCGAGGAGTGACAGGGCCTCTTCAGAGAGCTCCCCTAGGTGGGGACTCAGGTACAAGGGTACCAGCTGGTGCTACTCTACCTGTCGCATCAGGACAAAGTTTTGCTCCATGTCCTAATGGTCACACTTATATGGGACATTGATCTATTTATCTACACACCTTTTTGTGATGAGATATTGATGATTCCTGGGATGTTTATTTGTGATGTATCTCATATATTTTTTGATATCATTGTACCTTGGACATTGATTTTGTTTTGATGATATGATATGCAGTCAATCCTATTCGCTCTACATGACCTATGAGATGATGGATGTATTCTATTTGATATATGATTATGATGCGCAGTTACTTTCATGATGTATGCTTGATGTATGCTTTAATTTCTATATTCTTATGAATTCTAGATGATGGATATATGGTGATGCAGTATATACATGATGTATGCAAATGTGAATATGTATGGTGACATTTATAATTGTTACATGATACAATGTGCAATGCAATGCTTTCTATGTTTATGATATTTTTATGATTTTCTCATGCATGTTAGTATGAGATGGATGCAATGCAATGCAATGGTGTTATTTTATATGATTTGAGATTTGATGAATGCCATGCAATGATCTTATTAAATGAATGAATGATTTGATGCCTTATATGAATGATGCCTTAGTAAGCAATGGTTACATGAGATGAACTAACTTATCATGTAGGATGAATGAATTGATTATTTTTGTTATTGTCCAATGTACTCAATCACGTAATAAGAGAGATAACACCATGTTAGTTTTGGCCTTGGAAAAGACGAGCATTGTGATCCCACGCCATTGCTTTGTTTCATCATTAAGCCTTTAAAATGTGGGAAGTGAGTGCAAACATCAATGGTATAATTGAACCATGATGACTTGAGCACTACTTTCCTAGGTTTCGATATTGCAAGTTAGCACAAGCGTCGAGGTATAATTGAACCAAGATGACCAGAGTGTTGCTTGCCTAAAACAGGCAGTATTAACCATTTCTATATGCAAGTCCGAAATATCTTCGATGATACTCTGATGACCATTTCCTTATACAACTTTGCACATATTAATGATTAATTTACAGACAGTAGACAAGAAAAATATCATGTTCCTTCCTTGTTCCTCTAGTCAAAGACATCCTGGAGTTACCTAGAAATCATGATAGCGAAAATCAAAATAAAATAGTTGAACCATTATTGCCAAAGTGTTAAAATCATGAGTCAAGATACATCATCCATTGATATGTGTTTTGTCATGTTTAGATTGATATGTGATAGTTAATGGTTGACAATGTGATCTTATGTTCAGTGTTGGATGTATCTCAATTTTTCGCTTGACAAGCATTGTCTAACTATTGTTCTACCTGTTTGATTAAACTCAAAAATGATTGAAACTCTTTGCCCCCAGCCTAGAAACAAACCTTTATTATGATATAGCCAATGATCCAAACCATGATGAGAAATCACCTGGGATGCTTGCGTATGTACAAAGCCTTTATGATGGATATGAACAGCGCTGATGGAAAAGAATGCAAGCGGAAGAATGTGCAAACCAATAGATGGCAGAGCTAGCCACGTCGATAGATAGCGCATGTTTGCCAGGTTTTTACTATCTATTTTTATTGCACTTTTTCTCATATTTGATTTTTTTATTATTTTCTGCTTTTTCACTGTTTTTGGATTTTCTACTTTTTCCAAGATTTTTGGATATTTTGTTTTTTCACTATTTTTGGATTTTTCGCTTTTTCCACTGTTTTTGGATTATTATTATTTGCTTTTTCCACTGTTTTTGGATTTTTTGCTTTTTCCCTATTTTTGGAATTTTCAGACATAAAACTTCTTCAGATCCATGTTATTGATGGGTTCCTCGAGCTGATCTTCATCTTGTGTTGATAGCTGATATGCCCCTGACATAAATACTGTTGTAACCACAAATGGACCTAACCAGTTTGGTTCAAATTTTCCTTTCTTTTCTCGATCTGACTGATTTCGTAGATTTTCCTTTAGTACTAGTTCTCCAACTTGAAAGATTCATGGTTTGACCTTGTGATTGTAACTTCGGCACAGTCTTTGCTGATATACCTTTGAATGATCAAAGGCATTTTGTCTTCATTCATTGATCAGTTCTAACTCTTGCATTCTAGATACTTGTTGTTCTTCATCTAGGATAAGTCCTTTTAGTGACACGCGTAGAGAGGGTATCTCTACTTTGATTGGAAATATGGCTTCTGATCCATATACCAGAGAGAAAGGTGTGGCACCCGCCGGTATGTGGATACTGGTGTTGTAGGCCCAAAGAGCAGGGTTTAGTTGAATATGTCAATCTTTCCCAGCATCGTTCACTGTCTTTTTAAGGATTTTCAAAATAGTTTTGTTAGATGCTTATACCTACCCATTTCCTTGTGGATAATATGGTGTGGAGAATCTGCGTTGGATTTTGAACTTCTCACATAACTCTTGTACATCCTGATTTTTGAATGGTCACCCATTATCAGTGATAATGGTCATTGGTATTCCATAGTGATAGATGATATAATTCAAGATAAATGCAGCAAATTTTTTTCCTGTGATGTTTGTGAGAGGTACAGGCTCAATCCATTTTGTGAAATATTTTGTAGCTACAAGGATGAATTTGTGACCATTAGATGAAAAAGGATTTATTTTTCCCACTAGATCAAGACCCCATTGACAAAAAGGCCAAGATGTTGCCAAAGCATGAAGTTCTTGTGTCGGTGCATGAATCAAATTCCCATGGATCTGACATTGTTTGCATATTCTAGCTATCTGAAAAGAATCTTTTTCCATAGTTGGCCAATAATAGCCCAAGCGTATGAGTTTTTTCAAAAGGGTAAGACCACTTGAATGAGTGCCACAAATGTCGTTATGGACTTCATTTAAGGCCATCACAGATTCTTCTTGTTCGAGACATCTTAAAAGAGTATCGTCTAGACCTCATTTAAATAGGGTATCCACGACAAGAGTATAATGGGAGGATTGGCAAATAAAGTTTCTCTTTTGATTTTTTGATAAGTTAGGAGGTAAGGTGTTATCTTTCAGATATGTGTAAGTTTGACCATAGCGGGAGGAATCATGTCCAATAAGTTGACAAAAGGTTTGGGAATCAGGACAATTATAAGAAGGGTAAAAGAACTCTTCAACCAGGAATTCATAACGCCCTTGATTTTCCTATATTTGTAATAAAGAAGCAAGTGTTGCCATGGCATCTGTTGCTTTGTTATTATTTCTTGGAATTTGTTCAAAAGTGATTTCAACAAAATATTTCTTGAAATCATCCACCATCTTTTTGTAAGACATGAGTTTTTCATCTTTTGTTTGATAGTCATCATTGATTTGATTCATGATGAGTTGAGAATCTCCAAAGACCTGAAGGTGTGTAATGTTCCTTTCCACAGCCATTTTGATACTTGTAACCAAAGCTTCATACTCTACAGTGTTGTTGGTGCATGGGAAGCTTAATTTGTATGCTTTTGGAATTGTATGACCTTGTGGTGTGATGAATAGAATACCTGCTCCTGATCCATGTTGTGTATATGAACTATCAAAGTATAATTGCCATGTTTTGGTGGTGACTGTTAGGATATCAGCATCGGGAAATTCAATTTGCAAAGGATGATCATCTTGAAGCGGTGCCTCAGCTAGTTGGTATGCAATGACTTGTCCCTTGATAGCTTTTCTATCTAAATACTCAATATCAAACTCACTTAGGATCATGATCCATTTTGCTAGTCATCCTGTCAATGTTGCCTTGCTGAGCAAATACTTCAATGGATCAATTTTAGCTATCAACTTGATGGAGTGAGATAATAGATAGTGTCTTAATTTTTGAGAAGCAAAAACTACCACCAAGCATGCTTTTTTTGTTGGGAATAGTTGAGCTCGTATCCCACTAGTGTTCTGCTGATGTAGTAGATGGCTCGCTCTTTTCCTTCATTACCCTGTTGTGCGAGCAAAACTCCTAATCATACTTCGGTGGTCGATACATAGAGCAATAACGGCTTGTATGGAATTGGTGACATTAAAATAGGTGGTTGCATGAGATATGCCTTGATCTTGTTGAATGCATCCTCACATTGATGGTCCCACTTGAAATGAACATTTTTATGCAATAGATGAGTAAATGGTTGACATTTATCTGCTAATTGAGCAACAAATCTTCTGATTGACTGGAGTCTTCCTTGGAGTGATCTGAGTTGACTTATATTCTTGGGAGATGTCATTTCCATGATTACTTTGACCTTAGCTGGATCTACTTCGATACCTCTAGCTGAAATAATGTATCCCAATAGCTTTCGTGAAGTGACACCAAAGGCACATTTCTTAGGATTTAGTCGTAGCTTGTATTGTTCTAACCGGTCAAAGATCTTTTCCAGTATCTCGATATGTTCTTCTCTGTTGTATGATTTTGCCAAGATGTCATCCACATAGTCCTCCATGAATGTATGCATCATGTCATGGAATATCATTGTCATAGCTCTCTAATATGTGGCACCTACGTTCTTTAGTCCAAAAGGCATGATGTTCCAGCAGAAAGTACCCCACGGACATCTGAAATTTGTCTTTTCTTGATCTTCAGGTGCTATTTTAATCTGATTGTATCCGGAGAAACCATTCATTAGGGAGAACATGGAGTGTCCAACTGTTAAATCTATAATGATGTCAATGTTAGGCAAAGGAAATTAATCCTTCAGACATGCATTATTAAGATCTCTAAAGTTTGTGCATACTCTGATACTTTTGTTTGGCTTTGAAAGAGGAACAATGTTTGATACTCATTGAGCATATGCTATGGGTCTAATGAACCCTACATCCAATAATTTTTTTAGTTCTTCTTTGACCAGGAGAGTGATATGTGGATGCATCTTTCTTAATTTCTGTTTGACTGGTTTAGCTCCTCAATTGGCATTTAAGTGATGCATAATAAGCTCTGGATCCAATCCTAACATGTTTGCATATGACCAGATGAAATTGATTTGCCATCGTTTAAAGAATTCCATATATTCTTTCCTTTCTTCTTCTGACAAAGAAGTTGTTGGATGTAGGATCTTTGGTTGTTCTGTTGTCCCAATGTTAACTGCTTCTGTTGGTTCGATCAAAATTGATGACCTTTCTTGATAGTACTCAAGTAAAGTGTCAAATCTCCCATCTTTCGGTGCCTTGAGGAGGTTTTCACTGTTAGATGCATCCTTTCTTTTTACTTTTTCCTGATCTAATGTTGCCAAGAAATGGTTTTCAGCATTAGACCTGATATTGTTCTCTTTATTTTCCCTTTTATGACTAGGAGATTTGGCACCCACTTGACTGGAAGATGTGTTGCTGAAATTCCTGGTGGAATTTATTGCGGGTTTGATTGCATTAAGATATACAGATATGGCATAGTCATTTGGAAAGGTATCAATGGCAATATGTCCCTCATTTTCCCATTCAATAAGTTCGGGGTGGATTAGAGGTAAAGGATCATCAGGTTGAGATGTTTCAAGAGTATTTAGGGTCAGGATTGAGTTATCAAAGTTTTTGATATGTATGTCAATGTCTAGAATGGTACCCTCATCAAAATGACCTCACCCAAGAATTTTTTGATCATCCTCAATTAAGTCCAAGTCAGCTGAATGTGATTCTAATTCAAGTGAACTAGTTCCTAGCGTTTTCCCTACATACATTTAGCTGATTCTTCAGAATGATAGGAATCCCATTCCCATTCATCAGAATCTGTCTCACTTTGCAATCTACAAATTTGTTCATATAGCTTTTGATGTGTTTCATCTGTTTGTATTGCTATATCTTTTCTTCTTTCATATTCAACTTCTTCTGGACTAAGATTGAGTTCTATCAACTTTACTATCACCTCTCCTTGATTTATACTAGGTTCATGCTTGTTTTGATTGAGAGATAATGTTGCTTGGGAGGTACTATTGGTTTGTTTCTCTTGTTGGTTTGAAGATTGTTTCTTTTGCCATTTCCTATTTGTTTGTGCTTGTTGCTTAACAGATGCTTCTTCCCTTTCAATTGCAAGTTGTTTTTGTCTGTTTTCATATTCTTCTTTTTGTTGGTTAGAAAATGTGTCTTCTGGTAGAGGAACTTTTCCATACCCTAAGCCTCCTTTGTCGATAGCTTGCTGAGTATGAGGTTGGATAGGTTCTGAGATACCTTCTTTTCTTTCCTATAGGACCTGTTCTAGTGTATCCCATCTTTTGAAGAATGTTGAATCCGTTTCCATATTTTTCTATAGGTATTCTGACATTGTTGACCTTTTGTTGAACTTCTTCATCTTTGTATAGCCATTGTAGCACATCTTTGTCTTTTGTCTCCTTTGATAAGGTTCCAACACTAATGAATGCTCCATCAAATATTAGAAGATGTTTCACAATTGGTTGTTGTTTAGAGTTTGATGATTTTCCAAAGGATTTAGGAGAGAGTGGTAATTGTGATATTGAGTATTCTCCATTTCCTCGATCTCTTAGTTGCATTTGTTTTTCCATACTTGATAAATTAGAGGCAAAGAAATGTTCTTTGGATTGTGTGTTCAAAGATGATGACTCCCTATTATGAGGAACAATGACTTCTTGAGCCATTTTTAGATTGCTACAGTATTGGAATGGATTTGAATCTACAAATATTGTGATTTCTTGTCCATTATAGGTAAATTTGACACACTGATGATATGTTGATGGGACTGCTTGTAGGTCATGTTTCCATGGTCTCCCCAAGAGTATATTATATGATAAGTCCAAGTCCATAACTTTCCATGTTGTGTTTTTCTGTAAAGGTCCCACTCTGATGGGTAGTATCACAATTCCCTTGGAGGAACGTTCTTCTTCATCATAGGCTTTTATGGTTATCTTTTTTGGGATCGACTGCATCTTCTAAATATCCTAAGGTGCGAATAAGACTCAATGAACAAATATTTAGGCCAGCTCCATCGTCTATTAGAACACGTTTAACTCACATTTTGTGAACGAGGACTTCAATATGCAAAGGAGCGTTGTGGGGATGTTGCAAAGACATGTCATCTTCTTCGGTAAATGATAAGCAGTGAGGAGTTGTGAGGTGTCCCACCATGGTTTAGAATT
Organism: Cryptomeria japonica; assembly: GCF_030272615.1. Classification (NCBI taxonomy): domain Eukaryota; kingdom Viridiplantae; phylum Streptophyta; class Pinopsida; order Cupressales; family Cupressaceae; genus Cryptomeria; species Cryptomeria japonica. The sequence continues at coordinate 349,800,593 of NC_081410.1, forward strand.
GATCTATATCAAGATCTTTGGATACTGTGGTATCTACTAATGCTCGTTCAAGAATCTCTTTGTGTGCAGGTGAAACCTTTAAAAGTTCTAATATGGATATTTGTGCAGGTGTTTTCTGTAATTGATCCACTAGATTTTATTGTTTGGTAGTGGATGACGTGTTTGTTGTAGGACCCGGCAAAACCACTCTGTCTTTGCTTCATGTGATAACATGAGTGGGTTCTTGATGTTGTTTCTCTTTAACCATGATCACATTTACCACATTATCATGTGTATGGGCATAGTTTACCTTTGCTTTACCTTTACCATTCTACTCTGTTGATGATTCACCCTTCTCATAATTAGGAAGTAGAGTTTTGAAAGTTGTGTGAGATTCATTTGTTGTATGTCCATCCATGGTTATTATTCCATTTTCAATCAAATCTTGGATGACATGTTTTAATCATTGACAAGCATCTATTTGGTGTCCTTTGTTTTGATGGAAATCACAATAATGGTTGACATTCCACCAAGCAGGTTTTACCTTGGGTTCAAAGTTTCTTTCTTCTAGTAAAGTAATCAATTTGTTTGCGATAAGTTTTTTTAAAGCGGACCCAAGGGGTTCACCAATGTTTGTAAATTGTCTTTGAAAGAAATTTTTGATAGTTGCTTTTTGGTGATTGTTGTTTTGTTGAGTTGCTGCTAAGTGGGTGGATAGATTAAAAACCGGTTGTTTTGGTTTCACATTGTTGTTATCCACTATCCCGTCATTGACTACATTATGATTTCTATTCCAAAACTTTGGTTTATCATTGTGATTGTTGTTGTTAGTGTTGTTAGGAGGGTGAACTCCTTCTTTGAATATTTTCAACTCACCTTTCTTTATCATGGCTTCCTCCATTCTAATTCCATTATCAATCATTTTCGCAAAACTTTGATTTCCTTGTATTTTTAAGTAATAACTCATTTGATCATTTAAGTTGTCTATGAATATGTCCATTTTTTCATATTTTGGCACTGTACGAGGATATTGTGAAGCTAACCATCTCCATCATTGTAAAAATGTCATGAAAGGCTCTCCACTCTTTTGTTTGGTGTTACATAGGTCTAACATTGTTACTTCATGTTGGATGTTATAAGAGTATTGTGAAACAAACTTATCCACCAATTCTGAGAATGATCTGATTCCTGGTGTAAGTTTGGAGAACCATTCCATAACTAGTCCAGTTAAGCTTTTTGGAAATAATCTCATCAAGTAGGTATCCTCATGTGCAAACTCCATACTCATTATGCAAAATTCTCATATATGATCTTGGGGGCCAGTGCTTCCATCATATTTTTCGTATCTAGGAGTTTCAAAACCTATAGGAAATGGTCTCATGTTTAGGTTTTTGTCAAATGGATAAGGACAAATTTCTTGAAGTGAGTATCTTCTAATGTTTCCTCTTTGCATATCTTGAATTTTTGTTTGCAGTGTTTGTATTTATTGTGCAAGAGTTGTGATAGGATTATCCACATAATTTGTTCTTGTATGACCATGATTTTGCATTCTAGGAGGATATTGATCTCTTCTAGTATCATCTCTATCCCTTCTTGTATCCTCATTAGATTGAGCGTTATTTAGAATTTCTACTTCATCCCTTGTGGGAATGTAAGTTTCCTCATTGTTTCTAGTGTTACTAGGAATTGATGTGTCATTGAGTTTGAGACCAAAAATATCCTCGTATTGTTCGTTATAAAGGGGGGGGGGAGGGTCATTTCTCTTTTGTGTCAATTTGTTCACATCAAAATCTTGGGGGAGTTTAGCACCAGATTTTGCTAATATTAGGAAATATTTTTCTTTTTCTCCCTCCAATATTTTCAGCATAAATTTATCAAATTGAGGATCTTTTTTAATGTCTCTAACATGTTGTTCTGTTATTTCCTCTTCAACTTGTATTTCATCTCCTTGTTCCATGTTTCTATAGTCTTTAGTTATTTCAAATGTTTCTATTTTTGTTTCTGCAATCTTTCATCTCTGAGCCCTAGTTAGAATGGGCATACACGTGTTTTGAATGTTTTTCGAGGTTTAAATCCTATTTAATATGTTGCAATAAGTGATTGATTGTTGAGGTGAAAGTTGTGGATGGATAGACACGAAATGTTCTTTTCAATTATTTCTTGTTTGCAAGTTTTTTCGATCTTAGTTTTGGAGTGCAGATTTTGTGATTTTTGATATGACCAAGTTCAATAGGAATGATATATCCTATGATAGAGAATGAGGTTATTTTGATCAAGCGTTGTAGTTTCATGATTAAAGGATGATATATCCTGATGAGAAACTATGTTTGAATGATCAGTTTATCAAAGACAATGTGAAGTTGCACTTTAAGGTGTTTGATCTTTCACTTGTTTGAGGTGAATACTTGAGACCTTTGTGTGTCTTGTTCTTGAATCTATTTTGATAGAAGATAACCTATTTGAATGACCCAACAAGATGACCTACTCTCTATGTTTGACTGTTTGAGAAATGGGTTGTATTTATTTTCTGATTTTGATGCAGTTTACCAGAAATGCTGACAAAATGACCAGGAACAATGCTATACTGACCAGAAATGTAGCAAACTTACCAGAAATGCTCCTAAACTGACCAGAAATGCTGGGAAATAGACCAGAAATGCTAACAAATAGACCAGAAATGCTGACAGATAGACTAGGAACGTTGCTCAGTACACCAGAAACACTGACAAACAGACCAGAAATGCTAACAGACTGACCAGAAATGTTAGGAAACAGACCAGGAACGCTCACAAATAGACCAAGAATGTTGACAGATAGACTAGGAACGCTAACTGACAAACCAACAAAGCTGGGAGACAGACCAGGAACACTGACAAATAGACCAGAAATGCTGACAGACAAACCAAAAATGTTGTTCTATAATACAGTGACTCTAAAGTTCAAATGATAATGTGTAGACTTAGCAAATTAAGCTTTTGAACTTGGGAGATTTCAATTTTGACCCAACTGTGTGATTTTCAGACTCAGAAAATGGATATGTAGACTTTAGGAGATCTGATGCTGCAACATGAGCAAATTGACATGCAGCTCACAAGAGTTGTTGATTAGACCAAGGGAGATGACCTTTAGACCAAGAGAGCTACTGTTTAGACCAGGAACTCTAATATACTGACCAAAAATGTTGCTAAATTGACCAGAAAGACTGGCCAACTTACCAGAAACGTTGACAAACTTACCAGAAATGCTGCTAAACTGACCAAAAACTCTAATGTTTAGACCAAAAACTCTAATGTGCTCAACCTTGGAGAGTTAATGTTGAAATATGAGAAATTTGACATTCACACCAAGAGAGCTGATGTTTGGACTAGAAATGCGACTATTTGGATAGTAGGTGCGACTATTTGAACTGTAGATGTGGTTGTTTGAACTGTAGATGCGACTATTTGAATTGGCAGTGCTAATGTTTGGACCCAAAAGAGCTAATGTTTGGACTATGAATGCAACTATTTGGACTGATAAATCTAATGTTTGAACCAAGGGAGGTAATTTTTGGACTGTGAATGCAACAGTTTGGACTGATAAAGCTAATGTTTGGACCAAGAGAGCTAATATTTAGACTGTGAATGCAACTATTTGGACTGATAAAGATAATAATTGGACCAAGAGAGCTAATGTTTGGACTATGAATGCAACTGTTTGGATTGATAAAGCTAATGTTTGGACCAAGAGAGCTAAGGTTTGGACTGTGAATGCGACTGTTTGGATCGTAGATGCAACTGCTTTGAATGAAAGAGCTAATCTGCTGTGAAACTTGTGAATTTGACCATTTAAAGATTGATTTTTCAATGTTTGTTGTATTTCATTGGATGATATCTTGACTTGACTTACAAACACAGAATTCAGATTGTATTTTTGTCCCAAAGGACACATAAAGTGTATGTTCAAGAAGCTTTAAAGAAAGCCCAAGTTTTCACGGGTTTTGAACAATTGAAAACACATCAATCAGTCTATCCTAAGGAGATTGGCTTCATTATTAGTTCTTAGCCCACAACTTGGTACCTTGTCAGCTCACACAGCCTTGTCACCCCCTAAAGAGTGCCCGTGTTTTTGCCTTTGCGAGAGCTAGTGGACTCCCGTTATGAGCCTAGCAATAAGGTCTCAAAAGGGGAGTTCGCACATACGCTCAAGAGGGACATATGGTGAGTAGATTAAGGAGAGATTCTTCCCCCTCCATGCACTAAGAATTTAATAATGTTCGGAGGTACACTGGGTAGCTTCTAATTTACTTGGAACTAGTAAGGGATCCATTTGGCACGTCGGGGTATAAACTCGATTAAGAGGTCTCCCAGCCTTGAAAACCAAGGTTTGATATACCTGAAGGTACGGAGGAGAGCTACTCCCGAGCACTGCCATTGACTTGATTTTCATCAAATCATGTTTATTTTGTAATGGGTTGGAGTACTTGGCGTTAGTCATTCCCACTTGGGTCGTTCCCCTCTCACCGGCCTTAATGGATAAGAGTTATTACTCCTCGGGAGGACAGGCCCGCTAAAGATATGCACTATTGAAAGCAAAGGATGAGTATGGCTTTCTGATCACCTAAGAAAGGTGAGAGCATACTCGCCTATCATCAAAACACATAAGACATGTTTGTTCATCTCCATTGTAATTAGTCTGTGTGCCTAATTTAACAAATATAAGTGCAAAATCCCGCGGCTACAAACAAAGTTATTAGTTTATATTGGATTCTTTGACAGTGAAATAGTTTGTGACTTCGGTCTTTCACAGCGAAATAAGTACCTACAAAACCAACAATCTACAAATTAGGTTAGGGAAAGTGACAGTCTAGAAGCAAAAATGAGGAATGCAACATATAATATTTGCAAAATCAATAAAAAACTAAAAACGCCATCAAATTGACCAAGAACGCCATCATAGGTGCCAAGAACATTGCTCTGCACACCAAAAACGCTATCAAATAGATTGAAAATGCTGACAAATGTGCCAAAACCGCCACCATACATACCAAAAATGCTAAAGTATAGACTGAAAATGCTAAATTATAGAAAAACATAAAAACAAAGTTGAGGAATCTCCCATAAACGCCATTTGAGGTGTCGGAACGCCACAATAGAGACCAAGAATGCTACTCGGGAGCCCAAGAGAGCTAATCTGCACTCTAGAAGAGCTAATCAACCTATCAATGAAATTTCTTACAAGCAAACTTGTTAAAGATCAAAGGGGCTAGGCCCCACGGTGGGCACCAATTAATGTGATGCTAAAAATGTGGTATATAAGAGGCATACACATATAATGAGACAATAAAATGTAATTGAAAAACTAGATTAGAAATGCAAACCACAAGCCTTCCTTGAAATGTCCCATTTTCCTCTATTCTTGAGGACCTTGAAGGTGTTGTATTGATGAGCTCTCAGTGGAGAAATGACCTCCAAAGTGGCAACTCAAGAGTTGAGTAGCTATTTGATCATGATTGACTATGGAGATGATATGAAATGCATGATTTAAGAAACTAGATTAACATGCTATGATAAATCCAAAATCTAATTACTAGATAATTGAAATGCACATTGGCTATAGTAATGATGCCTAAATTGATATAAGATGGGATCCTTATTGTTCCAAAATGGGGGATATTTATAGGAATTCTAAGGCCAAAGTTGAGGTGGCAGGAATCGATGGTCCAGATCTGATCTAAAGATATCAAGGGCCAAGATTGAGGAAGTTGGAGAAGAGGTCGGAGGAAGGGACACTTGTCATATCTGTGGTGACAAGTGTCAAGGAGCCTTGATCATGAGATGGCAAGTGTCCAAGGGAGGAGACATGTAGCAAAAGTGCCATGTGTCTCAAGGAGAGAATATCTACACCATGGGAGGTTAGGATAAGGAGGTTAGAATGTGAAAGATATGATAGGGTTAGTTAGACCCAAGATTAGATTGAATGGGTTAAGTTAGGGGATGGTTAGGCTAGGTGGTTAAATTTAGGAGCCATGTGCTCATTTGAATTTAGAAATTAAAATAATTGGAAAATGGTAATTAATCTCAACAAACTTGAGTTTGTTAATCTTAATTAGGGATTAGAAGAATTGATTAATATTGGGAGACATTAATTAATTTAGAATTAATTAATCAAAGGGGGATATGAGATGAACTATATAAATAAATCATTTAGATTTATTTACTAGTAGATGAATAGAGAAATTAATTAAATTGCTTATGAATTCAATTAATTGGGAAGGGGAATTAATCAAATAACTACATATTTAATCAACTATCTTCAGACCATTTTTAGGTGTATACAATAATGATCCGACATGTATATGCATTTTGTAATAATCTATGTAAGCCGACATAAGGCAGGAAAGATTGTAAGGGTATATAGGTTAATTGATTAGATACTTTTGTGACATATTAGGTTATGAGATATATGAGAGTGATATCTTGTAATGAGAGAAATTTTGTAATGTGAAGATTATGTAAGAGGTTATTTTAGTAAGGGTTTAGGGTTTCAAAATCGGAACAGTCAGAGCTTGAACCGGAACTCAATCAGGCATAGTAGATGCAATTTATGAGTTTAGTTTTATGTTTTCTTATTCAAAGTGACTGTAGTGAGTGAGACTCTTTTATGATGAGTGGTGTGATCTAGGTTGTAAGCCTTCCTACAAGTGCAGGCCCCCATATTATGTAATATTTTTTCATATGGCCAGCGGATTGATATTCTGGGTCACAAATCCCACCATGGTTTTTCCTCTTTGAGGTTTTCCACATATAATTCTTTGTGTTATGGTATTCATTTGTGTGATTGGCTTATTTATTTCTTTACTTCTTTCAATTATATATGTATCGGTTTACCGGTTGGTGAATGCATGTTATAATAAGGTTAAATTTGAACATTTTGGTTGAACACTGATTCACTGGTGCAAGAGCACCTACCTATGAAGGCATGAACCAGGAGCAAGAGGATTTTATATTAGTTAGAAGAAATGTAATAAGACCCTATGGGTCCTTTTTGTAATTCAATGTCCTAGGAGTGTGACAAGTTTGTCCATGTTTGGGTCAAATTGTCATCTAGGGTCTGGTAGAGCAATTTGAGTCAATAAGGGTCACAATGGTCTAAATTGGGGGATCAATGACCACAAGTATATTTGAGTCATTTTTTATGTTTCCAAATAAAATGTAATCATTGTGGGGGACTATGATAGTCTAGAGTCTAAGTTGGTCGAATTATGCAAAAGTTGTCATATTGTCAATTTGTTGTCATGATAATTTTGCAATTTTTGTAAATCAGGATTCTCCAACGGGCAGTCACTTTGGAAAATAGTTGGAGGAGGTTTTGGTCATTTGGGAAACACCTTTAAAGGCCCCAAACACCAAATAATGTATGTTGGTTGAGTTGGTTATTTTGGAAAGAAATTGAAACATCAAAAACTATTGGAAACTCGAAGAAACCATCTAATTTATGTTGATTGCATACTGAAGGTGGATTGGTAAGAATTCTCATGGAATAGATCATGTAACTAGATTGTTTTACCTTTGTTTTTATTTCAGTGTGAAGTCTTGAAGTGATCGTTGCCCCATTCTACAAGCAAATCTCTACCAGGTAGCCTAAACCCTTAAACCCCTAGGGTTTGACTGCAATAATGGGTTTTGGCCTATCAATCCTTAACTAAACACTCTGTCATTATAGGAGATGATAGGATAGTGTATCATATGTCAGTATCAAAAGCCATTAAGAGGATACAATAGGGCGAAGAGGATGGAGAACTAACCCTAGGTCTAGCATCTCTATGTGACAGACCGGTTTGATGAGTGCAGTGCATGAGAATTGAGAGGTAGAGCACTAGGAAAGGGTTTGAATGTGGTAGAAGAGTATTATGGAGGTTTAGAAGGAATTTCATGGTCAGTGATGGTCACCTATTAGGAGAACCAAACCAGTTTGTGAAAGGCGTTCAGTCAAATAGGTCTAAAATCCCTATTAGGTCTATTAGTGCAGCACTAGTTGGAATATCTGCAAGTTGTTCCGATACCGAAAACTAGGATATTGTTTAGAAATCCCAAAGGGTATCTAAAAACATAAGTTGTTTGTCTAGATCCTCAGGGTGTCAAAAGCTATCACCCAATTCCTTCAAAAGGAGACTTAATAGCAACTGGTGCAAGTTTGTGTGCGAATGAGTCAAGATTGATGTTCTGGTCGATCTAAACCATGAAATCCTATTTCATTTGTGTTCAGGTGTTGTGAGAACACCCCTCTAAGGATTTTTTTATTGAATTGGTCAAGTGGTCCATTCAAACCCTAAAGCCTATTAGTTGCCCACTCATGTATGCAAAGGTATGTGTAGTCACACAAAAACTTGAGAAGTGTTAGTTGTATGTAAGTGGACATAGTGGAGCCTTGGGGTTGGCCAAGGTGTTGTTTGGTGTCATTGAGCCATTTCTTGACTTGATGTTGTGTAAGGATCTTTGGAAACAAGGATTACCAGTTGAGTCTATGAGCCTTAGAGGTTAGATGGTTCAAGGTTAACCTCCTTCTGGTACGTTGCCTCCTCATCATATTGGTATCAGAGCCAAGTTTTTGAAGATCACTTGGGTGGTGTGGTCTTAGTGTATGTCAGAGGAAGAGATTGAAATAGGAGTTGATAGAATTCCTCCTAAGAGTATGTCACAAGATGTAGTGAAGAACTTGACTGAAGAGATGCTTGAGTCCAAGCTTGAAGAATTGAAAAAGACTAAGGATAAGGAAGATGGAAGTGACACTGATGAAGAAGGGGATAAAGAAGATGGGGAATCCTCTAAGAAGGTAGAGGATATACCTGTAGATCATAGGGTATTTGTAGATGCCTTGAGGTCAGTCAATAGGGACACTATTGATGGGTCGCCTATATATAGTGGAAGTATGGAAGCAGAAGAGGTGATAGACTGGATTGAGGCATTGACCAGTCATTTTGAGCACAAAGAAATCCCTGAAGATAAGAGAGTTAAGCTGGCAAAACAAAGGTTGAAGAGGTTTCTTCTTACATGGTGGAACTATGTGCAAGGAGAGAGAGTTAAGGAGGGGAAAATTATTATAACCTTCTGGGAAAAAGGCACAATTCATGCCCATTGACTATGAAGTGCAGATGTATAGTGTAGACACCTAAAATTGTCCTGTCTAATTAAAAAAATATTTTATTTATTTAATTATTTTTAGCCTAATTCTTCTATTAATTAAATAAATCTTTATTTATTTATTTAATTCATTTATCCTCTTCTAGCCTTATTTCTTATTTAAATAAATACATTTATTTATTTAAATTATCTTTTTCCTAAATTAAATAAATATTTTATTTATTTAATTGATCCCACTTCCTCTATTAATTAAATAAATATTTTATTTATTTAATTGATCCCACTTCTTCTATTTATTAAATAAATCTTTATTTATTTAATTAATTCATTAGCCTTTTCCACCCATGACACATGTCATTCATCTCTTAATTCCTACACTACCTACCCTCTCATTATTTTCTTATTTTCTCTACCTACCCTCTAATCTTAGCTGACCATTTATCTTTTACACCTCTCAATATTATCCCTCCATATCCTATAGTGTCTTCTATATAAGGAGATGCTTCCTTTGTTATCAACCCTAATCGGCTAATCAATCTAATCAAGCCTTCTAGCATTCAAAATTTCATATGCGATCAAGTCTACTTGCAACCACATTTCCATTCTTTGTTGAGCTCTTGTGCACACATAAAATCTGAAAGCAAATATATCAAGCAAGATCAATGGAGATAGGAAGAATGGAGATCCAAACCCTATTAGACATGTGATGGTATAATCTTTGTGATTTTATTTGATTTGCATTGTCTTAGGTAATCTTCATATGTTATGGTGGATCTTTGTTGTTCATAGGCTAGGGTTTTGTGGTTGAATTCATTTAGTCTTTCAATATTGTTGTAGATTTTGTGTTTTTGAAGTTGCAGATCTGACATTTCAGACAAATTTTTGACATTTATATGTCTGCGCATCTTGGAACCGCATTTTTTTATTTTCTACCGCATCTGCAACATTTAAAATCGCGTCTGTGTTCGCCCTTATTTTATTCTTTTTGTAGTTTGCAGGACTGCGTCTCTGCTAGAAAATCATGTGTGTGTAGCTTTTGGACACATCTATGTTTGGGAGGTGCATATGTGTTCATAAGACACATCTGTGATGGATTTAGGCACGTTTGAGTTTTTTTTCTACGTTTGTGTTTCAGATTTTGTATTTCAATTTTGATCCAGTTTTGAGGTTTTATTTCATCATTCGGATTTCAGATCTGGTTTATTTTGAACTAACATCTTGTGATCTAGCTAACGAAATTGGTGTAGCTTGTCTTGAAACCAAAATCATTTTGTCGAAGGCCCCTATTTCACAAAGTCTTTTGGATCTAAAATTTACCTAACTTGTGTGATTGTAGGAAGGGGTGATCATTTGAAACAATCCAAACTACTAGCAAATCTTCGTTGTGGGATCTTGACAAGGGTTTTTTTTTCATCTTTATTGTGTGTCTTGTTTTCATAGATTATCAAACACTTCAATTGGTGCACTAAAATTGAACCAGTGTCTTTTGTGTCTTGAGCAATAGGCTCTTTTTGTTTAATCTCTAGAGGGCCTGTCTCCCCGTGTGGTCATTAGGACTACTAGTGAGGAGAGAACGACCTGAGTGGTAACGAGGAAAATGCACCTCTTCTGAACCACTATAAACAACTTTATCCATGGTGAAGACCATGGGTAGCGTGTGCTGATTAGTTCATATCGACACTGTCTCCCCATAAACCTGTTTGATCAAATTTATTTGATAATTTGTAGGGTGTAACCCCTGTCGGCTGGGAGCCTTCTATATTTACAGAGCTGAAAGTGTCGCATGTATGGTCACACGAGTGAATGCCCTTACTAGAACCTTTTTGTTTTAGAAAGCCAAAATCCTTCTAGTTGTTGGGTCAGGAGGTCGGACCTCTGGAGCGACCCACACAAATATGGCTCTTAGTAGAGATGCAAAGTTCGCCACGGGGAGTTTTCATGGGGATTGATGCTTGGCTACCCTAGAGAAGTGAGTGTCGAGGGTGGAGCTAGTGGGGTCAAGGATCTAAGCATCCACTTTGAATAGCATAGCCTCGAGGGAAACCCCATATGGGATCAACAACTATTGTCTTGGCTAGCCATAAGAATTGTGCTTGTCTTCTTTTGAACATTCAAACATTCAAGATCAAACATCAAAACTTTGTGTCTTTTGTGTCCTCAAGTGTATGCAAAACAATTTTTACATCAAACAATACACTTCTCTTTGAGTCATTTTGAGTCTTAACACTTGCAAACATTGAGTTTTCATCAACATTGTGTCCTCTTGTCATGGAAAAATAGTCAAAAATTCAGATTTGGTCACAACAAACAACTTCACAAATTGAAAAAATTGCACTCAGTTTCCAGAAAATGCGTCTGTGTCAGATATAATCGCGTCTATGTTATTTAACCGCGTCTGTGAAGGGCAGAAACACATCTGTGTTCTTTTAAGAAAAATTACATTCACAAAATCTCAAAAACATGTATGTGCAATGTTCAACCATGTCTATGTCATTTAATAGTGTCTGTAAAGTATACAGGCATGTCTGTGTTCAGCATTGGAAAAATTTATAGTCCAGAAAACAAGAGCAGTCAGTTTCAAAATTCTTGAGCTTCCTAGGTTATTTCTCCAACTTTTCATCTAGTATTTAACCTATCTTTGGGTCTCACTAAGTCCATCATTGCTTTACACCTTGCATTACATTCACATTTGTCTAAACTTGAGTCAAAAGGTCACTTGCTTGTCCTCATCTTGCTTTGTCAACACACTACATACAACAACATTTTGCTAAGTGGTCCCTCATCAAGGTCTATCACCTTTGGGTCTCATTTGGTCTTACTTAGAGTCAAGGTCAACTTACCTCATCAAGAGAAACTATCATCTCTTTGGAAGCCACACCTACTCTACTACATATATACTTGGTCTTACATTTTGGACATTGCAAGTAAACCTCAAATTCATTTACATTTCATCCAACTCTTGGTCTTCCATACTCTTTCCATTTTCATCTAGTCTCACACATCTTGGTCAATACCTAGTTCATGGTTGAAACACATTCCCAAAAATCTAGGAGAGAAACTAAAGAGGCTCAAGAGTCCACAAACATGAGTACTTATGAGTATGACAATGATGTCTTTTTCAATTCTGATCATACCACATTACCTGACATGGATGCATATAGAAACATTCCAAATGTTGAGAACATGGACACTACAAACAACAATGATACACACAATGACAATATAGACAACATTTCAGTACATTCAGCAGAAGTGGAAGAATCTATCATGGATCTTCATTTTCATAGATTGGTTGAAGAGATCATGAGAAGAGATACACAATATTTCTTACAAGTGATGGCACAAAGTGGAGCCAAGATCCCTCATGATTTTGACATGTCTCAAATAATGTAAAATCAACCTTTGAAGCAACCTCACTTCAACATGGATCAAAGGAGGCCTAATAGTGGAGGCAATAGAGGACCACATCTTGTGCCTGAATCACCATCATCTTTGTTTCAAAAACTTGAGGCCCCACATACACATGGTCAAGCATATGACACTCACCTTCGCAGACCATTATGGAGGTCTTATGTAGAAAAATATACTCAATCACATACCAATGCTAAGGACCAACCACCAAAGCAATTGGATATCCAAAGGCATGATCAAAATTTGGACACAAGGAAACCCCATGTCAAATTTGGGGGCAACACATTAGAACAAACTCATGACATTCCTGTAGAGTATGGTATACATGGACAAAATAGATATTCCATTCCTCATCATGACTCTATACCAAGTGGTCCTTATACGCAACATCACTATAGACCTCCTCCATATGAGCATGTGTATGATCAATACCATCCGTATATGCAACATGCTCCTCCACCCGGTGGTTCAGGCATGGGGTATGGTCCAAGAAGTTGATCTCCACCTAAGAACAATTTGGAACAAGAAATTAAGGACTTACAAAAGAAAATGGAGGACATAAATACACCAAAGCCAACTTACACAATGAGAGGCATATGTCCCTATCCATTTGACCAAAGCATTCCAATGCCTCCTTTTCCTACACACTTTGTGACACCTAAGTTTGATAAGTATAGAGGAAAAGGGGATCCTAAGGCACATATAAGACAGTTTTTCATAGTTTGCATTGAGGTAGCAGCAGAAGAGACATATTTGATGAGATTATTCCCACAAAGCTTAGGTGATCAAGCTATGGAATGGTTCTCCCAACTCCCACCTAGAATTAAGTCTTGGGGTGATCTAGCAGAGGCTTTTATCTAGCATTTCTCATACAACATAGAGACAGACATATCAGTCACTACTTTGTGCAACACCAAACAAAGGGATGGAGAGTCTTTTTCATCATTTTTACAAAGATGGACAAATCTAGCTAGCAAATGCTCTTGTGAAATTCCACAAAAACAAATGGTAGAAATGTTCACCCAAAATGTTAACAAAGACATTGGTTATGACTTGAGAAAAGCTTTTTTCTCCACCTTCAAGGACGTCATTGAGAAAGGATTAGCGACAGAAAAGGTCCTAATTGAGCAAGGCATCATCAAAATATTCAAAGAAAACAAAGAGGACTTTAAAGGAAAATACAAGCCAATATTTTGGAATAAAAATAAGAACACAGTCAATGATGGTGTTGTTGATGCCAATACAGTGCAACCCAAAATCATTTTTTCCAGATCAAGCTCTACAAACAATCAAGTGAATACTCAAACAACTTCAAAATCATGAAGGAAGTACACCCCATTGGGAGAACCACTAGAGTATGTTTTCAAAAAGCTAGTGGCAAACAAAATAATAACAATCCCAGATCTGCCTCCATATGAGCCAAAGGTTAAACCAAATTGGTGGAATGATGAATAGTATTATGAATTGCATAAGAAAAAGGGACATAAAATAGGAAACTCTCATTGCCTAAAGAACATCATACAAGATCTCATTGATAGAGGTGACATTGAGATTGAAGGGCATTCATCCAATCAAGAACATGAAATGTTTAAAGAACCATTTCCAAAACATGACAAGGGAAAAGCCAAAGCCACAGATAAGCAGACCAATTATACAAGAGAATCTTATAACTATGATTCAACTATCAATCACATTTCGATGGATAATTATGTCTCTACCATTATCATCAAGGACAAAACACCTGAGAATTTTACCCAAAGACCCAAGATTGTCCTAAAAGGCATCGGATCTTCTTCTGAACCTAATTTTAAATGTAATGTCACAACTCGTCGAGGTAAATTCACTTTGCAAGGTGCTCTAGCTAAAAACACTGCTTCCTCGTCAACCAAACCTGAGTATGACCTTGTAGAATAGTGAGGGAAGACACCCGCGCTTATCTCAATCCTTGAGCTTTTATGCATATCCCCTGCATATAAAGCCATTCTTGAAAAAACTTTGAGAGACACTTCCATCCCTACTGATCTAAACGTGGACCAGTTTGAAGCCATGGTGGGATACCTTTCCATTCCACACTCCCTTACATTCACAGAAGTTGACGATCCCTTTGTGAGCCAACCACATAATGCACCTTTACACATTGAAGCCTTCCTACACAAACACCAAATAAAACAAGTCCTAATAGATGGAGGAGGTGGTCTTAACATATGTACTTTGAACATTAAAATACAATTGGGATATTTAGACAAAGTTGTGAATGCTACAAACAAAATTACCATCAAGGCATATGATGATGAAGAGCGTTCATCCAAGGGCACAGTCACCTTGCCCCTCAGAGTTGGGCCAATTACAAAGGATGTGGTTTGTCAAGTCCTAGACTTGGATCTCACATACAATATATTGCTAGGATGTCCTTGGATTCATGATATGAGGGCAGGCCCATCTACATACCACCAATGCATTAAGTTTCCTCACAATGGAATCTAAACAATAGTTAATGGTGATCCTAATCCATTTATATACTGCAATAACTTGAGACCAAAAATTGAGACAATCATTCCAAGTAATAGAAAATTTTTCCCTTCTTCTACATACATTGATCCTAAATCATTAAAACCTTTGACATCAAAACAAGGTGAGCTTAAAGGGAAATATCAGGACAAAGGCATGGGTGAATACACTTTGAATCAAACCATGTGCTTACAACAAGTTATGAGTTCACTAAAAGAATATGGACGACCACATCCTTCTAAACAGGTATCTATCATTACACTCAAATGGAATCCTACTATCTTCCAAAAGTGGGGTGAAATGGAAGAAGAAAATTTATATAATGGCTTTACAAAGACCTTGAAAATGGTACACATGATCACATCAGCATACCATGTGAAAAATATGGTAAAGGATTCAAGATCCTACAAAATTTTGGGTATGATGGTAAAAGTCCTCTTGGCTTAAGAAAGGAAGGTATCATTCAACCTTTGCAACCAGAATTGACATTCAAAAAGGAGTGCTTGAAAGGACTTGGTTTCATATCTTCTAGGGTAAATACTCGAAAGACAGAAGAAGCATTACAAATCAAGGCTTCCAAAGATCAACAAGAGAATTGTTATTCCACCAACTCCAATGAATGGGAATGGGGTTCGGACAAATCTTCCAGTGACTATGAACTCACCAAGACATTCAGAGAACCATGTGAACCCACAAAAAAAGAGGAATTTTATAGAAAATTCAAAGCTAGTCAAGAAACACCCGCTAAGGATCTCACACAATCTTTGCCTCTAGGTTCTAGGTCGAATCACGATGGATGAGGATACCAATTCTGGAATGCGCTACTAGTGCTGACATTTTGGATTCATTCATGATTGAGACAAATGAGGAGAGTACCAACGATAACCTCGACAACTACCTCAACATACCTAAATATAATTGCATCTTCACCCTTAGTCACGCTAACTTTGAAAACATTGAAGGCCTCCCCCTTGTTCACCACCAACTTATTGACTAGGACCATGAAGGACCTATATAGTTCGACTCATTCCAAAATGATGAAGCCTTTATTGACTATTTAGGAATATGATATGATCTTCCACTTGGGGACCATAAGGTAGGATACACTATAGAGCTCAACAGCGTGGCATATTTTTGTGAGGGTGTTGGGCCTTCCAGTCGCAAAAATATCAAAATAAAAAAAAATCATGGGTCTTATGGTGAAAACCACATTGTGGCGTTGTCTGACCATAAAAGGGTAAAAAGAAAGGACGTATCTGAGGGTGAAAACCTCTCTGAGACACCCAAAGATGGAAGGCTCGACATTCTCCCAGCATCGTATGAAGAAAAATCATCTATGTTAGTAGAGGAAATCATCAAAACAAACATTGGTAGAGAAGAAATTCCACATAACATATTCCTAGCACAATCTTTGACGGAAATGGAAAGACCAAAGTTCATAAGTTTCTTCACAAAGTGACAAATCAATTTTGCATGGTCATATGTTGATATGCCTGGACTGGATCCTGGACTGGATCCGAATTTAGTAATGCATCATTTGACAGTTAAACCGGAGGCAAAACCAGTAAAGCAGAAATTAAGAAAGATGCATCCACAAGTAGCATTATTAGTCAAAGCTAAGCTTGAAAAATTATTGGATGTCGGATTCATACACCCAATTGATTATCCTGAGTGGATCTCCAACTTAGTACTAGTCAGTAAACCAAATCGTAGCATCAGAATATGCATAGATTTCAGAGACATCAACAAAGCTTGTCCTAAGGATGATTTCCCATTGCCCAATATCGACCTGATCGTAGATCTCATAGTAGGTCATGCGATGTTATCTTTGATGGATGGATTCTCTGGCTATAATCAAATAAAAATCACATCTGAGGATCAGCACAAAACAGCATTTACTTGTCCCTGGAGAACTTTCTACTGGAATGTTATGCCCTTTGGGATAAATAATGCAAGTGCTACATATCAAAGAGCCATGACTACTATCTTTCACGATCTCATGCACGTTATTGTGGAAGATTATGTTGATGACCTATTGGGAAAATCAATAGACAGAGATACACATTTGGACATACTTTCAGTCATTTTTGATCGGTTGGAAAAATAAAAAGTAAGATTAAACCCCAAGAAATGTGTCTTTGGAGTAACCTCCGAGAAGCTCCTGGGATTCATTGTCTCAAAAAGAGGAATTGAAGCCAATCTAACAAAAGTCAAGGCAATCCTAGAGATGCAACCACCAAGAAATATCAGCCAACTTTGATCTTTGCAAGGGAGACTCTAGTCCATACGAAGATTCATAGCACAACTTGCAGATAAATGTCATCCTTTTCAGCACTTGCTACACAAAAACATCTAATTCAAATTGGATGATAACTGTCAACGGGCTTTCCAGATACTCAAAGATTGTCTTCTGAATCCACTAGTCTTAATGCCACTAGTTCTAGAACAACCCCTATTACTATACATATCAGCTACTTCAATAGCACTGGGGGCACTCTTAGCACAACAAGATGCTAAGGGCAAAGAAAAGGCAGTCTACTACATCAGTCATACTTTGGTGGGATATGAGCTAAACTACACACCAATTGACCATGCATGTCTCACTGTGGTCTTTGCTTCGCAGAAATTATGACACTACATGCTAACTCATAAAACTAAGTTTGTCGCAAGGATTGATCCATTGAAGTATCTTCTAAATAAAGCAACGCTTACTGGTCAACTAGCCAAATGGGTGATGCACCTGAGTGAATTTGGCATTGAATATGTAGACAGAAAAGCAATAAAAGGACAATCTATTGCATATTAGTTAACAGATGCTCCCATGATAGATGATGTTCCTCTAACTTCAAAATTTCCCGATGAATCCATCTTAATGGTATCACACACAAAGCCTTGGCAACTATACTTTGACGGCTCATACACACAACATGGTGTAGGAGCTGGCATCCTCTTCATCACACCTCAAGGGGATTCCATTCCAAAATTATATCAATTATCGTTTCCTTGCACTAATAACATAGTAGAATACAAGGCGTTAACAACTGGATTACAGATTGCAGTTCAGTGGAAGATCTAGGAACTTCATGTTTTTGGGGACTCTCAACTTGTAATTCATCAAGCAACTGATGACTACCAAACAAAGGATGAAAAATTAATGCCTTACAAAATAATGGTGGATGACTTGAATCCACATTTCGTGAAGTTAAACTTTGAGCAGATACCAAGAGAGCAGAATCAAGCCACAGATGCCATGGCTACTATTGCTTCACTAATCGATCTACCATAGAATGAAATCTGCTATGAGTTC
This sequence comes from Cryptomeria japonica, assembly GCF_030272615.1. Taxonomy (NCBI): domain Eukaryota; kingdom Viridiplantae; phylum Streptophyta; class Pinopsida; order Cupressales; family Cupressaceae; genus Cryptomeria; species Cryptomeria japonica. The sequence continues at coordinate 349,818,920 of NC_081410.1, forward strand.
TTGGTGGATAACCTTTTGGTTCCCTCATATGAGATCACTCCTACTGAGATGATATGTGTCATTGGTCCTCATTCCCAATTATATGGTTCCCTTTTCACATACCTTCGTAATAATACCCTTCCTCCTGACTTATCCAGCAACCAACGTCGCACTTTCATTCACCAATCTTCTCGATACATCATTTTAGTTGATGTCCTATACTGTCGAGGTCTAGATGACACTCTTCTTAGATGTTTTGAAAGGGACGAAGCTTAGATTGCGTTATGCAAAGTTCATGAAGGGATATGTGGTCCACATTCTAGGGGTCCCACCTTAGCCAAGAAACTCATTAGGACTGGATATTACTGGCTCAATATGGAAAAAGACTCGTATCAGTTTGTCAAGAAATGTAAGCAATGTTAAATTTATGGAGACCTCATTCACATGCTAGCACAAGAACTTCAACCGATTGCGACTCCTTGGCCCTTTTGCCAGTGGGGACTCGATCTCATAGGCAAAATTCACCCTCCTTCCTCTAATGGCCATAAATTCATTATCACTGCCACAAAGTATTTCACAAAATGTATTGAAGTCGTGCTTCTTACACAAGTCACTAGAAAACAAATTGCTACATTCATTCTCAACTACATCATTTGTTGATACAGTATTCCTATTTCTATCATCACCGATAACAGGCATCCCTTCAAAAATCAAGATGTTCATGAACTTTGTGATCGCTTCCATATTACCCATCATTTCTCCACACCCTATTACCCCCAAGGTAATGGTCAAACTGAGGCGTCTAATAAAACCATTCTTAAAATCCTAAAAAAGACAGTCGATGACGTTGGCCGCAATTGGCATATCCAACTTAATCCCGCACTTTGGACTTACCGCACACCTACAGGAGCCACACCTTATTCACTTGTCTACGGCGCTGAAGCTATCTTGCCTATTGAGGTCGAGTTACCTTTTTTAAGAGTTTCTTTGCAAAACATTATCAGTGATGAAGACTACAGGGTCTCTTTCTTACAGGAACTAGAACTATTGGATGAATGAAGACAAATTGGTTTTAATCATCTCAAGGCTTATCAATGATGAATGAGTTGTAGTTACAATCATAAAGTCAAGCCTTTCACATTTGAGGTAGGTGACTTAGTTCTCAGAGAAAATCCTAAAAATCAGCAAGACAGAGAGAAGAAGGCAAAATTCAAACCAAATTAGCTTGGTCCTTACATCATTACAATAGCCTATGGATCCGGTGCATATCAGCTCTCAACCACAGAGGGAAAACCTTTGGAGGATCCTATCAATAGCATGCACCTTCACAGGTTTTATACATAGCTCTCCAGAATATCCTAATTCATAAAATACAAAAAAATCAAAAAATTCAAAATACAAAAAAAATCAAAAAATTCAAAATACAAAAAAATTCAAAAAATTCAAAAATACAAAAAAAATTCAAAAAAAAAAATTCAAAAATACAAAAAATTGAAAAATCAAAAAAGTAAAGAAAAAACATTTCGTCCAACGGTGAAAACCACTTCGGTGGCGCCCTAGGCAAGTACCATGGTGAAAACTAGGTCGCCAGCGCCATGCATAGAGACATTGCTCCTCCTTCCTTTAGGATTCACTTTCATCCTTCACTTTGCACACACTCACAATCTTTCCATCCATAATAAATCATCTCCTATCTGTGGCTAAGGCAAATCCTAAGTCTAGTAATGGGTGTGGAACTGAGAACATCACACGGTTTCTTCCAGTCTATCCATGCACAATCCACAATAAAGCAACATTTGCATCGCCAATCCACAATAAAGTTTTGTCTTCTCCACAATAAAGTTTCATCTTCTCCACAATAAAGTATCAGTTGCATGGATTCAGTCAGTTTTAGATGAGACACATTAGCAACAATGGACTTGCAACAAATCAAATCTTTCAACAGACTCAGATAACATTATGGTTCAGTGCTATCTATCCTTTTATGAAAGTAAACATTGTGACCACAATCAAATAGACTTATACAAGTGACAAGAGACACTAAACTTGAGGACGCAATGGATGTTGGTGTCAAGTCTTGGTTTTCTTTTGATTTTATCTTTTTGGTGACATGTCTTTTAGCTTTTCTGAGATGTCTCTGACTAGAGATTTTATCTCCAGAATGTCTTTGACTAGAAAGGCGAGGATGGGGTATCGTCACCTATTTTTCTTTGTTGTCTATGGATTGTCTCTTAGTAATGCTATGAATTTTCCAAGGATATGAGGACACTGAGAGTCTAGTGTGAATTGGGGCATTCCTTGTTTGTGACTATCTTATCTCCATGCAAACAAGTACAATGACTTTCTGGGTCGAACATATGCCTTGATTGTCATAACCTATTTTGCAATAATAAAGCTCAATGATGATAACGCACAAGAAGCTCTTTCACTTTCATATCTTCTATCTTCCATCCCCCTTTCTTGATTGACCTCCATCATCCTTCTTCAGTCTATCTAGCCTGCTAGCACATGACTAAGTATAACGACACACCAAAAATATTTGCATTTCATGTAGTTTGCACCTGCATTATCACATGTTAGCATTTCATACATACATATAGATATCACAATTGCATCACATCCTGCACACAACACATGTTAGCACATGTTTACATTCTCATCATGTAAATAGTTATTTGCATTATCATATTCATCTGCATTTTCATACATTCACATTGGCATAACATATTAAAAATATAAAAGAACAAAAATATTGCATTTCATCATGTACATATTTGCATCCATATCATAAACACCACATAGAAGCATACATCATAAAACATATAGAAGCATCACATAGGTACACATGCATATAGCTGCCGCAAGGATGAATCCTCTCATATATATATCAAAATCATAAGTGTCATGATACAATGATTTCAAAATACATATGGCTACAAAATCACCTGAAGGTGTCTACATCATCATACACAATGGTACAAAACCTATACATAGGGAGCCCTCTAAGGCTATGATGAACTCCCTCCCTCGGAGCCGGCTGGACTCAACAGATTCTGAGCCCTAGAAGGACCCACCCCAAAATCATCTCTCTTGTCCCCTCTATCTGGTGGTGGGGGAGGACCCATAACCCCACCGCTAGATGCCTGTCTCCTGTCTCTCCCTCCAGTGGTCGTCACAATCCGTGATGGTCTACGGAATCTCCTAGCCCCCTTCTCTGGTGGCACCGCTCCATAGTATAGGTCTCTCTAGTAGCCTATCTCCTCCCCAGCCCGTAGAACATAGGCATATCCAGCTCATGTGTCCTCTACTACCTGCCTCCCTTCCCTCAGTGCTATCTCAGCCTTTGTATAGCACTGAATAGCCTGATCCCTCTCCCATTCAATATCCCTTAATTGTCCCCTAAGCCTATCTGTCTCCCTCTCCAAATCCTGGATCTCATCTACCTGTCCCTAGAAGATCTCCCTCAAAGATAGTAACTCATCCTCCTCCTCTCCCCCATCCCACTACCAACCCTCATGTCGCCCTATCTGGACAGAAGAATCCAATGATCACTCCTACTAGTACCGTTGGTAGCGCTAATCCTATAGCGACCATGGTATCCCAAGCCACATGTCCTGCCCTCATCTCCAGTCCTAGATCCTGAAACACTCATCTTAGTGCATCCCTGTCTCCCTCTCGATCATAAGGAACCAACTCCCCATCAATCAGTATCCTCAGTATCCTATATACATCCTCCAAGGTGACTATCATCTCACCCATCGATAAATGAAATGTGCAAGTCTTTGAGTGCCATCTCTCAGCTAAAGTAGTCAACAACCCCATGTTCACCCAAAACTCTAGCATATACAAAATATATCGCAAGCCCATAGCCTAAACTATTTCTCTCTCCTCAAGTGTCAACTCTGCTTGCAAACTCTAAGTCGAAGGGAATCTCTCTCGTGACTCTAGCATCGATAAGTCCTCCTATAGTCAAGCAAATCAACTGTGTCAATCCTAGTGGTACTCCCTGGTCATCAAAAAATATTGCTTTCTATCCTAGTGGCATTCCCTATTCATCACAAAGTGGTGCTCTTTTTAGTACTCCCTATTCGTCACAAAGTACTGCTTTCTATCCTAGTGGCATTCCCTGTTCATCACAAAGTGCTGCTCTTTTTAGTACTCTCTGTTCATCACAAAGTACTACTTTCTATCCTAGTGGCATTCCCTGTTCATCACAAAGTGTTGCTCTTTTTAGTACTCCCTGTTCATCACAAAGTACTACTTTTTATCCTAGTAGCATTCCATGTTCATCACAAAGTGTTGCTTTGATCCTATCCTAGGGCCTCTGCGTGTATCCTCTTGAGTAGTTTCTTGATTGGCAACGTATGTTCTATCATAGAATTGTCAATCCTAGCCCTACCTGCTATTCTAGTCTTCCCTAGAGGACCTTCTTGAGTGTATCCTCTCAACAATCAACAGCGTATGTTCATCACAGAACTGTCGATTTGTCCTTGAAGACACAAACATGCTTATATACTGCACATACGCTCCTGGCACTAACACAGGCGTGCCTTAGCATTTTTGCCCTACTTGATAATTTTTCGTAACCTACCTAATGCGCATTTACTACACTACCTAGCATGCATTTATGACAATAATTAATGCAACAAAGTACAAGGAGGTTTTGTGGTACTTACTAGCTCTCCTGCATCTACTGGCCTTTGATATCGGTGAACGTGATCGAATCTATGTACCAATGCCACCGTTGTTGAGTGCTATCTGTTTTCTCTGCACTATGATCTCTGAGGTGTGTGGATAACAATGAGGATGTTTTCCCTCATAGTCTATCTTATAGACTACCCTAGCCCTAGTCTCCTGAGTCAGTCTTCTTTATCCCGTGACTCTGTCACTCTATCCTATCCAATCAATTCTTTCTCGCTTTTCTCTCTTATCAAGAGATTGTCTACGATCTTTTTTAGACATTTTCATCCAATCTCTCAAGGGGGCATATCATTCCCATCTTGGGGCAACTTTGTATCAGTTCATCTTATCTTCTTTGAAACAACGCGACAAGCTGCATTGTCTCAAAGAGGGGAAAAATGTAGACACCTAAAATTGTTCTATCTAATTAAATAAATATTTTATTTATTTAATTATTTTTAGCCTAATTCTTCTATTAATTAAATAAATCTTTATTTATTTAATTAATTCATTTATCCTCTTCTAGCCTTATTTCTTATTTAAATAAATACATTTGTTTATTTAAATTATCCTTTTCCTAAATTAAATAAATATTTTATTTATTTAATTGATCCCACTTCCTCTATTAATTAAATAAATATTTTATTTATTTAATTGATCCCACTTCTTCTGTTTATTAAATAAATCTTTATTTATTTAATTAATTCATTAGTCTTTTCCACCCATGACACATGTCATTCATCTCTTAATTCCTACACTACCTACCCTCTCATTATTTTCTTATTTTCTCTACCTACCCTCTAATCTTAGTTGACCATTTATCTTTTACACCTCTCAATATTATCCCTCCATTTCCTATACTGACTTTTATATAAGGATATGCTTCCTTCGTTATCAACCCTAATCAGCTAATCAATCTAATCAAGCCTTCTAGCATTCAAACTTTCATATGCGATCAGGTCTACTTGCAACCACATTTTTATTCTTTGTTGAGCTCTTGTGCACACATAAAATCTGAGAGAAAATATATCAAGCAAGATCAATGGAGATAGGAAGAATGGAGATCCAAACCCTATTGGACATGTGATGGTATAATCTTTGTGATTTTATTTGATTTGCATTGTCTTAGGTAATCTTCATATGTTATGGTGGATCTTTGTTGTTGTTAGGCTAGGTTTTATGGTTGAATTCATATAGTCTTTCAATATTGTTGTTATCCATTTTCACCATAAACATATAAAAAAATGCAGAACCTCAGACAGAGAGACCTTGATGTGAATGCATATACGGAGGAGTTTCATAAACTTGGTCTCAAATCAAAGAGACAAGAAGAAGAGTCAGAGAAAGTGGCCAGATACTTGAATGGACTAAGGATGAATATCCAAGATGAGATCAACATCTTGGCACCGGAGATAGTGAATAAGTGTTTTCAATTATTCCTAAGGGCATAAGAGAAACTAAAAAGAAGAAGTGAGCAGAGTAATAGAGGTAAAGGAGGGAGAAGTTTCAAAGGCAGAGGCAGTTTTGGAGGAAGAAGTCCTGACCAAAGGTCTAGTGGTGAGTCTAGCCAAGGAGAGAAAGTTGGGGACTCAAGTAGTAGAGGAGGCTACCATGGGAGAAGAGCTAATGGAAGAGGTGGGACAAATGGATTAGGGAGAGGATCCAAGTTCTCTAGTATGAGATGCTATAACTACAATCAAATGGGGCACCTAACCTACAAGTGTCCAGAGAAGGCCTCAACTTCTCATGGTGGTGAGAGGAGAACCACTTTGACTCAAGAAGATGCAAGGAGTGTGACATCTCCTGAAATGAATTTGACATCAGATATGGGAGAGAATCTGATGATCAAGAGGACACTGCTCAAGGAACCAATGAAGACTGAGCCACCCCAAAGGAAGACTTGTTCAGAATCAACTGCAAGATTCAAGGTAAGGTTTGTAAATTTGTCATAGATTTAAGATCTATATATAACATTATATCTTTGGAAGTAGTAAACAAGTTGAACTTGAAGAGAATACCCCATAGTAGTCTATATAGAGTCAGTTGGTTGAACAAAGGGAAAGACATACTCATCAATGAACAAGCATGGGTAGAGTTTAGTATTGGGGGGTATAAAGATAAAATTTGTGTGACATCCTTCCAATGGATGCTTACCATCTTTTACTTGGAAAACCATGGCAGTTTGATAGAAAGGTTCATCATGATGGAGAAAAGAATGCTTACTCCTTCCAAAAGGATGGTGTGACCTTTAGGATACAATCAGCGGCAGAAGGGGATCCACAACATGTAAGATCTAGTGTGATGATGGTTGAGGAAAAAGAGTTCCTTGATACACTAAAGGAGGAAGGTGGACTAGGTTTTGCTTTGATTGTGAAGCCCAAGGAAGAAAGGAAGAAGAGTTAGAGTGAGGTAGGACCTAAGGAGGTCAAGGAACTACTAGACCGGTACAAAGGAGTGGTTGTAGAGGATATACCTGATTCCCTTCCACCTATCAAATATATTTGTCATCATATTGGCCTCCTACCAAGAGCAGTACTTCCCAACAAGCAACATATAAAATGACCCCACAGCAGAATGAAGAGATAGCTAGGCAAATTCAAGAGCTCCTAGATAAAGGGTTGATAAGAAAGAGCCTTAGCTCATGTGAAGTGCCTATTGTTTTAGCCCCAAAGAAGGATGAGAAATGGAGGCTTTGCACCAGTTATAGGTCTATTAATAGGATAACATCTGATATAGGTTTCCTATTCCAAGGATAGAGGACCTAATGGATTATTTAGGGGGAGCTACCTGTAGACACTCAAAATTGTCATGTTTAATTAAATAAATATTTTATTTATTTAATTAATTCATTTATCCTCTTCTAGCCTTATTTCTCATTTAAATAAATACATTTATTTATTTAAATTATCCCTTTCCTAAATTAAATAAATATTTTATTTATTTAATTATCCCACTTCTTCTATTAATTAAATAAATCTTTATTTATTTAATTAATTCATTATCTTTTTCTACACATGACACATGTCATTCATCTCTTAATTCCTACACTACCTACCTCTTTCATTATTTTACTATTTCTTCTACCTACCCTCTAATCCTAGCCGACCTCTCTTTTTACACCTCTCAATCTTAACCCTCCATTTCTTATTGTGTCTTCTATTTAAGGAGATGCTTTCTTCATTGTCAAACCCTAATCATTCATTCCTAATGAAGCATTCTAATGACACATCCTAATGACTGATTTTGGAGTACTTGGCTACACTACGATCCTACTTGCAACCACATTCCGTTCTTTGTTGAGCTCTTGTGCATACAAAAATCTGAGAGCAAATATATCAAGCAAGATCAATGGAGATAGGAAGACTGGAGATCAAAACCCTATTGGACATGTGATGGTATAATCTTTGTGATTTTGAGTTATTTGCATTGTCTTAGGTAATCTTCATATGTTATGGTGGATCTTTGTTCATTGTTAGGCTAGGGTTTTGTGGTTGAATTCATTTAGCCTTTCAATATTGTTATCATTGTTATCCATTTTCACCATAAACATTTTGGCACGCCCGGTGGGACATGGATTTTTCTTAGATCTATGTTTTTTGCAGATTTTTCTAACCCTATATTGCTATTTTGTAAAACAATTTGGAGAATAACCTTGTGCAGCTAGGGTTTTGGACACAAAATCAAGATCTTGGAGAGATTCGATCATATCTCATAAACGGCTTGGAAATTTTGCACCAAATTTTTTTTGCAGGTTGAAGAAAGTATCAGGAGCTCTCAATCCAAAATTCAAAATTTTTGGAGCAAATTTTCAATTTTTAGGAATTTTTTATGATTTTTCATAAAAAAATTATTTTGAGAGCAAATGAGAGAATTTTTCAGATTTTCTTACATTTTTGGAAATCTCTCATAATTATACACAGGATCTATTCTTTGTAAATTTAATTTTGATGCAAAATATTTCCCTAAAAATCAGATCTTTAAAAATTAGGGTTTTTATTTATTTTAATCAGATCTCACAAAAGGATTTGAATTTTTCCATAAAATTTTTTGTGCAAGTCGGGAATAGTATCAGAAAGATTTAGTAAAAATTTCAGATTTTTTGGATCGATTTTTCATTTTATATGAATTTTTTATGATTTTTCATAAAAAATTAATTTTGAGAGCAAATTAGCAAATTTTTCGGATTGTCTTACATTTTTGGAAATATCTCAAATTTATACATAGGATCTATTCTTTGTGATTTTAAATTTGATGCAAAATCATTCTTCAAAAATTAGATCTTTGAAAATTAGGGTTTTGCATTATTTTACTCATATCTCACAAACTGCTTGGATTTGTTGCAGGAAATTTTTTTTACAGGTTTGGAAGATTATAAAGACTCTCCAGTAAAAATTTCAGATTTTTTTGATCGATTTTTCATTTTATATGAATTTTTTATGATTTTTCATAAAAAATTAATTTTTGGAGCAAATTAACAAATTTTTTGGATTTTCTTACATTTCTGGAAATCTCTTAAAATTTTACAGGTGGTCTTTTTTTATGATGAATCAATTCTTTGAATTGGTCAACAAAACGCATTGTTGAAGGCCCCTATTTCACAAAGTCTTTTGGATCTAAAATTTACCTAACTTGTGTGCTTGCAGGAAGGGGTGATCATTTGAAACAATCCAAACTACTAATAAATCTTTGTTGCAGGTCCTTGGCAAGGTTTTTGGGATTTTTATTGTGTGCCTTGTTTTCATAGACTAGCAAACACTTCAATTGGTGCACTAAAATTGAATCATTGTCTTTTGTGTCTTGAGCAATAGGCTCTTTTTGTTTAATCTTTAGAGGGCCTGTCTTCCCGTGTGGTCATTAGGACTACTAGTGAGAAGAGAACGACCCAAGTGGTAGCGAGGAAAACCCACCTCATCCAAACCACTATAATCAAATGTATTCATGGTGAAAACTATGAATAACGTGTGCTGATTAGTTCATACCGACACTATGTCTCCCCATAAACCCGTTTGATCAAATTTATTTGATCATTTGTAGGGCGTAACCCCTACTGGCTGGGAGCCTTCTGTATTTACAGAGCTGAAAGTGCCGCATGTATGGCCACACAAGCGGATGCCCTTACTAGCACCTTTTTGTTTTAGAAGCCCAAATCCTTCTAGTTGTTGGGGCAGGAGGTCGGACCTCTGGTAGTGGCCCACACACATACGGTTCTTAGTAGAGATACAAAGTTCACCATGGGGAGTTTTCATGGGGACTGATGCTTGGCTAACCCGAGAAGTGAGTGCCGAGGGTGGAGCCAGTGAGGTCAAGCATCTAAGTATCCACTCTGAATAGCGTAGCCTCGGGGGTAAAACCCCATGTGGGATCAACAACTATTGTCTTGGCCAGCCATAAGAATTGTGCTTGACTTGTGTTAAACATTCAAACAATCAAGACCAAACAGCAAAACATTGTGTCTTTTGTGTCTTCAAGTGTATGCAAAACAATTTTACATCAAACAACACACTTTTCTTGGAGTCATTTTGGAGTCTAAACACTTGCAAACACTGAGTCCTCATCAACATTGTGTCCTCTTGTCACGAAAAAATAGTCAAACATTCAGATTTGGTCACAACCAAAAACTTCACAAATTGGAAAAATTTCACAGTCCAACAAACAAAAGAAATCAGTTTCGGCATACTTGAGCTTCCTAGGTTGTCTCTTCAGATTTCATCTAGCATTCAGCCTGTTCTAAGGTCTCACATAGTCCATCATTGCTTCACATCTCATTTTACATTCATACTTGTCTAAACTTGAGTCAAAAAGGTCACTTGCTTGTCCTCATCATACTTTGTCAACACACTACATACTACTACACTTTGCTAAGTGGTCCCTCATCAAGGTTTCTTACCTTTGGGTCTCATTTGGTCTTACTTAGAGTCAAGGTCAGCTTACCTCATCAAGAGAAACTATCCTCTCTTTGGAAGTCACACCTACTCTACTACTTACATACTTGGTCTTACACTTTGGACATTGCAAGTACACCTCAAGAGTCATTTACACTCCATACAACTCTTGATCTTCCATACTCTTTTCATATTTTCCATCTAGTCTCTCACATATTGGTCAAACACCTAGTTCATGGTTGAAACCCGCCTTCAAAAATCTAGGAGAATAGCTAAAGAAGCTCAAGAATCCGCAAACATGAGTTCTTATGAGTATGACAATGATCTATTCTACAATCCTGAGCACACTACATTACCAGACATGAATGTTTATAGAAACAATCCAAATGTGGAAAGCGCAAATGCTATAAACAACAATACTACACACAATGACAATGTTGACAACTCTTCAATACTATCAGCAGACATACAAAAATCCATAATGGATCCTCAATTCAATAGATTGGTTGAAGAGATAATGAAGAGAGATCGTCAATACTTTTTAAACATGATGGCACAAAGTGGAGCTAAAATACCACATGATTTTGACTTATCTCAACTTATGGAAAGTCGACCCTCACAACAAGCTCAACCCAACATGGATCAAAGGAGACCAAATAGTGGAGGAAATAGAGGACCGAATATGATGCCTGAGTCACCATCAGTTCTGCTTCAAAAACCGGCAATCCCACATACACAAGCTCAAACATATGATACTTACATTCAAAGACCATCATGGAGGCCCTATGCTCAAACACATGCTCAAGATATGGGTCAATCAAGACAAGTGGATACTCAAGGACATCCTCAAAATTTTGACACAAGGAGACCTCATGTCAAAATTGGGGGCAACACAATGGAAAATGAAAGACCTGTTGAATATGGTTTATACACACAAAACAGATATGGAGTCCCTCAACAAGAAGTTATGCCAAGTGCTCCATACATGTCGCAACAATATAGACCTCCATATGGACATGTCTACGATCAGTATCATCCATACATGCAACAAGCTCCTCCTCAAATGGGTGTTTCAAACATGGGGTATGCTACAAGAAATCAGTCTCCTCCCAAGAATAATTTGGAGCAACAAATTAGAGATCTACAAAAGAAAGTGGAGGACATGAGTACATCCAAACCTACATACACTATGAGAGATATATGCCCTTATCCCTTCGATAAGAGCATTCCAATGCCTCCATTTCCTCCACACTTTGTAACACCAAAGTTAGACAAATATAGAGGGAGAGGAGACCCCAAGGCACGTATAAGACAATTCTTCACAGCTTGCATTGAGGTAGCAGCAGAAGAAACATACTTGATGAGGTTGTTCCCACAGAGCTTAGGTGACCAAGCTATGGAATGGTTTTCTCAATTACCTCCCGGTATTAAGTCATGGGGTGACTTAGCAGAGGCATTCATTCAGCATTTCTCTTACAACATTGAAACAGATGTCTCAGTTACTACCTTGTGCAATACGAAACAAAAAGAAGGAGAATCTTTCGCAACATTTTTACAGAGATGGAGAAACCTAGCTAGCAGATGCTCTTGCGAAATCCCGCAAAAACAAATGGTGGAGATGTTCACACAAAATGTTAACAAGGCTATTGGCTATGATCTCAGAAAAGCTTGTTTGTCTACATTCAAGGATGTCATTGAAAAGGGCCTAGCAACAGAAAAGGTCTTAATTGAACAAGGAGTTATCAAACTATTCAAAGAAAACAAAGAGGACTTCAAAGGAAAGGACAAACCAAAATTTTGGAACAAGAACAAGAACACAGTTAATGATGGTGTTGTTGATGCCAACACAGTGAGACCCAAGGTCGTCTTTTCTGGATCAAGTTCTACCAACAATCAAGTGAACAATCAAACAACTTCTAAACCACGAAGGAAGTACACTCCATTGGGAGAACCACTTGAATCAGTATTCAAAAAGCTTGTAGCAAACAAAGTGATCACGGTCCCAGATTTTCCTCCATATGAACCAAAGGTAAAACCAAATTGGTGGAATGAAGATGAGTTTTGTGAGTTTCATAAGAGCAAGGGTCACAAGACAAGTAATTGCCATTGATTGAAAAACATTGTGCAAGATCTCATTGACAGAGGAGATATAGAGATTGAGGGACATTCATCTAACCAAGAGCATGAGGTGTTTAAGGAACCATTCCCAAAACATGACAAGGGAAAAGGCAAAGTCACAGATGATCAAGCCAATTATACTAGAGCACCATACAATTATGATTCTACTATCAATCACATCTCAATGGACAATCATATCTCTACCATTACTATCAAAAATAAAAATCCTGAGAATCCTCCTCAGCGACCCAAAATTGTCCTAAATGGTGTGGGATCTTCACCCGAATCTACCTCTGAATGTCATGTTACAACCCGTCGAGGTAAGATCACATTTCCAGGTGCCTCCACTAAGAATACCAATTCTTCATCCACCAAGCCTGAGTACGACCTTATAGAACAACTAGGGAAGACACCTGCACTCATCTCTATTCTTGAGCTTTTACGCATATCCCCTGCACATAAAGCTATTCTTGACAAAATCTTGAGAGATACTACCATTCCTACTGATCTAAATGTGGACCAGTTTCAAGCCATGGTGGGATACCTTTCCATTCCACACTCCCTTACATTCATAGAAGCCGATGATGCCTCCATAAGTCAGCCACATAATGCACCATTACACATTGAAGCCTTCATACACAAACATAGAATCAAACGAGTCCTGATAGATGGAGGAGCAAGTCTAAACATTTGTACATTGAGCACAATTAAACAATTGGGATATTCTGATAAAGCTATGAATTCTACAAAAAAAATCACTATCAAGGCATATGATGATGAAGAGCATTCATCCAAAGGCACAGTCACCTTGCCTCTCAAAGTTGGGCTAGTTACAAAGGATGTGGTTTGTCAAGTCCTAGACATCGATCTCACATACAACATACTCTTGGGACGTCCATGGATTCATGAGATGAGCGCAGTCCCTTCTACATATCATCGATGTATCAAGTTTCCACACAATGGAGTTGAAGTGACCGTCAAAGCGGATCCAAATCCATTCATATATTGCAACAATTTACAACCTCAATCAGAAATAACAATCCCAGTCAATCGCGAAGCTGTTCCTTCATCAGCATATGTGGATCCTGAATCCTTAAAAGCTTCTACATCCAAACAAGCAGAGCTCAAAGACAAGTTCAAGATTAAAGACATGGGATGTGGTGAGTATATCTTTCATGTTGATCAACTCCCACTATCTCCTAAGGTATTCAGTCAACAAGAACAGTCTATAAACAATTTGCAAGGAATTGGGTGTGAACCACCTATTGTTGTGGCTACTAAGTCTGAATGCAAATCTCCTCCAGTGGTGCAAGCAACTCTTGATATCAATAGTCCTAAGAGTGGTTCCAACAAAGAATCTATTGAGCATATCGTCAGCCCTCTTGAGAACTCACATAGCTTTACCATTTCATCCACTCATTCCATTTCCACTCCACTTCCAGACTTGGATCAACAAGAATTACAAAAGCCCTTACTCATTGGGGATCAAAAATCAAGCTTTGAAAAGAAAAATCTAAAAGTCAAAAATAAAGAAAAGTGCTTTAGTCCAAATCAAAATCAAAAGCTACTGGACTCTGCAAAAATCAAAGTCAAGGACAAAAATCCTATGAAGCAAAAAGAGAAAGAGTTGATCTCCCCTAATACCAAAATAACTGGGGGCAAAAGCTCTAAAATTTTAAGTCAAAAAGCATACTTGTTGATCCTAAGTCTCCATCATGCTATCCTACTTTCACTTCTTTTCACAATCATAAGCCTTCATAACTCTTCCACTTGTTCCACACATCCTTTTCCTTCTGGTGATACATCATGGACCTTTAATGGAGCTTCCTCAAAGGACTTTGCTATCAGTGATGCCCAAACTTCTTCAGGTGACACGCATATGGGCCTGTGTAGTCCACACACTAGTAATTCTATCTCAGTTCCTTTATCAAGGAAGACAGTCACTCAAGCTACACATCATTCAGTCAAGGAACAATGCAGCTACAATCACAAAGTCAAGCCTCGCGCATTTGAGGTAGGTGACTTAGTACTCAGAGAGAACCCCAAGAATCAGCAAGACAGAGATAAGAAGGGCAAGTTCAAACCAAACTGGCTTGGTCCTTACATCATCACAGCGGTATATGGATCTGGGGCATATCAGCTCTCAACTACAGAAGGGGAATCTTTGGAGGATCCTATCAACAGCATGCACCTTCGCAGGTTCTACACATAATTTTCAGAATATCCTAATTCAAAAATACAAAAAAATCAAAAAATTGCAAAAATACAAAAAAAACTATAAAACAAAAAAATCGTTACTTGGTGAAAACCTGGCAAACAGGCGCCTTGTGACAACAAAAAAATTGAAAAATCGAGAAAAGTAAAGAAAAATAATTTCGTCCAACGGTGAAAACCACTTCGGTGGCGCCCTGGGCAAGTGCCATGGTGAAAACTGGGTCACCAGCGCCATGCGTAGAGACATTGCTCCTCTCTCCTTCAGGACTCTCTTTCATCCTTTCACTTTGCACACACTCACAACCTATTCACTCACAATAAACTTACCCATTCCCATCATGGCTTGTTATTGATCTACCTAAGATTGGTTAGCCATCCATAACCCTCCCTTTTTCACTCCCTTTCCATCCATAATAAATCAGATCCTATCTGTGACTAAGGCAATTCCTACGTCTAGTAATGGGTGTGGAACTGAGAACATCACATGTTTCGAGGAATACAGTTTCTTCCAGCTTCCTTCAAGTCTATCCGCCCATAATCTGCAATAAAGCAACATCTGCATCGCTAGTCCACAATAAAGTATTAGTTTCATGGATTCAGTCAGTTTCAAATGAGACACAGCAGCAACAATGAGCTTCAACAAAATCAAATCTTTCAACAGACTCAGACAACATATGGTTCAGTGCTATCTATCCTTTTTGTGAAAGTGAACATTGTGACCACAATCGAATAAGACTTAAACAAGTGACAAGAGACACTAAACTTGAGGACTACAGTGGATGTTGGTGTCGAGTCTTAGTTTTCTTTTGATTTTATCTTTTTGGTGACATGTCTTTTAGCTTTTCCAGGATGTCTTTGACTAGAAAGGCGAGGATGGGGTATCGTCACCTATTTGCATTTGCTGTCTGTGGATTGTCTTTTAGTAATGCTATGACTTGTCCAAGGATGTGAGGACACTGTGAATCTAGTATGAACTGGGGCATTCCTTGTTTGTGACTGTCTTATCTCCATGCAAACAGGTACAATGACTTTCTGGGCCAAACAAATGCCTCGATTGTCATAACCTATTTTGCAATAATAAAGCTCAATGATGATACTGCACAAGAAGCTCTTTCACGTTCATATCTTCTATCTTCCATCCCCCTTTCTTGATTGACTTCCATTGTCCTTCTCGAGTCCACGTAGCCTGCTATCACATGACTGAGTATAATAACACACCAAAAACATTTGCATTTCATTTAGCTGCACCTACATCACCACATATAAGCATTTCATACATACATATAGATATCACAACTGCATCACATCCTGCACACAACACCTGTTAGCACAATTTACATTTGCATTATCATATTCATTTGCATTACATACATTCACATTTGCATCATGCATTACACATACAACATAAAAGAACAAAAATATATTGCATTGCATCATATAAGCATCCATATCATAAAACATGTATCACATAAGAACATTTCATCACATAAGGTACACATGCATATAGCTGCCGCAAAAATGGATCATCTCTCATATATAATCAAAATGTGTCATGATACAATGATGTCAAAATCATATGGCTACAATCACCCGCAGGTGTCTACATCATTATACAAAATGGTACAAAATTGATACAGAGGAACTCACTGATCACTCCTGCCAACACTATTGGTAGTGCTAATCCTGTCCATGTCATGGTATCCCATGCCACATGTCCCACCCTCATCCCTAGTCCTAGATCCTAGAACACTCATCTCAATGCATCCCTATCTCCGTCTCGATCATAGGGTACTAAATCCCCATCAATCGGTATCCGTAGAATCCTATATACATCCTCCAAGGTGACTGTCATCTCACCCATTGGCAAATGCAAACTACAAGTCTCTGAGTGCCATCTCTCAGCCAGTGCAGTCAACAATCCCATGTTCACCCGAAACTCAGGCAAATACAGAATGTATCTCAATCCCATAACCTCAATCGTAGCTCAGTCCTCGGCTGTCAACTCAGGTCGCAACCTCTGAGTCGACGGGAATCTCTCCCGTGACTCTAACATCGGCAAGTACTCCTGCAGTCAAGCAACTCAATCATGTCAGTCATAGTGGCATTCACTGTTTATCACAAAATGCTACTCGCTATCTAAATGCACATAGCTATTTATCCTAGTGACACTCACTGTTCATCACAAAGTGTTGCTATCTATCCTAGTAGTACTCCCTGTTCATCACAAAGTACTACGTGTGTGACACTCACTGTTCATTACAAAGTGTTACTCACATTTGCACTCCCTGTTCATCACAAAGTGCTGCTCATATTTTAGTACTCCCTGTTCATCACAAAGTACTCTATCTTGGTACTCACTGTTCATCACAAAGTGCCTTGATCTATCTTAGTCTTCCCTAGAGGACCTTCTTGAGTGTATCCTCTCAGCAGCTTATCCAATCGACAGTGTATGTTCATCACAGAACTGCCGATTTGACCTGGAAGACACAAATTCGCATTTTTGGACACAAACACATTTTCTTGACATAAATGCGCATTTATTACATTACCTAGTATGAATTAATGACAATAATAAATGCATCAAAGTACGAGGACATTTTGTGGTATTCACTGGCTCTCCTGCCTCCGTTGGACTCTAGAATCGGCGAACACGGTCGAATCTGTGAACAAAAGCCATCGCTGCTGACTGCTGCTGCTCTTTTCTCTCTCTGCACTCTAATCTCTTGGATGTGTATATGACAATGAGGATGTATTTTCCCCCGTGGTCTATCTTATAGATTGCCCTAGCTCTCATTTCCCGAGTCAGTCTTCCTTATCTCGTGACTTTGTCACTTTATCTGATCAGTCCATTCTATCCTGTCTTTCTTATCGAGAGATTGTCTGCAATCTTTTCGGACATTTTCATCCAATCTCTCAAGGGGGCATATCATTCCCATCCTGGGGCAACTCTGTATCAGTTCATCTTATCTTCTTTGAAACAACGCGACAAGCCGCATTGTCTCAAAGAGGGGCAAAATGTAGACACTCAAAATTGTCATGTTTAATTAAATAAATATTTTATTTATTTAATTATCTAAGCCTAATTCTTCTATTAATTAAATAAATTTTTATTTATTTAATTAATTCATTTATCCTCTTCTAGCCTTATTTCTCATTTAAATAAATACATTTATTTATTTAAATTATCCCTTTCCTAAATTAAATAAATATTTTATTTATTTAATTATCCCACTTCTTCTATTAATTAAATAAATCTTTATTTATTTAATTAATTCATTATCTTTTTCTACACATGACACATGTCATTCATCTCTTAATTCCTACACTACCTACCTCTTTCATTATTTTACTATTTCTTCTACCTACCCTCTAATCCTAGCCGACCTCTCTTTTTACACCTCTCAATCTTAACCCTCCATTTCTTATTGTGTCTTCTATTTAAGGAGATGCTTTCTTCATTGTCAAACCCTAATCATTCATTCCTAATGAAGCATTCTAATGACACATCCTAATGACTGATTTTGGAGTACTTGGCTACACTACGATCCTACTTGCAACCACATTCCGTTCTTTGTTGAGCTCTTGTGCATACAAAAATCTGAGAGCAAATATATCAAGCAAGATCAATGGAGATAGGAAGAATGGAGATCAAAACCCTATTGGACATGTGATGGTATAATCTTTGTGATTTTGAGTTATTTGCATTGTCTTAGGTAATCTTCATATGTTATGGTGGATCTTTGTTGTTGTTAGGCTAGGGTTTTGTGGTTGAATTCATTTAGCCTTTCAATATTGTTATCATTGTTATCCATTTTCACCATAAACACTACCTATTTCTCTAAAATTGATCTCAAGAGTGATAGTTCTGATACTTAATATAAGTACGGATCCAATAGCCAACAAGATGAGAGGGGGGGGTGAATCATACAAACTTAATCTTCCATAAAAACATCAAATTAAACCTCTCAAGATATGGCAACATCATACTAAATTAGAAAATCAATTTATTGACATCAATTAAAAAATAATAATATCAAGATAGTAAACATCCTTAATCAGTTATATCCATAGTCATCAACAACCTTCTCAATATCCTTATTGAAATGTCAACAATCTCCCATTGTCTGTTATAATTCTATATTGCCAACAATCTCCCCCTTTGGCATTGATGGCAAAACCAATTGATTTGAACTTAAAAGATTTGGATTGCTATGATTCTGAAATGCTGAAATGCTCTCCCCCATACATTAGACTTCTCCTGTTTTCTTCAGTTTTCTCCCCCTTATATTAGTCTTCTCCCCCTTTGACAACAATGCCAAAAAGTAAAGAACTAAAACATAATTTTTGCTTGTATGAAGTGAATTCCTGCTGTAATGTGTCAATTCAATCTCGGTCAAAGCATTTGTCTTCAATTCCTGTTCCCTATATTGTTTCCTGTAATATTCCTGTATTGTTTCCTATAATATTCCTATACACCTTTAGAAAAACATCCTAAAGTGTATAATGCAGCATCAACTCCTAAAAGATATTTGATAGAGTCATCGGATTGATGCTTTCACCGAACTTGGTCAGTGAGTAGAAGATAGGGGTAGGACCCCTAACTTACTTCTGAGATATTCAAAAGTGTCCCTTGGTAGTGGCTTGGTGAAGATATCTACTATTTGTTCCTTTGTGCTAACATACTCCAACACCACTTTCTTCTCTTGAGCTTCTTCTCTAAGATAATGATATTTGATAGAGATGTGCTTTGTCTTAGAGTGCATAACAGGATTCTTTGAAATGTTAAATGGCACTAGTATTGTCATAGAATATAGTTACTGGCTCGGTAACTTTCTCATTTATACCTTCCAATAGTTGTTTGATCCATGCAATGTTGGTACAATTCAATGCTATAGCAACATATTCAGCTTCTGTTGTTGACTGTGAAACACATCCTTGCTTCTTGCTAAGCCAACTCACTAGTCTTTCTCCTAAAAAGAAAGCTCCTCCACTTGTGCTTTTTCTGTCATCAATGTTGCCTGCCCAATCAGCATCAATATAAACTTTTAAATCAAAATCATTTCCTTTTTGATACACTAAGCCATAATCCTCAGTGCCTTTCAAGTATCTAAAAATTCTTTTGATTGTTGTCATGTGTGTTTCCTTAGGATCTGCAGAGAATCTTGCAACTATACCTACTGCATGTGCTATGTCTGGTCTCTATGAACAACATATTGTAGCTTTCCAATCATGGATCAGTAAAGTGTCTCATCAACAGATGCAGATTCATCATTCTTTGATAATTTACAATTGGTAGTTATAGGAGTACTTACTGGTTTTGAATCCTCCATTCCAAATTTCTTCAAGATTTCCTTTATGTACTTGGACTGAGTAATGAAAATCTCATTTTTCATTTGCAGTATCTGTAAACCTATAAAATACTTTATCTTGCTGATTAATGACATCTCAAATTCTTTGCTCATTTCATTTCCAAAGTTTTTGCATAAAGAGTCATTTCCACAAAATATAATATCATCAACAAATATGGCTGAGATCAGTATTCCATTTTCATCATTCTTCATGTGCATATTGTTGTTCTCACTTGTCCTTATAAAACCAATCTTAATCAAATAAGAGTGAAATCTTTTATACCATGCTCTAGGTGCTTGTTTCAAACCATATAAAGCTTTGTTCAATTTACATACCTGATCTTTATTATTGTCTTCAACAAATCCTTCAGGTTGTTCAATAAAAACTTCTTCTTCTATAGTCCATTCAGAAATGCAAATTTGACATCCATTTGATATACCTTGAATTTTTTGAAAGCAGCATATGCCAACAATGTTCTTACTCCTTCAAGTCTAGAAATGGGTGTAAAAGTTTCACCATAATCAATTCCTTCGTCTTGAGCATAACCTTTACAAACTAGTCTTGCTTTGTTTCGAATGACCTCTCCTTTTTCATTTAGCTTGTTTCTGAAAATCCACTATGTACTGATTATATTTTTGTCCTTCGGTCTTGGGATTAGTGTCCATGTGTAATTCTTCTTGATTTGATCAATCTCTTCTATCACAGCATTTATCCAATCTTCACTGTTAAAAGCCTCTTTCACTATTCTCGGTTCAAATTCAGATATCAGACATGTGTTCTATCTCAGTTTGTTCCTTGTCATCACTGGATCATCCTTATCTCCTATAATCTAACTTGGTGCATGATGTCTTCTGACATACTTGGCTAATACAAAATCGGTAGGCTCTGTATGATCTTCTTCATCACTTAGTAACTGGATATTCTCTTTGTTTTCTTCAACAGTCTTCTCGGTAAGACTTCTCGGTTGAACATAGACAAATTCATCATAGTCTTCTGGTTCTTTGGAATTTCCTTCATCATTTCTTTCTGCAAATTCATCAATTTTCACATTTGCACTTTCTACTATTTTGTTAGATTATTTGATCAGACATTTAAATGCTTTGCTTCTAGAAGAATAACCTAGAAATGTTCCTTCTTCACTCTTCTGATCAAACTTGCCATTTCTATCATCTTTCTGTACATAGCATCTACTTCCAAAGATTTTAAAATAACTTACATTGGGTTTCTTATCATACCAGATTTCATATGGTGTCTTCAAAGTACCTTTCTTCAATTATACTCGGTTCAGGGTGTAAACTGCTATGCTTATTGCTTCTCTCCAAAATGTTTGTGGCACCTTCTTTTCAATCATCAGTGTTCTAGCACAATCCACAATAGATATGTTTCTTCTCTCAGCTATTCCATTCTATTGTGGAGTTCTCAGTGTAGAGACTTGTCTTTTAATACCATGATCATTGCAGAATAAGTTGAATTCATCAGATGTGAACTCTCCTCCTCTATCTGATCTAAGACATTTCAGTTTTTTTCCTGTTTCATTTTCAACTCTTGCGTTGTACCATTTAAACATTTGAAAAGCTTCTGATTTATCTTTTAAAAACATTACTGACATCATCCTTGAATAGTCATCCACAAATAATATGAAATATTTATCACCATAATAACTTTGAGCTTTCATAGGACCACAAATATTAGTGTGCACTAGATCTAAAATTCCATTAGAAGTGTAAGACTTACTTGTAAAGCTTGAACTTGTCATCTTACCCATCTAGCATCATCGACACATAGCATTCTTAGGTTTTTCAAGACTTGGTAGACCTCTTACTCGGTGCTTCTACTTATTTTGATCAGATTATCAAAATTTACATGACAAAACCTTTTATGCCATAACCAGGTATCATCTATCTTTGCATACAAACACTTGTTACGAGTTGATTCAAGGTGAAATGTGTTACCTTTTTTTGTGTCCCAGTAGCAGCTAACTTTCCATTCTTGTCATGAACTTTGACAATTCCTTTCTGAAATTCTATTCGGTAACCTGTGTTGTTTAGTTGTGCT
Organism: Cryptomeria japonica; assembly: GCF_030272615.1. Lineage (NCBI taxonomy): Eukaryota > Viridiplantae > Streptophyta > Pinopsida > Cupressales > Cupressaceae > Cryptomeria > Cryptomeria japonica. Next base: position 349,841,197 of record NC_081410.1, read on the forward strand.
ACACTCAACAAACTATATTTCAAACCTTCAAACAAATAAACATCATTGCATCTTGCATTGTCAAGAAGTGTTATAGATACTTTACCTTTCACCGGACATGGTGCATCATTACCAAATCTAACATAGCCTCCATCATAATCTTCTAATATAACAAACTTGTGTTTATCTCCTTTCATATGATGTGAGCATCCACTATCTATGATCCAAGAATCATTAGTGTTTATGTGATATATTAGGTCTTTTTCTTCATACCTTTCTTCATCTAATCCATCTTTGATAGCCACATAAACTACTTCCTTTGTATCATTTTCATCTGATTTATCATCATTGGATTCCTCATTAGCTGTTAAGCATGTCTTTCTGTCTCTTCTTCTAAAGTCTCGGTGTCCTCTGTAATGATTATCTTTCTGTCTGTCATCTCAGTAATCTTTCTTTTTAGTAGAATCTTTCGCAGGACAGTTAGAAGCTATATGTCCTATCTTATCACAATTGAAACATTTCAAAGGTAGTTTTCCTTTATACTTACCTTTGCCTCTCGGTAACCTTTTGGCTAATAGTGTTTCAAACTCTTCTTGCTTTCTGATTTCCTCATACAGTTTGTGTACTTCTTCCATGTTCTTGCAAAATATTTCACTTGCTCCAATGTGATCTCCTTCAGAGTACTTATACTTTCTTTCATTGAAATCATTAGATTTATCAAGATGAAAAGAACTAAATGCAGATTCAACTTTATTTACCGAAGATCCACTATTATCAAAGTTACTTAACTCAAATGCATGTAGCCTACCAATAGTAGCATCTAAAGAAATTGGCATATTAGGTACAGACCTCAATTCATTGATTGCAGAGACTCGGATTGCATAAGCTGGTAGAAGGGTTCTTAACAATGTACTTGTTATATCCTTTTCTTCAATAGTTCCACTTGCTCCTTTGATTTGATTGACAATCTCCTTTAGTCTTGTACTGTACTGAGTTATGTTCTCACCTTCATTCATCCTCATAGATTCAAGTTGTCCTCTTAGACTATCTACTTTTTCTCTTTGAACATGTTCATCTCCTCCATACACTGATATGAGCTTATCCCACATTGCCTTTGCATCATTGCAGCCTTCTAGATCATTAAACTCTAAATCGGTCAATGCAGATGTTATTTCAATCATTGCTTGAATATGTTCTTGCTTTGCTTTTATCTCTTCCATAATCAATGGATAGGTGCTCAGTGTAACAAAATCATTCTCCAGATAGTATACAACATATTCTCCAACTTCTGATAGATGTAGCTTCATCCTTTTCTGCCATGTAGAGAAACTTGACTTGTTCAGCTTTGGTGCATCCCTCTTATACATCTTTGGATCTTTAACTCAAGTGCCTTTAAACTTTTCTTCTAGAGTCCAAAGCTCTGATATCAATTGATAGTTCTGATACTTTATATGAGTACAGATCCAATAGCCAACAAGATAAGAGGGGGGGGTGAATCATACAAACTTAATCTTCCATAAAAACATCAGATTCAACCTCGGTAACATATACTTTAGTAATATAACCAAAACTGTTAAACATGCAAACTCAAAAGCATATAAACATCATAAACCTCATAACACCAGATTTAACATGGAAACCCAAATAGGGAAAAACCACTATGGGATTTTGGACCCACTAAGAAATATACTCTTCTAGAGTATGCTCGGTTAAAAGAAAATCCTGTTAAAGATTACAAACACATTGCTAGATGTGACCCGGTTAAGCGATTTCCCATAGATCGGTTAGGATCTTCACCTTGTTAGAAGTGACCTTGTTAAAGGATTTCAAACACTAAATCAGAATGTCACCTTGCTAGAGGGTTTTACAAATAAGACTGTTAAGTCCACTCGGTTAAGAGATTTTCTGTCACTTTCACAAAATAACAGTAATAAAAATCTATCTGAAACTTCACATCTAAAATGCTAAAGCAGATTCTTATTTGTTCAATACAATCTAGACATAGAACTAATCTTGTCTATCTGTTGGGCTTCTATACTATGTTATTCAAACAAGTCTTCAAGCTTCTGTGCTCGGTAATCACTATGCAGCATCCCTGTGCATACACTTGCCCGCATACATTGTTTATCAACAGTTCCCTATTTATAAACAATTAGTTAACCACTTAATCTCCTTGATCACATTTCCAATGATCAATCATAGCCATCAGATCTTCAAACTTGTCCAGGTTCAATGCATCTTTCGATCTGAAAACATTTTACCCTGCCTAGGAACTTGCATATATTTCTTGGAACTTGTGCCAGGGTATTGCGGTTCAATCTGAACTGTAGATCTTCATGCCGACTTTCCTTTTCCATAGATTCATTAACAAACTATATTTACGACATACCAATCATTTAATCAGTTCCAGCTCATCAGCTTCCTTCATTAAATAATGCATGTAAACATTCAATGCATTCTGTTATAGCTCGGTTATAACTTGGTAACAACTCAGTAATTACTAAACTTCATTTGGTAGGCATTCCGCCTTCATTAACCGATAGCGATAACCTTAGGGTTTACCGACTAGGTTCCTTAGGGTTTACCGACTAGGTTCTTTGCTTGATAACATAGTATAGTATTAACCTTTATAATTTGCAACATATGTATGATGTTACAACAATCTAAACATCATGATCTCATCATTATCTGACTCGATAATAGTTGCCCATTGAATACCTTATTCATCATATTCTTTCCTGTGTCTTTTACCAACATCTTTATATTCTTCAAATCATACTTCTCAAGATATGGCAACATCATATTGAATTAGAAAATCAATTTCTTGACATCAATGACAAAATAATAATATCAAGATGGTAAACATCCTTAATCAGTTATATCCATAATCATCAACAACCTTCTCAATATCCTTATTGAAATGTCAACAATCTCCCATTGTCTGTTATAATGCTATTTTGCCAACAATTGGGTACCATCAGATAAGGATAAGAGAGGAGGATGAATGGAAAACTGCATTTAAAACCAATGAAGGGTTGTATGAGTGGCTTGTGATGCCTTTTGGCCTTTCAAATTCTCCTAGCACCTTTATGAGACAAATGAATGAAGTGTTGCAGGAGTTTATAGGGAAATTTATGGTAGTCTACCTTGATGACATATTGGTGTTTAGTAAGAGCAAGGAGGAGCACTTAAAACACTTGGAGATAGTCTTGAAGCAGCTGCAAGAGCAGAAGTTGATGATAAATTTAGAAAAGTGTAATTTCTGTTGGCCATTTGGTGGAATTGATTATGTGTTGCATTGATGTTTTGTCATTGATACCAACACTAGTTGTTTGGATGCTTTATTGGCACCCTTTTGGTTCTGGTAGGTTGAGTGGATTCTGGTTATTTTGGATCGGACATGATCCCATAGGATCCAGTATAGTTTGGTGATGGAATTGGCTTGTTCATGATACTCATGCTCATATTTAGTCAGTTGGTTTTGGTCTGGTGATCGGATGCTATCCTACTTGCTTAGAAGCTTAGTTTCTGGTTCCGACGAGGGTTTCATTGGCAAAGCTTTTGATGAAGATCTTTGATAAATTACATTAGTGGTGTTGGTGCAGCTTCTGGTGGAGTTTCAGGATGTTGTTGGTGATCATGTTCAAGACTTGGCGGATTGAGATCATTGTTGTAGCCTGTGGACCTATACTGGGTCCCGGTTGATCTAGGTTATGGACCGGCTTTAATATAACATGTGGATTGGACCTCTCGATGTGTTTCTGGGATGTCTTATGTGTTGGATATTATTTGTTTGGTCTAAGGCTGACATGGTTTGTAATTATGTAATTGGTTTATTATCTGGTGGCTGACCTAATTGTTTATGGTTTGAGGGTTTGCATATATAGATGTAAGATCTCATTGTAGATCATCATGGTTATGTTAGAGGTAATGGTCAAGGAATGTAATGTGCGAATAATGTAATATCATTCAGGAAGAGGATTTTGTCAATCATTGGAGATCGAATTGGGTTTATGTAAGAGGATTCAATCCTTCAGTATTGAGCTTAACTAGAACTATACTCAGGTATAGGAGATGTTATCTTTTGCAGTTCAACACTTCTCTGGATTGTAGTCTGGATTTTTATGTAGTCAATGAGGCTCCTTTTGTGATGAGGAGTGCACTCTAGGTTGTTGGCCTTCCTACAAGTGCAGGCCCCTCAATTGTAATTCACATACTTACTACAAAAGTATTATCTGACTGTGGATAGGCTTCCCACCATGGTTTTTCCCTTTACTAGGTTTTCCACGTATAAATCTTGGTGTCATGTGGATGGTTTTTGTTATGTGATTATTGTTTATGCTTAATTGGTTTAACTACTACTTCGGTATTAATGTTTTGGGTTCCGCTATTAAAGTTTTAAATTTTTAATAGTTTCAGTAATTTGTGACAACTGATTCACCCCCCCCCCTCTCATTTGTCTTCCAGTTATTTGAATTGTCTAACAACTTCATGAAGCAGGAGTTGGTGTAATTAGGCTTTGTCAACTCTAAGGGTGACTTGAAGATGGATTCTTCCAAGGTAGATGTTATTCTGAACTAGCTTACACCTAAGACAACTGGAGAGGTAAGAATTTTTTATGGTTTGGCAACATTTAATAGGAAATTTATTATAAATTACAGTGATATTTGTGCACCTATGTTAGAAACCATCAAGGGTGGTGGTAAGGTGAAGTTTGTGTGGACCAAAGAAGCAGATAAGAGTTTTTAGTGTTTAAAACAGAAAGTTGCCAAGTACCCAGTCCTAGTATTGCCAAATTTTAGTAAGGTCTTCACCATTGAATGTGATGCAAATGGTTTGGCTATAGGAGCAATATTGAGCCAAGAGGGGAGACCGATGGCCTTTTTTAGTGAAAAACTAAACGAAGCAAAGAGGAAGTATTCCTTGTTTGATTTAGAGTTGTATGCTTTGGTACAAGCTCTGAAAAAGTGGAGGCATTAATTGCTTCCTAGGGAGTTTATTGTGTATACTGGCAATCATGCTCTCAATTTTTTGAATGGATAGGAGAAACTCAGTCATAGACATATGAAATGGGTTGAAAGTCTTCAAGCATACACTTCATCATAAAGCACAAGAAAGGAGTAGCCAATAAGGTTGTAGATGCTCTAAGTAGGAGGGTGTTGACAATGCAAGAAGTACAGTTGCAGAGTATGGGTGTTGAAGTACTCAAAGGATTGTATGAAGAGGACCAACATTTCAAGGAAATATATAAGGTATGCAGTGAGCTTGCAAAAGCTTTTCATGGAGAATTTTCTGACTACACCTTGCAGGATGGTCTTTTGTTCAAGTGATGTCAGTTAGGTATCCCTATATGTTCAATGAGGGATAATGTAGTTAACGAGAAACATAGTGGTGGTTTAGGAGGTCACTTTGGGCTAAATAAGACTTTGGACCTAGTTAGGAGATTTTACTTTTGGCCCAAAATGCAGACTGATATCAAAAAGTTTGTGGAGAGTTGTAGTGTGTGTCAAAGAGAAAAGGGGGTCTCAACCAATGAAGGACAATACCAACCTTTTCCTATACCAAGTAGACTATGGGAAAGTTTGAGTATGTATTTTGTGATGGGATTACCCAAGACAAAGATAGGTCATGACAATGTGTTTGTTGTGGTAAATAGGTTCAATAAGATGGCTCACTTTATTCCTTGTAAAACCACAAATGATGCTAGCTATATTGCAAGATTGTTTTTCAGAGAATTATTAGAATCCATGGGTTGCCTTTGAGTATTGTATCTGATTGGGACAACAAGTTTTAAGGGCATTTTTGGAGAGCCTTGTGGAAAAGGTTGGGTACAAATTTGTCTTTTAGCTCAGCCTATAACCCTCAAACTGATGGCCAAACTAAAGTTGTGAATAGGCCATTGGGAAATCTTCTTAGGTGTTTGATGAAGGATTATGGCAATAGTTGGGATGTGGTGATACCTCAGGCAGAGTATGCCTATAATGATTCAATAAATAGGAGTACATGTTTGAGTCCTTTTGAGATTGTCTATAGTAGTCATCCAAGAGGAGTTTTTGAATTAAGAGATGTCCAGGGGTTGGACAAGAAGAGTGGACATGTTGATGAATTTGCAGAGGCTATGAAAGAGGTGCATCAACAAGTCAGAGATACCTTACAATAGAACAATCAAAATGTTAAAGCTAGAGTGGATCAGAGAAGGAGAGATGTGCAATATATGGTGGTGACATGGTAATGGTTCATCTTAGAAAGGACAGGTTTCCCAAGGGTAGACATAGCAAGTTGATGAAGAGAAGAATTGGACCTTGTAAAATTTTGGATAAATATGGTCCTAATGCTTACAAAATTGAACACCCTGATGATGTTTCTATTTTGCCTATATTTAATGTTTAAGATCTAACATTGTATAGGAGTCCTACTATAGGAGAATGTGCAAGTGAATCTATTCAAGAAAGTGAGGAGTGGATAAAACATTTACCACTTAAGGAACCGCCTAAGATGGAGTGCATTTTGAATAGAAGGGAAGACAAGAAAACAAGGCACAAGACCTATTTTGAACACTTATTTAAATGGAAGGGCCTTCCTGACTCGAAAGCTACCTAGATGCTGGAGGAAGATATCAAGAAGCAAGGTGGTGAGTCGCAATAGTTAGTCTCTAAGAGGACTTGAGACAAATTTTACCCAGGGCGTATGGTGCGGGAGCACCTACCTATGAAGGCATGAATCAGGAACAAGATGATTTTCTATTAGTTAGAATAAATGTAATAAGACCCTATGGGTCCTTTTTGTAATTCAATGTCCTAGGAGTGTGACAAGGTTGTCCATGTTTGGGTCAAATTATCATCTAGGGTCTGGTAGAGCAATTTGAGTCAATAAGGGTCACAATGGTCTAAATTGAGGGATCAAGTGACCACAGGTCTATTTGAGTTTTTTTCAATGTTTTAGAATCAAATTTAATCATTTTGGGGAACTATCTAGAGTCTAAGTTGGTCGAATTATGCAAAAGTTGTCATATTGTCACTTTGTTGTCATGACAATTTTGCACTTTTTGTAAATTGGGATTCTCCAACGGTCGATTAGTTTGGAAAATAGTTGGAGGAAGTTGTGGTCATTTGGGAAACACCTTTAAAGTCCCCAAACACTGAATATTGTATGTTGGTTGAGTTGGTTATTTTGGAAAGAAATTGAAACATCAAAAATTGTTGGAAACTCAAAGAAACCATCTAATTTCTGTTGATTGCATACTGAAGGTGGATTGGTAAGAATGCTCAGGGCATAGATCCTATAACTAGATTGTTTTACCTTTGTTTTTATTTCAGTGTGAAGTCTCGAAGTGATAGCTGCCCCATTCTACAAGCACATCTCTTCCGGGTAGCCTAAACCCTTAAACCCCTAGGTTTTGACTGCAATAATGGGTTTTGGCCTATTAATCCTTAATTGAACACTTTATCGTTACAGGAGATGATAGGCCATTGTATCATATGTCATTACCAAAATCCATTTAGAGGATACAATAGGGTGAAGAGGATGGAGAACTAACCCTAGGTCTGGCATCTCTATATGATAAATTGGTTTGATGAGTGCAGTGCGTGAGAATTAAGAGGTAGAGCACTGGGAAAGGGTTTGAATGTGGTAGAAGAGTATTTTGGAGGTTTACAGGACATTTCGTTGTCAGTGATGGTCACCCATTAGGAGAACCAAACCAATTTGTGAAAGGCGTTCAGTCAAATAGGTCTAAAAGCCCTATTAGGTTTGTTAGTGCAGCACCGGTTGGAATATCTGCAGGTTGTTTCGGTACTGGAAACTGGGATATTATTTTGAACTCCCAAAAGGGTATCTGAAAACATTAGTTGTTTGTCTAGATCCTTAGGGTGTCAAAATGTATCACCCAATTCCTTCAAAAGGAGATCTAATAGCAATCGATTCAGGTTTGTGGGCGAATGAGTCAAGATTGATGTTTGGGTGGATCTAAACCATGAAATCTAGTTTCATTTGTGTCCAAGTGTTGTGAGAACACCCCTCCAAGGATTGTTGTATTGAATTGGTCAAGTGGTCCATTCAAACCCTAAAGCCTAGTAGTAGCCCACTCATGTATGCAAAGGTGTGTGTAGTCACACAAAAACTTGAGAAGTGTTAGTTGTTTGTAAGTGGACATAGTGGAGCCTTGGGGTTGTCCAAGGTGTTTTTTGATGTCATTGAACCATTGCTTGACTTAGTGTTGTGTAAGGATCTTTGGAAACAGGGATTACCTATTGAATCTGTGTGCCTTAGAGGTTGGTTGGTTCAAGGTTAACCTCCTTCTGGTACATTGCCTCTTCATCATTCACCCCCACCCTCTCAATGTTCTTGGATTCCAATAATTGGTATCAGAGCCTTGTGCATCAGAGGAAGTTTAATAGCTTGAGGGAGATCTCGAATCCAAAATCCATGGATATGAGTATGGAGAGACAAATTGAGGTAGCAATTGAAGATTATGATGTTGAAAGGATGAAGAACCAAAATTTACAAGATGAATTGAATTATGCCAAGGAATTCATTCTTATCCTACATGAAAGGTTGTCACCTGTTCAAGCTAGGAGGAAGGAACTTCTGCAAAATCAGGAAAATGAAGAGAAAGATGCCCTTAATGAAATATGTTAGAAGCTGACTCAGAAGAACATGGACATGAGGAATGAAATGCAAGCCTTAACTATGAGGATGTTAAAGGATATTGAAGACGGGAAGATGAATGAAGAAAAACTTGGGAGATCTTTGAAAGATAGATCTGAAGAATGCATCCAGTTGGTTCATGAAAATGATATGTTGAGAATTGATTTAGTGCAATCCCAAAGTAATGAACAAGAACTTGAGATACAAATGATAATTCTGAGAGATGATCTAACTATTGAAAGTGAGTAGAAGGACAAATTCAAGGTTATTTCAGCACAACTTTATGAATTATCAAAAAGGCAAAGACAAAATGGAGATTCCAGTGGACTTGGATTTGAACAAGGTAAAAGCTCTAGTACTGCAAATGAAGATCAGAACCAAAAGGCACTGGAAAGGCAGTTTAATGCTTACAAATTTAATGGTAGATGCTTTGTTTGTAATAAATTTGGTCACATGGTTAGGCAATATAGTAATAGAGAAAATCAGAACTATAATTATGCTCCTGGTCATGTTCTAAATGCAATAAGTATGGTCATAAGATAGAAGATTGCAGAATGAACGTTAAATGTTATGCATGTGGAAAATTTAGACATATGGCTAACTAGTGTAGTACAAGCAATTATACCGGTTATAGCAAAGAAATTCAAAAGAACAATGTCACATGTTATGCATGCAACAAGATTGGACACAGCTAAGTTTTGTAGAAGCAAAAATCCACTGGTTAACAATGATGGATCAAATGATAAAGGGAAAGAGAAGGTCAATGAAATCCAGAAATATTATATCAAGAAATGGGTCAAGAAGTCAAATGATCAATTAGCAGATGGGAATGCTCCAGTTACTGAACCAACAAAGGAGGTTGCTCTTGCACCAGCAGGAAGCTCATCCAGTAACTAAGGCAGATGCCTTAGGGGTAGGAAAAATTCATGATAATACTACTTAAGCCCTACAAAGAGGTTCTGGAAGATGTTCCAGACATTGGAAATGTTTATCTGGCATGGAGGTGTTCGACCAAGATCTGGTATCTTCCACCGAAAGTCATTTATATCAATGATGGATTAGGGTTTCTTGAAGGTTAAAAGGTTAAATCCACTTCATTTCTGATCACCTTGCATTTAGAGTGATTAAGAGAAATTTAGAGCGAGTCTAAGGTGATTCAGTGCAATCAGATATCTTCTTTGGTGATTCCACCAGCGATCAGAAGAGTTCTTTAGGGTTTCACCAACAATTATTTCTCAGGTATTTATCTTTCATCATGGAAGCGAGATCATCCTCTGGACCTACTTTTATTGCAAATCCTACTATTTTTGAGGTCAAGGATCGTCCTAGGCCGATTTTCAAGCAATGTCTACATATTGCCACCCTGGATGATTCAGTTGGCACATTTTACCATGTTCTGGAAGGAGTTGTATATGTGGAAGATGTCAGAGCATACCTTCACTGTCACATTGAGGATCTGGGTACCAATGATATCAAGAGCATGTATATGAGCGAGTTGATGGGAGACTCCAGAAAGATCAAGCCCAAGTATAAGCATATTGAGGATCTAGGGTTTATTGGCATTTTGGATATCCCAAAATTTGAAGATGAGATCATTAGATATGTATTGAGCAGATTGCATGGAGAGTTCATCTAGTTGGACAAACCTTACAAGATCTCCAAGGAGGCCATTAGGGCCATCATCGGTTTGTCGCAAATTGGTCAGTGTCTAGAGAAACAGATTTGTAATGGTCAAGTTAACAAACTCACCGGTGCAACTTTGAACTGGTGATCGATGAGGGTCAGCACCATTACTGATAGAGACAATAGATTTGGTAGCATGATCATTAGATACAAGGTAACTCAATCCAATCATCTCAACTCTATTTCTAGCTCCCACATTTATGCCACACATAAGATCATGAGGGAAAATGAGAAGTTAGATCTTTGTGGATGGATGTTAGATGACTTGTTAATCAACCTGGGGAAGATCAAAGGAGAGCACAAGGGGACATTCCAGTATGGGAATCTTTTTATCTGTTTGATGCTATTTTTTATTCATGAAACTCCTAGTTTTGGGAAGAGACAATGGGCATTTGATATCCTGGTAGGAAGACAACTACATTAATCTATTGCTACATTTGGTAGTCAGCGAGATGATAAGGTTTGGGGTTATTTCAAGGCATTCCAGAAGGCAATAAAATCTAGAGAAAGGGTTCCAAAACAAATTATTGAGAAATAATCAATCGAGATCTGCTTTATGGTTAAAAAGGATGAAACCTTGATGAAAGTAGTCAAACCCCAGAAGATATGGATACAAGAGATGGGATATGAGGTTGATGCTCAGATTTTGGATGTATATGAAAAGATGTTAATTGATGCACCTATTGATAAAGCTGAGAAATCCTTTGGTACTGCAAAATAAAAGAAGAAGAGGTTCAAACTGAATTTAACCAGAAGAAGAGGGAGAAACAACAGGGCAAGGCCAGCAAATTTGTTGAACAAGTATCTCAGGATATCAATGCATTAATGGATGTTGTTCTGGAAAAAGGAAGGAAGAGGAAAGAGCCGGAAGTTTTTATTGAGCCTATTCCATCATACTCTAGAACTAAAGATGACACACCTTTAGCATTTAAGAGGGTATTAAGGAAGAAAGGTGAGGAGACTAAGGATGAAGCAAGGAATCAACCGATAAGGAAGGTTACAATCAAGGTACCGACAAAGAAAAGAGCTCCAAAGGAAACACCTTATGCACCATCTAGTACTAGAAGAAGAAAGAAGATGGATGACATAGATCTTGCAATTGTATTTGGTAATGTAACTATTATTCCACCCAACACTTGTGCAGAATTGGTAGATGAATTAACTAAGGATGGTATGCTAAAAAATGTACAATTCTATTATGAGCATTTAGATAATGATGAATAAAGAGAAGTTGAGGAAGCAGTTTTATTATATTTGGATATATATAAGAAAGCTTTGTTGGAATTTGAGAATCAAATAGCAGCACAACTATATGAAAACCTAGATGCTAGGATATTTTCATCTATCGAGGAGGATAAGCATATAAAGATTCAAGAGTTATTGATTACTTGTGGATCCATTACTCCTAATGAGTTGGATATAACACTTGAGGTTGCAGGCAGAAATATTTTTCATAGCAAGCACAAGATAGTTAGTCTTATGTTAGGTAGGGTTAATGAGATCATCACTGAAACTCACAAGGCATGGGTTAAATTCTTTGCTAAAAACCATGGTTTCTACACTTCACTGAAAGCTAAGGCAGACACTACAGACATCCTATTTGAAGGGGAAGGCAAAGGTATAATGGGTACCTCATCTACAATTTTGAAAGATAATAAGGCATTGGATGTAGAGCCCCCAATAGAATCTAATGTACATGACACAGAGGTGATATTGACAAATGTGGAGATACCAACATACACTCAGAGTGTACAGGTTACAAATGTTGAGGAAAATAGGGCTCTGGATTAGAATGTACAGGTTGAGGACACAGTTCATAAGGAGGAACTGACAGTAACTAATACTACACCAAATGGCAAAGCCACTGGTGCAAAAGAGGAAGCTATTAAAGTTAATAAACCATTAGAGGAGAAGAAAGAGGAATCTGGCAGGAAACCAGTAGTGAGCACATCATTGTTGTCAATTGACACCTCACAGGTAGAACAAAAAAGCATAACTAAGATGAATTCTACTGAGCTCATGATGATGGCTACACAGAGATGATGAAGGAAGGATCTGTGGATAAAGGAATTATTGATCAATCAATCCCAATTTTGCATTGACTTGTCCTAGAATGCCATTTTGACAAAGGAGCAAGCCCATCCAGCAAGCTCAAAATAATCACAGAGCACATTTCTAATTAGGACTTTCAATCTTTACATCAGATATCTAACCGGCAGGCATTGGAGAGATTCACACAAGCTAAGAGAGATACTTTTGATCAGATGATTGAATCTAAGAAGAAAGAGATTACTAATAAAATGAAGCTAATTGATAATGCTTTAAGGCAGTGTACTAATATTTATAGAGTATGTTGCAACACAGGTTTACTTACTGCAAATATAGATAAAGGATTAAGGATTCACAGGAGAAAATTGTAGGTATAGTCAATTCTTTTGATGATTCAAATTCTTTGACTACATCTATTGATGGTCAGATTTTGGTATTGGAAGCTCAAGTTTCAGCTCTTGAAAGGGAAAAAGAAAAAATCATAAGGAGAGCTAAAGGACTCGAAGGATTGGTGAGTCCTCAGTTGGACTCTTTGAGTGTACATAAGAAGGAATGCATTGATTTGGTTGGTAAGCCCACACCAGCAGAGCTTAAGGATAATGACTCATATGCTCACATGCTTAATGGACTTGTATCTATTTCCGACACATTCAAATCCGGTTGGGATACTAATCTAGAGATTTTGGAGAAAGCCTATCTGGAAATTTTCAAGTATATTCAACTCCAGTAAGGTATTTTGGGACACATTCTTTGTACAGTATTTCATTCTTCATCTCAGTTTTTGGTATTTTTTTGGAATTGATGTCAAAGGGGGAGGTATAGGTGAAAAATATATTCTTGACATCAGTGGATATGGAGATATGGAGTATTTTGTACAGATCATGATCATAGATGGCTATTCAGCTCAAGGGGAGCAGTCTTGGGGTGAAACCAACAGATCAAAACCATTATCATTTTTCACATGAGTGTTGCCATCAATGCCAAAGGGGGAGATTGTTGGAAATTCACACTCATTTGATTGGTTTCATATGTTGTCATTGATGGCAACATATTTCAGCTTTCATTTTTTGGTTTGGTTGTTCACCGGCAGACACTTCACCGACACCAGCACCAGTAGGTATCTTCACTGGTAGGAAGGATTCTTTGGGTACCAACATTGGAGGTCGACATCATTTGGGAGATCTGGAAATCACCAATTGATTTTTATATTTATGTATATATGTAATGAGCCGACATGTATATTCATTTTGTAATTATCTATGTAAGCCGACATAAGGCATGAAAGATTGTAAGGGTATATAGGTTAGTTGATTAGAACATTTTGTTACATGTTAGGTTATGAGATATATGAGAGTGATATTTTGTTATGAGAGGAATGTTGTAATGCGAAGATTATGTAAGAGGTTATTTTGATAAGGGTTTAGGGCTTGAATCAAAACTCAATCAGGCATAGCACATGATTTTTATGAGTTCATTTTTTATGTTTTCTTATTCAAAGTAACTGTAGTCAATGAGACTCTTTTGTGATAAGCAGTGTGCTCTAGGCTATAAGCCTTCCTACAAGTGCAGGCTCCCATATTATGTAATGTCTTTTTATAAGGCCAATGGATTGATATTGTGGGTCACAAATCCCACAGTGGTTTTTCCTCTTTGAGGTTTTCCATGTATAATTCTTTGTGTTATGGTATTCATTTGTGTGATTGGCTTATTGATTGCTTTACTTCTTTCAATTATATATGTACCGGTTTATCGATTGGTGAATACATGTTATAATAAGGTTAAATTTGAACATTCTGGTAGAACATTGATTCACCCCCCACCCCCCTGCCTCTTAGTGTTCTTGGATTCGAACAATCCCCACTTCAAATTGTCCCTTCTGTGGCTTTATTGAGTCACTCAAGTACCTCTCTTGATTATGCTTGCATGATCAAGAATCTTGGAATTAGATCTATGAATTTTTTAGGTGCTTTAGCCCCAATCCCTTTTTGTGACACATTATCTTACTTGAAGATTGGTCTTTCCTTCCTTACAAGTTCACTTAGATATGCCACATTTTCAGGGTGGAAATCTTATTCAGCATATATGGAAAGGCAAAAATGTTGCTTTATTTATTTTCAATTCTATTGACAAATATTTTCCTTTGTATTCCAAAGCTATTATTTGTTTTGATGTGCTTATACAGATTCAAGTGCAAGCTAGTGTAATGTGTAAAATTGATTTAGGGTTTTGCAATATAGAAGGGGGATACCACTAAATCAATTTTCACTTAGGACCATTACATTCAAAATATGAAGTGAATCCACTAGATTCAGTCACTAATCAGATAAGGATTGAATACTAAATAGATTGAATTAATTTTGGGTTTCCTCTTTTATAAATTTAAATGTTGAAACTAAGTGTTGAACAATGAAGGTAAAACTAAGAAAATGGTGAGCTACAAATGCGGGATTTTTTTGTGCACCTAGATCTAACCAGTATAAGATGAGTCAGATTTGATCCTTGAAAAATATCCTAAAAAGCTGGGACCATGGTGCATCACAACAGTCCTCTAAACTTTTCACGTTCCAAAGGGGGATGATTCGTCTATGTGAATAAAGCTTATTCTGAAGAGTGCAACTTTGTACCTATTTCGTGCACACATAAATAAAGGGAAAAAGGTTGGGAATAGGGGTTTGCCTAATTCAAACCCAAGTTTGGAATTTAAAACACTTGAAATAAATGATGGAAAGGTATGCCTTAGATCTACAATGATTGATTATGATGCTTTGCTTCTTGAATGTAATCACATATGTTGTATGAAATGCCATGAACATGAAAAAAACCCTAACACACACACATGCTTGCAAATGAATTATGTAAAGTTGCTCCACAATAGATAGATGAAGAACATGCAGCCTAGGAATGCTTGATGATGAATACTTCAATGCTTGAATTCTTGATTGCTCATGCTCCTAAATTCACCTATCATGAATGTATATCCAAATGAGAGGGGAAGACCTCTTTATATACTTGCTTGTCATTAAACATATTAATTTTTTGACAAAGGCCGACATGAAGCAAGGTTTCCCACTCAAATTTGGGATAGGGAAAATGGTTTAAATTGTTGGAAATTTAGAGGAATTGATTATGTGTTGCATTGATGTTTGTCATTGATGGCAACACTGGCCACACCGGCTACACTAGTTGCTTTGGAAGTTTACCGGTATCTGGTTGGTCTTGGTAGGATGATTAGTTTCTGGCTGGATTAGATCATGGTGATCCGGTATGCTCTGGTATGTTTGGGTTATGGAATTGGCTTATTCATGCTACTCAGATTCATGTTCAGTCAGTTGGTTTTGATCAGGTGATCGGATGCTATCATGTATGCTAGCAAGCTTGGTTTGTTGTTCCGGCGAGGATTTCACCAGTAGAGCTTTGATTAAGATATTTGATGATATGCATAAGTGGTGTTGGTGCAGCTTCTAATGGAGATTCGGGATGCTGATGGTGATCATGTTCAAGAATTAGTTGATTGGGATTATTTCTTTAGTGTGTGTGGACCTAATTTGGGTCTTGGTTTATCTAGGTTATGGACTAGTTTTTGTAATGTGTTGGAGGACGTTCCTGATGTGTTACCAACAAGATTTAAGGACTGGTTTACATTATTTTCGGCCTAAGCCAACTTGGTTGATCATTTGATTATGGGTTTAAGTTATTAATTTATTGTATTATCGTGTAGGTGGCCGACCTAATTGTTTAGGTCCCGAGTTGGTATAAATATGATGTAAGATATCTTTGTAGATCATGGTATGGAATATGTGAGGGATAAGGATGTATAGGAGCAGATAATGTACTAATAATCCAAGCATAGGATTTGGTTGAGCATAGGTGATCAAGTTGGGTTTGTGGAAGAGATTTTAGACCTCTGGTCTTGAGCTTAACCAGAACTCTACTCAGGCATAGGAGATGATATCTTTACAATTCATTCTTTCCTCCAGATTGTTGTCTAATGTTTTATGTAGTCAGTGAGACTCCTTTTGTGATGAGCAGTGTGCTCTAGGCTATTGTCCTTCCTGCATGTGTAGGCCCCTAATTGTAATATTTATTCATCTGATCAGTGGATAGATATTGTGGGTCTCCAATCCCACCGTGGTTTTTCCTCTTTGAGTTTTTCCACGTATAAATTTGTGGTGTTATGGTGTTCATCTTTGTGATTACATTATTGCTTATTGTTATATGATTTCATGTTTATCAGTTGATAAGTTGTTGTATTAATAAGGTTAAAATTCTCCATTCTGGTAAAACACTGATTCACCCCCCTCTCAATGTTCTTGGTTTCCAACAATTGGTATCAGAGCCTGGTGCCTTGGAGGAAGTTTAACAGCTTGAGAAGATCTTGTTTCTAGAATCTATGGAGATAAATCTAAGGAAGGAACTTCAAGTAGCTCTTGAAGACTATGATGCTGAAAAATTGAGGAACATGAAGATGCAAGATGAGTTGAGATCTATAAAGGAATTCATTTTTACCCTCAAGGAGAGGTTGTCAATTGCTCAAGCTAGAAGGAAGGAACTTTTACAAAATCAGGATGATGAAGAGAAGGATTCCCTTAAGGAACAATGTTGGAAGCTGAGTCAAGAGAATATGGTCATGAGGAATAAAATGCAAGCCCTAACTATGAGGATGTTAAAGGAGATTGAAGACCGGAAGAAGAAGGAAGAAAATCTTGCTATATCTCTGAAAGAAAGATTTGAGGAATGTATTAGGTTGGTTCATGAGAATGATATGTTGAGAAATGAATTAGTGCAGTCACAGGACAATGAGCAGGAATTGGAAAGAATGGTAACAATCCTAAGAGATGATTTGGCTATTGCAAATGAATACAAAGATAAGTTCAAGGTTAGTTTTGCTAAGCTTCATGAATTATTGAAGGGTCAGAGGGACACTAGAGACACTAGTGGTCTTGGATTTGAGCATGGAGAGAGCTCTGGTACTACAAATGAAGATTAAAAGGTCAGCCGGAATTATAGGTCACCAGTAAGGCAGCTTAATGCTTATAAATTCAATGGTAGATGCTTTGTTTGTAATATATTTGGTCATATGGCTAGGCATTGCAAAAATAGAGTAGATCAAAATAATAATGTAGTTCATGGTCAGTGTTCAAATTGTAAAAAGTATGGTCATAGGACAGAAAATTGTAGAATGAATGTGAAATGTTATGCATGTAGAAAGTTTGGACATATGGCTAATCAATGTACATCAAGGAATGGTCAAGGTTACAATAAGGAAAAAAAATAATATTACATGTAATGCATGCAACAAAGTGGGACATATTGCTAAATTTTGCAGAAGCAAGAATCCACTGGCAGGAAGTGATAAACCTAATGAGAAGGGAAAGCAAAAGGTTGATGACACTCAAAAGGAGCACTATAAGAAGTGGGTTATGAAGTTTGAGGCTCAACTAACATAATCAATTGCCCCTGATATTAATTTGGCTAAAGGATATAACCCAGTTACTCAACCGGTAGAGAAGAATGTTCCTATATAGATAGGAAACTCATTCGGCAACTAAGGCATTTGCCTTAGGGGGAGGCAAATTGGTGACAGATCTTGAATTGCCCCTGGTAGTAGTCTGAAAGCCTATTTCAAATCTTTGTAAGTCAATTTGGAGGTTAACCGACAAAGACTTGTTGGATCATGGATCTTTGATCTTGGATCTAGTTTGGTTCACTGGTAAGTCACTTTATGAGTTATGGTTTGGTCATACATCTACAGTTAAGTATTTAAGTATCCTTGGTAGTAAATGTTATATCAAGAGAGATGATTTCATTGGAAGATTGATTGTGAATGTGATGGAGGAATATTTCTTGGTTATTCTAATGAAAGCAAAGCATATAGTTGTTATAACAAGAGATTGCAGAGAATTGTGGAGAGTGCTAATGTGAGTAAAATTAGAGTTTATGTGCAAGAACCGGCAGTGGAAATGGTCTTAACTGAACCAGTAACACCTTTACCAAAATAGAATGTTGAACTAGTCACTCCAATAGTATCAAAAAATTCAACAGTAACTGAAGATCAGGGAAGAGGAACAGAAAGTCAAAAGATTTCTAGGTATGAAAGGTTGAATCATTCAGGAGATCAGATGATTGGACAAGAGGAAGGTTGGCAGCTGATGAGGTATGCTTAATTTCTTTAATTGTATCAGCATCAATTATTGAAGCTTGTAAGGATGAATGTTCGATGAATGCTATGGAAGAGGAATTGGATCAGTTAGATAAGGACAACACATGGTCTTTGGATGTTATTGGAACTTGGTTTGATTGGTTGGCAATGGATATTTTCAGAAGGAAGGAATTGATTATGTTGAATCCTTGCTTCGGTAGCTAGGATTTTTTGATGTTTTCAAGGATTATCTAGTATGGTTTTTGTTTTATAATGACTTTGTACTTTGCGCATGTTCAAATGTGGATTGGGTTAGAGATAGAGGTAACCAGATAGGCTCATCTGGTGAAGCTTTCTTTCTTGGAAAGAAACTTATTTCATGGATCAATAGAAATAGTCATTTACTTCTTTATCTACTACTAAAGTTGAGTATGTTGTTGTTGCTACTAACTGTACATAGGTTCTATGGTTGAAGCATATGTTGAGGGATTTAAGGCTGGATTGAAATGTATGGATAGTTATTCAATGTAATAACTCTGCTGCTATAGACATATCAAAGAATCCAGTATATAATCTTTTTGAAGGAGTAGGTGGAAGCAACTAAGGTTAGATTGGTTTGTGGAATCATTTAAGCATTTGAGAGATAGGTTGAGGTTTTCTACCCTTCTAGTAAAGAACTAATTAATTCTATTTGGCATCAATCCAGTATGCATTATCAGAGCTATTGTTTATTCTAGATTGATGTAGGGATGCTACTACTCTGGGGGAGTAGCCAATTTTGTGATTTAGTGGTTTATGTTTTTGCTTTGATATTTATGTCAAATTTCTGGCATTGATGTCAAAGGGGGAGAGATATTCATGTGAAAAACATAAGGAGTTATATACATTAAGGGGAGAGATACTTATGTGTTGAACAAAGCTTAACAGAGATATCAGTCTAAGGGGAGATTATTGGAGGAACAATATTTCAGATTGGTTGTATCCCATTGGGGGAGTTTGGTTCAAGTCTATGGATGGTTATTTGGTACAGAGATATTTCTAAATCTTATTGACATGTCATTTTTTGGGAGATTGTTGGTTGTCTTCCATTGGGGGAGACTTGTTTGGCATTTCTTGGCACTTGGATGTTTTTCACATCTAGTGTTGCCATCAATGTTAAAGGGGGAGATTGTTGGCAATTTGGAGGAATTGATTATGTGTTGCATTGATGTTTGTCATTGATGGCAACACTGGCCACACCGGCTACACTAGCTGCTTTGGTAGTTTACCAGTATTTGGTTGGTCCTGATAGGATGATTGGTTTTTGGTTGGATTAGATCATGATGATCCGGTATGCTCTGGTATGTTTGGGTTATGGAATTGGTTTATTCATGTTACTTGGATTCATGTTTAGTCAGTTGGTTTTGATCTGGTGATCGGATGCTATCTTGTATGCTGGCAAGTTTGGTTTGTTGTTCCGGCGAGGATTTCAACGGTAGAGCTTTGTTGAAGATCTTTGATGATATGCATAAGTGGTGTTGGTGTGGCTTCTAGTAGAGATTTAGGATGCTGATGGTGATCGTGTTTGAGACTTGGTTGATTGGGATCATTGCTTTAGCATGTGTGGACCTAAATTAGGTTCTGATTTATCTAGGTTATGGACCGGTTTCTGTAACGTGCT
The DNA here is from genome assembly GCF_030272615.1 of Cryptomeria japonica. Lineage (NCBI taxonomy): Eukaryota > Viridiplantae > Streptophyta > Pinopsida > Cupressales > Cupressaceae > Cryptomeria > Cryptomeria japonica. The sequence goes on from NC_081410.1 coordinate 349,861,353, forward strand.
GGAGGATGTTCCTAATGCGTTACCGCCAGGATTTAAGGATCGGTTTACATTGTTTTTGGCCTAAGCTGACTTGGTTGATCATTTGATTATGGGTTTAAGTTATGAATTTATTGTATTGTCTTTTAGGTGGTCGACCTAATTGTTTAGGTCCTGGCTTGGTATAAATATGATGTAAGATCTCTTTGTAGATCATGGTATGGAATATGTATGGGATAAGGATCTATAGGAGCGAATAATGTAATAATCATTCAAGCATAGGATTTGGTCGATCATAGGTGATCCAGTTGGGTTTGTGGAAGAGGTTTTAGGCCTCCAATTTTGAGCTTAACCGAAACTGTACTCAGGCATAGGAGATGTTATCTTTGCAGTTCATTCTTTCCTTTGGGTTGTTGTCTGATGTTTTATGTAGTCAGTGAGACTCCTTTTGTGATGAGCAATGTGCTCTAGGCTATTGGCCTTCCTGCATTTGCAAGCCCCTTATTGTAATATTTATTCATCTAATTAGTGGATAGATATTGTGGGTCTCCAATCCCACCATGGTTTTTCCTCTTTGAGGTTTTCCACATATAAATCTATGGTGTTATGGTGTTCATATTTGTGATTACATTATTGCTTATTTTTATATGCTTTCATTTTTACCGGTTGATAAGTTGTTGTATTAATAAGGTTAAAATTCTCCATTCTGATAGAACATTGATTCACCCCTCCCCCCTCTCAGTGTTCTTCATTTCCAACATAAATTGGGGCCTAATTAGAGAGGACCATGATGTGGCACCATGGTCCTAGTAAGGACCAAGGATATTTGGGCTAGGGTTAAGGTGCAATGCAAGGTGGAATGAGATATTGATGCCCATTTTGCATGGTACAAGAATAAATGGGTCCCATTTAAGCATGAGGATGAGAACACTAAGGTGAGGGCCCCAAATGTGGTGAAAATTGCAAAGGGTGCAATTTTAGGACACTAATTTTAGCCCCCACTTTAGCGGGAGTTTGAAATTACACAAATACTCATGGTAATGTAGGATAAAGAGAGATGGAGAGGAGGAATGCAAAGCAAGATCACAAGGAGTATATGATATCACTAATTTTGAGGAACCAAACCCCCAATCTTAGGATCCTTACTCAAACATATGCAAGGGCACACAAAAACAAAGGCCAAAGAGACAAACAAAGAAAAAAAAGGCAAATAAAGGCAAAGACACAAAGCCACACAAGACACAAAGGCTAAAGACCAAAAACAAGACCTCAAGTCAACTAGCTGAAGAGACCTCGATATCAAAATATCTCAACAATTAATATCATTATTGAAAAATGCTATCTCACGAATACAAGTTATCACATAAAAGATCAAAGCAAGCATCATCCATGAACTATCACTAGCCAAGTTATGAGTTCATGAGTTCATGAGAGAGAGAGAGAGCATGAATACATGCTAGATGTGTTTATCCAAGTGATCCATGAGAAGAATGATGAGAGAGAGAAAGGGAATATAAATACCTCACCCATAGATGTTTACATCTAGGTGATCCATGTTGGGGAGCGGAGTAGGAATATTCTAGCCCTATTTTGCTAGTTCCACTCATCCTCATGCATGTCTGAAAGTGATATTTGGTTTCAAGTGTATAGCACCCCATATAAGAGTTTGTTTCCTCTAGTTTCGAGTGTGCTTCAACGTTTTTAAGACATATAATGTAAATGCAAATACTAAGGGGTGACTGTGTGAATGCTAAGGGGCAAATGTGAAACTTCGAGAACATCTCATTTAGGAGTTTTTCTTTGGTTTCGAGAATGTGTAACCCGGATTGAAATGGATACATGCCTAGTTTCGAGGACATCTCGTGTAAGAGTTTTGCTTTGGTTTTGGTGATGTGCTTCCTTGTCTAAGACATATACCAAATGTTGTGTCTGGTTTTGGGTGTGAAGCATCTTGTTTCAGAGTTTTTCTCTTGTTTCAATAATGAGCACCCTGTTTAAGACTTACAAAAATATGGTACAATGGGAGCGATATGGGTGCCCCCCCTCAAGATGCCAACATAGCCCAATTTTGATGTCTTAAGGAAGCTAGAAACAAGGATACCAACCTTGAAATACCAAGGAGATATCATTTATGCAATAATGTTTTAAATCCAAGCTAAAGAGGAAGTACTCTTATAAGCAAGGGTAAGATAGTTGAAAAAGAGATATCTTGCAACAAGTGTAAAGTGAATCCTTGGAGGAGAAGAGATCTTTGCTCATAATAAATCTACCTCCAGGAGGAGTTTCTTGAACAAACATAACATACTATACCGAAAGAAGGGAAGGGGAACAGGAATTCATACCTTCCCCCTATTGCTAGGTGAAAGAGATTCTTGATGAAGGATGACATACTTTTGAACCAACGTGAGGGGGTATGTTTATGATAGATGTACATTGTCAAGTGAAGAAGAGGTTGTAGCCAAGGACATACACCTCTTGTATAAGAGATAATCCTTGAGAAAATAACAACTTCACACAAGGAATGACATCAAATCATGAAACAAACACAACTCAACAAAGGAAAAGTAGATCCTTAGAGAGGGAAAAAGAAATCATTGCCCCCCAAGTGTAAGGACAATGAGAAGAATTATACAACTTCCAAAGAGATATTATTCATAAGAGACATATCATTTCAAACAAAGAATGGGTCCTAACAAGGGATGCACATGTACTTTCATGAAGGATAATTTTATGCAAGAAAGGACATCATGTTATGAAAAATGCAACTGAAAAGAAGAGACAATATTCAAATAGAAAGAGAGAGAAGAAGGATCACAAACTCCTCTAAGGAGAGATTATTCGTCAGAGACGTACTGTTTCAAACAAAAGAATAGGTTCTAACCAAGGAACAAACATGTGCTCGCATGAAGGATAATTCCATACAAAAAAGGACATCAAGTTATGAATAATACAATCCATAAAGAAAATAGTGAAACCATAGAAAGAAAAAAGATAATATTATTGCCCTAGAAGCATAGAGACAAGAATAAATAGACTATTATGTTTCTCACTAGTATGATTGCACCTAAAATTGTACCACCATGAATGACAATGAGCCCCCAATAGGTAGGCTAACAATGTCACATAGTACCCCCTGCTCTGCAACTTTTGAATTTTAAACCTGCCTTATCCATGGTGGTTCTTGCGCATGGGGATCTCTGCCCCCCCAGCTGACCCTAATCCCCTTTCAATCTCTCTGGTGCTGACATCTTCTGTCATTTCCCTACCTACCCTTTCGGTGGATGCGATTCCCGACCTAGTTGATATATCGCTTACTTTCTCCCCCCCCCCCAGAGAAGTGACTGTTGATTGTCCTAAAATAGTGGAGGTTCCAAACAAGATCGTGGATTCCATTCCTAAACCCAAGGACTCTATCACTCATGATGAGCAAAAAGATAATGGGACCTCTGTTGATAGCATGTCTTTCAAGGGCTAGAAACATGTGTTGATGGGGAAAGGTAGTGTCTCAGTTAGTGCAATGCCTGGGGCTCTCTTCCTCTTTAAATTTACTGATGAGGAAGACGTCACAATGGTCCTCTCTGGTTGTTGGACCTATGGTAGATGCAACTTATCTCTCAATAGATGGAAGGCTAGTTTTGACTCGACGGTTAACCTGCAAAAGACAACTCTGGTTTGGGTCTGCCTTCCGGGGCTCCCTCTTGAATATTGGGATGAAGCCATTTTCAGATGGATTGGTAATAGCTTTGGACATTATGTGGGCATTGACGATATAACTAGAACCAAATCCAGATTGGTCTATGCACACTTCTATGTGTAGGCTATGGTCAACGAGAATCTCCCTAACTTCATTACTCTCAAGTCTAGGTTGGGAAGCAGGACTCAGGACCTAGTCTATGAAAATGCTACCCTATTTTGTCAGAAACGTAACAAGGTGGGCCATATCATCTCTCAGTGAAAATTTCAGGACCCCAAGACCCTCAAGATCAAAGGTCCTATGGTTACGGAAGGCTCTTGTATGGATACTTATTCTCTGGAAGGTCCTAAGGCTAGTGGCGAGGAGTACCCCTTCATGGAAAGTATAAATAATATCCTTTGCTCACCTGCCAAAGTTACTGTGAGTGCCCCTACACCTTTGCTAGATGAGGTGGTGTTGTTAGCTCTCAAAAATGGTAAACTCCAAACTTGGTCCCTCAGTAGTTCCCTTCTCCTCCCCTTTGAAGTTGACCCCTCTTGAGGAAGGAGATATTGTTGATGGCTCCATTTCTATGCCAACCCCTGGGTCCATTGGGTCCCCTCCTGTAATGTCTCTATTGAAGAACCCTTCTTTCCTAATTACTCCTACCTCGGGAAAGGATCTCTCCTCTCTCAGAGCTTCCTCTAGTGGGTGCCAACTCCCTACTGATGATGGTTGGATTACACATAGATGCAAGAGTAGGAATGTGAAGACTGATGTTGGGGCTGACCTAAAGATGGGCTACCCATCATAGAGACTATCTAGACAAAAGGAAGAAGCAAGGAATGTTACCAATGGCAGAAAACGGACCTTGGAGACATCCATAAGAGGTAAGAAATGAAAGTTTTCTCATGGAATATGGGGGGCTGAACAACCCTCAAAAATAGTATGCCCTTAAGAATTGTATTTTTCAAAATAAAATTGAGGTTCTTCTTCTTCAAGAGGTTAAAATGACTGCTGCCCCTTTTTCCCTTATAGCGGGCAGAATTTGGCCCAGTGCTGAGTTTTTTATTAGTGATGCTAGTGGAGCCTCTGGTGGTTTAGCTACTATGTGGGACCCCTCTAAGTTTTTTGGCAGCCTGATTACCACTTCTGCCAACTTTATTATCTCCAGACTATCTTCTACCTTGGACTCCTAGTTCCTCATTAATGTTTATGCCCCTAATTTGAGATTAGGCAGGCTAACTCTATGGAATGACATTACGGCTCTCCTCCAAAATGATCTCAATGCTCATTGGATGATTATGGGTGACTTCAATTCCCCACTTTTTTCATCTAAAAATTTGGAAGGACTTCCGGAGTACTCTGACAACATGACTGACTTGGTGGATTTCATAGGTAGGAATGGGTTACTTGATGTGGACTTAACTGGTCAAAGATTCACCTGGTCCAATCTTAGAAAAGGGAAGGATCTTATTTAGGTTAGATTGGATGGATTTCTCATCTCGGGCCTTTGGGGTATTGGTCCCTCTTTGAAACTCTCTGCCCTCCCCAGAACGGTTTCTAATCATAACCCCCTTCTCCTCTTTAGCACTACCAACTCCAAAAGAAAAAGCTACCCCTTTAGATATGAAGTCATGTGGAATACCCACCCAGAGTTCAAGGACTGCATTAAATGATGGTGGGAGACTGATATCCATGGCACACCCATATTTCAGGTTGCCTTGAAATTAGATTTAATTAGAAGAAATGTCAGAGCATGGATTAAAAACACCTTTGGGGGCATTTTTATTCAAAAAAAGGAAATCAGTAGCAAGCTAGAGGTCATTCTGAAATAAATTGATCAAGGGGATTCCCTAGAAGCGACCCACTTGGAGGAGGCTGACCTTCAGAGGAAATGGAAGGAAACTCTATGAGGGAATAACTCTACTGGAAACAGAAATCTAGGGTTCAGTGGTTAAAAAAGGAAGACAAAAATACTGTCTTCTTTCATAGATTGACTAATATACACAGGAGAAGGAACCACATTTCCTTTTTAAAGGATGACCACAATCAAGATGTCAAAGATGAAGTTAGCCTGGGGAACATGGCTACTGACTATTTCTATGTCGTATTCTGGGATGATTGCAGAGTTGGAGATCATGTCCTCAATGAGAATCTCCTCCATTGCCTCCCATTCTTCCTGACGAGGGAAGACAATGAACTTATCATGGCCCTAGTTTCTGAGGATGAAATTAGGATTGCGATGTTTTCTATGGGGGCCTTCAAAGCTTTGAGCCCGGATGGCTTCCCTCTTTCTTTTTTCTAGGACTTTTGGGATGTGGTAGGTACTAATGTGGTTCTTGCTACTAAGGATCTCTTCAAATCTAGAAAACTCCTCAAAAAGTTAAACAACACCTTCATTGCTTTGGTCCCTAAAATTTTGGAGCCATCTTCTCTGAAAGACTTTCGCCCAATCAACCTCTATAATACTATCTACAAGATCTTTACCAAAGTCCTGGTCAATAGACTCAAACCCTTTCTAGACTCCCTTATTAGTTCAAGTCAGAAGGGGTTCATCCCTATCAGACAAATCCTTGATGTGGCCATCTCCACTCATGAGATCATTCATTCTATGGACAAATGTCATAATCCTAGTATGGTGTTAAAGTTAGATATCTCGAAGGCCTATGATAGAGTTAAATGGAGCTTTCTTTTCAAGGTTCTACAAAAGATTGGTGTTGGGGAAAAACTATTAAACCTTATTAGGGAATGCATAACTATGGTTAACTACTCTGTCCTTTTCAATGGGAGCCCTCTGGAGACCTTTGGGGATTCTAGGGGGCTGAGACAAGGTGACCCTCTTTCACCCTACCTCTTTATTATTCTTGCTGAAGTTTTGACAAAAAAAATCAACTCTTTGGTTGGCAGAGGGGTCCTCCATGGAATCAAACCTTCTTCCACTATTCCTCCTACCATTTTGCAGTAGTTTATGGATGACACCATTCTCTTTGGGATCTCTTCTATGGTTGAGTCCAAGGGATGGAAATGCCTTTTCAACCAGTATGTGGATGCTTCTGGTCAGCACATTAATTATGATAAAAGCAATATCTACTTCTTCCACACTACTGTCAATCTTTAAGATAAAATTTGAAGGATTCTGGGTTGTCAAATGGCCTCCCTCCCAGGTATTTACCTTGGGTTACCTCTAAATGTCAAGGATGTCTCCAACTCCTTTTGGATGACCATCCTTGAAATATTGCAGAGAAAGTTGGTTGGGTGGAAGGGAAGGCTCCTCAGTAGTGCAGGGAAGCTTCAACTATTGGCCTTTGCCCTGCAGGGTATCCTTGTCTACTTCCTTTCCCTCTTCAAAATTTCTATTGCCATGGCTGACAAACTAGAAAATATCCAAAGAACTTTCCTTTGGACTGGCATGGAGGAAAAATAAAGGCTTGCTCTTGTGGGTTGGGATAAAGTCTGCTACCCAAAATGGATGGGGGGTTTAGGTATTCATGAAATTACCCATTTCAATAAGGCTCTCATGTCCAAAATGGCCTGGAAGCTACTTCACAAGGAATTAGATTGGGGAAAAATTACGAGGGCCAAATACCTTGGAAATGACAGTTTTATCTATGTTTTAAGTGAAGATGGGCTCCCCTGAGGGTCTAAAATTTGGAATAACATTATCAGCTATAAGGGCACCATCTCCCAGGGTATGAATGGCTTATTGGTAATGGTAGAAATATTCTCTTCTAGGAGGATTGTTGGCTTGGGGAAAAACCCCTCATTGCCTCACCTTCTCTTAGAAGGATTAAGAATATCACTAGAAGATTCTTTGGGGAAAGAGTATCTGACTTCTTCCTCAACAACACCCAAAAGACTATGGAAGACTATTGTCTGGATCAACCTCTTTTGCTTCCTATTGCTAATGAGTTACAGAAGCTTCTAGCTGGGACCCGCCTCCCTCTCTTTCCTAGGGAGGACAAATTTATTTGGAAATGGGACCCCTCCGGGGATTTTTCTGTCAAGACTGCTTACAACAACTTGTTGTGGGAACCTATCTCGCCTGTTAATTGGAAAGAGATTTGGAATCCTCAACTCATCCCTAAGGTCAATTTCTTCTGGTGGATTGTTCTGCACAACAAAATTTTGACTTAGGACAACTTGGCCAAAAGAGGATTTCATTTCCCCAACAGATGTGTCCTTTGTAAAATTGATGTTGAAAGCTGCCCCCATCTTTTCCTTCACTATTCCTTTGCCAAAAACCTTTGGGGGATGGTCTATCACAAGCTTAACATTTCCTGGACCATGAATGAAAATATGTTGCAGCTGATGCTTAAGTTTGGGGGCCCCTCCTCCAACCCTATGGTCCGCCAAATTTGGAGGCAAATTCTCCCTCACCTCTGCTACAGTATCTGGAAGGAAAGGAATAACAGGATTTTTAGGGAAAAGGTGGGCTCACTAGATTCTGTCTTTGTTGATTTTCTTAAACTCATCCTGCAGAACATTCTGTCACTAGGATCAAAATTCCCCCCAATTCTCCCTCAAAATAATATCGGGAGATTGCTAGTAGCTAGAACCTTTGTAGCTCCTTTGCTCACTTTGATGGCTCTAAATGTCTCCTAAGGCAGAATACCATTTGGTTCCCCCCTTTTCCTGGCTAGTTCAAACTCAACTTTGATGGGGCATCTCATTTGGGCCTTGCAGTTGGGGCAGTGTTATCAAAACTCACAATGGGACCCTGGTTGCTGCCTATGCAGGGAACCTAAATGGCTACTCTAGCAATCAAGTGGAAGCTATGGCCTTGGCTTGGGGAATATGGTTGTCCCTCTACATGGGCATAACAAATCTTGACATTGAAGGGGACTCTAAGCTCATTGTGGATGTTGTCAAAGGGCGGAACGAACTTAACTGGACTATTGAAAGTATCATCAGGGATATTCTTAGGCTTATTGTTGGGCTTGACTCTTTCTATATCATGCATGTGTATAGGGAAGGCAATGGGGTTGTTGATGCTCTGGCAGCCCTTGGATTATTGAACACTATCCTAAGATGTTGGAGGAACCACAATTCCTTGCCTCCTCATGTTAACTCCCTCCTGAAGGGTGAAGTTACCAAAATTAACTCCTATGATAATGCTCTTGTTTAGCCTAATCTGGTACTCCCTCTTGATGCTTTGAAGCCTTGAGAAGATTTATTTTTTGAATTTGAATATGGGGAATATGTTGATGACTACCACCAACTTTTGGATGAGATGGATTAATCAACAGGGGAATATGTCGAGTACTGTCAACATGTCCACCAAAGGGGACATGTGTGTGGAAATCATTTTTGGGTACAAATTTTGCAGTCACCTCCTCATGATGATCTGGAAGGGTGGTGAAATGTCTGGATGCTAGCCTTGCTGGATTGTTCTCAAGGCTAGCCATATGAAAATGCCACGTACCACTGGTATCATTAATTGAACTAGCTTCGATTACTTGATAATTTCCTATGTGCCTAAGGTCCTATTTTTTGTTATGATTAATGACTCTCACAAATTTCCTATTTCTAAGGTCATTAATGACAATAATTCTTCTTTTTGGTGCCTTGTTAGTCACCTCAAGCTTAATTTATCTGACCCCTATGAAATTGTTAACTATATTTTCTCTAAAAGCTGCATCCTTAACATTCTCTATGTGGCTTTTCTTATGTCCTCTACTAAGCAAGAGCTCTCGGACTTGGCCATGGGGTGTGACAGAGTGCGTTACGAACCTGATAATCCTAATGATTTTAAGAAGGATGCCCTAGTCTATAATTACTATGTGGAAGGGGGGGTTGCTGATTTCATGGAGCGCCTTACTAGCCATGATGAGCAGCTCTTGAGGTCTAGTTTGCGACCTCTTGGTCTAGCAGAAGGGTCACGATTGGGGGTGTCTCTTTTGAGGTTTCAAAGGATTCTATTTCTCAAGCAACAAGTCTCTCACTGGAAGGGGAAAAATGGAAGAGGACCAGCCGTGTGTCTAATAGTGAAGGTTTTAAACACTTCTTTAGAAACAAGGAGGAGCCGGTGAAATTGTAGGGTGGTTTTTCCCGTGAAGAGCTGAAGCACCCCTGGAATGAAATTTGTTTGTTAATCATGAAATACTTTACGCTAGAAGACCACTTCAAGGTATTTTATTACTACAACATCCCTTTTCTCAATCACTTATGCAATAATGACCTACTTTGTTTACCTTTTTTCTTATTGCATTCTCTGGAAGCTTCTATTAAAGAATCCCTAGACCCCAAGAATGGGGATAAGCCACCAATTCCGCTTCACCAAGGCCTTATTTATTGGCTCTATGATTACCATAAGTCTCTTTGCCCTCGTAGAAACTTAATGTTGGTTCATCCCTCTGCTTCAGCTTTGAACTCTTTCACGACCTTCTCTTTTGGCTTGGATTTTCCTAGGTTTCTCCAATTTGCGCAGAATGCCCTTGTGGCCGCCCAACTTCCCCACTCAGTTTCTATCACTAAAAATTACCCACTCTGTGCCCCCTCCCTCCACTGGCAAGGAGAAGTTTCTTACCCCCCCAAGGGAAAAGGGAAATCTCTGGTGAAGTGCAAAAGAATTTCCATTGATGATGACTCTTCATCGGATGATTGGAGGAGGAAAACCCCTCTCCAAACATGGAAGGAAGGAGGAGGTCCTACAGACTTGTGTCTAAGCTAAGGGATCCTCAGTGAAAAAAGTGAAAACACAACATGTCTATGACGCTAAAGAGGATTATATTGATGAAAAGGAGGGGGAAGATCTTGAGGATGTGGACACTTCTAGGCCCCCTATGGATGTTGGAAATGCTAAGCTGGAAGGGAAACTTGCGGGCCCTATCAACTTGGTGGACCCGGAGGAGGTCATGAAAATGGTGGCCCTAGAGGATATGGGAACCCAGGTAGTTAGTGCCCCTGCTGAGGATGTGGCAAAGATGGTCAAAATTACCAAGGAGGACAGAGTGGACTTGGAAGCGGAGACGGTGCACAATCAAGAGCAGGAACAGAGACGGCAGTGTTGCTGATACTGAATTCCCACAAGGGATCCCTACCATGGAGCAAATCCAGAGTATCAACACAGAGGTCAAGATGATCCTAAACTAGATTGAAAGCCTGGTGTCACTTCTGGGTGTGAAGGCCATCATTGATGAGGTTAAAGAGCTAAAATGAAGGATGGACGTCCGTGATACTCAGATTATCAGTGTTAACAATTTTTGCCTGCAGGTTCTTCACTATTCGGCTCTGACTCTCTCCCTCCTGAGAGAGCGTACTGCGGACAATGATTCTAATAAGGAGGAGGCCAAGGAATTATATAAGTTCCTCTTTAATGAATGGAACAGGGTCAAAGATATGACATGGGTTCGCAAGTAGACCCCTTAGGTCTTTTTGTGTTGGTTTTGGTTGAGGTTGGTGTCCCTTGTTTTGTTGGTTCGAACTCTTGGTGTTTTTTGGTTCTAAAAGACTTTGGCTTTTAACTGTTTTTGTGTTGTTATAGTGTTTTAATGGTGTTGTCGATAGTTCATGCGATGTAAAGGGTCAGTTCCCTAGTTCTCACTACTTTTTTAATAAAAAACAATGTCACATAGTGAGGAGCAACATAATAGGAACTTGAATGTTATTTGAAATGATTATGAGAAATATGTCATTCATTGTTAGATGTTATTTTTATGACACCTATATCAATATAATGTTGTTGTTTTGTTTTCAAATATTGACACTCATTAGTAGAATGGTCATGAATTTGATGATACTTGCAAAAAGAAGAACTTTTAAGATGTTGTCTACGTTTCCTTCTTTGTTTAGGCCAAAGAAGAGAGATTAAATTGGCATGGAGAAGACCAGACAAAATATTTTCTTTCTTTATACCATATTGGATTGAGAAGATGTGGATTCACTAGATAATAGAGGGGGGGATGTTGGTAAAGGAAGAGGTTGGAAATCTAGGTTTTCACTAGAAAAGTATGATTTCTCATGACTTTCAAGACTTTGTTGCACACATCCTAGAACTTGTCCATTGTATTCATGTGTAGGATCAAGAGAGGGTTTACTCTTACATGGAATTGGATTGAAGTTTAAAGAGGCCCAATCAATTTCTAGACATGTGTTTGGATAACAATTTTGATTATCAAATTCAAGCATCTTAGATTTTCTAAAAAAAGAAGGTGTGAAATCTAAGGACCCCCAATCATCCTCAAAGTGTTCTTCTTTAAGAACTTATTTAGTAGGAGATGGTGTACTTGTCTGAATTAGAGAGAGGATAGTAGGAACTAACAAAGCATATTGTGCTTCAATTCGTATGTTTTCATCAATTTCCAAAGCAAACACTTCATTATTATATGTGTAAGGCATTGCATGATAATCAGGAATATTTTTTGGTTTCTCATTGTAGGCATCTAAAATTGTCCTGTCTAATTAAATAAATATTTTTATTTATTTAATTATTTTAGCCTAATTCTTCTACTAATTCTTCTATTAATTAAATGAATCTTTTTTTATTTAATTAATTCATTTATCCTCTTCTAGCCTTATTTCTGATTTAAATAAATACATTTATTTATTTAAATTATCCTTTTTCTCTTAAATTAAATAAATACTTTTATTTATTTAATTATCCCACTTCTTTTGTTAATTAAATAAATCTTTATTTAATTAATTAATTCATTAACCTTTTCTACCTATGACACATGTCATTCATCTCTTAATTCCTACACTACCTACCCTATTATTATTTTCTTATTTTCTCTACCTACCCTCTAACCATAGCCGACCATTTATCTTTTACACCTCTTAATTTTATCCCTCCATTTCTTATAGTGTCTTCTATATAAGGAGATGCTTCCTTCATTATCAACCCTAATCAAGCCTTCTAGCATTCGAACTTTCATATGCGATCAAGTCTACTCACAACCACATTTCTGTTCTTTGTTGAGCTCTTGTGCACACATAAAATCTGAGAGCAAATATATCAAGCAAGATCAATAGAGATAGGAAGAATGGAGATTGAAATCCTATTAGACATGTGATGGTATCATCTTTGTGATTTTATTTGGTTTATATTGTCTTAGGTAATCTTCATATGTTATTCTAGATACTTAAAAATAATTATTTTAATTATTTTTAATTCCTCACATAATTAATTAATTAATTATGTTAATTCAAATTCCTCTCAATATTAATTAAATATAATTAATATTGTCACTATAGCATGTAATTGATTTATTTAATAAATCAATCCCTTTCTATATTCTTCTAAAAATCAAATCCTCACAAATCTTCCTCTTAGCTAATTAATTTCAATTAATTAGTTAACCTACATGATTCCTACAAATCATCATAAATTCTTCTAGAAACTCCCTAAACTCACTTAACATTATTCTTCTAATTTTTTATTCCCTCCACTCATTCTCTCTCCTAGTCAAATTCTCCTACAAATATTAATCCCACCTAACATTTCCTCTAATCCCCTCCTAATGAGTCATTAATGGTTAATCATCATGATTAGTCACAAAGTCAACTCTTTGTCTTTTTCATCTAGCCACTAGCTTTAAATGCTATTTTCCTAGGTGAATGTAAGATTTTCAAAATCACACATTCCTCTAGGCATCCCCTCTCCCAAGGAATTTTTAATTCTTTTTTATTCCTCCAATCCCCATGATATCTTTTTTTGCAGAATTTTTAATTCCTCCAATGCATCTTGTGGAGTGTGGAGATACGAAATACCTTTAAGGCATTTTTCTTGGTCTCCACACCCTCTCTTGGACCTTGTGTGAGCTCACAAGTAAATCTTAGCCCTTCATCTCGAATTCATCCTAGCCATTCATTTTCCTCTCCTCTTCCTATAAAATAGGGCTCCATCCCTTCATTCAAAACATCTTGAAATCCAGTAAGTTTATGCTGCCCTTTTGAGCCCTGGAAATCATCTTGGCAACTTGATCATCTCATCCTTATCATTTTTCAAATCCATTCCATTTGTGCACAACATTGGAGAGCCATCCACATACAACAATCAAAGGAGCACATCAAGTGAAGCATTATCAAGGGGCGCCTTCACTTCATCAAGCTCAATCCGAAGGAGAAGGTAAAATAGCAAGGTGAAATGGTCTTTTAATGATATTTTAGCATTCTGCATGTTTATTTCATTATGTTTTGATCATTTGACCTTCAAATCTATTTTCCCCTCTTCATTTTGGCACGCCCGATGGGACCCACGTCCCTAAGAACTAATATTTTTTTTTAGGTTTTTGTGAGTTGTGAGACGCAGGTTCCAGAATAGTGCGACTACAGAAATAAATAAATAAATAAAAATTTGCAGGTTCTAGAATAGCAGCTCTGTATTTCTGCGCAACAACTTCTTTTCTGTTTCTGTTTCATTTTTGTTTCTGTTCTTTTTCTGTTTCAGTTTCAGTTTCAGTTTCAGCACGATAGCTCTACGATTAGCGCGAGCGTTTTTGTGGGAATTTGAATTCTTGTTATCTGATCTGTTATTTGCTCTGTTATATGCTCTGTTTAATTATAATATGTGTGAAAGTAGGAGAGTATGCTCTTGTCTATATAGACAATCAGAAATCTAGACCTTTCACTTTTCTATTCTGTTTAGCGCGACTGTATGCTCTGACCGCAGAAAAGTGTGAAAATAGGAGAGTATGCTCTTGTCTATCTAGACAATCAGAAATCCGGACCTTTGACACTTTTCTATCTGTTTAGTGCTACTGTTTGCTTTATTAATCTATCTGAAATTTTAAGACATTAATTGTAGTCTGCATTTTCTTTTTTTTTCATTTCTTGTTATCTGCTCTGTTTAAAGATAATCTGTCTGACCGCAGGAAAATGTGAAAATAGGAGATTATGCTCGTCTATCTAGACAATCAGAAATTCGGACCTTTGACATTTTTTTTTATTCTGTTAAATTTAGGGTTTCTGCTCTGTTAAATCTAGGGTTTCTGTCTGCTCTGTTAAATCTAAGGTTTAAAAAAAAAAAAATCTATTTTTTCGCCATATCTTCTTTATCTCGACTCCATTTTCCTCCAAATTTCACCAGATTCTCCGCATTGCCATTTTCCACATTTCCTTCCTTGGAGGCCTTATCCCAAAAATCCACTTTTTGAAGCCCAAAATCTCATATTTCTCTATTTTTAGGGTTTGTCATAACTCCTTCACCTTTTATCCAATCACCTCCAAATTTTTCTCATATTATCCATCTCCAACTTTTGCTTCTTTGTCCCTCTTGGACAAATTTTCCCATTCCTTCATCTTTCCTCCAAAATCCCCATTTTTCGCTTGCCTATCCCTTTGAAAGTGGCAAAAACCTAGTCAAACCCCATTTACCCATCAAAGCTTTCTTCAAATCCACATTTGTCATTAGTAAAAAAGTTTTTATTCATTTTTTTCTATTCATTCCCAAAAAATCAAAAAAAATAATATTTTTGTCATTTTGTTGTTTTTTGCAAAACGCTTGTTGAAGACTCTATTTTTCCAAACTACTAATCAAGTTGTTTTGCAGGACGCTTTTTGAAGACTCCATTTTTCAAACTACTAATCAAGTGGTTTCGCAGATTGCCTAGCTGATTCAACCAAATATTGTGCATTTATTTAAATTAGGCACCTAGATATTAATTAAAATGGAATGAACCATTGTCTTATGTGTCTTTAAGAAAAGCGTAAAGGTAGGAAAGTATGCTCTCGTCTTACTAGACGATCAGAAATCCAGACCCTCCAACCTTTTCTTGTTTGATTGTGTGTTTACCTCTAGTGGGCCTGCCCTCCCAACTTGCTTTTTGAGAAGGTAAGAGGGGAACGACCCAAGTGAGTACACCCGGACCTGGGGTTCCCAACTCACTATAATTAAAAAGGCCATTGACTACGAAATGGTTAATGGTTGGGGCTATATGAGAGTTCACTCTCACATTGGGTGCTTAGTAGGATCCTAGAGATCTCAATCACACTTGTGTGACTACTAAGTTCTTAATGCTTTGTTGGGTTATAGGTCTCGATTGCGCTTGTGCAACTTCGAAGGGTGGATCCTAATGGGAAGACTTACTAAACACCTTGTTCATAGTGGCCAAAAACCTTCTAGTCATTGGTGCAGAAGGTCGGACCTCTGAAGCGGCCCATAGTCTTACGGCCCTTAGTAGAGACACAAAGTTCGCCATGAGGATTTTTCATGGGAATTGATGCTTGGCTACCCCGAGAAGTGAGTCTCGTGGAGGGGAGCCAGTGGGGTCAAGCATCTAATTGTTCGCTCTGGGTAAGCATAGATGGGAAACCAATTGGGATTCAATGACTATTGTCTTTGCCAACCTTAAGAATTTTGTATATGAGCATGAGTGTCTTTGATATAATATGCATTTGATCACTGTGTTTACATTGTTTGATACATACTTGCCAAGAGTAGACTAAAAACACATCACTATCCCCAAACACTTTGCAAAGACATTTGTCAAGACACAAACAATTGTCCAATTCATTACCCACACAAAGTCCAAAATTGTGTCAAAACTCTGTTCGCCCCATTTTTCATAAGCCCAAGAGAGAAGCTAAGAGTTTATCCTCTACGTCAACATTCAAGTTTATCCTTTGAAACACCTATTATCATCCAAATCAGGGTGGTCATATCCATTCATACAACTTGCCCTTCCAATCGATCCTCCATTAAGTCGTATTCATGTCAAAGACAACCTAGTTATCAGGTTTCTTCTAAACCATCACTACCATACCTTCTTCATCAGTCATCCTCAAATTTCTTAAATCCTTTCATCCTCAATTTTCTTAAATCCTTTCATCACAAATTTCTTGAATCCTTTCATCAGGAATTTCTTAAGTCCTTTCATCACATTTTTCCTAAGTCTTTTCATCACAAATATCGTGTATGGTCGCAACTCAATCCCAAAAGAAAAAGATGGCCGAACAACAATATGGCATGCCACACATTGATGTAATTATATGAAGATCCCATGCAAGATCATACACAAAGTGGGCAACCTAGCGATCAAGATCAAAGTCAAAATCTTGACATGGTTAACCAAGATGAACTTTGTCTGGAAGTGCAAACTTTCCTAGCGGATTCTTATAACCAAGAGATGATGGAAAAGTTTATTAAACACAATCCTACTGCACTTCTGAAAACTCTCCTTGAACATGGAGCTCAACTTCTGCCTGAATTTAATAGATCCACTCTCACCCAACAACCACAAGGAGACTTCGCTCCCACACAAAGTGCTGCACCTGCTATTCAAACTCAATCAATTGCAGCCCCATCAATCATCCAAGCTCAATCAATACCACCCGCAGTACCTCCCACCATGGTCTCCATCCCACCTTCTTCCTCCTTACCATCCATACCACTATCAAATTTGATCTCATCCATTCTCCAACAAACTTCTATACCACCTCCTTCTATTCAACCACAAATTTCTATTCTACCAACTTCCCTTCCTCCCAACAATGTCGCAAATTTTATCCGGGCCGTATTCAATCCCATCACAACCATTTGCAGACCACAACCAACTATCACTCAAACCCTAGCGACATCGGTCATCACATCCCACGTTCCCACCTCCTCATCATATCAATATATTGGTGGTGGTGCACCTTCTTTGGTTCATCCAATTCTTGGGGCAAATACAATTCATCAATATCAAAGTCCACAACAAGACCTCATCAAGGAAATTCAAGACATGAAGAATATCATCAAGGACATGAAACAAAGGACTAATAAAAGGAAAACTTACTCGTTCGAAGAGTTTTTCCCTTGTCCTTACAACCTGTCTATATCAGTTGCACCATATCCCCCAGGATTTGAGATCCCTAAATTCACCAAGTATGAAGGCAAAGGAGATCCCTGCGACCATGTCCGAGAATTCCACATCTTATGCCAAGAAGTCTCCTATAGTGACCTTTATCTTCATAGACTCTTTCCCAAAAGTCTCACGGGAGACGCCTTGGCATGGTTCTCATCTTTACCATGAGGTTCCATTGTCTCTTTTTCCAGACTTGGCAGAAATTTGTGGCCCACTATGCATACAACATGGGTAATGATGTTTCTATGATGGACTTATGTAATACAAAACAAAGGCTCGGAGAAACCTTCGCCAATTTCCTACAAAGATGGCGACATCTTATCAAGAAATTTCAGTGGGACATGCCAGAACAACATCAAATTGGGCTATTCCAAAAGAACTTGGTGCCTGAACTTTCAAGACCTTTAATATCTCAATTTATCAAATCCTTCCAAAAATTGACAGATAAGGGCCTCACCCACGAATGTGTCTTGTTGAAGGAAGGAACCTTGAAACATTACCAGAAATCAACACAAAGTTCTTCCTCTTATTATAGCGACAAGCCAAAATTCTGGTCCAAAAACAAAAATGTGGTCAATGATGGTATAACTGATGCAAAGCGGGTCCAAACCGTGGTTGCTCCCCCAAAATCCACCACCAATAATCATCAATTCAATAATTGAGACAATCCAAATCAATCCAAAAAACCTCACAACAATGTCTCAATCCAAGGACGACCACCGTGATCGAATAACAGGACTCCAAGAGATTTCACTCCTCTGGCTGAGCCTATTGAAGTGGTGTTTCAAAAAATTGTCCAAGCAGGTGTAGTGGTTTTTCCAATCACTCGCCCATTTGACCCCAATCAACCTAAACCGAGATGGTATAATGAAAGTGAGTATTGTGAATACCATTGTATCAAAGGACATGATACACGAAAGTGTATGAAACTAAAGATCTACATACAAGATTTCATTGATAGAGGTGAGATTGAAGTAGCAAATGCAAAACCTGGTAATAACAATGACAAACTCAAAATGTACCAGGAACCTTTCCCGAAGCATGATAAAAGAAAAGGCTCATCATCTAACACAATGGGTTATGACTACTCTAATCATGTAACCGGTTTTGATTTTTTGGTAGGTCACATTGAACCTGCAGATAATAATGTCAATGCCATAACTATCCAAGGAGTTAATCCTCCTTCTTCCCAAAGCAGACCAAATCTTGCTAGGATAGTCATTCAAGGTGCCACACCTTCCACCTCCCATTTCCAGAATGACTGCAATGCAACTACACACCAAGGAAGAGTCACCATCCAAGGAGTTCCTCCCCCACCAAACCCCCCACCCATGTCTTCCACCCGCCAATATGACCTCCTTGATCAACTTGGGAAGACACCTGCACAGATCTCCATTTTGGAACTTCTTAAGACCTCCTCAGTCCATACAGAAATTTTGGAACAAGCCCTTCTCCAATCATGCGTTCCAGATAACATCAATGCCACCCAATTCCAAGCCCTCATTGGAAACTTTGCTGCCCAGCAGCACATTGTATTTAACTCCAAAGATGTTCCCGCAGATGAAGACCATAACAAACCTTTGCACATCGAAGCTCTCATCCACAAGCACAAGGTCAAACGTATCCTGATAGATGGTGGATCCGGGCTTAATCTGTGCACATACAAATTAATTAAACAATTGGGACTTTTTGAGGATCTGATAGACACATCAGGAAGGATAACAATAAAGGCATATGATGATGCAGAAACAATTTCAAAGGGCGTGGTCACCTTACCTCTTCAAGTGGGCCCCATTACAATTAAAACCCCTTGCCAAGTACTAGATCTTGACCTCCCCTACAACATTCTCCTTGGGAGGCCATGGATTCATTCCTTGCAAGTCGTACCCTCCACCTATCACCAATGCATCAAATTCCCCTATAATGGAAGAGTGATCACTATCAAAGGTGATCCCCAACCTTTTCAATATTGCAAACTATTAGAGGGGAAGCATCTGTATCATTGCCCACTAAATAGACCCTCGCCAATGCCTCCATCTGACACATCAAATGTTGCCTCCACATCATCCCAACCAGATAATCAAATCAAGATCTTGGACAATGGTTGTGGAGAATACAAATTGGAGGACATCTTATTAATAGGCAACCTCCCTCTCTCTCCTAAGTCATTTGGCAAACCAAAAGAGATAAAAAAGGACCCAAAACTAGTCATGCAATGCCAAAACACCACCTTCCAGCAATGGGGCCCACTTGATAATGAGAGCCTCGAAGCAGATATCTCTTCATGGCTGTACTGGGAAGAAGATGAAGATCCAACAAGAATATCCAAAGAAATGTACCCAAAAGCATCTACCATAGTTGAAAAAATGGGTTACAAAGGACACGGCCTAGGACCAGAAGAAAAAGGAAGAAAAACACCCATAAATCCTATCTCCTACAGATACAACAGAGGCTTGGGGTACACCTCGGTGCCTAAGATTACTATTGCTGGTGCCCCTTCTAGTCCTTCTTCGGATATCGAAAGCGCTGACAAAGAGGAATTCCACGAAATGCCTTATGAATATGAGAAAGATATCTCCTTGGACGCTTACATCAATACCATCACCCCCATAACCCCTCCCACTTCACATGAGCTACATCTTGTCCATCCTGAACTCATTGACTGGGGCCAATGAGACAAACCCACTTTAGATATCTGTGTCGACGATAATGCTCTCATTGCTCTCCTAACAGCGCAAAATATGGAAGATTGTAGCAGAATCGAGGGTATTCAACTACACAAAAAGGGATAGTTTGGTAGTCAAGTCAATTCCCTTAGCCATAAAAAAGATAATAAAAGAAAAAGATATGATTCCCTAGGTGAAAACCTCCCTGAGGTACCTTTCGATGAACAAGAAATAAAAACAAAGGGCATATCTAAAAGTGAAAACCTGGAAAAGGCACTTGACGATGAGGGATTTGACCTCCCTACCATTGGTTACCTTCCACAGGACAAATCAAATTTGTTGATAGAAGAAATAGACAGCATCAACATGGGCATCGAGGTCATTCCGAAAAATGTGCTCATTGCTAAATCCCTCACAGAAATCGAGAAACAAGACTTCATCAACTTCCTTACAGAGGTAAAAATCAATTTTGCATGGTCCTATTCTGATATGCCAGGGTTGGACCCTACCTTGGTGGTTCACAATCTTACCATTCGCCCAGATGTAAAACCTGTAAAACAAAAATTGCGCAAAATGCACCCACATATTGCACTCTTAGTCAAGGCGGAACTCCAAAAGTTGTTAGACGCAGAATTTATCAAACCAATAGATTATGCCGACTGGGTCTCCAACATTGTACCTATCGGCAAACCTGCTGGGGGCATCCGCATCTGCACAGATTTTCGAGATCTAAATATAGCTTGTCCTAAAGATGATTTCCCGCTCCCTAATATAGACATGATTTTGGACCTTATAGCAGGACATGAAATGTTATCGCTAATGGATGGGTTTTCTAGATACAACCAAATCAGGATAGCAGATGAGGATCAGCATAAAACTACATTCACAACACCATGGGGTACTTTTTGTTATCGGGTCATGCCTTTTGGTCTCAAAAATGCTGGAGCTACATATCAACATGCAATGACAACAATTTTTCATGACCTCTTACACAAAATTATGGAGGACTACGTGGATGATCTGCTAGGAAAATCCAAGACAAGACAAGAACACATCCCCATTCTAAAACAGATCTTCAAAAGATTGGAAAAATACAAGCTACGCCTAAATCCCAAAAAGTGTGTGTTTGGCATCACATCGGGAAAACTACTGGGATTCATTGTTTCCCGTAGAGGCATCGAGGTTGATCCCGCAAAGGTAAAAGCTATTATGAAAATGACTCCGCCAAAAACTCTCAGACAACCATGCAGTCTCCAGGGAAAACTCCAGTCTGTCAGGCGTTTCATTTTACAGCTAGCAGACAAGTGCCATCCATTTGCACACCTGTTGTGTAAAGACACAAAATTTAAATGGGATTGCCTATGTCAAAAGGCCTTTGAGAAATTAAAAGAATATCTAGCATCACCTCTCGTATTGATGCCTCCTGCTCCTAGAAAACCACTTATTTTGTATATATGTGCTACTGCAGTGGCATTGGGGGCATTATTGGCGCAAATAGATGATCAAGGGAAGGAACACACCATTTACTACATCAGTTGGACGTTGGTAGGATATGAACTCAATTACACCCCCATTGAAAGAGCATGTTTGACATTAGTGTTTAGCACACAAAAACTATGACACTATATGCTAAATAATAAGACAAAATTAATTACTAAAATTGATCCACTTAAATATCTCTTGTCCAAAGTTGCTCTCACTGGCAGAACTGCCAAATGGGTCATGCTCTTAAGCAAGTTTGACATTTAATATGTGGACAGAAAGGCAATCAAGGGACAAGTCATTGCAGATCAATTGGCTGAAGCTCCACTTCCAGGCGACCATCCTCTTCTCACAGAATTACCAGATGAGTTCATTATGACTGTTACCACATCCTCCACATGGAAATTGTATTTTGATGGCTCCTACACTCAAAATGGATTGAGGGCAGGAATATTATTGGTCACACCTCAAGGAGATGGCATCCCCAAATCATACAAGATAGCCTTTGCATGTACCAATAACATAGCAGAATACGAGGCCCTCATCACAGGTTTACGCTTGGCTATCCACTGGAAAATAAAGGAATTACAAGTCTATGGTGATTCCCAACTCATCATAAAACAAGTCAATGATGAATACCAGACAAAAGATGATAAACTCCTTCCCTACCATACCATGGTTGAAGATCTTAAGCAACATTTCACGACAATCAAGTTTGACCAAATCCCACGAATAAACAACAGGGCTGCAGATGCAATGGCCACCATTGGCTCCCTCCTTCAAATGTCAGCACATAGTCAGAAGTGCGAGTTCTTGGTCGAGCAATTGTTTATACTGGCATACGACCTACCAGAGTCTGAAATGGTGTGTGTTCTCGTTGGTCCTGAGTCCCCTTGGTACCAAGAAACATTCAGTTTCCTCAAAGACAACACCATTCCCCCACACCTCACCAAAACCCAACAGAAAACCTTCATCTGTCGATGTGCCTGTTACACCATCCTTGCAGACACCTTGTTCAGAAGGCATTTTGATGGTTCCCTCCTAAGGTGTTTAGATAAACAAGAAGCAGAATGGGCATTACGTGAAGTACACGAGGGTATCTGTGGGGCACACTCAAGTGGACTCACATTGGCTAAAAAAAATTTGAGAACAAGATACTATTGGCCTAAAATGAAAGAAAATGCATACAATTATGTGAAGAAATGCATCCTTTGCCAGCAGCATGGCGACAAGATTCATGCATCGTCACAAGAATTGCAGCCATTCATTACACCATGGCCCTTCTCGCAATGGGGGATCGATCTCATTGGGAAAATCCACCTTTCATCTTCCAACGGACATAAATTCATTATCACCGCCACCGAATACTTCACCAAGTGGGTAGAGGCTATCCCTCTTACTTTCACCATCGGCAAGCAAATATTCAAATTCATCCTGAACTACCTAATCTGCCGATATGGCATCCCAAAAGTTATCATCATAGATAATGGTAAATAATTTAAGAACCAGGATGTCAAAGAACTCTGCCAAAAATTTAACATCCAACACCGCTTCTCCACTCCATATTACCCCCAAGGCAATGGCCAAGCTGAGGCTTCTAATAAAACCCTAATAAAAATCCTCAAAAAGACAGTCAATGAAGCAGGCCGTGATTGGCACCTCCAAATCCATCCTGCATTGTGGGCCTACCACACCTCCATCCACACCCCCACAGGTGCCACTCCTTATTCCCTAGTATTTGGTTCTGAAGCCATCCTTCTCCTTGAGATCGAGATCCCCTCTCTAAGGGTATCGCTACAAAACATCCTACTAGAGGAAGAATACAGAATTGTCTGCTTACAAGAGCTAGAATTGTTAGATGAAAGGCGCCTCAAGGCCTTGAATCATCTTCGGGTATATCAAAACCATCTGTGCATGAGTTATCATAAAAAAGTCAAAACTCGAGAATTCCAAGTTGGTGATCTTGTCCTCATGGAAAATCAGAAAAATCTACAAGAAAGAGAAAAGAAAGGCAAGTTCGAGCCTAATTGGCTTGGACCATATGTAATCACAGCAAAATATGGATCAGGAGCTTATCAGTTGGCTACTTCTGAAGGTGGTTCTTTGGATGATCCAATGAATATCATGCACCTCAAAAGAT
Organism: Cryptomeria japonica; assembly: GCF_030272615.1. Lineage (NCBI taxonomy): Eukaryota > Viridiplantae > Streptophyta > Pinopsida > Cupressales > Cupressaceae > Cryptomeria > Cryptomeria japonica. The sequence continues at coordinate 349,885,077 of NC_081410.1, forward strand.
TTTATGCTTAGTCCTCAGAAAGTCTTAAATTGTAAAAAAAAAAAAAAAAATCAAGAAAAATTATTAAAAAAATGAGAAAAAGATCCTGAAAAAATCATCACTTTGGTGAAAACCTGGCAAACAGGCACCTTATGACACAAAAAAATTAAAAAATCAAAAAAAGAAAGAAAAAACAATTCGTCCATTAGTGAAAACCACTTGGTGGTGCTATGGACAAGTACCTTGGTGAAAACCTCTGTGCAGACACCAAGGTAAATAACTGGATCCACTGTCTATCATGTTGATACTAAAAATCATCTGCCATCCAGCCCACCCATGCGCAACATTCCTTCTTTTCCACCTCCCAATAAAACATGTGTATGATGATGAAGTCTTCGCCTGAGTCATGAACAAAAAATGTCCCATCGAAACTAAGATTTTATGCCTCCGTGTGTAAGCTTCAAGAAGTCTTGAGAAACAATCCCAAGTCCATCCTAGTTCTACTCTTGGAAAGAGGTATCATGTGGTCACAAGGAAGAAACTTGTTAGATTTTGTTAGATCTTTTCTTATAGGCTTGCATCTTTTGCCCTACGACTGCCACTATTTATGACTACCTGGGTTCTTCCATATCCAAGTACATTATGATAGGTGCATACTGGGGCATATTTCATAGTATGGCATGTTTTGGATCCTTCTTGTATAAATCAGCGACCTGGTACTAGTGTTTATCAACACTTACCTTCTCATGTACAAGAGGTATCGGTTTGTTTGAGGGTTTCCTTGCACAAACCCACAACTCTGTATTAGTGTTTCTTAACACTTGCATTGTTGTGTGCAAGAAATTCCCATTTGTCTACAGAGTCAGTCCACACCCTGCGTTTCTCATGGCATCTTGATTTCTATAATCAATGGTGCAAGTCACTCAAGGCAACATCAAACTAGGTTAGCTCTCCACATTTGTTGTGCACAAAATCTCACCATCATTCCATGAAATCCTAAACTCAATAATCCCATGGAGTTCTCAATTGTCCCCATTTTCCTCCGTGGTCTCACATCTCGTATTCTTCTTTCCAAATACCTCACGACTGCTTCATATTTGTTCCTCATCTATCCCTTCCACCTTAATTTTTCTTCCTCTATTTTTTTTCCTCACATAATCAATTTTGATTTTGATTCATGTCTTATACAAGATATATCCTTCCTAAAACTAGACACTCCGATCATGTCTTATACAGGATGAATCTTTTTTGAAACCAGACATTGTGATCAATCATGTCATATACATGATGAATCCTTCCTGAAACCAAACATTGTGATCTAATCATGTCTTATACAGGATGAATCCTTCCTGAAACCAGACGCTCTTATCATGTCTTATATAGGATGAATCCTTCCTGAAACCAAACGTTGTGATCTGATCATGTCTTATATAGGATGAATCCTTCCTGAAACCAGACGTTGTGATCAGTCATGTCTTATACAGGATGTATCCTTCCTGAAACCAGACACTCTGATCATGTCATATACAGGATGAATCCTTCTTGAAACCAAACGTTGTGATCAATCATGTCTTATACAGAATGAATCCTTCCTGAAACCAGACATTGTGATCAATCATGTCTTATACAGAATGAATCCTTCCTGAAACCAGACGTTGTGATCTTATCATGTCTTATATAGGATGAATCCTTCCTAAAACTAGACGTTGTGATCAGTCATGTCTTATATAGGATGTATCCTTCCTGAAACCAGACACTCCGATCATGTCTTATACAGGATGAATCCTTCCTGAAACCAGACATTGTGATCAGTCATGTCTTGTACAGGATGTATCCTTCCTGAAACCAGACACTCCGATCATGTCTTATACAGGATGAATCCTTCCTGAAACCAGACGTTGTGATCAGTCATGTCTTATACAGGATGTATTCTTCCTGAAACCAAACACTCAGATCATGTCTTATATAGGATGTATCCTTCCTGAAACCAAACACTTAGATAATGTCTTATACAGGATGAATCCTTCCTGAAACTAGATATTGTGATCAATCATGTCTTATATAGGATGAATCCTTCCTAAAACTAGACACTTTGATCATCTTTGTCTTATACAGGATGAATTCTTCTTGAAACCAAGCTGAATCTAGATCTTATCAATCGAATCAAATCAAATCTATCGGGATATCAATTTCGCAAAACTCCAAAGATCAAATACCTCAATTGATCTCCCGAGGGGGCATCACCATACCATAATCTATCAATCAAGAGTCTAGGCATCCTATCAGACCAATATCAGCATCAAAACAAGATTATTCTATGAATCAATTGTTGGCAATATTGCATTATAACAGACAAGGAAAGATTGTTGGCATTTCTTAAGGATATTGAGAAGGTTGTTGATGATTATGGATATAACTGACTAAAGATGTTTTACTATCTTGATATTATTATTTTGTCATTGATGTCAAGAAATTGATTTTCTAATTCAGTATGATGTTGCCATATCTTGAAAAGTATGATATGAAGATTATAAAGATGTCAGTAAAAGACACAAGAAAGAATATGATGAATAAGGTATTCAATGGGCAACTACAACCGAGTCAGGCAATGATGAGATCATGATATTTTAGATTGTTTTAACATCATATATATGTTGTAAATTGTAAAGGTTAATACTATACTATGTTGTCAAGCAAAGAACCTAGTCGATAAACCCTAAGGTTATCACTATCGGTTAATGAAGGCGGAATGTCTACCGAGTGGAGTTTAGTATTCACCGAGTTGTTACCGAGTTGTAACTGAGCTATAACAGAATGCATTAAATGTTTATATGCGGTATTTAATGAAGGAAGCTGATGAGCTGGAGCAGATTAAATGATTGGTAAGCCATGGAAGAAGTTTGTTAACGAATCTAAGGCAATGGAAAGTCGGCATGAAGATCTACAGCTCAGATTGAGCCGCAATACCCTGGCACAAGTTCCAAGACTATTATGCAAGTTCCAAGGCAGGGTAAAACATTTTCAGATCAAAAGATGCATTGAACCTGAACAAGATTGAAGATCTAATGGCTATCATTGATCATGAAAAATGTGATCAAGGAGATTAAGCGGTTACCTAATTATTTATAAATAGGAAACTGTTGATAAACAATGTATGTGGGCAAGTGTATGCACAGGGATGCTACATAGTGATTACCGAGCACAGAAGCTTGAAGACCTGTTAGAATAACAGAGTATAGAAGCCCAGCAGATAGACAAGATTAGTTCTATGTCTAGATTGTATTGAACAAATAAGAATCTGCTTTAGCATTTTAGATGTAAAGTTGCAGATAGATTTTTATTACTGTTATTTTGTGAAAGTAACAGAAAATCTCTTAGCCGAGTGGACTTAACAGTCTTATATGTAAACCCTCTAGCAAGGTGACATTCTGATTGAATGTTTGAAATCCTTTAACAAGGTCACTTCTAACAAAGTGAAGATCCTAACAGATCTGAGGGAAATCCCTTAACCAGGTCACATCTAGCAATGTGTTTGTAATCTTTAACAGGATTTGCTTTTAACCGAGCATACTCTAGAAGAGTATATTTCTTAGTGGGTCCGAAATCCCACAATGGTTTTTCCCTATTTGGGTTTCCACGTTAAATCTGGTGTTATGAGGTTTATATTGTTCATATGCTTTTGAGTTTGCATGTTTAACAGTTTTGGTTATATTACTGATATATATGTAAACGAGGTTGAATCTGATGTTTTTATGGATTATTAAGTTTGTATGATTCACCCCCCACCTCTCATCTTATTGGCTATTGGATCTATATTTATATTAAGTATCAGAACCATCATCAATGTGTCATCACACCTCGCTTCAAAGAGGGGCAAAATGTAGACACTTAAAAATAATTATTTTAATAATTTTTAATTCCTCGCATAGTTAATTAATTAATTATGTTAATTCAAATTCCTCTCAATATTAATTAAATATAATTAATATTGTCACTATAGCATGTGATTGATTTATTTAATAAATCAATCCCTTTCTTTATTCTTCTAAAAAATCAAATCCTCACATATCTTCCTCTTAGCTAATTAATTTCAATTAATTAGTTAACCTACATGATTCCTACAAATCATCTTCTTAATTCTTCTAGAAACTCCCTAAACTCACTTAACATTATTCTTCTAATTTTTTATTCCCTCCACTCATTCTCTCTCCTAGTCAAATTCTCCTACAAATATTAATCCCACCTAACATTTCCTCTAATCCCCCTCCTAATGAGTCGTTAATGGTTAATCATCATGATTAGTCACAAAGTCAACTCTTTGTCTTTTTCATCTAGCCACTAGCTTTAAATGCTCTTTTCCTAGGTGAATGTAAGATTTTTGAAATCACACATTCCTCTAGGCATCCCCTCTCCCAAGGAAATTTTAATTCCTTTTTATTCCTCCAATCCCCATGATATCCTTTTTTGGAGAATTTTTAATTCCTCCAATGCATCTTGTGGAGTGTGGAGATACGAAATGCCTTTAAGGCATATTTTTTGGTCTCCACACCCTCTCTTGGACCTTGTGTGAGCTCACAAGTAAATCTTAGCCCTTCATCTTGAATTCATCCTAGCCATTCATTTTCCTCTCCTCTTCCTATAAAATAGGGCTCCATCCCTTCATTCAAAACATCTTGAAATCCAGTAAGTTTATGCTACCCTTTTGAGCCCAGGAAATCATCTTGGCAACTTGATCATCTCATCCTTATCATTTTTCAAATCCATTCCATTTGTGCACAACATTGGAGAGTCATCCACATCCAGCAATCAAAGGAGCACATCAAGTGGAGCATTATCAAGAGGCGCCTTCACTTCATCAAGCTCAATCCGAAGGAGAAGGTAAAATAGCAAGGTGAAATGGTCTTTTAATGATATTTTAGCATTATGCATGTTTATTTCGTTGTGTTTTGATCATTTGACCTTCAAATCTATTTTCCCCTCTTCAGTTATGGTAGATCTTTGTTGTTGTTAGGCTAGGGTTTTGTGGTTGAATCTATTTAGTTTTTCAATATTGTTATTCCATTTTTACCATAAACATTTTGGAACACCCGGTGGGACACTTGTCCCTTTTGCATTTAACATCTTTTGTTGCAGATTTTGTGTTTTTGAAGTTGTAGATCTGACATTTTTGACAAAATTTCAGCATTTTCATGTCTGCGCATCCTGGAACCGCGTTTTTGCTTTTTTGCCATGTTTGTGACCTCCATAATCTCGTCTGTGTTTAGCATTATTTTATCTTAATTTGTAGATTGCAAGGTTGCGTCTCTATTTTTAAACCGTGTCTGTGCACCTTTTAGACGTGTCTATGTTTGGGAGTAGCGTCTGTGTTATCTAGGCGTGTCTGTGAAGGATTTAGGCGTGTTTGTGATTTTCTGTCGTGTCTGCATTAGGTTTAATCACGTCCGTGTTTCAGGTCTTGCATTTTTCAGTTTTTGATCCAGTTTTGAGGCTTTATTTCGTCATTTGGATTTCAGATCTGGTTTATTTCGGGCTAACACCTCGTGATCTAGCTAACAAAATTTGTGCAGCTTGTCTTAGAAGCGAATCGTCTTATCGAAGGCCCATATTTCACAAAGTCTTTTGGATCTAAAATTTACCTAACTTGTGTGCTTGCAGGAGGGGTATTATTGCAAAACTACTAACAAATCTTTGTTGCAGAACTTTGGCAAGGGTTTTTGATCTTTATTTTGTGCCTTGTTTTCATAGACTAGCAAACACTTCAATTGGTGCACTAAAATTGAACCAGTGTCTTTTGTGTCTTGAGTAATATGCTCTTTTTGTTTAATCTCTAGAGGGCCTGTCTCCCCATGTGGTCATTAGGACTACTAGTGAGGAGAGAACAACCCAAGTGGTAGCGAGGAAAACCCACCTCTTCTGAACCACTATAAATTACTATATCCATGGTGAAAGCCATGGGTAACATGTGCTGATTAGTTCATACCGATACAATTTCTCCCCATAAACTCGTTTGATCAAATTTATTTGATCAATTATAGGGTGTAACCCCTATCGGCTGGGAGCCTTCTGTATTTACAGAGCTGAAAGTGCCACATGTATGGCCACACGAGCGGATGCCCTTACTAGCACCTTTTTTGTTTTAGAAAGCCAAAATCCTTCTAGTTGTTGGGATAGGAGGTTGGACCTCTAGAGCGGCCCACACACATACAGTTCTTAGTAGAGATACAAAGTTTGCCACGGGGAGTTTTCATGGGGACTAATGCTTGGCTACCCTAGAGAAGTGAGTGTCGAGGGTGGAGCCAGTGGGGTCAAGCATCTAAGTATCCACTCTGAATAGCGTAGCCTCGAGGGAAACCTCATGTGGGATCAACAACTATTGTCCTAGCCAACCATAATAATTATGCTTGTCTTCTTTTAAACATTCAAACATTCAAGATCAAACATCAAAACATTGTGTCTTTTGTGTCTTCAAGTGTATGCGAAACATTTTTACATCAAACAACAGACTTTTCTTTGAGTCATTTTGAGTCTAAACACTTACAAACATTGAGTCTTCATCAACATTGTGTCCTCTTGTCATGAAAAATAGTCAAACAAATTCAGATTTGGTCACAACAACAACTTCACAAATTGGAAAAATTGCACTCAATTTCCAGAAACGCGTCCGTGTCTGACAGAAATACGTCTGTGTCATTTAACTGCGTCTGTGAAGTACAGAAACGCATCTGTGTCATCCTAAAGAAAATTACATTCACAAAATCTCATAAATGCATCTGTGTAGTGTTCAACCACGTCTGTGTCATTTAACCACTTCTGTGAAGTATACAGGCACGTCTGTGTTCAGAATTGAAAAAATTTACAGTCCAACAAACAAGAGCAGTCAGTTTCAAACTTATTGAGCTTCCTAGGTTATCTCTCTGGGTTTTCATCTAGAATTTAGCCTATTTCTGGGTCTCACAAAGTCCATCATTTCTTTACACCTTGCATTACATTCACATTTGTCTAAACTTGAGTCAAAAGGTCAATCACTTGTCCTCATCTTACGTTGTCAACACACTACATACAACAACATTTTGCTAAGTGGTCCCTCATCAAGGTCTATCACCTTTGGGTCTCATTTGGTCTTACTTAGAGCCAGGGTCAACTTACCTTATCAAAAGAAAGTGTCATCTCTTTGGAAGCCACACCTACTCTACTACATACATACTTGGTCTTACACTTTGGACATTGCAAGTACACCTCAGATTCATTTACATTCCATCCAACTCTTGGTCCTCCATACTCTTTCCATTTTCATCTAGTTTCAAACATCTTGGTCAAGACCTAGTTCATGGTTGAAACCTATTCCCAAAAATCTAGGAGAGAAGCTAAAGAGGCTCAAGAGTCCACAAACATGAGTGCCTATGAGTATGACAATGATGTCTTTTTCAATTCTAATCATACCACATTACCTGACATGGATGCCTATAGAAACATTCCAAATGTTGAGAACATGGACACTACAAACAACAATGATACACACAATGACAATATGGACAACTTTTCTGTACATTCAGTAGAAGAGGATGACTCCATTATGGATCCCCGTTTTGATTGGTTGAGGAAATAATAAGGAGAGATAGACAATATATCTTACAAATGATGGCACAAAGTGGAGCCAAGATCCCTCATGATTTTGACATGTCTCAAATAATGGAAAATCAACCTTTGCAACAACCTCACCTCAACATGGATCAAAGGAGGCCTAATAGTGGAGGCAATAGAGGACCACATCTTGTGCCTGAATCACCATCATCTTTGTTTCAAAAACCTGAGGTCCCACATACACATGGTCAAGCATATGATACTCACCTTCGCAGACCATTATGGAAGTCTTATGCAGAAAAATATACTCAATCACATGCCAATGCTAAGGACCAACCACCAAAGCAATTGGATATCCAAATGCATGTTCAAAATTTGGACACAAGGAAACCCCGCGTCAAATTTGGGGGCAACACACTAGAACAAACTCATGACATGCTTGTAGAGTATGGTATACATAGACAAAACAAATAATCTATTCCTCATCATGACTCTATGCCAAGTGGTCCATATACGCAGCATCATTATAGACCTCCTCCATATGAATATGTGTATGATCAATACCATCCATATATGCAACATGCTCCTCCTCCACCTGGTGCCTCAGGAATGGGATATGGTCCAAGAAGTTGGTCTCCACCTAAGAGCAATTTGGAACAACAAATTAAGGACTTACAAAAGAAAATGGAGGACATAAATACACCCAAGCATTAAAGATAAGAAAAATTACAAAAGCCCTTACTCATTGGGGATCACAAATCAAGATTTGAAAAGAAAAATCTAAAAGTCAAAAATAAAGAAAAGGCCTTTAGTCCAAATAAAAATCAAAAGCTATTGGACTCTAAAAAAATCAAGGTCAAGGACAAAAACCCTATGAAAGAAAAAGAGCAAGAGATGATCTCCCCTAATATCAAAATAACTGGGGGCAAAATTTTTGAAATTTCAAGTAAAAAAGAATACTTGTTGATCCTAAGTCTCCATCATGCTATCCTACTTTCACTTCTTTTCGCAATCATAAGCCTTCATAACTCATCCACATGTTCCACACATCCATTCCCTTTTGGCGATACATCATGGACCTTTAATGGAGCTTCCTCGAAGGACTTTGTTATCAAGGATGCCCAAACTTCTTTAGGTGACATGCATACGGGCCTATGTAGTCCACACACTAGTAATTCTATCTCAGTTCCTTCATTAAGGAAGACAATCGCTCGAGCTACACATCATTTAGTCAAGGAATGACACAACTACAATCATAAAGTGAAGCCTCGTACATTTGAGGTGGGTGACTTAGTTCTCAAGCAAAATCCTAAAAATCAGCAAGAGATAGAGAAGAAGGGCGAGTTCGAACCAAATTGGCTTGGTCCTTATGTCATCACAGCAGTCTATGGATCAGGTGCATATGAGCTTTCAACACCAGACGGAGAACCTTTGAAAGATCCTATCAACAACATGCACCTTCGCATGTTTTACACATAGCTTTTCAGCATATCCTACTTCAAAAACACAAAAAAAATACAAAAAAATCATAAAAAATAAAAAAATCGTTACTTGGTGAAAATATGGCAAACATGCGCCTTGTGACACAAACAAATTGAAAAAATCAAAAAAAGTAAAGAGAAATAAATTCGTCCAATGGTGAAAACCACTTTGATGGCACCCTAAGCAAGTACCATGGTGAAAACAAGGTTATTGACACCATGTGTAGAGACATTGCTCCTCCCTCCTTTAGGATTCAACCTCATCCTTTCACTTTGCACACACTCACAACCTTTCTGTCCATTATAAATCAGCTCTTATATGTGGCTAAGGCAAATCCTAAGTCTAGTGATGGGTGTGGAACTAAGAGCATCACATGTTCTGAGGAGTACAGTTTCTTCAGTCTATCTGCGCGCAATCCACAATAAAACAACTCTTGCATCACAATCCACAATAAATTTTCGTCTTCTCCACAATAAAGTATCAGTTTCATGGATTCAGTCAGTTTCAGATGAGATGCAGCAGCAACAATGGGCTTTGACAAATCAAATCTTTCAACAGACTCAGACAACATTATGGTTCAGTGGTATCTATCCTTTTGAGAAAGTAAACATTGTGACCATAATCAAATAGACTTATACAAGTGACAAGAGACACTAAACTTGAGGACTATAGTGGATGTTGGTGTCGAGTCTTGGTTTTCTTTTGATTTTATCTTTTGGTGACATGTCTTTTAGCTTTTCCAGGATGTCTTTGACTAGAAAGGCGAGGATGGGGTATTGTCACCTATTTTTCTTTGTTGTCTGTGGATTGTTTCTTAGTAAAGCTATGACTTGTCCAAGGAAATGAGGACACTATGAGTCTAGTGTGAACTGGGGCATTCTTTGTTTGCGACTGTTTGATCTCCATGCAAATAGGTACATTGACTTTCCGAGTCGAACATATACCTCGATTGTCATAACCTATTTTGCCATAATAAAGCTCAATGATGATAATAGCACAAGAAGCTCTTTCACTTCCATATCTTCTATCTTTCATCCCCCTTTCTTGATTGACCTTCATCATCCCTCCTGAGTCCGGGTAGCCCACTATCACATGACTGAGTATAATGACACGCCAAAAATATTTGCATTTCATGTAGTTTGCACCTTCATTAACACATATTCGCATTTCATACATACATACATATAGATATCACAATTACATCGCGTCTTGCACACAACACATGTTATCACATTTTACATTTTCATCATGTAAATAGTTATTGGTATTATCATATTCTTCTGCATTTCATACATTCACATTCACATTTGCATAACATATTAAAAATATAAAAGAACAAAAATATTGCATTTCCTCATGTACATATTTACATCTATATCATAAGCATCACATAGGTACACATGCATATAGCTGCCGTAAAGATGAATCGTCTCACATATATATATATATATATATATATATATATATATATATATATATATATATATATATCTCAAAAATCATAAGTGTCATGATACAATGATGTCAAAATCATATGGCTATACAATCACCTAAAGGTGTCTACATCGTCATACACAATGGTACAAAATTGATACATAGGGAGCCCTCTAAGACTATGATGAACTCCCTCCCTCAGAGCCAGCTGGCCTCAATGGAGTCTAAGCCCTGGAAGGACCCACCTCAGGATCATCTCTCCTACCCCCTCTATTTGGTGGTGGTGGAGGACCCATGACCCCACCGCCATATGCATGTCTCCTGTCTCTCCTTCCAAAGGTCGTAGCAGTCCACGATGGTCTCTGGAAGCTCCTAGCCCATTGATTTGGTGGTACCACTCCATAGTACAGGTCTCGCCAGTAGCCTATCTCCTCCCTTGCACATAGAACATAAGCGTATCTAGCCCCTGTGTCCTATGCTGCCTGCCTCCTTGCCCTCAGTGTTGTCTTAGCCTATGTATAGTGCTGAATAGCCTGATCCCTCTCCCGCTCAGTGTCCCTTAGCTGTCTCCTGAGTTTAGTTGTCTCCCTCTCCAGATCTTGGATCTCATCTGCCTATCCCTGGAAGATCTCCCTCAAGGATAATAGATCATCCTCCTCCTCTCTACCCTCACCCTATCCCTATGGCTACTCTTGTCCCTGTCTCTTCTCTTGTCTAGGAGCCTGTACCTGTCTGGGAACCTGTGCTGCTGGCACCTGTAATGATAATCCACCTCTACCCCTCACTACATGAGCCTGCTGAGCCTATCTCTCCTCTCTGCCCTCTCTCCTCAGAGCCACTCTCCTCTCTGCTACTATGCCCCGCCTCCATCATCGGCCTCTACTTCCGCCATCCCCACTATCATCTCCATCACCTCCATCATCTCCCTCTATCAGCTCCCCTGGATCCGTCAACCATGGAAAGGGATGATCTCCCCAATATGCAGTGTACTTTGCATCCATCCTTGTATTCTCTACATCTGCCCAAATATCCCAAGGCATGGGAACCATCTCTAGCAGCTCTGTCGCTACCTAATCGCACGATAATAATGGCCCTAAATGCACCCGATCCCTCACTATCTGTGCATACATCCCTGAACCCCGTGGCATCCGCTGTATCCTACCAAATTGCCTGCATGCCCTATCTATCAACTGCCTCTCAATCACATATGATGTCCTCCCTATCAGATACCTGCTCTAGAATACATACAAAAACTCCATTGCATTATCCTCCCACTCCTCACAGTCTAAGTAAGGCCTCCATATCACACTGTCTATCTCATCGATAACCCTACGTCAATACTCCAGTCTCCCAATCCATGGTTGTGACGTAATCATATCATATAAATGTACATAGTTGCGCCCATGTCCCCTACCTCTAAAGTGTATTGGACATGTAACCAGTAGGTGCTCATATGCCCATACCTGCAATAGTGTCACTCTGCATCCCAATCCTGTTGATCTGTGATACACAAACTGATGCAACTCATAATACAAGTGTGCCAACAGATACAACCCCCATGCAAACCTGGTGTGCTCTATCACCAATGTCTCCAATGTCCTCCCCCATCCCACAACCAACCCTCGTGTCGCTCTATCTGGACAGAGGAACCCACTGATCACTCCTGCCAGTACCGCTGGTAGTGCCAATCTTGTCTGTCTCATGGTATCCCAAGCCACATGTCTAGCCCTCATCTCCAGTCCTGGATCCTGAAACACTCGTCTCAGCGCATCCCTCTCTCAGTCTCGATCGTAAGAAACCAACTCCCCATCCATTGGTATCCGCAGTATCCTATATACATCCTCCAAGGTAATTGTCATCTCACCCATTGGCAAATGAAACGTGCATGTCTCTGAGTGCCATCTCTCAGCTAATGTAGTCAGCAATCCCACATTCGCCCGAAACTCAGGCACATGCAGAATGCATCACAAGCCCATAGCCTGAACTGCTGCTCTATCCTCGAATGTCAGCTCTGATTGTAAACTCTAAGTCGACGAGAATCTCTCTCGTGACTCTAGCATAGGTAGGTCCTCCTGTAGTCAAGAAAATCAACTGTGTCAATCCTAGTGGCATTCCCTATTGATCACAAAGTGATGCTTTTTATCTTAGTGCTTATATCTATCATATGAAACTCTATCCTAGTGGTACTCCCTGTTCATCACAAAGTGTTGCTTTCTATCCTAGTAGCATTCCCTGTTCATCACAAAGTGTTGCTTTGATCCTATCTTTTAGGGCACCTAATTGAGTGTATCCTCTTGAGTAGTTTATCCAATTGACAATGTATGTTCTATCACAAAATTGTCAATTTCAGCCTAATCCAATTGACACCATATGTTCTATCACAGAATTGTCAATTTCTATGGTACTCCTTGTTCATCACAAAGTGCCTTGCTCTATCCTATCCTAGGGCCTTTGCTTGAGTGTAACCTCTTGAGTAGTTTCCTGATTGGTAATGTATGTTCTATCACAAAATTGCCAATCCTAGCCCTATCTGTTATCCTAGTCTTCCCTAGAGGACCTGCCTGAGTGTATCATCTCAACAGCTTATCCAATTGACAATGTATTTTTATCATAGAACTACTGATTTGACCTTGAAGACATAAATGTGCATTCATGACGCAAACGTGCTTACATACTTCACAAACATGTATGTCCTACATAAACGCGCCTGGAATACACAGATGCGCTCGCATTGAACACATATGCTATTACAATCGTAGACACACCTGGCACCAACGCAGACGTGCCTCGCCTACCCAGACATGCCTCACACCAACGCAGACATGCCTCGCACCAATGCAAACATGCCTTCACGTTTCCCCCCCCCCCACTTGACACTTTTCTAGACCTACCTAAAGCACATTTATTGCACTACCTAGCATGCATTTATGACAATAACTAATGCAACAAGGTACAAGGAGGTTTTGTGGTACTTACTGACTCTCCTGCATCAACTGGCCTCTGATATCGACAAACACGATCAAATCTATGCACCAATGCCATTGCTGCTGACTACTCTCTGCTCTCTCTGCACTCTGATCTCTTGGATGTGTGGATGACAATGAGGATGTTTTCCCTTGTAGTCTATCTTATAGACTACCCTAGCCCTGCTCTCCCGAGTCAGTCTTCTTTATCACGTGACTCTGTCACCCTATCCTATCTTGTCAGTCCTTTCTAGCCTTTCTTTCTTATCGAGAGATTGTCTGCGATCTTTCCAGACATTTTCATCCAATCTCTCGAGGGGGCATATCATTCCCATCTTGGGGCAACTTTGTATCAGTTCATCTCATCTTCTTTGAAACAACGTGACAAGCTGCATTGTCTCAAAGAGGGGCAAAATGTAGACACCTAAAACTGTCCTATCTAATTAAATAAATATTTTTATTTCTTTAATTATTTTAGCCTAATTCTTCTATTAATTAAATGAATCTTTATTTATTTAATTAATTCATTTACCCTCTTCTAGCCTTATTTCTCATTTAAGAATATACATTTATTTATTTAAATTATCCTTTTCTCTTAAATTAAATAAATACTTTTATTTATTTAATTATCCCACTTCTTCTATTAATTAAATAAATTTTTATTTATTTAATTAATTCATTAACCTTTTCTACCCATGACACATGTCATTCATCTCTTAATTCCTACACTACCTACCCTATTATTATTTTCTTATTTTCTCTACCTACCCTCTAATCATAGCCAACCATTTATCTTTTACACCTCTTAATCGTATCCCTCCATTTCTTATAGTGTCTTCTGTATAAGGAGATACTTCCTTCATTATCAACCCTAATCAAGCCTTCTAGCATTCGAACTTTCATATGCGATCAAGTCTACTTGCAACCACATTTCTGTTCTTTGTTGGGCTCTTGTGCACACATAAAATCTAAGAGCAAATATATCAAGCAAGATCAATGGAGATTCAAACCCTATTGGACATGTGATGGTATCATCTTTGTGATTTTATTTGGTTTACATTGTCTTAGGTAATCTTCATATGTTATGGTGGATCTTTGTTGTTGTTAGGCTAGGGTTTTGTGGTTGAATATATTTAGTCTTTCAAAATTGTTATTCCATTTTTACCATAAACACTCATTAATATGAATGCCATTAATTTGATCTTTGTTAGGCTCTTCATCTTTGGGAGAGAGAGCATTGGAAACATTATAATGATGGGAAATAGGATCATCCTCTTTCTCTAAGGTATCTTTTTGACTAAGACAAACATTGGGAAAGGGACTATCATATGTAATTGATGCTTCATATCTAGGGGGGAAGGTTATTGAAATGAATAGAAGGTGAAGTGTTATCAAAAGAATTCTCACTCATTTCAAAGTTTCTTTTACCATAATATCATCCTCTTTCACCAAGGTATCCTCATGGGGGAGGATCATATTAAGAGAATAATCCACAAAATCCTCTAGTGGCTCATCCCAAATAGGGAGATCATTGAGAGAAGTGTTAAAAGTATTTTCTTGCATCAATATGTCCTCTTCAGGGAGAGAAACTTTGGGAGAGGAATCATTGAAAGGCTCATAAAGGGGGTTTTCATATATCTTAAATCCTTTCAACTTAATAACCTCCTCTTGTAAAAATAAATTTGAGATTTTTCAAAATTAAGAAAAGGAAACTTGCAATGAAAGAAGTGAATGCAATGAACTAGATTTGAAAAACACAATTGAAGAATTATGCAATCCACAAGTTAACTTTAGAAATATAAATTAGGGTTTTTTATAACTTCAACCACTAAATTTATGTAATTCAAATGAGATCTAGGAGGGAAAATTTGAATTTTGAATGTTGAAACAATTAAAAATGCAAATTTTGTAAAAATGATTGTTCAATTATTTAAGAAAATTGGTTTGAAAAGATAAAGAATAAATATGAAAATTTATGCAGCCCCCTAGGAAATTTAAATTTAAAATTAGGACTTTTTAAAAATAACCTTTTAATTTAAAATTTAAATTTAAAATTAGGGCCTTGTAAAAAGAACCTCTTAAGTTTAAAATTAGATCTAAGGTTGAAATTGAAATGATTAATCCAAAATTGGGCAACCCACGGGGTTAATTTAAATTTAAAAATTAGGGCTATTTTAATAGACCAATTAATTTTAAAATTTGATCCAAGATTGTAATTTTGAATTTGAGGCAGTTCTAAAATGATAAATTCAAAATTTAAACAACCCACAAGCTCAATTTTTTAAATTTTTTTAAATTAGGGTTTTTGAAATTAATCACTTAATTTTAAAATTTAATTGTGAAATTTGACTTGCAAGTGAAAATTTGAATTTTGAAATTTAAAAACACTTACCTCTGAAACAATTAATCCAAATTATGCAATTCACAAACTCAATTTTGAAATTAAAAATTAGGGTTTTAGTGAAATTAACCTCTAAATTTTTAAAATTTGCAAGGAAATAAAACTTGTAAATGAAAACTCGAATTTTAAATTGCATACACTCACATCTGAAAATAAGAGCATCATGGAGGGAACAGTGGTTGCAGTGGAAAATTTGAAATCAAGAAATGGAGGGAACAACGATGTTGGATCCTCTGGTTCTGATTCCACTACAGCTCAAGGACAAGCATCTGATGATGAAGATGGAAGGCAGGATGGGGACCCATGAATATGGGACCCTCCTCCCGATCCTGAAAACTCAAAAGATTCTCAAGATTCAAGCCCCGAGGCGGTGAAGATTGACTTAGAAAATATCAAGGAGGGGCGAATACCTAAACCCTGGAATAGTCTCTTTGCAAGACAAGCATCTGGTAAACCGACTAGTAAATCGTCTTTCCCCTTTGTGAAGGATATATCAGATAATAGAATAGGTAAACTTGTGATTGAGATTCCTGATTTAGTTATTGATCATAGCATCTCTTTAATGTCTTTTTCTTTGGTGGGGAACTTTGTTGGACCTCGACCTAATATTGAGGATGTTAGGTCCTTTGTTAAGAGAAAATGGAGAATGAAAGGACAGGTTGAAGTCTCTGCCCTGCCTAGAGGCTTTTTTGTTTTCTCTTTCTCATACGAGGAAGATTTGGAAGCTGTGTTAAGTGGTGGCCCCTGGATGTTTGGCAAATCCTCTCTTTCTGTTAGAAAATGGTACCCTAACATGGAACTCAATGATTCTTTCTTTGAATCTGCTCCGGTGTGGGTTAGGTTGCCTGGGCTGCCGTTGGAATACTGGGTGGAGGATGTTCTCTCAGGAATCGCTAACTCCTTTGGGGAGCTTGTTGTGATAGACCCAACAACAGTAGCTCACAAGAGATTGGTGTATGCGCGCATCTGCATCAACATATTACAGAATATGGACCTCCCAAGTACTATTGACATAAACTCCAAACTTGGGTTATGGGAACAATCCATTGAATTCGAATCTCTCCCATTTGTTTGCTTCTCTTGCAAAAAAGCAGGTCACTGGGCTAAGGATTGCCCCAGCCACCCTAAAAAACCTGTGATGAAAGAAAAAAATATTCACAAACCGGTATGGAAAGAAAAAAATAATAACAAAGACTGCAACAAGTTAGAAGAAAAAAGTGGAAACTTGGTGAATATACCAGAACACCTGAAAGCAGATAGCACTGACCCTCCTAAGAACCCCCCCTTGAAGGGGATTAAAAAGAATGAAACCAGGGAGTTTGAGATCAAAACAGGCAATACCTTTGAGGCTCTATAGTCATAGGCAAAGGAGAATGAAATCAGTGAAGAGACACTCAAAGACGGTGAGATTGAGAATATCATTGATTCTCATCTTGAGGATTTTCATGAACCTATATCAAAAAAAGATGAACCCTGTTTAGAGGATGAGTTTCAAGAACATGAAATAAAACTGGGAAGGAGTAACAAGTTTGGGTCGCCGCAAGCAAACTTAAATGCCTTATTCCAGAATATAGAAGTCGATATGACCACTTCATCCCAGAAAAGAGAAGACCTATGGAGCAACATGCAAGATGAGTCAAAAGCAGAACAACAAGAAGAAAACACAACAGGAAATGGAAAGAAAATTAAAACCAAGAAGGTAGGAGGCCTTAATGGAGTAAAAACCAAAACCAGATCTAAGGCTGATTTTGGGGCTTCAAGATCCCCACCGGGACACAAAACTATGCAATGGTATAGCGACCAGGAGAGTAAGCAAAATATAGCTGATGGAAGGCAGAGAACTATCAAGGAATCCTACCCTCAGGTTTCCAAATGAAGGTAATAGCTTGGAACATCAGAGGCCTAAATGGTCTCAATAAATAGGATATATTAAGGAACCTCATTCGAGATCAAAATCCGGATATTATCCTGGTTCAGGAAACCAAAATGAGTAAAGAAAAAGTGGAGAAATTAAAGTTTTTCAAAAATGGAGGGGCTTGTGGCAATAGCTCGAATGGAGCCTCTGGAGGGGTTGCTATATTCAGGAATAAAAGCACAACCTCTGGAGATATGATTGATGTTGATGGAAATATTTTATCCCTAAAAGCTAAAAGCATCTTTGATGGTAAGGAATTTGTTATCACTAATATCTATGCCCCTAACTCCAAATCAGCTAGAAGTAAATTCTAAAATAAAATTTAGCAGAAAAGAAATTCTTTCCCTCTGTACAACTGGTTTGTGATGGGAGATTTCAATACTCCTCTGCAAGATATTGAAAAATTTTGAGGTAGTCAAGCTCAACTAGACAACAGATCTAACCTTATGGACTTTATTAATGACAATGCTCTCATTGATATGGATCTCAATGGGGCTTCCTTGAAAGATTCCTGTTGGATTCCTGTTTCTGACCTGCTGTAATTTTTATTTAATAAACTAGATTTTTGTAATTTTCTGGTGATCTTATAGAATAGACAGAAGTGCAGAAAGGGGGTTTGTTTCTTTTGTTTTGGAGTTTTGAAGATATATATATATAAGAAACAGTAAACAATAACAATGCGAAATAAGAATGGAACAATGTTCATAAATTAGAACTCTTACAATCCAAAATACTACAACTCGTACCAGGACAATAATCTGATTTCCTTGTATTCCAACAATTATCATTAACCAATTTGGAGCTGCTACAAAATGAATTGACCAGCAATGAATAAGAAAGACACAATATACAGATTTCCAGCTCTTCACACCAGCAACAAACCAAACGTGAACAACAAAGAAGAATGATGCCACCACAACTCCCAATGGGTTGTAACTGTAGTCACGCACCAGCTGAATAAGGTTAGCTGCCTTGATGAAACCCTCTGAATGCAATCTGAATCCTCTGCAGTCAATAGGGCACCCAATCTCTGTCAACCAATGTCCAACACCCTGAAGTATTTACTAGCAAACTACTGCTGAGGGTTACGTCCCAGCCAGTATCCAACCTGGGGTTTGTGTCCCAGATGAAGAATCGCTCTACCAGAGCAAATTCGTAAGAAGCAAGTTTTGAATGTGTAAAAAGATACAAGAAGTAGGTCACAACTTCCTTATAACATCTTCCCACTTAGTTCGAACCCTAAAAGTGACTCAATGGGGCGTTTAGGGTTAAAATGTTATATTTCTCATTTTAAGTTGCCAAGTGTATAGAAAAATGACCTTTTTTCGAATATAAAGAAATCCGTTCACCGAAAGGATCTGAGTCAAAAGAGAAATATTTAGAAAAGTCCAAGACCTTTCCAATGAGCTATTACACCAAGGGATACGCAACCAGATGAAGCCAAAAACCCCTTATTACTCCAAAATGGCTATAAACATAGCCTTATTTAAATAATAAACACTAACTTAGAAAATATTAAAAATATAACCCAAATAGCTGCAAAATGCTCAATGACACCACAAACCAGAAATTCAACCTGCCACCTGTCTGTGACTGAAGTCGGAAATCAAAGATCCACTGGCAGTCTCATCCCTAAAATCTAGGGATGCTCCCAGAAACTAGGAAACAAACCCAAATCCTCTGAAACTGAACCCAAGGAATAATATCAAGGAGACCCAACCCTGGGTATGGTCATAACCTCCTAAACAGTAGGGATATCTTCCATAAATGTAGGAACTGTCTCCTAAAAATAAGGAACTGCTCCAATCTGATCAACTATTGCCAGAACACCAAGTCCCAGACACTGTATAACCACACCAAGTCTCTATCCATCGATGTCAGCCTATAAGACCCCATAATAAGCTGACTCACATGTCTCTATTAGACAAAGCTAAAGAGGGGACATGACAGTCCTCCCCTCTCAGATATGCTTGCCCACAAGCAACTGTAATGCTAGATGTTGTAAAATGGCCTCACCCTCCCAAGTGGCATCCTCTATGGGAAGATTTCTCCAACATACCAAATATTCACAAATCACCCTGCTTCTCAACCATCATTCCCTCACCTCAAGAATCTCCTCAGAAACCAAAGTCAATTTACCTTCCTCATCCATGGGGGGCAAATCAGGTGAAACTGTAATATGTTGTCCAAGGGCCTTTTTCAGGCAAGATACATGAAACACATTATGAATTTTACTACCTGGTGGTAACTCAACCTCATAAGCAACCTCTCCAACTCGCCTGAGTACCCTGTATGGTCCATAAAAACGTGGTTTGAGCTTCTCAGCTCCCCTCCCTTTAAGGGTGCTTTGCCGGTATCGCTGTAAGTGCAATAAAACCATGTCATCCACCTCAAATGCTCTCTCAATCCTATGTCGATCAGCGTATATCTTTTGCTGATTCTGTGCATGCTGTAAATTCTCCCTAAGAGATCTCATGATATCCTAATTCTCCTGTAACCAATCCTGAGCCAAAGGAACTCTACTGTCACTCAGAGCTAAATCAATGAAGGATAATGCCTCATAGCCGTAGAGAGATCTGAAAGGTGTCATACCAATGGACATATGGTGCGTAGTATTATAACAATACTCGCCCAAATACAACCAACGTACCCATGCTTTCTGCTTCCCTAACACATAGTTATGCAAATATCGCTCAACCCACTTATTGACTATTTCGATGTGTCCATCTGTTTGAGGGTGGTAACTAGTACTAGGTGTCAACTCAGTGCCTGCTAGCCTGAAAAGTTCCTGCCAAAAGGAACTCATGAATCTGTTGTCCCTGTCACTCACTATGGTCTTGGGAAGACCATGGAGTCTAAACACCTCTCTGAAAAATAGCTCAGCGACCTGAGATACTGTAAAATCAACTGCAATGGGAAAGAAGTGGGCATATTTTGTTAGCCTATCCACGACCACATAGATACAATCCTTCCCTTGCACCTGAGGAAGACCTGTAATGAAGTCCATAGAAATCCCAATCCACTTCTGTTCCGGTATAGGCAAGGGTTGTAACAACCCAACAGGATAAGTATGCTCCAACTTGTTCTGCTGACAAGTCATACACTCACGGACATGCCGCAAAACATCATCTTTGGGACCCTTCCAAGAGAATCTCTCTCGAACCACTCTGTAAGTCTTAACATACCCTGGATGTCCTGCCGTAGGAGTATCATGGAAAGCATGCAAAATTTGTTCCTTCAACTGTGAACCCGGAACAAGATAAACCCTGCCCTTGTAATAGATAATATCATCTACCATACTGTATCTATCATCTATTATCAAACCATCCATGACCTCACAAGCATGCTGATTTTTGGAATACTCAACCAAAAGTTGAGCCTTCCAATCTGCTGAAATCTCGCTCAACGAACATAGAGTAGCAAGTGATGGTTTCCTAGAAAGTGCATCAGCCACAATATTATTCTTCCCCTTTATGAATTCGATATCAAAATCATAAGCCTGAATCTTGCTCACCCATTTTTGTTGTTGATCATTGAGCTCTGTCTGATCTAGGAAATATTTCAAACTGTTGTGGTTGGTTCTTACCACAAATTTGTTGCCAACAAGATACTGTCTGAATTTGGCTAAAGCATGCATAATAGCCAACATTTCCTTATCACAGGTAGAGTACAACCTCTCATTATCTCGCAGCTTCCGACTCTCATAGGCAATGGGATGTCTGTTCTACATCAACACAGCTCCTATGCCCAGACCTGAAGCATCACACTCTAGGACAAATGGCTACGAGAAATCAGGTAGTGCCAAAACTGGACAAGTGCTCATAACCTCCTTGAGTCTATCAAAGACTCCCTGTGCCTGTTTTGTCCATTTGAACGCCCCTTTCTTTGTGAGGTCTGTCAAAGGTGCTGCCAACTGAGAGAAACCTCTCACAAATCTTTTGTAATAAGCACATAAACCAAGGAACCCATGTAACTCAGTAATGTTTTGAGGGCAGGGCCAATCCCGAATCACCTGAATCTTCTCCTCATGCACCTTCACCCCATCAACACTAATCACATGGCCCAAGTATAAAACCTCCCTAAGTCCAAACTCACATTTGGATAACTTAGCAAATAGAGACTAGCTCTCCATAATGCTAAGTACCTCCCAAGTACGACTGTAAATCAATATGTCATCAAAGAACACTAGAACAGACTTCCTCAACTGCTTGTTGAAGATATGGTTCATACAGGACTGGAAAGTGGCTGGTGCATTGGTAAGGCCAAAAGGCATTACCAGAAACTCATAGTGCCCATAGTGACAACGGAAGGCAATCTTGTGTACATCCTCTGCTCGTACACGTATCTGATGGTAACCTGAACGAAGATCAATCTTAGAGAAGTAGATAGCTCCATGAAGCTCATCCAACAACTCATCAATGCATGGAATAGGGTATCTGTTCTTGATTGTCTTCTTGTTCAAGGCTCTGTAATCTATACACATCCGTAGAGTCCCATCCTTCTTCTTAACAAGCACTACAGAAGAAGCAAAGGGGCTAGAACTAGGCCGAATGAAACCCATATCCAACAACTCATGAATAGTCTTCTCAATTTCATCCTTATAGGCTCGAGGATGACGATATGGGGTAGTAATCACTGGCTTTGCTCCATCCTCCATCTCTATACCATGCTCAAAACCTCTATCTGGAGGCACTCCAGAAGGTATGTCACCAAATACTCTCCCATGACGGTCCATCACTGACTGAATATCAACATGAAATACCCTGCCATCCTAAGGTGTAGGTGTTTTGGACTTCACCAAACAATGTGTAGCCCAAATCACATCATTATGTCTAATAATAGTCTCCATCCTACGAGAAGACACCTCCTTAGGTCCACCATCTGACGTTGCCTTTAAGATAGTCTTCTTCCCCCCAGAAAGGAACTCTAACTACATACGGTGGTGATCAATAATGTAATGCCCAATACCCTGTAACCATTGCATGCCCAAGACCACATCATAATCCTCTAATGGAAGCACATAAAAATCATCGGTCAGAGTATAATCCCCCATCTGAATACTAAGTTGTGGAATCCATTTAGTACAGCCCAAAACTGCACCATCTACCACCTTCACTCCAAAACCACCAAACTCCTCATACTGTAATCCACGCCTCTCCACTAACTTCTAATCAATAAAGTTATGCGTGGCACCTGTGTCTACCAAGCTCATGACCCGCTTGCCCTTCAGTGTACCTTTCAACCTAAAGGCATGAAATTTAGGATAACTGGAGAGGGTAGCCATAGTTACTTTGGCTGTCGCCAAAGGCTCAGGGGTATCTAACTCCAACTGTGTCTGCACCTGCTCAACATTCTCCATGCTATCCTCGGTGTCAGTGTTGGGTACCTCCTCATCCCCTAACTCAGATGTCACCTCAATCAAATGAACCTTTCCTTTACCCATACAACGGTGTCCTGGTTCCCAAGGTTCCTTGCAGGAAAAGCATAACTTTTTCCTTCTTAATTCGTTCCTCGTCTCTTGATTCATCCAAGGGGGTCTAGATGATGACCCTCCTTTATTCTATGAAGTATTGGCCTTATGTGCAAGCCGAGAGTCCCTGAATTGCTTCTTATTTGCCTGATAAGAAGTGGGAATGGTATCCAGTCTTAATGTCACATCAATGGCCTCCTTAAGAGTTGCCGGCTGGAAAGCACGTACCAATCCCTTAAGTCTATCCTGCAATCCCTCAATAAATAACATCACATTCTGCCTCTGGGGCATATCAGGCACCATAACCGCAATATTCTGGAACTCATTAATATAAGCTTCTGCATGCCCAGTCTATCCAAGATGTGCCAACTCTCTATAGTAGAGCTCTGTATCCTTACGGTCAAACCGTGTAATGAGTCGTTCAGTGAACTCGACATAGGAACGTACCAAGGCGTGATCTTGGGTGACCAATCCATGGTGCCACCAATCATAGGCAATCCCGTCTAAATGCAACACAACAAACTGAATAGCCTCACGCTCAGGCATGGGCCTCAAGGATAGATATATGTCCAGCTTGTGCACCCAAGCTCGTGCACTCGTATCACCAGAGCCGTCATATGTAGCCAATGTGATCTTCCTAGTAGCTCTATTGAGGTCATAGTTCTATTGTTGTGGTGGTCTATAACCACGATCTCCTCTGAACCTAGTTGTATCTCTATGTTGTGCACAATACTGGGGAAGAGGGAAAACATCCCTAACCTCTAGGGGTAGGGCTCTCCACTCAGCTGTGGCTGCCAAAACTGACTCTTGGAACCCAACCTCTGGTAGATCTTCCTGTGCTGGTTCTTCACCTAGTACAAACTGAGGAAGAAAAGGTCTATCCATAGCAGGTGTACGATGTCGTTCCCACCTAGAGGAATGAAGGGATCTCCCCACTGATGAATGGGACTGATGGCTATGCTGACTGCCTGCCACTGAAACTGATCTGCTCCACCCATGTCTGTCCTTATTTCTATCCAACTCCATTCATGCCAAGGTTTCCTGTAATCTGTCAAGTGTCTGGACTATCCTGGGTTGTGTAGTGATGAGAGTTCTCATCATCTCCCGTTCTTCATCCTCAATCCGGTTCTGTCTAGCACCCCCTTGTTCATCTCCCATACTGGGTACCTGTTCAATTCCAATCTCACGCTCCTATTGAGCTACCCTGCATGTATAATACCTGTGTATCTCCTCTCTACCCAGATGCATAGAATAAAATGTAACCCTAGTGTGAAATTTCCACACAAACCCTACAGGCTGGCAGGATGATAGCTCTGATACCACTGAAAGATCCCTGCTGAATTCATGTTTCTGACCTGCTTTAATTTTTATTTAATAAACTAGGTTTTTGTAATTTTCTGGTGATCTTATAGAATAGACAGAAGTGCAGAAAGGGGGTTTGTTTCTTTTGTTTTGGAGTTTTGAAGATATATATATAAGAAACAGTAAACAATAATAGTGCGAAATAAGAATGGAACAATGTTCATAAATTAGAACTCTTACAATCCAAAATACTACAACTCGTACCAGGACAATAATCTAATTTCCTTGTATTCCAACAATTATCATTAACCAATTTGGAGCTGCTACAAAATGAATTGACCAGCAATGAATAAGAAAGACACAATATGCAGATTTCCAGCTCTTCACACCAGCAACAAACCAAACGTGAACAACAAGGAAGAATGACGCCACCACAACTCCCAATGGGCTGCAGTTGTAGTCATGTGCTAGCTGAATAAGGTTAGCTGCCTTGATGAAACCCTCTGAATGCAATCTAAATCCTCTGCAGTCAATAGCGCACCCAATCTCTGTCAACCAATGTCCAACACCCTGAAGTATTTACTGACAAACTACTGCTGAGGGTTACGTCCCAGCCAGTATCCAACCTGGGGTTTGTGTCCCAGATGAAGAATCGCTCTACCAGAGCAAATTCGCAAGAAGCAAGTTTTGAATGTGTAAAAAGATACAAGAATTAGGTCACAACTTCCTTATAACATCTTCCCACTTAGCTCGAACCCTAAAAGTGACTCAATGGGGCGTTTAGGGTTAAAATGTTATATTTCTCATTTTAAGTTGCCAAGTGTATAGAAAAATGACCTTTTTTCGAATATAAAGAAATCCGTTCACCGAAAGGATCTGAGTCAAAAGAGAAATATTTAGAAAAGTCCAAGACCTTTCCAATGAGCTATTACACCAAGGGATACGCAACCAGATGAGGCCAAAAACCCCTTATTACTCCAAAATGGCTATAAACATAGCCTTATTTAAATAATAAACGCTAACTTAGGAAATATTAAAAATATAACCCAAATAGCTGCAAAATGCTCAAATGACACCACAAACCAGAAAGTCAACCTGCCACCTGTGACTGAAGTCGGAAATCAAAGATCCACTGGCAGTCTCATCCCTAAAATCTAGGGATGCTCCTAGAAACTAGGAAACAAACCCAAATCCTCTGAAACTGAACCCAAAGAATAATCTCAAGGAGACCTGTTGGTGTAAATAAATATTCATTTTGGATATTATTACACTTACTTAAGTTAACTTAGGATAATGCATCTCTTCGTAGTTTGGATTTGAGACACTTAGGGAAGTGTGCACATAGGGATAGAGCTTGTAGGAGAAATTCCACCTTTTGTGGTTTTATTTTGCTGTTACACTCCACATTCGGTGGGTCATCCACCTCTTGTGGAATATTATATTATTTCTCCTACCTACCCTTAGTATTTCCTACCTACCCTTGTTTCTCATTGAGCCACATGTCATATTTGTGTGCTCATACATTCATATGGCCTTGCCTATATAAGCAGGCCTATATTCATTGTATTGGTTAATCCAGTTGATCATTTGCATATTGATGAGAATACAGTTTGTTCTTGTCATTCTTTTGTCTCTTTTATGCTTTTCATTGTGCCCTTGATCTTGGCAAAATCCTACATGGTATCAGAGCTATTGGGGCTTCATTGATTGGTTTTTGGAGACATCGTGGAAGGCTTCCATTTTCGGATTTGGGGATCTTCATTTTTTGGAGGCGTCATACAGCGATTTGGACATCATCGTTGAATCCGGGAGGCTGTTTCTATAAATTTCGACTATAAAGTCGACCTATTTTGGTGAGAAATTTTTTTTCCCCATTTTGGCTATTATCATACAAATTTCGAAAATTTAAAAAAAAAAAAAATTATTTTTCAAAAATTTCGAAAAAATCAAAAAGGCGAATAAAATAAATAAATAAATAAAAAAGTTTTTTTTGTGTTGTTTGGGGGTCCGCAGACCCCCCCGTACCTGCAGTACGTGTGTTGCAGGTGTACCGCGCTGTAGACAGTACCGCAGCGGGTACCACCCGCTGCCGCCGCCGCCTGAGCAGGTCCCCGCCGGTCTCCGCCTTCCGCAGCCGCCGGTCTTCGCCTTTCGCAGCCGCTAGAGACTTCCGCAAGCCGCCGACGGCACCTGTCCAGCCACCGCCTCCGGTGACCTCGGCTCCCGGCCTGCCACGCCCGTCTCCCTAGCACCGACGCTGGCCAAAGATCTCCGGCGCCGCCCTGTCACCGCCGGCCGCCACGCGGAGCCCAGTCAACTGTCGGGACCCCGCCATGTAGCACACGCATAGACCTCCGTACGCCACGTCACCCGCGCCATGCAGTCCATCCGTACGCCACTCCACAGTGCCACGTCAGCATCCATACTACACAGTCACCTGCCCAGTCAGCAGTCCGTACAGTACGGACGCCCAGTCAACAGGGAGGCGAAGTTTTCATGACGATCATACAGCCGTCAAATTTAACACAGTGAATTTCTGATATCAGTGCCACATCAACAGCTTTTTGAAAAAAATTTGACCCCTCTCCATTGAGTTTTTCAGTTTTGCAGTCCAACTTTGAAAGGCCATATCTTGCTCATTTTTGCTCCTTTTTTGGTGCAATTTTTTTTGAAATGGGCTAAAATTTTGTGATCTTCGCAATGGTGTGGTTATTTTCTGATTTTGGTGCATAGGTTTTTTAAAATTTTTGGATTCTCTCAGTTGTACCTGTCCAATCCTCAATTCTGCAACTTCAAAGGCCTCGTTTGAGCTCATACGACCTCCTTTTCAAGTTGCCATTTTTTTTGAAAGTGCATGTTTTTTTGTCTACTTTCATAATCTATGATCAGATTTCAGAAATTTTGAGTGAAAATTGTACTTTCAGATATTGGTCTTATTTGGCCTATTAGGTACTTGTAAATTGCTTGGATCTTAGTTGGATCTCTTGCATTATCAGTTTGAGTCTCTTTTGACTTTATTAAGGCAGTTGTAAAATTGTAAATCAGAAGTCCACTTTGCCATTTTTTGCAAGTGGCCCATTGTATACGCACTAATTATAAAGTGCCAAATCATCACTTTTGGGGGGGTTCTTTGATTGAGTGAATTTGGGGGGGTGTCTTGTGTGATTGTGCCTCTCTTTGTGCTCTTTCCATTTTTGTTGCAATGAGTCCTAATAAATTTCCACCTTTAACTCCACATAATTATGCATCATGAAAAATTAAAGTATGGAGTAAATTAATGGAAAAGGGTCTCACACATTACATAGATGGAACAATAACAGCACCACCTGATCCTAAGGCTGATCCAAATGCTCAATTAGAATGGCTCACAAAGAATTTCATGGCTCTTGGAACCTTGCGCAAGTATGTATCAGATGACCTCATTTTTCACATTGAGAAGTGTAAAACAATCAAAGAGGCTTGGGATATGTTTCAGAAATTATATGGTCAAGTTGATGAAATCAGAGGCTATCAGATTGACAATGAGCTCACCAAATTGAATCCCAAGAGTTTTGATACAATCCAAGATTATGTCACCAAAGCAAATGAGCTAAGAGCAAAGCTTAAGGATTGTGGAATTGACAAAAAGGATGCTCGGTTGATATTCAACTTGTTGGACAAGCTTGCACCAGAATATGCAGCATTTGTGTCTAGCTTCCAAACTCATCATTTGACAGTGGGGAGTTCTTATGTTATGCCTTCATTTGATGCTTTCACAGAAATGTTAATATTGGAACAATCAAAGTTGTTGAACATGGGGTTTCTCAAGTCTTCAAAGTCCAAGGCTTTGGTGGCTAATCAAGGGAATCAAGGAAGTCAAGGCAAAGATTCCAACAAGAAGAAGAAGCACTCTAAGTCTAAGCCACACCAAGAAAAAGGACACTCATCCTCTCCATCACAAGGCAATTTTTCATCCTGTTCCAAGAAGGGGACACCACCTAAGAAGGATAAACCAACTTGTGCATATTGCAAGAAGTATGGTCATGATGAGCATCGATGCCACACAAAGCAAGTTGATGAGTTAACCAATCTTCTTAAGAAAAACAACATCAACTTGCCATCTGCCTACACAAAGAAGGATTCATCTCCTTCCTCTTCCTCACAGTCTAAGGGAAAAGGGCAAGCATTTGTGGCTACAACAGGTTCTTCACAGCAATGGATACTTGACTCGGGTACCTCATATCACATGGGTTCTACAAAGGAGCAGTTTTCTTCATTGGAGCCATCTAAGGTACCTCACATTTACATAGGCGATGATACACAAGTCGAGGTTGAAGGGAAAGGTTCAGTTGACATGGATGATGGAACATTTGAGAATGTTCTCTATGTTCCTAACTTGTCTACCAACCTTCTCTCCATCTACCAAATCACTCACTATGGGAATGGGAAAAAGGTTGAGTTTACACCAGATTCAGTTGTGGTAAAGGAACTTGATGATGATTCCTTAGTAGCAGTGGGACAAGTCAATGACAACTCAAGGCTTTATTCATTCTCCCACTTTGTGCCAAGTTCACCTTCTAGGGCCTTGCTTACTCATTCAAATTCAGAAAGTAAGCTATGGCATGAGCAGTTTGGTCACCTCAACTACCGCTATCTTCAGCAGCTAAGCACTTAAGACATGGTCACAAGTCTACCTCGAATCAGTTTTTTAGAGGGTGTATGTTCAAGTTGTTCCATGGGCAAGCATCACGAAGAGAAGTTTGTTAAGGGGAAAGCTTGGAGAGCTTTGGAAGTTCTTCAACTTGTTCATAGCGATGTAGTAGGTCCATTTCTAGCACCTTCATTTAGTAAGGCCCGCTATGTTCTTACCTTCATTGATGACTACTCCCACTTCACTTGGGTCTACTTTCTCATTCATAAGAGTGAAGTATTTGATAGATTTCAGGACTTCAAGACTTGTGTGGAGAAGCAATCAGGGAAAGTGGTCAAGATTCTTCGCACAGATAATGGAAGGGAATATGTGAACAAAAGACTTG
Source organism: Cryptomeria japonica (assembly GCF_030272615.1). Lineage (NCBI taxonomy): Eukaryota > Viridiplantae > Streptophyta > Pinopsida > Cupressales > Cupressaceae > Cryptomeria > Cryptomeria japonica. The sequence continues at coordinate 349,914,619 of NC_081410.1, forward strand.
AGGATTTTTGTACATTTGAGGGAATTGATCTTCAGCATTCTATAGCCTACACTCCATAGCAGAACGGGGTTGCAGAACGCAAGAATAGAACTCTCAAAGAAATGGCTAGCTGTATGATACATGCATGTTCTCTTGATCCCGCTTTTTGGGCAGAGACTATCAGTTGTGCCACACACATCCAGAATCGGGTTCCTCACAAAGCTTTGCAAGGTATTACTCCTTTTGAAGCTTGGGCTGGTAGGAAACCGATTGTGAGACATTTTTGAGTCTTTGGGTGTCCAGCATGGGCTTGCATACCTCCGCAGAAACGCAAGGCATTGGAACCTCAGAGTTGGCCTTGCATATTTGTTGGATATCCTGAGGGTGTTAAGGCATATAGATTGATGGATCCAGAGACACATGAGGTGTTCATTGAGAGGAGTGTTCACTTTGAGGAAAGCTCTCCTAGCTTAGCCTCTCTACCTCCTCCACCTTCCTCCATTATGGATAGTGATGTTAGTGATTCAGATGATGAGACTCCTTCAACTTCGACTCGCAGGGTTACACCTCCGCAGGGTCCACTTGCAGTTGAGGAGCCTCGTTCTCCACCTCCACCTAGACCTCGTTGGGCTCGACAGACACTTGAGTCCATGGGTTCTTTTGTTGGGGATCCTTCAGATACACAGAGAACTCAATCACAACATCAGGATCTTCCACATGCATTCATTACTACCGCTTCTGATCCACAGTCATTTAGGGAAGCATCAGGGGTTCTTGAGTGGGACCACGCTATGGAGGAAGAGTATAGTTCCTTGATGAGGAACAACACATAGGATTTAGTCCATCTCCCTAAGGGGAGAAAGATGGTTCGATGTAAGTGGATCTATCGGACCAAGTTTGCAGTGGATGGTAGTGTGGATAAGTATAAGGCTTGGCTTGTTGTGAAAGGTTTCTCGCAGGTTGCAGGTGTTGACTATACTGAGACCTTTGCACCCGTAGCCAAGATGAACTCCATTCGTTTGACACTTGCTATTGCTGCAGCTCATGGTTGGGCTGTACATCAGATGGATGTGAAGAGTGCTTTTCTTCATGGTGATCTTGATGAGGAGATTTATATGGAGCAGCCACAGGGTTTCATCCAGGATACTTCCTTGGTTTGTAGACTAAGGAAATCTCTTTATGGCCTTAAGCAGGCCCCCAGGGCTTGGTATGCCAAGATGGATTCCTTTCTTCTCTCCACAGGGTTCACCAGGTGTCATTCCGATCCGAATGTCTACATTTTGCGACAGGATGACTCTCACTTGATACTTGTGCTCTATGTTGATGACTTGATCATTACAGGGAGTACTTCATCCATCATTAGCAGGGTCAAATCTATTTTGCATGATAGATTTGCTATGACTAACTTGGGTCTTTTGCACTACTTTCTTGGGATAGAGATTTCACAGTCACCTTCCGGGATTACACTATTGCAGCCCAAGTATGCTCTTGATCTACTTGCACGCTTTCATATGGCTGATTGTAAGCCTGCCCCGACTCCCTTTCTTTCAGGAGTCAAACTTGAGGCTCAGTGTTCTTCTCCACCAGTTGATGCCACTTTGTATCGTCAGCTTGTGGGTAGTCTCATCTACTTGACTCATACATGCCCTGATATTTCTTTTGCAGTTGTCATGGTTTCCCGCTTCATGCAGGAACCACATGAGCTTCATTGGAAAGCCGCCAAATGAATCCTTCATTACATCCAGGGTACACATCACTATGGGATTCACTATGCAGCAGGCATAGGACTTCACTTGGTTGGTTACACAGACTCCGATTGGGCTGGCGATCTAGTTGATCATAAGTCTACTTCTGGTTACAGTTTTCACCTTGGTTTGGGCCCCATTGTTGGCAGAGAAAGAAGCAACATGCTATTGCTCTCTCTTCGACTGAGGTTGAGTATCGAGGTGCTGTTAATGCAGCGACTGAGACCATTTGGCTCCAACAAATTCTCACAGAGTTTGGATTCACCACTCCACGGCCGACAGTTCTACATTGTGACAATCAGAGTGCTATTGCAATCTCAAAGAACCCGGTCCAGCACCAGCGGACCAAACACATCGAGATCCATATGCACTATATCCGAGAGCTCATCCAAGAGCAGGTCATTAATTTGCAGTATTGTCCTATAGCAGAGCAGGTTGCTGACATATTCACCAAACCTTTCACCGAGAGTAAGTTCCAGCAGTTGCGAGCTCTCTTGGGGGTGCGGGATGTGTCATTAGGGGGGGTCGGCTGACTTCTCCTTCCTCTCTTATGGGGGGGACTTTTTCCTCTTTGAGGTTTTGTCCTTCTTCTTTGAGAGTCTTTTGTACATTCCTCTCTCTTTTGGGGGGGAGTTTTTTCCCATTGGGTTTTCTCCCTTTCTCCGTTTGTGAGAGATTGCATTGCATAGTTTTGCTTGCATTTGCATATTGTACATGGGTACCTATCATGGCCTAGTAGCCGGGACCCATCTTGCATTGTTGACTTGAGTCTTCATTCCCCTAAGTTGCACTTAAGGGGGGGTGTTGGTGTAAATAAATATTCATTTTGGATATTATTACACTTACTTAAGTTAACTTAGGATAATGCATCTCTTCGTAGTTTGGATTTGAGACACTTAGGGAAGTGTGCACATAGGGATAGAGCTTGTAGGAGAAATTCCACCTTTTGTGGTTTTATTTTGCTGTTACACTCCACATTCGGTGGGTCATCCACCTCTTGTGGAATATTATATTATTTCTCCTACCTACCCTTAGTATTTCCTACCTACCCTTGTTTCTCATTGAGCCACATGTCATATTTGTGTGCTCATACATCCATATGGCCTTGCCTATATAAGCAGGCCTCTATTCATTGTATTGGTTAATCCAGTTGATCATTTGCATATTGATGAGAATACAGTTTGTTCTTGTCATTCTATTGTCTCTTTTATGCTTTTCATTGTGCCCTTGATCTTGGCAAAATCCTACAAGACCCAACCCTAGGTATGGTCATAACCTCCTAAATAGTAGGGATATCCTCCATAAATGTAGGAACTGTCTCCTAAAAATAAGGAATTGCTCCAAACTGATCAACTACTGCCAGAACACCAAGTCCCAGACACTGTATAACCACACTGAGTCTCTATCCATCGTTGTCAGCCTACAAGACCCCATAATAAGCTAACTCACATGTCTCTGCTAGATAGAGCTAAAGAGGGGACATGACATTCCTACACTTGGTCTAACCGAAGGGATGGTGAAGATCTCATCCAGGTAAGACTTGATAGATCCCTTCTTTCTAATGATTGGATTCTTTCTCATAGATGCTCCCTTTCTGTTATTAATAGAATTGGGTCAGATCATTATCCCATTACTTTTGTTGCTAAGAATTTTAAGAATAATTAGAGATTCCCTTTCCGATTTGAAAAGATGTGGACCTCCCACCCTAATCTTGAAAAAATCTATTGCTAACTGGTGGAATCTTGATGTTAATGGAACTGTCATGTATAAAGTTGCCAAAAAACTTTAAAACATCAAAATCAACATTAAGACTTGGAACAAGAAGGTCTTTGGTGATATATTTGATTCAAAGAAAAAATTAAAGGAGGAACTAGACCAGATACAAAACTCAATCCAGAAAGAAGGCTACAAAAAGTATTCCAAAGCCATGGAAGATGATGTTCTAGTCAAAATCCACAACATCATATCTAGGGAATAAATCTATTGGAGGCAGAGATCTAGGGCCAAATGGTTGAAGGCAGGGGATAGAAACACTAAATTTTTCCACATGACTTCTCTAAAACATAAGGCAGCGAATAGAATCACAAGACTGATTGTTGAAAACAACACTCTGCTTATCAAGGATGAAATCAGGGATGAAGCTATCAGATTCTTCAAGTAGCTCCTTTCTAGTAACAAGGACATTGATTAGACCCATCAACTCAATTTGGTTAATATTATTCCTAAGGTTATTAACCCTATTCAGAATAAGGCCCTTATTGCTATCCCGTATACTGGAGAAATAAAAAAAGTTGTCTTTTCGTTTCAAGGGGATAAAGCTTCGGGTCCTGATGGTTTCCCTATGTTTTTCTTCCAAGATTTCTGGCATATTGTGGGGGAAGACATGGTTAATGCGGTCAAAGAATTCTTTGGATCTAGAAGAATCCTTAAGGAACTTAATTCCACTTTTATTGCCTTAATCCCCAAAGTTGATGGGGCAGACTCTATGGGAAACTTTAGGCCAATTAGGCTATGCAATTCTTTCTACAAAATCATATCCAAAGTTATGACCACTAGAATTTTGGTGGTGCTTCCCTTCATCATCTCTGAGGAGCAAAAAGGTTTTGTTCCTGGTAGGCAGATCTTGGACTCAATTATTCTTGTTCATGAGAACATTCATTCCCTTAGTGCTGCAAAAAAAGAAGGTTTCTTGATAAAGTTGGATTTGGCGAAGGCTTATGATAGAGTTGAGTGGGATGTTCTCTTCAAAATCATGGGGGCTTTTGGTTTTGATGATAAAGTAATCAAAATAATCAGAGAATTGATCACTACTCCTATGTTCTCTATCCTGATTAATGGATCTCCTACAAACTTTTTTAAAACTTCAAGAGGGCTCAGACAAGGAGATCCCATATCTCCTATCCTTTTTACCATATTGGCTGAAAGTATGAGCAGATTGATTCATAAGTCGAAACAAAGCAAAACTATCAAAGGTCTTCAACCTTCCTTCGCTAATGTTTTTTGCACTCATCAACAATTTGTTGATGACACTATCCTCATGGGATATTCTTCGGTTAAGGAGGCTGATGCCTTCAAAACAACTCTTAACTCCTATGCTTTGGCTACTAGTCAGCAAGTCAATTGGGACAAATCGGCTATGTACTTCCTCAATACTCCGGTCACAAGACAACAGAAAATTGCTAAAATTATTGGGTGCAAAGTGGAAATGCTCCCTTCCACCTATCTGGGCCTTCCCTTGGGGTTAGTTCCCCCAAATTCCTTCTGGAATATGCTTATTGATAAAATTAATAAAAGACTTGCTGGATGGAAAGGCTCAATGTTATCTTAGGCTGGGAAAATGCAGCTCCTTCAAGCTACTCTTCAAAATCTCCCTATTTATGCACTCAGCCTGTTTGGTATCCCGACTAAATTTGCTAAAGCTATGGAAAGAATCCAGAAGAGATTCTTATGGTCAGGAGTGGAAGAAAAAAAGAGAATACCCTTGGTTTCCTGGGACAAAGTGTGTAGACCAAAGAACAAAGGAGGGTTGGGGATTAAAGCTCTAAAAACCTTTAACAAAGCTCTTCTTGCTAAATAATTATGGAGAGCCTATGATACTAAGAAATATTGGAATCAAATTTGGTTTGACAAATATATTCAGAATCAGACTATCCAAGGGATCCTTAACTCTGAAGATATCCCTACTAGATCCTTCATCTGGAATAGCATTACCAAATCCATAAAAGTGGCAAAAGCTGGGGCTGGATGGGTCCTTGGAAAAGGTGATAGAATAAGGTTTTGGGAAGACCCCTAGATGAAGAATGAAGCCCTTTATGATCAAAACAATAGTCAAATTATTGCGGAGTGTAAAAGTAGGTTTGGGCTTATGGTATGTGACTACTGGAAGGAGGACAAGTGGGTTAAACTTGATGACATCCATTCTGGATTTTCCTCTCTCCAGAAGGAGTTGCTGTCCTTTTCCCCTAACAAAGGCTATGATGATGTTTTCCTCTGGAAAAGTGATCCTAAAGGTGAATTTACGGTTGCCTCCGCCTATAAACACACATTTTCTCAAACCAGCAATCCCATTTGGAGTAAAGTTTGGAACAACATTCTGATACCTAAAGTCAACATTTTCTTTTGGCTTACCTCTTGTAATAGCACCCTTACTCTTGACAATTTAATCCGAAGAAGTTTCAAATTCCCTAATAGATGTGAGCTATGCCAAAAGGAGGGGGAATCAGTTGATCATCTCTTTTTTCACTGTTGCTTTACCTGGGAAATTTGGTGCAAAATGTGGGAAAAATGGAAAGTTAATTGGGTCATGAACAAGAGCATCAAGGATATTATTTGGCAATGGAATTTTCCAACCAAATGCCAAATCATCAAGAACCTTTGGTCCTTGACCCTCCCCATGATTTGCTGGGGCATCTGGAAAGAAAGAAATAATAGGATATTTAGGGAAGCTAAGTGTAATACTTAGGTGGTCTTTGAAAAAATATGCAGGGCTATAAAGGAAAACATCAACATTCCTCACAAGAATAATCAGCAATGGTCTATTACTGATATGAATGATATGGAAAGAGACATCCTCACTGAATGGAACCTAATGCATAAGGTCTACAAATCGAAAAATAAGAATAAGAGAGATAACATTGTATGGCAATTTCCTGAATATGACTGGATAAAGGTCAATTTTGATGGGGTTGCTAAAGGGAACCCTGGAAAGGCTGGTGGAGGAGGAGTTATTAGAGATGCTCAAGGAATTTGCATTACTGCTTTTGCTTCTCCTTTGGGGGTCCAAAATAACCATGTGGCTGAAGCTCTGGCAATGCTAAAGAGCCTCTAACTAGCTCAGGAATTCAAATTCCAAAAAATTTGGCTTGAAGGGGACTCTTCAAACATCATACAAGCCCTCAAAGGTACATGTTCTGTTTCCTGGAATATTACCAATTTAATTAAAAATGCTAAAGATATTCTAAAAATCTATGTTAGCGTTAGTATAACTCATACCTTTAGAGAGGGCAATAAGGTTGCGGATATCCTTGCTAATGAAGGGGTCAATTTGGAGAAGGATGTCAAATACATTGGAGAAACTCACATCAAACGGGAAGTTAGAGAGCAATTATACTTTGATCGCATCAATGGGTCAAGTTAATCTCATGATTAATTTTTGGGGAATGAGTTCCAAAGATAGACTTTGGGGGCGGATTAATTGTTAGATTATGAGTGTTTTTCGGCATTATATCCAAGATCATATGTGTGTGAAAGATTATAGTAATAATAGCTGGGTTTGTGCGGCTAGAAGCAGCAATTTCAAAACTACGAAAGAGTCTTTACACGGGAAGCCCAAAAATAACAAGCTTTCAGAGTTTTATCTGCGGATTGAGAATTGCAGCAGTGGGTATCTTTACTTGAAGCTCAGAATGGGCGGTAATCTAAACATGAACGAGCCTCCAGGATGTGAGAATTGGAAGAGTGAAAGAAAGGTTTGGAGAAGGCTCCATAGACACGGTTTCACTGACTATATGGAAAAGTTTCACGGAAGTAGAAACTCTGTGTCTTACGGTTTTGCTAGAAGCTGGAGTAACAATAGAGCCACCCCGTTTGGGGAGATTTGGCAAATCGATGAAAACTTGATTGCAGAGGTCACAGGGCTCAAGACGGAGGGGACTAAATTCTACAGGGATCGGAAGTATGCAGCTGAAGCTTTCAAAAAAATTTCGAAGATGGAGGATGAGAAGGGCAAGCTTGCGAAGAAGGACAACATCTCCTACTACACTCCCTAGCAGGTAAAGCCTTTCTGGCAAAAAGTTCTTAGGACTTTAATGGAATATTTGACTGTGGATGGCAGATTTACAAAAAATTATAACTATCATTTCGCTATCCTGAACCATTTCTGTCATGGGGCTAAAATTTCCTTGCCCTTTTATTTAGCATCCTCTCTAAATGAGAGCCTTGCAGACCATGCTAAATAGCCTAATTCTTATCCTTTAGCCCACCAGGGGCTCATTTTGCTGATATATGAACATATTAAGGAAAAGGCTAGGGCTACCAAGGATGATCCTTTGATCATTAACGCTCATATATCTGAGAGTTGCAAAGACTCTAACTCGAATGGGGATCAACCCAACACCCCTACCCATAAAAAAAGGAAAGTTGAAACAGAGCATGAAGAAAAGGAGGTGCATTATGATGAAGAAGAGGAAAAGGATAAGGACACTGATACTGAAATGGAGCTAAACAAGGATGAGAACTTTGGTGAAGGGGAGGAAGGGGGTAATTCTGAAATCCCTCACTCTAACCCTAAGGGTTCGGAAAGCGAGAATGAGGCACTGAATTCTAAGGAGTATGACAACCCTAACGCCGAGGAGACCAAACATGGCAAGGACTCTACAGACACCATCTTGGACACCGCCTGCAACTGCACTCTTGAATTCTTCAATTTCCAGAAATGGGTTGTTGAAAACATCACCAGTATGCAGGGTAAGCAAAGGGAGTTGGAAGATAAGATTAATAAGCTGATTAAGATGTCTGACTCTGGGAAACAAAATGAGGATATGGAAAACAGTGAAGCAGAGGAGGAAATGGAAATGGAGGATTGGTTGGAGAAAGATCTGATTAAAGGGGACCTGAAACATTTGGAGGATTTTATTAGAACTATGAAAGAGCAGGTGGAGGAGGACAAAGACAACGTCAACACCCGGATTGCCCGTAATGAGAAGGCTTTGAAAAGCCTTATGAACCACAGCCTCCAGGTCCTTAAAGTTTCTTCCCAGAATATGAACGCGCTGGTGGATCATTTGGAAAAGAAAAATCAGGACAAGAACCTGGTAATAATTGAAGATGTTCCAACTTCCAGCCCTACCCACCAGAACCCTAGGCGCAGAACTAGGCAGACCACTATTGAGAGGGACACCAAAATGAAAGAGAGTCAGATTAGATAGGAAAACAATGACTTGAGGGAAGCGGCCAAGGCGATGATGCTCTTGGTACAGAATGCTGAGGAAACTATGAAGAGTTTTTAATTATCTTGTAATGCTGGGCTTGGGGTCAATTTCTTGCTGGCCTCTTGCTGTCCTTTTCTCTCCTGCGGTTTTTTTGCTGGTCTTTTGCATCTATCTTGTTTTGTTTCCTTCTTGAATATCTTTTGAATGTAATCGAGTTTCGGGTCCCTTAAAACCTGTTTTTACTTAATCAAAAACAAAAATCAGAATTAAAGGTGTAGGGTGTCGGGTTCACCAAAATGTAGTGTGGAAAATTGATTTAGGGTTTGACAATATAGAAGGGGGAAACCACTAAATCGATTTTCACTTAGGACCATTACATTCAAAAGAGGAAGGGAGTCCACTAGATTCAATCACTAATCAGATAAGGATTTAATACTAAATGGATTGAATTAATTTTGGGTTTCCTCTTTTATAAATTGAAATGTTGAAACCAGGTAAAGTGCTAAAAAATGAAGGTAAAACTGAGAAAACAATGAGCTAGATATGCGAGATTTTTGCATGCACTTGGATCTGAGTAGTATAAGCCAAGTCAGATCTAATCCTCGAAAAAGCTTCTAAAAAGCTGAGACCATGATGCGTCACAACGGTCCTCCGAACCTTTCACATGCCAAATGGGGATGATTCATTTTTGTGAATAAAGCTTATTCCGAAGAGTACAACTTTGTACCTATTTCCTGCACACAAAAAGAAAGGGAAAAAGGTTGGGAATAGGGGTTTGCCTAAGACAAACCTTGGTTTGGAATCAACTTTGAATGAAATATTGCAAATACTTGAAATAAATGATGGAATGGTATACCTTAGATCTCCAATGACTGATAATGATGCTTTGCTTCTTGAATGTAATCACATATGTTGTATGAAATGGCATGAACATGACAAAACCTTAACACACACATGCTTGCAAATGAATAACGTAAAGTTGCTCCACAATGGATAGATGAAGAACATGTAGCCTATGAATGCTCGATGATGAATACTTCAATGCTTGAATGCTTGTGCTCCCAATTTCACCTATCACGAATGTATATCCAAATGAGAGGGGAAAACCTCTTTATGTACTTGCTCGTCATCAAACAAATTAATTTCATGACATAGGCCGACATGAAGCAAGGTTTCCTACTCAAATTTGGGATAGGGCAAAGGGTTTAAATTGGGGCCCAATTAGGGAGGACCATGGCGTGGTGCCATGGTCCCAATGAGGACCAGGGATATTTGGACCAGGGTTAAGGTGCGATGCAAGGTGGAATGTGATATTGATGCCAACACGCCATGGTCCCAATGAGGACCAGGGATATTTGGACCAGGGTTAAGGTGCGATGCAAGGTGGAATGTGATATTGATGCCAATTTTGCATGGTACAAGCATAAATGGGTCCCGATTAAGCACGAGGATGAGAACACTAAGGTAAGGGTCCCAAATGCGGTCAAAATTGCAAAGGTTGCAATTTTAGGATGCTACAACTAGTAAAGTTGCACTTGAAGTTGCTCATCTCTAGGAGTTGTTGGACTATTGAAGGAATGCCCCTTGCATTGTTGCTCAGGTTCCTCTCGACTCCACTTCTCCTCGTGGGCATAGCCACTCTCTAGACTAGACATCAAGGTAATTACAGGTCTTGCTCTCATGGTCTAACTCCTTGATTCTGCTACTAGTGGAGGATGGTATCAACCCTTGTGTTTGCCTTCTCGACAGAGCATTAGTTGGCTAGGCACTAGCAAATTTCCCCATGTGCCACTTGCCATCTCTTTGGTCCACATTCAGTTGCCCCTAGAAGAGAAACCAAATGATAATGACCCTCCTTTGCAAGGAATTACTTTAATTGCTTATTTTATGTCAAACTTGACCCGTTTTTATTCTTTTGTTTCTTAAGACTAGACCCTTATGATAAGACTCATGAATGTCCCTTTCTACTACATTTTTATTTGATATTATACTATTTTTTAAATTAATACAAAGCTAAATAAAATTTATTCATAGAAAATATGAAAAAAATAGTATTTGTCTTCCTTAAAAAATTCTAAATAACACTAATAAATAAAAAAACTATGATTTCTCATTTCTTGTATTTGGGGGTGTTGGAAAGATTTGCAATGAAATTTGAAAGGTTAAAAGAAATCATAAGATTGAGATTTGCATGACTTCCAAAATTCAAATAGGGAAGGAGAGCAATGGGGTAAACTATTATAGCATAACTCCAAACGAAAGACAACCACTTATGATGGGCACGTGCGATCTCCGCGTCTGCTCCGCGTTAAAGAAATCATAAAAAGTTTTAAATTTTTTTTCCAAATTATACAGAAATTTTCTGGAACCCAACAAAATAAAAGAGTCGACCGGTTAAAAGCATTGGCAACTGGCAAACCTAAAGGTAAATGAAATTGAAAAGAAAAACAAATGAGAAAAGGAGGTTTTTTAACTCGCTATAATTGTAAGAGGCAAAAACGCGAACCGAATTTAACCATGCGGCCAAACAAATTTGTTTCCTCTTCTTGGAATTGAATCCATATCGGCAAGAACACTGCCTGTAGCAGAACAAAAGCTTCCCTTGAGGTCTGGGTTGAGATTCATTCCAAAAAAATTGAATCAGATCTCATCACAGAGTTAACTAAATTGCATAAATTTTGCCACTTCATTTTAATGTAGAAAACAGGCGCAATGGAATTCTCATTTCTCGTATCAACATCAATGGAGTTGCATTGATCAATAAAATAACAGCAGAGTCTTTGATCGTTACAGACTGGTTTTTGCGTGCATATGAACTGAGTAAGACCAGTACAGTAACTTGGTGACTTATAATCAAATGTACCATATCTACTTTGGCTTTGTTGACCTTTGTTGCATGCCAGTTTTGACTGTGGAGCTACGGAAACTGAGTATCACTGTCGTCTGATGATGAACACTAATGTTGCTGTGTTATTGTATTGGTTTTAAGTGGAATTTGATGTTGTAGGTATAAATGGGCAAGTGGGTAATCGGAAGAAAACAGATTCCTTATGCCCTGGTCATCAAAAAACAGTATTTGTATTGCCGCATTTGCAGTTTTTAAACGAGATCGTGATTCCGAAATAGATTGATTGCCTCTGAGCTGCCAAGGTTTACAAAGAAGGCATAAAACCGAGATTTCAATACTTGTGCATTGTACCCACTTGTTGAGTCGGTCTCAGGACTTGGGAGGGGATCTGAAGAGGAAAGTGACCCACCGTGCTTTCCAATGAAAAAGAAAGGCCATGAGTTGAATAAATACCGTCTTGACACAAATTTGAGCTCTGTTTCCTAGATCTGCAATAAGCAATGAAAGGAAGCATGGGGTGTGGCAGTGATATGGTGTTTGAGGGAGAGATTGGATGGTAGAATTTGTGTGTTTAAGTGAGAAGATCTCACAATGCAGGTCCACATATCTCCTAGCATGGGGCAAATCACCATCTCGGCTACAAATGGCTTCCTGGACTTTACAAAGGTTAAGGGTGCTGCACGCCATATTTCCTATAGAAGCATTTTCTATACTGTATTGATTCTAGCCTTCCTTTTACCTTTCGTCTTTATTTTAACAGCATTAGTTACACTGGAGGGGGTCAACAACTGTTCCTCCCTAGGTAAGTAATAAATATTCCTTCAGAAATTGCTTTGATTTCGATGTGCTCACTCCTTGTTTTTCCGTTCTTTTTCGGCTAAGATTAAGATAATGTGCAGGAAGTCACTTTTGTTTTTTTTGCCCTTGTTTAGATTGCATTGGCAGAAGATTAGGTCCGAGGCTTTTGGGGAGAGTAGATGTTTCTCCTGTAAGTTCTAAAGATTCTCTACCACTATCAATTATATTGTGTGCCAATATTTTGTTTGAAGGAAAATCTCAGAAAACAATCTCTTACGCTGAAACAAAACTATATACTCATGGAATAGGCAGTATTTTCCTATGCGTGCCCTTGCTACTTAAGACGTGTGATAAAAATCTCTACTGGTGTAGAAAACCAGGGTAAAATATCAACCCAATTTGCATAATTGTAACGGAGAGTGATCAATGTTTTTTGTGTGAGTGCCAGAGCTTGTCTCTTAAACTTTCAGCACATTTATGCTGTTCATATGCACGGTGTATTGCCGGGGATGCAAATGTGCTTCATTCTACTTTGGTTACTCGCTTTTGTGGGGCATGCTTGAAGTTGATTAGGTGTTAAACGATCAATTTGTTTCTATCCTGGGGTTTCTGCATTTATTGGAATCTAAAACTAGAGTATGTGGCATTTTGCAGAGAATGGGAAGAGAAATATACCAACTTCTCTTACAGGCAAGCAATGAAGCACTTCCAGAAGGATTAACAATCCCAGAATCATTCCCTGATCTCATTACTGATATGAAGACGAATCCATATGATGCTAAGACATTTGCTTTGAAGATGAAAGCAATGGTATGTTTTAAATTTATCTATATTATTTTTTGGAGGTTTTCACATGCACTTATTTGTCATTTTTTTGTTCTCTGATACATTCTATTATTAACATAAATGACCAGGATATATAGAATCTTTCTCTGTTTTAAAATTATGTTTGATCAATTGACAGTTAATTTTTGTTCAATGTGCTGGACCTTAATACCAATCTGAATTACTGGGTTGCAATTAATGGATCCAACCTAGAAGGAGACAGAAAACAAATATTTCATATACAACAGATCCGAAAGGACTGATGTATGTGTTAAATGTAAAATCTATACTATCAAACCACAAGTTGTAGTACAGAGGATGATTAGAATCACACTTCATAGTGAGGAATAGTTACACAAAGAATATAGGGAATGATGCTTTTAATTTATCATTAGTGCTCAATAAAGTGCTTACGGGGAGAACCTATCATAAATCGACACCCTTAAGTCAACATTGGAAATACAATTTGAAGGACCGACAGTTGTTGGTTAAGACACAACCATTGGTCTAACCACCCACAACCATTCTATAACGTGCTCTACCTAAGCTGACAAATGTTAACAATATAACAAAGTGAACACAAAACATTTATCAACTGTAACTTATAACAATTGGCAGAATCATTTTCTGCTGAATCCTCCAGTCCTGAAACTTAAAGAACTTTTTCTTCTATATTATAGTTCTATAAGACTAAACGATGAACAGAAATCACAATGTTGGAAACAACTCTTTACACAATTTTAACTTCAAAATCCTTGACCCTTGACCCTTGACCAGATCTCTTCATTCTAAGTAATTGGGTCCTTGCAGAATCAACCCTGTCACTATACTGAATGGGAGAGGGATTGGGAGTGGCTTGGGGAAAACCACATATCCACAGGGTACCTGGGTTGTTTCTGACTATTCCCAGGACTGGAGAACCCATGCAATTTTTTTTTTTTTTTAAATCAATTATAAAACCAAATTTTTAATATCCCTTGAAGCAGAAGTCAGAACTATCGACATCTCCTTACTCCCCTTGCATGGCTCCTGCAATGCATTGTTTGGCCATCTTGTTTATATCTGCAACGTCTCTTAATCAAATGAATAAAGACTTTATGTGAATCATCTATCTCGAGCTGTGTTCTCTGCAAGTATTTGAATCTGAGAATGATCGATTAGAAAGTCACAGTTATAGGAATGTTTTGCATGTAACAGGATAGATCATAACAGTTTTGAAACTGTTTCATATCTTGCCACATTGATAACAAATAAGCAGGCATAATTGCAAGCAGAGGATAAAATATTTTTGTTGTTTAATGTGCACAAAGTTAATTGTTATAAAGGGCTAGACTTAAGTTTAATATATCATGATGTTTTATCCTCTGCTTACCTGGGAAAAAGAAATTGCCATACGAGAAAATTCAAACCCTACTTGATCCCATATCCAAACTGGCAACTTAGCCTCCAATATAGGGATTAACAGAAACTTTAGATATAATACCAATGTAAGTATCATTAAACCCGTACAAAGGAGTTCTCCAAGACGATCATGTTTGTTCTTTACTCAAACTTAGATATCACAAAAATAAAGTTAATTCCAGTTGTATGACGTTATTCAGTGTATTATCCCTTGCCAATTTACAAAAAGAACAATTCCCATATCTCCAAGTACAACCATCCCAGCAGGGAATAGGCTTGCTCCAAGTTCTGTAATACATCCTAGGGGGATTTGTCACATACATGGGATGTTTCAAAAACGTTACACAACAGCATTTGGCAACTGAGAGTGCCAATTAACCGTTGAAATTTAACTCTTAATGATCCTTTAATTTGGTTCTTTAGTTATTTAAAATATGTTCTATCCAGCAAATGGATAAAAAAGACACCACACAAACTGAAACAGGGAAAAACAGTGTTGTGTGGGTGGCCGTTCCATAGTTGCATATTTTTCATATGTTGCCAAGGCCTTTGTCATTTATGGGTTATATTGTTTCATGTAAGAAACTTTTCTTTATTTCTATGCAATGCAAATGGAGATGTAGCATCTCCTTCATTCCATTTCATGAACATGCCATTGGTTTTCTCCAGGTTTTGGAGTCATCTACAACATACTGTTGCATGTAATAATACGGACTAATAATTTTGGAACTTGTGTTTAACAAAATGATATACATATGTAGTAATAATGGTTTTGAACCAAGTGAGCCAACTTTTCTCTTCTTCCTTTGATCTTCTGTATTCTTGTTCGACATTATCAAATTTAATAGATCTTTTGATTTATTAATTCTTTCGGAGCCTTGCAAGATACATGTTGACTTGTAATTGGTTATAATATATTTTCTTTTCACTAGTACGATAATGTCAACTATTGATTGCTTGCAGATTTGTGCGTAATATTTTACAATGTCATACCATTCCATGTTTGTAAGCAACCCTGTTATTTTGCTAGAAACAGTAGGTGCAGATTCAATTCCTATTCATCGAAGGATACAATGTCTTACACATGTACTAGAAAGTAAAGGTCTGTGTATATATATGCTAAAAACTTAAAATTGTTCTTTCCTTGATTGAAACAGATTTATAAAGATATATTTGCTATTGTGAGAGACCAAGGGACGTCCCTAGAAGATAATTTTTTCAGATTTTATCTTAAATTGCATAGTCTAGCTGTTTATCTCGTTTCTGATGTGGTCCTGGTACTGGTTCAAAACTCCTAGAAAATTCACTTTTCGTTCAGTTTGGTTCCAAAGGCATAGCTGAAATGAAATTAACACCAAATTTAGTAGTTTAACATGACCTCATACAGCACTTGCTCTTCACCCTCTTCCTGCCCTATTTTTCTCTGCGATATTTATTTTTTTCTACTTCGAAAATGGTTAAGATAGTGGATCCTTGTTTGGCCATGGATGGATTATTCATTATCAAATTTTTCAGAAGTTATCAAGGTTAAACGTTTCCTAAATTTGCTACAAAAAGGTTGCTTATGTTGACATAAGTTTGTATAGCATTTTTTAGTCACTGGATTTATCTAATTTATAGTAAGAAACATTACTTGTAACATCTGAT
The DNA here is from genome assembly GCF_030272615.1 of Cryptomeria japonica. Lineage (NCBI taxonomy): Eukaryota > Viridiplantae > Streptophyta > Pinopsida > Cupressales > Cupressaceae > Cryptomeria > Cryptomeria japonica. The sequence continues at coordinate 349,930,791 of NC_081410.1, forward strand.
TGAAACTCATGACTGCATTAATCAGATTCTTGCCATTCAAACTTTGCTAAGTATTTCAAGTATATATTTATTTCCGCACTCTTTCTATTCGTCATAACTTAGAAACATGGAATGTCATTGCTTGTTGATAGCCACAACTTTATATAAACAAATATTGCCTTATGTCAATGCGCGGGGTCTCATAGCTAGGAAAGTTACCATCCCTCAACCATTATGCTTTTTATCTGGTGCTTGTCAATTTTTATCATCCTTATGAATTAAGCTGTATGAATATAAAGATGCATGAGGATTATAACTATTTGTATTGGGTGCATTATATAGCTGACAATCTGTGACAGTCTCTTGATGCCTATTGGCAGACAGCAGCCAGACAAAGGGTCAAATCATTTAGTTTGAGAGAGATGAGTGATGAATGTGCCTTTGATTCGCCAAAGAGGTTTAAATGGCATGCTTAAAAGGCCTTTTGAACTGATCACATTAAATGCTGTCGAATGTAACAAGCTGAATGCCTTTTGAACATACATGTCAAATGTCTCTACCAGAAATCAGCATCAGAAGAATGGCAATCTATGATCATTTTACTTGAGTAAGCACTGTGCACAACTTCTCTGTAATTCTCATAGGCCCCATTTACAATCTTTTCACCCATTATGATATGATCCAAGTCAGTGTAATGCAAATTTCTTTTGAAGACAAAAATAACAGCATTTTCCATGGATAACATGATTAAGCCTGTCTTGGCCATCTAAAATACCATGATTAGCCCCAGAAACTATTGACATGTGTTTTAGTGTGCTTAGGGTGCTGATGTGACGGCATAGATTCCTTGCCTAGTAAATTATTCACATATGTACATCTGGCTATCATTCTACCTAGATCATAAGCATATACTTCAGTGATATCTTCTGTCTCACTTGGGTTTATGGCCATTTTAGAACATCCAACAAAAGTAGTTTAAGACCATATTAGTGATGTTAAAATTTATAGAAATCATGATCCAAGATTGAACAGTGACAACTTGCAATCCGACTTCAAGAAAATGTTTATTGTCATTGAAATGTATGTCTTGTTTGATACTGTCCTCTTTGCTCAGACCTTTGAATGTCATAACTCATATGACATATCCAATTGCTTTGCACATCTGTTTTTGTTTAGTAAAATCTCTTTGATAAATTGAGTGGCACACTTTAAAATTTCATAACTCAAATCCAATTGCTTTTCACATCTGTTTTTGTTAAGTGGAATCTCTTTGTTAAATTGAGTGGCTTATTTGTTGTGTGAGAATGATCTAATTATTTTTAATTTCCTTAATACATCTTCCAATTTTCCTATCAAGCTTTGTAGTTCTAAAATCTGGTATTCATTGCTTGTCTTACCTAATTCTCATATTTTTTCTTTTTTGTACTTCAGACATGACTCTAATTTTGTGTGGGCATCTCTTGTGCTATTCTCCCCATGGTTTTTCCTTGATGCCTATCTGTTTCCATGCTTATTCTCATTTGCCTATGTTCTTTCACTTAATGCTTTATATCTTTCATGTATGTCTTCTTGATCTTCTAATTGCTTTTGATTTTTTAGTAATTTGGCACTTAATTTGGTACCTCTCATGCATGATGAGATCTATATTTAATTTTTCACTTGAGTCTAAGTTCATACAAAGAGACTTATTTACCAGCATTTATCTATCAATGGCTGTAGGTGAAACACTCATATTCATAACTGAGATTATAATTCAATCTTATAGTGCCCAAGAAATATAGGGCACTTGAAATAGCAAAAACTATTGGCAGCGTTGTTGTTCATACAAGTACTAATGGATGGAAATATATTTTTTGCAGATTATATTACACTATTTACAACTTATTACATGTTGAGCAATTTCAATAACAAAAGTAATTCTCCAGATAAAATACAAACTCATAAAATACCAATGGTTGCCATGAAGGTTGCCAAAATGTTTCAAAACCTAAGAAATAGTGGAGCCTCCATGTGTAGTTGTCATTTCCCATAATTATCACTCCATTCTTTTTATTTTTGTTAATCGTAGGTCGTGCAAATGTTTGCAATAATTGGCACTCTTGTGTCTGGGGATATGATACTCTGCCAACACTTGGTTATAATTGGCAGGGGATATGATACTCTGTGCCAATGCTTGCAAATAATTGGCATTCTTGTTTTGTATTATCAGTTTGCATAAAAACTGCACTGCATTTACTTCAAGCAGTTCTTCTTGGTGAGATCTATGGACAAGCAATTATACTTAGCTTCTTATATCTGAAAGTTTTCCAACTCTGCTAGTGGATATGCATATTTACATTTGTGGTTGAAAGGATGTTTATTAGATTTTTTTCAAAGCACTTTGTTTTGCATATTCTTTTATTATAATTAAAAAATTTGCAATTATGCAAACAAAGTGTCCTGTTTATCTGCAATAAATGGATGGTGTGACCAGTAAAAATCGCAAGAGCAATTTATTTTTCTTTCAGGCTTTTAATACTCTGTTATCAGCAATTTATTTGATCACACTTATAGTGTTTGTTAGCCTCGTTGAGGTCCTCTGAAGCTTGTTATCTTTTTGGGTAATTGGCAGCCTACTACCTATGATCCGTGTCTGTCAGGAATGTTTACCTAATGAAATAATCAAATTTCTTACATGTTTATCCTAATCATAATTGGTTAAGTTTGTTAGAATTTTTGGCATTTCCCTTAGAAAGGATTGGGCCCATGAGATTACCTAGAAGGGTCCAGCTTCTAAAATGAATGGATTAATCATGTCTTTGGTTAATGTGATTGTTGCTTATGAGTCTATGACCTATATAACGAGAGAAAAAATATATGATTTTTGCTGCAGCCAAATAATTTAATATCTGACTCACACACATGCAAACTGTATGGATTATTCAGGTACAGCAGATGGAACAGAAGGCCCGGTCAGCAAAACTGCAAGAATATTTGTACAGACATTTTGCATCAAGTGGTATTCCAAAAGGCATGCATTGCCTCTCTCTAAGGCTGGCCGATGAGTATTCCTCCAATGCACATGCCCGGAGGCAGCTTCCCTCTCCTGAATTAGTTCCTCGGCTTACGGACAACTCATATAATCACTTTGTTGTGGCGACTGACAATGTTCTTTCAGCATCTGTGGTAGTCTCATCAGTTGTGAAGAATTGTGCAAAGCCTGAAAAGATAGTATTTCATGTTATTACAGATAGGAAGACTTATGCAGCCATGCATGCGTGGTTTGCTTTGCATCCTCTCCCTCCTGCAACTGTGGAGGTAAAAGGTGTGCACCAATTTGACTGGCTGACAAAAGACAATGTCCCTGTATTGGAAGCCATGGAAACTCATTTTGAAATAAGAAGATACTACCATGGTGACCATGCAATTGGAGCGAATCTTAATGATTCCCCAAATGTTCTAGCTGCAAAACTGCAAGCACGAAGCCCAAAATATATATCAATAATGAACCATCTTCGAATATATCTTCCAGAGGTGAGCATATTCTTTAAATTGCTTAATATTGGCACGAGTTTTTGTTCTTGTTTCTTTCAATTAATATATTTTCAGAATCCCTCTTTTTTATTTAGTATCATGCTATAGTTGCTTTCAAACATGTCCTAGCTTTTGTTTCATTATGGTTACTTACACAATGTTTCTTGGATTGTACTGGTTAATTTAATATATTTTTTTCCCATTTCCTAAAAATTGGTTGAAATGTGGAGAAACCATGTTACTTTCAAATCAAATTCTTATTTCTTATTGACTGCACATTGATAACAGCTTTTCCCAAATCTTCGGAAGGTCATTTTTCTGGATGATGATGTGGTAGTTCAGCGTGATTTGTCTCCACTGTGGGATATTGATCTTGCAGGCAAGGTCAATGGTGCAGTAGAAACATGTAGAATTGCTGACCCGTGGGTTAGGTCGAAGACTTTCAAAACATATCTTAATTTCTCTCATCCTCTTATAGCAAAGAATTTTAACCCAGACCAATGTGCATGGGCATATGGTATGAACATTTTTGACTTGCAAACCTGGAGGAGAACAAACATCAGAGAAGTTTATCATCATTGGCTGAAAAAGGTAAGTTAATTGCTGAACCTAAGCTTACAGTCTCAGAAACATCATTCTTTAGTAGTTTCTCTACAGATATGAGCATTCAAATTTGAGATCTGTTAAAAATATCATCTTAAATTTTGCAGAATTTGAATTCAAAATTGTCACTCTGGCGTTTGGGCACTTTACCGCCTGCATTAATTGCATTTAATGGCTATGTCCATCCCATTGATCCTTCTTGGCATGTTCTAGGATTGGGGTATCAATCCAGAATCAATCAAGATACTCTGCGAAAAGCTGCTGTTATTCACTACAATGGGCAGGCAAAACCATGGCTAGAGATTGCATTTCCGGAGTTAAGACTCTTCTGGACTAAATATGTAGATTACAATGATGAATTCATTAGAAATTGTAATATTATGGAGTCGTAGTTTAAGCATTTCCACTCCATTCAATGTATTCACTATTCAAAGTTAGACCAGGCCCGCAATGGGGTCGAAAATGAACTGTGCAGTAATTTTGTCCACCTGCTAGCCAGATAGAGCAGCAGATGGATGAAGGCTCAGTATTAGATGAGCCTATCATATCATTGTTTATATAGATCTATTTTTTGCATCGGGAAAAAGTTCCAAGACGTAGCAAGATAAACTCTTGTTCGAAGATAATTGTAAGCAAGATTTCATTCAAAATTCTATTCATTTGTAACTGTATAATTACGTTCCAATGAAAATATTTTGAAAGTTTGAATGTGCTTTCATCTGTGTAATGCTTTGAGAGATCTGTGAATTCATGTCATTTGATAATAATTTCTCTAGTTCTCACAAAAAGGAAAAAGAAAAAAACCATTCAATTGCAAAAAACGCACTGAAATGATTCTGACTCTTCAGCTCTCATATCTGCAAACAAGTCCTTCCAATACTATGACAAAGAGTAGAACATATAATAGGCTCTGCTCTGCACTCATCAAATAACATATAATAGAACAATATGTTAAAACTTAAAACAAAGAAGATAGAGAGATCAGCAGCAACTTTGACAGCGTTACATGAGGACTTATTTGAAAGGCTTGATGCTAGTTCAAACGTAACTGATATGAACACCCATATATGCATACACAGGCAAGTTTTGTAGTCCCAGTTGCAACCAGGAGATGAGGTCTAAGCACAAGTTCAATTATTGAACCCACAAGTATCAAAAAGTTTCGGGGATGAGCATGAGTTAATGATGCATTCCTGTGCTCATTTATAAATTGAGGATTAATATGTTTGAATTTTGAGTTTTTGTGGGATTTAACCTATGAGCGGGATTGATATGTTTTTGAAACGAGGGATAGGAAGGAAAATAAATCACCCCTAGAATAGGCAATTATTGTACTATCTCTAGGCAATTATTGTACTATCTAACATCAGAATCCAACTTCCTAGTTGTGTATTTGAAAATGTGTTAATTTTGTGACTCTTGGTCCCTTAGTCTGCTTGGTCTTATAGATGTCATTAAAATTCCTCCATTCGATATTGGAGATTTGTCGATATCTACGAGTGCCACCAGAATTTCTACTTGTCTGAAGAAGAGAATAACATCAGGGGGGCCAGATTATGCTTGGTGCATGTATTAGGGATATGTAAAGTTTGATAAAACAATTAAGACTAGATGCTTGAGCTATGTCAGCAAATGTATTTATGATGAAAGCATATTCCAGGTGAGACCATTTATAATGTTTAACCAGTATGTTGATGCTGAGGAGCAAAACCATTTAAACAATACTTTATTTCTGTTATGCTTAACCAGAAGCAATGGAAAAACATGTATCCTGCTGACTTTTTTGAGGGAAAGGCAAGCCAACCGGCAGAACAAAGCTCGTTTCTGCCCAGGTATAATTTATAAATGCCAATAACACTAAGATCTTAATTACATATGCAAAATTAATCAGACATTTTGAAATTTTTTGCCATGAGTTTTGAAGTGATAGGATTCGGAAGAATTAGGTGAGATTGCAAAATCTCGTGTCTGAAAAAGAGTATGACTCAATGTCACAACCCTGGTACGAAACGCATTATTCATGACTGCGACTGTGTTTTAAATCTGAATGCTAATAATGTTCAAAGTACAACAGAAAATCTGGAAATTTACTTATAAGATTTTTTGGATCATCCTTCTTTATCGGACTGCTCAAAATAATTTTCTACAAATTCTGAGTATACACCCGCATTTATTTCGGAGTTAACCAGATCAGCCAATCCTGAACATCAAGCTAATATTTTCACATAATCAAAATAATATCACTTAACTATAAATTAATCAATCTAAGATAAGTATATACGTCACTGGATAAGAGCCAAAATAAAATAGTCAATATAAGTACTTGAATGTCAACATCAACCAAGTGTCTGTCAGTGACCACAAGGAGAGAAGATTTTATTTGAACACTTTTTTCAGTAACCACATGGCCTAATGTGCTCCATTTAAGTAAGACCCTCCCTTTCAAAGTGTGGTCGTGAATGAGTACTATAGAGAATCAATGGAGTACAATTTTTGAGAATCTACATCAATTCATCTCTCTATATAAAACTCAATGATTAAATATTATTTAACCTTGACCAAGGTTTTGGGGTTTGAGACAATAATTTTGCATATACAATTTTGATAATTAGGATGACAAAACAATTTATGTACTTCTAAATGTTATATATGGGTTAGAGATTACTTTTCCGGAGTTAAGACCCTTCTAGATTAAATATGTACATGTTTTTATGATAGAATGTACATCATTCCATTACAAAAGGTAACATTGTATTTGTTCATTGGAGAATGCAAATGTTGAGTAACAATGTAGTTGTTGATTGAAGAATGGAAATGTTAACAATTTCAAAATTTCATACATTTATGCACTTGTACTTGACTTTTATTCAATGCGCATCATGCAGTCTCAACGCAATTTTGTGCATTACTTAGATTCTAGTCTTCAAGTACCCTTACACTATTCACTCGCATAACATGGCCTTGTACATGGGCATACATGATTTCACTTAGATACACCCAATTTGATATCACGTGTGCCCAAAATCTAATTGCAATTACACCACATGTTTGTGCCAACCAATTGACATCATATAGGTTTGACACTTAGCATCATATGAGTTCAACACACTTCACATTATTATCCACATGGAAAACACACTATAAATACATGACATTTTTCAACATTTTGTAAAAGACTTAGCCAACAACCCCTTTATAGAAATAGTTTTTTATTAGATAAGCAGGGTTTTGAAAGGGCCTCAAACCTTGTACAAAGTGAAGGATAAAGCTTGGAACACAACCAAACACCAACGAACAACAATAGGAATGACAAAAATACTACAAAAGATAGACTTACAAAATCCAAACTAGACAAAAATAATTCTTACTAACAAGCTATTGCATACATAATATTATACATATGTGCCTACATAGTTACGTGCAAATATTCTTTCCTCTTATACAAATACATTGCAAATTCTTTTGCATATCTTGATGTGCATTTGGATACTAATCTAGGGTTTCTTATGCATATTCTAAAATTTTTGCAGGCTCATAAAATAATTTGTATTTTTGTCCTCCAATCCTTTTAGGGTTCGGATCATAGTATCAAAGTGTGAAAAATATTGTTATTCACTTATAACATCAATTGGAGGGTCACATCCTTAGTTCAACATTTGAAAATCTTCATGAATATTGAGAATAAAACAAAAAGAATGATAAATGAATCACATAGGGGGCAACCTTATAGACTGATTGGTAAGCTCATTCTAAGGCTTTGGGTTATTCCCATGTAGGCCCGAGGTTTGAGTTTTGCCAAGTTTACTTGTTAATTGTGGCCTTTGAGCCATTGCTGTCAACCAATGGTTTATAGGGGCGAGCTTGTCTTGTCTCAATGCGATGAGCACTAGGATAAACATAGTGCGAGCCACCAAGTCGCTAAGCCATTCCTATTGATTTCTATCAATAAAAAGAGAAAGACAAATGAATGTACACCTATGGTACCATCAAGCATGCAACAATTCTGACAATTATGTGATTTAATGAATAATCCTAGACCAACACCAACACATCTCAAACAAGTATCTCCAATGCATCATCACATTCCTTTTAGGTACAAGTCAACTTTGACATTCTAGTCTTCAAAGGTAAAATCAATCTATAGAATTGAATAATTTTAGTTGACCTGAATCATACTACTTCATTAATAAATTCAATGACGTTGAGAAGATTTTGTTTGCAACACTAAAAGTGCTTGTCATGTTACAATGCGATAGAACAAGATCTAGTTAGAACTTGGAATGCCTTTGTAAATGCTTTGTAGGATGAATATTATTACCTTAAACACTATGAGGATGAGTTCAAGAAGTTTCATCAAGTACATTAATGAAGAGATTAAACTATGGAAGCCACACCAAAGAATTCCACAACAACTTACATATCTCTATAAAGAAATGTTGGAATATCACTAAGTCCTCAAATATATTGATAAAATTTCACCTCTTATTCATACTATGATGGAGTTCTTGACATCATATACTTTGGGTTAGACTTTTCTTTTTAATTATAAAAAGCAATGATAAAGCAACATCTCTCCACACATAAAACTAATCCTAAATAGGAGAACACACATTCTTCTACATTGCACCATAATACACTAGTGTAAAAACCTCAACAAAACTTCTTATTGTAATCACCAAACACAAAGCCTCCTAGGGCCTATACACTAGACAATGAAAAAGGGAATAAATCATGAAGTTCACAATTGTGTAACTATTGCCACTGTTGTTTGCACAATGCTTGTTTGTCATGCTCAAAAAACTCTTGTCACATAGGTTGTATCAAATCCAAAATACAATGAAGAAAATATTAAAAGGCATAATGTCTTATCCCAAATGATTAAAAGGGACAATGCCTTAGTCCAAATACTCCAACAGACACTTTGAGAGAACATGAAAAATTCTTTGAGACAAAATGGCAGGTTAATGGTAAATTTGCATACATCATCATCAATGGTGACAAACATAAGGACATCATTACATAAAGGTTGTGTACTACCTTGGCCTTGGACTCTCAAGTAATTCGCATCTAGCTACATACTCCTTGGAATCACTATAGTAAGGGAAGCGGATATAAGTTAGTTGTAGGGTACACTTTAAGAGTTGGCCCTTGAAAAATTACATATAAACCCCAACATATCTCTAATGTAGAGATGTAATTTTCTTGATAATTTTTTTTCGATTTTTAAAAATGTCATAGAGTGGTTGTCTATTTTATATTAAATATTTTAAATAAATTGTGGGCAATTGGGAAACTAAAAGTCATTCCTTTTTAATCAATTTGGTGAATTAGGACCTAAAATTTCTATAAACTATTGATTGAGATGAAGAATTAAGGCTAAATTTCTCATAAATTTTTAATTCAAGTGACAAAGTAAGCCTAATCTTTTTATATAAAATTTAGATTAAGATGATGAACTAAGTCTAGATTGTTTATAAACATTTAATTGAGGTTGCAAACTAAGCCTAAAATGTTCATAAATTTTTAACTAAGGTTGTGAATTAAACTTAAATTTCAATAAATTTGTAACTAAGAGGGTGAATTAAAACCTAAATTAACATAAATTTGTAATTGAGGGGGTGAACTAAAACCCGAATTAATATAAATCTGTCTTGGGCATCGTTAACACTTTTACTTAATTCAGTTTTATTGAATTAAATGAAAATGTAAATAATGATTGCAGAGTTCCCTATATCCAATTAATAATTCAAGCCAATTGGATCAACTCTACAACTTAAAGATGAAATCATCCTACATTGAGCAACCTTTAATGGGTATAACTTACAATAAATTGTCAATGCAAGTTCATGAACTTGAGATGGGCCTACATTGTTTGTACACTATGAGGTGCCTAAGTTCTTGAAGTCTAGGAATCAATTAACTCGCAACTTACTTTAAGGGAAAAAATGGTTGAACTAAAATATAAAATTGCATTCACATATAAAAGATTGATTATAGTGTAACAACTAATGATCATAATGAAAGGTAGTTAAATCCATATTAGACTTTGTTCTCATGAGACATTTTAACTTACTACTACAAGAATTAAGAATTATGAAAATGTGAAACATGCTATCAAAATAAATCATAAAGCATACTGAGTAAACTAGCTATCAAACCAAATTGAAGAAATACTAATTAACCTATAGAGTGCAACTTTACCTCAAGTGGACCCTAACTTGGGTAGGTGCACTTTTATACAAGTTGTAGAATTAAGCTACTACAATCAAAATCTTCTCATATATTCATTGAGTGATGAAAACTAAAACACAAGCTTCTACAAAAGTGTTAATGACCTATGGTTCTTCTTCCAGAATGCATTTGATGACTAACTCAATCTAACAAACTGATCCTAAGCTATCACTTATTCCAAGTAAATAGGAAGAGAGTTATTAAATCTAGGAAAGAATAAAAGAAGACATAGTTCTAAGGAAACTATCTAACCACTCATAACAAGGAACTTCAATAACAATAATGAAAATGCAACAAAAATGACCACAATTATGGTGAAGGTATCTCATGCATTGAAGAAGTCTACTATAGATAGGAGTCTTCATGATGTTGTTGGATAGACACCTCATCATTTGAACACCCACTTTGCACTCCATTTCCTTTAGGTGTAGGGCTTGTTGTTGTCTCTGTAGTCAAACGACTGTAGGAACTTTATAGGAAGTGTTGACTATTTTTGCTGCAATAACATATTAGTACATAGAAACACTCTTCATAATGATAATCACACAATTCCAACACATTTTCACACATAACTATGCATATATATTATCTATCATTCACAAGTAAACATACTTTAGTACTTATAAAATAGTCTTATTAGTTGGAAAATATGATGATTTTTAGAGTTAAAGTTTGTAGTAACTAGATAATAATAGTCTATCAAGCAAAATGAAAAAGTCATTAAAATGTGCTCATCAATGACCAAGACTATCTTTTCACTCAAATTATCACACAAATGTTGTTTAAGATATGCAAAATATTATTTGTGCATTTATAATATGATTATTGTATTTTTACTTATTTTATTCAATATAAAAAGTATCTTCAATTAATTTAACTATAAATGACATTATGAAGAGGTAACTCATTGATTGCTTGATGAACCATTTTAATCTTACTCTCTTCACTATGTAATGCTAGCCTTGTGATGTAGGATTGGGGGTTCAACTTTACTTTTCTTTGCAAATCTTGACTATGAATATTTTTCTTGTTGAGTGTTGTGTTTGGAATACTACATATTTTAAGATGTAGATTCCTCGACATGTTGGTTGTTGGTGACGTATATATGCTTGGTGTACCATAGTGTTTCAGTTCATAAAGATGCATATTATTTATGCAGCGATTAAATGTGATCATTGATTATTTGATGTTCAAATTCAATGATTTATATGTATATTCATGTATGAAATATTTGAATTTGTAGATAAAATAGCTTATATGTATGCATGTATGTATGTATGTATGTATGTATGCATGCATGCATGTATGTATGTATGTATGTATGTGTATTTGTATGTGTATGTGTATGTGTATGTGTATGTGTATGTGTATGTGTATGTGTATGTGTATGTGTATGTGCAATGCACAAGCACACACGTGTGCACACACACACACACATCTGCAAATTTAAATCTTTTATAATCTAAAGATTTAATTAACTCCATTTGGACATAATGATTTGCACTAATATTCACATTAAAATGATAATATTGATTCTTTCTAAGGAAAAATATTTTTGGCTACATAAATGTAAACATGTTTCTTATAAACAAATGTGCACACATACGCATACATACATACATACATACATACATACATACATACATACATACATACATACATACATACATGTATATGCATATACATGTATATACATACACATATATATATTTGCAAATTCAAATATTTAATAATCTAAAGATTTAATTTAACCCATTTGGACATAATGACTTGCACTAATATTCACATTAAAATGATAGTATTGATTCTTTCTAAGGAATTTTTTTCTGGGTACATAAATGTAAACATGTTTCTTAAAAACAAATATATTAAGAGTAGAATTGACATACTATATATTATGATTTTAAAATAAACAAATATCTCTCAAATACAAGCCAAGATCTTATTATACATATTTGTTAAACATTCTCTTGATTTTCTTTGCAAACAATATGGGTCATAGCTTTTATACTTCTAGCAACCCTATTAACAAGGCATCTAATTATGAGGATATCAACAACACTTAGAAAATGGAGTGTGATTTAAAATTCATAAAGGAATATAAGAAAAGGATGAGGAGATTCTTTAATTCTAGTGATTTTTTTTTCTTTCCCAAATTCAATTAAACCTCCAGCATATTAGTGAGAAGATGAAAACGTTGTTATAAGAGGTAAAGGCATTTCTTAAGAGGAAATGATGGGACTAGTCTTTTGTAAGGCACTTGTATTTGCATTTATAAGTAATTTTATAATAAAGAAGACTTATTAGACAAAGATTTTTGTTAAATTGATTTATGAATATTCTTCATTTTAGATTTTATTGAGTGTGTTATAGTTAGGAACATTCTTTTATAAATTTTAATTGTATTCTTCTGTGATTCTTTTGTAAGCATAATATTATTATAATTACTATTTGCAAGTTAATATATTAAAATCATTTTAACATAAATACCTAGATAGCTATTCATAATATTAATTATATTAACTCTATTTCTAAACATGAATGTGTTGGTTACATAAAAGTATTCAAAAATTTAAAATAAATAATATTGAATTATCCTACAATATTACTATTCATATAGTTATAGTTTGATAAAAGAGATTGTAAAATTGACATCTAAATTTTAAAATCTGATTACATATCAATCTATCATGACCATGAAGAAGCTAACCAAAATAAATTATTAATCAAGATAATTAATTTACCAAATATCCAAGTCATTTGTGTTAGACATTGGTTGGGAACCATCTTGCTCTTCTCTGTTTGGAGTTTGAGTTGGCTCCTCTAAAAACCTTTTCAAATTACTTGGTCTCTAACTAAATAAGAAACAATATTTATCACACCTCATCTTTCAAAACTAGAGATAATATCTCAATCAAACATGAATGTTTAAACATTGTATTTGGTTTTATCAAGCCTAAAAGGTGTTTCTAAATTTTGGCTTTAAAATGCTAAGTACTAAAAACTCGTTCATTCTCCATTGGACTAAGAATTATGTTTGGCATAAATCTATAAGTTTAAAATATTTTAAAATATTATATTATAGAATTATTGTTCAAACTTCAAATTTTCTATAATCTAGTTATTGAACTATATTTAAAAGAATGGTTAAATAATTTAAACTATTTAATCATTATTTTTAAAAAATAAGTAGATTTTTGTATCAAATTTATCTTATTTATAATTCTTTATATCCATATTTCATTTATTTATACCATTCTATTGAAATAATAAGTCAAGTTCCTCACCTTTCTCTACAAATCTAGTTGAAAATTAATAGAACTCATACTATTGACAATTCAATATTGAAGATAAATATACTCCATTGCTTCAAGAAATTCATCCTAAGGAAAGTTCTCTCTAATCTATGATAAAATACTTCTCATAATTTCTTGTAATGTATTCTTTATAGAAGACAAAACATCATTAAAATCCTCTTTTATAATTTTTATCCAAGCCCAAAGCAACAATCAAATTTACTAAAACAATGTAATTATACCATATATCCATGCATTAATGCACACAAATGACCTACATCTTCTACTCTAGAAAATTATCTAGTTGTTAAATGTTTGTCACTCTTTCCAACTTGCAAATTTTGAACCTATAAATTTTTCAATTTCAATGACATATAGACTAGTATACCTATATTCTAAAAAAATACACGTAAAATAATGCCGAGAGATATCACATAATTTTCTTGCATGTTTATTAGTTGTCAAGGACACTCTTTCACTCTCATTAAAGATGTAACAATTTCATATACTTAGAGACAAGTGGCAATGATTCTATTTATTCAGAGTAATAAAATAATACTTATAGAGAAACTGAAACATGCATGCATTTACCTGTCATCTACATGCCAAATTTATTCAAAACCATTTTTTTGTTTACAGATATTTATATGTCATTGGAAATGCCTCTTGACATAATTGTCTAGAGTATGACATACCATTTTCCTTAGCTTTGAATATTATGCAATGTACATTATTCTATCTTGTTCTCTTTTGAAAAAAAAATCATTTCTTTTAACAATAGAAGAAGCCCAAAAAGAGTTAGTAATGTCTCAACCTCAATGAAAAGAGCTAGTTAACACATTTTACTATTCTAAACTATTTCTAAAGAGCATTCCCATTAATGACTATTACTCTTGGAATGATCCATTTGTTGGTCTGTTTAATGATATCTAGTTGGTATCATCTAGTTAACACATTTTACTATTCTAAACTATTTCTAAAGAGCATTCCCATTAATGACTATTACTCTTGGAATGATCCATTTGTTGGTCTGTTTAATGATATATAGTTGGTATCATCCTTAAGACGTAGTTTGCTACATGGTATAAGTTTAACAAGTCTTTAATACTTAAAAAATATTTTTGTACTACAAAAATATGTATATATTTGACACAAAAGGTCAAGTCAATTTGAAACTAGATGAAAATTGTTTCATAACTTTAAAAGGTAAATTCATTTTATGGACCATATACAATGAACATGATTTCTTCAAATAATCTCAATAAGATCATTTCTGTAATCTTGCATGACTAATGCCCCATCTACAACAATACAAACTAGCTTCCTTGGAATCACCAAATAACCCATGCCTCCAATACTCATCAAACTCTTTTGGCAATTTCTATAGGGTTGGTAGATGTAGAAATTTATTTAATTTTATGAATTATAAGTAGATGAGATTGGCATATATTTTTGTCTATAGTACGAAGTATTGTTAATGAAAATGAATTTATTGATTCAATTTCTCTTAGACACCCTACTTCTCCACCAGATCAAGACATCGAATCCATTCCTAACCATTATTGATAGGCCAATATAGAAGTGGATTTTCTAATAAATTACATTAAATTAGTATTTTTAGAAAGGTTTCTAATGAATGATGTCTATTTAATATATGTAATATAATTGTAAGTTGTATAGTTTTGGAAAATTGAATTGCTTCCATAATCTTATATAGAACTACAAACAGTGAGAGCATTTCAATCATGAATATATTCATCTCCTTTTTTTAGCACATCATTGAATTAAAGTAACTATTTAAGTATATTTGTTCATAAAATTTACCTACATGCTTCTCAATTTTGTCTAATTTTTGTTACATCTTATTTTTATTATATTTTAGGCTGTATATCTTTTAATGACATAGTTTTGGCATGCCTACTACAACTTAATTCAATACTATTTTTGTGAATGAATACTTTTTTTCCTTTAAAAATATGACCATGGGTTTCTCCCTACTTTAAAGTATGCATAAAATATATGCATTTTTGGTGCCTTGTAGGATCAAAACGTAGGAAAATAGTCCCTAGGGAGAATAAACAAAAATCCTAGAAAATTATATTCAAAGATAATTTGTTAACTTTTCTATAGGTTCTGAAATAGAATTCCCATTAAGGATTAATGAGTTAAACTAAAACTATATTATATATTATAGCATATAAATCCATATCCTAATTTTCTTCATGAATTTTATTTATCAAGAGTGACACTATCTGTTGGATTCCAATAAGTATATCTTGTAGACACCTAAAATTGTCCTAGCTTAATAAAATAAATATTTTTATTTACTTAATTATCCCATTTTCTTTTATTAATTAAATGAATTTTTACTTGTTTAATTAATTCACTTAATCTCTTCTTGGCCCCCTTTCTATCCTAATTTAAATAAATATTTTTATTTATTTAAATTCTCTTTTTCCCAAATTAAATAAATATCTTTATTTATTTAATTTATGTGGCATTTCTTCTATTAATTGAAAAAATATTCTCTATTTATTTAATTGATTTATTTAGCTTTTACTTTCCATGACAAGTGGCATTCATATCTTGATTTAGCCCTAACCACCTTCCCTTTATTTTATTATTTTCTCTACCTACTCTTCAATCTTAGAAAACCATCTTTTATCCCACTTCTTGATCCCATCCCTCCATTTTTAGGATGTTCTCTATATAAGAGGCTTCCTCCCCTCATTTCCATAAGAATCAAGTTCAATAATACTTACACTTTGCCGAATTGTCTACTTCAATCACATCCGTTCACCAGTGAGCTCTTGTACAAGCAAAAAAATATGATAGCAACCATACTAAACACGATTGGTGGAGATAGGAAAGCAATGAAGATCAAACCCATAAAATATGTGAATGGTATTATTTGAGTCATTTATGATTTTGCATATTTTATGGCTCTTCATTGATGTTATGTTGGATTTCATTATAGATTTAGGGTTTTGTGGTTGAATCTTGTTAGGATTTACAATATTAGGAGTTCAAATTTGATATAAACACAACTATTAGACTCGTTGCTTACTTGAGGAAATCAATGACCTTCTTCACCTTGTTTGTACTTTGGATTTCTATGTTTGAGTGCATATTAAGTATCAAAGAATTCCATACTAAGGTGGTAGGGTCATTGGGATAAGTGACACATCCAATCATAGATAAGCCTAACTTGCGAGCCATTATTTGTAGAGTATCCTCTAGATCGCCCAATGCATTTTAATTTACTTTCCATCTCCTAGACCATATCAATTTCCTCCTCAAAATCTAACATAACATAATGAACATAAATAAGATATTAAAATTTACCTTGTATTAGTGTTCAACAATCAAGAACTCTAGATTGAGTTCTCTCATTGAATCACATAGAGGAGCAACCCAATTATTTTTGAGCACTTTATTCATTTACATATTAGAGATATTGCCCAATAAATTTATACATTAATATGAGTAGGTTGACCTCATATTGTTGTCCATATTTCATTAATGTAAACTGTAGACACCTAAAAATGTCTCATTAATCGCATACTAATTATTCCTCTAATTGATTAAATAATTCTTTAATTCTTTAATTAATTTAATTAATCTTATTTTTCTAAATTCATATTTATTCATCATCTTACCAATTATTCTATTTCTATTTCTAATCATTTAATCATTAACTCTTTCTTAAATAGTAATTATTTAATTAATTGTGATTTTAATCATTTAATTTAAATAATATTTATTATTTAATTAAATTAAATTTCTAAATAATTAAATAGTTTCTTTAAATTATTTAATTAATGAATTTATTCTTCTAATTCCAGTTCCAAGTTCTCAAATTCTAATTCCGTCTAATTTCATTATTTTTTCTAATTTTATCTCATTTCATTAATTCTCCAAATTCAAATTCTTCCAATTTCAAATACATGTGCATGATTTCAAAAATCAAATTGAATTCCAAAGTCAAGTTCTAAATATATTCAAATAACAAATTGAATTTAAAATAAATTCAATATTTGAATCAATTCTCATGCAAAAATAAAATTGAAAATCTAAGTCAAAGTTCAAGCACTTGCTAACTTAATTAATTCAATTAATTAATTAATCAAATCATTATCTTTCCAATCTCTATTTCTATCTTCCACTTTGTTTTTTTCCAAAAAACTTTCAATAAGTTAACTATTCCATCTATTTTAATTGATTAATTGCACCGTTCTTTAATTATCCTCCAATCATTCTTTTTCATCTTTCAATTAACTTTTTTTTTCAATCAGTTAACTCAATTAACAATTCAATCTATTCAGTTCCACCTCCAAATCAACAGTTCAACTATCAATCAACATGTGATCTCACCCGAGTTCCACCTCTCAATCAATCCTCTCTAAAAATCTATAAATTCGGCATTCAATATCCAATTTCAACAATCACGAACTTTGAATCTTTGTGTCAATTGCAGGTTACCAGCGTGATATCTAAGAGTTATCATACCACAAAGAAGAGAAGAACAATGGAAGCCATGATGCACAATAGGGAGTTTTATATTATTTAATTTGATTCTATTATGCATCTATTTCATTGGTTTATGTTTGAATTTGCTTCAATAGTTAAGGAATTCATGATTTTCCTTATTTCCTATTTAGCAATGATGATTTTAAGCATATACATTTTGGTGAACCTGACGTGAACATCAACTAATTAACCCTTTGTGTTTCTTTTGTGATTTTGCAGGATTGTATGAAATTTTCAGATGTTTTGCAGGTTTTGTATGGATTTCAAAAGTGGATTTAACTATCACACATTCGTTCAGATAGAATCACACAATCATATAGATGAATTTATGCATTCGTGCAGATAGGGTCACACATTTGTGCTGATACCTTAACGCATTCGTCTAAACAGGATTACACATTCATTGTTAATAATTTAGTATTCTGTTAATTGTATTTTCTGATTTATAATCCTCTGCTCTGTCTAATTTCTCCAGTCAATTCTGCAAATCTAAATATTTTATCCTCATATGATGCTTTTAATATAATATCTCATGGCATATAAGGTAAAGTTCAATATTTTAGGTGCTCGAAGAACAACAAAATAAAGGAGGCAAGCTAGACATTACCAGTGAATCCTGAAGGCAGAAAAGAGAATACAAGACCTAGTGGACCAAGAAGCTATTTCCAGATACAACAACATTGTTCTATCATACACAGTGAAATATGACTTGATTAATACAGAATGGTTGATGAGAGATCTGACTAGGGTCTGACATTCTATTTTGTAGGTTTCTGGTGAAGTTTATGCTTTTGGTAGGGTTTTTTAATTTTCTGTTTATCTGTCATACATTTGTCTGGTTAGGTTTACACATTTGCCCTGTCAGATTTACATATTTGTCCAGTCATCATTATACATTCATCCAATCATCATTACACATTCGATCTATTAGGATCACACATTCGTTTAATAGGTAGTTTGGCTTTTTGTTTTTCTATGTGTTTTCTAGTTACTGATTCCCTGATTGCAGCGTGTGGCAAAATTATAGAGAAGGCTTGATCATCTCAGATTATTTTGAAACTACTAACAATTTGATTGCAGGATCCTTTAGGGTTAAATCACTTTTGGATTTTGGGTATTGACATGCATGATCTCACACTTCATATTGGTCCTTAAAATAAATCTGGTTTAAAATTGACATGCATGCTCTCACACTTCACTTTGGTGTTTAAAATAGACATGCACATGCAGATCTCACACCTCAGTTTGAGCTTTGAAATTGATGTGAATCTGGCTTATGAATAGAATAAATCACACATTGCGATATTTAAGGGAAAAATAACTTTTTTGGGTGGACCTATTGTTGCATTAAGTACCTTTCCACCCACCTTCGGGGTTTTGGGATAGAGGGAAAGGTGATAACGACACCCACTTTTCTTTTTAGTAGTGAGGGGTATCTTTGACTGGGGATTTCATCACCCCACATAGGTACTTCGAATTGGGATGCGTTGAGGATGTCATCTCTCCCAACATACTCTTGAGGGGTTTTTTCGAGCCACTATATAAATATACTAGTCAGGCGGCTAGAGTGTTGAGTGAATTTGACGTATGTGGGGGCCTTCCCTGCACCAATAAGCTTAACTAAAGCATTAAGTGGCTTTCTCTGAGAATCTGTTGTTGGATCAAGACCCCTTGAAACTTACAATAAGAACCAACTTAGTAACCCAAATCCAACGTTTAGTGGTTATGGGTGTATAGATCATACCCCATAGATATCCTCCATGTACCTTGCATGATGAGACAGAAAATACTCGGTGATAAGATCTTCGGATCTTCGAGGTAAGAGAGACTGGCATGCCTGAGAAGTGTGTGTCATGGAGTGGAGCCAGTGCTGCTAGACTCTCTATCTGTTTGTCTTGTTTCGGTATTTTGCTACAGGCCCCCCATTGAACGGTTTCCACTATCCAGCCTAAGATTGTCTTCTGTGTTTTCATGTGTATTATCATGCTATACTAGTATTGAGTTAGTATTTGGGTTAGTTTAGGCCCTACCTTACGTAACTCTAAATTCTTAGAGTTTGTCAAAACACAATTCATCTAGCTATACTTATATTCAGATAGTGTTCTCAGAATTGAAAAAAATAGACTTGTCCTACAAACAAAGTTACTTGAAACAGAGTCTACCTTGAAACATCTGACTGTCCAACAAAGTCCAAAATTTTACATACTTGTGACCATAGGTGTTCGTAGAGTCCTTACATTGTCCTCATTATCATCTTTATTTTAATCCTCATTTACATCCTTAGGATTTGAATAAGCCCTTGCATCATCCTCATTATAATCCTCATTTACGTCCTTAGGATTTGCATGTCCTTGCATCGTCCTCATTATCGTCCTTATTATAGTCCTCTTTTACATCCTTACTTTGCATAAGTCCTTGCATCGTCCTTATTATCGTCATCCTTATCATCCTCATTATCATCCTCCTTATCGTCCTCATAATTGTCCTTATTATCGTCCTCATAATGTTCCTATATATGTCATCATAATCTTCGCATAAGTCCTTGCGCAAGTTTTACATAGTTATTAGAAAGTCATTATTTGTGTCCCATTAGCATCCTAGTCCATTCTAGTATCATTATAATCTTAATTTTAGTCCTTGTCTAGACTCCATATACATCTATCATAGTCCATTATCATATGCGTAATCATTCAAGAAATTCATAGCATGTGTTCTAATGGGTCTACTAGGTGATGGTTTTCTCCCCTTCGAGCAACCTAATCTAGTGCTGAACGATGGTCAATGAGAAATCATTGACGGATTAGATAACTTGGTTTGGCAATTAAAGATAAGTGCACCTCAATATATAGGAGTCGAGATTGAACTAGATAGAGAGTATAAGATTGCCTGCAAAATTGATAGAGAAATTGCAGCAGAACTTCTTAGACAAGAACTTGAGAAAATTGCATTACAAAAATCTCAACAAAGTACTCAACAAGTTCCGCGTCCTAATCCCCAAAAGAGAGTTAGGTCTAGTGTTGCATACATCACTTTTTGGTCTACAGTCTTGCATTCATACCCAATGTCTGTCATCATCTCACATTAGGTATTAGTGTCCTCATATAGTAGTCTTAAATGCCCATCACAAGGTCACAAAAGGCAAAGAGTAAAATGGATCCAAATAACAACTTGTCAATCAACCCTACTTGGAACATGGGTATATCAAACAATCAAAACTATCAACAACCAACTCCCTATGGCATGCCAACAATACAAGAACTACAACAAAACTTAACACCTAAAGAAATTGAGTTAGTTCAACAGGAACCACACGTTCTTATGATTCTAAATGCCCTTGTAAACAATGATAGAGATAAATATCTTTCTTTGTTATTACAAAATGGTGCCAAGTTACCTCAAGGTTTTGATGTCACAATGCTCTTACCACCAGAAATTACCTTAGGACAAAATAGTAGTCAAGTACCAAATGTAACACAAACACAATCTATGACTTCAAGTTCCTCCCAAAATGACATCGTCAACTCAAGAAACTTTGGTGTCAAACACAAGTTATCAAGCAAGTGCATCATCCTTAACAATGAATGTTAGCACACAAACACAGGCTAATATAACTTCTCAAACCACACCAATATTATCAAGTGATTCAGCACCAAGTCAAACACAAGCCTCACATGTTTCTCATACGACAAGTGTGACTCAATCTCTAGTTTCCTACTCAACAGGTCCTACATACAGTCATCAGAACATAAACCTAGGTTCCGCTAATATAATGAGTGTAGCCCAACCAAACATGGGTTCACAATTTGCTTATTTCATAATACCTAGCAGAAGCCATGACACACAAAATTACAGTTATGGTACATTTCAACAACCTCCTATTTATACTACCACAAATCCTTTTGTGGGAAACATACACGTGCAAAATGCACCATTGACTCAAATGAAAAATCTAGCCCAACAAGTACAAAATCTACAACAACAAGTGACAACTATGCAAACTAGTAATGAAAAAAGAGAGATACAATGTAGGACTTACATCCCTTTCCCTTTGATCATACAATATACATGCCTTCTTTCCCTCCACATTTTGAAACACCTAAATTCGATAGATACTGAGGGAAAGGTGATCCTAGAGATCACATCAGATAATTTTTCATTGCATGTATAGAGGTTGCACAAGAGGACACCTATCTAATGAGATTGTTTCCAAAAAGTCTTGGAGGTCCTGCTTTGGAGTGGTTTTCACACATCCCTCCAACAATCACATCGTGGGGTGAATTAGCTGAACAATTCATTGCAAATTTCTCACATAACATTGATACCCCAATTACATTGATGGATCTATGTCCTGCAAAACAAAATGAGAATGAAACATTCACATCCTTCTTACAAAGATGGAGATCTCTATCGAAGATGCAAGACTAATATTTCCAAAACTGAGCAAGTTGACATGTTTTCAGAGAACTTAATTCCAAAGATTAAGTACCCGATATAAATGCAATGTTTGACCTCATTCAAAAAAATCACTAAAAAGGCTTTAAAATGCAAGAAAGGACTTGCAGAACAAGGTATCATAAAATATGGAGCTTCTACAAACAACACAAACAATGATAAATACAAGTTCTGGTCAAGAAACAAGAATGTGACTAATGACGATGTTGTCAATGCTTGTACAATGAATGTGGCTCAACCGATTGTATCTTTACAAGGACCAATTCAATCATCCAACTAGAATAAAATTTTGTATACAAAAAATAACACAATGTCAATAAATGCAAACGTTGCAAAAGCTACAAACACAAGATTCCCAAGAATGAATGATCCAAGAAGAAACTACACACCATTGGGTGAGCCCATTGAATCAACATTAAAGAAATTAATACAAACCAATGTGATCACTTTTCCAGAGATTAGAGTGTATGAACTAGGTCCTTTCAAACCATCTTGGTGGAATGATAACGATTTCTGTGAATATCATCGTATAAAAGGTCATAAGACTGCAAGTTGCTATAAGTTGAAGAACCTAATTTAGGATCTGATAGATCAAGGTGATATCATAGTTGACACCAACAAAACTTTGGAAAACATAAATCACACCATATTTAAAGATCCTTTTGTCAAACATGAAAAAGGTAAGGCATCAACATCAGGAACACAAGACAACATTGCTAACTATACAAAGGTCTCATATGACTATACCATTCATGCTATTAGCTCAGGAGATGCAGTAAATTTTGATCCAAAAGAAGAACTTGATGATGAAGAGAAAAGTAATGGACCGATAACTATGATAACCAAGTTTGCATGATGTCAGAAGCACCAAGGTATGATAAAGATGAGAATCTCTGTCTTATGGACTGGGGGTAGGAAGAACCATGTAATGCCTGCCAAAATACCCTAGAGAAAATAAGCTAACTAACATCTAATGGAACAACTTTTTTGTTTTTATTTTGTTTAACAACTAATGTAATCTTAAATATCATTTATGCAATGTGAATAATCAACCTTCAACTTATTATTAATATAATCATAACATTAAACCATAATCATTAAATCAAATATGCAAGTGGAATTACTAACTACATACACATTGCTCCGCCTCTCTAGGGTATCTCAACGTCATTACTTAGTTTCCTCTAACCCAAGCAATAAAATATATTAATCATTTCCCAATATTAAAACCATTACTATTCCATCTTTCCCATATGCAAATCATATACTATCTCCATTAAGATGATATGCAATTACATGTTTATTGATGCATTCTATCCTAACATTAATCTCCTACTAAATGATATACAATTCTTGATACATTATTTAATCATCTACATATATGCAATGCACTTAATATTTATTTTCATATTACATGATCCTAAATACTCTCCTACCTTATGATAGGCAATCCTTTAATTCCTTAAATTACATAGATCAATCCCATAACTATGGTTCATTTTAAGCTCCAATTCCATATGTTCCTACAATTCCTTAACCATCCATATCCCTAAGTTTATTATGCAACCAACGTGCTTATCTTTCACTAAATGCATAACATGGAATACATTCATTTTAACACATACATTTCATTTACGAGATTCTTACATCCTAATATGATTCTAAACCCTTAATACATCCTATATGCCTAATACAAGGTTCTAATGCCATTTATACCAATTAACCATTGATATGCTATGAAAGTATACCTATTATTTCAATGCATTAAGTAAAAACCACATTTAAGAATGACATTATTTAGATTCCATAATCATTACTTATGTTCATTCTACCATCTAAGTTTCATTATCACATTGGCATCTACTACAAGGCTCATTCTCCCACATCTTTCCAAGTAACACTTAATACAAACATAAACAAGATCTATCCAATATGAAACCATTGCAAGAATAGAAATCTACATGAATCACTTCCTCCTTCAAATATTATTACATAAAATCAATTATAAATGTCATAATTACATTACATTCATAGGTCTCAATCCAAGACATCATCTAGATTACATACACCATTACAAATACATGAATTACATAATGAGACAATAGCTCATCCATCTACTACATCTCCTATGATAATTACTAGGTTAATTTAAATCTTAAATAATGATTTCTAAATACATAAATCTTCTGCATTAAAATCCATAATCCATCATGATGAAGAATCCACATCCATGCAAGAAAGAACACCAACAAGGGGAAAAACCCAATGGTAAAAAGCACCAACCACCCGACCATGTGGAACCAAAGGAACCACCCCCCATGTTAGGAGATGATACAATTTTCCAACACACACACTACATCTAGGTTGAAACTTAATACCAAAAGACAAGATTACAACAACACTCTCAACATGGAGCAAATACAACCAACATAAACAACCATAATAAGAAACTCCTAGAGGCTTATCAATAAAAAGGCATAGTCATAAGAACATCAAAGGGGACACATGTAGGAGTGGAATGTCATCACATGCCATCCACATAACACATAACATAAGGCTCTTAGCGTTATGGGCATGTGGAGCCATCTCAAACTATGAGAGACTAAGGGAGATTAGCTTACCGTCTTCACGACCTTCTCATGCTTATCCTAAAACATCCTCCCTAGGACTAAGTCATGATGATCAAATAAATTAATTATATTATTTAATTATATATATAGCCATCCCATGAGTTTATTATTAAGTTTCCATTTGATTATAATAACATGGTAAACTCCCAATGTGCCCTGACAGTCTAGACTTCATGCATCCTTACAAGGAACCTCACACAAGCCTATCTCTCGTGACCCCGGTCGTCACAAGGAAGCCCACTCCCCCCCTAAAATGGTATGAAACATGACAACACAAGAGGCTATAAAATCATAATTAAACATGAGAATATACATAAATCTGAAATCATAAACAATCCATATGCAGCCAACAATCTCATCTCATAATCATGAAACATGTGAAAGGTCACAACATGAGAACCAAAACCAATGAGCCTCTTGGCCCAATAAAAATATCAAGGCCATAAGAAATTCCATGAAATCTGAAATGAATCATCAAATAATCTCAGCAAGGCCTATCCACTTGCCGGTGCATAATCACAAGAATCTCAATCTCTCTCTCTTGGCGCATCAACAAGAGAGGAAGTGCAAGCAACTCAAATAGTGTAAAATACATATAAAAAATGAACATAAATCATATGAAGACTTAAAAAATCATAAATAAACATTAGAAAACATCATAAATGCCCTCAAAAAGCCTTTGGTACGACCCAAAATCCAACTGACATCAAACAGACCTCAAACTAGACAAAACCCTAAGAATACACAAATTAGCACATACATTCATTGAAGTGGCGCATATGAATGATATTTTAGCGCATATGGCTGATATTTTAGTGCATATGGTAATTATTTTAGCGCATATGCAATTTCTTTTAGCGCATAGGAAACAAAGTGTAAATTTTGCAAAAAACTGCTAAAGTGCGGGATCAAAACTGCTCGTAACATAATGAGCAAAATATGATGTATTTATACTCGTTGAAATTGAATAAAAATGAAATTTAAGAAGGTATAAACAACATAAAATAATAAAATTCACCCAAGGAAATCCAATTGAAAATATTCTGTATACACCTAAAAAATGGTCTAAAGATAATTAATTAAATAAGCAATTATTTAATTAATCCCCCTTCCTAATTTAATTGAATTCATTAGCATTTTGATTAAATCCCTTTCATCTACTTATTAATAAATCTAAGGATTTATTTAATAGGTTCATTTCAATAGTCCCCTTTGATTAATTAATCCAAATTAATTAATCCTCCTCCCATTTAATTCATTCTTTCTAATCCCCTAATTAATTTAAACAAATCAATTTTGAGTTGTTGAAAGTTAATTAGCCTTTTCCTATTGTTTGAATTTTTAAATTCAAATTACCCACATGGCTCCTAACTTCTAACCACCTAACCTAACCTATTCCACCTAACCCTGGGTTTAACTAACCCTATCCTATCTTGCACATCCTAACCTCCTATGGTGTGGATATTCTCCCCTTGAGACACATGGTACTTAGGCCACATGTTTCCTCTCTTGGACACTTGCCCTCTTATGAGAAAGACTCCTTAACACTTGTCACCACAGAGATGACAAGTGTCCCTCCCTCCAACCTCTTCTCCAACCTCCTCCAATTTCACCCTTGATATCTTTAGACTCAATCTTGACCGTTGATTCCTGCCACCTCACCCTTGGTCTTGGAAAACCTATAATATCCCCCATTTTGGAGCACAAAGGATCCCATCTCATATCATTTTAGGCATTGTTACTATAGGCATATCCCTTCTAGCATATCATTTAAGCATTGTTATTATAGCAATTGCATCTTAGATCTAGTTTAATTTGATCATTTTCTAGCATAATTGTTGAATCATGTAGCTTAATCAATCTCTTTTCTATCTTAATTGTATCATCATCATAGCTTAATCATACATATCATTATCTTAATTAGCGTGTAGTCAAGTCACTAAGATTGCTTATCTAGCTCTGAGAGCAAATTCATACTCACATCTCTTAGGAGGCGATAGGTCGCTTTGTCATGGTTTATCTTTCATTTGATTTCAATTTGCTAACCATGCTTGTAATGATCTATTGAGTGTTTGTGCTGCAGCTGCAGGTACCCTACTTCACACACATGACATTTTGGCACCAATCGTTGGGCAGGAAATCTAATTTCTTGGCCTCTCTCATCATCAAATCTTCAATCTCACGACTTTCTGGTCGGGCCTGTTTCAGAATCTCGTATGAGTACCTTTATAGTACAGTACAAGTTTCTTTGTGCACTCTTACGGGTATGTGAGAATACTCTTACGAGTTTCTGCTTCTATATTTTCAAAACAGATTTTATTTTAGGGGTTTTATGCTTCCATTTGGCTATTACTAATGCTAACCCTGGTCTGTTTGTGAATTTTCTAGCAGCCTAAATGGTAAATGAACATCTTGTTTTCTATGCTTGAGAAGTTGTCTAAAAGGTAGGAGAGTATGCTCTTGTCCATTTGGACAATAAAAAATCCTGACCCTTGAAATGCTTCTATGTTTGAGATTTGATTACCTTTAGTGGGCCTGTCATAGTGGGAAAAAGTAATCACCCTGTGAGAATGACCCAAGTGAGTACAACTAGACCTAAGCTTTCTGACTCACTCTAAAAAATAGGCCTCTCGAGATTAAAGTCTTGGAGGATGGGATTATTTGAGTTTTCTCTTTTGAGATCTCTCATATCATACATTTAGTAGGGCCTCATGGTCTCAATCATGCTGACATGACTACTTCTTGTTTCAGTACCTTGTTGGGCTATAGACCTCAATTGTGCTTGCGTGACTACAAGGGGTAATTTCAAATAAAAATCCTTACGATGAACCCTAAGATAGAAGCTATCCGATTCACCTCTGAAAGGGGGATAATCTTTGTGCAAGAGAGATAGTAACTCTCCCAAGACACTTGCCATATCGTGCCCCCATTAGCATTTGGAGTCGGATAATACAGCGTTAAGAATCCATTGCATGAGACTCAACAACCGTACTCTAATTAGCTATTGGGTGTGTACCTAAGTTTGCAAGCAAAGGTTTTCTCTCTCAACCAACTTCCTTAGAATTTAGCACTTATCATATCACGTGTTTGCTGTGTCTTCATCCCTGAAATAGAAAATAAGACATCTAAAAACTAGAAAATAGAATCAAATCATCAAACTTCATTGATCAAAATGTAAGGAAAGCAAGTGCGGAATTCACTTCCCTAATGTCAATTCGCAGAGGAGAAGTAGAATAGTGTAGACATAGTTTCAACATTTACTGAACATGGCACAAGTAAAACATACACAAAGATCAACACAGAGAGATAACATATAGAGTTAACGTGGGAAAACCCTTTCGGGAGAAAAACCCACCACCAGCAAATGATCAACTTTATTATCAGTATCTAAAAACAATACAATATAGTCTCATCTACAGACTTCCTTCACTCTGTTATACAGTCATTCCAGATTGACATTCAAAACACTTTGATCAAGCTCTTCACATAACACACCATCTCGGCTATCCAAATTTCCACACACACAACCTTTGGATTACAGTCGGTTTTCAATACCAACGGCTTGATGGTTCTTCAGAGTAACGGTTCCAAAACGGCTCGAAGTCTAACCGTCTGCCTGCATTCGTGAAAAACAATTATCCCACATGCAGCAGAGAACCAGGTCGGTTCGTATTCATTTACACCAACATTCTCATATGTAGTGTCCGAGAGTTGATCTTTTGGATCTCGGTTCGATCTTGGTCCCATGGTCGGTCTTCGCTCCATCGGCCATTAACACAACATTCAAAAGTAAAGCCGATGGCCCGATGATACCTGATCGCCTAAGGTGACTCCATCAGGTCACCGGTATAACTCTCCAAAAGATACTCCAATCTCTAATGGCTAGGAGTGACCTCCATCGGGACATCAAAATAGTAACACAACTACTATGCCGATACCAAGAGCATGGACTCAATAGCTCATCGGACCAAGTCCAAAACTATTATCCCGATCTGCATTGCCAGCCCGATAAGATGACTTCATCGGGTCACCGGAACACAAAAAATAATGCTATGCCGATAAGCGAAATAACCGAGACCAGTAGAGCGGGCTCATTGGGACATCGGCATGACATTCAGGATGTCAAACTGATAGCCGATAGGTGACCTGAACTGAGACCGGTGACTTTATCAAATCATCGGCACATCGCTACACAAGTTATTCTGATAGCCAAAGTTACCTCGATAACCGAAGTCAACTTCATCGGGTCATCGGGATGACTACAAACCTGCTATTCCGATACTCGATAGAGATGAATACATCGGCAAGACTTAACTCGATCAATATGGACTATTGTCAAGTGAATTAGAGGCACATATTCCAACAAACTCCCACTTGACGAGGAATTCACTGGACCGAGATACAATTCCATACGTTATTTACAGGCATGGGTACAAAGACCCATAAAATTTGAACACCACCTGAACTTGTGTGTGCACACTGGTTTCATTAAGGCATCTGCAACATTTTCCAGAGTGTCTACCTTGTTAAGACAAACTTTTCCATCTTCCACCATGTCACATACAAAATGATACTGAACATCAACATGCTTCGACCTGGCATGGAAAGTAGGATTCTTTGCCAAACATATGGCACTCTGACTATAACTCCAGAATTCAATCTGTCTCGCGTCAAAACCAATGTCAGAACTCAAACGTCTAAGTCAGACTGCTTCTTTGCAAGCATGTGTGGCTGCCATGTATTCAGCCTTTGTAGTGGACAAAGCGACTACAACTTGCCGCTTGCTCATCCAACTAACTCCTCCACCATTCAGGACAAAAACATATCCATTGGTAGATCTCCTGCTGTCAATATCCCCTGCCCAATCAGAATCTGTGTAACCACAAATGCTGAGAGTTCTTTTTGAATCCTTCAGATTACCATGATAACATAATGCAAAATCTGAAGTACCCTTCAGGTATCTAAACACTCTCTTTATAGCATCCCAGTGTGATCTCCCTGGATTCGACATAAACTTGCTAAGTACTCCCACTGGTTGGGCAATGTCTAGTCTTGTACATACCATAGCATACATCAGACTACCTATAGCACTTGCATAAGGTATATTTTCCATGTCTTCAATCTCTTTTGGAGATTTTGGACTGTCCAGCATAGATAACTTAGTTCCTTGCAAAATGGGAACAACCTGTGATTTACAGTCAGACATATGAAACCTGTCAAGAACATTGGTTATGTATTTTCTTTGGCTGAGCCAAAGTTTTCTCTTAGACTTATCTCTTTTGATCTCCATTCCCAGAATGTAATTTGCTGGTCCTAAATCCTTCATTTCAAATTTCATACAAAGCTGAGATTTTAAATCTGAGATCATACTTTTTGCGTCATCTACATACAAAGCTATGATAAGAATCCAATCACTATCAGTTTTGTAGTAAACACAATGATCAACTTTGGATCTCACAAATCCCAAGGACAAAACAAATGTATCATACTTCTAATACCACATTCTAGGAGACTATTTCAAACCGTACAGAGACTTCTCAAGTTTGCATACCATACGTTCTTTACCTTTTTTCACAAAGTGCTCAGGCTGGGACATATAAATTTCTTCTTCAAGATTGCCATGAAGAAATGCTGTCTTCACATCCATCTGCTCAATCTCCCAATCATATGCTGCTGCAAGTGACAAGAGAAATCTAATAGATGTTAGCTTAGCTATAGGAGAAAATATTTCCCCATAGTCAATACCTTCCTTTTGCGAATACCCCTTTGCAACCAGTCTTGCCTTATACTTGTCAATGTTGCCATCTGGACCATACTTCTTTTTGAATACCCACTTATAGCCTACAGGCTTTCTATCTTTAGGCAATGTCACCAAATCCCAAGTTCCATTTTTATCCAATGATGACATTTCATCATTCATGGCTTCCAACCAGGAATCTGAATCAAACATTTCAATTGCTTCTTTTATAGTCCTAGGCTCATTAGTATCTGCAAGTAACACATAAGCACAATTAACATTCAACATAGAGTGATTGTACTTATTAGGTGTATGCCTTTTAGGTTGCTGCCTCTCTCGAGTAGATCTTCTCAACTCTGGTGTTGAGGCTTCTTGGGGTTCACCAGGAGGCTCATTATCATGTTCTTCTTCAGAACTACTTGAACAACTTGAACTCTCCTCATCTTCAGGTATCTCTGGAGATTCTTCTTTGACTAGAGGTACTTCAACCTCAGCTTCTCCCTTCTTTTCTATTTTATGATCTAATGACATAGGCTTCATTTCATGAAAAATCACACTTCTGCTGAATAAAACCTTACCAGTCACTGGATTCCAAAGTTTGTATCCTTTCACACCAACTCCATAGCCAATGAAGATACATTTTACCACTTTGTTATCCAACTTAGATCTATTCACAACAGGCACATGAGCATATGCCTCTACACCAAAAACATGTAAGTGCCTTAAAGAAGGTTTCTTACCAGACCACGCTTCCATAGGTGTTTTGTCAACCAATGCTGAAGTAGGAGAACGATTCAGTAGGTAACACGCTGTAGCAACTGCTTCAGCCCAGAATGTTTGTTCCAGCCCAACTCCACTCAACATGCTCCTTGCTTTCTTCATTAGAGACCGATTCAACCTTTCAGTGACTCCATTTTGCTGTGGAGTGTAAGGTACAGTCTTATGTCTTTTAATTCCATGATCAACACAATACTTGTTAAAATCTGCACTACAAAATTCACCACCATTATCTGTTCTTAAACATTTAATCCTTCTCCCAATTTGATTTTCAACAAGGTTCTTAAACTCCTTAAACCGACTGAACACTTCTATTTTACTTTTAAGAAAGTATACAAATGCCCTTCTTGAATAATCATCTACAAAGGATACATAGTATTTAGACTTAGACAAAGAAGGTACATCAATTGGACCAAACACATCAGAGTGAACATAATCCGAAATAGCAGAAGATTTATGAGAACTAGAATAAAACTGAACTCGGTTATGTTTTCCATAAATGTAGTGCTCGCAGAAATCGAACTCAAAACTACAATCATCAAGACCTTCAACCATATTCTTATTCTTCAAGGCTTTTAAACCTTTTTCACCTATGTGGCCTAACATGTTATGCCAGAGCATTGTTTTCTCAGCAGGAAGTTTAGCTCCCAACGAGTTTGCATTATGCATCCTTACAGAAGACTTTTCAGAAGTTACATTACAACATATAGGTTCAGCATTTAACTTGTACAGTGTACCAATGCGATCACCCTTTGCCAATACAATGGAACCCCTAGTCATCTTGCAACCACCAGACACAAATGTAACTTGTACTCCAACATCATTAAGTTTACTTACATAGAGAAGGTTTCTTGCTAGACCTGGTATATGAAGAACCCCATTGATCCCCTTCACTCTACCATCTGGAAATTGAATTTTGATTCTGCCTCTCCCTACAATCTCCAATGTAGAGTCACTAGCCAGATATACCTTTCCACCAGCACATGGTTCATACTTCGAGAACCATTCCTTTTGGGACGCCATATGGAAAGATGCACCAAAATCTACTAGCTAGGTGTCATCTGAAGTAGGCACTGCCAGAGCTGCTACAAAAGCATCAACATCACTTTGAGAAGACTCAGTGTCAGAATATTTCTTCTTCTTCTTCTCCTTCTCCTTCTTGCACTCCTTTCGGATATGCCCTTTTTCCCCACAGTTCCAGCACTTCACTTTTGACTTCTTTCCTGGAGATTTAAAACTCTCTTGAGACTTGGACTTCTTTCCTTTCTTCTTGTCTTTGTCCTTCAATCTACCTCGAACAGAGAGTGCATCCTTTGTCATCTCAGAAGACTTCTTTCTCATTTCTTCTGACAAAAGAGTATTAACCATAGTATCCATCTTAAACTGGGTCGTGGTACTACCAATAGCCATCACTAAGTGTTCCC
The DNA here is from genome assembly GCF_030272615.1 of Cryptomeria japonica. Lineage (NCBI taxonomy): Eukaryota > Viridiplantae > Streptophyta > Pinopsida > Cupressales > Cupressaceae > Cryptomeria > Cryptomeria japonica. Next base: position 349,963,963 of record NC_081410.1, read on the forward strand.
AAGAGTCAGGCAATGAACACAACAACAACATGCAACGTTCTTCTTCCTGAATGGACACACCAACATAAGTTAACTATGCAAGAACCATGTTGAATGCATTCAAATGATCTGCTAATGGTGTCCCTGCGTCCATCCTCAGAGAGTACAATTTCTTTCTCAAGAAAAGTTTATTCACCAAGGATTTGCCCTGATAAATTTCACCCAACTTCTCCCAGAGAAGATGTGCAGACTTCTCGTCATGGATGTTTAACAAAACAGAATCAGCCAGACATAACCTAATTAGACTTCTTGCCTTCCAGTTGGCTAAATCCCAATCTTCTTGCTTCATGCTTGAAGGCTTAGAAGTTGCAGTTACAACACCCTAGAGATCTCTGTCGACCAACAAGTCTTCCATCTTAAGTTTCCAAAGTTCAAAACTGGAACCATTGAACTTCTCCATATCTATGCATCCTGAAGTACTCGCCATTTCAATCTATAAAACAAGTAGACACTCTGCAAGACTCCCGCTGAGATAGAACTGACACAAAAAACCAACTCAACCCAACAAGGATAACAAAACGGGATAGGCTCTGATACCACTTGTAAGGAAAGCAAGTGCAGAATTCACTTCCCTAATGTCAATTCACAAAGGAGAAGTAGACTAGTGTAGATAAAGTTTCAACATTTACTGAACATGGCACAAGTAAAACATACACAAAGATCAACACAGAGAGATAACACACAGAGTTAACATGGGAAAACCCTTTCGGGAGAAAAACCCACCACCAGCAAATGATCGACTTTATTATCAGCATCTAAAAATAATACAATATAGTCTCATCTACAGACTTCCTTCACTCTGTTATATAGTTGTTCTAGATTGACATTCAAAACACTCTGATCAAGCTCTTCATAGAACACACCCTCTCGGCTATCCAGATTTCCACACACACAACCTTTGGATTACAGTCAGTTTTCAATACCAACAGCTCGACGGTTCTTCAGAGTAACGGTTCCAAAATGGCTCGAAGTCTAACTGTCTACCTACATTCATGAAAAACAATTATCCCACATGCAGCAAAGAACCGGGTCGGTTCATATTCATTTACATCGAATTTCTCATACGTAGTGTCCGAGAGTCGATCTTTTGGATCTCGGTTTGATCTCGGTCCCACAGTCGGTCTCCGCTCCATCGGCCATCGACACAACATTCAAAAGTAAAGCCGACGGCCCGATGATACCCGATCGCCTAAGGCGACTCCATCAGGTCACCGGTATAACTCTCCAAAAGATACTCCGATCTGCGATGGCTAGGAGTGACCTCCATTGGGACATCGAAACAGTAACACAACTACTATGCCTATACCAAGAGCATGGACTCAATGGCTCATCGGGCCAAGTCCAAAACTGTTATCCCGATCTGCATTGCTAGCCCGGTAAGATGACTTCATCAGGTCATCGGAACACAAAAAATAATGCTATGCCGATAAGCAAAATAATCAAGACCAATAGAGTGGGCTCATTGGGACATCGACATGACATTCAGGATGTCAAACCGATAGCCGATAGGTGACCCAAACTGAGATCGACGACTTTATCAGATCATCGGCACATCGCTGCACAAGTTATTCCGATAGCTGAAGTTACCCCAATAACCGAAGTCGACTTCGTCGGGTCATCGGGATGACTACAAACCTGCTATTCCGATACCCGATAGAGACAAATACATCGGCAAGACTTAACCCGATCAGTATGGACTATTGTCAAGTGAATTAGAGGCACATATTCCAACACAAAAATCTATCCAAATAATTTTTTTCTCTGTTCTATCCTCAGTCGTATGAGCTTTCTAGTTTGTCGTATGGGAAATCTAGTTTATTGTCTAGTTCTGTGGGAATGCTCGTACGAGTCAATTTAGTAGAAGCTTTTGTGTTATCTTTTGTTGTCTGGTTCTCTGGTAAGGTTCGTACAAGTTTAGGCCTTTTTCGTGCGAGATTCCTAGTTTATCGTATGGTTATGTCTAAATTATCATCTGAGACTGTCTAAACTCTCGTACAGATTTCTATCTCTGTCAGTCAAGAGCTATCTTCTTGCATGTCTTTTTTAGACTTGTCATGTTTTCTTGGTCAATTTATAGTGAGCATAAACACCTGATATCTGTCATTCTGTGCTTAGATTATTTTCTTGGTTCACTTGGACAAGTAGTCTTCTATCAAATCGGATTCTAGAGGTAGACACCCCCAAGGTTTTCAAGTATTCCCCCTCAACAAGTTCAAGATCTAAACATCTCAAAGTGCATTATCACCCTCTTTGATAAACCGATCACTCAAAATATAGTTTCTCATCAGGATCTATCATCATCTATCACGAAGCTACAACGTTTGGTCAAGATAACCTTGTCCCACATTGTAGGATATATCGTTCCTATTAGACTTGGTTTTATCAAAATCATCATCATTGCACTCCAAAAATCGAAGATTGAAAAACTTGCAAACTTTCAAACACTTGAATTATCTTTTCGTGTCATATCACTCTATCATATCTACATTGGTAGTTGATCACTTATCGAAACAACTTTTAGACAATCGAATCCTTTCACAATATTCAACACATGTATTTGCCCGTTTTAACTAGAGCATAGAGATGAAGGATCATAGAAACATAAACATAAGTATTTGAAATGACTGAAGATTATAGGAACTGTAGACACCTAAAAATGCCTCATTAATTCTACACTAATTATTCATCTATTTAATTAAGTAATTCTTTAATTATTTGATTAAACTAACTATTTCTTCTAATCATCACCCTTCAACACTTCTAATTATTCTATTTCTATTCTCAAATCATTTTAATCAGTTAACCCTATCTCAATTATTAATTAAATATCAATTATTTAATTAATTACGACATTTTCCTTAGTTAAATAATCTTTATTATTTAATTAATTCTATTTCCTAAGTTTAAATAATTTCATTTAAATTATTTAAATTAATTAGCTTATTCCTCCAATTCCCCAAATGATAATTTCAATTAATTCCATCCAATTTCATTTCATTTCTCCCAAATTTCTAATTTCACTTCATTTCACTTCATTTCATCTAATTTCATATTTCCAAATTCACATTTTCCCCAAATATGAATTTCAATTAATTTCATTTGCATTTCAGCATTCGAATGACCAAATTCAAATCCAAATTGAAAATGAAAATCAAATTCAATTTCAAATTCCTACAACACCTGCTAAAATCAAAACTGATTGATCAAATCGGATGTCTAATCAGTTAACTCAGTTAACTCATCAATCATCCTTTTTAACTCTCAATCACCTTGTTTTGACTAATCCATCTATTCAATCTACTGATCAATCAATCCTTTTATCTCTCTAATCAATTTAGTCTTCTAATCAATCAATCCAGTCAACTAGCTAGTCTATTTAGGCTACTGGTCAATCAATTGAGTTCACTCTCCAATCAATACTGTTAACAGATCAATCTAATGAGTTAACTGATCAATCTAAATCAGTTACTATCAATCAACACTTGAGTTCTATTTCTCACCCCCTTTGTGTTGAAAATCTATAAATTCAACCTCCTTTCATCATTTCAAGCTATCTTTTTTAGAATCATAGTCTTCAAAACATTTGTATGTAGGAAATTGGTGCAATACCTGAGAGCCATCAACCACGCAGATTGGAGAAGAACAATGGAAGCACAAGTGGAGAATAGGGAGTTTTAATTAGTTTAAATTTCTTATTTCCTTCATTTATTTCATTGAATTGTGTTTAGAATCAATTTAATTAGTTAATGATTCTTGTGATTCATCCTTTTAGTCTAATTAGCCTCAGATTCCTAATGATTTCAAGCATGATGACATTTGGTGAGCCCGACGTGAATCACTCTGACCTTTGATTTTGTTTTGATATGTTTTGTAGATTTGTACGGACACAGGAAATTGGACGTCGCAATTGAATACGTAGAAATTCGCAATTGCTCATATCATATTGCAATCTCCTTGACAACATGTTGCAATTGATCACACAAGATGTCACAATTGCCTAAACAGATCACAATTGCCCTAAAAGATTGATAATTAAAAAATTCCTGTGTCATTTTTGCATGATTTTGTATTGCACATCTAACCCTGAATTTTTATTGAATTCTGGAAAATTTCATTTCTGCATATAAAATGTTTCTAATTCAATGGCAATAAAGGTGACATTCCGAATTTTAGGTGCAAGGAAGGCAAATAAAAATAGGAGACAACAAAAAACTTATCAGAAACTTCTAAAGGGTGAAAAGGAGCTCCATGAAATTGAAGAAAGAGAGGAAATTGCCTAGTATCACAGAACCATCCATCGCTTTCTAACCAAGTACAAGTTCTTTGACGAAATCAATGTGTTGGCTCGCATAGTGTGGAATAAAATCATTGCAAAATAACTCTTCTATCTTCTGTCTTTTCCTTCTGTTTTTTTGTTAAAAGTACGAAAAAAAAAATATATATATTTTTTTTCAAAATATATATATATTTTTTTTCAATTTTTTTTTTTTTCAATATATATATATATATATTTTCCAGAAGTCGCAATTGCTATCACATCATATCGCAATTGATCAGTCATCATATTGCAATTGCTTACACAGTAATTCACAATTGATGGTTCATCATGTCACATTTGATATGATATCAATTCACATTTGATTAGTAGGTTAGTCACATTTGATAGGTTTAGTTTTCTATTTTCTGTTTTATTACAGTTCTGGTTTTTACCAGAATACTTCTCTGTCTGTGAAAAGACAAAACTCTATAACCTACAAATTAGGTTGGATAGCCCACCGTGTGTTGTCTAACATTATTATTTTTCTATAGGGGTAGCTTAGAAACACTTCTTTTTTGTGCTTTAATAAAGAACAATACAACTTTCATCATTGCTATGTTGGTTAAAATGAACACCATGTCTGTATGGAGCAACATCTCTACTTAGAATAGAAAATCATTGCAATGAAGGGATAAAAAGAACCTTGTATTTTGTGTATTCTAAGGGATAGATATTATGCTCTCCCCTTCAATGGGTGATCAGAAAACTAGACTCTCTTTTTTAATGTTTTCCCACTATTTTATGCAATTAAATCCTTTAGAAGGCCTGCCCTCCTGAGTTGCCCTTAGGGTGCCATTAAGGCTGGTGAGAGGGGAATGACCTAAGTGGCCAACGACCAAAGCTAAGTAATCCAAGCCACTATAATCAAATGTGTATGTGATAAAAATCATGTGCGACGAGTGTTACATGCTGTCACAACAACATTATGCCTCCCTCAGTGCCTATACGGTATGTTAAAATTTGTAGAGTGTAACCTCTATAGACTGGGAGACCTCCCTCAACGGAGTGTAAAACGTTGTTGATTGTGACCACTCAAACAAAACCCTATCTAAACACCATAGAAATTAGAAGTCCAGCTGAGTCAGTAACCAAACACTTGTTTTATCATAGTGCAAGGGTGGGGAAGAATATGCCCCCAAGACACTCACCATAAATCTCCCAGGATAACAGACCAATTGAGGAGCAATATTCTTTGGTCTAATTTTCGGAAAAAGGCAAAAAAACAGGTGCACCCTAGGGTGTGACATGACTGTTTGAGCTGATGGAGTATCAAGATGTGGGCTATGATAATACTTGTGACCTTAGGAGATTCTTCTTGATGTGATATCGAATTGCCCAAATTCAACGAAAACAAAATGGGGTCTTGAAAAAGACTCCAACATTCATGGGAATTTGAAAAAGGTTCCTTAAACAAGTATTTTTTCATGGTTTTATTCTTTTTGATGTGTTTGTTGTGTCCTTTACTACATTTCACCAAGTTCAAACATTTTAGAAAATACTAAAAAACAAAGTGGAATCTCAACCAATTTTTTGTCAAAAACATCAACAAGATCAAATCCCTCAACAAAGTCAAGTTTCAATATCAACAAGATCAAAACCCTGCAGCAAACAGGCTTGTCAACATCAACATCAAATCAAACTTTTGCAAAATTATAGAAATGCAGAAAACATCTTACATGTTGGGATCTTAGGATCAAACCAATCAGACAAACATCATGGATTGGCATTATGTATTTCGTAGGGAAGGTGAAGAATTCATCTCTTCCATTCCTATTCCATTTCCGTCCATAGAAACATTAGCTCAACAAATCAATACTTTGCAACAACAACTGAGAGACATGACTAGTCCTAGCAACCATAGGGGCTAGTTAGAAAATATGATGAGGGAAGTGATAACCATGAGGGAATCATTATTAGGCCAACCTTCTTCTTCTTGTGAGACCATTCACACATGCCAACCTTCATTCTTCAACAAAATCATTCCTACCTCAGTTCAACCAACATTAGAGTCATGTGAACCTTCTTTCAACCCAACATATCTATCATACCAATCATATCAACCCAACATTCAAACTCCTTTCAACTAAAACCAAATCCCTTTCAACCAAAGTCCAAATCAAAATTCACACCAACCCAACACTCAAAGTACCTCTTTCAACCAAAATCAAACCCCATTCAATCAAAGTCCAAATCAAAATTCACACCAACCCAATATTCAAACCTCTTTCAACCAAAATCAAACCCCTTTCAACCAAAGTACAAGTCAAAACTCATTCAACCAAAATCAAACTTCTTTCAACCAAAATCATACTCCTTTCAACTAAAATCAAATCCCTTTCAACCAAAATCCAAATCAACCACATCTACCCACCATTTCATCATCCCCTAAGGTTACACAAGACTAACCCATGCCATCTCTATCCAATAACACAATCTCCCAAGGGCTATCCATAAGACAAATCTAGTCTAATCCAAGTCATGATTCAGAGAGTCTCATTCAAGATCCTTTCTCATCAAGTCAAAAGGTTGAAACCTTCCAAATATATCCCATGCAAACTCCCCCATGTCAGAAGGACAATCCAAAATCAGAAGAAATCAGTCATGAAAAAAATCAAGATCAGGAGAAAACCTTTTCATCCTACTTAGTTTTTGATGAAGACTCCACCTACCAAGAATCTTATGATGATCCCGTCATTCTTTTCTATTCCACTCATAATAACACCCTTGTTTCTTAAGAGAAAGATGTTCTTTCAAGTACCATCCAACATCCACCTCCTAAATAAGATCCCATTATCATTTCTCCTAGTCTCTTTCATGATTCCAATACACAAGTTGTTCATGAACCCCTTATCAATAAATCAACAATCCAGATCATACTACATAGGACAACTTGTCAACAATTGTATGTGCGCCATCATCAAATGCCAATATCGTAACAAAAACAAGCATAAAACCATCTGATGAAATCAACACCCATATTGTTACATCATCTTCTTCAAGCACAAGCATAACACCCACTAATGAGATCAACACTTGGTTGGCTTAATCATACTCTTCAAGTGCATCAATAAAAATAGGCATCGTACCCACTCATGTCACAACTTCAAAACCAAAATCTATTTTCCTCATACACCCACACTTGAAAGACTGGGGGCAAGAAGATTTACCACAACTAAATTGGTTTGAAAATAAGGAGGCTACAATAGAAACTGTACATGAAAGACTTCTAGCTGACTATCCTATTGAAAAAGACAGGTTCATCAAACTCTTCAAACAAAGACCAATGAATTATCTACACAAAGTTCATACCAACTCAATAACAACATGCACCTAAAAAGATATTACATCTAAGGGTGGGTTCATTTCAATTCTAGTACTGCATTTGCATATCTCTTTACCGCATTGCATTATCTCTTCTCATATAGTTGCATCAATAAAATAGGGTGATTGTTTGAGTCATTCACCTGTCTGCACTGAAAGGAACGAAGGTTGTCTCATTTCCTAGATACTTGTTCATAAAGTATTTCAGAGGTCTCTAGTCATTCATCTTAAACATCACGTCATGATTACATTTTATCCTTGGTTGGGTAGAAGTTTCACTATCAATTCTTGTTACCCAAAATCTATCACTTGCTATATCTCATACATTAATAAAAAAATACTGTCATTATAGATACCTAGTTGGTCATGTGGCTAGTGAAAAATCCAATATTCTGCTTCAGCGTCGCTGTAATTGTCATACCCAAGTAGATTTCATTACTTACAAGTCAAGGCAAATAAAAGAAAAAAGTGTTATGTCAATATCCATCTCAAGGCAAAAGAGAAAATAACTGAAATATCATGCATACAAGTGCGACAAAAAAATCTTGACTATGGGAACATGCAAGTAACTCAATCAGGGCTATGGATGCCTAATTGCAATGGAGAAATATATGAGAGATTACGATGCATACCTCGATGAATCCCTAAAAGCTTGCTGGTAGTGAGGCTCTATCTAGGTTGCTTTTGAAGTTAGAATAACTCACGTAGCTAGCCACATAGGATTCTAAGGGTCTTTGATGGTTATAAGTCACAATGAACTCAATTGCACACACATGGGAAAAAGAAGATCAAAATTTCAAGAATTGATGGAGAATTTTTCCGCACCTCCATTCATAAATCTTGGTTACATAGTGTGTTAGGTTGGATGGTCTAAGTCTTTTGAGAATGGGTTGAACTCCTATCTTTGAAACGTTTCACACCTTTAATCTAATTAGTGCATTTAAGAATGAAAGACACACACACACACTCATCCTTGTTCGAATAGGAATTACATTTTTGTCATGTATCCTACATTAGCATAACTCATATAAGAAATTCATTGTCTCCACTGCATTATACATCATCCTGTTATCATCATAGGTCTGCATACTTGAGGGCGTAACTGAAAAAATCCTAAAAATCAGATAAAGTCCTAAAAAAAATCAATCAAAAACATTCACAAAAAGTCATGAAAAAATCAATAAAAAACATTCACAAAATGTCATGAAAAATAAAAAAATCACAAAATGTCATGAAAAAAATAAAAAACATTCACAAGATGTCATGAAAAAATAAAAAAAATAAAAAAAATCAAAGCAAGAAAGTATGGGCTATCCATCAAATCAAATCAACAACAGATAAAATCTCAAAGTCTACAATCAAATTGATCACATGTCTTGTTAATCAATCAAACTCTATCAAACAACAACATGTCTTATACAAGGAAGGTTACACTCGAAACCAGACAAATCGGTCTTATACGGGGTACTCACTCTTTGAAACCGGACATTCCTATAAATGATCACACAAATCAAAACAATGACATAGATTAGTATGACTGCTCAATTTTGTCCAAGTTAGTCTCATCTTTATCAATTAATGGCAGGTCGTGCTTCATCAATACCAAAAACATCAAAAACAAACTTAAAAATAAAAAAACACCACAAATACAATAACATCAAAAAAATCAAGCCTAGAAAATATTACACCGCAATTGATGTCAAAATCCTAAGCAATTGCTAATATTACATCGCAATTGATGTTAAAATCTAGTGCAATTGATATCAAAATCTAGTGCAATTGCTAAATTCCACCGCAATTGCTAGAATGGGGCAAAAACAAAAAAAAATTAAAATATCAATTCACGAAAAATAAAAAACAAACTAAAAATCCAAAACCATAAAAAACTTGCAATAAACACGTCTTGCAAAAATCAAATATCCTAACAGATGTCCAACAAACACTTCACATGAAGTTAAACAAAAGATACAACTATCTTGTCAAAATGTCTGCAATCAAACTGATCACCGGTCTAATCTATCAATCTATCAAACTATCAATGTGATCAACATCTTGTCTTCAACATAATTGGTATAGTCGAAACCAAACAAATTAGTTTTAAACGAGGTTTGTAACTTTCTGAAACCAGGCATTATCAAAATCACATCAAGCAATCACACGAAGACAAAAATCAGTATGGTTTCTGCATTTTGTTCTAGTTGGTTTTATCTTTTATCAAATTGACAAAGATAATTTCTTTTAGCTACTCAAGGATGTCCAAAAAGTGACTAGAGGAGCCATGATGGGCATGATCCTTTTCTTTGTTTTTTGTTTGTGGTTTGAACCAATGAAGTTATGGGGCAATTGCTCTAGTGGGTGTCTGTGATAGGAGCATTTAGCTTGTGAATGCCACACATACCTCAACCCCTAGTGTAATTCCTAGAATGGAGGGTTCATTCCTTGTCTGCTACGTGTTTGTTTCTTTGCAATGAGATATATTTACATCTTGGTTCCTCATACCCTGATTTACAAAGCTTCATTGTTACATAATAAGGCTCAATGATGAAAATGTATTGCACTATGAATAAAGACAAGAAGACTATTCATCATCAATCACATCATTTCATTTTTTTTTTTCTGATCTCATCATGCTGATTGTCTCTTCAAATCATTCTCTCATCAAGAATATTTTCTTGAATCAACCTTTTCAATTCTACCAATCATTCTAACATGATCTCTCTCATCACTTAATTCCAATCTTTTCATCTATGATTCTATCATTTTCTCATATAAACTATTCTATCTATCAATCAATTATTCTGCACTTTCATCATATTTTGATCTATTATTTGTCTTATACAGGATGTATCCTTCCTAAAACTAGACGTTTTTGATCTATCATTTGTATTATATAGATGTATCCTTCCTGAAACTAGACGTGATCATCTATCTTTGTCTTATACAAGATGTATCCTTCTTGAAACTAGACGTTTTGATCATTTTTTATCTTATACAGGATGTGTCCTTCCTGAAACAGGCTTTATCTTTATCTTTATCTTATCAATCTACAAATCACTTCAATCATTTCCTTTCTATAATAAAACTCATTCATGTCATCAAACTTCATATTATCACTATCTAGCATATTTCCGAAAAACTTGTCTTCGATCCAAAATTTTCCGACCACTTTTTTTGAGGGGGCATTATACCCTAGCGTCACTGGGGCAGTTTCTATTTTCATTTTCTTTGAAACAACATCGTTTCGACATTGTCTCAAAGACGGGTAAATGTAGACACCTAAAAATGTCTCATTAATTCTACACTAATTATTCATCTATTTAATTAAGTAATTCTTTAATTATTTGATTAAATTAACTATTTCTTCTAATCATCGCCCTTCAACGCTTCTAATTATTCTATTTATATTCTCAAATCATTTTAATTAGTTAACCCTATCTCAATTATTAATTAAATATCAATTATTTAATTAATTACGACATTTACCTTAGTTAAATAATCTTTATTATTCAATTAATTCTATTTCCTAAGTTTAAATAATTTTATTTAAATTATTTAAATTAATTAACTTATTCCTCCAATTCCCCAAATGATAATTTCAATTAATTCCATCCAATTTCATTTCATTTCTCCCAAATTCTAATTTCACTTCATTTCATCTAATTTCATATTTCCAAATTCATATTTTTCCCCAAATTTGAATTTCAGTTAATTTCATGTGCATTTCAGCATTCGAATGACCAAATTCAAATCCAAATTGAAAATGAAAATCAAATTCAATTTCAAATTCCTACAACACATGCTAATTTCAAATTCCTACAACACATGCTAATTAGATGTCTAATCAGTTAACTCAGTTAACTCATCAAAGAGGAACTGTTAGAAGATACTCGCTTCAAGAAATCTGTCCTTACCCATTCGACATAAATATAAACATGATACCATTTCCTACAGGTTGTGAAACTCCTCAATACGATAAATATAATGAAAGCACTGATCCCCAAAATCATATACAAGAATTTTGCACGATGAGTATGGAGTTTGCACATGAGGATACATACCTTATGAGATTATTTCCAAAGAGCTTAAGTGGACTAGCTATGGAATGGTTCTCCAAACTTCCACCTGGAATTAGATCTTTTTGCAGAATTGGTGGATAAGTTTGTTTCACAATACTCTTACAACATTCAACATGAAGTCACAATGCTCGACCTATGTAATACTAAACAAAAGAGTGGAGAAACTTTCATGACGTTTCTACAGAGATGGAGATAGTTAGCTTCACGATATCCTCAAAGGGTGCCAGAATACTAGAAAATAGACATATTCATTGACAACCTAAATGATCAAATGAGTTATAATCTAAAAATGCAATGTCATCAAAATTTTGAAAAAATGATTGATAATAGAATTAGAATGGAAAAAGCTATGGTAAAGAAGGGTGAGTTGAAGCTATACAAAGGAGTTAATCCTCCTAACAACAATTTTAACAACAATAACAATGATAAGCCTAAATTTTGGAATATAAATCAAAATGTTGTCAAAGATGGAATAGTGGATAACAACCATGTAAAACCAAAACAACCAGTTTTCAATTTATCCAGTCACTCAACAGTAGCTCAAAAAAACAACAATCACCAAAAATCAACTTTCAACAATTTCTTTTGAAGGAAATTTACAAACATTGGTGAACCACTTGGGTTAGCACTAAAGACGCTTCTCGCAAACAAATTGATTACTTTTCTAGAAGGAAGAAACTACGAACCTCAAGTGAAACCCTCTTGGTGGAATGAAAACCATTATTGCAATTTCCATCGAAATAAGGGACACCACACGATAATTGTTAGAGGTTGAAACATGTCATCCAAGATCTGATTGATAATGGAGTAATAACTATGGATGGATATACGATAAACAAATCTCATACAACTTTCAAAACTCTGCTTCCAAACTATGAGAAGGGTGAATCATCGGCAACACATAATGGTAAGGGTAAAGCAAAGGTGAATTATGCTCATACATATGATAGTGTGGTAAATGTGATTATAATTAAAGAAAAACAACATCAAGAACCTTCTCATGCTATCTGTTGTCTTCAAAATTTGATTCTCTTTATCATCCTTAAAATAATATGATTGAACTTGGTGCAGAAGAGACATCAAAGATAAGGAAATTCTCAAGACAACATATGAAAAGGTTTGATTGAACCTTCTACACTTCGGACTTACTCAGAGCCCAAGTGGGTATACCTTTGTGAATTGGATTCACACTTTCAAACATAAACCCATAGCAAACCAGTCCAGAAAACCAGTGGATCTATTCACCTTTAAATTAACTGAAAACAAAGAATGGAAATTATACTTAAATTCAGCATCTCGATCAACAAAACATGCAATAAACAACTTCAATCAATACCAGTGCCTTATCCAAGGTCACAGAGTCATCTAAACTTAGATAATACTCCTCAAACAAAATATCTTTATGCATCCCGTTGGCTTGGTTTCTATTAATCCTTGTATATGCCTGACACCTACAAGAACTTATGCATTCCAAATTAAGCTATGATAATCAAAATTCAAAGTCTCTTCCAAAGAGTTTACTGGTATGAGTGATCCCCGCATCTTTAACCTCCCTCCTAAAGAGAAAAGCTAGCGAACGCTTCTACTAAAAATTGCTTTGCAATTCCATTCAAACAAAATAACCCTGGATTATTTAGAATGAAAACAGTAAACAAATTGTAAACACACTTGAAGACGACACAAAGCTTCACTCAAAACCGATGGTTTGTATATTGATATTAAGTTTCAAGAGATATTACAAGAAGTTTTTGAATATTCTCCATTAGACTTAGAAAAGCTCAGATAAATTTCTGTAGCGTTTTCTTACAATTCTTTTGCGATCCTTTTTCCTCTAGTCCTGGTATCCATTTATAACAACATGGATGCACAAAGCTTTAGACTTCTCGAGGAGAGTTTGTTACAATCATTTCTTTCAAAATAAAGAGGTTACAAGCTTTTCGCAAAAACAGTTACAAGCTCTTTTCGGCCTCTGCAGTTTCTTCAACAGGCTGTTCGGTTGCAACCTCTTCTACCTTTTCAGGGGTGCTCTCCAACTGTTCCGGATCATGGGTGGCATATTTAGTTGTCCACTCATCATACACCTCTTCTGTCGGCCATGAGAAATTAATCACTTTATCCTTAGTCTTAGTCAACCTTTTCCAAGAATTTCTCATTTTGTTGACTTCTGAATTGAGAAAACCATAATGTGACTTAATTTTCTCTATCTCTTGTATTGTCAAAACAAAGAAAGAAGCATCATCTAAATCAATAATTCCTTTAATTCTTGCTAACAATTTAGCTTCTATCTCCTTAAGCCACATTTGTTTGTCCTTTAATTGATCCGGGCTAGCAAAAACTCCTGGGAGCAACTCAAAAACTTGATTAGTATACTCCTTTTTGCACAAACTAACCTTTCTATCAACATTATCCACCTCTGCTGTTAATTGTACTAAAACTTTAGTGATGTCAGAAGTGGATCTAATGATGGGATTGGCCCTTGCTTCATCGTAGGATACACACATAAACTCTAAATCTTGCTCCCTAGGCCTCCATTTGTCAAAAATAGGTGTCAAAATGGCCTTGTCTCCCCTGAGCTCATTCCATATATCCACAATTTTACCTACATTGTTGTAGAGCAATGAGGCATTCATTGTATCTACAAAACTAGAAATTGTAGCCCTTACTCTCTCCTCATACTTCTTTGCATATAAGGCCTGAGCCTGTTTTAAGTTTTCTAATTCTTGAGGAGTAATTTCAACCATTTGAGAGCTGGAGGGTGTTGGAGATGGTGGAAACTCAATGATAGGGCTAGTAGGTGGAGGTCTTGCAGGAGAAGAGGAGATCATCAGTGTTGAAAACTCACCTTGATGGTATTGTCCAGTCAACTGGCTCTGCAGCTTAGCAATGATGCTATCTTTACCTCTTACCTCCTCCCTAGCATTGTTATAGGCCTTCAAAACTGTTTCCAACTTGACTTGGAGGGCCTCTTTCTCTTTGGCTTCCTTTTCTGCTACTGCAACACTAAATTTTGCAGTCTCTAACATAGTGCTAGCAGCTTCCACTACTCCTGTACTCTGCACTCTCTTCACCATCATCCCACCAAGGTAACTTGACCCTGGGGTGTCTTTGCTTTTCTTACTCTCATTTCTCTTGAGAGACCACATGACAAGTGCAGCATTATCCTTATTGAAAGTAATCCCCTCCATGGGTTTGGTCTCCTTCCTCACTGCGTCTAGTACTAGGGCATCTGCTATATCCCACTCGGGTAGAATAAGCACTCCAGCTTGTGCTACCATATCTCTCCCTTGCTCAGGGGTGATGGTTTTGAACTCTTCCATCATCTCTTGCTTTATTTCCTCTTCTATCAGGGCTAGATCTTTATTAGGCTACTCAGCCTTTCTCTTTTCACATCTAGCATTATATTTATCTATGTTCTATTTCCATATAAACTGCATAAATGCTTCTGATGTGACAAAATTGTTGTCAGCCAAGAAGGCATTAGTTGCCTGCTTTATCTCAAGATCCCACTTTTGGCCTTTGAATTCAGTGGTGGTAATATCCATTTCAGTAGCAATGGGTTCTTCTGGCATTCCTTCTTCCACTTCATCATAAGTGTAGGCAATTTCCCCTAGACTACCTAACTGTAGGAGTTGCTCAATTGCTGCTTGCTCATTTCCTATATGGATAGGGGATTGGGATGGGGAATACAAAGGTGTATCTGATTGTACTTCTTTCCCTACCCTTTGCTTCTTTGGGCTTTCTTGGATGTCAATGACATCTTGTATCTTCCTCTTTCCTTTAGAGGTAGAGGGCTCCCCTGTCGTAGGCATCAACACACTATAACTGGATTTCTTGTGCAGTGTATAATCACCAGGAGGGATTGCTTTGCTGGAAGCTGACCTACTTAGGATCATTCTCGCCTTTTCAGGGTTTCTTTTGATTATAGCTTCCCTCTTCTCCTTCAGGGTCTGCATCACATCTTCAAAGCAAACAATTAAAAACTTTATTTTCTCCTCCAGAGGGAAAAAGCTAGACAATGGGTCATAGCTGACATCAAACTGATGCACGAAATCCAAGGCTTTGTTATAAGCCACCCATTTCTCTTTCCTTAGCTCCTGCTCATCTAGATCAAACTCATTTCTAATGAGGTCTTCAAGAAACTGAAATTGATGGGGCCTACCTCTGCATGCTGCCTTCTTTCTAAACATGCCTTTTAAGAAGTCTTCTGGATCAGCACACCTGGACACTGTAGTGGACAAATGATAAGGCTTGAGAAAATCCTCAAAGCAATTCCAACCTACCTTTGTTATTACAAATTGGTGGGCTATGGTAGCTGCAGGGAAAATAGTCCCTTTACCCTTGCCTATTAACTCTGCCTCTTGTACACCACCAATTTGTCTAAGGATCTCTGCAATTTTTACTTTGAGAGGGACCTGGTAAGGTAGCAAGAATGGGGTGCCTCTAAAACCAAACACTCTGAAAACTATCGAGATTGGATACAAGTAAATGTCACCCCAGTTATGAAAAATTTTTAGGTTCTCTGCGAATTCTTTTGGTCTTATGAATTCCAAAAGAACCTTGGGGATTCTTGGGTTCTCCGAGCAGAGGAGAGTCCTAATCTTGGATGCAAAGTATTTGTCAAACTTCAAGAAACTGGCATCCTCTCTATCCCATGACAACACAGTACTCCATAATTGTACCAACATTTTTTCTCCTTCTTTCTCCTTGACAAGGTCCAGTCCACTGGCAAAGTAATCACCACCTTTGAAAATAAATAGATGCATCAGAAGTGAGTACCATCCGAAAGGCCTATCCACCTTTCCATTCTTTATTCCTGTTAACCCTCCATGGATAGCATCAGCAATGAAAGAGGCATAATCAAATGTAATTGCAAGAGAAGGATTCAAAATCTGAGCAATCATTAACAAGTAGTGATTTGGCATATTTGCTTTAGCATCTTCTCCCAAAACTTGGCAAAGTGCCCAATACATTCCTTTAGCCCTCAGGGTGAACATACTTAATGAAAAGGGCTCTTGAGTGTTGGGTCCTACAACTGTCAACCCACCTATCTTCACAAAAAATTCCTTGAGAGGCCCGTTCCTGAGATGACTCCTCTGTGCACTGTAAATTTGAGTTAATGATTTGAAATTTATGGGTTCTAGAAAATTGGTAAACTCATTAAGCCCAAAAGCCTTCCTGAGTTCTTCAGCATTAATCTCAATAAGGGTTTTTCCATTTATATCCTGAATGCTTCTTGTGACTGGATCATAGTTGAGCGCAATTTGGGTCAACAAATCTATGTCCATAAATACCCCTGGGACTACCAATTTTCCAACATCTAATTCCCAAATACTGTTTTGCAGGGCTAGAGAATTTCTCATTCCAAATCCAATCTTAAATAACCCCAACCTAGACAATCCAACCTGTGGGTCTCTCAACCAGTTACCCTTGTCATACAATCCTTCTCCTATATTTAAACGGGGAGCTCTAGGCACTAATTATTTTGCCTTTGATGCCTGATTAGTTGACAATGTCAACTATTCCAGAAAATCATCACAGACACTCCTTTCTGAATAATTAACTTTGCTAGAAAATTCTCTTTTAGGGGCCATTTCAAAAACGTAAGAAATGAATACCACTCCTAGACAATTCTATGATGAATCAATTATCTTATCTAAAACACACCACACAGGAATTGCTACATAGGAGTACGAGAAAACCTGTTCTTGACTTGAAGGAATTTGCTCTGCAACTAAACTGACTTGCTCTGTACCTGAAGAAAATAGCTCTGCATCCGCTCTTCTGCAAAAATTCTTTAAAAGATATCTTCACCCGGTTGATAGGAAATCAAATATTGTACTCAGGGTCTTAACTACAACATTGATTCCGCATGCTTCGGCCATCCCTTCAAAATTGAATTCATAGGAGAGTTCGTATTTTTCACTCCAATGGGTCACAACATTCCTGCAAGTCTTTCATTTTGCTCTTTCACAACTTCACGAAGCATAACTATTGGGCAGCTTAGTCCTGCGAAATAGCGCCGACCGTCCGATCAAAAGAAACTTGATCGAGCGTTATACTAACTAACAACTTTGGCCCCACGCTGGGTCCCACTTCTTTATTGGCTACATGATACCACATGGCGCCCAACCACTGGCCTTGAAATTTCCTTCGCATTCAACTTAATGCTAGCCACGTGTCTTTCTTTTGTACCGCCGGTTCCACCTTGGCGGGCCCATAGCTTTCTTCTAAGACCACGTGTCACTAGACACATTGCCATCTATCATGACATGTGGACGACTCTCGTTCACTCTCGCTATTTCGTAGGGTATAAAGCACGAGCATCTTACCCTTGCGAAATAGCACGGGCCATCAGATCATCTTTTAATTGATCAGCATTTAACCATCTGAATAGGCCTTCGAGAGTGGTGGGCCCTCTGATTCACTATGAACACCTAGCATCTAGTCACCTTCGGAGCTGACTCGACCATCTATCATGACACGTGGACGGCTCTTGTTCACTCTCGCTATTTCACAAGGTATAAAGCACGAGCATCTTACCCTTGCGAAATAGCATGGGCCGTCAGATCATCTTTTAATTGATCAGCATTTAACCATCTGAATAGGCTTTCGGGAGTGGTGGGCCCTTTGACTCACTTTGAACACCTAGCGTCTAGTCATCTATAGAGATGACTCGTCATTTTTTCATTTGCCGAGAGAAAGCACTGGGCTCCAGTTAATTCTTGATAGCTGCATTCGCCAGGTCATCTCCTAACTGGCGACCTGACTCACCTCTGGGGCCCGCCTTTTAGCCTTTAATCCTGACCTGCTGACTGTTGTGACTTATGTTGCGTGCCGCCATTTTACTTTCTTTCATCAACTAGCTAGACCACCTAGGTGGCATGCCATGTCATTTTCGCAACTTCGCTGGTTTTAAACTACGCGCAACTTCGCCTAGCGAAATAGCGAAAGCCGTAGATCCATCCGCGAGATGCGCACTAGTTACTGGGCCTAACAACTTTAGGAGAAAAACATATAAGGCATAAATTTTGCGATTAATTAACATTACCGCCTAGGCAAACAACAAGGGGGGACACTTCCTACGATCCCATGACCCATTACTTAAGTGAATAAAGTAATGAAAGAATAGAAACCAGAGGGTTTTAAACAAACATTGGAGGATCTAAAATCAAAAACCCCTGAACCCTTGAGGCCTAAAACAAAGCTGAAGCATTTGAAAAAGTGCCCTACTCAAAATTTCAACAAACCCTAACCAATCATGGGAAAAGAAAAAACCCATTTTTAATCAGTGATAACACTATCATAAGAAGCAAAGCTAAATTTGTTTTGCTGGGTCCTACCACTAACATGTCATCCACTGCAAAACAATATAGTCTAGTGGATTAATTACAAAAAACTCCCATGCAAATATCCATCTTAGAACTTTTAAAGCTTTCACCTTCACACAAATAAAATCTTGAAAGAGCATTAGTAGATACAACAGTGTCCAAAGATATTGATATAGATCAATTCCAAACCATGGTGGGACATCTCACAACCCCTCACTGCTTATCATTCACTGAAGAAGACAACATGTCCTTGCAACATCCCCATAATGCTCCCTTGCATATCAAAGACCTCATTCACAAGATGCACATTAAACATGTCCTAATAGATGGGGGAGCTGGCTTAAACATTTGCTCATTAAATCTTGTCTGTGCTCTAGGTTATTTAGAAGATGCAGTTGATCCCCGGAAAAAGATCACCATCAAAGCATATGATGAAGAAGAGCGTTCCTCTAAGGGAATTGTGATATTACCCATCATAGTGGGACCTTTGAAGAAAGACACAACATGCCAAGTTCTAGACTTGGACTTATCATACAACATACTCTTGGGAAGAGCTTGGATACATGACATACAAGCTGTTCCATCAACATATCATCAGTTCTTAAAATTTCCCTACAATGGGTAGGAAATCACGATCTAAGCAGATTCAAATCCATTTCAGCACTGTAGTAATCTAAAATTAGCTCAAGAAGTCATTGTTCCTCATAATAGGGAGGCATCATCTTCAAACACACAATTCAAAGAAAATTCATTTGCCTCAATTTTGTCAAGTATGGAAAAACAAATTCAATTAAGAGATTGAGGGAATGAAGAATACTCACTATCACAACCACCACTTTCTCCTAAATCCTATGAAAAACCATCAAACTCTAAACAACAACCAATTGTAAAACATATTCCAATATATGATGGAGAATTTGTTAGTGCTCAGACATTATCAGAGGAAATAAAAGACAAAGATGTGCTACAATGGCTATACAAGGATGAAGAAGTCCAACAAAAGATCAACAATGTCAGAATACCCACAAAAAAATATGGAAAAGGATTTAACATTCTTAAAAAAATGGGATACACTAGAACAAGT
This sequence comes from Cryptomeria japonica, assembly GCF_030272615.1. Lineage (NCBI taxonomy): Eukaryota > Viridiplantae > Streptophyta > Pinopsida > Cupressales > Cupressaceae > Cryptomeria > Cryptomeria japonica. The sequence continues at coordinate 349,984,129 of NC_081410.1, forward strand.
CCTGTAGGAAAAAGAAAATAAGGTATCTTGGAACCTATCCAACCTCATACTCAACAGGCTATAGACAAATCAGGCTTAAGGTATGGACTATTTACTCTACCAGAAGACACATCTTCTAGCCAACAACAAGATGAATATGAAAATAGACAAGAACAACTTGCAATTGAAAGGGAAGAAAAATCTGCCAAGAAACAAGCACAAGAAAACATGAAATGGAAAAGGAAACAAGCTTCAAATCAATAGGAAAAACAAACTAAAGGCACCTCCCACGTAGCATTAAATCTCAATCAAAACAAGCAAGAACCTAGTACAAATCAAGGAGAGCTGATAGCAAGGTTGACATAACTCAATCTCAGTCCAAAAGAAGCAGAATATGAAAGAAGAAAAGATATAGCAAGAAAAGAAGAAGAAACAAATCAAACTCTATATGAAAAAATATGTAAATTGGAAGCTGCAAGTGAGACAGATTCTAATGAATGGGAATGGGATTCCTATCATTCTGAAGCATCAGCTGAAGAAAATTGCTTTGAAGAAGATGTAGGAGTCGATGTAGTTCACACATATACCAGTCAAATGTTAGGAACTAGCCCACTTGAATTAGAATCATATTTGGTTGACTTGGACTTAATCGAGGACGATCACGAGCTCCTTGCGCAAGGTCATTCTGATGAGAGTATAGTTCTAGTAATTGATATACATATTTAAAACTTTTACATCTCTATCATGACCCTAAATACCCTTGAAGCATCTCAACCTGAGGACCCCTTACCTCTAATCCAACCCAAACTTATTGATTGGGAAAATGAAAGACATACTGCCATTGATACCTTTCCTAATGACCGTGCCATATCCTTATATCGTAATGCAATCAAAGTGGCAATAACTTTCACAAGGAATTTCAACAACGCATCTTCCAGTCAAGTGGGTGTCAAATCTCCTAGTCGCAAAAAGGAAAATAAAGAAAACACTATTAGGTCTAATGTTGAAAACCATTTATTGGCAACATTAGATCAGGAAAAAGTAAAAAGAAAGGACACATCTAACAATGAAAACCTCCTCGAGGCACTGGAAGATGGGAGATTTGACACCTTACCTAAATTTTATCAAGATAGGTCATCTATCCTGATAGAACCGGTAGAGGCAGTTAACATTGGCACAACTGATCTATATCCAACAACTTCTCTATCAGAACTAGAAAGGAAAAAATATTTGGAACTCTTCAAAAGGAGGCAAATCAAAAGATGGCCATATGCAAACATTCCAGGGTTGGATCCAGATCTTATAATACATGACCCGAATATCAGTCCAAGAGCAGGCATCAATAATGGAACACAACATGGATCAGGAGAAATCATTCTATTCATGACACCACAAGGTCATACAATTCCAAAAGCGTACAAATTAAGCTTTCCATGCATGAACAATATAGCAGAATGTGAAGCTTTGGTCATAGGAATCAAGATGGCCATAGAGTGGAACATTACACAACTACAAGTCTTTGGAGACTCAGCTCATCATCAATCAAATTAATGACGATTACCAAACAAAGGATGAGAAACTAATGCGTTATAAAAAGATGAAAGATGATTTCAAGAAGTATTTTGTAGAAATGACTTTTGAGCAGATTCTGAGGAATGACAACAAAGCAACATAAGCCATAACAACACTTGCTTCTCTACTTTAGACACAGGAAAATCAAGAGCGTTACGAATTCCTGGTGGAAGAGTTGTTTTACCCTGCACATATTTGCCCTGGTTCCCGAACTATCTGTCACCTTGTTGGGCATGATTCCTCCTGCTATGGCCAAACTTACACATACTTGAAAGATAATATCCTCTCTCCTAACTTATCAAAGAACCAAAAGAGAAACTTTATTTGCCAATCCTCCCATTATCCTCTTGTCGTGGATACCCTTTTTAAATGAGGTCTGGATGGTACTCTTTTAAGATGTCTCGAGCAAGAAGAATTTGAGAAGGCCTTAAATGAAGTCCATAATGACATTTGTGGCACTCGTTCAAGTGGTCTTACCTTTTCAAAAAAACTCATACGCTTGGGCTATTATTGGCCAACTATGGAATGAGATTCTTTTCAGATAGCTAAAACATTCAAACAATGTTAGATCCATGGAAATTTAATTCATGTACCAGCACAAGAAATTCATGCTTTGGCAACATCTTGGCCTTTCTGCCAATGGGGTCTTGTTTTAGTAGGGAAGATTAATCCTTCTTCATCCAATGGTCACAAAGTCATCCTTGTAGCTACATAATATTTCACAAAATGGATTGAGGTAATACCTCTCATCAATATCACAAGAGAACAAATTGCTGCATTTATCTTGAACTACATCATCTGCCGCTATGGAATACCCATGACCATTATCATTGATAATGGGTGACTGTTCAAAAATCATGATGTACAAGAGCTATGTGAGAAATTCAAAATCCAACATAGATTTGTAACACCCCTACTATCCACAAGGGAATGGGAAAGAAGAAACATCAAACAAAACTATTCTAAAAATCCTCAAAAAGACAGTGAATGATGCTAGTAGAGATTGACATATTCAATTAAACCCTTCTTTATGGGCCTACCGTACTAGTATCCACACACCAATAGGTGACATACCTTTCTCTCTTGTCTATGGATTAGAAGCAATACTACCAATAGAAGTAGAGATAACTTCTCTATGAGTATCATTAAAAGGTCTTATCCCAGATGAAGACCAACAAGTATCTAGATTGCAAGAGTTAGAATTGACCAATGAACGCAGACAAAATGCCTTTGATCATTTGAAGGTATATCAACAAAGAATGTGTCGCAGTTACAATCACAAGGTCAAACCGAGAGCATTTCAAGTTGGAGAACTAGTACTAAAAGAAAATCCATGCAATGAGGTAGATCGAGAAAATAAAGGGAAGTTTGAACCAAACTGGTTAGGTTTGTTTGTAGTCACAACAATATTTGGGTCAGGATCATATCAACTCTCAACACAGGATGAGGATCAACTCAACAAACCCATCAATAGCATGCATCTGAAGAAGTTTTATATCTAAAAAAGCAGAAAAATCCAAAAATAGTGAAAAAGCAGAAAAATCCCAAAACAGTGAAAAAGCAGAAAATCCCAAAAAATAGTGAAAAAGCAGAAAAATCCAAAAACAGTGAAAAAACATAAACTCCAAAAAAAGTGGAAAAACAGAAAAATCCAAAAAAAGTGGAAAAGCAAAAAATACAAAAACAACAAAAACATTGAAAAAAAAAAATCAAATATGAGAAAAAGTGCAATAAAAACAGATGGGGAAAACCTGACAATAGGTGCTATTTGTCAACTAGCTCTTCCATCTATTAGTTCATGCATCCTTCTTCTTGCATTCATTTTCCATCTGTGCTATTCATATCCACAAATAAGCCTTTGTACATACATAGGTATCACAACTGATTTCTTGCCATGGTTTGGATCATTGGGTATATCATAATGAGTTTGTTCCTAGGCTTGGGGCAATATCCTGCACCTAGCTCGGGGCAAAATTTTTGATCATTTTGAGCTTAATCAAATAGGTAGAACAATAGTTAGGCATCTCTTGTCAAGCAAAAATTGAGGCACATCCAATGTTGAACACGAGATCAAATTGTCATCCATCAACCTATCACATGTCAGTCTGAGCACGACACACACTTTTCAATGGATGATATCTTTTGCCTAATGATGTTTGCACTTTAATCAATAATTGTTCAACTTTTATATCTTGATTTTTGCTATCATGATTTCTGAGTGACTCCATCATGTCTTTGACCAAAGGAACAAGGAAGGAACATGATATTTTTCTTGTTTGCTATCTATAAATTAATCATTAATATGTGCAAATTTATCTCAAGACATGATCCTCAAAGTATCATTGAAGATATTTCCGATTTGCGTATAGAAATGGTTAATACTGCCTGTTTTACACAAGCAACACTCAGGTCATCTTGGTTCAATTATACCTCGATGCTTGTGCTAACTTGCAATATCAAAATCCAGGAAAGTAGTGCTTAGGTCATCATGGTTTAATTATACCATCGATGTTTGCACTCACTTCCCACATTTTAAAAAGCTCAATGATGATAAAACGCAATAACCTAGTGATTGGTCCGATTGTAGCTTTGCATTTCATTTGCATTTGCATTTGCGTTTAGCTTGAATTTCATTCTTTCATAGGATCCCACAAGCTCATCTTATCCAAGGACAAATCTATTGCAGGAAGCATCAATATATCATCATAAGTGTATACACAATCAGACCGATGACTCATCTCTCTCCCGATATTGTCCACCCAATGCAAATCTTATACTACTCCCTCAAATATGCCAACATCAGCATATCTGAATCTTCATGCAACCTGATATCAACAAAATGTTAGTTCTTTATCCAATCAACCTTATGAGTTCTATCAATTGATCGTATCTGATCTATTCTATCATGTGTTATACAAGATGTATCTTTCTTGGAACTAGATGTTCTGATCAAGTCTTATACATGATATATCATTCCTGAAACCAAATGCTTCGATCATCTTTGACTTATATAGGAGGTGTCAATCCTGACACTAGACTAGATCTCAATCTTCTCAATCTAATCAATCATACCCAATCAATCAAGCTCTATCAATTATCACATCAAGAACCACACCATCGTGATCAAAGAACTCACACTTTCATCAATCAATGTTTCAAAAATCAAATCAATTTTAATCGGGAAATTAATTTTGCAACGATCCAAACACTCTAAAGGTCAATTATCTCAATTGATCTCCCGAGGGGGCATCATCATACCACAATTTATCAATCAATGTTTGGGGCATCCTATCAAACCAGTATCATCATCAAAATGAGATTATTCTTTGAATCAATGCGTCATCACACCTCGCTTCAAAGAGGGGCAAAATGTATACACCTAAAAATGGTCTGAAGATAATTAATTAAATAAGAAATTATTTAATTAATCCCCCTTCCTAATTTAATTGAATTCATTAGTAATTTGATTAAATCCCTTCCATCTACTTATTAATAAATATAAGGATTTATTTAATAGGTTCATTTCAATAGTCCCCTTTGATTAATTAATCCAAATTAATTAATCCTCCCCCCATTTAATTCATTCTTTCTAATCCGCTAATTAATTAAAACAAATCAATTTATGAGTTGTTGAAAGTTAATTAGCCTTTTCCTATTATTTGAATTTTTAAATTCAAATTACCCACATGCCTCCTAACTTCTAACCACCTAACCTAACCACCACCTAACTTAACCACCACCTAACCTAACCCATTCCACCTAACTTGGGGTTTAACTAACCCTATCCTATCTTGCACATCCTAACCTCTTTATCCTAACCTCCTATGGTGTGGATATTCTCCCCTTGAGACACATGGCACTTAGGCCACATGTCTCCTCTCTTGGAAACTTTCCCTCTTATGAGAAAGACTCCTTGACACTTGTCACCATAGAGATGACAAGCATCCCTCCCTCCAACCTCCTCTCCAACCTCCTCCAATTTCACCCTTGATATCTTCAGGCTCAACCTTGACCGTTGATTCCTGCCACCTCACCCCTGGCCTTGGAAATACTATAAATATGCCCTATTTTGGAGCACAAAGGATCCCATCTCATATAATTTTAGGCAATGTTTCTATAAAAATATCCCTTCTAGAATATCATTTAAGCATTGTTATTATAGGAAATTGCATCTTAGATCTAGTTTAATTTGATCATTTTCTAGCATAATTGTTGAATCATGTAGCTCAATCAATCTTTTTTCTAGCTTAATTGCATCATCATCATAGCTTAATCATGCATATCATTAGCTTAATTATCCTCTTGGATCAATCTAGAATAATCAATCCCATCTAGCTTGCATATCATATCCTTTTAAATCCTCCATCTAGGTGTAGTCAAGTCACTATGATTGCTCGTCTAGCTCTGAGAGAAAATTCATACTCGCATCTCTTAGGAGGCGATAGGTCACTTTGTCATGGTTTATATTTCATTTGATTTCAATTTTATAACCATACTTGTAATGCTCTATTGAGTGTTTGTGTTGCAGCTACAGGTACCCTACTTCACACACACGACACATTCTATAGACTTCAGGAGGGAAAAACATCTCCAGCAAGTTCAGAAAACCATCTAACACCAAATATTGAATCCAAATCATGAAATAGACTCAACACACATCTAAGTACAAACAATTAACTTACTCCAGACATGAAAACACATAAAAACAAGGGAAATATAAAATGTCTGAGAAGGAGATGAGTCCCGTGAGTCTTCTTCATGGCAAGGCCAGACTGTAAGCTCGTAAGGCTCTCTCCTCTCAACTCCACAAACTCCCTTAAATATTTAACAACATGAAATAAATATCCAAAGAAAAAATAATAAAATACAATCAAAACATAAATAGAAGAAATCTCAATACATAGAAATCCCATTTCGTGCATTCATGACAACCACAAAAAAGATAATTTGCAAACTTTCATCCAAATAAAGATCTCATAACCCATGAAATTACCAATCATTTCCACTAAGAATAGAGAGAATGAAATGAACTATTTCCTTATGCCCCACACAGAACATTCACAGAGTAAACACTTACAAACAATGAAAACAAAGATAAACAACAAGGATATGGCCTCCAACCTGCAACCTGTGTGATGGTAGGTAGCTGAAGGAGAGCCCACAAGTTTTGCAATCCAAATCAAAACCCAAATCTCTTCGAAACCCAGTCCAAGCAATCCACCGAGAATCCAAAGCCAAAGAATGAAACTCATGAACAGTCATAGGGAATCCATTAAAAGGAATTAATAAACAAGAAACCCTAGAAAACCAACCAATAGGATAATTCCATTATGGAATATTTTTCCCATATCCTATGGTTTCCCCAAAATAAAATCCTCGAATAGGAGAATAGGGTAGGTAGGAAATATTAACATATATTATAAGTAGCTAGGTGGGATAAATATATTTTATATCCCATGGTATAATTACCATACAACCAAATAAATATTAGTATTTAAACTATAGCCCTATAGGAATTATTATTTAATACATTATGAACCATAGTTATTTTTAATTAAATACTCACCAATAGAAACCATAATTAAATAAATCAACCATTAAATACTTTATTACTTCCAATCTTAAATATTAATTAATATTTAGACTATAATCAATAATCAATAATTAATTAAATAATCCTTACAAAATTATGAATTAAATAAATACTATAATTCTAAAAAAAATCATAAATCAAATAATCAAAAGCTCAAATAGCTTAAATCAAATAATTAAAAAATAAAAATAGCTAATACTAACTATTAAATCTCTCAACAAATATAAAAATAATCCAACACCACATAAATAACCATGTGACATTTAAATCAACCACATATGAATAATCCTCATACCAAAAGAGTCAATCAATACTAACATACTCACAAAACTGAAAGAGCCAAGCTGACAACTGACATGACCAATTGCGCCTAGTGACAACTTAAATCTAGAGTATGTGAATGGAACCCATGTAAACTCCGAAATCACATATTACCATTGGGATAAGGACACGCTCACACCTGTGAAGTCAGGGAAGCTCACACCTAGGGATTCCAGGAGGAATAGATGTCTGATACCTGTAAGTCTTGCAACCATCAACAATGATACGTGTATATATACATATATAACAAACAAATGGTAGAATTATGCAACGACACATCCCGCTCATAATGAGTGATGTGACGTTGATTCTCCATGAAGAAAATCAAGCAATGGTCAACACATCATATAAAATCTCATCAATTAAGTCCATGAAATAGGGTTAGAATATCAATAATAATATTAGATACTAAATCAACATAAATCATCCATAATATCATCCAATGCATGATCCATGTAATCAATCAAGAAAATAGGACATGTAAGACATTCATTACATGAATACATATGAAGTCCATCAAATCACATATATCTATCCAATCATGAAATCAATAAGGACAATACCATCATCTATATAAATCATCAAAGTAGCATAAGTCCACATAATCATAAAGCAACTGAAACACAAGTCACAACCTATTCATAATCCATTTCATCATCATAAAGAATCTAAATAGCTTTAAATATGTCTATCAAGCATGAAATAAAAGTCTAGTCAAGGTAGGGCACTACAAACCACCTTATTCAAGATGGTTTGATGATGAGGTTATAGAAAAAATCATTGATGTCAGAATTTCACATGATGATTATAAGATGGGATATGAAATAAACCTTGATAATACAACATATGTTGAAGAAATATCCCTCATAAGAGATAATACAATAGCTACTATCACAGTAAATTCAAGAGACAAAGATTGTGTCATCATCATGCACAAATCAAAAGTGACCTTACAAGGAATGCCATCAAATTAGTCACTAGCAGTAGGTAACTATAATGTGGTTGAGCAATTGAAGAAAACCTCAACACAAATATCCATTTTTGAGTTTTTGTGCATATCACCAAATCATAGGGCTATCCTAGATAAAGCACTTCAAGAAACAGTGGTTTCCAGGGATATAGACAAAAATAGTTTCCAATCCATGGTAGAGAATCTGGCCGCTTCTATCTGTATTGCTTTCATAGAATGGGATGTTCCTTACGATAGACCTTTTCGCAATGTCCACTACATCTAGAGGCTTATATACATAAGAAGAGAGTTAGAAGAGTACTCATAGATGGAGGAGCTGGTCTCAACATATGTACACTAAAGATGGTCAAGGCATTGGGCTATTCTGAACTTCACATTGATCCCACAAAAAGAATAAACATCAAGGCATATGATGATGAAGAACACCCTTCAAAAGGTGTTGTTACGCTACCAATACAATTAGGACCTATCACAACAGAGGTTACCTTTCAAGTCTTGGATAGAGAAGTGGGATATAACATGCTCTTAGGCCATCCATGAATCCATGCCATGCAAGCCGTACCTTTGACATTCCACCAATGTGTTAAGTTCCCATACAATGACATTGAAATCACCATCCATGGTGATTCAAAACCATTTCAACACTGTAATCACTTAAAGACAAGTATGGATAACCAAGTACCCATTAATTATTAACACCGATTAGTACACAAATGGACTCATTGACAATCACAAAATCACAAAAAGATACAACTATGACACCTTCTTTATAGATTAAGGATGTCGGTTGTGGGAAATATTACATTTCAAGTACATCAAATGTTAGACAATTATCTCTTTTTCCTAGATATTTTGGAAAACCTCAAAACACTGTGATGAAAAAAGATAAAGGAAAATAGATAGTCAAGTACTCAGATTCATGCTCATTTATTAGATGGGGAGACATGTAGGAAGAATCCTTAGATGAAGATGTCAATCAATGGTTATATAAAGAAGAAGATGACATGACAATACCCAGGTTACCTTTAGATTAGTATAGAAATAGTTTCAAAATGCTATAAAACATGGGTATGATGGTACCACAGGCTTGTGACTACAGAAACAAGGAATAATAGAACCTGTTTTACCTCAAGAAAACTTGAAGAATCAAGGGTTAGGGTATAAACACATCACAAAGATAACAGAGCAAAGACAAAAGACACTTGCCATATTAAATGAGCCTAGACTAGCATAAGAGTATATACCTTAGAATCAATTATCAACATAGGTATTTCCTCCTTCATCTAATAGAAGTGAGAAAGCAACAACATACCCTAATATGGAATCAGATGGTGAAGATTTCAGGTGTCTTTTAAAAGAAACTAATGTGGCATCATCCAATAGTATGGTAACTGAAAGATCTTCACAAGAAAATGTGGTAATAAAAACTGGATTGGCACTTGCAAATGAGTATAATACATGGATTCTACCAATACTTTTACCAAGGGAAACCAACCTAGCTCTACAAAATGAGTCAGATGAAGAAAAGATAGAACATCTTATACTAGGCTTAAGGGGAGTCTCCATCACACAAAGGAGATCCACAAGTCAGGAACAAATAGAGCAAGATGAGATAAATGACACAACATCAGACACTGGAAAATATATAGAAAGTTTGAAAGATTCTCACGACTATGAATTTTTATCTATCCACGATAGAAGCCCACAATCAATAAACATGATATATGACAACCAACCACTCATTGATGATGACATTGCCTACGAGGATATACCAGTTCATTCAAGATTAGTAAAACATGCTCAAGATAATGAGGTGTGCATGCTTTTAGAGGCTCCTTCAGTGGAGGAAAGCAATGATTTACCCCTTGTACATTCACATTTAATTGACTTGGGGTAAGAAGAGTCACCAAGTCTGGGCTGGTTTGAGAATGACGAAGCTATCACAAAATTCCTTGGTGTCAGAGAAGGATTTCCCCATGGTGATCATAAGGTAGGATTTTCTATAGACTTTGATAGAATAACATACTTTGGAGAGGCAAGTTACTCTATGTTAGAAGATGCAGATGATAGTAATAACAATGGTAAAAACAAGTTAGACATTCTCCCTTTTGAACAAGAAAATTCAGCATTACTCATGGAAAAGATTGAAGAAATCAATATAGCACAAGGAGAGGTTATACACAATATCCACTTAGAAGAATCATTAAATAAGGAAGAAAATGACATGTTCATATAGTTGTTCAAACAACGCTCGATCAATTTTGCTTGGTCATATGCAGATATGCCAGGTCTAGATCCAGAATTAGTTTGCATCACTTACCATTGTTACCAAGAATCAAACCATACAAACAAAAACTCAGAAAGATGCATCCATAGATTGCATTACTGGTAAAGGTGGAACTATAGAAACTTCTGGATGTGGGCTTCATTAGATCTATTGACTATGCAGATTGGATATCTAATCTAGTACCTATGACTAAATCCACTAGGGGCATAAGAATATGCACAAATTTCTGAGATCTAAAGAAGGCATGTACGAAGGATGATTTTCCATTACCTAATATAGACATGATAGTTGATCTAACTGCTGGGAATGAAATGCTTTCACTAATGGATGGTTTCTGAAGATATAACCATATCAGGATTGCACTAGAAGATCAACATAAGACTACATTTACCTTTCCATGGGGAAAATACTGATGGAATGTCATGCTATTTGGTTTTAATAATGCCAGAGAGACATATCAAAGGGCTATAACAACATTATTCCATGACATGATCCACAATATCATGCAGGATTATGTTGATGATCTACTAGCTAAATCAAAAACAAGAGAAGGTCACCTGAAAGTCATTGCTAAGATATTTGATCGATTAGAACAATATAATGTCAGATTAAATCCAAAGAAGTGTGTCTTTAGTGTCACAACTAGCAAACTTTTAGGTTTTATTGTTTCTAATAGAGGAATTGAGGTAGATCCAACAAAGGTCAAAGAAATCATTGATATGAAATCTCCATCGACAATCAAGAATTTATGAGGATTGCAAGCAAGATTATAGTCTATAATAAGGTTTATAGCACAACTAGTAGATAAATGTCACCCATTTTAGCATTTACTCAAAAAAGGAGTCACCTTCAAATGGACAAAACAGTGCCAAGAAGATTTTTGAGCTTTAAAAGATTATCTTCTGAATACTCCAGTATTAGTTCTACCTACTCAAGGAAAGCCTTTATTACTTTAAATATCAACAACAAACTCATCTTCCGGAGCCCTTTTGACACAACATGATGATCAGGGAAAGGAAAGAACAATCTACTATATAAGTAGACCCCTAATTGGATATGAGCTTAATTACACTCCCATAGAACGAGCATGTCTAGTAGTGATCTTTACATCCCAGAAGCTTAGACACTATATGTTGAGTCACAAAGTTCAACTCATAGCATGATTTGATCCACTCAAATATCTATTGAGAAGAGCAACCTTAAATGGAAGATTGGCCAAGTGGGTCATGATTTTAAGTGAGTTTGATATAGAATACATGGACATAAAGGTAATCAAAGGGAAGATTAAAGTAGATCAATTTGCAAAAGCTCTCTTGCATGACAATCACTTGCTACTAGTGGATTTTACTGATGAGTTTGTGTTTACATTGACAACATCCACCACTTGGAAATGGTGTTTCTAGGATTCTTACAGAAATCATGGAGTAGGAGTTCAGATTATTTTCATCATCCCTCAAGGTGATTCTATCCCAAAGTCATTCATAATCAATTTTCCCTATACAAACAATATAGCTGAATATGAAGCTCTCATCATAGGACTTCATACCGCTATACAGTGGAGGATAAAATAACTACAAGTTTATGGTGACTCACAACTGGTTTTCAATCAAGTCAATGATGAATATAACACAAAATATAATAAACCAATGCCTTGTAAATAGATGGTAGAAGATTGAAAAGAACATTTTAGTAACATCACTTTTGAGCAGATTCCAAGAATGCAGAACAAAGCAGCAGATGCCATGGCTACAATAGGGTCTCTCTTAGACATGCCTAATAATGAAACTTAGTTTGAGTTTATTGTAGAACAATTGATGGTACCAGGATATGAGATTCCTTCATTAGGATATGTATGTGTCATTGTGGGTCCTAAATCCCCGTGGTATAACGAGATATACACATACATACATAATCAATATATGTCTCCTGATTTGTTAAGGAATCATAATAAGACTCTTATTCATTAAGAATCTAGACATACCATTATTGTTGACACATTGTATAAAAAGAGCTTTGATGGGACACTTCTTTGATGTCTTAACTTTGAAGAAGCACAACTTGCCTTAAAATAGGTACTTGATGGAATTCATGGTGCACATCCAAGTGGCCCTGCACTATCAAAGAAATTTCTAAGAACTGGATACTATTGGCCTACTATGGAAAATGATGCCTATAAATATGTACAGAAGTGTAGACAATGTCAAGTGCATGGAGACCTCATTCATGCACCAACACAGGATCTTCAACCTATCACATCACCATGGCCATTTTCATAGTGGGGGTTAGATCTTGTTGGCAAAGTTAATCCTACTTAATCTAATAGGCACAAATTCATCTTAATGGCTACCGAATATTTTACCAAATGGGTCGAGGCAATCCCTCTAATATATACCACTGGTAAGAAGATATAAAAAATATGCTTAACTATATCATCTGCCGGTAAGGGATTCCAATGTGTATAGTGATTGACAATGGACGTCCATTTAAGAATCAAGAAATGAGAGAAATGTGTGAACAATTCAGGATACAATAGAGATTTGCAATGCCCTATTATCCACAAAGTATTGGACAAGTAGAGGCAACAAACAAAACAATATTGAAGATCCTGAAGAAAGTTGTCACTGACACAGCACGTGACTGGCATCTCTAGTTAAATCCTGCTATGTGGGCTTACAGAATAGGGGTATGCATATTTACATGAGAAACACCTTATTAATTGGTCTATGGTATAGAAGCAATATTACCTATTGAAATAGAACTACATTCTTTAAGAGTCTCCTCAAAACACATTATATCAGAGGAAGACTATCGAGTTGCAAGATTACAAGACCTAGAAATGCTCGATGAAAAGTGACAAATTGATTTAAATCACTTGCAAGGCTACCAGAATAGGCTGAGAAGGAGTTATAATAAATGAGTATGACCAAGGAATTTTGAAGTGGGAGATCTAGTTATCAAAGAGAACCAAAGGAACCTAGTAGAGCGTGAAAAGCTAAGAAAGTTTGAACCTAACTAGCTAGGTTCTTTTATCATAACAAGGGTCATAAGAAACGAAGCATATAACTTAGCTACTATGGAGGGAGATCCACTTCCTAACCCTATGAACAACATACACCTTAAATGATACTACATATAAGGGCTGGGTTAGTTTAGGTTTTATTTGCTGCATTGCATACCATTTTATTAAAAAGTATTGCATTGCATATAGTTTCATTTTCAAATGCATTGCATTCACAAAATTTCCACATTAGCATATAACAACATCAATAAAACAAGGCAACCGTCCAAGTTTATCATTTGTTTACACTCAAGAAAAACAAGGGTTATCTCCTTTCTTAGATATTTAGACATGAATTCTTTGAAATCCTAAGGTCATTCATTTTCACCATTACCCTATGACGATGATTTACCTTTGGTTGGGTAGTGATTTCACTATTTGAGTCTTGTTAACCCAAAGTCTATCACTTGCTATATCTCAAACAAATCAACAAAATCTCTAATTCATTTAGACACCTTATTAATCATATGATTAGTAAAAAATCTAATATTCTACTTCAGTGCCGCTGTAATCATCACACCCAAGTAGGTTTAATTACTTACAAGTCAAGGCAAGAAAATAAAAATAAAAAGTGCTATGCCAAATATCCATCTCAAGGCAAAAGAGAAATGATATATAACTGAAATATCATATATACAAGTGAGATAAAAAGCTTGACTATGGGAACATGCAAATAACTCCATCAAGGATATGGATGCCTACTGGCAATGGAGCAATATTTGAGAGATTACAATGTATAACCTTGTCGGAGCTCTAAATGCTTTCTAGCAGAGAGGCTCTATCCGAGATTCTTTTGAAGTTAGAATTATCCACGTAGCTAGTCATATAGGATGCCAAGGATCTTTAGTGAACACAAGAGAATGAATTAACTCATTTGCACCCACATGGGCAAAATAGGATCAAAGTTTCAAGAATCAATGGGGGATTTTTTCACGTCTCCATTTGTAAATCCTAGTCACTAAGTGTGTTAATTTGTATGTTCCAAGAGATCTTGAGGATCGAGTGACCGCTTATCTATGAAATGTTTTGCACCTCTAATTCAATTGGTGTATTACAAAATGCTAAACAAAACACAACCATCCTTGTTCGAATAGGAAACACATCTGCATCATCCATATTCCATTAACATAGGTCATGTCGAAAATTCATTGTCTCCACATGCATTCTGTTGATTATCATATCATAACAGGTCTGCATATCAGGGGCATAGCTGAAAAAATTCAAAAACATTGAAAAAACATAAAAAACCCTAAAAAATCAGATAAAGTCCTAAAAAAATCCAAAAACATTGAGAAAACACAAAATCCAAAAACATTGAAAAACATAAAATCTCTAAAAATTGTAAAAAGTCCTAAAAAACCCTAAAAAATAAGATAAAGTCCTGAAAAAATAAAAAAAATAAAAAAAATATCAAAAACATCCATATACGATGCCGAGAAAATACCAAAAACATTCAAATACGATCCTAGAAAAACTAATACCAAAAACATTCAAATACAATCCTGAAAAAATAAATAAAAAACATTCAAATAGGGATCCACAAAATCATAAAAAAATCTAAAAATAATAAAAAATCAATCAAAAAACTTGCAATAACATTTCTTGCTAGAATCAAACACCCTAGCAGATATCCAACAAACACTTCACACAAAGTTAACAAAGTATACAACTATCCAGTCAAACATCTGCAATCAACTGATCAAACTGTCTTATCAATCGTATCATATCCATATCAAGTGATCATTATGTTGTGTTAAATAGAGATGGATACACTCAAAATCAGATGGGCCAGTCTTAAACGGGGTCTACACTTTCTGAGATGATACATTATCAACCATCACATCAAGCAACCGAGAACGAAGTCACCAATCAATATAGCTACTGAATTTTGTCCTGGTCAGTCTTTATCTTTTATCATTTGGTGACAGATTATGTTCCTATGCTACTCAAGGATGTCCACAAGTGACTAGAGAAGCCATGATGGGCATTATCTTTTTCTTTTTTTGCTATTTGTGGTGTGAACCAATGAAGTTCTAGGAAATTTCTCTAGTGGGTGTCTGTGATAGGAGCACTCATCTTGTGAATGCCACACATACCTCGACCCCTAGCATAATTCCTCGAATGGAGGGTTCACTCCTTGTGTGCTATGTGTTTGTTTCTTCAATGAGATATCTTTACATCTTGGTTCCTTATAACCTGATGTGCAAAGCTTCATTGTTACATAATAAGGCTCAATGATGAATATATATTGTGCTATGAATAAAGGCACAAAAGTTCATGAAAACCATCATCTTCAATTTCAATCTATCATCTCATATCAATCATCCTCAATTGCTTCTAATTCTCATCTTTCATTCTATTTCATTATAAGGTCCATTGTCTCATATTCTATCTCAATATCATCTTCACATCACCTATCTCTATCTCTAATCAAATAACTATTCTTCTATCTCAATATCATCTTCACATCACCTATCTCTATCTCTAATCAACTAACTATTCTTCTATCTCACATTCTTCTTCATTCGAGAGATCATTAATATCTTTAATGCATAAACAATCTCTCAAGGGGGCATCCTACCTTAGTATCTCGATATACTTGGGTATATTTACACCCTAAGCGTCACTGGGTCATACACACTGGGGCAAGATTTATTTTTGCTTTCTTTGAAACAATGCCATTCTAACATTATCTCAAAGAGGGGAAAATGTAGACACCTAAAAATGTCTCATTAATCACATACTAATTATTCCTCTAATTAATTAAATAATTCTTTAATTCTTTAATTAATTTAATTAATCTTATTTTTCTAAATTCATATTTCGTCATCATCTCACTAATTATTCCATTTCTATTTCTAATCATTTAATCATTAACCCTTTACTAAAATATTAATTATTTAATTAATTATGATTTTAATCCTTAATTTAAGTAATCTTTATTATTTAATTAAATAGTTTCTTTAAATTATTTAATTATCTAATTTATTCTTCTAATTCCAATTCCAAATTCCCAAATTCTAATTTCATCTAATATCATTAATTCTTCTAATTTCAGCTCATTTAATTAATCCTCTAAATTCAAATTCAAATTCAAATTCTTCCAATTTAAAATGCATGTGCATGATTTCAAAAATCAAATTGAATTCCAAAGTCAAGTTCTAAATATATTCAAATAACAAATTGAATTTAAAATAAATTCAATATTTGAATCAATTCTCATGCAAAAGTCAAATTGAAAATCTAAATCAAAGTTCAAGCACATGCTAAATTAATTAATTAATTAAATCATTATCTTTCCAATCTCTATTTCTATCTTCCACTTTTCTTTTTTCCAAAAAGCTTTCAAACAGTTAACTATTTCATATATTTTAATTGATTATTTCAATTAATTGAGTAATTGCATCATTCTTTAATTATCCTCCAATGACTCTTTTTCATCTTTCAATCAACTTTTTTCTCAATCAGTTAACTCAATTAACAATTCAAACTATTCAGTTCCACCTCCAAATCAGCAGTTCAACTATCAATCAATATGTGAGCTCACCTGAGTTCCACCTCTTGATCATTCAGTTCCACCTCTCAATCAATCCTCTCAAAAAATCTATAAATTCAGCATTCGATCTCCATCTTCAACAATCACGAACTTTGAATCTTTGTGTCAATTACAGGTCACCAACGCGATATTTGAGAGCCATCATACCACAAAGAAGAGAAGAACAATGGAAGCCATGATGCACAATAGGGAGTTTTATATTATTTAATTTGATTCTATTATGCATCTATTTCATTGGTTTATGTTTGAATTTGCTTCAATATTTAAGGAATTCACGATTTTCCTTATTTCCTATTTAGCAATGATGATTTTAAGTATATACATAAACTTCTATAAAATTAGTTTTAGAATAACTAAACAAAATATCTTTATAGCTTCATTTGTTATGACATTAATTTGATACTATATTTAGCTTGTGAAAAATATTAGTGACTAGGCTATCCCAAATCTAATATAATTGAGGAATGATCACCTATATTATAAGCCTTGATTAGTTCTCCTTTTATGTTAGGAGGCTTGGAAGTTAGAGTTGATAGTAAACTTCACAACTCCCAAAAATTCCTTGCAACAAAAAATCCTATAACATAAGATAAAAACATGATTGTGTTATGTAACCTTGAAAAGAGATCTAATCCAAAAAAATAAAATGATGGATTATGTATTGATTAATTTGAATTAATTATAATAATAAACATTGTGTGAGATTTTGCCAAGATCAAGGGCACAATGAAAAGTATAAAAATAGAGACAAAAGAATGACAAGAACAAACTGTATTCTCATCAATATGAAAATGATAAACTGGATTCGCCAATACAATGAATATAGCCTTCTTATATAGGCAAGGCCATATGGATGTATGAGCACACAATCATAACATGTGGCTCAATGAGAAACAAGGGTAGGTAAGAAATACTAGGGGTAGGTAGGAGAAATAATATAATATTCCACAAGAGGTGGATGACCCACCGAATGTGGAGTGTAACAACAAAACAAGACCACAAAAGGTGGAATTTCTCCTACAAGCTCTATCCCTATGTGCACACTTCCCTAAGTGTCTCAAATCCAAACTATGAAGAAATGCATTATCCTAAGTTAACTTAAGTAAAGTGTAATAATATCCATAATGAATATTTATTTACACCAACACCCCCCCTTATGTGCAACTTAGGGGAATGAAGACTCAAGTCAATAAGGCAAGATGGGTCCCGGCTACTAGGCCACGATAGGTACCCATGTACAACATGCAAATGCAAGCAAAACTATGCAAAGCAATCTCTCACAAACGGAGAAAGGGAGAAAACTGAGTGGGAAAAAACTCCCCCTCAAAAGAGAGATGAATGTACAAAAGACTGTCAAAGAAGATGGACAAAACCTCAAAGAGGAAAAAGTGCCCCCCATAAGAGAGGAAGGAGAAGTCAACTGACCCCCCCTAATGACACATCTCGCACCCCTAAGAGAGCTCACAACTACTAGAACTTACTCTCGGTGAAAGGTTTGGTGAATATGTCAGCAACCTGCTCTGCTGTAGGACAATACTGCAAATCAATGACCTGCTCCTGAATGAGCTCTCGGATATAGTGCATATGAATCTCGATGTGTTTGGTCCGCTGGTGCTGGATCGGGTTCTTCAAGATTGCAATAGCACTCTGATTGTCGCAATGTAGAACTGTCGGTTGTGGAGTGGTGAACCCAAAATCTGTGAGAATCTGTTGGAGCCAAATGGTCTCAGTCACTGTGTTAATAGTGCCTTGATACTCAGCCTCAGTCGAAGAGAGAGCAATAGCATGTTGCTTCTTACTCTGCCAACAAATGGGGCTGGAACCAAGGTGAAAACTGTAACCAGAAGTAGACTTAAGATCATCAAGTTCGCCAGACCAATCGGAGTCTGTGTAACCAACCAGGTGAAGTCCTGTGCCTGCTGCATAGTGAATCCCATAGTGATGTGTACCCTGGATGTAATGAAGGATGTGTTTGGTGGCTTTCCAATGAAGCTCATGTGGTTCCTACATGAAGTGGGAAACCATGCCAACTGCAAAGGAAATATCAAGGCATGTATGGGTCAAGTAGATGAGACTACCCATAAGCTGACGATACAAAGTGGCATCAACTGGTGGAGAAGAACACTGAGCCTCAATCTTGACTCCTAAAAGAAAGGGAGTCAGAGCAGGCTTACAATCAGCCATATGAAAGCGTGCAAGTAGATCAAGAGCATACTTGGGCTATGATAGTGTAATACCGGAAGGTGACTGTGAAATCTCTATCCCAAGAAAGTAGTGCAAAAAACCCAAGTTAGTCATAGCAAATCTGTCATGCAAAGCAGATTTGATCTTGCTAATGATGGATGCGGTACTCCCTGTAATGATCAAATCATCAACATAGAGCACAAGTATCAAGTGAGAGTCATCCTGTCGCAAAATGTAGACATTTGGATCAGAATGACACCTGGTGAACCCTGCGGAGAGAAGAAAGGAATCCATCTTGGAATACCAAGCCCTGGGGGCCTGCTTAAGGCCATAGAGAGATTTCCTTAGTCTGCAAACCAAAGAAGTATCTTGGATGAAACCCTGTGGCTGCTCCATATAAATCTCCTCATCAAGATCACCATGAAGAAAAGCACTCTTCACATCCATCTAATGTATAGCCCAACCATGAGCTGCAACAATAGCAAGTGTCAAGCGAATGGAGTTCATCTTGGCTACAGGCGCAAAGGTCTCAGTATAGTCAACACCTGCAACCTAAGAGAAACCTTTCGCAACAAGCTGAGCCTTATACTTATCCACACTACCATCTGTAGCATACTTGGTCCGATAGATGCACTTACATTGAACCATCTTTTTCCCCTTAGGGAGATGGACTAAATCCCATGTGTTGATCCTCATCAAGGAACTATACTCTTCCTCCATAGCTTGGTCCCACTCAGGAACCCCTGATGCTTCCCTAAATGTCTATAGATCGGAAGCGGTAGAAATAAATGCATGTGGAAGATCCTGATGTTGTGATTGAGCTCTCCGTGTATCTGAAGGATCCCCAACAAGAGAACCCACAGACTCAGGTGTCTGTCGAGCCCACCGAGGTCTAGGTGGAGGTGGAGAATGAGGCTCCTCAACTGCAAGTGGACCCTGCAGAGGCGTAACCCTGCGAGTCAAAGTTGAAGGAGTCTCATCATCTGAATCACTAACATCACTATCCACAATGGAGAAAGGTGGAGGAGGTAGAGAAGCTAAGCTACGAGAGCTTTCCTCAAAGTGTACACTCCTCTCAATGAACACCTCATGTGTCTTAGGATCCATCAATCTATATGCCTTAACACCCTCAGGATATCCAACAAATATGCAAGACCGACTCTGAGGTTCCAATGCTTTACATTTTTGCGGAGGTATACGAGCCCATGCTGGACACCCAAAGACTCTAAAATGTCTCACAATTGGATTCCTACTAGCCCAAGCCTCAAAAGGAGTAATACCTTGCAAAGCTTTGTGAGGAACCTGATTCTAGATGTGTGTGGTACAACTGATAGCCTCGGCCCAAAAGGCAGAATCAAGAGAACATGCATGAATCATACAACTAGCCATTTCTTTGAGAGTTCTATTCTTGCATTCTGCAACTCCGTTCTGCTATGGAGTGTATGCTATAGAATGCTGAAGATCAATCCCCTCAAATGTACAAAAATCCTCAAGTCTCTTGTTCACATATTCCCTTCCATTATCTGTACGAAGAATCTTGACCACTTTCCCGGATTGCTTCTCCGCACAAGTTTTGAAGTCCCGAAATCTATCAAATACTTCACTCTTATGAATAAGAAAGTAAACCCAAGCGAAGCAGGAGTAGTCATCAATGAAGGTGAGGACATAGCGGGCCTTACTAAATGAAGGTTCTGGAAATGGACCTGCTACATCGCTGTGAACAAGTTGAAGAACTTCCAAAGCTCTCCAAGCTTTCACTTTATCAAAATTTTGCTCGGGATGCTTGCCCATGGAACAACCTGAACATACACCCTCTGAAAAAATAATTCGAGGTAGACCTGTGACCATGTCTTTAGTGCTGAGCTGCTGAAGATAGCGGTAGTTGAGGTGACCAAACAGCTCATGCCATAGCTTACTTTCAGAATTTGAATGAGTAAGCAAGGCCCTAGAAGGTGAACTTGGCACAAAATGGGAGAATGAATAAAGCCTTGAGTTGTCATTGACTTGTCCCACTGCTACCAAGGCATCATCATCAAGTTCCTTTACCACAACTGAATTTGGTGTAAACTCAACCTTTTTCCCATTCCCATAGTGAGTGATTTGGTAGATAGAGAGAAGGTTGGTAGACAAGTTAGGAACATAGAGAACATTCTCAAATGTTCCATCATCCATGTCAATTGAACCTTTCCCTTCAACCTCTACTTGTGTATCATCACCTATGTAAATGTGAGGTACCTTAGATGGCTCCAATGAAGAAAACTACTCCTTTGTAGAACCCATGTGATATGAGGCACCTGAGTCAAGTATCCACTGCTATGAAGAACTTTTAGTAGCCACAAATGCTTGCCCTTTTCCCTTAGACTATGAGGAAGAGGAAGGAGTTGAATCCTTCTTTGTGTAGGCGGATGACAAGTTGATGTTGTTTTTCTTGAGAAGCTTTGTCAACTCATCAACTTGCTTGGTGTGGCATCGATGCTCATCATGACCATACTTCTTGCAATATGCATAAGTTGGTTTATCCTTCTTAGGTGGTGTCCCCTTCTTGGAAGAGGATGAAAAATCGCCTTGTGATGGAGAGGATGATTGTCCTTTTTCCTGTTGTGGCTGTGACTTAGATTGCTTCTTCTTCTTGTTGGAATCTTTTCCTTGACTTCCTTGATTCCCTTGATTAGCCACCAAAGCCTTGGACTTAAAAGACTTGAGAAACCCCATGTTCAACAACTTAGATTGTTCCAATATCAACATTTCTATGAAAGTATCAAATGAAGACATAACATAGGAACTCCCCACTCTCAAATGATGAGTTTGGAAGCTAGACACAAATGCTGCATATTCTGGTGCAAGCTTGTCCAACAAGTTGAATATCAACTGAGCATCCTTTTTGTCAATTCCACAAACCTTAAGCTTTGCTCTTAGCTCATTTCCTTTGGTGACATAATCTTGGATTGTATCAAAACTCTTGGGATCCAAGTTGGTGATCTCATTGTCAATCTCATAACCTCTGATTTCATCAACTTGACCATACAATTTTTGAAACATATCCCAAGCATCTTTGATTGTAGTACACTTTTCAATATGAAAGATGAGGTCATCTGATACATACCTGCGCAAAGTTCCAAGAGCCATGCAATTCTTAGTGAGCCATTCAAACTAAGCATTAGGATCAGCCTTAGGATTAGGTGGTGCTTCTATTGTTCCATCTATGTAATGCGTGAGACCTTTTTCCATTAATTTGCTCCACACTTTAATTTTCCATGATGCATAATTATGTGGAGTTAAAGGTGGAAATTTATGAGGACTCATTGCAACAAAAATGAAAGAGCACAAGGAAAGAGAGGTACAATCACACAAGACACCCCCCCAAATTCACTCAATCAAAGAACCCTCCCAAAAGTGATGATTTGGCACTTTATACTTAGTGCATGTACAATGGGCCACTTGCAAAAAATTGGCAAAGTGGACTTCTGATTTTAATTTTACAACTACCTCAATAAGGCCAAAAGAGACTCAAACTAATAATGCAAGAGATCTAAACTAAGATCCAAGTAATTTACAAGTACCAAATAGGCCAAATAAGACCAATATCTGAAAGTACAATTTCTACTTAAAATCTCTGAAATCTGATCATAGATTATGAAAGTAGATGAAAAAAAATGCACTTTAAAAAAAAATGGCACCTGAAAAGTAGGTCGTATAAGCTCAAACGAGGCCTTTGAAGTTACAGAATTGAGGATTGGACAGGTACAACTGAGAGAATCTGAAAATTCCAAAAACCCTGTGCACCAAAACTAGAAAATAACCACACCACTGTGAAGAGCATGAAAAATTAGCCCAAATAAAAAAAAATTGCACCCAAAAAGGAGCAAAATTGAGCAAGTTATGGGCCTCCAAAGTTGACCCAAAAAACCAAACTGCTCAACGGAGAGGGGTCTAAAAATTTCCAAAGAAAATGCTGACTAGACATTGACTGGGTGCTGCTGACTGGGCAGAAGGTACGGATCCCAAAAATAATTTTCATTTTTTTTTTAAATTTAATTTTCAAACTCGAAAATAATTTTCAGAAAAAAAATAATTTATTTATTTATTTTTTTTGAAAAAAATCTGAAAATTCCATACCGTATCGCCCGAATTGGGTAGAAAATTTCCTCCACACCCAAAAATTGATTTTTGCCAAAATAGGTCGAATTTATACTTGATTTTTATGGAAACGACCTCCCGGACGCAATGGTGAGGTCGAAAACGCTCCAAGATGCCTCCAAAAAGTGTAGTTCCTCATATCTAAAAATAGAAGCCTTCCACGATGTCTCCAAAAACCAATCAATGAAGCCCCAATGGCTCTGATACCATGTGAGATTTTGCCAAGATCAAGGGCACAATGAAAAGTATAAAAATAGAGACAAAAGAATGACAAGAACAAACTGTATTCTCATCAATATGAAAATGATCAATTGGATTCACCAATACAATGAATATAGGCCTTCTTATATAGGCAAGGCCATATGG
Organism: Cryptomeria japonica; assembly: GCF_030272615.1. NCBI lineage: Eukaryota > Viridiplantae > Streptophyta > Pinopsida > Cupressales > Cupressaceae > Cryptomeria > Cryptomeria japonica. Next base: position 350,008,152 of record NC_081410.1, read on the forward strand.
ATGTACGAGCACACAATCATGACATGTGGCTCAATAGAAACAAGGGTAGGTAAGAAATACTAGGGGTAGGTAGGAGAAACAATATAATATTCCACAAGAGGTGGATGACCCACCGAATGTGGAGTGTAACAACAAAACAAGACCACAAAAGGTGGAATTTCTCCTACAAGCTCTATCCCTATGTGCACACTTCCCTAAGTGTCTCAAATCCAAACTACGAAGAAATGCATTATCCTAAGTTAACTTAAGTAAAGTGTAATAATATCCATAATGAATATTTATTTACACCAACACAATGAATGCTTTTAAAAGTAAAAGAAACATAGATGAAACCCTAGGTGAGGATTACGTTAGATCTTGACAAGTATCCTTATCCTATGCTATGAGACAACATAAACTAAATATATATGTCTTAAATATAGAAATAACTCCTAAGTTTAGCTTAAGTGAATAAAGTAAAAGGGGACCTAAGTAATTAATTGATTATTATTTAATTACTAGGTGATTAACTTGTTTAATCCAACCCCTCGCCTTAATATTAACTTAGGGAGAAGCTGAAAACCTAATGATAAATGCAATGATGTATGCATGGATGGGTACCAACTAAAAGTCTCGATGAGGTACACATGTACAAACAATCGAATCTCTCATAATCAACAAAAAATAGAAAACCACTATTGAACTGATGCAACCATAATTGGTAAAAACTTCAAAGAGAATCAACTGGATTATGTAGTAAGAGTAACACAATGAAAGTAGAAAGAAAACATAACAATATTACATTAATAGATCATATTATTTCTTTAGAACTTCCGGCAATCATCCGGCTATCATTATTTAATCATCAAATAATATTCGGTAGTTAACCGGTTACATGCAGGCTATCAGCCAGATACAATCCAATCCAAGACTTAGAATCAACTGGATCACAAAATGTGAATCTCAATCCTTATTATCAATTCTACTTCCTTTGACCCTACAAATGATTACATAACATCATATTTATGCCCACCGAAACATATCTGGGTCGGCCTCATAAGATTACATTTACCAATGAAGGAAATTGAAATGTTTAATTAGGTTGGTCCTAAGAATTAAAGGAATATTTTCAGAAAATAACAACCATGAAGTGTGGCTCAGTAGGAAGGTTGGCCACATGCCAAAGAACATCGGACAAGACCCAAGGTAGATCTAAATGCCAAGAATTATGTCGAGAATGAAGGAAAACCAACTGGTAAGCACAAGAATTGTCCCAGAACCCAGAAACAGACAACCAGAAGCGACAATTGATCAGAAAAGAACCCAAATGAATTGGAAATCTGGAATTAAGCACACAAACTAGCCTGGAAACCGAAAATAAGATCTTCCAAAAAATAAAGCAACTACCAGTACCAACCGGTAAGAACATAGAAAACTGCATAAATAACTAAACAAGAACAAAATTGAAAGGAAATATTTTTGGTTGATGCAAGATTTCTCATCGACTGGAGATTCTCCTACATCAGACAACCCAGGTAGAAAAAGATGTTCCATGAGAGGCAACTCATGAACATCTAAAAGGATTCAAAATAAAGACCCCATGCTCATTTTTGATCCAAACATCTTCTTTATCTGCCAACCTCTGCTTTAGCTACTCCGGTGCCTCAACTGGCTTCTCTAACCTCTGACTCTCTTTGTTTCTCTTTCTTTGCTTCAGATCTACAGATTGTCTTTGTTTACTATTCTCTTTCTTCTCGAACTCTGATTTGCTTCTGCCACAAGACTTCATCCGGTTGGTCACCATAAGCTCTCTGTCATCCGGTTCCATCTGTCCATCAGGCTTAACTATCAGATCCTTCTGCAAACTCATGTCACCCTCTGGTATAACCTCTGCAACCGGTTCTATCAAATATTTCTTCAAGTAACCTTTTGGTATAGCCTCTGTAACCGGTTTCTCAGGACTCAAATTCTTCACCTCCTTCTCTTTCTCTTTCAAAGAAATCAATGTGAACTTCTGCCCATCCTTCTCAATAGTGACTAGGTTTCTTCTACAGTCATAAATAGCTCCTCTATCAAACTGCCAAGGTTTTCCCAACAAGACATGACAAACACTCATAGATACAACACCATACAAAACCTCATCTCTAAAAGGCCCAATGTTGAAATTCACCAAACACTGTTCCTTTATCTCTATCTTATGATCATCTTGCAACCAACTTACCTCATAAGGACAAGGATGCTCAAGCCTCTTCAATCCAAGCTTCACAACCATCTCCTTAGATACCAAATTGGGAGTACTTCCACTATCTACAATAAGCTTGCAAAACTTACCACCTGATTTATACAGAGTCTAGAAAAGACTCTTCCTTTGAGTAGATCGGGTATCCTTTCTTCTAAACATAAGGGATTCTCCTTGCTTCGGTGCACCGTGAGATCTGGTACCTTCTCCTTCTGGTTCCTCATTTGCCACACAAATTCTTGCCATTCATTGCTTACATTCATAGAATCTATGTCCGGTTTCTCCATACTTGAAACATTTGCTAGGAAATTCTCTACCGGAACTACAAGTGCCTTTCCTCTATGTTTTCTTCTCCGGTTCTTTACTCCAATTAGGTTTTGATTCATTTTTCTCAACCGGTTTCTTCATACTATCACTCCTCTGTCCTTTGAATTTATCCTTCCCTCTATTTGGTTGTCTTCTTCTCATCTTCTCCTCAACGTTCAAAGCATACTGGTAAGCTTCTTCAACTGTGGAAACACTCAACATACTCATTTGATCTTGAATGTTAAAAGGAAGTCCATTTATGTACACCTTTTTTCTGTCCATCTCTCTATGCCCAGATCTAATCACCACCTTCTAAAATTCTTCATTGTATTCCTTCACAGTCATGTTTCTCTATTTCAAGTTTTACAACTTCTTGAACAACTCCAATTAATAGTCTCTCGGTATGAACTTGGCCTTCAATCTTTCAACCATCTATATCCACCTGGTGATCTTCAATTCACTATTCTCTACATTTTATTTTTGCAATTCTTTCCACCAAAAGGTAGCATGCCCTTTCAACTTAGTGTGCACCAATCAAACTCTCTGTGGGTCCTTGAGATCCTCAAATTCAAAGTAATCCTCCAATTCTCTTATCCAATCGATCAGATCCTCTGGGTTCAGTGTTCCGGGAAAGTTGGAAACTTTAATTTTATGAACTTTACTTGCTTGCTCCACTACTCAGGAATCTTTCCCCTCTTTCATCTTTTGGTCCTTCAGCTTCTTCAAGATCTTCACAGGCTTCTTCATATTCATCTTCTGACTCAGGGTTTCTTCGCAAACCAGCCAAAGCGTTTCAGATTTTGTTCCTCACTTCATTCTTGAATTCTTCCATCATCTGCTCTACCCTCCAGGGGTTTGTCCTTCTTGACATCATCTCCTCTTCTACTCTAGTGAACTGCCTCAACTCGGTGATGACTACCAGTTTCAATTGCCTCCCCTTGGTGATCTATTCAAAACATGCACAATCTACATCTAATCGACGATCTGTCCACCCAAAGGAATGCCTCAATGTTTGCAAACAATTCTTCCACCAGCTAGTCCAAAACTAGCTTTGATACCACTTGATGAAAGAAGTAAGAAAACATAACAATATTACATAAATAGATTATATTATTGTTTTAGAACTTCCGACAATCATCTAGCTATCATCATATAATCATCAAAGAACATCCGGTAGTTAACCGGTTACATGTAGGCTATCAGCCAGATACAATCCAATCCGGGACTCTAAGAATCAACCGGATCACAAAATGTGAATCTCAATCCTCATTCTCAATTCTACTTCCTCTACCCCTACAAATGATTACATAACATCATATTTATATCCACTGGAACATATCCGGGTCGGCCTCATAAGATTATATTTACCAATGCAGGAAAATGAAACATGTAATTAGATCGACCCTAAGAATTAAAGGAATATTTCCAAAAAATAACAATCACAAAGTGTGGTTCAATAGGAAGGTCATCCACACACCAAAGAACATCGGATAAGACCCAAGATAGATCCACACGCTAAAAAATCACACTAGTAATGAAGGAAAAGAAACTGTCCTGAAACCCGAAAATAGTCAACCGAAAGCGATAACTGATCGGAAAAGAACCTAAATGAACTGGAAAACTGGAATTAAGCACACAGACCAGCTTGGAAACTGAAAATAAGTTCTTCCACTAAAAGAAAGTAACTACCGGTACCAACCGGTAAGATCACAGAAAATTGCATAAATAACTAAACAAGAACAAAACTGAAAGGAAATATTTTTGGTTGATGCAAGATTGCTCATCAAACGGGGATGCTCTTGCATCATGAACACACTCGTATGTTGAGAGGAGGAGTGAATCAACATAATATAATACTCATACATTAATTAACCATTCAACATTAACTTATATCTCCAGATGGAAAAAATAAGAAACAAAGACATGCACCTCACAAGAGCATTGAGATTTTACATGGAAAACCCAAGGAGGGAAAAACCATGGCGAGGGAACTCACTGTAACACCTATTAAATGAAATGTGTGACCCAATATAGGTCACCTTCAACCAAATGTAACATGAATAAAATTAGGTTGTGGATCAACCCAAGATACAACTAAATCTCAAACACAACTTATGAAATATTTTAAAGCAAATAAAGTAAGTCAAGATCAATTGTTAAAGAAGGAACTCACAATGTCGACCCAAATATCAACAACACTTTCAAAACTATTAATTATTTTCCTTTACACCATTGGGGAGAAAGAGGAATCTGTTGGACATTGCTGCTACTAGGATACGTTGTTGTCATTGCTGTCAACATATTCCTGCTCCAATGTTTGCAGATTGGTTTATTCAAATCATGGGTCGGTGTATGGAGTAGTATCACTATATTATTCTATATTGGTTTTGGTGATCTATGAAGCTTAATTGATCATATCATATGATCTGGTTTTGTAGTTTGTTTTTCTAATCAGTGCTTTGCAGAGTTCAGTATTTCCTCCAGTATATTCCAGTGTGATAAGATCTTGAGCTGAATCTTTGGTAGACTGTTTGGGATGGTGTTGTGTATCTTAATTTCAGATGGTTCATGGTTTGGTTCTCTACAAGTTATCGTTCTTCATGATAGTTGCTGCTGTTTGAGTGTTCTTGAGTTTCAGACATTGACAGATGAAGATTTGATAAGTGGTGTTGGTGCAGCTGTTTTCGATGATTCTAATGTGCTTGCTGGTGTTTTCTAAATGTGTCCTATTTGTTTTGATGATCCACATTGATTGTTGTGAGAGTTGATGGTGATTTTTCTGAATTGGTGATGTTCTTTGTGTTATGCGGTTTTTCTAGTGGTGTAGCGTGTTGCGGTTGATCTTGGTGTGATTTTTGATGGTGTTGCGTATTTGGAGATTAAATTAGGTCCATGTTATGTCATGTATATCATTATATTGGTCTGGTGGTCTATCTTTATATTGTGTGATGTAATTTTGTAATTGTGAGTCAAAGGTTTATTCAACCTTGTTGTCAAGGTTGATGAATTGTATAAATAGGTGACATTGTCATGTAATTTTGGTATCAAGGTTGTGTCTCCATTATTAGAGAGTGGTGTATGTGCAAAAAAGTGATTCATCCCTTGACATTGTGATTGAGTAGAGATTGGCGTTGCAGAGTGGACAATTGTTCTTAACCGAAACTATCATCAGGAATTTGGAGATGCTATTATTGCAATTCATTCCTTTTGGATTGTAGTCTGAATCTTGTTGTAAGTCAATGAGACTTCCCTAAGGGTTGTAGCCTTACAGGTCATTATAATTTAAGCAGTGAGCTCTAGGTAGTGTGCTTGGAATAATGTGCATTCCCCATTGTAATATTTTTACATACTACTGCAGAGTATCATCTTATTGTGTGTAGGTTCCCACCGTGGTTTTTCCCTTAATCGGGTTTTCCACATTAAAATATTGGTGTTTTTTTTTGTGCTATCTACTTTCTTATCTTTCTTATTGCTGCAGTTTATCAAATATATATTTGTGGTTAAGTTTGTAGATCCGATGAAAACTAATTCACCCCCGCCCTCTCATTTTCCCTTCATTGTTGTTGCCAACAATTGGTATCAGAGCTAGATCCTCCAAAAGAAGCTTAACTTCTTGAGGAGATCCAGGATGGCAACTTGAACTGGAGGTGTTATCTTTTTGAAGGAGAAATATGAAGCATTAGACAAGTTGAAGATATTGAAAGCAAAGGTTGAGAATGAGTGAGGATTGAAGGTGAAATGTTTGAGATCTGACAAAGGTGGAGAATTATGTTCCAGTGAGTTTAATTCATTTTGTGAGAAGCATGGGATTAGAAGACAATTACATGCTCCTGGAACCCCTCAACAGAATGGAGTTGTTGAAAGGAAGAACATGACTGTTTTGGATGGTACAAAGATTGTGCTAATTGAAGAGAATGTTCCAAAGATCTATTGGTGAGAAGCTAATAGCACTGTTGTTTACACATTCAATTGAGTTCATATTAAAGCTGATACCAGTAAGACTCCTTATGAGCTATGGTTTGGTCATGTTCCCACTATGAGATATTTTAGAATATTTGGTAGAAAATGTTATATCAAGAGAGATGATGACATATGAAAGTTTGATGCAAGAAGTGATGAAGGAATTTTCTTGGGTTACTCTACAAAGAGAAAAGCCTACCGGTGCTACAATAAGAGATTGAGAAAGATAGTGGAAAGTGAAAATGCAAAGGTAGATGAGAATCTTGGAAAAGAGATCAGAGCCTGCAGATACGATGATGGTCAACACACTATTCTAAATCCTATTCAAACTAAAGAATTTAAGCAGAATGATCAGGTAGAGAAAGTTAATCCGGATGTTGCTGCTATCGATGGAGAGGTACAAGAACATGGAAAATTTGAATAATTAGAAGACTCCAAGGTATGTAAGACTGGATCATTTAGAAAATCAGATTATTGGTGATAAAAATAAAGGTGTGATGACTAGAAGAAGGCTAGTTGCTGAAGAGGTATGTTTGATTTTTAAAGTTGAGCGTAAAGATGTTGTTGAGGCTTTCAAAGATGAAAATTGGATGAGAGATATGGAAGAAGAATTAGATTATATTGGAAAGAATAACACATGAGAACTTGTTCCTAGACCTAAAGATAAGAATGTGATTGGTACTAAATGGGTATTCAGGAATAAATTGAATGAAGCTGGAGAAGTTGTCAGAAATAAAGCAAGATTGGTATGTAAAGGATATTCACAGAAAGAAGGGATTGATTATGAGGATACATTTTCCCCGATAGCTAGACTTGAAGCTGTTAGATTGTTGCTTGCATATGCTACCTATAAATATTTTAAGGTATATCGGATGGATGTCAAGTCATCTTTTTGAATGGTGATCTTGAGGAAGAAGTCTGTATTGAGCAACCTGATGGATTTTCATTATCAGATAATGGAGACATGGTATGTAAACTAAATAAATCTCTTTATGGATTGAAACAATCACCTAGACTTGGTATGGTAGATTGGATAAGTATTTGTTGAAATTGGAGTTTAATACAGAGACTACTGATAGTAATCTGTATTTTAAGATTGAGAATGATAATATTTTGATTGTTGAAGTCTTTGTTGATGATATTATCTTTGGAGGTGATGATAATGTGAGCATGAAGTTAGCCGATGATATGTAGAAGGAATTTGAGATGTCTATGATAGGAGAGATGAAATTTTTCTTAGGTTTATAGATTTCATAGATTGGAAAAGGTATTTTTATATCTCAAACTAAATATGTGAAGGAATTACCGAATAACTTTGGTTAGATGACTCCAAACTAGTTGGAACTCCTATGGTGACTGGATGCAAATTATTTAAGAATGATGAATCTTCGGAAGCTAATTAGAGCTTGTATAGATCCATGGCTGGTGCACTTCTATATCTTACTTAGACTAGACCAGACATTATGCATGTTGTGTGCATGGCTGCTAGATATCAAGCTGATCTGAAAGAGAGTCATGTCACTGCTGTAAAGAGAATATCTAGATACTTGAAGGAAACTGTGGATTATGGTTTGTGGTATCTGAGGAATGATGATTTCATGTTATGTGCTTACACTGATGCTGTTTGGGTTGGTGATGTTGATGACCAGAAGAGTACATCTAGTGGTGCTTTCTTTTTGGGCAAGAAATTGGTTTCATGTGTTAGTAAGAAATAGGATTCAGTGTCCTTATCTACTGCTGAAGCTAAGTACATTGCTGTTGTTGGTAGCTACACTCAGGTAGTTTGGATGAAGCAAATGTTGAAGGATATTAGAGTTATCTATGATGAGCCTACTATCATATACTATGATAATTCAAGTGTTATTAACATGTTAAAGAATCCAGTGCAACATTTAAAGACTAAACATGTGTCAATCAAATATCATTACTGGAGAGAAAAAGTTAGTGAAGAAGAAGTGAAGCTGGAATATGTATCTACAAAGGAACAAATTGCTGATATTTTCACTAAGCGTTTTTTGTAGATACATTTGTCTATTTGAGAGACAAGTTAGGGGTATTCACCCCTCTTGATGAGAACTAGATGCATTGAGTTGCATCAATCTGGTGGATTTCATAGTCTTATTCCTTTTATCTAGATTGATGAGTTGGTGCTGCTCCTCTGGTGGAGTAGTCTGGTTATGTGTTTTTAAGGGGGAGAGATTCATGATTTATATTCTAAGGGAGTGAGTTTGGTTTTCTATCTTGATATCTTTGGCATTGTTGTCAAAGTGGGAGAGAAGCATGTGAAAAACTATTTTATTTGCTTGATCTTAGGGGGAGTTTGTTGGAGCTAATTTATTTCTTTGCATTGATTATTTTTCACATTCATATGTTGCCATCAATGCCAAAGGGGGAGATTGTTGGACATTGTTGCTACTAGGATATGTTGTTGTCATTGATGTCAACATATTCCTTCTCTGGTGTTTGCAGATTGGTTTATTGGGATCATAGTTTGGTGTATGGAGTAGTATCACTATATTCTTTTGTATTGGTTTTGGTGATTTGGGAAGCTTCATTGATCATATCATATGATCCAGTTTTGTAGTTTATTTTTCTGATTAGTGCTTTGTGGAGTTCAATATTTCCTCCAGTATATTCTTGTGTGATCAGATCTTGAGATGAGTCTTTGGTAGACTATTTGGGATGGTCTTGTGTATTGTTATTTTAGATGGTTCATGATTTGGTGCTCTGCAAGTTATCTTTCTTCATGACAGTTGTTTTGATTAAGTAAAAATAGGTATTTGAAAGGTACCCAAACCTTTTACAAGCCAGGAGAACAGAAAAGCATAAAAAAGTGCTTGATCACTTCAAAAAGTCAAAATGAACCCATCAGATGGGCACAACTTAAAACATCATTACATAATTACATAAAACTCGAAACAGACAACAACAGGAAAGCAAAAGATAGCAAAGAGACAGAACCAAGGACAACAACTGGAACTAAATACTATTCAGGATCTCCTCATCCTGAACAACCATTGGTTTTATGTTGTTTGCTGAGGTCTTCATATCCTCCAGCTCACGACCTTCGATGTCGACCTTATTCTTTATGTTGGCTTTGGTCCTCCTTTCATGACCCTTCTTGTTCACCTACTCTTTATCACCTTCCTTCTCTGCATTGTTCTCGGTACCTATTGATAAAGATGTTCATGTTGTCCATCGAAGATTTAAGAATTTGGAAATTTTGATCAGCAAGCTGCTTGACATTGTGCTCCAGCTTGTCAATTCTGCTACCAAAATCTTTCAGTTTGTTGTCCATTTCATTTCTATCTCCCATCTCATTGACCTTTTTCTTCGTGGCTAATATTTTTCCAACCATACATTCAATAGCTTGTACATTATGCTGAACGACCACTAACTCTTTAACATTCTCCGTCGAGGGCTTGTCACCAACTGTAATTCTTGCCATGGCCCGTGTATCTATTTTCAAACTATTAATATCCTTCACCAGAGTAGTGATGGTCTCACAGAAAGCCTTAATGGTATCTTTTTCACCACTATCACTTTGACCCCCTTTTTCTTTGTTATACAGTCTAGTAGTTTTCACGGTCTCCACGGTTTCCAGATTATGCTTAACCGGGTTACCCTCCCCTTCTTTGTCCTGACTATCAATCCTCTTATTATCATCATCCTCCTCTTCAGAATCAACTAGAACATAATTGAGATAAGAATTTCTACCCTTTTTAGTGTTCTTTTTCTGAGCCTTCTTTCCAGAGGCTTTCCCTCTCCTCTTTTTAACAGGTTTTTCCTCAAGGGAATCAGTTTCAGAGTCCAACATTTCAGATTCCACAATAATCCTCCTCTTCTTAACCCTAATCCTCCCTTTTTTGCTACTTTCTTCTGACTCTCCCTCGATCTTAGAATCAAAGTTGAAACCACTATCCTTACTTTCCGTAGTCTCATCTCTAGCATTTTTGCCTTTAATAGGCTTTTCAATGCACTTCCCCTTTAGCATTTTGTAAACCAAGACCATGAGCCCCTGGTGGAGGGCATGATCACCTTTAGGGTCCTTCTAGATCTCCTTTATAATATGATCCATTGAACAAGCCAGGTAATAGGGAAGGCTAACCCTTTCACCATGACGGAAATGGTTAAGAAGGACGAAGTGATAACCATAAGCCCTGGTAAACCTACCGTCTAAGGTAATATATTCAATAGAAGCAAATAAGACAAACCTCCATGGCCTGCAAATTCTCTTTCGGGAGTGGTAGGAGTTGTCAATTTTGATCATCTTTCTTCTCTCACCATCCATAATAGGAAACTTGTCTGCAGCCTTATCTAATATCCCTCTGTCCCTATAAAATTTCATACCCTCGGTAGTCATCCCCGTGGCCTCAACGATAACCTCTTTGTCTACATTCATCATATGTGATCCAATAGAACTTTTTCATTTTTCCAATTCTTTATGAAGTAGCTGGTAATTGTGGGGTCCTTCCCATTCAGTCATTCCATGAAAACATTGAGCCCCCCCTGCTGAAGGATACTCCAGACTTCTTCGTTCTTTCTCCATTCAGAGCAGGAAGTAGGTTCAAATCTCTTCTTGTTTCCTCCCATTTTTCCAGCACCTTCCTTGCAATGCCTTCTCTCATATTGATAACTTTTCCTCTGGTTTCTGTGGTTATTCTATAAGAGTGCCCATAATCCATGCCAACTAATGATGATATGATGCCTATTTAATAGCTCATTATCTTCAAGCAAGCCCTACATCGAAAAAGGCGGAAAGGTCATTAGAAATAATGATTAAAAGTACCACATTTCCTTGTATAGCTTCGGTCCTGATTGAGCAAGGATTTCATTTCACTTGCAATCTCCTTTTCACCATAACTAGTGATGATGTTTTCCGATTGGCAAGCCAGGTTGGCTGCCCAATTAGCACAAGAGTTGGCCTCCCTATAAACATGTGTAATAACACACATTTCAAACTCTTCACTGATTTTCCTTGTTGCTTTAATAGCATTACTAATCGACCATGATGGCGGGAATTTCATAGTTAAACAATTGATAATATTTAAGGAGTCTCCTTCACACCAAAATTTAGTGCATTTGGCTTCTTTGGCTAGGATAATCCCATGATAACCCGCCATGGCTTCAACAACATGGTTGGTCTGTTTTCCTATAGGAATACATTTTATGATTTTACATATTCCTCATTCATCCCTTAGGACCACTCCACATCTTGCAACTCATGGGTTTCCCTTAGAGGCCCCATCAAAATTGATTTTCATCCATCCCCTAGGTAGGCTGGTCCATATCACTCCCTCTCTAGGGTTACTCTGGATACTCTCTTGAGCTTTTAATCTTCATTTTTTATAGACAAATTGATCCTCCTTAGTGTTAGGATTATCAATACCACCTATTTTCCACTATGCTTCTTCTTATTTTTTCAAACACAATGTTAGCCTTAGTATACTTTTCTCTGAAAATCCTTTCATTTCTCTCTTTCCATATACCCCAGCACATGTGTGGTAAAGCAATTCTCCATAGCAAGGTCATAGTTCTATTTTTTGAAGGACGATGCCATGACTTGAAAATCTCCTGAATCGAGTTAGGGAAGCTCCAACTGATATTCAATTGATCTAGACAACTTCCCCAAACATCAGCTGAGAAGGGGCAATGAAAGAGCATATGATTTATTGTCTCCTCATTCTACTTACAGAGTGTACAAAAAATTGGTATGCTGATACCTCTTTTTCTTATATTCTCTATTGTTAGAGTTTTGTCTTGGAGGGCTATCCAAAAGAAAATGTTGATCTTGGGGGTAAGGCCTTTCACCCATGCTTTAGCTCAGCAAGGACTTTCCATGTTATTGTACTGTTGATGATAAAGAGATGCCACAGTAAAAGTACCACTAGCAGTGAGTTTCCAAATTAACTGGTCTTCTTCTTCAATCCTCACCATCGAGTTCATGACTTTGTTCAAACTACCCAAAGACTGATCCACTTGAGATAAGTCTTTCCACTGTCCATCTTTCCAAAAATCCTCCACCTTGGTTCCAAATATTTCCTTGCATTGGTTTTGATATCTGTTCCACTCAAGGTTTTCATTTAAAGGGGTCTCCATAAGCCAAGGATCCTCCCAGAACTGAATAAGATTCCCTTTCCCCAACTTCCATTTTGTACCTTTGATAATTAAGTCTCTAGTCCTTGAGATATTTTTCCTCTTCGTGACAGTTGTTGCTATTTGAGTGTTCTTGAGTTTCAAACATTTACAGATGAAGATTTGATAAGTGGCATTGGTGCAACTATTTCTGATGATTCTAACGTGCTTGCTAGTATTTCCTAATTGTGTCCTATTTGTTTTGATGATCCATATTTATTGTTGTGCGAGTTGATGGTGATTTTTCTGAACTAGCGATGTTCTTCGTGTTATGGGGTTTTCCTGGTGGTGTAGTGTGTTGCGGTTGAGCTTGGCATGATTTTCGGTGGTGTTGCGTGTTTGGAGATTTGAATCAGGTTCATGTTATGTCATGTATATCATTATATTGGTTCAATGGTTGATCTTTGTATCATGTGATGTAATTTTGTAATTTTGAGTTGAGGGTTTAGCCGACCTTGTTGTCAAGGTTGATGAATTGTATAAATATGTGATATTATCATGTAATTTTGGTAGCAAGGTTGTATCTACATTATTTGAGAGTGGTGTATGTGTGAACAAGTGATTCATCATTTGACATTGTGATTGAGAAGAGATTGGTGTTAGAGAGAAAACAATTGTGCTTAATCAGAATTGTCATAAGGCATTTGGAGATACTATTATTGTAGTTCATTTCTTCTGGATTGTAGTCGGAATCTTGTTGTAAGTCAGTAAGACTTCCCTGGGGGTTGTAGCCTTCCAGGTCATTATCTTTTGAGAAGTGAGCTCTAGGAAGTGTGCCTGGATGCATGTGCATTCCCTATTGTAATATTTTCACATACTACTACAGAGTATCATCTTATTGTGGATAGGTTTCCATCGTGGTTTTTCCCTTAACCAGGTTTTCCATGTCAAAATCTTGGTGTTGTGTATTGTGCTATCTACTTGATTATCTTTGTTATTGCTACAGTTTATCAAATCTTTATTTGTGGTTAAGTTTGTAGATCTGGTAAAAACTTATTCACCCCCCCTCTCAGTTTTCCTTCATTATTGTTGCCAACAATTGGTATCAGAGCTAGATCCTCTAGAAGAAGCTTAACCACTTGAGGAGATCTGGGATGGCAATTGGAACAATAGGTGTTATATTTTTGAAGGAGAAATCTAAAGAATTAGATAAGTTCAAGATATTCAAAGAAAAGGTCGAGACTGAGTCAGGATTGAAGGTTATATGTCTGAGATCTGACAGAGGTGGAGAATTTTGTTCCATTGAGTTTAATTCATTTTGTGAGAAGCATGAAATTAGAAGACAATTATCTACTCCTAGAACCCCTTAGCATAATGGAGTTGTTGAAAGGAAGAACATGACTATTTTGGATGCTACAAGGACTATGCTAATCGAAGGGAATGTTTTGAAGATCTATTTGAGAGAAGCTAATAGCACTGCCATTTACACATTCAACTGAGTTCATATTAAAGGTGATACTGGTAAGACTCCTTATGAGCTATGGTTTGGTCATGTTCCCACTGTGAGATATTTCAGAATATTTTGTAGCAAATGTTATATCAAGAGAGATGATGACTGTTGGTAATTGGGACTTATCTGGTACATTCTAAAGGTTGATTATTGATTTAGGGTTATCATTGATAGAAAATATTCATGGAGATTCGATCCGGTAGCCATAATTCTTCTTAACCAAAAGTAGGTGTTGACTGGTAGCCAGTTAACTGGTATTTCAGAATTGGTCAGAGCAGTTTTTGTCCAAAAGCATTTCGGTGATTGGCAAATGTGTTTAGAAGCTTTGCGGGACCTATAAGAAGCACGTGTTGATATGTTTTTGGTCTGATGCTAAGTTTTGATTTGGATTCAAGACAACTTGGAGTGACACGTTACATATTTTCATATCTTTGGAAGTCGGCTTGTAAAGGATTGTTTTTGGTATTTGTGGATATATAAGATCGGTTTGGATAACAATTTTTGGTGTGTAGTAGATGAGGTGACCTATTTTGTGTTGATTGAGCACAGTCTCACTTGCGTACTTTTGATCTTTGCTACCGGAACTCATCCAAGCATAGATTGATGCTATTTTAGAGTTCATTCCCTGTAATTCATCATTGTAATCAATTAGTAAGGTAGTGAGCCTTTCAGGGTTGTAGCCTTTATTGTATTTGAGTAGTGAGCTCTGGGGAGTGTGCCTGAATGCTTGTGCATTCCCATTTTATAATATTATTTTTCTACTGGCCATAGTAGAATAATATTGTGGGTTCAAATCCCCCCATGATTTTTCCCATTTGGGTGTCCTCATAAAAATCTTGGTGTTATGATCTTGTGGTTGATTTATTTGTGTTTATGCATTTGAGTTTCATGTTTATGCTTCCATTGGTTAAATAATAAAGAAGAAAAATTGTGTTCTGATAGATCAATGATTCACCCCCCTCTCAGTGATCCTTGATTCCAACAAACAACATAGGAAATTTTGATGCAAGAAGTGATGAAGGAATTTTATTGGGTTACTCTAGAAAGAGAAAAGCCTATTGGTGCTACAATAAGAGATTGAGAAAGATAGTGAAAACTGCAAATGTGAAGGTGGATGAGAACCTTGGAAAAGTGATCAGAGCCTACAGATATGATAATGGTCAACACATTATTTTGAGTCCTATTCAGACTGAGGAGTTGAAGCAGAATGATTTGGTAGAGATAGTTAATCCAAATGTTGTTGCTGCCGATGGAGAGGTGCAAGAACCTGAAAATCAGAATAATTAGAAGACTCCGAGGTATGTAAAACTGAATCATTCAAAAAATTGGATTATTGGTGATAAAAATAAAGGTGTGATGACTAGAAGAAGGCTAGATGCTGAAGAGGTATGTTTGATTTCTAATGTTGAACCTAAAGATGTTGTTGAGGCTTGCAAAGATGAAAATTGGATGAGAGCTATGGAAGAAGAATTAAATCAGATTGAAAACAATAACACATGGGAACTTGTGCTTAGACCTAAAGATAAGAATGTGATTGGTACTAAATGGGTATTTAAGAATAAATTGAATGAAACTGGTCAAGTTGTTAGAAATAAAACAAGATTGGTGTGTAAAGGATATTCATAGAAAGAAGGGATTGATTATGAGGAGACTTTTACTCCAGTAGCCAAACTTGAAGCTATTAGACTATTGCTTGCATATGCTGCCTATAAAGAGATCAAGGTATATCAGATGGATGTCAAGTCAACTTTTCTAAATGGTGATCTTGAGGAAGAATTCTACATTGAGCAACCTGATGTATTTTTATTGTTAAATGATGGAGACATGGTATGTAAATTGAGGAAATCTCTTTATGGATTGAAACAAGCCCCTAGAGCCTGGTATGCTAGATTGGATAAGTATTTGTTGAAATTAGGATTTAATAAAGGGACTGGTGATAGTAATCTATATTTTAAGATTGAGAATGATAACATTTTGATTGTTGAAGTCTTTGTTGATGATATTATCTTTGGAGGTGATGACAACTTGAGCATGAAGTTAGCTGGTGATATGCAGAAGGAATTTGAGATGTCTATGATAGGAGAGATGAAGTGTTTCTTAGGTTTGCGGATTTCACAGACTGAAAAAGGTATTTTTATATCTTATACTAAATATGTGAAGGAATTGCTAAAGAAGTTTGGGTTAGATGACTCCAAACTAGTTGGAAATCCTATGGTGACTAGCTGCAAATTGTCTAAGAATGATGAATCTCCGGAAGCTAATCAGAGCTTGTACAGATCTAGTGCACTGCTATATCTTACTTAGACTAGACCAGACATTATGCATGCCATGTGCATGGTTTCTAGATATCAAGTTGATCTGAAAGAGAGACGTGTCACTGTTGTAAAGAGAATATTCAAATAATTGAGGGAACTATGGATTATGGTTTGTGGTATTTGAGGGATGATGATTTCATGTTATGTGATTACATTTATGCTGATTGGGCTGGTGATGTTGATGACCAAAAGAGTACATCCGGTGGTGCTTTATTTTTGGGAAAGAAACTGGTTTCATGGGTTAGTAAGAAACAAAATTCAGTGTCCTTATTTACTGCTGAAGCTGAGTACATTGCTTCTGCTGGTAGCTGCACTCAAGTAGTTTGGATGAAGCAAATGTTGAAGGATATCAAAGTTATCTATAATGAGCCTACTATCATATACTATGATTATTCAAGTGCTATTAACATGTCAAAGAATCTGGTGCAACATTTAAAGACTAAACATGTGTCAATCAAATATCATTACTAGAGAGAAAAATTTAGTGAAGAGGAAGTGAAGCTGAAATATGTATCTACAAAGGAATGAATTGTTGATATTTTCACCAAGATTTTTTTTGCAGATACATTTGTCTATTTGAGAGACAAGTTAGGGGTATTCACCCCTCTTGATGAGAACTAGATGCATTGAGTTGCATAAATCCGGTGGACTTCATAGTCTTATTCCTTTTATCCGGATTGATGAGTTGGTGCTGCTCCTCTGGTGGAGTAGTCTGGTTATGTGTTTTAAAGGGGGAGAGATTCATGATTTATATTCTAAGGGGATGAGTTTGGTTTTCTATCTTGATATCTTTGGCATTGCTGGTAAAGGGGGAGAGAAGCATATGAAAAATTGTTTTATCTGCTTGAGCTTAGGGGAAGTTTGTTGGAGCTAATTTCTTTCTTTGGATTGATTGCTTTTCACATTCATATGTTTCCATCAATGCCAAAGGGGGAGATTGTTGGATATTGGTGCTGCTAGGATATGTTGTTGTCATTGATGTCAACATATTCCATCTTCGATGTTTACAAATAGGTTTATTGGGATCATGGTTTGTTGTATGTAGTATCACTATATTCTTCTGTATTGGTTTTGGTGATTCAGGAAGTTTAATTGATCATATCATATGATCTAGTTTTGCAGTTTATTTTTCTGATTAGTGCTTTGCAGAGTTCAATATTTCCTCCGGTATATTCCAATGTGATCAGATCTTGAGATGAGTCTTTGGGAGACTGTTTGGGATGGTCTTGTATATCTTCATTTCAGATGGTTCATGATTTGGTGCTCCACAAGTTATCTTTCTTCGTGATAGTTGATGTTGTTTGAGTGTTCTTGAGTTTCAGACGTTGACAAATGAAGATTTGATAAGTGGTGTTAGTGCAACTATTTCTGATGATTCTAATATGCTTCCTAGTGTTTTGAAATTGTGTCTTATTTATTTTGACGATCCACATTGATTGTTGAATTGGTGATGTTCTTCATGTTATGCGGTTTTCCTGGTGGTGTAACGTGTTGCAATTGATCTTGGCATAATTTTCGGTGGTGTTGCATGTTTGGAGATTTGAATTAGGTCCATGTTATGTCATGTATATCATTGTATTGGTCCAGTGGTCTATCTTTAAATCGTGTAATGTAATTTTGTAATTGTGAGTTGGGGGTTTAGCCAACCTTGTTGTTAAGGTTGATCAATTGTATAAATAGGTGATATTGTCATGTAATTTTGGTATCAAGGTTGTGTCTGCATTATCAGAGTGGTGTATGTGTGAACAAGTGATTCATCCTTAGACATTGTGATTGAGCAGAGATTGGTGTTGCAGAGTAGATAATTGTCCTTAACCGGAACTATCATCAGGCATTTGGAGATGCTATTTTTGCAGTTCATTCCTTCTGAATTGTAGTCCGAATCTTGTTGTAAGTGAGTGAGACTTCCCTCACTGTTGTAGCCTTCTAGGTCATTATCTTTTGAGAATTGTGCTCTAGGTAGTGTGCTTCGATGCATGTGCATCCCCCATTGTAATATTTTCACATACTACTATAGAGTATCATGTTATTGTGGGTAGGTTCCCACCTTGGTTTTTCTGTTAACTGGGTTTTCCAAGTCAAAATCTTGGTGTTGTGTGTTGTGCTATCTACTTTCTTATCTTTTTTATTTTTGTAGTTTATTAGATCTGTATTTGTGGTTAAGTTTGTAGATCTGGTGAAAACTGATTCACCTCCCCTCTTAGTTCATCAAAAGAATGAAGAGCATTCTGGTGATTCAACTAAACATAGCCAAACTATGATTTGGAGAACAAATAATTATAAATTTTGTTGGACAAGTGGATATGATATGAAATATGGAAAACAAGCACCTTACACACTACTCAACCTACCTCCAAAACCGCATAATCAAATCATGCAATGCAATAGAATAAGGACCACAATGCCAATTCCCAGTCATAGAAAAATACATTGTTAATGCCTTAGACAAATTTTCTCAATTAAACAAGTATAAATTTGATCTTAGATATTAACCAACTACCTCCTTGAATATGAAGCCATCAATAGATGCAACTACATCTCATAACTAGAGCATAAAGCATATGTAACAATGTGATACCATATACTTACCAACCAACTAGATTGATTTACTACCATGAATACAACTAGTGATCCTCAAGACTATCTTCAATCATGCTGATCATATCAAAAATTGATTCAAACCATATCCATCACATGCCAAACCATATTTATTAGTCGCTTCCACTTTACCAATTACCTCAAGATGACATCAATGACAAAATATACCAAGTTGACATCAATGAAAATACCATGTTGCACATATTGCTAACAACCACATGGCAAAAAAATCCCCACCAAAAGAGAAAATGAAATAAATGCACTAGAGAGAGAAGGATAGAAGGATGAATTAATATGATCCCCTAAAGAATATTTTTAACACAAATACAATAAATGTACCCTTGATAGGAGAGTTCAAATGAAGATATGAATCTCCCATTAAGAAGAAACTCCTATGTTAATGATAAAATCATTAAGATAGAACACAATCCACTACATGCAAACAATATTTCTTCCCTTGGGAAGAAAAAAAACCATTAGTGATTGGAGAGGCCACACCCTTAAGTTATATAAAAAGGGAATCCAAATCCAAATGATGTGCTCTTTTGAAAAACTACTTAATTGTTTACATGTTGGAATGAGGTGATGTTAATCCAAGATTATGTGAAGACTAATATAGAACAAGCTTCAAAGATTATGAAAATGGTAGGCTAATAGTGATAATATGGCTATTAGAAAAGACAAGATGAATTCCCTCAAAATAATTCTTTGAATATACAATATGAGACTCCAAAAATAAGAATGGTATATTTGCAAGATAAGAATCCCAAAATAGTTTTGTTTGTAAGAATATAAATGTCTTACTATGTTGAATAAATAGGGTCCATGAATGTGGTGATACCAAGATAATTAGGAAAAATAAAAGATGGATATTGGGTCTCAATTTGAAGAGTGTGAACAAGGGGACAAGTCTCTAAACCATAGAAACATGCAATGATTATGACATACCCAAGATCATCTAAAGTATAATCATAAAAGGGTATACAATCCAAATCATCAAGGCCAGGAATGGGAGAATCTAATTTAGTATCCTCTAAGAATGGAGAGATATGAGGGTCTCCATGGATCTCCCATAGTTGAGTCCAAATTGCATGGGGACGATAAATGCATGATACAACACAGAGTGTCAACAACACTAGAATAAGTCACTCCTATAGCATTATCACTGATAATACCTAAATCTAATCTACTCTTTGGTGTTTTTAGTGTACTTATAAGTCCATATAGAGAAGGAAAAGTATTAAGCCGCCTATGTAGTGTCAAAATTTCCATTCTTCAAGATTCATAATTATTTTTTTCTAGGATGACTGTAGAAGGATGAAAACAAATATTATACCTCCTCAAATTAAAAGAAAAAAGAGAATAGTAACCTCAATGAATGTAACACAAATAAAATGAAGTCATATTATGCAGCATATAATTTCTATGTGCCAAAACATCCAAGTAATTGACAAGAATGAAAAATGAAAAAATTATAAAAAATACCTAGAATAAATTTTAGAAAAACTGGATGGATAGATTTGAAGATATTTTAAATACCTTTCTAATACTACAAGATGCACAAAAAATGGATATACATGAAAGAATCTATGAGCTTAGAAGCCAAAAAGGATGATCCGAGTTGTGGGGCTCACCATGGTCATTCATAGACCTATAGACTTATTTAATTGAGTTAGCATAGCTGGATATTGCTTTTGGTTATCATAGTTAATCACATTATATTTTCCAAAAACTATATGATGAATGAATGCGTGTTATTTCTTTCATAAGTATTACACAATGGATCTTATGAGCTCTAACCATCATTGGTGATGCCATTACAATGTGAATTATCATTTTTACTATGATTGCTCCAAGAAGTTATATTGTGATGATGATGTGCATATTTTTATTACAATGTGAATTATTAGATTTGCTATGATTTCTTTATGAAGTTATATTGCAATGATTATGTGCATGTTTAATTATTTTGATTATGGTTTAGATGCACAATTTGAATGCTTGAGGAAATAATTACATGATGATTTAATTGGAGCTGTGAATGTTGAACACACCCTAGGACTAAGAGGGGGGTTGAATCAATTTGGACCTCATTTGAAACACACTACTTCTAATTTAATTAAACTTCAAACCATACTTAACTAGTTATTGTAATTATGAAACATGTAAGCACAAATAAAAAAATACACATGAACACTAGATTTATGTGGAAAACCATAAACAAGGAAAAATCATAGTAAAATCACACTAATAATATGAATAACTGATTAAAAAGTTTAGGCTCAAGGACAAGGAGATTACCACCCCTGAAAGGACTTGCAAGACTAAGATACACAACCTAAGGGAAAGATACAAAGGTGTACAAAATGCCAAAGAGAACACACATTCTTTTGATAGGTGTAAATGATCAAATGAATTGAAATGAACAAAGATCTCTTGGTCATGAAATTGTCTTTGAACCATTGTGTCAAGCAACCAATGTTATGGAAACATATTTGACCACAACCACTATCTCAAATCTCATTTCAATTGTCTTTTGTACTTCTACAATATCAAATTTGATTGTGCATTAGTCATATCTACTTCACAACAATTCACATACATCTCATGCTCAACTCATACATCCACACTCCTATATATACAAGATAATTCATTGAAACCGTAGTTGAGAGTCGACCACAAACATAATAAACAATATT
The DNA here is from genome assembly GCF_030272615.1 of Cryptomeria japonica. Classification (NCBI taxonomy): domain Eukaryota; kingdom Viridiplantae; phylum Streptophyta; class Pinopsida; order Cupressales; family Cupressaceae; genus Cryptomeria; species Cryptomeria japonica. Next base: position 350,029,833 of record NC_081410.1, read on the forward strand.
ACATAAATTAGGGCACTCATATCTATAACATCAAATAAAATTTACTCTAGGAGATAAAGAGGACCCAAACACATCACCGCACATCATTTCCAAATGATTACAATGAACAATGCATGCTAACACATCTTCCAAGGTTGACATCAAATTAAATGTGTAGATAAACAATGTAGCACACCCACCAACTACTTGAAGACCATTCACCAATACACAAAACATAATGCAAATCTACACACACAATGGTGAAACCCATATCACTATCAAAACTCTATAAGGAAGTTAAGTAGTGGAACAACATCCTACATTAATCTTGAGAGGAGGATAATACAAAAAGTTTTACAAATAATTACAATAATTATAGAAAATTAACATAAATAGACACTATAACATGCATAATAACACAATTATTAGAGTGGGGAAAAAACTTCCGAGATAAAAACCCCACACTCCAAAAGAAGCCCAATATATTATTCAACAATCAATAACAAATTATAATATACTTGAAAAGCAAGCTCTTCATAGGAGTACCACTAATCAGAGACTCAGAGGTAATACAATCACCATAAGACTCTACACACAACCTCTATCTCACGCACCTCATATATAGGATATACAATATAAGAAACCATCAAACGGTAGTACAAAACCATGGGCTAAAACCACCCGATAATGTGTAGACGACCTTATCTCCCTTCTAGATGCCCTATGACGTGTTAAAAAACACATCAACATGTGTCCCTCCCTTTTATAGCTCATTTATGTGTCCGATAGATTTTATATTTCCTATTTCACGAGTACAAACTTCTGGAGGCCATAACTTGAGAACCCTGTGTCCTATTGAGGAACCATTTGAAGTGCTAGAAAGCTCAGGAAGTTCTGTATTTCCTCGTAAGATGATATGCCACTTACGCTCATTTTTTCAAGGTATTTAGGGGCCTCTAAAGTCCTTAAAATTAAATTTAAACCTTTTATTGGACCCCTCCAAAATGAAAACTTTAATATCTTCAAAACTACTTGTGACCTTGCAACGCAACTTTATTGGAATGAATATCTAGCCAACCAGAAGCTTCAAGAAGAATTTCACACCATTTCGTGCTCAAATAGAAACTTACTATAAATAGTAACCTCATGTAAATGTAAGGTTGAGTCACCATTTTTCCCAACACTCTCCCACTTGTTGAACACTTTGTAAGAGCAAAGAGAGTATCAACACAACAAATCAAATGCTAGGGGCCTTGAGGCCCATAGAATCTAAACACCATCTGAACTTCTCTGTGCTCACAACCTTAGTTAAAGCATCTGCAATATTTATCAAAGTTTCTACCTTAACCAGCTTTTCCCTACCATCTTCGACCATATCTCTAACAAAATGATATTGAACATCAATATGTTTGGTCTGGACATGAAATGTCAGGTTTTTAACTAGGCAGATCGCACTCTCACTATCACAATAAACTGTCACCGTTCCTTGTTTCATTTCAATATCTGAACATAATCTGTTAAGATAAATAACTTCTTTAAAAGCATGAGTAGCTGCCATATACTCTACTTTAGCAGTCGATAAACCAACCATAGCTTGTCGCTTACTCATCCAACTAATTGAACCACCAAATAAAGTAAACACATATGCACTGGTGGATCTTCTCCTATCAATGTCACCTGCCCAGTCTGAATCCATATAACCATGAATATCAAGGGAAGTCATGTCTCCAACCAAATTACCATGATAACACAAAGAATAATATTAGGTACCCTTCAAATATCTGAAGAATCTTTTGATTGCATCCCAATGAACTCTACCAGGACTAGACCTATATCTGAAAAGAACTCCCACTGCTTAGGCAATGTCTGGTCTAGTATATGCCATAACATACATCAAACTTCCAACTAAAATTTGGTAAGTCACTCTGCTCATGTCTTCCATCTCTGATGGGGATGTAGGACAATCTGAAATAGATAATTTCATTCCAACTACAAAAGGAACACATAATGGTCTACAATCCTGCATGTTAAACCTCTATAAAATTGAATGCACATACTTACTCTGGCCTAGCAATAAATTTCTATTCACTCTATCTCTTCTAATTTCTATCCCAAGAATATGCTTTGCTGAACCAAGATCTTTCATTTCAAATTTAGCAGGGAGTTGGGACTTTAGTTTTCAAATCATACCTTTCCCTTTACCAATGAATAGCATATCATAAACATACAATACAATGTATAGGAAATGATCTCCATCAGATTTATAATAAATCCAGTGACCTGATTTAGAATGCTCAAATCCTAGACTCAACACATATGTATCAAATTTCTAGTACCGCATCATAGGACTCTGTTTGAGGCCATACAAAGATTTCTTTAATTTATAGACCAAATGACTTTTACCTTTCACAACATAGTTCTCTAGCTGTGTCATATAAATATCCTCCTCCAAATCACCATGAAGGAAAGAAGTTTTCACATCCATTTTCTCAACCTCTAAATCATAAGTAGCAAGAATAGAAAGCAAAAATATAATGGATGCCATTTTTGCAATAGGAGAAAATATCTCACCATAATCGACACCCTCAACCTGAGAGTCTCCTTTTGCAACCAACCTTGCTTTATACTTCTCAATGCTTCCATCTGAACCAATATTTTTCTTGAAGACCCATTTGTAACCAATAGGATTCCATCCTTCAGGCAATGGTACAAGATCCCATTTATTATTCTTTTTCAAACATGCCATTTATTCTTCTATAGAAATCTTACAGGATTCTGAATCATTCATACCTAATGCCTCTTCTACAGATCTAGGTTCATCCACATTAGTATTAAAATAAAAAATAGATCTCCAATCATCAGGTTAATACCTTTCAGGTGGTTGTCTATGTCTTTTAGACCTTCGAACAAGTTGAGTTGGAGGTTCTTCCTCATCTTCTGAAGATTCAAAGCTAGATGAGCTCCTCTCAACTTCTTACCTATCAAATGGTCTCAATTCAACTCTTTCAGGCATATACATAAATTGAATCACATCTTTCTGTTTAGTATGTTCTGGCTGCAATGTAACATAAGGAGACTTAATTTCTCTAAAAATAACTTCTATTATTTATTACCTTTTGTGCAATAGGGTCCCAAATCTTGTATCCTTTCACACCATGACTGTAACCGATGAAGATACATTTCACAACCTTGTTCTTCAACTTTGTTTTTTTCTCCTTTGGCACATATGCATATGCCTTGCAACCAAAAACTCTCTGATTTCTCAATGAAGACTTGTGACCCAACCATGCTTCCATAGGTATTTTATCAATAAGAGCTGATTTAGGAGACCGGTTAATCAGGTAGCAAGCAGTGGCAATAGCTTTAGCCCAAAACTTGTTTTCTAGACCAACTCCACTCAACATACTCCTAGCCTTCTCCATCAGTGTCTTGTTCATTCCTTCTGCAACTCCATTCTATTGTGGAGAATATAGAGTTGTCTTTTGCTTGTTAAAACCACAATCTTTAAAGAATCTATCAAAATCATTAGAGGAAAACTCAACGCCTTTAACAATCCTCAAACATTTAATTTTCTTTCCAGTCTGCAACTCAACCATTGCTTTAAATTCTTTAAAATGATTAAAAAACTTTAGATTTACTCTTTAGAAATTATACCCATGTCCTACTAAAATCATCAATAAATGAAATATAATATGTGGATTTTCCAAGGGAAGGATCATCTACATGACCAAGCACATTAGAATGAATAAGATCCAAAATACCTCAAGATTTATGAGAACTTGAGTAAAATTGAACGCAATTTTGTTTTCCATAAATGCAATGGTCACAAAAATCAAAGTCAAGATTACAATCATTCAAACCTTCAACAAGTTTTTTATTTTTCAAGGTCCTCAGACCCTTTTCTCCAATGTGGCAAAGTCTCTTGTGCTATAACATAGTCTTCTCTACAGGTAACTTTTATTCAGAAGAAAGAGCTACCTTAGGTACCCAAAAGCCATGTCTATCTGCTGAAGGTGAAACCCTCAAATCTTCTGACAGAGTATCCATAGATTTAATTTTTATAGAAGTGCTATTACACTCAATAGTGTATGCCTATAGCTTACATAGACTGCCAAATATGACACCTCTAGCAATCACCATAGCACCCTTAATCATATTACATCCTGCATCAGAAAATACTACCCACACACTTGCATCTATAAACTTACTCATAGATAATGAATTTTGTTTTAAACCAGGGAGATGAAACACACCACTAATCCTTTTTATTCTACGATTAGGAAAACTGATCCTAACTTTACCTCGACCAACAATGTCTAAAGGTGAATCATCACCCAAGTACACCTTGCCTACATTAAATTCTTCATATTCAGAAAACCAATTTTATTGGAAGTCATATGAAAAGATGCACCTGAGTCAATTAACCATGCGTCATTACCTACATGATTAGCTAAAGCTACAATGAATGCACTGCCATTTTCCTTCTTGGATTCAGAATCAAAATCGAGCTTCTTATTTTTATTCTTCTTTTCTTCTTTGCAGTCCTTGAGGATGTGTCTTAGTTTACAACAATTCCAATAGATGACTTTGGACTTTCTAGGAGATTTGGATCTCCCTTTGGATTTGGACTTATTGAGATTCTCATTCTTCTTTCATTTTTCCTTAGGTCTTCCATGAATGGTTAGGGATTCCTTTGAACTAATGGATACCTTCCTTTGTATCTCTTCACCAAGTATGGTACCCATGACATCTTCTGACTTCAAACTAATAGAAGTACTTTTGATAGCCATAAAAAGAGAATCCCATGAATCCAACAGATAACAAAGCAAGATCTGGAATTTATCCTCTTCATCCATCTTAACACCAACAAATACCAATTGGGCCACCAACATATTAAATGCTTCTAGGTGATCTAAAATTTATCTACCCTCTTACATCTTTAAGGAATATAATTTCTTCCTCAAGAAAATCTGATTTAATAAAGATTTGGCTTGATACATCTCACCAAGCTTAGTCCATAAAATCTTTGCAGTGTTTTCTTTGTGAACATTGATCAAAACAGAGTCTACCAGGAACAATCTGATTAGACCCTTAGCTTTTTGGTCCATAATATCATACTGAGCAACTACAGTAGGATATGAAAGTCTTGAGACATTCACATCAACAACATCCCATGAATCTCGATCTATTAGTAGATCTTTCATCTTTAGCTTCCACATCTCAAAATTACTACCATTAAATTTATCAACCTCTATTCTTCTTGACAAACTTGCCATATGAAAATTCTTTGCAACAAGATCAAAAAGTGTCTTATGCACAAGCTCCCACTCAATTGTGGATTAGTTCAAAAAACCAAACAACCCACAACTAAAACCAAAGGTGTCCAAGATTTGATACCACTTGTAAGGAAGTTAAGTAGCAGAACAACTTCCTACACTAATCTTGAGAGGAGGATAATGCAAAAAAAATTACAGATCATTACACCAGTTACATAAACTTAATATAAATATACACAATAACATGCATACCATATCATATGATTTACATGAGGAAAACCCTTTCGGGAGAAAAACCCCACACTCCAAAAGCAACCCAATATATTATTCAATAATAAATAATAGATTACAATATATCTACAGAGCAAGCTCTTCACAGGAGTACCACTAATCAGAGACTCAAAGGTAATACAATCACCATAAGACTCTACACACAACCTCTATCTCACCCACCTCATATATAGGATATACAAGACAAGAAACCGTCAAACGATATTACAAAACCATGGGCTAAAACCACCCAATAAGGTGTATTTGACCTTATCTCCCTTCTAGATGCCCTATGATGTGTTAAAAAACACATCAAAATGTGTCCCTCCTTTTTACAACTCATTTATGTGTTGGTATTTTGGTATGGTTTTGCCATTGATGTCAACACCTACTAACACTTATCAACTCTGGCACTTTGAAGAATCGACAATGTTCACCGACAAGCAAGTGACTTATGCACAATCACCAGTATCTGGTACACCGGTAGGATATAATGTTCACCGACACTTGGAATGATATGGAAAACACCTGGTTATGTCGAAGACATTGTTTGGACACTTTGTCTTGGAGATTTGTTCATTGGCATATTCATATTTGCATATTTGCTGTTACTAGCAAATAGGTCCAGGTTATGCACCGACAGGCTTGTCTACTCCAAATCAGCATGAAATGCTTTAGAGATGATTTTGTTGTTATTGTAAATGCATTAAGCCAACATGTTGAATCGGATATTGCATCGACTATTGATTTACTTGTAATTATTTTATTATAATATCTCTTAGAGCCGACCTACTAAAATTGGTCTTAGGTTATGGTATATATGTAAGATCTTATTTGTAAGATCTATAAGCGATAAGGATAAGGAATTGTAAGAAGGAATATGTGAGAATAAGAAGAGCTATACATGCAGACATCATTTGAAGGTGGAGCAAGGTATTTGTAAAGACAATCATAACTACACTGGTACTGAATCCAACATATGAAGATGCTATATTGAGCAGTACATTATTGTTGGGTTGAACCATCCAATTGTAGCCACCGTGACTCCTATTTGTGTTTGAGCAGTGAGCTCTAGGCGCTTGGCCTTTTTGCATGTGAAGGCCCCATTTGTATACACATACTATTTGCAGTAGTATCATCTGATTGTGGGTAAGGTTTCCCACAGTGGTTTTTCCCCTTAAATGGTTTCCACGTACAAATATTTTTGTTATGTCTTGTGGATGTTATTGTCTTTCTATTTCATGCATTAGTCTTTACCGGTACTGTAATTAACTAATAAACTGTCTACCGACATAAAGTTTGGTTTATCGGTATTAAGAAAAAATGTTGGTTAAGTTGTTTTTGGTTTGAATTTATTAGACAGCTGATTCACCCCCCCTCTTAGTTGTCTCTAAGACCTAACAATTGGTATCAGAGCTGAGTCCTCTTTTTACAAAAGTTTAACAGCTTGAGGAGATCCAATGTCTACTAACTATTTCAGGAAGGACAGTCCTAAACTTGATGGAATCAACTATGGAATATGGAAGATCAGAATGGAGACACATCTAAATTGCATTGGAAAGGACATCTGGGATGTTACAAAGAATGGCTATACAACTCCTACAACCTGTCAGCCCAATCCACCAAACTTGGCTAAAGATGAGGAAAATGGTTGCAAAGCAAGAGAAGCACGTTTGAGTGCATTAACAGATCAAAAAATCATGGATTATCAGATAGGTCTACTACTAAAGCTATTTGGGATCATTTATAAACATTCAATGAAGGAGATTCCACAGTCAAAATTGCAAAACTTGAAAGCTTCTGGGTAAGGTATGAAAATCTGAAAATGGAAGAAGATGAAAGGATTTTTTGCTTTTATGGAAAGAGTAAATGAAATTGTTTTGGGTATTAAATATTGTGGAGGAACCTTAAGTGAAGATGAAATTGTTTCAAAAGTTTTAAGAGGATTGCCACAGACATATAAAATGAAATTTACTACTATAAATGAGTTGAGAACAATGCCTAATACATCAGTAACTAGGGATACATTGATTGGAAAACTTTCAGCTTTTGAAATTGAGGAATTTGGTCTTGTTGCTAGTATAAAGATAGATTTATCTTTTAAGGCATCAACATCATCTACACCATCATTTGACAAGACTGATTGGAAAGCCTTTTATGCAAGAGAACTTGAGGAAAGCAGGAGAGAAAATAAAGAACTTGAAGAACTTGAAGCACTATTTGCAAGGAAAATGCCTAAAGGTCCAGTTGGAAGTATGTATGAAGGTAAAGCAACCTTTAAATGCTTTAACTGTAATAAGATTGGTCATATGGCTTCAAGATACCCTGATAGACATGCTAAACTAAGAGAAGAAGCTAGAAGAAAATACAAGCCGAACCCTAAATATCAGAGATACAGATTTAAGAAGAATAAAGATAAATCTTGTTATCTCGCTGATGAAGGAGTCACTGATGATTCTGATGAAGATCCAGAAGACAATGGATGGGTTTTTGTTTCTATAATAGAAGATCAACTGGCACCTACTATTCAACCAGTAGAGCAGGCCCTGGCAGCTAAAGTTGAAGTTAAGGATGAATGGATCATTGATTCAGGATGTTCACATCACATGACTAGTAATAAAGGTAAATTCTTGAACTTTCAGGAATACAATGGAGGTCTAGTAAGATTTGGAGATGACAAATCTTGTTTAATTAAAGGAAAAGGTACAATATCTCTTGATGGAAAGCATAATACTGACAATGTTTACTATGTAGAAGGTTTAAAGCATAATCTTTTGAGTGTTGGTCAATTAGTTGAAAAAGGATTTGAGTTACAATTCAAGAATGGTAAATGCAAAATTATGAACAAAACTAGTTTTGAAATTGCAACTGGTAATCAAACTAGAGGTAATATCTTTCATTTGAATAACAGTGAAAATACATCCTTGATTACACATATTGATGAAAGTTGGCTATGGCATAAGAGACTCTGTCATGTAAATTTTGATTGCATGGTAAAAATCAGTACTACTAAGGCAATTAGAGATCTACCTAAGATTGTCAAACCTCACAATCTAGTATGTAAGGAATGTCAATTGGGAAAACAAGTTAGAGCATCTTTTAAAAGTATTCCTGAAAAATCAAATAATGTTCTTGACTTAATTCATACTGATTTATGTGGTCCAACTAGAACTAAAAGCTTAAAAGGTGATAGATATTTCATACTAATCATTGATGACTATTCTAGAATGTGTTGGGTTACTTTTCTCAGAGAAAAATCAGAAGCACTTGGAAAGTTCAAACTATTCAAAAAAATGGTAGAGAAAGAAACCAGTAAGAAAATCAAATGTCTGAGATCAGATCAAGGAGGTGAATTCACATCTAAGGAATTTAATACATTCTATGAAGTGAATGGAATTGGAAGACAGTTATCAGCACCCCAAACACCACAACAGAATGGAGTTGTAGAAAGGAAAAACAAAACTATCTTGGATGCAGCTAGAAGTATGTTATCTAAAGCAAATCTACCACATGTATATTGGAGAGAGGCAGTAAGCACATCTGTCTACACATTCAATCAAGTTCACATCAAAGGAGAAACCGGTACGACCTCTCATGAACTATGGTTTGGTATTACTCCTACTCTTAAATATTTTAGAATATTTGGAAGTAAATGCTATATTAGAAGAGATGAGTATATTGGTAAATTTGATCCTAGAAGTGATGAACGAATATTTCTTGGTTATTCATCTAAGAGCAAGGCATATAGATGTTTTAACAAGAGATTGCATAAAATTGTTGAGAGTACAAATGTGAAGATTGATGAACAATTTTAGAGGAATTTCAAGGTATATAGACTCTGAACCGGCAATAGAGATACTAACAAATGAACCTACATTAAATCCACTGGTACAGAATGAAGATCCAGTTACACCAGTATCATTTGAAAAATTCCATTGTAATGAGGAACATCAACAAACAAAGACACCCCGGTATATAAGACTGAATCACTCTAAAAATCAAATAATTGGGAACAAATATCAAGGAGTTATGACAAGAGGAAGACTGGAAAATGAAGAGGTATGTCTTATTTCTCAAATTGAACCATCATCAATAAATGAGGCATGTGAAAATAAACACTGGATTAAAGCTATGGAAGATGGACTAGAACAAATTGAGAAAAATAACACATGGACATTAGTTCCCCGACCTAAAGACAAAAATGTGATTGGAACAAAAAGGGTATTTAGAAACAAACTTAATGAAGATGGTAAGGTAATTAGGAATAAAGCAAGACTAGTGTGTAAGGGATACTCTCAGAAAGAAGGAATTGATTATAGTGAAACCTTTGCACCGGTAGCTAGAATTGAGGCGGTCAGATTATTCTTGGCTTTTGCAACACACAAGAACTACAAAGTATATCAAATGGATATTAAATGTGCATTTTTGAATGGAGATCTTGAAGAAGAAGTTTACATTGAGCAACATGATGGATTTTCTTTGACAGATAACAAAAATAGGGTTTGCAGGTTAAGAAAAGATTTGTATGGGTTGAAGCAAGCTCCAAGAGCTTGGTATGCTAGATTAGATAAGTATCTTTTAAAAATTGGATTCTCTAAAGGTAATGCTGACAACAACTTATACTACAAAGTGACTAATGATGACATCTTGGTTATAGAAGTTTTTGTTGATGATATAATCTTTGGAGGAGAAGATGGATTATGTAAAGACTTTTCTATTGAAATGCAACATGAATTTGAAATGTCTATGATTGGAGAGATAAAATTCTTTTTCGGATTGTAGATTTCATAGACTGATAAACGTATATTCTTGAGTCAATCCAAATACTTGAAAGAGTTACTAAAGAAATTTGGGATGGAGAAGTCTAAACCGGTAAGCACACCTATGACTACAAATGACAAATTATCACTAAGGGATGAATGTACACCCGTTAATCCGACTAGGTACAAATCTATGATAGGAGGCCTACTGTATTTGACACAAACAAGACCTGATATTATGAATGCAGTATGTATTGTTTCAAGATTTTAGAGTAATCCTAGAGAAAATCATGAATCAACAGTAAAAAGGATATTCCGGTACTTACAAGGCACTACAAATCTTGTTTTATGGTATCCTAGAGATGAAAACTTTGAATTATGTGCATACACAGATGCAAATTGGGTAGGAGATGTGGATGATAGAAAAAGCACCATCGACAGAGCATTTTTTCTTGGAAGTAGATCAATTTCTTGGTTGAGTAAGAAACAAAGTTGCACATCTTTATCAATAGCAGAATCAGAATATGTTGCAACAACAACTAACTGTACACAGGTATTATGGCTTAAGCAAATATTGAAGGACATAAAGGTAAAATGCAAGGAACCTATAACTATCTATTGTGATAACACTAAAACAATTGATATATCTAAGAATCCGATATTACATTCTAAAACCAAACAAGTTTCTATCAAACTAAATTTTCTGAAAGAGAATGTTGAAGCAAAAGAAGTAAAACTAGTTTATGTGAATACTAGAGAGCAGATTGCAGATATTTTCACTAAACCTTTGCCTAAAGAGACTTTTGAATATCTTAGAGATCATCTTGGGGTCATACCCCCACCGATAAAGACTTAGACAGTTGATGTTTGTCATCAACCAGCAGAATTAATAGAGAAATCTTTTACTCCGGCTTTGATGAGGAGAGCTACTTCTCAGGGGGAGTAGTTGGCATACTGAATTGGTTGGTATTTTGTATTTACATCTGGTTTTGTATTGGCTTCAGCATTTGATGTCAAAGGGGGAGAGATATCTATGGAAAACACATTATCTTTTGGGGAGAGATTATTCATTGGGGGAGAAATTGTTAATTTGAGATTGATTACTCTCTATCTGAATTTTGATTTTAAGAGATTATTGGTTTTTTGTATTTGGCATTTCTATTTTGGCACTTTGATGGTTTTTCCATCTTGTGTTGCCATCAATGCAAAAGGGGGAGATTGTTGGTATTTTGGTATGGTTTTGTCATTGATGTCAACACCTACTAACACTTATCAACTCCGGCACTTTGAAGAATCGACAATGTTCACTGACAAGCAAGTGACTTATGCACAGTCACCAGTATCTGGTACACTGGCAGGGTATAATGTTCACCGACACTTGGAATGATATGGAAAATACCTAGTTATGTCAAAGACATCATTTGGACACTTTGTCTTGGAGATTTGTTCATTAGCATATTCGTATTTGCATATTTGCTATTATCGACAAATAGGTCCAGGTTATGCACTGGCAGGCTTATCTATTCCAGATCATCACGAGATGCTTTGGAGATGATTATGTTGTTATTGTAAATGCATTAAGCTGACATGTTGAATCAGATATTGCATTGGCTATTGATTTACTTGTAATTGTTTTATTATAATATCTCTTAGAGCCGACCTATTTAAATTGGTCTTAGGTTATGGTATATATGTAAGATCTTATTTGTAAGATCGATAAGCAATAAGGATAAGTGATAAGGATGAGGAATTGTAAGAAGGAATATGCGAGAATAGGCAGATCTATACACGCAAACTTCATTTGAAGGTGGAACAAGGTTTTTGTAAAGACAATCAGAACTACATCGGTACTGAATCCAATATATGAAGATGCCATTTGGAGCAGTACATTCTTATTGGATTTAACCATCTAATTGTAGTTAGTGTGACTCCTATTTGTGTTTGAGCAGTGAGCTCTAGGTGCTTAGCATTTCTACATGTGCAGACCCCATTTGTATACACATACTATCTGCAGTAGTATCATTTGATTATGGGTAAGGTTTTCCACCGTGGTTTTTCCCCTTATAGGGTTTCCACATACAAATATTGGTGTTATGTGTTGTGGATGTTATTGTCTTTTTGTTTCATGCATTAATCTTTACCGGTACTGTAATTAATTGATAAACTGTCTACCGACATAAAGTTTGGTTTACTGGTATTAAGCACAAAGGTTGGTTAAGTTGTTTTTGGTTTTAATTTATTAGACAACTGATTCACCCCCCCCTCTTAGTTGTCTCTGGGACCTAACATTATGTGTCTGATACATTTTATATTTCCTATTTTAGGAGTACGAACTTTTAGAGGCCATAACTTTGTTGGGAATTGACACTCAATTGGCTGGTTTAACTATGTTGTCATTGATGGCAACATGGCAATTTGTTTGGCTTCATATTTTGGGTTAGTTGTATACCGGCACCAACACGGGCATCGACACTGGCAATGCAGACTGACATGGTTTAAAATAAGGTTATCGGTATTGGAGGCCGACATCTTTTGGATCCGACATTGGCACTTGTTTTTAATATTAATGTATTTATGTTATCTAGCTGACATGTATGTTCATAATGTAATTATCTATTGTGAGCCGACATAAGGCATGATGAATTGTAAAGGGTATTTAGGTAAGTTGGTTAGATCATTTTGATAGATGAAAGGATATGATATGTAATGTTATGGATGCAAATATGGATGGATTAGAGATGCGAAATATATAAGAGAATTCATGTATGTGAGGATATTTATTTAAGAGTTTTTCCGATAAAGGGTTTAGGGTTTTAGACCAGAAGAAACAGAGGTTAACCGGAACTGTATTTAGGCATAGAAGATACTATATTTGTAGTTCAATCATTTATTTGAATGGTAGTTTGAATTTGTATGTAGTCAGTGAGGCTCCTTTTGTGATTGAGTAGTGTGCTGTAATCTGTAAGCCTTCTTGCAAGTCCAGGCCCCTATATTTTGTAATATCTCTTCATATGGCCAATGAATTTATATTGTGGGTCACAAATCCCACTGTGGTTTTTCCTCTTTGAGGTTTTCCCCATATAATTCTGTGTGTTATGGTATCCATTTATGTGTTTGGCTTATTGGTTGCTTTACTTCTTTCAATTATATATGTACCAGTATACCGGTTGGTGTATGCATGTTTTAATAAGGCTAAAATTGATCATTTCGGTAGAACATTGATTCACCCCCCCTCTCAGTGTTCTTGGATTCCAACAATTGGTATCAGAGCCTTGTGCCTCAGAGCACTAATACATTTGGACTATATTTTTGACTGAGGTTTCTGATGGAGAAGGTATATTGTGGCCAAATTTGATTTTTTTTGAAAAAATGCCTGCATTCGTCGTAATTCCGACGGAAATTTCCCATTTGGTTTCAATGAAGAAGGCATTAGCAATGAGAATTTTATTTTTTTCAAAAAAAGTACTCGAGTTCGTCGTAATTCTGACGACAATGACCATTACAAAATAAAAAAAGAGGCAGGGAATTCATTTGTGAATTGCAATCCTGTGTAGGTGTCTATGGCGACTTCAACCCCCAAAAACATCAAATCCGCATCGAAGGGAATCTCGCATAGGAGGTAGATTCAAATTTCCCTAGTTTTTAATTTCATGTTGCAAAAAATATACATGTGGTGGTTAATTGTCCTAGTTTAATCTCATAAAACCATAGAATTGTGATTCAGGAGTGAGCGTTCAATTTTGTATGAGCAATCCCTTCCTCTCATATACACGCATGTTGATTGTTCACATGAGATCACATCTCTTTGCGACATCGTATCAAACAATTCATGAGCCTTATCCATATTTCCACATTTTGCATTCATGTCAAGCAAGGCATTTGCAAGTAAAACACCTAACAAAATTCCTCTATCCGTTATGCTTTGATGGATGTCCATACCCTATTCCAAAGCTCCCATTTTTGCATAGGCAGGGAGGATGCTGGAAAAGGTTGTGGAATTTGGCTTTATGCCTTCCAATTTCATTTGCTTGAAAGTGTCTAAATCCTTTTTGACAAATCCATTTTGTGCATATCCAGCAATCGTTGCAGTCCATGAGATAACATTTCTTTCAGGCAATCTATCAAATAGTTCACATGCCTTGTCTATGCTTCCACATTTTGCATACATGTCTACCAGGGCAATTACAACTACAACATCTGACAAAATTTCTCTATCCTTTATGCTTCGATGAATGTCCATACCCTGTTACAAATCTCCCATTTTGGCACAAGCAGGGAGGATAGTAGTAATGGTCGTGGAATTTGGCTTTACACCTGCTGATTGCATTTGCTTGAAAGTTTCTAAAGCCTTCTCAACAAATCCATTTTGTGCAGTTGCAACTACATCTGACAAAATTCCTCTATCTTTTATGCTTTGATGGATGTCCATACCCTATTCCAAAGCTCCCATTTTGGCATAGGCTGTGAGTACGCTGGCAAATGTAACTAAAGAAATGCAATGATCAGCTCCAAAGACATCAAACCACTACTAACAAAACCAAGAGTTTAAAATATGATAGGGAATAGTGTGAGCTGTCCTGAAATAAAATATTTTATTTTCAATTTCAACTAAAACATAATTACTCAGCCATTTAATGTTATTAATAAGTGTTTAAATTAATGAAAGAGATAAATGGTTGGCCACAAGTACGTGAGTTAGTAAATGCACACAAATAAGTGAATTTGATATTCAAAACTATCTACAATGAATTCAATTCTTGTCCATTAGTCATTTATGTTTGCAATAAGCATCTTTCTTTGTTTTTCTTAATCTTTATTCATAGTTATGTGCATATTTCACATTCTATAATTAGGATATCAATTGCTATGGCTGAACACTAGCATGATGTTTGTGTTGTGGTATAGATGCATGGAAACATAATTATGGGATTGTTATATTATAGAGATCATAAATCTAGATATTGCATATTAGTTCTAGCTCTTCTTGGATTGAGTCTAAAGTTGAAATACAGTCATGAAGCCATTATTAGCAGATCTATCCATTTCTAGTAAAGACAATTGAGAAAGTCATTTTGATATTGAGAGTTTCTTATATATTTACCTATTGATCATTATTAAGCCAGAATATTTAGGTCTATTTATCTCTCTTGCAAAACCTCTGTAAGTGTCCTAGATTGTCCCTACTACTCACTCTTCAATGAAATAGTGGAGTTCTAAATATTTGTTGCACAAGATGGTGTTGAATGTATCAACAAGGCTAGCATGGAAGGCATGTTCAAGCTTCCACTTGTACAACTTACAACAAATGATTTGTTGATAGAAGAAATTCTTGAAATAGGAATACAATTGAAAGACAAGTAAGTACATACAAACCTCCTCAGTTGAAAGTAAAATCTATGTATAAAAAGAGTACATTGAATCCCAATCCATAAACACAATACAGATACCGATGGAGACTTAATTGGATGTAGCATGTTGCACCAAAGTTGTTAGAGTATGCTAAGCTAGTACATAATGTTTCCTAAAGCCACATTAGTATTTTACCTAGATCATTATCTACCAAAGCTAACTATAGTAACCCTTTTGAGGATTCTTTCATGGTACTAGATTTTCATTTAGTTCCACTTCTTGTTGGAGAAAAGAACCGTTATTTCTTGAGGTAGATGAATATCACATCAACAAAGGACAAGACCCTTTCTAGAATATAACAAATTCTACTCCAACAAAAGATCATGGGGGTTTCACTAGAGATATTAAATAAGAGATAGACTTCTACTGCTGCATTGAAAGCATTAGCATGTTCTTCATTTATTGATGCAAACTCTCTGTGATGCCACCATAACTAACAAAGGTGTACAAAGTTGTTTGCAATGCATGGATTTTTAGGACTGTCCTTTGAGAAAACAAAATTAAAGTATGGAAGTAGGATCTGCCAGCTCCTGAGGGAATCTTGATGAAAAATAACTGTAAAATATTTGGGCGAGCTTATATGCAAAAACTCATGCTTCCTTTATGTATAGAAATAAGCATGAATTAAGTTGTAAAGGGGCTTCTGGAAACAAGAGGGACAAAGAGGCAGTGGAAGTGAAAACTTTTGGTGTTGTGTCTGCTCCATCTCAGAATGGGAATGGCGAAGGTGTTGTAAGAGGAGTTGAGAAGGGTGTTGGAAGAATTGGGGGTGTTTACATTCCCCCATTTAAGATGGCTCAAATGATGAAAGATGTGGAAGACAAGAGAAGTGTGGAATACCAGCGCATGACATGGGATGCCCTTCGGAAGAGTATCAATGGGTTAGTAAACAAGGTAAATGCATCTAACATCATGAACATCATTCCAGAGTTGTTTGCAGAGAATCTCATCCGTGGGAGGGGTCTATTTTGTAGGTCTTGTATGAAATCCCAAATGGCATCCCCTGGATTTACAAATGTTTTTGCTGCGTTGGTTGTTGTAGTAAATACAAAATTTTCTAAAGTTGGCAATCTGCTTTTGCGAAGAATTATTTTGCAGCTTAAGAGGGCATACAAACGCAATGACAAGCACATGTTGATAGCAGCAGCCAAATTCATAGCTCATTTAGTGAATCAACAAGTTGCACATGAGATAATTGCCTTGGAACTTCTCACCCTTTTACTAGAGAACCCCACAGATGATAGTGTAGAGGTTGTTGTTGGGTTTGTGAAAGAATGTGGTTCTTTGTTGCAAGACCTTTCACCCAAAGGTCCCTATGGGATTTTTGAAAGATTTAGAGGTATTCTCCATGAGGGGGAAATTGACAAACAAGTACAGTTTTTAATTGAAGGCCTTTTTGCAATTCACAAAGCTAAGTTCGAGGGTCATCCAGCTGTGCATCCAGATCAATTAACACATGAAGTTTTCCTAGAAGATGAACTTGATCAAGAAGCTAGTTTGGATGTTTTCAAGCCAGATCCTAGTTTCTTAGAGCATGAGGCAACTTATGAAAAACTAAAGAAAGATATCCTTGGAGATGCTTCTTCAGATGAAGCAGAAGGGGAGAATGATTTAGGTGATGATTCAAATGATGATGATGATGAAGAGGAAGGTGAGGAAGCACTGAGAATATAGGATGAGACAGAGGCAAACTTGGTCAATTTAAGACATTCAATTTATTTGACAATCATGTCAAGTGTTGATTTTGAGGACGCTGGTCATAAGCTACTAAAGATCAAGCTTGAACCTGGTCAAGAGAGAACATACCTTTGTTATTATGGTCTTCTTGGGCAAAGATTCTGTATGATCAATAAAATTTATGAGGAATTTTTGATAAGTGTTTTGTACAACAGTATTCTATGATACACAGACTGGAAACAAATAAACTACGTAATGTTGTAAAGTTTTTGGCCCACTTACTTGGCACATATGCTCTTCCATGGCATTGTATTTCTTATATACGTCTAACAGAGGAAGATACTACTTCCTCTTCTCATATTTTTATAGCAAGATTCTCTTGAGGGAGCTGGCAGAGAAGCTTGGTATATTGTTGCGTAATGAAAGGTTGAATGATCCAACAATGCAGGAGTCTTTTGATTCAATTTATCTAAAGGACAATCCCAAAAATTCACGGTTTGCTATCAATTTCTTTACTTCTATTGGTCTTGGTGGTATCACTGAGAGTTTACGTGAGTATTTGAAGAATATGCCAAGGCTTGTAATGCAGTAGCAAAAGTCTATTCTTATGTCAGATGAATCTACCTCTAATGACGATTCTTCTAGTTCATCAGGTTCGTCAGATTCTGATACATCAGACTCAGATTCTAAGAGTGAAACTGACAATAAGAGCAGTAAGGAGTCACCAAGAAAGAAAAATAATTCAAAGCATGACTATGAGTATGAAAAAACAAGAAGAAAGAAAAGGTCGAGGGCATCTTACTCGGAGGATGGAAGTGACAGTGAAAATATCAAAAGGAAAAAGAAAAGGAATTAAAAATCTTTCTAGTCAGTTATTCAAGGCTCTAGTAGACACCATTTTCCTAGACTATGACAAACAAAAGAATCACTCCCAAGTGCTTTGGTTTTATAACAGATGATTATAAGATGCTACAATGTTGTCTTATGTATTTGAATAGCCACGGGTTTTAGAGTTCTGTACTTGACAGGTAATGGATAAACATTGTTAGGAGGAGAAAATATTGAAGGCCAAGTGCAGATTGTGATAATACTAGATCAATGAATCCTGTTATTTATTGAGTATTTCTTATTTTCCATGTTGTGTGATGTACCATAAGCAAACTAGAAATTTAAATTCAATAAGATGCTCTGTTGAATGATGATAATTTCTATTTTCTTGCCTGTGAAGAAAGACTATATTAGACAATATCAACAAACAACAAAATAAGGAGACAATTGCTAGATTGTGGTCTAACTTGAAAAGAAAAGGTGATGGAAAATGTTATTGTCCATGCAAAATTTGTAAGGGGTTAAAGACTAGAAGACTTCTAATCAAAACAGTGAAGAAACTTTGTAGGCTGCATGGTCACATTGAAGGTGGACATGATTATCATCCATTGGTAATTTTTTCATTATATCATGGTGATAATTTATATACATAATAAATCATGTGATGATGAGATCATGATCACAGTTTATTTATTTTTATCAATTTTATATAGGTCAAGCACCCTAGAGCACATGGTATGGATCAACACAACCCTGAGAATATGGTTTTCAAAGTGGACGAACATGGAGGTGTGAATATCAAAGCTGAAGATAATGATCCCATGGAAGATGACGATCATGAGCCAGAAAACACAATTGAAGATGATGGTACAAATACATTGATCCATGAATCATTTAGTACTCGTGCAGCTGATCATGATGATGAAGATGACCTTGATGTTGTTCATGATGTCCCTCTACTTGAGAAGGCATTTGAGGCCCTTTACGAAGGCTCGCAGGCAACTCTTCTCTCCACTATATTGTTGTTGGTGAACTTGAAGGTTATGAATGGTTTATCCAACATAACAATGTCATGTATGTTAAGGTACATCATAAACGTCATAATAAACTATGAATCATGCTATACCATTAATATTATTTATTATAAAAAAATATATTTTTTTGCTGTAGATTGATAGGTGAGTTTTTGTTACCACCATCAAATAATCTACCTTGCTCATACCGAGAATTATCTGCTATTATGAAAGATATTGGAATGGAGTATCAATCAATAGATGCTTGTCCCAATGATCATATTATATATTACAAACAACATGAATTTTGAATTGAATGCCTTGAATGTTATATCGGTAGATATCAAACAGATCAAATAACAAAAAGGGTTGCTCACAAGGTTCTTCGCTATATTCCCATTATTCCACGTATGCAACGATTATTTAAGTGCACTACCTTGGCACAATTTATAGATTACCATGCATGCAATAGAAGTCGAGATGACATTATTCAAATGCCCACAGATGGTTCAACATTTATGGACATAGAGGAAAAGTGGCCACACTTTAAAGAAGAACCTCATAATCTTAGGCTTTCATTGGTAGCGGACGGTGTCAATCCATTTGGAGAGATGAGATCTGTTTACTCAGTGTGGCCTGTTTTTGTTATCAACAATAACATTCCTCCATGGATGTCAATAAAAAGGGAGCACATAATGTTGGCAATGATTGTTCCAGGTATTTTATCATTTAAATATAGTCGTCTAAATTTAATTATAAATATTGCAGTAAAATGGTCATAATAATTATGTAATGTTTTTGTTCATTCGATTGGGTAAGTACCAAGTTAAAGATATGAATGCATATATCAAGCCTCTTATCGATGAGTTGCTAGAGTTATGGAATGGTGTCACTATGTATGACATCTCTAGACCAATAGGACAAAGACAATTTCAATTCCATGTGATGCTTCTATGGACAATACATGATGCCCCGGGGCTAACACATTTTTGTGGTATGTTATAGTGTTTAAGTTGTGCATGAACATTATAATTCAAAAATTATCATATTTAATCCAATTATACATTATCTTGTAGGTCTTCAAACAAAGGGAAAATTTGCATGTCCTGTTTGTGGTTCAAAGATGAAATCTAGTCATTCAAAAAGTTTAGGAAAGCAGGTGTTTGATGAGTATAGGCACTTTCTCCACAAAAATCATAAGTATCGAAATACTGAAAAAACATCTTTTCAAAGGGAAAGAAGAGAATACATCAAATCCATGAAGAATGACACCTCACCTATGGAAGTTGGAATATAATAGAATTAATTGTCAAGGTAATGCCATTCCATCTATTGGTTTGTCATAAAACATCTTTTCTATTTTGTTTTGTTTACTGATGATGTGATTGATGAACATGAAGGTCGTGAAGGCATAAATGACCACCTTCCTAAGGGAATAAAATGTTATCCCTGACAATTTAGTAGGTTGCCCTACTACAAGCAGTTACAAATTGTTCATTTATTTGATAGTATGCATATTGGAAAGAATATAACAGAGACAGTATGGAAAATATTGGATGGAAGGCGTGACAAAGAAAAAATTGTCAAAATATGTAGTGACATTCAAGATTCCAATCATGCAATGATAAATGTCATTCAATCAAATAGCCATGGGGACCAGATTAATATAAGTGAGCTTCCTTGGTTATTAACGGACCAGTAAAGCAATGCTATAAAAGAAGTCATATGAAAAAATTTGATTTCCCATAGGATTTGCTGCGAACATAAACAATCTCATATCAAAGAAAAGTGAATTTAGGCCAGGGATGAAAATGCATGATTGGCATACCTTCATTAAGGTAATTCATGTTCTTGTGTTTTTAGTATGTATTAAAGTACTGCGCGTATGTGTACTTTTCATTATGTTACAAAAAAATGAAAAGATAATTTTATAATTGTTGCAGTACATTCTACCTCTATCTCTCCTAGATGATTTCGACAATAATGTCAAGCAAGTCATATATGATCTTGGAAAATACATGAGGTAAGTAGTGATATTTGTTTAGTTCGTTGTATAGATATTATATTTGCAATTTGTTTTACTTCTTATGTAATATATTTTTTTGCATCTTGAATACCTTGTAGGTTGGTTGTCATGTAAAGAAATCCATAAAGATGATATAAAATAGTGGAAGAGAAAAATTCCTCATTTAATGTGTGAAATGCAAAAGTGTCTACCTCTAGCTTTTTTCAATGCACAAGAACACTAACTCATACACCAAGTTGAGGAGATTGACTTGTGTGGACTTGTACACACTAGGTCAATGTCGATGGTTGAGAGGCACTTGAAATTTTTGAAGGCTTTTGTTTGACAAAGGGCACATCCTGAGGGTTCTATGGTGGAGGGATATATGGTATACCAGACTATTGTTTACATTTCTGAATATCTTCCTAAGTTTGCAGCAAAGATCCACGTGGATCGCATTTGGGATCCCAAAACCGTTAACAAATTTGAAGGGGAGTACTTGATAGGGAAAGGTAGATTGAGGAAAGTGAGAGGTAATTATAAGATGTTATTGTAGTTATTTAATTCTTAATCTTTAAAATAAATTGATTGTAAGACGTCTATTTATTTTTTGTATAGTTGGTCGAGAGTGGGATGCACTACATTTGTATATTGCAAACAATCTTGATTGGATGACGGTATGGATTGAACGTTGTCAATATTCTAGATGCACGTTAACATGGGAAGGTGTGGCTTCATTGGTTAAAGAAGGACATCATAATGGAGATTCCAATGTTATGCAAAGGGAAATTGATTTAGCATATGGTTTAAGAGATAAATAGGTACGTATAAATTTATTAATCACCCATATGTTTATCAACTCACAATGCAATAAATTTTGCATGTTTGACATATCGTAGGTCAAACACCACAACGCTATGTGTTGCAATGGTCATAAATTTCGCATAAAAAAGTTAGATGACACGAAGAAAACTTGTGATTCTGGCATCATTGCAGTCTTTGAGGTGACAAATATTTCATCGAGAAATGACATTCATCCTCAACAGTCTCAAAATCGATACTATGGCATTTTGGATGATATATGTGAGTGTGACTTTAATTCTTTCAAATTAGTTTTGTTCGTCATCAAATGGTATAGGCTACAATTGAATAAAAATGATCCCGATAGAACTATTATTGAACATGATAATGGTTTTATAATGCTAAATACAAGGTCATTTGAACCAGTTGGGGATGAGCCCTATGTTCTTCCAAGCCAATGTGAGCAAGTATTTTACTCAGAGGTTCCACATAAACCGGGTTGGTCATTTGTTGTTAGACATGATCCAAGAGGAAGGCCGATAAAGTTTAATGTGATGGAAGAAGAAGATACCAAAGAAGTAGAAGATGAAGTGGATGATGATGATGATCAACAGTTTCTCAATGACGATGAAGAAGAACAAGAAGAAGAAGAAGAAGATGATGGTGATGGTGATGGTGATGGTGATGGTGATGGTGATGGTGATGACAATGATGACGACGACGACGATGATGATGATGATGATGATGATGATGATGATGATGATGGTGATGATGATGATGATGATGATGTTGGCGATGATGACCTTGATGTTCATGATGATGAAGAATGAAATGTATGAGGTATGCGATTAGCATATTATCTATTTAATATTGACTTCTTGATAGATTTTTTTTACATAATTAATTCATTATGTTTTGAATTCTAATGCCATTACATAATTAATTCATGATCCACCTTTTAATATGGAGATAGAGATAGGGAGAGTGACTATTTATGTGACAATTTTTAAACTATGTTTATTTATGGAAATTGGATTTTTATTAGCTATGTGATGTATGTTGATTTAAAATACATATGTGATGGATCATATGTTTATGATGATGCATGTGACATTTTTTGAACTTTGTGTTTATTTATAGAATGTGGATTGTTTATTACCTATGTGATGGATGGTGATTTATGATACATATGTGATGGATTACATGTTTATGATGACACATGATATGTGATGGTAATTGTGATGCTCTATTACATATATGATGACACATCATGTGATGCTTCTGATGGTTATGATATGTATGTATTTATTGTTTATCAACTTACAAATGTAGTAATGCTTATGATGCTCAATTGATGGTGTTGATTTTAGGTATAGTCCCTATGCGATGCTGTCACCCTTGGTGGGAACAGGTCGTTGACTATAGACATCGTCAACCATTTAGTTAAGGATCTTGCATAGTCTACATAAAGTAAAGGTAAGGAATTAAAAAACTTACAATGATTTTGATGACAACATCTTTTTATTATTTAATACTCTTTTTGTCTACAAAGTTCATGTTGTTCATGTTGTGTACTATGTAACTTCGCTCACGTTTTTTATATTTTTTCTTTGTCATAGGCCGACATGGATCCATCACATATCATAGATAGAGATGTAGCTTGCGACACTTATACCAAGCAGGTAAACCTCATTATAATTATACAAATTAGATAGAAGCAAACTGTTACATTATTATGTTCTTTTTTTTAGTGATTTATACTAATTTTGTAATTGTTAATGATATTCTTGACATAGACAGATGTTTGGGGAAAGGGAAAGGGAGTTGCAATACCCGAGAACCTTTCTATGGATGTGGAATCATTAGGGTTAAGCAATGATGACCCCGAAGATCCCACAGACCTTGTGAAATTCTTTAAAATGCCTCTTATAAAAATTAGAAAAGAGATTATTTCTTTGGAAGGCATGCATCCTACCACTGATGAGATAAAACAGAGGGTGGAATTATTGTTTAAGATAATAGAAAACTTGCAAGTAAGCAGTAATGAAAGCTTTAATTATAACAAAAGTTCAATAATGGTTTATATTTTATTCTCTTTTATGTCATTAACTAAAATATGTACGTATTGTTTTTACAACAATTTATCCACCCTCATGAAAGTCATTCCCATGATCAGAGTGTTGTAGGATCTTCAGGTGATGACGATTTTCTTGTATTATCACTTGCTTGGCTTATCACTCTAAGTACCCAAAACACATCATACTTGATACTGTCAATTTTCAAAATAAAGGTTCATCCTTGTTTACAATTCTTGCACTTTTCATATATTTAATGTTTGATATATTTAATGTATTATTCTTTAGGTGCTGTCAATGTTACTGTGCAAATGCCGCGACTGCCTCACCAGAGGTCACCCTCACCTGTATTGCCGACTACAATGTTGGCAACACATAGCATGCAGACATCCTCTAGTACATGTCATATTGGCTTGCCCACTGTTGGTAGATCCCTCTTTTGCTCTATCTTCCATCACGTGTTTATTTCCCTTCAAGTTTTCTTCCTTGAATTCTAATGCCATTTCATAGTGGATTCATTTTTTGTAGGAGGAGATGCACATGAGGATGTGCCAGAGGCAACTACTGCTGATAACATAGCATGATTTCCTGGATCTTTTCGTATTGCTAGTACGGGAACGTTGCAGGCCACACTGGTGGTGAGCGATGAAGAAATGCTTCCCTTAAAGATACAAAAGGTTCCAGGTACTTTAAAATTATTATTATATATACTCTAATTGTAATTTACTTTATGATCACTCGTTTTGGACTAATGATCCCATTAATTTTTTGCAGACAATGATATTTTCTATAAACATCTTAGTGACATTTCATTGCAGATATTTGGGGCCACCATATGTAAAAGGTGGTACATCATATGTGAACTAACCCTTATCCACTTTCGATTTCATATCATTGCTAGAATAGTTTTCCTTTGCTCCATTTCTTGAAGTGCAATAAATGTAGATTCAGTTCATTTTTTAATCTAACAGGTTTGTTTTTGCTTTAAAAGGTGGAATGACCAAGAAAAAAGGTTAAAATATGAATTGACAAACCAAATGGTTGAGTGGTTTGGAAATGACACCTTTGACAAAACCAAGCTCCTTGGAAAAGCTGGCACATATCTAAAGTATGTGAGGGACCAATATAGGACCCATTTGGAGAGGAACCTAAAGTACGAGCGTCCCCCCATGATTCCAGAGAGGGAGTGGAAGGACTTGATTTTGGATGCCAAGGAGAGAATTGAAAGGAAAAAAGGAAATACACCACTAGACGCTAGAAGAAGGTACGAGATACTATTAGGAATGTAATTATGTACTAATTAATTACTCTTTATATTTATATAATCTAACATATTTCAAACTTTTTATAGATCGAGTGACACGTCAAAGGAAACCAAGGAAAGGCAAGAAAAGCACGGGCAACACAAACTCGACTCTGGTGGTTACATGAAACTTGCTGCACGAATTGTAAGTATCTTAAGTAAATGAAATATTGCATCAAAATATTAATAAATTGTGAACATTTTTTTTTATCAAACAATGCAAGCAAAATTCACGGTACCAAGCAAAAATGCAGGGCTCTGAATTCAATAGAGTGCCCACAGAAGATGACAAGAGAATTGCCTACCAGCAAGGCTATTTAGCTGTGGCTGATCAGCTATGAGGATTGAGTGGGCATAAACAACATTCGAGTGTATCCATCACACAGGTAAATATGGTAAATGGAAGTTGTTTCAAATTGAATACTTTACCAATAATCTAATTGATGTTAAGTTCCAACATAAAGTGACTATATTTGTTTTAAATAAGCAAGCAATGATAACAATGTGCATGTCATTGGAATGTAGCCTGCTAATTGCGAAACACCACCTGCACATGAAGGTCCGGATGTGCATCCTAGTAGTGGAGGTATTCATTTGCTATTCAAATTTATTTATTTAGCTATTAATACAAGTATATATATCTCTTAATTTGTAATTAGAGTAGTAATTAATGTAACCTTTTTTGTTAATATTTCAGAGCATGTAGTCGGTGGTGAGCAAGTGGAGCATGATCTCGGTACACAACCTCAAGAATGTGATGTTCCCCACTCAGGTAAAGAGGACTACTATTATTGCTTTAAACAAATAAAATTGCAATTGGTGTTCAACATTAATGTAACCTTTAGTATTTCAACTCCAGATGATCTAGAGGGTGTTCAACATGTTGAGGTTGAGGCTACACAAAATGATGTGGCCCCATCAGGTAAAGAGCACAACAATTATGTTCTCTAAATTAATGAAATACCTGTAACAATAATAATTTTTTTTTTTGAATTTAACCCATTTCTTTGTTATTGCAGAGGACCCCCCTTCGCTTCAGTGTCCTCATCCTTAGTATAGGACTAGGCATACATTGAGATCATGAGCAGTTGGCGGAACATCTGTAGAGGGGGGAAATGATGAAGAAACCGATGTTCCACTTAGTCTTTTCATAGCTTCAAAGAAAAAACAAAGAAAGAAATGATTGTAATCTAACTAATTTGATAATGACTGATTTTTATGTGTTAGTGAATGTAATTATATGCTAATTAATGGTTATGGATGATATGTGTTAATTAATATTGATGAAAGTTGCGTGTTAATTAACGTTAATAAATGTTATGTGTTAATGAACGCTATGTGATATTAATGAATGAATGCTATATTTTATTAATGGTAGAAAGAATTAATGAATGAATGTTATAAGATGTTAACGGGGAATTTAGAGTCATGTTAAGGAGGGGGGGAGGGTCCAAATGAGCTTCCACCTTCATGTTGTTGACCCTGTTAAGTAGAGAATATTAAACTATTCTCGAAACCAAGCGAAGCTCAACAAGGTAACACACTTTTCAATATTTCATTATGTTGCACAGTTAATCTTATTGAATAATATATAATGAATCTTAATTGCAGGGTGCAAGTGGAGCCAACATGAACAAAAACACCACAACTTGCTGGGTATAATGAACCCCCATATTGTCTTGTCTATACATGTAATGCCCACCAAAATACCCCAGAGAAATATAGCTAAAAACATGCTAATTTAAATTTTTTTCAAAAAATACAACACATAAAATCACTTAAGAAATGCAGTGAGCACACAACAATAATTAAGTGTTATGAACATAGAATAATTCACTCAAGCTATTCAAAGAATTACACAAATGGAATACAATAAATCATTACTATTGCCTCCCTAGGGCATCTCAACAACATTACTTAATCTACCTACATAAGAAATAAGCATTTACTTTCTTCCAGTTCAATACCTCATAATCTTAATCATTATACACACATAGGTGCAACATAGAAATATCTAACACTCATGATATGCAACCTTCTTAATCTTTCATTTAATATGAGATTCTATCTTTCAATGCACCACTATTTCCTTTTTCACTTAGATTCATTTTATACACCAATTCCAAATGTTCCTATTACCATTAACCAACCTTTTACTATGAACATTGCCATACACATACCAAGAGTAATCCCTTACATTGTATTAACATGATTTCCATTTACAATTAACTTCTACATAGTCATTTATAATTCTATGCTCCTAGCATACTTATTACTTCATCATGATTCTAAAAGAACATAATGCAATACTCACAAAGTCTCCTTAAACATTTAACCTATAGCTCGTTTAATACTCATAAAATCTTTTACACTATATCAAATAAACCAACAATCATCTTATTACAAATCAGGTAACTACACAAATTCATCTCAACACAAACTATGATACAATATCCTAATTCCATAACCACTAATAGCATCCACCAAATGGAGATATAACCTTAAACCATAACACATGATACATTATAATTCTTTTCTAAAAGACAAGCATTCATTTTACCATCTACCCATACACTTACTAGTAATTTCCATTAATAATATTAGCAATTCATTCACTAAGAAGATCCATACAATATTTCATAAGGAACCTTCAATTACACCCCAATCATTATAAGATTTCAATTCAATCATTAGATCACTGTCTACAAAGTATGATACTATAATTTCAAATTCTTTAATCACAACTCATAAAAATGTCCTAAGATATCTTCCAACATTACTCAAACTCGCACATCCTATCAAGACATAACATTTCTTCTACTTAAATCATTAGTTAAAGACATCATTTCAAATCTAATACCATTATCATAATATTTACCTGATTTACTTTTAACATGGTTCATCAAGAATACAAAATACATCATTTAGTTTCAAACAAAAATAGTTATCCACATCTCATGCATCCATTTCATTTAATATAAATGCATTACAATACCACTCAAGGTTCATCATTACAATCATCTACCATAATCAAAAGATATCGCTATAACTAGAACAACATAGTCATTTCTCATATACATGACTTCTTTTACAATCGTTACATAAGAATTCCATTACATAAATCACACCATCATTTACATTCTTGCTACAATTATTATCCATGAACAATCTAAAGAAGCATCCTCATCCACGCAAGAAGAATCCAAAGACAGAAACATCCCAATGGTTTAAAAGCACCAACCACCCGACCATGTGGAACCAAAGGAACCACCCCTCGTGCTAGGAGATGACACAAGGTCCCAACACACAATCTACATCTAGGCTGACACTCAAACCAAAGAGACTAACCAACAAGGACTCTCAAGCAAGAACTCACACATATCCACAAAAATAAACTCCCAGAGGCGAAAAACTCATGAGGACATAAATGCATCCAATAAGCATAATCATAAATCATAAAGGGGGAACACATGTAGGAGTGGAGTGTCATCATATGCCATCCTCACAACATAATAACACAAGGCACTAGCCAGATGGACATGTGGAGCCTTCTCAACCTATGAGAGACCAAGGGAGATTAGCTTACCGTCTTCATGGCCTTCTCATGCTTATCCTAAAACATCCTCCCTAGGACATAAGTCATGAGGCTCAAAACTATTCATTATCTTGTTTAAGTGAGTTATAATTTTCCCATCCCAATTAATTTATTATCAATGTTATCACTTGCTTACAAATCATGGAAAACTCCAATGTGCCCTGGTGGTCTAGACTTCATGCATCCTTACAAGGAACCTCATGCTAGTCTATCTCTCATGACCTTGGTCATCACAAGGAAGCCCACTCCTCCTAACATGGTCCAACAACACATCACAAGAGGCTCTACCAACATAAATACATTAAAATAATAATCAATGCAGCCAATAACTTCCACACATACTCTCACAACATATGCAAGGCTACAACAACATCAATATAACAAAATGAGCCTCTTGGCTAGCAATCAACAAAGGCATATCAAGCCATTAAATTTTCTCTCATTAATGAAAGTAAAACCACAACAAGGCCAACTCACTTGCTGCCCCAAAACAACAACACTTCCAAAACACCAACCATAGCACATCAATGTGGATGAAAGCACAATTCTTTCCCCAATAACATAGGAAGGTAAATATGTTTGAAACCAACACAATACATGAAATAAAATCAGATATAAAACTATAAATCATCAACACCCTCAACAATGCCTCTGGTACAAGAATTAATTCAGAAAGTATGACAAAATCAAGCAACTAGCAAATGAAGGCCTATTTATCAAAAATAAAAAAAGAAAACAAAACCAAGCAAAACCATGCTCCAATCAAAATATTTCAAAAATATTATATTCCATACCTACCTTCCCAAAGTTCAAAAAAATAAAATATATTTTCTACATACCATAAACTTCCAGCCAGTCAATTCCAAGGGTAGGTAAAATAAATTAAACCATTGACCTGGGGTGAAAATAACTTTTAAATAAAAGAATACAAATTACCCCATTTTAAATTACTTAATGGGTAAAATAATATTACCCAATAAATAAAATTCACTTCAACATTAAATAAATAATACACACTTGAAGGCCAATATTATATCAAAACTCCATGCACGACACAGACTCAGAAAGACAAACCCAAAAATATAAATATTTCCCACAAACTATAGAATAAAACCTTACAACAAATTTATGCCTTCATATATTTCCTTCCTCACTATACAAATTTTAGATTCATTTCCCCAAGCTCACATATTGAATCTACAGACACGGAGAATACAGGAAAACTGTAAAATAAAATATAAAAAAGTAGAATACATCTCCAACTTGCAACCCATGTTATGGAAGAAGCTGAAGAAGAGATCCCACAAGCCAAACCAAATCAAATCCAAGCTCCAGCCAAAATCCAAGATAGAAGAAAACCAAAACCAGGAAGAAAACTTGCTAGAGAAAATTTTCCAAGAATAATCAACCCCAGAAAACTTCACGGGAAAGAAAATAAAAAGAAAAATATTAACTAAAAACCCTAGTCTCAATCTCAGCCAATCAAAATATTCCAATCTATAATATATTTTACCAACCCCACCATATAATATAATTTTACCTCCCTTTTTAAAGTCAACCAATAAGAGAAG
Organism: Cryptomeria japonica; assembly: GCF_030272615.1. Classification (NCBI taxonomy): domain Eukaryota; kingdom Viridiplantae; phylum Streptophyta; class Pinopsida; order Cupressales; family Cupressaceae; genus Cryptomeria; species Cryptomeria japonica. The sequence continues at coordinate 350,060,395 of NC_081410.1, forward strand.
AGGGTAGGTAAGGTAAATATAAATCATGTTTTTTTACAATTTGGTGGGAATGTTTTATCATTTTATTATTTATACAACCCACTTAATATAAAAGTCAAACTAATAAATAAAACATGAGCCACAATTAAATAAATTAAATGTGGAAATTAAATTAAATAAACCAAAGGCTCATAAATGAATTAATGAACCAGATAAACATTAAAAACCAAATAAATATTAAACCATAGGCGATTAAATAAATAAATAAATAAATAAACACCAATAAAGGTCAAATTACAAATAAATATAAAACACATCATAAGCTAAACAATAAAAATTAAATAAATATTAAATCATCATTAAAATAAATAAACATTTAAATATCAAAAAATCAAATAACCAAAAAGATAAGAATCCAATAAATTAAATTAAACATTAGATAACCAAATAATCAAATCACTATTAATCAAAATAATTAAAATAAACATTATTAATTATTTAATCTTGCATCAATAATCAAATAGTCAATCTCAACATAAAAGGAATAATTAGCCAATACTAACATACTCACAACACAAAAGAAACCCAACTTACTAACTATCATGATGACTTGCGCCAAGACACTGACGACTCACAATGAACAACTTAGACCTAGAGTATGTGAGGGGAAATTGTGCCAACTCCGAACCACATACCATTGGGATTTAAAGACACACTCAGACCTATGGAGCCAGGTGGAGTCGATGTCTGGTACCTGCAAATCCTGCATCCACAAAGCAACAATACGACATATGCATATATATATATATATATTATAATAGACAAGGGTTAGAGAGTTGCAACAACACATCCTGCTCGGAATGAGTGATGTGGCATTGTCTCTATCCCAAAGACAGTCACACAACAATCAAACACAACATACGATCAACTTATCATAGATAATCATTAAATATGGTCAGTACATAAAAACATAATCAAGTGCATGATTAGTATAGTTCGTGATTATAGTAAGGCATGTAAAATTCATCAACACTTATGCTCATTGAATCACATGATCAATATAATCTTTCGATAATCAATGACATAATAAGTATATATATTGTCTAATAAATCATGTGATCAATAATGATAGTATCAACATCATATAAATCATCTGAAATAGTCTATGCCCAATAATTCTTGTCATGCATGAATTAAAAGTCAACTCTAGTCAAAACAAGTCAAGTCAAGGGTGGACACTACATCCTCCCCTCCTTAGACTCGACTTACTCCTAGAAGTCATATGATTTAGGGTGACAACTAACACATATAAATCAAAAACTTTCTTTTAACACAAACATATTATAATATTTTCTAACTCCAAGAAAGATAATGACAACTAAATTTCCTCCTTATGCTCCAATTATTCAAAATAAACTTGTTACACAAGAGGTAAATGAAGCACCAACTGCTATTAATTATGATATGTACACTAAATTGTTAAAATATTTACAAGGGAACTTCATTTTAACCATGCTTGCAAATACAAAACTGTAACTTTAGTCATTGAGTTAAGCATCAATAAGAGGAAATCACTATATTTCACATCAATATTCATAGTAACCCTCCTTCAACATGTAGTTGCATGCAAATAGAGAGAGAGAGAGAGATACATTTATACAATATCTTACACATATGCACTTATTATATTATTGAACAAATCATGTCATAAGCCTAAATGAGGGAAAATTTCCCAAAAATAATCTTCCTCAAGTTAAATATGTTGTAGACATCACATGATAATCAAGCATATATAACCTATTTATTTTAAACAACAAATTTCATGGCATTCAAATATCCTAATTTCCACCATGCTTACTTTGCGCTATACTTTATACAAACATTAGCTGCAATCCTTATCCAATCAAATCATTCAAAGGGCATTCTTAATCCATTATGTGTACACCAAGATTTTGAAGGCAAGAAATCAACAATTGCTTTTTATTTAACTATTCCATAAATTTCAACTTCACAATTCCAAGGCACTTCTATCTACCGTAAACTTTAGAAAGTTACCAATAAATTTCATCTTATTAACACTTTTCGTTTACTCAGCTAATAACAACATTATCTAATTGTTTTCTTAGTCTATTGCACTTTTCCACAATGTCCTCCCTCACACACATTATCAAGAGTCCATAATGAACATGATAGAGACAACACTGGCTCAAGATTTGGGCCCACAATACATCGACACTTAAAATGACCACCATAAACAACAAAATAGGAGGTCAAAGGAAATATCCTCAAATAAATTCATTAAATTAAAAGAGAAGAAAAGTTTCCGGTGAAATCAATCAAGAAATTTAAGTGACAAGTGCCACCACAAGAGAAAAATAAAAGAAAGAAGAAATCAGTGGTCATCCAAAAGTAAAGAAATCTAAAAAATACACATTAATCCTAATGACACATCATATAAATCATAAATTAACTCAAGGCAAAATAAATGATTCATCCAACTCACATCACAAGGTGACCAACATTAGTCACACTAAAGGGAGTAATTGCTACACAACATCCAAGGGTGAAATGCCTTGAATGTGTTAGAGAGTGCACACGATATTTAAGACTTCTATTTTATCCATATATCCGTATTACTTTCATTATATTTTTAAAGCAATTCAAATTTTCAAAAATATAGACAATTATCCTTTATGAAAGTTGACATAGGTAGGAAGAGATAAAGAAACTATGCACTCACACATGCACAAGGAATATACTCATACCATGACTAATGATCAAGATATCTCATCTCTACCAGGATTATACTCACCAAGTTATAACAGAAACAAAGGTTAGAGATTCAATTACTCACTTGATAGTAAACTACAACATGCATTATTTCCATTAATGCACAACTAATAACCTATAGAAGATTAGAAATTCCTTCATAAGGTCTTTAATAAATTTATTCAATCATATATTTAAACAAGCAAAATAGGTCTCATTACAAAATCCAAAGTTTAATATCAATTTCTACTCTTACCAATAATAATCTTCTGACATACTTCTGGTTATCTAAGTTAAGAATATCTCAATCCCACTTCCAGAACTTAGTTTTCTTTTCATCTAATACCACTTAAATTACAAGAAGACACACATCATTCTATTTAAAATCACTTCCTATTATTACTTGATTACTATCATTCATAGACTATGTATTTTCAACATTTCAAGAAAAATTGGCATTTAGAATCCCAACACAATTTCATATAACTAATTATTATTTTATCTCATTAGAATTCTCTAAGGAAGCACTTCTTAAAATTCAAATAAGGCAATGATATAGTAACCTTTCTTAATTTATCCATCTAGTTAAGAGAAATATTTATTCAATGCCACACAATTCCTACACAAAGCTAAAACTTTTATCTTGCCAAACCAAATAAAGACACAATGATATCATTTAGATTTCTACATATGCAATGCACAAATCCTTGCTTCAACACACATATCTATCTCCTTTTAGTTTCATGATACATTTCCTAATTAAATGATGGGATATTCTATTTAATCAATTCTTCCCTTAAAGAACAAGGATCATGAATGCAATACCTAAATTTTAGTCTCCAATGCAAATTAACTTCATCTAATCTTCCCTTTAGTGTTTACAAGTCATATTCATCATTTATTATCCAATCCTTTTGCTTAATATAAATAACCCCCAAGTATTTGAATCTTTTACCACAAAGAGAGAAGAGGAAGGAAGGGATACTGCCACACAAATCAATACACACAAATTTATGCAAACTCAGTTTGAATTTCCTAGCCATGCCAAATGCAGCTACCACTTTAAAAGATATGCAATTTGAAACTCCTTAAAATCTCCTACCAATACACGTGCAACTAGCAATCCCAAATCCTTTGATAGCTATGATTTCCTCAAACAATCTTCTATTACATACAAAATTACAAATATACCAAAACAACCAATAGTTCTTTGGGCAAATCATTACATTACCAACTAACCTCCTTACATTTCACATAAGAGATTAAATAAGGAAAAAGGCATTCCAACTACTTCTATTAAGCACCACATACAATTCCTTCGATTTTCACATCATTATCTATACTAAATTATTCCTAAATGTATAATACAAAAACTTCATCCTTCTATTCATAGGAAGATCAACATAATAGACTAATTTTATGATAATCGCATTAGTTAAGAGGATACGCACATTCTTTTCTCATTCTGCAACATAATTAATCATGTATAAGGAAAGCAATCCTAATCATTCAAGTAAGCACTAGAAATTTACAAAGCAAGTAAGAACATATAGACACTTCTCTTATTTTGGAGACATACATATGGAATAAATACACACTTTACTTAAAGTTATGATTCCTAAAAGGAATTAGAGAGAAACACAAGGCATAGATATCTAAGATTCCAAAAATTCCAATAACACTTCTTCTAACACAAATCTCAAAGAGTAACTTAATTCAAGGAACATCAAGGCACATTCACAAGACTAATAGAAATATCCTTAACCAGAGATCCCAGTGTTGCAACTTGGGCTCTGATACCAAATGTAATGCCCGCCAAAATACCCCAAAGAAATATAGCTAAAAACATGCTAATTTTTTTTTTTTTAAAACAATACAACACATAAAATCACTTAAGAAATGCAGTGAGCACACAACAACAATTAAGTGTTATGAACATAGAATAATTCACTGAAGCTATTCAAACAATTACGCAAGCAAGATACAATAAATCATTAATACTGCCTCCCTAGGGTATCTCAATAACATTATTTAATCTACCTACATAAGAAATAAGCATTTACTTTCTTCCAGTTCAATATCTCATAATCTTAATCATTATACACACATAGGTGCAACATAGAAATGCCTAACACTCATGCTATGCAACCTTCTTAATCTTTCATTTAATATGAGATTCTATCTTTCAATGCACCACTATTTCCTTTTTCACTTAGATTCATTTTATACACCAATTCCAAATGTTCCTATTACCATTAACCAACCTTTTACTATGAACATTGCCATACACATACCAAGAGTAATCCCTTACATTGCATTAACATGATTTCCATTTACAATTAACTTCTACATAGTCATTTATAATTCTATGCTCCTAGCATACTTATTACTTCATCATGATTCTAAAAGAACATAATGCAATACTCACAAAGTCTCCTTAAACATTTAACCCATAGCTCGTTTACTACTCATAAAATCTCTTACACTATATCAATTAACCAACAATCATCTTATTACAAATCAGGTAACTACACAAATTCATCTCAACACAAACTATGATACAATATCCTAATTCCATAACCACTAATAACATCCACCAAATGGAGATATAACCTTAAACCATAACACATGATACATTATAATTCTTTTCTAAGAGACAAGCATTCATTTTACCATCTACCCATACACTTACTAGTAATTTCCATTAATAATATTAGCAATTCATTCACTAAGAAGATCCATACAATATTTCATAAGGAACCTTCAATTACACCCCAATCATTATAAGATTTCAATTCAATCATTAGATCACTATCCACGAAGTATGATACTATAATTTCAAATTCTTTAATCACAACTCATAAACATGTCCTAAGATATCTTCCAACATTACTCAAACTCGCACATCCTATCAAGACATAACATTTCTTCTACTTAAATAATTAGTTAAAGACATCATTTCAAATCTAATACCATTATCATAATATTTACCTGATTTACTTTTAACATGGTTCATCAACAATACAAAATACATCATTTAGTTTTGAACAACAATAGTTATCCACATCTCATGCATCCATTTCATTTAATATAAATGCGTTACAATACCACTCAAGGTTCATCATTACAATCATCTACCATAATCAAAAGATATCACTATAATTAGAACAACATAGCCATTTCTCATATATATGACTTCTTTTACAACCATTACATAAGAATTCCATTACATAAATCACACCATCATTTACATTCTTGCTACAATTATTATCCATGAACAATCTGAAGAAGCATCCTCATCCACATAAGAAGAATCCAAAGATAGGAACATCCCAATGGTTTAAAAGCACCAACCACCCGACCATGTGGAACCAAAGGAACCACCCCCCATTCTAGGAGATGACACAAGGTCCCAACACACAATCTACATCTAGGCTGACACTCAAAACCAAAGAGACTAATCAACAATGACTCTCAAGCAAGAACTCACACAGAGCCACAAGAATAAATTCCCAGAGGTGTAAAACTCATCAGAACATAAATGCATCCAATAAGCATAATCATAAATCATAAAGGGGGAACACATGTAGGAGTGGAGTGTCATCACATGCCATCCTCACAACATAATAACACAAGGCACTATCCTAATGGACATGTGGAGCCATCTCAACCTATGTGAGACCAAGGGAGATTAGCTTACCGTCTTCATGGCCTTCTCATGCTTATCCTAAAACATCCTCCCTAGGACATAAGTCATGAGGCTCAAAACTATTCATTATCTTGTTTAAGTGAGTTATAATTTTCCCATCCCAATTAATTTATTATCAATGTTATCACTTGCTTACAAATTATGGAAAACTCCAATGTGCCCTAGGGGTCTAAACTTCATGTATCCTTACAAGGAACCTCATGCCAGTCTATCTCTCATGACCCCGATCATCACAAGGAAGCCCACTCCTCCTAACATGGTCCAACAACACATCACAAGTGGCTCTACCAACATAAATACATTAAAATAATATTCAATGCAGCCAAAAACTTCCACACATACTCTCACAACATATGCAAGGCTACAACAACATCAATATAACAAAATGAGCCTCTTGGCTAACAATCAACAAAGGCATATCAAGCCATTAAATTTTCTCTCATTAATGAAAGTAAAACCACAGTAAGGCCAAGTCACTTGCTGCCCCAAAACAACAACACTTCCAACTCACCAACCATAGCACATCAATGTGGATGAAAGTACAATTATTTCTCCAATAACATAGGAAGGTAAATATGTTTGAAACCAACAGAATACATCAAATAAAATCAGATATAAAACTATAAATCATCAATACCCTCAACAATGCCTCTGGTACAAGAATTAATCCGGAAAGTACCACAAAATCAGGCAACTAGCAAATGAAGGCCTATTTATCAAAAATAAAAAAAACAAAACAAAACAATGCAAAACCATGCTCCAATCAAAATATTTCAAAAATATTATATTCCATACCTACCTTCCCAAAGTTCAAGAAAATAAAATATGTTTTCTACCTACCATAAACTTCCAGCCAATCAATTCCAAGGGTGGGCAAAATAAATTAAACCATTGACCTGGGGTGAAAATAACTTTTAAATAAAAGAACACAAATTACCCCCTTTTAAAATACTTAATGGGTAAAATAATATTACCCAATAAATAAAATTCACTTCAACATTAAATAAATAATACACACTTGAAGGCCAATATTAAATCAAAACTCCTTGCACGACACAAACCCAGAAAGACAAACCCAAAAATATAAATATTTCCCACAAATTATAGAATAAAACCTTACAACAAATTTATGCCTTCATATATTTCCTTCCTCACTATACAAATTTTAGATTCATTTCCCCAAGCTCACATATTCAATCTACAGACACACAGCATACAAGAAAACTGTAAAATAAAATATAAAAAAGTAGAATACATCTCCAACCTGCAACCCGTGTTATGGAAGAAGCTGAAGAAGAGATCCCACAAGCCAAACCAAATCAAACCCAAGCTCCAGCCAAAATCGAAGAGAGAAGAAAACCAAAACCAGAAAGAAAACTTGCTGGAGAAAATTTTCCAAGAAGAATCAACCCCTGAAAACTTCACGAGAAAGAAAATAAAAAGAAAACATTAACCAAAAACCCTAGCCTCAATCTGAGCCAATCAAAATATTCCAATCTATAATATATTTTACCAACCCCACCATATAATATAATTTTACCTCCCTTTTTAAATTCAACCAATAAGAGAAGAGGGTAGGTAAGGTAAATATAAATCATGTTTTTTTACAATTTGGTGGGAATGTTTTATCATTTTATTATTTATACAACCCACTTAATATAAAAGTTAAACTAATAAATAAAACATGAGCCACAATTAAATAAATTAAATGTGGAAATTAAATTAAATAAACCAAAGGCTCATAAATGAATTAATGAACCAGATAAACATTAAAAACCAAATAAATATTAAACCATAGGTGATTAAATAAATAAATAAATAAATAAATATCAATAAAGGTCAAATTACAAATAAATATAAAACACATCATAAGCTAAACAATAAAAATTAAATAAATATTAAATCATCATTAAAATAAACAAACATTTAAATATCAAATAATCAAATAACCAAAAAGGCAAGAATCCAATAAATTAAATTAAACATTAGATAACCAAATAATCAAATTGCTATTAATCAAAATAATTAAAATAAACATCATTAATTATTTAATCTCGCATCAATAATCAAATAGTCAATCTCAACATAAAAGGAATAATTAGCCAATACTAACATACTCACAACACAAAAGAAACCCAACTTACTAACTATCATGATGACTTGTGCCAAGACACTGACGTCTCATAGTGAACAATTTAGACTTAGAGTATGTGAGGGGAAATTGTGCCGACTCCGAACCACATACCATTGGGATTTAAAGACACACTCAGACATGTGGAGCCAGGTGGAGTCGATGTCTGGTACCTGCAAATCTTGCATCCACAAAGCAACAATACGACATATGCATATATATATATATATTATAATAGACAAGGGTTAGAGAGTCGCAACGACACATCCCACTCGCAATGAGTGATGTGGCATTATCTCTATCCCAAAGACAGTCAGACAACAATCAAACACAGCATATGGTCAACTCATCATAGATAATCATTAAATATGGTCAGTACATAAAAACATCATCAAGTGCATGATTAGTATAGTTCGTGATTATAGTAAGGCATGTAAAATTCATCAACACTTATGCTCATCGAATCACATGATCAATATAATCTTTCGATAATCAATCACATAATAAGTATATATATTGTCTAATAAATCACGTGATCAATAATGATAGTATCAACATCATGTAAATCATCTGAAATAGTCTATGCCCAATAATTCCTATCATGCATGAATTAAAAGTCTACTCTAGTCAAAACAAGTCAAGTCAAGGGTGGACACTACAGTACACGAACAATATGAGTTGCTTCTAGTGTTGATATCCAAGGTGGGACTGCAAAAGTTATGAATATGCCTCATCCTTTTAAGTTTTTTTATTACTTGTAAGTAATGAATATGCCTCATCCTTGTAATTTTTTTTATTACTTGTAAGTCATGAATATTGCTCTTTAGTTGATTAAAATTAAATGAAAATCTTTAATGAATACACAAAACTATATACATATGCAGGTGCACCATGGTTGAGATGGTCCAACTCCCTAGTCTCACTCTACGACTAAGCTCACGCCATATCTAAATCAAAGACATCTCAAATACATAGTCGGTGGAAAGCTGGAAAATGCCATTTTCATTCATAAATAAGATATACACAATTGGGCAAAATCACCAAGAGAATGGTAAAAAGTGTGTTTGAGATTGTATCATGGATGCATAAAATCTCTTCATTAATCCTTGACTCATGATTGCTATAATACTTCTTTAGACTTCTCATGTCATTTGTTGCACTTCTTCACTATTTTGGACTGAGTTTCAACTATGAATTTGCCTTGACTTATGACTATACCTAGCTTTGTCCTATCTTTGTAAGCTTCGTCTTTGAATTGTGGTTGTAGCTTTAATAATACCTTCTTAATGTTTCACTATTTGTAAGGAGGACAACTCCTAATGCATGTTGCAAATTGTGTTCTAGTGACTGAGACTAACCTAATGCATCTTAGAATGGTATAAATTGCTAGGATGGAGATATAGCAGATGAGTTCAAGATTGTTGTTGTACAAATTATTCGATTTCTGTGCTTGAAATTTATGTATATACACTATTTATAGTCTACTCTATATTTCCTACTCAGCTACTCATATTGCTTTAAAATGAAATGTGAACTGATGAATTGTATTCTATAGATGACCAGTGCCTTTCTTTGCTATTTGGGCTACAGAGTCTCTATATTTCTTGAGGACGTATTGTGTAAACTTATGAGACAATTTTTAAACCCACCACCTCTCGATGAGTCTGTCAGTTATATTATTACCAAGCGCCGTGGCTTTTCGGCATATAACCGGTAACCAACATTTTTTGTTTAACAAACTGGAAGATAAACAAATTGAGTATTGTCATCTCCTCACCGATACCTATTTGGTATCCATCGGTCCCTTTTTATGTCGAAGAAACCCTGGGCTTCGGTGACTTCCTTTAGTTTTCCATCAAAATGCTTTTTCCATCGATATCACTATGCTCCTTCGATGAATGGGTCTGTTGTCTCACCAAAGCCCCTTTTATCCTCTCTTTGTCATCTTCCACCAATAAAATTGTATCGATTAAACCATGTGTACTAGAGACATGCCTTTTAGTCTCCTCAAAACTCATATTCTCATCGAAATCTTTTTGCTGTCCGCCGGGTTTCATGTCAAAGAGACTTTGGACTTCGGTGACTTCTTTTGTCCTCCCATCGAAACTCATATCCTTATCGATATCATTCATCGATGTAGTTTTCTTCTGTTTTATCGATATCACTTTTTCGATGAGAATGCTTCTTTTGGCGAATCTTCTTTATCTTGCATTGATGATATTGTTTCTTCAAAAGCCTTTTCTCATCGGTGGGGGCCACCTCTACTTTCTTCGATACCTTTTGTTGGTGGGACTTTTTGTTCTCAAATTCTAATCCCCTTCTTATCCCCTTTGATGAGAAAGAATAACTTTGTATGTGAATGGAGAAATCAAGCAACAAGAAGCTTAGAGCAACATATGACAAGGTTTTAATAACCTTCTACACTTCAAACTTATCCAAAGTTCAAGCGGGTATATCTTATGTGAATACTTTCACACTTTTAAACAAAATCCACAGTAACCATTGTCCAAAAACCAGTGGATCTTATCGCCTTAAACAAAAAACTGAAAAAATATAGGAAAACTTAGGCTCATTTTTAGTGTTGATCCTCAAGAGATTTAGAAAATAAAACACTAATAGATACCAGTGCCTTATCCAGGCTACAGAGTCATCTATTTTAAACAAGAACTTCAGAATTAAACATATCCACACATCTCAATCACTTTGGCTTCTACCAACTCCATACATGCCTAAAATGTATAAGAATCCTCCCTTGTTATACTAAACAGTGTTCATCAAATTCAAAGTTCCCGAAAAATAACCTACTGATAAAGATATTTCTCACGCATTTAATTCCCCTCCTGAAGAAGAAAGCTAAAGATTGCATTACAATCCTCGTTCAATTGAAATAACCCTAAATTATCCAAATGAAACTAGTAAAATATTTGAAAGCATACCAAAAGACAACAAAAATTTTAGGCTCAAAGTTAATGGTCTGTATATTTATATTCAATTTGGAAAATCTTACAAAACTTAGACAGTTTTCTGTGAAACACTAGAAAAAACGCAGATAAATTTCTACAGAGTTTCTTTACAAATTCTTGTGATCATTTTTCCTCTATCCTGGTATCCATTTATAACATTATGGATACATACAAGCTTCAGAAATCCCTAAGGAAATTAGTTACAAGTCTTTTTCTATCTCAATGACCTTTTCGGTTGGTAACTCTTCTGCAACATCTTCTAACTGTCCCGGAGCAGCTTCCAACTGTTCTGGAGCATCTTCCTCTTGCACCGCATACCTTTTGGTCCACTCTTGGAACACATCATCAGTAGGCCATGAGTAGCCAACAATCTTTTTCTCTAACTTAAGTAACCTTTTCCAAGAGTTTCTTATTTTCCTCGCCTCTGATTCCAAAAAACCGTAATGTGATTTTATCTTTTCTATCTCCTCAACTGTTTTAACAAACATAGAGGTGTCATCTTTGTTAACAATTTCATTTACCCTCAAAGACAAATTAGCTCCCAGCTCATCAAGCCATACTTGTTTGTCCTTCAACTGATTTTGGCTAACAAAACCCCCAGGAAATAATTCAAATTTATGCTCAGTATATTCTTTCCTATACAAGTTAGCTTTCCTCTACATTGGCTCTTCCTTCTCCTAACTTGGTCAAACCTTTTGCCAACTCACATGTGGATTTGATAGTAACATCAAATCCTGCTTCATCATAGGATGCACACATAAGTTCTAAATCCACTTCTCTTGGCATCCACTTATTCAAAATAGGCTCTAAAATAGCCTTGTCCTCATTTAACTCACACATAGTGTCTAAAATTCTTTTCATATTAGTGTGCACAGTGGGGGCCTCTACTGTATCGGCACAACTCAAAATGGTGGCCTTTACCTTCTCTTCATACTTACTTGCAAACAAGGATTGAGCCTGTTTCATTTTTTCCAACTCATGTTGAAAAGTCTCAGCTGGTTGAAAACTAGAAGGCATAGGAGAAGGGGGGAATTCTATAATAGGACTGGTAGGTGGAGGTCTTGCTGGAGAAGAAGAGATCACCAGGGTAGACGAATCACCTCCTTGGTGTTGTCCTACCAACCGACTCTGAAGTCTAGCAATAATAGTATCCCTGTTGGCTACCTCCTTTTTGGCTTCATTATAAGCCTTTAAAATTGTCTCCAACTTGACTTGGAGATCAGCTTTTTCCTTTGCTTCTTTCTCTGCTACTGCCACATTAAACTTTGCAGTTTCTAAGACTGTACTGGCAGCTTCTACCACCCCTGTATCTTGGACTCTTTTACTATCATACCTAAGATTAGATCTTGAGGTATCTTTCCTTATTCTACTTTCATCCCTCTTGAGGGACCACATGACCAGAGAAACATTATCTTTGCTAAATGTCACTCCCTTCATTGGCTTGGTTTCTTTTCTAACTGCTTCAAGAACTAATGCATCTGCTATATCCCATTCAGGGAGGATTAGAACACCAGCCTTTGACACCATCTCTCTTCTAGCTTCAGGAGTGATAGCTTTGAATTCAACCATCATTTCTTGTTTAACCTCTTCTTCCACTGAATTTGTATCTTTGTGATGCTGCTTACTCATTCTCTTTTCACATCTAGCCTTGAATTGTTCATTTTTTGTTTCCATACAAATTGCATGAAATCCCTTGTTGTGACAAAATTGCTGTCAACTAGAAACTCTTCACTAGCTTGTTTGACATTGAGGTCTAATTCCTTTGCCTTTAGCTCACCATTAGTTATATTCATTTCAGCACTAGGTGGCTCTTCCGACATTCCCTCTTGGGTCTCATCATAGGTGTATGCAATTTCATCGAGACTCCCTAACTGTAGCAATTGTTCGACCACTGCTTGCTCTTCTCCTATGTGAATAGGGGATTGAGATGGAGAGTATTGAGGCTCATCAGTTTCAACTTCCTTCCCTACTCTTTGCCTTTTAGGGGAATCTTGAATATCAATGACATCTTCAATGACCCTTTTTCCTCTTGAAGTGGAAGGCTCACTTGTCACTGGCATCATCACAGTATATTTAGATTTTTTATGCATCATATAATTACTAGGTGGGATAGCCTTAGCAAAGGAAGGCTTAGCTAAGACCAATTTAGCCCTATCAGGATCATTTTGCATTATAACCTTTCTTTTTTCTTTCAGGGTTTTCATTAGGTCTTCAAAATAAAGAATTAAGAATTTAACCTTCTCTTCAAAAGGGGTAAAACTAGAAATAGGGTCATAGCTAGAATCAAATTGATGAATAAAATCAAGTCCTCTTTTTTATGCAACCCACTTCTTCTTTCTTAATTCCTGCTCATCTAGGCTGAATTCATTTCTAATTAAATCTTCAGGAAATTGAAATTGGTGAGGCCTACTTTTACATATTGCCCTCTTTCTGAACATGACATTGAAGAAATCCTCAGGGTCTGCACACCTTGAAACTGCAGTTGACAACATATATGGCTTAAACAATTCTTCAAAGTATTTCCAGCCACCTTTGGTAATTACAAAATGATGGGCCATGGTAATAGTTGGGAAAATGGTCCCTTTACCCCTATTGGTCAGCTCGGCCTCTTGTACTCCTCCAATCTATCTCAACACTTCTGCAATCCCTATCTTCAATGGGACCTGATAGGGAAGTATATAGGGGGTTCCTATGAAGCCGTATACTCTGAAAATAGTAGAAACAGGGCACAAATACATGTCTCCCCAGTTGTGAACAATCTTGATATCTTTTGCAAACTCTTTAGGCCTAAGGAATTCCAAAAGAGGCTTAGGAATCATACGGTTTTCTGCACATAAAAGAACTCTAATCTTAGATGCAAAGAATCTATCAAACTTCAGAAAACTAGCATCCTCTCTATCCCAAGATAGAACAATGCTCCAAAGTTGCACAGGCATCTCCTCTTTATCTTTAACCTTGACCAAATCCATATCTTTTGCAAAATAATTAGCACCTTTGAACAAAACCTTGTGCATTAATAGGGAGTACCATCCAAATGTCCTATCCACCTTACCATTTTTAATCCCTACAAGCCCTGCATGAATAGCATCAGTGAGGTACGGGGAAAAATCAAATGTTATTGCTAGGGAAGGGTTTAGAATTTGGGCAATCATCAGCATATAATGGGTTGGCATATGTTTCTCAGCATCTTCTCCAAAGATCTGACATAGTGTCCAATACATACCCTTAGCTCTTAAAGTAAACAAATTTAGGGAAAATGGTTCCATTGTACTGGGGCCTACAACTATTAACCCTCCTATTTTAACAAAGAATTCTCTCAATGGGCCACTCCTAAGATGATCTCTTTGTGCATTGTAGACTTGAGCTAATGCCTCAAAATCAATAGGCTAAAGATAATTTGAAGCTTCACTAAGCTTGAAAACATTTCTAAACTCATCATCTTTGATTTCAACTAGGGCTGCTCCCTATTATTTTTGATACATCTGGCAGCAGGGTCATAATTCTGTGCGATCAAGGTCAACAAATCTACATCCATGAACAAACCAGGGACCACAAGCTTCCCCACATCTAGTTCCCAGATGCTATTCAAAGGGGCGGGGGCATGTCTTTGATGTGAGGCCTCACCTCGACTCAATCTGACATTCAGTGGATTTTATATTTAGACTATTATGGATACTTTATTTTGATGCTTTTTGAGACTTAGAACTTATATGATTTCAGGATTTGGATAACATTGCTATGATTTGGTGATTTACTTATATGGTTTATGAGATAGAACACTACATGATTGTTAGATAGGATGATATTGCAATGATAGATGTCGTTATTGAATTTGCAGGACTTTACTCTGAATATAGAACTATGATGTATGTTTAGTTTATGTGAATTGGGATGAAATTGCTTATGTGAATTTGCTTGACAAAAGATGTATTCAATCTGTGCTGATGAAAATTGTATGCAAGTAATGATGTGTATTGTTATATTATCGAATTATATTATATATGGATATTTGGAAGTACTAATGTGTAAATTGAGATGCGCAGGAAATTTACCATGTGACCATGGAAAATTACGGAGAATCAAACCTAGACTTATGTATGTTCGTAAGCCAGGGTTTGTCTATTTGCAGAGACAACACCCTGTTTGTGTTGTATTTTATTCGTAACAGTATATGCTACATGAGTGTTAAGTGTTATTTAAATTTATTGTGTAAAAACCACAAGAGACAATTTCATGTTTTATTTTGGTAAAAGTGTTTTATTTGTGTCACTTGACACATGTGTGGATTTAAATTTAAATGTTTTATTTTGTCTCTTGGTGGGAAAGTGTTTAATTATAGTTCTTCTTAAATAAAATAATGTGTTGTCATAAATACTTTGGGAATATAATATTTGGGGTGGTCAACTTATGTTTGACCCGAAAATAAACTTCAGAGGGGTTTAAAATGGGTTAAATGAACACCTAGGGGTAGTTTAATAGGGTTTCCTAAAGCCCATAAGGTATACCTAGGGGTTAGGGGTAATTTTAGGCAAGTTTCTACTTTATAATGATCTTTTTAACGCTTTAAAAATTAGTTTTCTTGAGTTGTGCGAAAATTGAAGATTAGAAGTTTAAATCTAATTAAGATTTTTCCTTTTGGGATGAGAGTCTTTTTGCATTCTGCTTTTCTTCCTTTTTGGTTTTTGGAAACTTGTGAGAACTCAGAGAATGAGCTTCTTAAGCAAGACTTTTGGGAATTGAAGGGTAATCACCCACTCTCCATTTTTGGAGACAAGAGAAATTTTGAAAAGAAAATAATGTTATGGAATAGAAAATTTGATTAAGGGTAGAAGGAAAAAGATTCGTGGATTGGGCAGCTCTTCATCAAATATCATAATACCTTTGGGCAGATTAAGGTTGGTTTCAGTTATTCATTATAATGTCTTCTTCTTGCTTATGTCTGGAAGTTTGTTGGTGTAAGAAATCTGTGTTCTTGAATGTTTTTGTTGAAAAATCTTTTGGTATTTTTGCATTATGATTTGTGTTGTGTTTTGGGAGTTTCCTCAAGACCTCTTACTCTTGGGAGAGAAGAGGATCTTGTGGGTGGTAGCAGTGACAACCCTCGAGTGAGAGACTCTCTTTTGAGAGCGATCGCAAGGGATCTTTGTGTGACCCTTGCTGCATGGCTTGTTTGTGCAATGGGGGTCATAAGGAGGGATATAAGGCTAGAATGTCTTTGGGGGGCATAAGGAATAAGGGGTTGAGATTCTTGATATATTTATTGTGCCATGAGGTGGCTTCTTGTTTATTTCATACTTGCAGTTCTCCTCAGGGTATTGGTCCACTACCACCCTTTGAAAAGATCATCACCAGTGTGTGGTGCTTGTGAAGCCAAGTTGGGAGTGTGTCTGATAATCTGTATGCATTTGCCTTCTATGTGTTTGCCTGTATGTTACCCGTCTAGGAATTGGTTCTTCGAGCTCGGGGGTGGCTACCAGTTAGCCTAGGCTGGGAGGTGAGCACTGCGTGGTCATATTTGTGTTTCTATTATGTAGGAAAGTCAAGAGAAGAGAATAGGAACCGTGAAAAGATACAGAAGATTATTGTTGAAGATACTTAAATCCATTTGCAAATAATTGTTTTAATTTGATTCAGAAGTATGCCCTCATCCATAGAAATGAGAGGCAAGTTGTAATTCTTGAAAATAGACTTGAGGTTTATTGTTGTAGCTAAACAAAGAAACATCCTGTAAAATTTGCAGAATATCTTGGAGTTGTAAAAAGAAAAGCTTGTTTTATTTCTACTTCTGTTTGTGGTTCTGAAAAAGAAAAGCCTCCTTGAGTTGCATGTAAAAGGTTCTTTTGTATTATGGAAAAAAAAAATTAGTTTCAAATAAATTTTATCTATATTCTACTTGTTGAAATGTATGAGTTATTTTGCTGAAGAGTTCTAAGTATTAAAAAAAAAAAAAAGAGTGTTTTAAGTAATTGTTTTATTAGTGAAAAAATCAATGAATGTGTTTTATTCAGAATAGTATGAGGTATTTTAAGAAAAAAAAAAGTGTTAGAATAAAAGTTTAGCAAAAGATCTACTTCTATTTCTTTTATCAGCAATTAGAATAAATAAATAAAAGAGCCTAAGTTATATATCAATTATTTATTTATATATATATATACTTAAATGTTTATTTGTGCACATGTAATTTTGGATTTACATAATGTGTTACCCATTGTTATTTTGTTTAAAATTTTGTATGTAAATCTTATTAAAAAAAATATATATATATATATATATATTTTTATATATATTCACCCTTAAAACTTCTATATATATAAATTTATATAAATATAAATATATATATATATATATATATATAAATATATATATACATATATATATATATATTTATATATAATATATTTAAAAAAAATAAATAAATTAAAAAAAAAAAGGGAAATTTAGGTTCCACGCGGACCGCACTATGTGTACGCACAGTGAGGGCCACGTGGCGCCCACTGTGTGAACACACAGTGCGGGCCGGTCGGCTCCCACTGTGTGGACACACAGTGGACGGCCGTGGCCGCCACTGTGTGGCCACACAGTGGTGTGAGCCGCTAGCGGCGCCCACTGTGTGGACACACAATGGTGCCGCGGCGCCCACTGTGCGCCACACAGTGGCGCCTCGGCCCTTCCCCTTCGCCTTCTTCAAAACCTTGCATAAAAAAAAAAGAAAAAATGGCCGCCGTTGTTCGGCCCTGTGGAAAGATTTTAGTGTTAATAAAAAATATAAAGAGGATAAAACCCTAGCCCGGGTAGGGCTAGGGTAAATGAAATAAAAATGTTATGATAATTTAGAGATGTTATTATATTTATAAAAAAATAGAACCCTAAATAGGGTTAGAAAAATATTGAATATTATTTGGAAAGTTATTGTTTTCTTTTGAAAAAGAATTAATATATATATATATATATATATATATATATATATATATATATATATAACTCTGGTATATTTTGGAATAAGTATTTAATTATAAATAAATAAATAAATAAATAAATAAATAAATAAATATATATATATATATAATTCTGGTTATAATTTGGAGTAAGTAATTAATAGAAATTTTAAATATGGTTGTTTGGACTATATAGTCATTTTGGAGATTGAATTAATTTTCCTCTCCTATTCCTTTAACATGATTGATTTAATAAACTTAATGACTAGGTATCTCGTGGAGATAAAATTAAACCAGTTAGTTTTCCCGCAATTAGAATTAAATAAATTATCGATGCTTGGTTCGTTTCAGAATTAGCTCGAATATAATTATGGAAATTTCATTAACGCTCGCCGTGTGAGCGAACTTGTTAATTTATTTGTATTTAAAAAAAAAAAATCGTTCCGTTTTTTGCCCTAAATTTTGGGCATGACATTTTGGTATCAGAGCAAGGTTTCCACACTAGGAACCTTACTCACTTACGTTTCGCCTTAGAATATTTAAAATTATTTTGTTAAATTGATTTTTGAATTTAATTGAATATAATTCTAAAAGAAATAAATTAATTGTTTTGCCTTATTTCCTCTTAGGATGCCTCCGACGACGCGACAAGCTCGCAAGCACGGATGGGGTCCTAGACGTGTGCGCATAGTACACGAAGAGGTAGAGAGGGAGGCATCGATTCCAGAGGAGAACCCAGGAGCACCTCCCGAATAGCCAAATGAACCTAACCGAGACCTCTTAGCAGCCATTCAGAATCTTATTGGCATAGTTCAGGAAAGGATCCCAGTAGAGAACCCTCAGGTTAGGAGTCATGACTCTGGGAGTCATAGATCTGTTGATACAGAATAAAGTAGGAGCCTAGCTCCAATTCCTATAGAGAGTCAGGGTGGTAATGAGCCAGAGTCAGTGCATATGCCAGGACCACCTCCAGCGGTGGAACCAGTTTATTTTGAGAGAACTCGTCGAGATCTAGGGGATCTCATCAAGGAGGTCATGCGCCTCCAACCACCATCCTTCGGAGGTTCTATAGATGGAGTAGAGGCCAAGGCATGGCTTCTGAGTCTTGAGAGGTGCTTTGCATTGCTTTCTTATGAGAGCAACTTGAAAGCACGTGTTGCAGTTCATCTTTTGAGAGGGACAGCCTCCACCTGGTGGAGACAGGAAGAGTACAAATGCGGATTAGTTCCTGATACACTAACTTGGGAGATATTCACAGAAAGGTTCCATGAGAGGTACCTATCAGAACACTTCAGGCAGCGTTATATAGACGAATTTCATGATCTCCAACAAAAAGGCTTGTCAGTAACCCAGTATGAGAGTAAATTCTTTGAGTTGTTGCCTTATGTAGATTATCTAAAGGATGAGAAACTTCTTGTAAACCACTTCATCAGGGGATTAAATGCCGGTATAGCCGGGCCTGTTAGGATGTCTGCCCCAGAGAGCCTTCGGGTTGCTGTAGAAAAGGCACTGATTGCCGAGGAAATTCAGGTTAGACCACAGGACAATAGGGATCAGTTTCAGAACCAAAATCTCACACCTCAGACTTATGGATTCCAGAAACCACATTGGAAAGGGAACAACCAAAATTCTCAGGGGTTCTCCAAACCCCCTCCTCCACAACAGACACCACAGAACCAGAGGCAGAAGCCTCCACAGTATCAACAGGGCTCCAAGCCCAAACAGTGGCAGACTCAGGGACAGAAACGTGATCAGAGAGCACAGGGGCAGTACACATAGCCGACGGGGACTCAGCAGTCCTTCAGGGGTGGGTATAGTGGATCCAGTAGGACAAGAGGTCAGGCATTCTCTAGGCCTTAGGGTGCCCAGTTCCAGGCACAGGGTGCTTGCTTTACATGTGGAGCCATGGGCCATATGGCGAGGGATTGCCCTCAGGGACAAGTAGCAGGGAGTCAGCGGATGGCCGCTTCAGAACTGACAGTTGGTGATATGGGTAGGTCCCATAGAGTATTCGCAGTGGTTGACAACCGCTAGGCTGAGCATCAGGCCACGGTTATTGAATCTACAGGTATAATCAAAGGTAACAATGTATCTATTTTGTTTGATTTAGGAGCTACTAACTCCTTTATATCTCCATTGGTTGTGGAGCGTTGCGGGCTAGTGGCAACTAGACAGGGTGTTAGTTGGGAGGTGGAATTAGCTTCAGGGGCTAGAGTGTTAGTGGAATCAGAGGTTAGGGCATGTCAGCTGCAGATTGGCAAGACCACCACTTTAGTAGACCTTAGAGTGACTCCACTTGGATCTTACGGAATCGTACTTGGCATGGATTGGCTTTATGCCCATAGAGCCAAGATGGATTGCCACCTGAAAAAGATCGAGTGTGAGGATGATCATGGTTCGCCCATAGTTATCACCGAGATTCAGAGGCCCGTGTCTCTTCGCATGATTTCTACAATGCAGCTTAAGCGGAGCATGCAGAAGGGATGTCAGCTTTTTGCTATCACTATCAGTGACAGAGGAGAAGAGGAAGAAAAAGAAACATCGCTCGATGACCATCCTATTCTTAAGGGATATTCAGATGTATTTCCTTCAGAGTTACCGGGAATGCCTCCCCGCAGAGAGATTGATTTTCATATAGACCTAGTAGCAGGAGCCGAGCCAGTTTCCAGAGCACCTTATAGAATGAACACAAATGAGCTTAATGAACTTAAAATTCAACTCAAGGAACTTCTTGAGAAGGGTCATATTCGTCCTAGCGTATCCCCTTGGGGTGCACCAGTCATCTTCGTTAAGAAGAAGGATGGATCTCTCCGATTGTGTATGGATTATCGGTAGCTAAATAAAGTAACCATCAAGAACCGATATCCTTTGCCCAGAATTGATGATTTATTCGATCAGCTTCAGGGTGCCAAGGTCTTTTCCAAAATAGATCTGAAGTCAGGATACCATCAGTTGAGAATAGTGGAAAGTGATATCCACAAGACCGCATTTCATACTAGATACGGTCACTATGAGTTTATAGTAGTCCCCTTCGGACTTACGAATGCCCCAACAGTTTTTATGAGCCTCATGAATGGGGTGTTCCATACCTTTCTGGACCGTTTTGTTATTGTGTTCCTTGATGATATACTGATATATTCTCGGAATGAGAAGGAGCATGAGGAGCACCTGAAACAGGTATTGCAGTGTTTGCGGGATAACCAGTTGTTTGGCAGCCTATCGAAGTGTTCTTTCTTTCAGTCTGAGGTCAAGTACCTTGGGCACGTTATTTCCGGTGATGGGATCTCAGTTGACCCATCAAAGATTAGGGCTATTATGGATTGGCCAGCACCTACTAGTGTGACAGAGGTCAGGAGTTTCATGGGTTTAGCAGGATATTACCGACATTTTGTCGAGGGTTTCTCCAGAGTCGCACACCCTATTACTTCTCTTCAGCGTAAAGAGAAGAAATTTGAGTGGACAAAGAAGTGCGAGAAGGCCTTTCAGGAACTCAAGAAGGCACTTACTAGCGCTCCTATCCTTGTTGTACCAGATCCTACAGCTGATTTCATGGTTTGTACAGATTCTTCTCTAGAGGGTTTAGGGGCAGTTCTTATGTAGGATGGTAGGGCCATAGCTTTTGAGTTTAGGAAACTTAAGACTCATGAAATTAATTATCCCACTCACGACCTTGAGCTCGCAGCAGTAGTGCATGCACTTGTGAGGTGGAGACACTTCCTTTTGGGACATCACTTCGAGTTACATTCAGATCATCAGAGTCTTCAGTACATCTTCACTCAGCCGAACCTTAATGCACGTCAGAGGAGATGGATGGAGTTCTTGTGCGAATATGATTTTGATGTTCACTACATCAAAGGAAAGGAAAACGTAGTTGCAGATGCCTTGAGTAGGAGACGTCACGAGGTTTACACCATATCCATGGGCACAGACTTGAGAGACCGTATTCTTCGGCACTTGTTAGAGGATGGATGGTATCCAGAGGTTGGTCAGGTAATACGATCTCAGGTTACACTAGAAGGGAAATATGTGGATTATTCTTTGGAGTCCGATGGACTATTACGCCATAGAGGGTGCATTTATGTACCTTCCTCCAGAGGGTTGCAAGAGTTCATTATCATGGAAGCTCATAGAGCTCCTTATGCAGCGCATCTCGGGGTTAAGAAGTTGCATGCTGACTTGAGGTAGTTGTATCATTGGCCGGGAATGCGGCAGCTCATTGTTGAGATAGTAGCTCGATGTCTCGAGTGTCAGAGGGTAAAGGTGGAGCACCGCCATCCAGGTGGGTTGCTTCAGTCTCATGCTATACCAGAGTGGAAGTGGGATACTATATCCATGGATTTCATCATTGGTCTCCCTATGTCTTCTCGTCGCCATGATGCTATCTTGGTGACAGTTGACAAGTTGACAAAAGTAGCTCACTTTTCACCAGTTCGTACTACATTCATAGCTCCAGCAGTAGCATAGGTGTTCTTGCCAGACATTGTTAGACTACATGGCGTACCCTGCAAGATTATTTCTGACAGGGATTCTCTTTTCACTTCTTCCTTTTGGAAGTCATTATAGGCAGCTATGGGCACTAAGCTCAATTTCAGTACAGCCTATCACCCGGAGACAGATGGTCAGACAAAGAGGGTCAATCAGGTGTTAGAGGATATGCTTTGTATGTACATCATGGATCATCAGACCCAGTGGGAGGAGTATCTTCCCTTAGTGGAGTTTTCCTATAACAATGGGCATCACACTTCTTTGGGGATGCCACCCTATCAGGCATTATACGGCAGGCCTTGTAGGACACCCTTGAGTTGGGATCGCATAGAGGATAGAGTTGCTATTGGTCCTGATTTAGTTCGGGATATGGAACAGCAGGTGGATTTGATTAGGTAGCATCTCAGAGAGGCTCAGGATAGACAAAAGAAATATGCCGATGCAAAGAGGATAGATCGTAGCTACTTGGTTGGAGACAGAGTTTTCTTGAGAGTGCGACCGCATAAGAGTCCAATCCGTTACGGAAACGGTTTTAAGCTCTCACCTCGCTTTGTAGGACCTTTTGAGATTCTGGAGAGGATAGGCCTAGTTGCCTATCGTTTAGCTTTGCCACCTAGCCTATCACACATCCACGATGTGTTTCATGTTTTAGTTTTGAGAAAGTATATCTATGATGAGTCTCACATTTTAGATTGGGATGCCTTGCAGGTGGAGTTGGACGGGCAGCTAGCTTTGGAGCCCATTCGCATTTTGGCACGCCGGACATTGGCCCTTTGAGGTCGAGAGCTGGACCAGGTTAGGGTCCAGTGGGATTGTTATGATGAGGTTATGGCTTCATGGGAGGACGCAGCATGTATGAGATCAGAGTACCCCCACCTCTTTGATGAACTCCAAGAGGAAGTTCATGCCTAGAGGGGGAGGATGTGAGGCCTCATCTCGACTCAGTCTGACATTCAGTGGATTTTATATTTAGACTATTATGGATAATTTATTTTGATGCTTTTTGAGACTTAGAACTTATATGATTTCAGGATTTGGATAACATTGCTATGATTTGGTGATTTACTTATATGGTTTATGAGATAGAACACTACATGATTGTTAGATAGGATGATATTGCAATGATAGATGTCGTTATTGAATTTGTAGGACTTTACTCTGAATATAGAACTATGATGTATGTTTAGTTTATGTGAATTGGGATGAAATTGCTTATGTGAATTTGCTTGATAAAAGATGTATTCAATCTGTGCTGATGAAAATTGTATGCAAGTAATGATGTGTATTGTTATATTATTGAATTATATTATATATGGATATTTGGAAGTACTATGGTGTAAATTGAGATGCGCAGGAAATTTACCATGTGACCATGGAAAATTACGGAGAATCAAACCTAGACTTATGTATGTTCGTAAGCCAGGGTTTGTCTATTTGGAGAGACAACACCCCATTTGTGTTGTATTTTATTCATAACAGTATATGCTGCATGAGTGTTAAGTGTTATTTAAATTTATTGTGTAAAAACCACAAGAGACAATTTCATGTTTTATTTTGGTAAAAGTGTTTTATTTGTGTCACTTGACACATGTGTGGATTTAAATTTAAATGTTTTATTTTGTCTCTTGGTGGGAAAGTGTTTAATTATAGTTCTTCTTAAATAAAATAATGTGTTGTCATAAATACTTTGGGAATATAATATTTGGGGTGGTCAACTTATGTTTGACCCGAAAATAAACTTCAGAGGGGTTTAAAATGGGTTAAATGAACACCTAGGGGTAGTTTAATAAGGTTTCCTAAAGCCCATAAGGTATACCTAGGGTTAGGGGTAATTTTAGGCAAGTTTCTACTTTATAATGATCTTTTTAACGCTTTAAAAATTGGTTTTTTTGAGTTGTGCGAAAATTGAAGATTAGATGTTTAAATCTAATTAAGATTTTTCCTTTTGGGATGAGAGTCTTTTTGCATTCTGCTTTTCTTCCTTTTTGGTTTTTGGAAACTTGTGAGAACTCAGAGAATGAGCTTCTTAAGCAAGATTTTTGGGAATTGAAGGGTAATCACCCACTCTCCATTTTTGGAGACAAGAGAAATTTTGAAAAGAAAATAATGTTATGGAATAGAAAAATTGATTAAGGGTAGAAGGAAAAAGATTCGTGGATTGGGCAGCTCTTCATCAAATATCATAATACCTTTGGACAGATTAAGGTTGGTTTCAATTATTCATTATAATGTCTTCTTCTTGCTTATGTCTGGAAGTTTGTTGGTGTAAGAAATCTGTGTTCTTGAATGTTTTTGTTGAAAAATCTTTTGGTATTTTTGCATTATGATTTGTGTTGTGTTTTGGGAGTTTCCTCAAGACCTCTTACTCTTGGGAGAGAAGAGGATCTTGTGGGTGGTAGCAGTGACAACCCTCGAGTGAGAGACTCTCTTTTGAGAGCGATCGCAAGGGATCTTTGTGTGACCCTTGCTGCATGGCTTGTTTGTGCAATGGGGGTCATAAGGAGGGATATAAGGCTAGAATGCCTTTGGGGGGCATAAGGAATAAGGGGTTGAGATTCTTGATATATTTATTGTGCCATGAGGTGGCTTCTTGTTTATTTCATACTTGCAGTTCTCCTCAGGGTATTGGTCCACTACCACCCTTTGAAAAGATCATCACCAGTGTGTGGTGCTGTGAAGCCAAGTTGGGAGTGTGTCTGATAATCTGTATGCATTTGCCTTCTATGTGTTTGCCTGTATGTTACCCGTCTAGGAATTGGTTCTCTGAGCTCGAGGGTGGCTACCAGTTAGCCTAGGCTGGGAGGTGAGCACTGCGTGGTCATATTTGTGTTTCTATTATGCAAGAAAGTCAGGAGAAGAGAATAGGAACCATGAAAAGATACAAAAGATTATTGTTGAAGATACTTAAATCCATTTGCAAATAATTGTTTTAATTTGATTCAGAAGTATGCCCTCATCCATAGAAATGAGAGGCAAGTTGTAATTCTTGAAAATAGACTTGAGGTTTATTGTTGTAGCTAAACAAAGAAACATCCTGTAAAATTTGCAGAATATCTTGGAGTTGTAAAAAGAAAAGCTTATTTTATTTCTACTTCTGTTTGTGGTTCAGAAAAAGAAAAGCCTCCTTGAGTTGCATGTAAAAGGTTCTTTTGTATTATGGAAAAAAAAAATTAGTTTCAAATAAATTTTATCTATATTCTACTTGTTGAAATGTATGAGTTATTTTGTTGAAGAATTCTAAGTATTAAAAAAAAAGAAAAAGAGTGTTTTAAGTAATTGTTTTATTAGTGAAAAAATCAATGAATGTGTTTTATTCAGAATAGTATGAGGTATTTTAAGAAAAAAAAAAAGTGTTAGAATAAAAGTTTAGCAAAAGATCTACTTCTATTTCTTTTATCAGCAATTAGAATAAATAAATAAAAGAGCCTAAGTTATATATATATATATATATATATATATACTTAAATGTTTATTTGTGCACATGTAATTTTGGATTTACATAATGTGTTTCCCATTGTTATTTTGTTTAAAATTTTGTATGTAAATCTTATTAAAAATAAAAATATATATATATTTTTATATATATTCACCCTTAAAACTTCTATATATATAAATTTATATAAATATAAATATATATATATATATATAAATATATATATACATATATATATATTTATATATAATATATTTAAAAAAAAAAAAAAAAAAAAAAGGGGAAATTTGGGTTCCACACGGACCCCACTGTGCGTACGCACAGTGAGGGCCGCGCGGCGCCCACTGTGTGAACACATAGTGCGGGCCACTCGGCTCCCACTGTGTGGACACACAGTGGACGACCGTGGCCGCCACTGTGTGGCCACACAGTGTTGTGAGCTGCTAGCGGCGCCCACTGTGTGGACACACAGTGGTGCCGTGGCACCCACTGTGCGCCCACACAGTGGCGCCTCGCCCCTTCCCCTTCGCCTTCTTCAAAACCCTGCATAAAAAAAAATGAAAAAATGGCTACCGTTGTTCGGCCCTGTGGAAAGATTTTAGTGTTAATAAAAAAATATAAAGAGGATAAAACCCTAGCCCGGGCAGGGCTAGGGTAAATGAAATAAAAATGTTATGATAATTTAGAGATGTTATTATATTTATAAAAAAATAGAACCCTAAATAGGGTTGGAAAAATATTGAATATTATTTGGAAAGTTATTGTTTTCTTTTGAAAAAGAATTAAAATATATAAATATATATATATATATATATATATATATATATATATATATATATATATATATATAAAATTCTGGTTATAATTTGGAGTAAGTAATTAATAGAAATTTTAAATATGGTTGTTTGGACTATATAGTCATTTTGGAGATTGAATTAATTTTCCTCTCCTATTCCTTTAACATGATTGATTTAATAAACTTAATGACTAGGTATCTCGTGGAGATAAAATTAAACCAGTTAGTTTTCCCGCAATTATAATTAAATAAATTATCGATGCTTGGTTCGTTTCAGAATTAGCTCGAATATAATTATGGAAATTTCATTAACGCTCGTCGTGTGAGCGAACTTGTTAATTTATTTGTATTTAAAAAAAAAAAATCGTTCCGTTTTTTGCCCTAAATTTTGGGCATGACATTTGACCAAAACCAACTTAAAAAAGACTTAGACCTGATATCCCTATTTCGGGGTCCCTTAACCAATTTACTTTGTCATATAGGCCATCCCCAATTTTCAAACGAGGGTTTTTTGGTACTAATTCTTTGGTCCTATCCCCGACATTAGTTGACTTGCTTAACTGCTCTAGAAAGTCATCATAGATGTTTCTATCCTGATAGTTCACCTTTCCTGTCAATTCCCGTCTGGGTGCCATTTTGAAAGTATGCAACTATGCCAATTATCAATCAAAGCAATTCTTTAATAGAACAAAACCACAATTCAACAATTTTCAAGCAATGGGTAAGCAAAGAACAAGAAAACTTGATTTCGGCTTGAAGAATTCTACTCTGCACCAACTTTCTCTACAACAACTTCTTTGAAATGATAGCTTCATTAAATTGATGCAAGAGTATATATGAAAATTGGGCTTCTTAACTTTGACATTAACACCACATGCTTCAGCTGTCCCTTCAAAATTGAATTCATGAAAGAATTCAGAAATTTGGCTCCAATGGGTCAAAACTATCCTGAGTATTTTTTCTTTTCGCTCTTTTGCTATTTCCCAGAGCATAAAACCCTTGCATGTTCATCTAGAAAAGTCACGCCAACCGTCCGATCA
Source organism: Cryptomeria japonica (assembly GCF_030272615.1). Taxonomy (NCBI): domain Eukaryota; kingdom Viridiplantae; phylum Streptophyta; class Pinopsida; order Cupressales; family Cupressaceae; genus Cryptomeria; species Cryptomeria japonica. The sequence goes on from NC_081410.1 coordinate 350,088,635, forward strand.
GATAGAACTTGTACTGCTTTTACCTTTTGAATTTTCCTCATCCGGCAATGGGTTAAAATTCCTTTCACTATTTCACGAACAGTAACCATTGTGCACTTTAACCCAGCGAAACCACGCTAGCTGTCCGAACAGATAGAACTTGATCAGTCTTTATCATTTCCTGACCTGACAGTTTACCTCACTAACCGTGCACCAAGCGGTTAAGGCTAACAGTCTTCGCTATTTCACAAACGGTAACTGTCCTACTCATTCGAGCTACAAAATAGCGCCCACCGTTGGATCCTCCTTGAGATATCCGCTCTTTAACAACTTTAATCTAGTAGATGTGGGCCCTCTAATTTAGCGCTATCCACCCTGGCATTTGATCTCCTAAGAAACCGACGTGGCAACTTCTTACTTGCTGAAAAACTTCCATGGGATCTACTTCTAAACTGCCACCTGTGCGTGATAGGTCACTTCTTCATTGGCGGTATGATTCAATCTATCTATTGGGCCCACCACCTGGTCACCAAGTTTATTCTTTGATTTACTTAACCTCAAGGCCATGTGTGACTTTTTGATTTGCCACCTAAACTACCTGGACCACTAATTGGACTGCCATGTCATTTCGCTACTTCGCAAAGGCTAAATATCAAGCACTTTTTGGCTGTGGATCAACGCGGGCCATTGATCATTCTCTGAACCAACCACTCTTTACTCTTTGGAAAACCTGCCTGATTCTGAGACCCGCACTTTTCGCTATTTCATGGAGGGTAAAACTCGATCATCTTCATCCCACGAAACCATGCAATCCATCCGATCAAAAGAGAAATGATTGGTCTTTAACTTTAGCTTTACTACTGCGGGGACCCACTTTCCTTTTTGCCATTTTGTGATAGGTAACTCGCGATCATCTTCATCCCATGAAATAACGCAAGCCATTAGATCTCAAGGAATTGCACTACTTTTATTCCTTCTATTGACCACCTCACCTGAGCCTACCATGTTTTCGCTGCTTCATAATAGGTAAACTGCGAGCATCTCCCAACTACGAATCAACATGAGCTGTTGGATTAACAAAGAGTTGCATGACACTTACAGGGCCTGATAAATATTAGAAAAAAGGCAAAGTAATAGGCGTATAAAATTTAAAATATTTAAGGGACCTCCTAGGTAAATAACAATGGGAGGACACTTCTCATGACAAATGGACCCATCACTTAAGTGGTCAAAAGTAACGCAGAATTACAACTGGGTTTTTACTCAGATAGCTTGAAGATTAAAACTTAAAACCCTTAAACCTTCCCATTGGCTTACAACAAAATAGAGGAATACCAGACTCAAAATTTCAACAAAATTAGCCAATTATGGACCGAGAACATCCATTTTTTAAAACAGTGATAACAAGACCATCTCTTTTGGTGAGTCTTTTTGCATTGATAGTGTTATATCCTCAAAGACCTTTTCTTGTCGATGAGAACCATCTCCACTTTCCTCGAAATCTTTTATCGATGGAGTTACTATCTTCGATGAGTCCTTTCTGAAGTTGATCAACATTTGCTTTCTTCGATGCCCCTTTTATATCGATGAGACATCGCTGGGTCTCATCGCTATTGTTTGAATCTTAGATAATTCGATAGAATGCTTTTAGACTTGTTTGATAACTTATGGGTTATTACGGTATCAATGAAAATGATGATTTCTTCCAAACAGAGATGGCTTCTATGATTTAATTTCTCAAATCAAGATATTTTACTTAATTCAGATTTGATGCTCAACATAATGACTGCACTATCACCAATCTATCTTGAAGATTTGACTACTCTTTAGATTATGATTATGACTGTCATGATATTTCATGAGACTGCTCTATCCCCATATGAAATCCTTTGTTCCCACAAATCAATGCTTTGAACTTGACTGCAACTTTATAGTGATCAATGTCTTTATAGAGTAAGCTTGCTACTTTCTCAACTTTTGATATATTGGAGGCTCCTAGGATGGTTTCTATCTTATAGTCACAATACCTTGCTATAATTTGTAGCTATTGTATGTTTATTTGTTTTCTATGTTTATTTGTTTTCCACTCTTAACTCATAGTTCAACCGAATATGGTTCATCTTGGAATCAATGCACATCGGTTATAATCAGATTATAACTAGTCTCCATGGTTGCAAGACCTGAAGAAGGATTCTTATCATCAATTAGATGCGTGCTTTTGGGAATATAGAAAGACAAAACAATATATTAGAATCGTATTTTTTGTTGAGTCATAATATGATTTGTTAATTTAGCTAAATAAGGGAACCAATGTTGTATTAGGTTTAATTCCATGATGACAGTTGAAGCTTGTTAGAGATAGGGGATTTGTAGCAGTTGGCTTGTTAGGTTATGTCACAATCCTATGAAGGTCCTTGTAAACTGTTAATGTCAGTAGACATGAGACTGTTATGTAACGAATTGGATCAGCTAAACCTACAAGTTCTGCAACCAATGAATCAACTGACTCAAGTGTATGTTAATTATCTTATGATGGTCATTTATGACCATTATTTTAGTAGACATTTAGAAGTTCGCTAGATAGTTGGTTAGTAAACCAGTGAGTTAGTTGGCTCAAGTGTATGCCAGATGTGGAATATTACATGTGGTATCAGAGGAACCAAGTTTGACATTGAACCTCAAGCTTTCCACCTATAAACAAAACTATATACATATGCAGGCGCACCATGGTTGAGATAATATGTAGGCATGCTATATACAAAACTATATTCGCAAGTAAATCTTTTATTCAAATCCACAATATGAAACACAGAATTTTACTGGAAGAACACAAGTAACCTTATCTCCTTTAGATAATATCACAAGCAACTGCCTATAGAAAGATGCAGTAATCCACAACATATACACAAAGGAAAGACGACTGATTATATTATGTATGTTCACAAAATGGTACAATAGTAAGCTTGAGGCTATATTCTACTTCTTCTCTAATGATCCTTATTGTTACAAAAGTTCCCTCATTTATATGAGGGTATACATTGTCACCAAGCATCGTGGCTTTTCAGCAAATAACTATTAATTAGCACTTTTGTTAACAAACTGGAAGATAAACAAGTTTAGCATTCCTATGTGTTGAATGTACTTATCATCTTTATAAATTAGAATGCCATTGTTTAGTGTCCTCATGTCGCTTTCTATCTGGAAATGATTGGATAGAATATGGTTAACACAAAGTGACAATTCTTTGTCCCGATCCAACTCTACTACTGCTCAATTATTCTCATCAATGAACTCTTGTTTCCACTGTTCAAACAATACTAACTCACCATTACTATAAAAAGAGGACACCATAGGGGTATTTCCATCATCCAACCTCTGAAGCTCTTTCCTTAATTGATTTGCCAATTCATCATGGGACTTAAAGTAAGCCTCAACTTCAATTTTCTCACCTGGATTAATCAGACTATTGTCATTCATCATGTCTTCCAACCGATACCTGAGCCTTTCATGCTCTTTCAAAGTTCTGACTGTTCCAGTGTATGTTTTCCAAAAGATTTCTGCAACTCACATCATATTTCTGAACCTATGTTCAATGATCTCCAGAATCAACTTATCCATCTTTTGCTGTACCTTTTCTACTTGCTGAGATGTCTTTTCAACCCTGTTCCTCCAATACATAGCATCTCTATCAACACCATATGTCATCCCTATTTGACTAGTACCTATATCAATCTGAAGCAATCTTGCTTGGAGCCTCTATTTTTCTTCATCGGTTTTCTCATATAGGCTTTTGTATGTAGAATTTTCTTGGACCAGAAAATCTATCTAATCTTGGTTCAATTTAGAGACATCCAAATTTAGTTTGGCAGTTGTTCTAGGGTTAGTCTTTCCAACCTGTTGCACCATCAAATGTCCAAAAGCTTCTTCTGCATCAACCAATATAGGTCTTTTATCTTTGGGATAGATAGCTCATTGTAGAAGATCCTTCTAATCTGGATCATATCCTGATCCTCTCAAGAGTTTATCAATCTCTTTTGGCATCATTTTCCTACTTGGGTCCTATTTCTTGAGGAATCCATCAAACAACAAGGCAGAGTTCATGTCCCATCCAGAGTATATAGCACACCAGCTTCCTTAAGCAACTATCTTCCCTTCTTAGGTGTCATTTCTCTCATCACAAGATCCATCTCCTCTTGTAAATTTTGAAGCTGCTGCTCTTCTTCACTATTTCTCATGTTATTCCTAATTTGAGATCCTTAATGTTGATAGAGGAATGCGGTGAACTCCTTGTAACCAATGAAGTCACTATCATCAATGAAATCCTCATGCTCTAGGAATCTGATGTCAGCCACTTCTTGGACATTTAGTTGTCATGTTGCCAAGTCTATCAGTGTATCCTCTTCATAACCAGGGGGTAATCCTCTCGAGGAGTGAATGGAACAATGCTAGATGTGGAAGCAGGAGACATATGAGCCAAAGGCTCTGTATTCCTAATAGTATCAATGTAATCCCTAAAAACATGAGGCGGGACTCCCTCAAGTATTTCTAATTCATGCTCCCCAAGTTTGTTGGCCAACTCCAAGGGGTCTTCAATCTTTTGTAGCACATTCTCATCCATTTTCCTTCTAAAAAGCTTCCATTTATAAGCCTACATTGCTTTCTCAAAATTTATTCACTTCACTCTGGCCTCTTCTCTGCCAATGTTCTTAATGAGGTCATCTGGTAGGTAATATTTATTCTCTCCAGCCTTCAACTTTTGTGATGACTGGGCTATCCTTATGTATCCTTCAGGATCGAAATTGGGCCTTGGATCCCCCATAGCCATGCCATAATAATCCAATTTTGTCTGCAACAGACCATAACTCTTTGAACTTTTCACAATAAAATCTGAAAATACTAACAACCTAGGTACAATTGATTGCTTCCCGTGGCTTGTCAAATGTTCTATACTCACTATTGACACTTGCCTCACAATTTCTAGACAAGCCACTCTGTTAGGGACTATAAGTGGTAGTAAGTATGGTCTCCCTTGGAACCCATATACCCTGACTTGTGTGCAGTCTGAAAAACAATACCAATATCCCCAATTGTGTTCAATTGAGGGATCTTCAGTGAAATATTTTGGTCTTAGGAATCTTTGAACCTTTGGTGCAAGGGCATGATCACACGAGCATCCCAACAGTCTATATAATGGCTTGACAAAGAACTCCTCAAAATGCCAATATTGATTATTCGCATACCTCTGGTCCCATTAAGAAACCCATAGTTGCATTGGTTTTCTCATCCCAAAATTGTCATATGTCCTGACACATAACTCTTCTGGCCATAACCCTTCATCTTGGCCCACATACAATAGCATATGCATAAGTAAGGAATAATGCTTTAAATGAACATTGATGACATCCCCCTTTAACTTTTCTAACCCATGATTCAAAACCCCAACCAAATAAGCAGAAAAATCAAAGAAGCGGGGGTCCTTAGACTGCAAATCGGCACAAATGACCATGGCTGCAATATCCATCAAAGGATGGGATTTTATCCCTAGCACTTGGGCAACATAGTAATAGGTATACTTGAAATATGGATGGAAAGAGTTGACATCATAGGGAGCTTTGTCATCTTGACCTAGTGGCACTAAGGACCCTGCATTCCTAGGTCTATGTATAGGGAGTCTCCATGATTTGTAAATGTTCTCTAGGTTAAAATATTCACTTGTAAACTTCTTGAGGTCAATCAATTCTTCAAATCCCCAATCCAACTCAAACACGGTGTCAATAACCTCCTTTCTGATTGCAAGAATTGGCTCACCCATCTAGTTATATATGGTCCTGGTTTTAGGGTCATAATTGTTTGCCAATGCCTTCATGAGCTCCACATTCACAAATACATTAGCCACAACTAACCTTCCTAAGTTCAATCGCCATAAATTGTTGATAGGCTGAGGGGCAACTCTTCTATTGTAGCCATATACGAATAATTCATACCCTCTCAATTCTGTCCATATGTCTCCAAGATCCTCAAACCGGTCCTCCAAGACTTCCTCATCAACTCTAATCTTCTTGAACCTCAAACTAGATGATGGGCACTGGTCAATCAGGTCCTGGGCCAAAGAACACCCTTCCCTTTTCTATCTTTTAGGTTTTTCTTCTATAGCGATAGGTTCTTTTCCCTTTTTGGTCTTATTAGTTTTAGATGATGATTCCATTTGAATTTTAAAAAAGAGGTCTATGTGCAAACAACTTACTTGGAATTACTGAGCTTTATCTGTGAATTCGCCCAATTCTTACTTTCAGTTCATCACCTGTGAATTCCTTAATGCTGTGTGCTTTGATGTTGATCCACTACTTATGGTGTATTTAATCAGTTAGTAATGGCCATTTTGGACAAGGGTCACTTGGGCACACATTTGAATTTAATGGCGATGTGACCTTTCATGGGATTTGTTTCTGATATTTGCGGCAATAATTAATCATTTCGATGAGGATATGTCTTTCAATCATTTGTTTCTTTAGTCCATCAATCTCTTTATTTCTATCGATAATACTTTTGTTTCGAATATTACTTCGATCAAGTATTTTTTCCCTTCATCAAAATACTATATTCGGTTAGTATGGTTGTCTCCTCATCGAAACATATCTGATATCCATCGGGTCTTATGTCGAAGAAACCTTGGGCTTCGGTGTGCTCCTTTATTTTTCCATTGAAATACTTCTTTCATCGATATCACTATGCCTCGTCGATGAATGAGTCTATTATCTCACTGATAAAGTTACATTGGCAAAACCATGCATATCGAGAACATGCCTTTTAACCTCCTTGAAACCTATATCCTCATCGATATCTTTTATCGATATAGCTTCCTTTTGTCTAATCGATATTATTCTTTTGATGAAAACACTCCTTTCGGTGGGTCCTTTTTATGTTGCACTGATAGTATTATTTCCTTGAGAACTTTTCCCATCGATGAAGACCCTCTCTGCTTTCTTTGATAGCTTTTGTCGATGAAGTTATTATCTTTGGTGAGTCCTTTCTAGAATTCGTCGGCGTTTCCTTCCTTCGATGACTCTTTTATATCGATGAGACATCGCTGGGTCTCATCGATTTGAATTCAAAAGGTATCGATGAGACCTAGTGATGTCTCATCGATATAAAAGAGCCATCGAAGGAAGGAAACACCGACATCGATAATAATTATTTTTTTTTGATAAAAATTATCATCGTCAGAATTACGACGACTACCAAGCTTTCGACCGGCGATGTAATCGGGGGACATACCTTGTTGGCAGAGTCCATTGGATTGTCATATTTCTGACAGGTATGGCATCATCGACCAATCCAATGCCAAGTTTTTGATGGTTGATTTTGTCGGTACTCTGAAGAAAATTCATCGCAAATCCGACAAACGGTCGTTGGAAATCAGCTCCAAATGTACTAGTGGAGGAAGTCTAACAGCTTGAGGGAGATCCTGAATCCAGAATCCATGGATATGGGTTTAGAGAAGGAACTTGAGATGGCAATTGAAGATTATGGTGCTAAAAGGATGAATAACTTAAAGCTACAAGATGAATTGAATTCTGTTAATAAATTTATTCTTGTCTTACAGGAGAGGCTGTCATCTGTTCAAGCTAGGAGGAAGGAACTTTTGCAAAATCAGGATGATGAAGAGAAAGATGCACTTAAGGAATAGTCTCAGAAGCTAAGTCAGAAGAACATGGTCATGAGAAATGAAATGCAAGCTATAACTATGAGAATGTCTAAGGAGATTGAAGACCAGAAGAAAAAAGAAGAAAATCTTTCTATATCCCTGAAGAACAAATTTGAAGAATGTAGTAGGTTGTTTCATGAGAATGATATGTTGAGAATTGATTTAGTACAATCCCAGAGTAATGAACAAGATCTTGAGAGAAAAATGATATTTTTGAGAGATGATCTAACTATTGCAAGTGAGTATAAAGAAAAATTCAAGATTAGTTCATCACAACTAGATGAGTTATTGAAAAGACAAAGGCAGAATGGAGATTCCAGTGGACTTGGAGTTGAGGAAGGATAGAGTTCTGGTACTGCAAATGAAGATCAAAACTATAAGGCACCGGTGAGGTAGTTTAATGCTTATAAATTTAATGGTAGATGTTTTATTTGTAATAGATTTGGTCAGATGGCTAGGCAATGTAGAAACAGAGCAAATCAGAACCCTGATTCTGCTCTCGGTCAATGTTCTAAATGTAATAAGTATGGGCATAAGACAAAAGATTGCAGAATGAATGCAAAATGTTATGCATGTGGAAAATTTGGACATATGGCTAATTAGTGCAGGTCAAGCAATTATATTGGTTTTAGCAATGCAATTCAAAAGAACAATGTTACATGTTATGCATGTAATGAGGTTGGACATATTGCTAAATTCTATAGAAGCAAAAATCCACCGGTTGGTAATGGAAGATCAAATGAGAAAGGGAAAGAAAAGGTTAATAAAATATGGTAAGATCATATCCAGAGATGGGTCAAGAAGACTGAAGAACAATCAACAGATGGTAATGCCCTGGTTACTTATTCAACAGAGGAGGTTGTTCCTGCACTGGTAGGAAGCTCAACCAGTAACTAAGGCAGATGCCTTAGGAGTAGGCAAAATTCATGAAGATGCTGCATATGCCCTGGAAAGTGGTTTTGGAAGATGTTCCAGACGTTGGAGATGCTTATCCGACATGGAGATGTTTGGTCAAGATCCAGTATCTTTCATCGGAAGTCATTGATGTCAATGAAAGATTAGGGTTTTTCTTGGAGGATATAAGGTGAAATTCACTTCATTATTTTATCACCTTGCATTCAGAGTGATTAAGAGAGATTAAGGGCAATTTAAAGTGATTAAGGTGATTCAGTGCTATCAGATAACTTCTTGAGCGATTTCACCAGTGATTGGAAGAGGTCTTTAGGGTTTTTCACCAGCAGTGATTAACAGATATTTATTTTCAATCATAGAAGCGAGATCATCATTTGTATCTATCTTTGTTGCAAATCTGATTGTAATAGAGGTCAGAGATCATCCTAGGCCTATTTTCAAGCGATATCTGCATGTGGCTACCCTGGATTATTCAGTTGGTGCTTTTTCCCGTGTCCTAGAAGGAGTGATGTATGTGGAATATGTAAGGGCTTACATCCACTGTCATATTGAGGATTTGGGAACCATAGATATCAAGAGCATGTACATGAGATAGTTAATGAGAGATTATAAAAAGATTAAACCTGAATACCAACATATTGTTGATTTAGGGTTTACCGACATTCTAGATATTTCAGAATTCAAAGATGAAATTGTTAGGTATATTTTGAGTAGAGTGCATTGAGAGTTTATTTGATTGGATAGACCATATAAGATTACAAAGGAGGCCATCATGACAATCACCAGTTTACCACAAATTGGACAACGTCCGAGAATTTTTTTTTCAAATGATCACGTTAACCAGATTACTGATGCAACATTAGACAAGCGATCAATGTGAATCAGTACCATCACCAATATAGACTTCAGATTTGATAGTATGGTCATCGATTACAAGGTAACACAATAAAATTGACCAAATTCTATTTCTAGCTCGTGCATTTATGCAGCTTATAAAATGATGAGGGAAAATGAGAAGGTAGATCTATCTGGTTGGATGTTAGATGAATTGTTGATAAACCTAGGAAAGATTAAAGGAGAAAAGAAGGGGACTTTCTGGTATGGTAACTTAATTGTCTGTTTAATGCTATTTTTCATCAATGAGACTCTCGGTTTTGGGAAGAGACAATAGGAATTCGATATCCTGATAGGGAGGCAACTGAAACAGTCTATTGCTACATCGGGCAGTCAAAGAGATGACAAAGTATGGGGATATTTTAAATCATTTCAAAAGGCTATGAATTATAGGATGAGGGTTCCTAAGCACATTGTTGAGAAGTACTCAACCGACATATGCTTCATGGTTAAGAAATATGAAACACTCATGGAAGTTGTCAAACCCCAAAAGATCTGGATTGCGGAGATGGGTTATGAAGTTGATGCACAGAACCTTGATGCTTATGCACAACTGTTAATTGATGCCCCGGTAGATGAAACTGTTAAAACCTTTGGCACTACTAAGAAGAAGACATAAGAGGTTGAAACTGAGTTCAACCAAAAGAAGAGAGAGAAGTAGGAAGGAAAGGCAACTAAGTTTGTTGAGAAGGTTTCACAGGACATCAAAGCATTGATTGATGTTGTCTCAGAGAAAGACAGGAATAGAAAAGAACCAGAAGTATTCATTGAGCCTATTGCAACATAATTTGAATATGAAGATGACACACCCATGACATTCAAAAGGGTAATAAGGAAGAAAACTAGTTAGGAAGGTTACTATCAGGGTAATGACACAAAAGAAAGCACTAAAAGAAACACCTTTAGCCCCATCCGGTACTGGAAGGAGAGAGAAGAAGGATGAGATTGATCTGGCAATTGAATCTGGTAATGTAACTATCATTCCACCAAAGACTTGTGCAAAGTTAGTTGATGAGATTACTAAAGATGGTATGTTAAAGAATGTACAATTTTATTACAAACATTTAGAAAATGATGAACAAAGAGAAGTAGAGGAAGCAATTTTGTTATATTTGGATATTTATAAGAAAGCCTTGATAGAAATTGAAAACCAAATACTGGCACAATTATATGATATATTAGATGCTAGAAGACTATCAGCAATGCAAGAAGACAAGCATATAAAAATTCAAGTGTTTTTATCTGTTTGTGTTTCTATTGCTCTAGAGGAGATGGATAAGACACTTGAGGTGGTAGATAGGAAAATCTTTAGCAACAAACATAGAATAATCAATCTTATGTTAGGAAGAGTAAATGAGATAATCAAGGAGACCCACAAGACATGGGTTAAGTTCTTTGAAGAGAACTATGGTTTTTATACTTCATCAAAATCTAAGATAGATACTGTAGACATCTCGATTGAAGGGAAAAGAAAGGATATTATTGGTACTTCACCCTCAATTTTGAATAATATTAAGATAGTGGAAATTAAGCCCCTGGTAGATACAAATGTACAGAAAAATACTGAGATACTGGCAAATACAGAGAGTGTAAAGGTTGATAATGTACAAGATATTAATGTTGAGGACAACAGTCCTCCAGATACAGATGTACAAGATGACATTATAGTTCTTAGGGAGGAACCAACAGTTACTGAGATTGCACCAAGTGACGAAGCCGCCAGTGCAAGTGAGGAAGCTATAAAGGTTAAATCATCAGAGGAGAAGAAAGAGGAATCTGACAGGGAACCTGTAGTGAGTCCATCATTATTGTCAATTGACAAATCATAGGTTGAAAAGAAAAGAATAACCAAGATGAGTCCTACTGAACTCATGATGATGGCTTCACATAAAATGTTGAAGGAAGAATTTATGGATAAAGGTGTTATGGATCAGTCTATCACTGTCTTGCATAGACTAGTCCCAGAGTGCAAGTTTGGCAATGAAGCGAGCCCATCCAACAAGCTTAAGATAATCACTAAACACACCTCAAAGGATTTCCAATCCTTGCAGTAGATTTGAAACCAACAAGTACTGGAGAGGGTCAAATAGGTAAAGAGAGCCACATTTGATCAAATGATTGAGTTTGAAAGGAAGGAAATTTATGATAAGTTGAAATTGATAGATATTTCTTTAAAGCAATGTACAAATATCTACACAGTATGTTGTAACACAAATTTTCTTATAGTTAATTTGGATAAGAAGTTTAAGGAAACTCAGGAGAAAATTGCAGGTATAGCCAATTCTTTTGATGGATTGAATCCATTGACTACATCCATTGATGGTCAGATTTTGGTTTTGGAAGCTTAAGTTTGTGCTCTTGAGAAAGAAAAAGACAAAATCATAAGGAGAGCCAGAAGTCTCAGAGGTTTGGTGAGTCCCCGATTGGATTCACTTAGTGTACATAAGGAGTGTATAGATATGGTTGGTAAGCCCACACCGACAGAGTTAAATGAGAAAGAGTCATTTGCCCATATGCTAAATGGACTTATATCTATTTATGGCACTTTCAAATCTGGTTGGGATACTTATCAAGAGATATTGAGAAGGCCTATTTGGATATTTTCAAATATATTAAGCTTCGGTAAGGTATTTTTGGGATATTCATTATACAATATCTTTCATTCTTCATTCCGGTTTTGGATTTTTGGTATTCTTTTTGGAAATTTTGATGGCATTGATGTCAAAGGGGTAGTGATATAAATGTGAAAAAGAGAAGAGAGTTGTATACATTAGGGGGAGATAAAGAGAAGTGAAGTATTTTGTTTAGATGGATATTCAACTTAGGGGGAGCAGGTTTAGGATGAAACCATGATCTTTTTCACATGGGTGTTGCCATCAATGCCAAAGGGGGATATTATTGGCAATTGACACTCAATTTGTTGGTTTCACTATGTTGTCATTGATGGCAACATGGTAATTTGTTCCAACTTAATATTTTGGGTTAGTTGTGTATTGACACCGATAGGTTGGAAGGAATTCCTTGGTCACTGACAATGCAGGCCAACATGGTTTAAAATTAGGTTATCGATATTGGAGGCCAACATCTTTTAGATCTGGCATCAGAATTTTTTTTTGATATTCATGTATTTATGTTATCTAGCCGATATGTATGTTCATAATGTAATTATCTATTGTAAGCCGACATAAGGCATGATGAATTGTAAAGGGTATTTAGGTCAGTTGGTTAGATCATTTTGATAGATGACAACATATGATATGTAATGGTATGGATGCAAATATGAATGGATAGGAGATGCAAAATATATGAGAGAATTCATGTATGTGAGGATATTTATGAAATGGTTCTTTTGGTAAAGGGTTTAGGGTTTCAGACTAGAACAAACAGAGCTTAACCGAAACTATATTCAGGCATAGAAGATGCTATCTTTGCAGTTCAATCATTTCTCGGGATTGTAGTCTACATTTGTATGTAGTCAGTGAGGCTCTTTGTGATTGAGTAGTGTGCTATAGGCTGTAAGCCTTCCTGCAAGTGTAGACCCCTATATTTTGTAATATCTCTTCATATGGCTAGTGAATTGATATTGTGGGCCACAAATCCCACCGTGGTTTTTCCTCTTTGAGGTTTTCCACATATAATTTTGTGTGTTATGGTATCCATTTATGTGATTGGCTTATTGGTTTCTTTACATCTTTCAATTCTATATTAACCGGTATACCGGTTGGTGTATGCATGTTTTAATAAGGCTAAAATTGATCATTCCGGTAGAACATTGATTCACCCCCCTCTCAGTGTTCTTGGATTCCAAAAAACTTGAGAATTGTGTGTCCTATTGACGAACCGTTTGAAGCACCAGAAAGTTTGCGAAGTTCTTTATTTCCTCATAAGCCGCTATGTCACTTAGGCCCATTTTTCAAGGCATTTCGGGGCCTCTAATTTCCTTAAAATGAAATTTAAAACTTTCATTGGACACCTCCAAAATGAAAACTTTAATATCTTTAAAACTAGCTGTGATCTTGCAACGTAACTTGAATGCATATCTAGCCAACGAAAAGCTTCAAGAAGAATTTCACACCATTTCATGTTCAAACAAAAAGTTACTATAAGTAGTAACCTCATGTAAATGCAAGGTCGAGACACCATTTTTCCCAACAAAGTCAACCACAAAAGTATATCCAAGCCAAAAAAGCATGATCTAGAAAGGATATTGTTGGATGTTTGGGTGATTGTCTTAATGATACCTGAGAGATGTGTTGTCATTGTTGTCAACATATTTTCTTTGTCTAGTGCAGTGTTGTAGTGAAGTTTAGTTAGTTGGTTTATGTTGTATGTTGATGATCAGTGTTTGCATTTAAAGAGTTTTTAGAGTGATCTCTAGTTGATTCAGTGCAAGTGTCAGAGGTCTGGATGAAGATTTTAGTGATTTACGAGTATCGGTGTTGTGGCCAATTTTTCTATTGTTCAATGATGCCAGTGTTCAGTATTTTGAACTACATTTCTCTGCATTATAATATATTGATCTGAAAATTTGGGAATATATTTGGGACGTTGATGTGTGTCCTCACTTCAGATGGTTTTTGGTTTGGAGGTCCAAAAGTTATTTTTCTAGGTTGATAGTCAATTCCGTTAATGTTCTTGAAGTTCGGTATGATGCTAACGATGATTCTAGTAATTTGAGTTGGTGCAGATGTTTCTATGGTAATTTATGATTCTTGTGGATGTTTCTAGATTGTGTGATATTCATGTTGGTGGTCAACATTGATCGATGAGAACTTTATTAATGATTTTATTTATTCCGGTGGTATTCTTCATGTTCTTGGCTGACATGGTGATCGTAGCGTGTTGCAGATGTTTGATGCATAATTGTTGGAGGAGTTTCATATTAGAGGTGGTGTTTTGGTCCAAGCTATGTCTTAGATGGCATTGTTTTGGTCCGCATGTGATATTGTAGCATGTATGGTTATATTTTTTATAATTAGGTGATATGTGTTGAGCCGAACTTGATGATATTGTTCCAAGGTTGATGTCATGTATAAATACATGTAATAATCATTATGAGAGGTGTGTGAATGTGCAAATAATGTATTATCATTTAGTAGCAGAGAAGAATTGTGGAGAAGTGTGAGAGATGTTATGTTCTTAACCGAAACTGTAACTAGGCATTGAGGATGCTATTTCTCAATTCACGATTTTCTGGAAGTGATCTGAATATGTTTGTAAGGTAGTGAGCCTTCCCAGGGTTGTTTCCCTTTGTTGTTTTTAAGTAGTGAGCTCTAGGCAGTGTGCCTAAATGCATTTGCATTCCCCATTGTAATATTTTATATACTTCAAATAGAGTATCATCATATTGTGCGTAGGTTTCCATAGTGTTTTTTCCCTTGATTGGGTTTTCCACATCAAAATTTTGGTGTTATGTGTGGTGATGTTGTGTTGTTGATTTATGCTTTCAATGTTATTTATAAGATCTGAGATTAAAGCAAGTTACTAGAAAATTTGGTGATGATTGATTCAACCCCCTCTCAATTGTGTACACTATTTTCATCAATTGGTATCAGAGCAAGTTCCTCCAGAGAAGTTTAACAACTTGAGGTGATTCAGGATGGAAACTTACAAGGAGATTTTGAGATTTGATGGAACAAATTATTCTCTTTGGAAGAACCAGATGGAGTGTCACTTGAGATGCATTGGCGAAGATTACCAAAAATTTACTAAAGACAAATATACTATTCATGCAAATGGTCCTTCAACTCCAAATGAGATTAAGGAAGCTAAATACAATATTAGGGCTAAGGAAGCATTGTTGAGTGCTCAACCTGATTTAAAAATGACAAATGTGATGGAATTGTAGACTTCTCATGAGATCTAGAAGAAGTTGGAAACCCTATATGAAGGAGATAGCTATGTGAAGATTTCCTAAAGGAACCGGTAAGTATGAATGAAAGTTGCCTCTTAAATGTTTTTCATGTAATAAGATAGGACATTTTTCTTCAAGGTGTTTGGAAAGAGTTCCTAAGAAACCCTACAAACCTAAATATCAGAAGAAATGTTATTATGCTGCTAATGAAGGTATGATTGATGATGAATTTGACAAAGGAAATTCAAGTGATAATGAATGGGCGTTCATTGCTATCAAGAAATATGATCCAAAACCTACTAGTTCTACTAGCTGCATTAACGAGGAAAGAGCTTTGGTTGCACAAATTGAGGAGAAAGATGAAGGGGTGATTGAAAAAAGATTCTCTCATCATATGATAGGTGATCAAAATTTTTTTGTGAGCTTGGACAAGTATAATGGTGGTGTTGTTAGGATTGGTGATGATAAAGCTAGTATAATTCATGGTAGAGGTTCTATTTCTCTTGATGGTAAGCACAATATTGATGATGTCTTGTATGTAGAAGGCCTAAGGCATAATATTTTGAGTGGTGGATAAATGGTTGACAAGGGATATGATCTTGAATTAAAGAATGGGAAGTGTAGAATCTTGAGTAGTTCCAAAAATGAGATTGCATCAGGTACAAAGACAAAAGGTAATATCTTTCATTTGAATGCTGCTGATAAAAGTTGTTTGATTGCTCAGATTGATGAAAGTTAGTTGTGGCATAGGAGGATGTGTCATGTGAATTTTAATAGCATGATTAAGATAAGTTCTACTCAGGTAGTAAGAGATCTTCCTAAATTGATGAAACCTACTAACTCTATATGTAAAGAATGTCAAATGGGGAGGCAAACAAGAGTTTATTTTAAAAGTAAGAAGCATTTTTCTAATGGATTGTTGGATCTTGTGCATACTAATTTATGTGGTTCCTCTAGAGTTAGAAGCTTGCAAGGAGATAGACATTTCATGTTGCTGATTGATGATTATTTAAGGATGATGTGGGTTACTTTCTTAAGGGAAAAGTATGAAGCTTTAGAGAAATACAAGATTTTCAAGACTATGGTTGAGATAGAGACAAGTTTGGAGCTGATGTGTTTGGGATCTGATAGAGGTGGTGAATTCATCTTCGGTGAGTTCAATTCATTATGTGAAGATCATGGGATAAAGAGATAATTATCTGCTCTGAGAACCCCTCAACAAAATGGAGTTGTGGAAAGGAAGAACAAAACCATTCAGGAAGTTGCTAGAACAATGATGATTGAAAGAAATATTCTACATGTATAATGGAGAGAAGTTGTGAGTAATGTAGTTTATACTCTTAACCAGATGCATATAAAAGGTAATACCAGTAAGACTTCTTATGAGTTATGGTTTGGTCATACTCCTACTATTTAGATATTTCAGAATTTTTGGAACTAAATGCTATATCAAAATAGATGAAGATTTAGGGAATTTTGATGCTAGATATGATGAAGGAATATTTCTTGGTTATTATACTAAAAGCAAGGCCTACCAGTGTTATAATAAGAGACCAAGGAAGATAGTTGAGAGAACTAATGTGAAAGTTGATGAAGGTAATGAGTATCAACCTAGATGCTCCAGATATGATTTAGATGATTAGAATGATAGCTTTGACACAGGAAAGAAAAATCAAAATCAAAATCAAGTTCAGATTGCTCCAATGAATATAGTGATTCAAGGTGAATGAACAAGTGCAAGTGCAAAAGAAAGAAGACAAGAGTCTGCAGTTCAAGAAAATCCTAAGACTCCTAGGTATGTAAGATTGAATCATTCAGAAAATCAGATTATAGGAGATAAAAAAATAAAGGTGTGCAGACTAGGAGAAGAATTGTAGAATATTAAGTTGAGTATTGTTTGATTTCTAAGATTGAAGCTAACAATGTGAGTGATGAATGTAAAGATGAACATTGGGTGAAAGATATGGAAGAAGAATTGAATAAGATTGAGAAGAACAAAACATGGGATCTTATTACTAGACCTAAGGACAATAATGTGATTGGAACTAAATAGGTTTTTTAGAATAAATTGAATGAGCAAGGTGAAGTTGTTAGGAATAAAGAAAGACTTGTTTGTAAAGGTTATTCTCAGATGGAAGGAATTGATTTTGAGGAGACTTTTTCTCCAGTGGCAAGAATTGAAGCTGTAAGATTATTTATTGCTTATGCTACTTACAAGGATTTCAAAGTCTATTAGATGGATGTCAAGTCAACATTTCTAAATGGTGAGCTGGAAGAAGAGGTGTACATTGAGAAATCAGATGGATTTCAATTGACTGATGAAAAATATATGGTTTGCCGATTCAGGAAATCTTTGTATGGATTGAAGCAAGCCCCGAGAGCTTGGTATGCCAAATTGGTTAAGTATCTTTAGAAGCTTGGATTCAACAAAGGTACATATGACATTAATCTATATTTCAAGATAAATAATGATAACACTTTAATTGTTGAAGTTTTTGTTGATGACATTATTTTTGGAGGTAATGATAGTTTGTGCAAGAATTTTGCTGATGAAATGCAAAATGAATTTGAGATGTCTATGATTGGAGAGATGAAATTCTTTCTAGGATTGCAATTTTTTTATATCTCAGTCCAATTATGTGAAAGAATTGTTGAAGAAGTTTGGTCTAGAGGATACAAAACCGGTTGGTACCCCTAGGGTGACTAGATGTAAGTTGACTAATGATGATGATTCCCCTAAAGAAAATCATTATAGATATAGATCTATGATTGGTGGATTGTTATATTTGACTCAGACTAGACCAAATATCATGAATGCTATTTATCTTGTTGCTAGATTTCAAGTTGATCCTAAGGAATCTCATGTTGTTGTTGTGAGGATATTTTTTTAGACATTTGAAGGGAATTGTTGATTTTGGTTTATGGTACCCTAAGGATAATGATTTTACTTTGAGTTCTTTTACAGATGCTGATTGGGTAGGTGATGTTGATGACAGGAAGAGTACTAGTGGTGGTGCATTTTTCTTGGGTAAGAGACTGGTTTCATGGTTGAGTAAGAAGCATAATTCCATTTGTTTATCTACTGTATAGACAAAATATATTGCTACTGCTAACAATTGTACTCAAGTGGTATGGATGAAGAAAAAGCTGAAAGATATTAGAGTTGTGTAGGATGAGCCTATTGCTATTTACTATGATAATTCAAGTTACATTAACATTTCTAAGAATCCAGTGTTGCATTCAAAGACCAACCATATATATATCAAGTTTAATTTTTTGAGAGAGAAGGTAAATGAGAAAGAAATCAAGTTGGAATATGTGTCTACAAAGGAACAAATTGCAGATATTGTCACAAAGCCTTTGCCTAAGGATACTTTTGAGTATCTCAGAGGAAAGTTAGGGGTGATTGACCCTAATAATCATAACTAAGATGCATTTGATTTGCATCAGTCAGGTGCATTTCACAGTCATATCTTGTGATCCAGATTGATGAGGTGGCTGCTACTTAGGGGGAGTAGTCAGATGTTCAAATTTGTGAGTTTCTGTGAGCTTTTTTTGCAAATATGTGTTTTTGTCATTGATGTTAAAGTGGGAGAGGTTCATGTGAAAAACTGTGTAATGATTTTTGTGGGTGAGAATATTTGTAGTGGGAGAGAGTTATCTGAGATATTTGTTGATTTCTTTGACATTGATTTTTTTTCACTTCACATATTTCCATCAATGTCAAAGGGGGAGATTGTTGTATGTTTGGGTGATTTCCTTAATGATATCTGAGAGATGTGTTGTCATTGCTGTCAACATATTTTCTCTGTCTAGTGCAGTGTTGCAGTGAAGTTCAGTTAGTTGGTTTATGCTGTATGTTGATGATTAGTGTTTGCAGATTAAAGGGTTTGTAGAGTGATATATCTAGTTGATTGAGTGCAAGTGTCAGAGGTACGCATGAATATTTGAGTGAGTTATGAGTATCGATGTTGTAGACAATTTTTCTATTGTTCAATGATGCCAATGTTCAGTATTTTGATATGCATTGCTCCTCATTGTAATATCTTGATATGTGGATTTGGGAATATGTTTGGGACATTGATGTGTGTCCTCAATTCAGATGGTTTGTGGTTTGGAGCTCCACAAGTTATTTTTCCAAGTTTATAGTCAGTTCAGTTAATGTTCTTGAAGTTTAGTATGATGTTAACGATGATTCTAGTAATATGAGTTGGTGCAGATGTTGTTGTGGTAATTTATAATTCTTGTGGATGTTTCTAGATCATGTCCTATTCGTGTTGGTGGTTATCATTGATTGGTGAGTGTGTTATTAATGATTTTCTTTAGTCAGGTGGTATTCTTCATGTTCTTGGCCGACATGGTGATTGTAGAATGTTATAGATGTTTGATGCATAATTCTTGGAGGTGTTTCATATTTGAGGTGGTGATTTTAGTCCATGCTATGTCTTAGCCGACATTTTTTTGGTCTGCATGTGATATTATAGCATATATGGTTATATTTTTTTAATTAGGTGATATGTGTTAACCCGACGTTGATGATATTATTCCAAGGTTGATGTCATGTATAAATATATGTAATAATCATTGTGAGAGGTGTGTGAATGTGTGAATAATATATTAATCATTCAGTAGTAGAGAAGAAGTGTTGAGAAGTCTAGGAGATGTTATGTGCTTAACTGAAACTATAACTAGGCATTGAGGATGCTATTTCTCAATTCATGTTTATCTGGAAGTGATCCAAATCTGTTTGTAAGGTAGTGAGCCTTCCTAGGGTTGTTACCCTTTGTTGTTTTTGAGTAGTGAACTCTAGGTAGTGTGCCTAAATGCATGTGCATTTCCCATTGTAATATTTCATATACTTCTAATAGGGTATTATCATATTGTGGGTAGGTTTCCACCATGGTTTTTCCCTTGACTAGGTTTTCCACATCAAAATCTTGGTGTTATGTGTGTTGATGTTGTGTTGTTGATTTATGCTTTCACTGTTAATTATCAGATCTGAGATTAAAGTAAGTTGTAAAATTTGGTGACAACTAATTCACCCCCTCCCAGTTGTCTGCCCTATTTTCATCAGATACACCACCTCAGTCAACCACAAACCAACCTAGATAACAACACTAAACTTAGAACACCATAAATTTACTTACCAATCAAACCATCACTAAAAAATTGAACTGAAACACTACACAAACTAAATAAACATATCCTCCAAGCTACAACACTTGAATAAATTAGAAAATTGCCAAGCATTTTCTGGACCAATTCTGATAGACCACCATTATTAGAAACAATAACAACTAACTCCACCATATAATCAACAAATGACGGGTAAAATTGATAGTACAATATACATAGATCATACAAATTATATCCAAAATAACATTCCATAATATTCACATACAAAAAGAATGCAAAATATTCTTCCACTGGAACATTAAAAACTCTTTCCTACATAAATACTATTTCTTGCATATTGAAACTTCTGATACACCAACCTTCTGTAAACACCTCAATATTAGAACATGCATTTTCAAACCTTCTGCAACACATAGTGACATTAATGATAGCACAAGACAAGTTGGCATCAATGACAACACAACACAAACACTCAAGTTTCCAACATTCTCACCCTTTTCTATTGATGGAAACATACCACCAACAACAAAGAAAACTAAACTCTATTTCCTAATCTGAATCTCTCTCCCCCTTTGACATTAAGAACAAAGGGCACACTATTGATCTCTTTCCCCCCTTGTTGATAACACTCTGATAACTAAAACACACATTGCTCCCCCTGAGAGAAACCACTAAATAAATCAAAGAAACAAGATCAAAGCTCTAAAATATCTCTTAGATAAATGCACCACTACTTATACTTCTTTTGTCATTTGCACTTATGTCTTCTCCTATCTTCTGATTCTTCTTGAATCTTTCTAGAGTTTCTTTTGCAAGTTTATCTTTAGTAACTTTATCCTTACTCTTGACAGATTCTATTCTAGATCACAATATCCACCAATATCCTCCTTAGTCTTCTTCATCCAACTCATTCACTTCCAAAATTGCTCTAGTATAGCTTCTTCTAGGAACACCTATATCTAGACCACCTCATTTGTCATTTTAACTACTTCATCAATCTATTTAATCAATCCTTTGTATTTTTTTGATCCTCACCTATGATGAGGCTATTGGAATCCAAGAACACTGAGAGGGGGGGGGGGTGAATCAATGTTGTACCAGAATGATCAATTTTAACCTTATTAAAACATGAATTCACCAACCGGTATACCAATACATATAAGATTGAAAGAAGTAAAGAAATCTATAAGACAATTACACAATTGAATACCATAACATAGAGAATTATACATGGAAAACCTCAAAGAGGAAAAACCAAGGTGGGATTTGTGACTCACAATATCAATCAACTAGCCATATGAAAAGATATTACAAAATATAGGGGCCTACACATGTAGGAAGGCTTACAACCTAGAGAACACTGTTCACCGAAGAAGAGTCTCACTGACTACATACAAATCCAAACCCAGAGAAATGAATGAACTACAATGATAGCATCTTCTATGCCTGAATATAGTTCTGGTTAAGCTCTATTTGTTCCAATCTGAAACCCTAAACCCTTACCAGAATAACCTCTTACATAATCTTCAGATTACAAAATTCCACATCTCTCAATACATCTTGCACATTGCAAAGTTATCTAATCAACAGACCTATATACCCTTACAATCCTTCATGCCTTATGTCGACATAGATAATTACAAAGTGAATATACATGTCAGCTCAATTACATAAATGAATAAATATTAAAATCAATTGCCGATGCCATATCTCCCAAAATGATGTCAGCCTCCAATACCTATAACCTGATGAAGTCATGCCAGCCTGCAATGCCGGTAACCAAATAATTCCTCCCAATCGGTGAAGATACCTGCGGGTGGCAGTGTCGGTGAAGTGTCTGTGGTAAACAACCAAACCAAAATGTGAAAGCCAGAACATGTTTCCATCAATGACAACATATTGAAACCAATAAAATGAGTGTCAATGCCAATAATCTCCTCCTTTGGCATTGATGGCAACACTCATGTGAAAAATGATAATGGTTTCCATCTGCCGGTTTCATCCTAAGACTACTCCCCCTGAGCTAAATATCCATCTAAGATCATGATCAATACAAAAATACTCCATACCTCCATATCTCCCAATGCCAACAATATATTTTTCACCTATACTCCCCCTTTGAAATGAATGCAAAAAAATACCAAAAATCAGGATGAAGAATGAAAGACTATACAAAGAATGTCCCAAAACTACCTTACTGGAGCTGAATATACTTGAAATTTTTTTGGATAAGCTTTCTCCAAAAGCTCTAGATAGGTATCCCAATTTGATTGAGTGTGCTGGAAATAGATACAAGTCCACTAATCATATAGGCATAGGACTCCTTATCCTTGAGTTTTGCTGGTGTGGGCTTACCAACCATATCAATACACTCCTTATGTACACTTAATGAATCCAATCGAGGACTCACCAATCCTCTAAGACCTCTAGATCTTCTTATGATTTTATCTTTATTTCTCTCAAGAGATGAAACTTAATCTTCCAAAACCAAAATTTGACTATCAATAGATGTAGTCAAAGAATGTGAACCATCAAAATAATTGACTCTACCTACATTCTTCTCCTGAATATCCTTAATCCTTTTATCTAAATCTACTTAAAGTAAATATGTGTTACAACATACTCTATAAATATTAGTACACTGCCTTAATGCATTATCAATCAACTTCAGCTTATCATTAATTCCTTCTTTTCCGACTTGATCATCTGATCAAATGTTTCTCTCTTAGCCTATGTAATCCTTTCCAATGCCTGCCAGTTTGACATCTGTTGTAAAGATTGAAAGTCCTTAGAAATGTGCTCTGTGATTACTTTAAACTTTCTGGATGGGCTTGTTTCTTTGTCAAATTTGCACTCTGGGATAAGTCTATGCAAAATTAGGATAGACTTATCAATAAATCCTTTGTCCATAGATCCTTCCTTTATCATCTTCTATGCAACCATCATCATGAGCTCAGTAGAACTCATTTAGTTAAGTTTCTCTATTCAACTTGTGAGGTGTCGATTAACAACAATGATGGGATCACTACCGGTTCCCTACCAGATTCTTGTCTCTTCTCCTTTGATTGTTTAACTTTTATAGCTTCCTCTCTTGCATTGGTGGATTTTCCACTTGGTGCAAAGGATTATCCCACTTCCATGATGAAAGATAAATACCTATGAAATAGTTGGCGGTGAAAACCCAAATAACTCTTTCGATCGCTAGTGAAATCGCTCAAGAAGATATCAATCGCATTGAATTGCCTTAGACTCGCTCTAAATCACTATGAATCGCTTTGAATGCAAAGTGATCAGAAATGAAGTGGATTCAACCTTTTAACCTCCAAGAAACCCTAATCCATCATTGATATGAATGACTTTCGGTGAAAGATACTAGATCTCGATCAAACATATCCATGTCGGATAAGCATTTTCAATGACTAGAACATCTTCCAGATTCTCTTCTTGGGGCATAAGCAGTTTTGTCATGTTTTTTTCCTACCCCTAAGTCACTTGCCTTAGTTACCGGATGAGCTTCCTATCGGTGTAGGAGCAACCTCTCTGCTGGTTGAGTAACCAGAGCATTTCCATCTATTGATTGATCATCTGACTTCCTGACCCATTTCTTGATATGATCTTGTCGGATTTCATTGACCTTCTCTTTTCCTTTACCATTTGATCCATCATCGTTAACCGGTGGATTACTGCTTGTACATAACTTAGCTATATGTCCAACCTTGTTGCATGTATAACATGTAACATTGTTCTTTTGAATTTCTTTGCTAAAACTAGTATAGTTGCTTGACCTGCACTGATTATCCATATGTCCAAATTTTCCACAAGCATAAAATTTAACATTAATTCTGCAATTTTCTGTCTTATGACCATACTTATTGCATTTAGAACATTGACCAGGAGTAAAATTATAGTTCTGATTTTCTCTATTTCTACATTGCCTAGCCATGTGACCAAATTTATTACAAGCAAAGAATCTACCATTAAATTTGTAAGCATTAAGCTGCCTTACCAATGCCTTCTGGTTTTGATCTTCATTAGTAGTACTATAGCTCTGACCTTGTTCAAATCCAAGTCCATTGAAATTTCCATTCTATCTTTGACTTTTCAATAACTCATCAAGCTATG
This sequence comes from Cryptomeria japonica, assembly GCF_030272615.1. Taxonomy (NCBI): domain Eukaryota; kingdom Viridiplantae; phylum Streptophyta; class Pinopsida; order Cupressales; family Cupressaceae; genus Cryptomeria; species Cryptomeria japonica. Next base: position 350,113,237 of record NC_081410.1, read on the forward strand.
CTGAACTAACCTTGAATTTGTCCTTGTACTCACTTGCAACAGTTAGATCATCTCTCAGAATTATCAGTTGTCTCTGAAGTTCTTGATCATGTTGGCATTACGTGAACTGGCATGAAGACATAATGATATTGTAAGTTGTCATTGATGTAAATATGTGACATGATGGGAACCAGCACATGTGAAAAGTGAGAAGAGAGAATCGGCATATGTATGAACCAATATATATGCCAAAGTGAAGCGGCATATTTGTTCAAGATGAACCGACATGTAGTTATGGGAACCAACACATGAAAGCATTAAGTGACTACAGGTTGGAAGGTAGTTTCCACTTCAGGATTTCCGATTGGAGTACCTCAAGCCTATGTGACTCAATCGGTGATCATTGTGTGATGAGTTAGCAGCATAATGGAGAACAGGTCGAGTTGCCACGTAAGCTCTGTGCATGTGAAGGATCTTGCATAAAGAAGACTATTCCTATCTACCTTGGGAATATGCAAAGTTTGTCAAACAGTGATAGCGCATGATGGGTTATCAGCTGCCATGAAATCGGTAGATAATGGATGATGGAGAATGTATTGAGATCGATTCAAGATTGTTTCATTTAATGCAGTATGATTCAACGGTCAGGATTGAACCGCCTGAATTGCTTAGCCTAACAGGTTTAGGGTTTAGGGTTTTTGCTACCGACCTGTATGTTTCCTATAAGGTCGATGTTGTGTTTATTTCTAAGGTTGTTGGAAAAAGTTGTGAGTGTGTATCCAAGTAAAGTGATACGTGATTCTTGCTAGACCAAAGGAGAGAAGAGATACCTGCAAAGTGAATGTGCAGAAGGTGAAGAGGAGCCAAAATGGATCTACATTAGCATTGACTGCTATTACTAGATCATTGTAATTCCTATTGATCTCTAACCACTTCAACAGTTGGGAAATCCCTTAACAGGGTAGCCTTAACTGGCTTGATACAAATCCCCTAACAGGGTAGCTTTAACAGGCTTGATTCAAATCCCTTAACCGGGTAACTCAAAGTTAATGAGTTCTGAGAAGCTATAGAGCTCTAGAGATCCTTTAGCTATTGAGTTTTTGAAATCCTCTAACAAGGTAACCCCAACAAGGTTTAACCCTTAACTAGGTATTGTAGCCATCCCTTAACCGGGTGATCCCTAACAGGATCGGTTCCTAGCAGAACCTATTGTAATGTCTTTAACCAGACAAGGCTCCTAACAAAGTGGACTTCTAAAGAGTTCAAAAGTAGATTGTGGCTATTCATCCCCACCATGGTTTTTCCGAGTTGGGTTTCCATGTGAAAAATATGTGTTTCATGTGATGCTTTTGTCTTGTGATACTTTGTTATTACCTGTTGAACATATGATGGTTCTATGTTTTATGCCTGTCTATAGAACATACTAAACTAACTGTTGTAAAGATCAGATGATAGTTTACCCGTTCATGCATGTGGGTGTAATGGTACTATAGTATTGTGCTAAGAGGAAAGCTCAGTGAGTGACCGGTTTATGATTGTTTTAGTTGTTCTGGGTCTTACCGGTTGCACTTTGTTTCAGCTAATATCACTACTTGCCAGTCTTTGCTACTAAACCAGTTTTGGACTGTATTTTTGTTTGTACTAATTCACCCCCCCCTCTCAGTATCGGTTTGGTACTATTGGTTCATCATTGAGTTATCAACTAGTATCAGAGCACTCTAGGTCCTCTGTGTTGTAAGCTTAACCACTTGAGGTAAAGATCCCAGTCAAATGATGAAGAGGGAAGGTCCAAAGTTTAACAGGGAAAATTTTGGTATATGGAAAGATAGGATGAAGATATTCATCAGAAGCATAGGTGCTCAGCACTGGAGTTATGTTGAGAATGTCTATGTTGTCCCTATCAGTACTCTTACCGATGACCAAAAGAGAGAGATACAAGAAAATGGACAAGTCTTGGAAGCCCTCATTATTAGTCTATCCGACATTGAGTTTATTGATGTACAGGATAAGGTAAATCCCAAAGAGGTATGGGATGCTCTTGAAAATATCTATGGTGGTGATGAACATGTAAAACAGGCTAAGGAAGAAAGCCTAAGAGGGAATTTTGAAGATATGCAGATGGTTGAAGGTGAGACCATTCAGTAGTATGGAATAAGAATCAAAATAGTTGTTGGAGAAATCAAGAGTGCAGGTGGTAAAATAGAAGATTCCACTATCATAAGCAAAGTCCTAAGATCCCTATTGCCGGTCTATGCAATAAGGGTTGCTTCTATCCAAGAGCTGAGATCAATAGACAAGTCTAAGGTATCCTTGGAATCCATCATAGCCAAGTTAACAACCTATGAGCTAAATAGTTTTGATGGCAGTGTTCAAAAGATTGAATCTGCATTCAAAGCCTCTGCTATACTATCCAGAAAAGGAAAAGATGCCAGCACTAGTGGGGAACCTAGTCAGAGTAGAGAAATGAATGATGAGGAGATTCTAATGGCATTTGAAGCTCTCCTTGCTAGGAAGCTTCCTAAAGGAACTGGTAAATACAAAGGTAAGCTACCTTTGAAATGCTTTTCTTGCAACCGGATAGGACATATTGCTATAAATTGTCCAAATGGCCATAACAAGGACAAACCAAAAAGGTTTAGGAAATTCAAAGGAGGAAACCGGAGAAACTATTTTGTGGCAGTTGATGAAGGTGTCACAGATGAGGAATCAGAAGATGAAGAGAATGAAGACATTGTGTTTGTTGCTGTAAAGGAAGATGTGGCAGACAAGAAGGCTCTTGTCTCCTAGTTTGATAATTCCAATGAGTGGATCATTGACAGTGGTTATTCTCACCATATGACAGGTGACCGGAGCAAGTTTCTATCTTTGGAGGAGTATGATGGTGGTGTGGTTCACTTTGGAAATGATGCACCATGCATGGTCAAAGGTAGAGGGTCCATCTCTCTGAATGGAAAGAGTAGTGCTGACAATGTGTACTGGGTTGATGGTCTCAAACACAACCTTCTAAGTGTTGCCCAACTAAATGATAGTGGCCTCACTTTGGAATTCAAGAATGGAGTTTGCAGAATCAAAAGAAAAGATGGTAAATTGGTGGCCACCGGCATGTAGACCAAAGGTAACCTATTTCATCTGAATGCAAATATAAGTACATGTCTTATGGCTAAGCTTGATGATAGCTGGATATGGCATAGGAGACTCTGCCATGTAAACTTTGATAACATTGTGAAGAATAGTAAGATCAAGGTAGTTAGAGGGTTGTTGGTGCTAAGCAAACTGGATAATACCTTATGCAGAGAGTGTCAATTGGGGAAAATGTCTTCCTCAACCTTTAAAGGTAAATCTTTCACTTCTGACAACTTGCTTGATCTTGTACATACTGATTTATGTGGTCCTATGAAAACTAGAAGTGTGCAAGGTGATAGGTACTTCATGATTCTCACTGATGACTGCTCAAGAATGACGTGGGTCACATTCTTGAAAGACAAGTCTGAAGCCTTTGTGAAATTCAAAGCTTTCAGAGCATTAGTGGAGAAGGAAAGCGACAAAAGGATCAAGTGTCTCAGAACTGATCAAGGAGGGGAATTCACTTCCGATGAATTCAACAAGTACTGTGAAGAATTTCGCATCAAAAGGCAATTGTCTGCCCCCCGGACTCCACAACAAAATGGCCTAGCAAAGAGGAATAACCAGACTATGGTTGAAGCAGCTAGAACCATGTTGATTCAAGGAAAGGTATCTCACACCTTTTGGAGAGAAGCGGTGAGCACTACAGTCTACACTATGAATCGGGTACTCATCAAGAAAGGTAAGGACAAAACTCCTTATGAGTATTAGACCGAAAAGACACCTATGGTCAGCTACTTTAGGGTATTTGGTAGCAAATGTTACATCAAGAGGATTGAACATCAGGGCAAATTTGAAGCTAAATGTGATGAAGGAATATTCCTAGGATATTCCACCAAGATTAAAGCTTTCAAGTGTTACAACAATAGGACTCAGAGAATTATGGAAAGTATCAATGTAAGAGTTGATGAATCCTCTAAGAAAACTGAGGAAACCGGTAGTGAGAAAGCTGTAAATGAACCAGTTGCAACCTTCTGGGAACCGGTTGTCAGTCAACCGAGTACCAGTAACAGTGTTTCTAAACTGGTGAATGTTGATACTGATGAAGATGAGGATGAAGAGGAAAAGAAAGAAGAACCTGTCAAGACCATTCCTCGGTATGTCAAGCTAAATCATGATCCTAAATAGATCATAGGAGATAAGGATATAGGAATCCTTACAAGAAGAAAGATCAGAGAAAACTCATGTATGATCTCTGAATTTGAGCCTAAATCATTCAAAGAGGCTCATAAAGATGGAGACTGGATCAAGGCAATGGAAGACGAACTTGACCAGATAGAGAAAAATGGTACATGGTCCTTGGTACCCAGACCAGAGCATAAAAATGTCATTGGCACCAAATGGGTGTTCAGAAACAAGCTGAATGAGGATGACACAGTGATTAGGAATAAAGCCAGATTGGTGTGCAAAGGATATGCTCAAGAAGAAGGAGAAGACTATGGAGAAACCTTTGCTCCTGTAGCCAAGTTGGAAGGAGTTCGTATGCTTCTTGCATATGCAACTTTTAAAAGGTTCAAAGTATATCAAATGGATGTAAAATCTGCATTCCTAAATGGTGTACTTGAAGAGGAGGTGTATATTGAGCAACCAGATGGGTTTTCCCTATCTGAAGACAGTGACATGGTATGTAGACTACATAAAGCATTATATGGTCTAAAGCAAGCACCTAGGGCATGGTATGAGTGCCTACATTCCCATCTTGTGAAGATTGTATTTGAGAGAACAAGTGAAGATAGCAATATCTACTTGAAGTCTAAAGGAGATTAGATCTTGATCTGTGAGGTTTTTGTTGATGACATTATCTTTGGCAGAGATGACAAGATGAGTCATGAGTTTGTTGATGAGATGAAGAAAGAGTTTGAGATGTCACTTATGGGGGAGATTAAGTTCTTCATTGGACTGCAGATCCAACAGATGAAAGATGGAATCTTCATCACTCAGTCCAAATATGTCAAAGAGGTGTTGAAGACTTTTGGCATGGAAGATAGCAAACCGGTTGGTACATTGATGGTGACCAGTTGTAAATTAACAAAAGAGGATGATTCCGCACTAGTTGATGAGAAGGAATACTGATCAATGACTGGTAAGTTGCATTATTTAGCGCATAGCAGATGAGATATTGCACATGCAGTTGGCATTACTGCAAGGTTCCAAAAAAGTCCAAGAGAATCCCACTTGATTGCAGTCAAGTGGATTCTTAGGTATCTGAAGGGAATAGTTGACTATGGATTGTGGTACCCATACAACAATGATTTCAATCTGAAAGTGTTCACAGATGCTGATTGGGCAGGTAATGTGGATGACCGGAAAAGCACAATCGGTGGTGCATTCTTTCTTGGTGGTAGACTAGTCTCATGGATGAGTAAAAAGCAGAGTTGTATCTCTCAGTCTATAGCAGAAGCGGAGTATGTTGTAGCTTTCATGAACTGCACTCAGACAATTTAGATGAAGCATGTACTGGAGGGCTTCAAAATCCCAGTATCTGAACCAATAAGTATATTCTGTGATAACACAAGTGCTATCAATATTTCAAAGAATCCGTTTTTACATTCTAGAACCAAGCATTTTGAGCTTAAGTATCATTTCTTGAGGGAAAAGGTTCAGAATAAAGAGATTGCACTGGAACATGTTTCCAGTAAGGAGCAGTTAGCAAACATCTTCATCAAGCCTCTTCCAAAGACTACATTTGTGCATTTAGGAGGTGAATTGGGGGTACTGCCCCTTCAGGAAGTGAACTTATATATGATTTTTTCCACATCAGTCAGGTATTGTAAAGTCAAATTTTTGTTGATTGATGTGTTGAAGGATGCTACTCCTTAGGGGGAGCAACATAATGGAATAGGGATGCTTGTGCCTCCACTTTGGCATTGTTGTCAAAAGGGGAGAAGGAGTGAAGCGGAAAAGATATCTGCAACAAATGGGGGAGAAGATGTGAAGTGGAAAGATATCTTTGTATATTGCCATCAATGCCAAAGGGGGAGATTGTTGGCATTATGTGAACCGACATGAAGACATAATGATATTGTAAGTTGTCATTGATGTCAATATGTGACATGATGTGAACCAGCACATGTGAAAAGTGAGAAGAGAGAACCGACATATGTATGAACCGGTATATATGCCAAAGTGAAGTGACATATTTGTTCAAGATGAACCGGCATGTAGTTAAAGAAACTGGCATAGGAAGCATCATGTGACTATCGGTTGGAGTACCTCAAGTCTGTGTGACTCAATTGGTGATCTTTGTGTGATGAGTTAGTAGCATAATGGAGAACAAGTTGATTTTCCACGTAAGCTCTGTGCTCATGAAGGATCTTGCATAAAGAAGACTATTCCTATCTACCTCGGGAATGTGCCAAGCTTGTCAAACAGTTATAGCGCATGATGGGTTGTCAACCGCCATGAAATCAGTGGATAATGGACAATGGAGAATGTATTGAGATCGATTCAAGATTGTTTCATTTAATGAAGTATGATTCAACGGTCAGGATTGAACCGCCTGAATTGCTTAACCTAACAGGTTTAGGGTTTAGGGTTTTTGCTACCGACCTGTATGTTTCCTATAAGGTTGATGTTGTGTTTCTTTCTAAGGTTGTTGGCAAAAGTTGTGAGTGTGTATCTAAGGAAAGTGATACGTGATTCTTTCCAGACCAAAGGAGAGAAGAGATACCTACAAAGTGAATGTGCAGAAGGTGAAGAGGAGCCAAAATGGATCTGCATTAGCATTGAGTGTTGTTACCAGATCATTGTAATTCCTGTTGATCTCTAACCACTTCAACAGTTGGGAAATTCCTTAATAGGGTAGCCTTAACTAGCTTGATACAAATCCCCTAATAGGGTAGCTTTAAACGGCTTGATTCAAATCCCTTAACCGGGTAAATCAAAGTTAATGAGTTCTGAGAAGCTATAGAGCTCTGGAGATCATTTAGCTATTGAGTTTTTGAAATCCTCTAACAAGGTAACCCCAATAGGGTTTAACCCTTAACTGGGTATTGTAGCCATCCCTTAACCGGGTGATCCCTAACAGGATCGGTTCCTAGCAGAACCTATTGTAATGTCTTTAACCGGACAAGGCTCCTAACAGAGCGAATTTCTAAAGAGTTCAAAAGAAGATTGTGGGTATTCATCCCCACCGTGGTTTTTCCCAGTTGGGTTTCCATGTGAAAAATATGTGTGTCATGTGATGCTTTTGTCTTGTGATACTTTGTTAATACCTATTGAACATATGATGGTTCTATGTTTTATGCCTATCTATAGAACATACTGAACTAACTGTTGTGAAGATAAGATGATAGTTTACTCATTCATGCATGTGGGCGTAATGGTACTATAGTATTGTGCTAAGAGGAAAGCTCAGTGAGTGACCGGTTTATGATTGTTTTAGTTGTTCAGGGTCTTACCAGTTGCACTTTGTTTCAGCTAATATCACTGCTTGCCAGTCTTTGCTGCTAAACCGGTTTTGGACTGTATTTTTGTTTGTACTGATTCACCCCCCCCTCTTAGTACCAGTTTGGTACTATTGGTTCATCATTGAGTTATCAGTTCATTACTCTGGGATTGCACTAAATCAGTTCTCAACATATCATTTTCATGAACCAACCGGGTGCATTCTTCAAATTTGTCTTTCAGAGTTATAGCAAGATTTTCTTCCTTCTTCTTTCGGTCCTCAATTCTTTTGACATCCTCATAGTCAAGGCTTGCATTTCATTCCTCATGACCATGTTCTCCTAACTTAGCATCTAACATTTCTCATTAAGGGCATCCTTCTCTTCATTATCCTAATTTTGTAGTAGTTCCTTCCTCCTAGCTTGAACAGATGACAATCTCTCCTATAGGATAAGAATGAATTCCTGAGAAAAATATAATTCATCTTGTAACTTCAAGTTCTTCATCCTTTCAACATCATAATCTTCAAGTGCTACCTCAAGTTGCTTCTGCAAACTCATATCCATGGATTTTAGATTTAGGATCTTCCCTAAGATGTTAAACTTCCTCTGAGGCACAAGGCTCTGATACCAATTATTGGAATCCAAGAACACTGAGACGGGGGGGGGGGGGGGGTGAATCAGTGTTCTATCAGAATGATCAATTTCAACCTTATTAAAACATGCATTCACCAATTGATATACCGGTACATATAAGATTGAAAGAAGTAAAGCAATCAATAAGCCAATCACACAAATGAATACCATAACACAGAGAATTATACATGGAAAACCTCAAAGAGAAAAAATCACGGTGGGATTTGTGACCCACAATATCAATCCACTGGCCATATGAAAATATATTACAAAATATAGGGGCCTGCACATGCAAGAAGGCTTACAGCCTAGAGCAAACTGCTCATCACAAAAGAGTCTCACTGACTACATACAAATCTAGACTACAATCCAGAGAAATGAATGAACTGCAATGATATCATCTTCTATGCTTGAATATAGTTTCGGTTAAGCTTTGTCTGTTTCGGTCCGAAACCCTAAACCCTTACCGGAATAACCTCTTACATAATCTTCACATTACAACATTCTATATCTCTCAACACATCTTACACATTGCAAAATGATCTAATCAACTGACCTATATACCCTTACAATCCTTCATGCCTTATGTCGACTTACATGGATAATTACAAAGTGAATATACATGTCAAATCAATTACATAAATACATAAATATCAAAATAAATTGTCGATGCCGGATTTCCCAAAATGATGTCGACCTCCAATACCTATAACTTGATGAAGTCATGTCGGCTTGCAATGTCGATAACCAAATAGTTCCTCCCAACTGGTGAAGATACCTGTAGTGCCAGTGCTGGTGAAGTGTGTGCCAGTAAACAACCAAAACAAAATGTGAAAGACAAAACATGTTGCCATCAATGACAACATATTGAAACCAATCAAATGAGTGTCAATTGGAAACATAGGCAACTCTTTTCTTTAATATAGACCTTGTATTGAGAGCACAAACTATCTATGTCCTTTCTAAGAAACATACATCTTCTACCCACTGTTTAAGCTTTAAGCCAAAAGCTACTATATAGTTCCACCAGACATCATAAACAACAATGTAGACCAACAACACAATCCAAAAACTTCTAGAAACAACTTCAAAAATTTTGTCATGTTGAAGGCAACTCAAGGGTTGTAAGATCTTCATTTTTCTCTCTCCCTTAGATAACACATACTATCTAGTTATTAGAATAGAAATAAAAACCACCAGAGGGTGCATACTCATCCACAGACTTACTTTCATCTTTCTCATCTGATTTCTTCACCCATGTAATATTCATCATCTCCTTTTCTTCATTAATATCAATCTTCTTTACTAGACCAATATACTTCTCATTCCTTCCTCTATGGAATCTAGCAATGTGTAGAATTTTATTACAATTATAACAAGTTGAACCTTGTTCCAAACCGTTTCCATTCCCTGAAATTTTTTCTTTGTTTGACACTCACTCCTTATGATATTACTTCTACACTAAACTACCTTATGCCCAAAGTTTTTTCAAGCATAACAATATCCATTGAAAGTCTAAAAATTCCTACCATTTATATTCCACATCATTCTACTTCTACACTCATTAGCCTTATAACCAACATTATTTCAAGAACAAAATTATCCATTAAATGAATGAGATCTCTTCTGATTTCTACACTCCCACTACAAAATGGGGAATACCTAATTTGAGTCTGAGGCCTTTTGAAAGATTTCTTGTTTTAGACATGAGGGAAATAATTTTGATTAAAGTTATTTACTTCATTCATGAACATTTCTTTTCTTTTACCATCTTTATTCATATTGTTCATGAGCGCCCACTTGTTTTCAGCCACTTTCTTGTCTACCAAATTAGGTACTGGTTCCAATGTCCAACTTTCCTTTATCAAAATCAACTCCTCTTCCACCATATTTATCCAACTTTAATATTCCAAATCATCTTTCTCTTCTCATGCAATAGGGATGACCTCAGTCTCAGGTATAACTTCAGTCAGATTCCATTCCTCACAAACTTATGCCAACAAGCAATTTCCTCTACTATTATTCTTCACATAGTAGATATTCCCATTAGTTATTGTACCTTATACAATTAATATTCTACCTTAGGACTGAGGAGGGGTGGGGGTGAATAAGTCTGGACCTCAAAATAATTTACTTCTGATCAATTAAACTTCAAACCACACTTAACTAGGTACTGCAATTATGAGACATGTAAGGACACATAACAACATACACATGAACACTAGATTTATGTGGAAAACCCTAAATAGGAAAAAAAACATGGTGATAATCATACTCACAATATGAAGAACTAATTACAAACTTTAGGATCAAGAACAAGTAGTTCACTGCCATTGAAATGACTTGGAAGACTAAGGCACACAACCTTAGGGAAAGATTAAAAGGTGCACAAACTGCCAAAAGGAGCACGCCTTCTTCTAACAGGTGCAAATGATCAAATAAAATAAAATGAACAAGATCTCCTAATCATGAAATTATCCTTGAACCATTATGCTAAGCAATTAATGTCATGGCAAACATATATGACCACAAACTATGTTTCAAACTTCTACAATATCAAATCTACTTGCGCATCAGTCATATATAATTTAAATTAATATATGTACATCCCATGGTCAATTCATACATCTGCACTCCTATATATACAAGATAATTCATTGAAACCCTAGTTGAGGGGTGGTCATAGATAGAATAAATAATATTGCATAAATTTGGTCGCTTGGAAGTATAAAATCAAATGCGGTCCACTCCAGGAGGTAGAGAGGACCCAAACACATCACCATGTACATAATTTCTAAATGATTATTAAAAACCACACATTCTACCATATCCTCCAAGGCCAATTTAAAATGAAATGCATAGATAAACAATGCAGTACGCCAACCAGTGACCAATAAACCATTCTCTAATGAACACAACATAATGTGGTAAATAATGTAGCACACAAATCAGCAACCCAAAAACAATTATCCAATGAAAAAAACATAATGTGGATCTACACATATCATGGTGAGACCCATATCACTATAAAAAATCAACCACCAAAGTATATTTGACCCAAACATGCATGATTCAAATATGATACACCACAAATCAACCCAACTGACAACACTAAACTCAAAACTCCATGAATTTAATCTCCAATCAAACCATCACTATAAAATTGAATTGGAAAACTACACAAACCAAATAAAAGCATAATCCAAGCCATAACATTTGAATACACAAACCAGAGAACTACCAAGCATTCTCTAGACTATTTCTGTGAAATTGCCACTGTAAAAAATAACAACTAACTCCACCATTTGAGAAATAGAGGACCTCTAAACTTGATAGTATAATATACATAAATTATATCCAAAATCATACTCCATAATATTCACATACCAAAGGAATGCAAAGAATTCTTCCACTGGAACATTAAAAACTCTTTCCTAGATAAATATTGTTTGTTGCATATTGAAACTTTCACTACACCAATCTTTTAAAAACACCTCAATATCAAGACATTCATTTACAGACCATCTACAACACAAGACAAGTTGACATCAATGCCAATAGAACATGACAAGTCAAGCTTCCAATAGTGAATGTAGTGACTTTAATTTTATTATAATTAGAAATATTTACATTTAAATTTTGAGTGTGTAGGTAACTGATCCTATAGGCCATTCAATTTCAGATACTACCTAGGAACCCACAGTGTTCACCTTGAAACCAAGGAATTATTCTATGCAGGAGGGCTAATGCCTTGTTTCTAATGTAAATTATATTTGTAATGCGATTGTGAGTATGTGTGTGTGCTAAGGTATCTTGTATTAAAAGGGTCTTGTGACTAAAGTTAGTTATGTTAAAATGTAATGTGTAAAATGTCTTATGTGGATAAGGGTGTAAAAGTGAAAAGTGATTTTTAATGATGTTCTTATGCTTAAATAAATATGCCAAGTATTGTGAATAAATAATTTGTGGGAAGTAAAAATAATTATATAAACTATTGTGTAAAAGAGGTATTATTGTAGTATTGGTAAAGTAAGTCTTGTTATGGGGAGGGGAGTTTTATGTTACCTCTTTTCTTGCTAACCAGTATGCAACCTTTTAGGGTACTTTTGAGTGGATAAAAAGGTCTTGGTTAGTGTTGTGTTACCAATTTTAGATACCCAAGTGGGGTACCAGGGGGCCTATGTAAGGCCATAACTTGCCAAATAGACAAGAATTGATCCATCAAAAGTGGTTTTGAAGGGAATTGATGCATTTTGAAAACCTTGGGGAGTCAGTTGCGAGAATGAGTCTTCACACATCACCTTTATGATAGGGGGTTGATGGATTAGTGTGTCCTATTGGTATTTTGGATATGTTGATATTGTTTTGTCATTGATGTCAACACTTATCAACCCTGGCACTTGGAGAATTGGCAATGTTCACCAGCAAGCAAGTGACTTATGCACAGTCATCGATATCTTGTTCATCGACAGGATATATTATTCACCGGCACTTGGAATGAGATGGAAAACACTTGGTTGTGTCGAAGACATCATTTGGACACTTTGTCTTTGAGATTTGTTCATTTGTATATTCGTGTTTGCATATTTGCTATTACCCGCAATTAGGTCCAGGATAAGCACCGACAGGCTTATCTATTCCAGATCAGCACAACAACTATGGAGATGATTTATTATTGTTGTAAATGCATTTGTTGGCAAAATGGTCAGCACTCCTCTCAGGATTTGTGACAAGGGACTAACCACCTCCCGTGTGATCCATATCTCTATAGTTTGTATCTAACATTGATAGATCAGTCTTTTGACGCAATGACAAACTAGGCCAACAAATGGTATCAGAGCGTTGGGTCATAGGTTTGAATCTCCTCGGGTAACGTTGAGGGGGAGATTGTTGGCAAAATGGTCAACACTCCCCTTGGGATTCATGACAAGGGACTAACCACCTCCTGTGAGATCCATATCTCTACAGTTTATATCAGACGTTGATAGATCAGTCTTTTGATGCAACGACAAATTAGGCCAACAACATTAAGCCGACATGTTGAATTGGATATTGCATTGTTTCTTATTTTACTTGTAAATTGTTTTTATTGTAATATCTTTTGTAAAGCCGACCTACACATTTATGTCCTAGGCTTTGGTATATATGTAAGATCTTATTTGATCGAAGTAGAAGAATGAGAGGTGAATGTGAAAAGGATTGTAATAAGGTATATGCGAGAATAAGCAGAGCTATACACACATACATCATTTGAGGGTAGAGGAAGGTTTGGTGAAGACATATCAGAACTGAACTGGTACTGAATCCAACATATGAAGATGCTATTTTGAGCAGTACATCATTATTGGATTTAACCATCCAATTTTAGTCAGTGTGACTCCTATTTGTGTTTGAGCAGTGAGCTCTAGGCGCTTGGAGTTTCTGCATGTGCAGACCCCCTATTGTATACACATACTATTTGCAGTAGTATCATCTTATTGTGGGTAAGGTTTCCCACTGTGGTTTTTCCCCTTACAAGGTTTCAATGTACAAATACTGTTGTTATGTGTTGTGGATGTTATTGTCTTTCTGTTTCATGCATTAATCTTTACCGGTACTGCAATTAATTGATAAACTATCTACTGACATTAATTTTGGTTTACCAGTATTAAGCATTAAGTTTGGTTAAGGTGTTTTTGGTTTGAATTTATTAGACAACTGATTCACCCCCCCCTCTCAGTTGTCTCCGGGACCTAACAATTGGTATCAGAGCCTAGTCCTCTTTTTGTAGAAGTTTAACAACTTGAGGAGATCCAATGTCTTCTAACTATTTCAGGAAGGACAGTCCTAAACTTGATGGAGCCAACTATGGCATATGGTCAACATCCCATAGATAAGACCAAGGGAACTTACAACTATTGAGGTTAATGTTTATCAAACTAGAGGAGGAGATAAAATCCGCTAGGTCAGTCATACTCTCCAAATAGTCTTCATAACCACCAAATTTCTCAGAAGGGTACACAACGGAGTTGAAATCTCTCGCTACCATCCATAGGTCATTCTTCTGATTCCCAATGAGACAACACAGAGAGGACCAAAGATGAGCTATAGGGGACCTAGCATTAGGGGCATAAAAATTAACAAGGTACCATTGGAGTTTGGATCTAATATCTTTTATCCTAACAACTAGACAATTCTTTTTTGAGTGAATCAACGAGCGTTCAAAAAAGGCAGGGTTCCAGAGGGTGGCAATTCCCCCACAAGCACCATCAAAGTCATAATTTAGGAAGGAGGAAGCAACCCAAAAGGAGTTAGTATCCTTTTGAAAATTCTCCTTATTCATTTTAGTTTCTTAAATCAATAAAAAATCCACCTTTTGCTCCATAAGCTTACATCTTAACATATGGTGTTTTATCGGGTTGTTTAAGCTCCGAACATTACAGGAGAGGACTTTCATAAAAAACTAGAAATAGAAAAGACGTCTCTACTCATCTGAATAGTGGCAAACCCAACATAGGGATATTAAGTTTTCTTCTTTTTATTCTCTGAGAGCCCTTACAGGGTTGTCTGTTTCTCTGCCGCTACCTCACATTCTGCATCCTTTTGTCTAGTGTCTCTCAATGAAGGTCTTCCATCCTTACTGTTGCCTCCCATAGCCGCTTTTTTCTTCTTTTTATTCTTAGTGACAACCTGTGTCCACTCTTTATCTTCCTTTTCATCTTCAACTAACCAAAACTTTGACTTAGTTGGTGGGGGGGTGGAAGACAATCCTGTAGGATTTTGCCAAGATCAAGGGCACAATGAAAAGCATAAAAGAGACAATAGAATGACAAGAACAAAATGTATTCTCATAAATATGCAAAATGATCAACTGGATTAACCAATACAATGAATAGAGGCCTACTTATATAGGCAAGGCCATATGGATGTATGAGCACACAAATATGACATGTGGCTCAACGAGAAACAAGGGTAGGTAAGAAATACTAAGGGTAGGTAGGAGAAATAATATAATATTCCACAAGAGGTGGATGACCCACCGAATGTGGAGTGTAACAGCAAAATAAGACCACAAAAGGTGGAATTTCTCCTACAAGCTCTATCCCTATGTGCACACTTCCCTAAGTGTCTCAAATCCAAACTACGAAGAGATGCATTATCCTAAGTTAACTTAAGTAAGTGTAATAATATCCAAAATGAATATTTATTTACACCAACACCCCCCTTAAGTGCAACTTAGGGGAATGAAGACTCAAGTCAACAATGCAAGATGGGTCCCAGCTACTAGGCCATGATAGGTACCCATGTACAATATGCAAATGCAAGCAAAATGATGCAATGCAATCTCTCACAAACGGAGAAAGGGAGAAAACCCAGTGGGATAAAACCCCCCCCCAAAAGAGAGATGAATGTACAAAAGACTCTCAAAGAAGAAGGACAAAACCTCAAAGAGGAAAAAGTCCCCCCCATAAGAGAGGAAGGATAAGTCAGCTGACCCCCCCTAATGACACATCCCGCACCCCCAAGAGAGCTCGCAACTGCTAGAACTTACTCTCGGTGAAAGGTTTGGTGAATATGTCAGCAACCTGCTCTGCTGTAGGACAATACTACAAATCAATGACCTACTCCTAGATGAGCTCTCGGATATAGTGCATATGAATCTCAATGTGTTTGGTTCACTGGTGCTGGACCAGGTTCTCCAAGATTGCAATAGCACTCTGATTGTCGCAATGTAGAACTGTTAGCCGTAGAGTGGTGAATCCAAACTCGGTGAGAATCTGCTAGAGCCAAATGGTCTCAGTCGCTGTGTTAACATCGCCTCAATACTCAGCCTCAGTCAAAGAGAGAGCAATAGCATGTTGCTTCTTGCTCTGCCAACAAATGGGGCCCTAACCAAGGTGAAAACTGTAACCAGAAGTAGACTTACGATCAACTAGATCGCCAGCCCAATTGGAGTCTGTGTAACCAACCAAGTGAAGTCCTGTGCCTGTTGCATAGTGAATCCCATAGTGATGTGTACCCTGGATGTAATGAAGGATGCATTTGGTGGCTTTCCAATGAAGCTCATGTGGATCTTGCATGAAGCGGGAAACCATGCCAACTGCAAATGAAATATCAGGGCGTGTATGAGTCAAGTAGATGAGACTACCCACAAGCTGATGATACAAAGTGGCATCAACTAGTGGAGAAGAACATTGAGCCTCAAGCTTGACTCCTGAAAGAAAGGGAGCCGGGGTAGGCTTACAATCAGCCGTATAAAAGCGTGCAAGTAGATCAAGAGCATACTTGGGCTGCGATAGTGCGATCTCGGAAGGTGACTGAGAAATCTCTATCTCGAGAAAGTAGTGCAAAAGACCCAAGTCAGTCATAGCAAATCTGTCATGCAAAGTAGATTTGACCCTGCTAATGATGGATGAAGTACTCCCTATAATGATCAAGTCATCAACATAGAGCACAAGTATCAAGTGAGAGTCATCCTATCACAAAATATAGACATTCGGATTAGAATGAAACTTGGTGAAACCTGCGGAGAGAAGAAAGGAATCCATCTTGGCATACCAAGCCCTGGGGGCCTGCTTAAGGCCATAGAGAGATTTCCTTAGTCTGCAAACCAAGGAAGTATTCTGGATGAAACCCTGTGGCTGCTCCATATAAATCTCCTCATCAAGATCACCATGAAGAAAAGCACTCTTCACATCCATCTGATGTACAACCCAACCATGAGCTACAACAATAGCAAGTGTCAAACGAATGGAGTTCATCTTGGCTATAGGTGCAAATGTCTCAGTATAGTCAACACCTGCAACCTGCAAGAAACCTTTTGCAACAAGCCGAGCCTTATACTTATCCACACTACAATCTGCTACAAACTTGGTCTGATAGTTCCACTTACATCGAACCATCTTTCTCCCCTTAGGGAGATGGACTAGATCCCATGTGTTGTTCCTCATCAAGGAACTATACTCTTCCTCCATAGCTTCGTCCCACTCAGGAAGCCCTGATGCTTCCCTAAATGTCTATGGATCAGAAGCAGTAGCAATGAATGCATGTGGAAGATCCTAATGTTGTGATCAAGTTCTCCGTGTATCTGAAGGATCCCCAACAAGAGAACCCACGGACTCAAGTGTCTGTCAAGCCCAACAATGTCTAGGTGGAGGTGGAGAACGAGGCTCCTCAACTGCAAGTGAACCCTGCAGAGGTGTAACCGTGTGAGTTAGAGTTGAGGGAGTCTCATCATCTGAATCACTAACATCACTATCCACAATTGAGGAAGGTGGAGGAGGTAGAGAGGCTAAGCTAGGAGAGCTTTCCTCAAAGTGAACACTCCTCTCAATGAATACCTCATGTGTCTCTGGATCCATCAATCTGTATGCCTTAACACCCTCAGGATATCCAACAAATATGCAAGGCCAACTCTAAGGTTCCAAGGCCTTGCATTTCTACGGAGGTATGCGAGCCCATGCCGGACACCCAAAGACTCTGAAATGTCTCACAATCGGTTTCCTACCAGCCCAAGCTTCAAAAGGAGTAATACCTTGCAAAGCTTTGTGAGGAACCCAATTCTGGATGTGTGTGGCACAACTGATAGCCTTTGCCCAAAAGGCGGGATCAAGAGAATGTGCATGTATCATACAGCTAGCCATTTCTTTGAGAGTTCTATTCTTGCGTTCTACAACCCCGTTCTGCTGTGGAGTGTATGCTACAGAATGCTGAAGATCAATCCCCTCAAATGTACAAAAATCCTCAAGTCTCTTGTTCACATATTCCCTTCCATTATCTGTGCGAAGAATCTTGACAACTTTCCCTGATTGCTTCTCCACACGAGTCTTGAAGTCCTGGAATCTGTCAAATACTTCACTCTTATGAATGAGAAAGTAGACCCAAGTGAAGCAGGAGTAGTCATCAATGAAGGTGAGAACATAGCGGGCCTTACTAAATGAAGGTGCTGGAAATGGACTTGCTACATCGCTGTGAACAAGTTGAAGAGCTTCCAAAGCTCTCCAAGTTTTCCCTTTATCAAACTTCTCTTCGGGATGCTTGCCCATGGAACAACCTGAACATACACCCTCTGAAAAACTGATTCGAGGTAGACCTATGACCATGTCTTTAGTGCTGAGCTGCTGAAGATAGCGGTAGTTGAGGTGACCAAACCGCTCATGCCATAGCTTACTTTCTGAATTTGAATGAGTAAGCAAGGCCCTAGAAGGTGAACTTGGCACAAAGTGGGAGAATGAAAAAAGCCTTGAGTTGTCATTGACTTGTCCCACTGCTACCAAGGCATCATCATCAAGTTCCTTTACCACAACTGAATCTGGTGTAAACTCAACCTTTTTCCCATTCTCATAGTGAGTGATTTGGTAGATGGAGAGAAGGTTGGTAGACAAGTTATGAACATAGAGAACATTTTCAAATGTTCCATCATCCATGTCAACTGAACCTTTCCCTTCAACCTCTACTTGTGTGTCATCACCTATGTAAATGTGAAGTACCTTAGATGGCTCCAATGAAGAAAACTGCTCCTTTGTAGAACCCATGTGATATGAGGCACCCGAGTCAAGTATCCATTGCTGTGAAGAACCTGTTGTAGCCACAAATGCTTGCCCTTTTCCCTTAGACTGTGAGGAAGAGGAAGGAGATGAATCCTTCTTTGTGTAGGCAGATGGCAAGTTGATGTTGTTTTTCTTGAGTAGATTGGTTAACTCATCAACTTGCTTTGTGTGGTATCAATGCTCATCATGACCATACTTCTTGCAATATGCACAAGTTGGTTTATCCTTCTTAGGTGGTGTCCCCTTCTTGGAAGAGGATGAAAAATCACCTTGTGATGGAGAGGATGATTGTCCTTTTTCCTGGTGTGGCTTAGACTTGGATTGCTTCTTCTTCTTGTTGGAATCTTTGCCTTGACTTCCTTGATTCCCTTGATTAGCCACCAAAGCCTTGGACTTTGAAGACTTGAGAAACCCCATGTTCAACAACTTAGTTTGTTCCAATATTAACATTTCTGTGAAAGCATCAAATGAAGGCATAACATAAGAACTCCCCACTGTCAAACGATGAGTTTGGAAGCTAAATACAAATGCTGCATATTTTGGTGCAAGCTTGTCCAACAAGTTGAATATCAATTGAGCATCCTTTTTGTCAATTCCACAATCCTTTAGCTTTGCTCTTAGCTCATTTGCTTTGGTGACATAATCTTGGATTGTATGAAAACTCTTGGGATCTAAGTTGGTGAGCTCATTGTCAATCTGATAGCCTCTGATTTCATCAACTTGTCCATACAATTTCTGAAACATATCCCAAGCCTCTTTGATTGTTTTACACTTCTCAATGTGAAAAATGAGGTCATCTGATACATACATGCATAAGGTTCCAAGAGCCATGCAATTCTTTGTGAGCCATTCTAATTGAGCAATTGGACCAGCCTTAGGATCAGGTGGTGCTGTTATTGTTCCATCTATGTAGTGTGTGAGACCCTTTTCCATTAATTTACTCCATACTTTAATTTTCCACGATGCATAATTATGTGGAGTTAAAGGTGGAAATTTGTTAGGACTCATTGCAACAAGAATGGAAAGAGCACAAAGAGAGGCACAATCACACAAGACACCCCCCCAAATTCACTCAATCAAAGAACCCCCCCCCAAATGTGATGATTTGGCACTTTATAAGTAGTGCGTATACAATGGGCCACTTGCAAAAAATGGCAAAGTGGACTTTTGATTTACAATTTTACAACTACCTCAATAAGGCCAAAAGAGTCTCAAACTAATAATCCAAGAGATCTAACTAAGATCCAAGCAATTTACAAGTACCTAATAGGCCAAATAATACCAATATCTAAAAGTACAATTTCCACTCAAAATATCTAAAATCTGATCATAGATTCTGAAAGTAGATGAAAAAATAAGCACTTTCAAAAAAAATGACACTCGAAAAGGAGGTCGTATGAGCTCAAACGAGGCCTTTGAAGTTGCAAAATTGAGGATTATACAGGTACAGCTGAGAGAGTCCAAAAATTTCAAAAAACCTATGCACCAAAATTAGAAAATAACCACACCACTGTGAAGATCACAAAATTTTAGCCCATTTTAAAAAAAATTGCACCAAAAAAGGAGCAAAAATGAGCAAGATATGGCCTTCCAAAGTTGGACTGCAAAATTGAAAAGCCCAATGGAGAGGGGTCAAATTTTTTTCAAAAAGTGCTGATGTGGTGCTGACATCAGCAAGTCACTGTGTTAAATTTGATGGTCATATGACCATCACGAAAACTTTGCCTCCCTACTGACTGGGCGTCCGTACTGTACGGACTGCTGACTGGGCAGGTGACTATACAAGCTGTATGGATGACGTGGCAATCTGACAGTGCATACGGAGGGCCTACGTGGTGCGGGTGATGTGGCATACCGATGGCTATTTGAGAGCCATGTGGTGGGGTCCTGACTGCTGACTGGGTGTCTGCGTGGCGGTCGCTGGAGGTGACTGGACGGTCGTCGGAGGCGGTGGCTGACTGGTGCCGTCGGCGGCCGGAGGTGTCTGAGCGGTCGCCAGAGGTTTCTGGTCGGCGGCAGTGCTAGGTAGATGGGCGCGGCGGGCCGGGAACCAATGCGGCCGGTGGGAGGGAGCTGCGGTCGTCGGAGGAGACAGAGCAGCAGTGGCGGGGCTCGACAGTCTGCGGCTGCGTCGGTCTCGCCGATCTGCGGCAACGGCGTGGCGTTTGGAGCGGCCGACGGGAGGGAGTACGGCGGCAGCGACGGGACCTGCAGGTACAGGCAGTGCCTGCAACACCTGCGCGACACGCAGGTACAGTGTATGGGGGGGTCTGCAGACCCCCAAACAAAAAAACTTTTTTTTTGATTTTTTTTTTGTTTTTGAATTTTTTTTTTCAATTTTTCGAATTTTTTTTTCCCGAAATCCGTACGATAATAGCCAAAATGGGGAAAAAAAATTTCTCACCAAAATAGGTCGACTTTATAGTCAAAATTTATGGAAACGGCCTCCCGGATTCAACGGTGATGTCCAAATTGCTATATGACGCCCCCAAAAAATGAAGATCCACAAATCTGAAAATAGAAGCCTTCCACAATGTCTCCAAAAACCGATCAATGAAGCCCCAATGGCTCTGATACCATGTAGGATTTTGCCAAGATCAAGGGCAGAATGAAAAGCATAAAAGAGACAATAGAATGACAAGAACAAACTGTATTCTCATCAATATGCAAAATGATCAACTGGATTAACCAATACAATGAATAGAGGCCTGCTTATATAGGCAAGGCCATATGGATGTATGAGCACACAAATATGACATGTGGCTCAATGAGAAACAAGGGTAGGTAAGAAATACTAAGGGTAGGTAGGAGAAATAATATAATATTCCACAAGAGGTGGATGACCCACCGAATGTGGAGTGTAATAGCAAAATAAGACCACAAAAGGTGGAATTTCTCCTACAAGCTCTATCCCTATGTGCACACTTCCCTAAGTGTCTCAAATCCAAACTACGAAGAGATGCATTATCCTAAGTTAACTTAATTAAGTGTAATAATATCCAAAATGAATATTTATTTACACCAACAAATCCCAAAATGTGTAGATTTTCCTTAAGGTTACCAAACCCTCCATGTTTTTTCTTTTAAAGAGTTAACAACTGGTTTTCCTGGTTGACATTCTCTTTGTTTTGGGAGAGGGAGTGATCTCCAACAATTATAACTAAGTCTTCTTTAGGAGTAGCATTCACATTTTGCTCTTGTCCTTGCTTTTGGCTCAAGTAAATAAATAGCTCATTGTTCCCTGAAGTCTCCATGACCAAGTGACAATCCTTAGGAGGATTAAAAGGTGTTGGAGGATCTTCACTTGATGCCTCATTCCAAGAGGAGGACACCGTCTGGTCATCTAGCTACTTCTTCTTATCCTTAAGAAAATTATTTTCAATATCCTGATTGGATGGACCTTTCAACAATGTGGGGGCTTGTACCAGATGATTCTTAGCCTTATTTGTTTTCTCTTCTTCCAACACTTTCATACTTTTAGGGTTCCCTCAATAGTTGTAAGTTCCCTAGGTCTATGAGTGATGTCAAAATGAATAGATAAGATGTAATTATAAAGGGTTCCCTAAGTAAATTACTTATTAGGTTAACGTCCAATGGTCAAGTGTAGCCATGAGGACTAAAATACATCGAGGAGGGGGAGTGCCTACCCATATTCAAATAGGGTCCTATCTAAGGGAGAGCAGGGTGTGTTGGGGAGCCTTTGTCCAAGACCAAGGTTCTTCATGCCCCGTTCCTCTAAAAATAGGACCACCAAAAGGGAATATGGGAGAAGGCAACCTTAGGATGACCCCGACTCAATGGTGTCAATAGGTGACATCAAGGTTGGAGTAAAATGGGGCCAAAACTGGCCTAGGGGAATAAAAATGGGACACACTAAAGTAGGATTACAAAATTGAGGTGTGAATTATATTGATTATAATTTATGATTCTATATTTAGCCTCCACTTTAATGGGAATACAAGCCTATGCAAATACTCATGGTAAATTAAAAAGATGAGAGAGATGACCAACTAGGAGTGAGATCACAAGGAGATAAGATGTTGCTAATTTTGAGGAACCAAGCCCCCAATATTAATATCTTAAATCACATAAGATCACATGCAAGAACATAAAAACCAAGATAAAGACAACAAAGACAAAAGACACACAACACAAGGAGTTAGTATTAGAAACAAAAAGGCTTCAAGTCAACTAGTTGAAGAGACTACAAAAAACAAATATATCGGCCAGTAATATCATTCTTGGAATGCTATTGATGCAAGGCAAAAGGGGCAAAAAGGGCACAAGGCACAAACACAAGTTCAAACATTAATAGATCAGTTCCAACCAAAACTAAATACAAATGAACTCAAAAACCTTAAGATGCATACCAAGAGAGATATAAAGCAAACAATAAAAATCATACATAAACGAAAGAGAGAAATAAGACTCCCCAAGATTTTCCCAAAGAGGCTCATAGATGTTTCTCCCTTGCTCCTCTCCTCTCCAAGTCTCACATGAGTGTAGCTCTCAACTTTTAGCACTATCCATGGATGTCATATGAAGATTCAAGATGGTTGTAAATGACAACAAATTCTTATGCAATTATAAATGATTTTCTATGAGAAAGCTCCTAATTAATGTCTATGTGAATCTTAGTATAATAACAATGAAAAATGCTTCCTCCTTTTCATTGAGAAATGAGGTCCTTTTATAGGGAAAAATGTTGATTGAATGGGCTTGTGAAGGGCTAGGATTGATGGGTTTGTGATCTATGTGATGGCTTTCAACCCAATCCCATGATGGCAAGTGTCAACATGAGATGGCTTGAGAGGAGAGGGAAGAAACATTAAATGCTTGAGATGACATGAGGATTACCCTAGGAGGGTTTGGTTAGGCTTGAGTTAGTGGATAAATCTTTTATCCAAGGATAATACTTTTATCCAATGGATAAACTCTTGTGCAAGAGTTAATGGGGATCATAATGGTTAAAGCAATAAATGATTGAAGATACCCATGAGTTAAATAAGGGTTGAGTTAGAGGGAAAGCCTCTAACCATGTGGGTAAGTTGAGTTAACCATTAATGGCTATGTAAGATCCATAAAGGATTTTAAAAACTTTGGGGTTTAACTTGTTGAAGAATAAAAGCCTTGAATGCATTTCAAAGACTTTGAGGCATTTTTGAGAAGTGACCTTTGTTTAGGAATGTGCAAATGATTAGAGAGCAGGATTAGGCTAATTAGAGGGGGGGGGGTTAGAAGAATATGGAAGGAATTTATTGGGAAAGTGGGTTTGGTGGGTGAGAGAAAATAGGATTTTATTTAGAAATAAAATCTATTTATTGGTGCAACTTGCATTTGTAGGAAATTGCAAGTGAGGTGGGATTTTAAATAAACATTGATTTATTTAAAATGAGAATTTGATATGTGTTTTTAAATAAATGTTGATTTATTTAAATGAGAGGAATGAGGGAAATTAAATAAATTAGATTTATTTAATAACTCGGTTATAGATAGGGATTTTTAATTTAAATAAATTTATGTAATTTATTTAATTAAAATAGTAGAATGGGGATTTAATGAATGAATTAAATGTGAATCTAATTAATAGGGGAATAATAGTGTATAAAATAAATATTAAATATATATTTAATCTAGTGGACATACTTATGTGTCTACATCTATCACAAGAACATAAGTGGTCACATAAAAATAGAAAGAGCATGCATCAAGTGATGAACCACCATCCATAAATAGCAAAGCTATAAGATCATGGGGAGGAGAAAAGAGAGAACAAGGATGCCACAAGATACCAAGCTGCATTATGCTAGGTGATCCATGAGAAGAAGAGTAAGAGAGGTCGTGGAATCAATAGGCTAGCAAGTTGTGTTATGCTAGGTGACCCACAAGAACATGAATACCTACAAGATAGAAGGTTGTGTTATGTTGTATGATTCATGTAAAGAAGGTCGAGAGTTAGAATAGTCTAGCAACTTGTGTTATGCTAGTTCCACTAATCTTGAAAAAGGAAGAGTTGAAAGGTGTAGCAAGCCGTGTTATGCAAGTCAACTTACCTTGTTGCATATGTCACTGTCTGGTTTTAGGAGTTAAGAATCTGATATAAGAGTTAGGTCTAGTTTTGAGAATGCAACAACCTGTATAGAACATATAATAAAAACAATATATTTGGTTTCGAGAACATCTCGTATAAGAGTTTAAGTCTGGTCTTGAGAATGTACACCCTATATAAGAGATATAAAAAGGTTATGTCTATTTTTGGGAATGAAGCATCTCGTATAAGAGTTAGGTCTAGTTTTGAGAATGTACACCCCATATAAGACATGCAAAATAAAAAATATAGTACAAAAATGGCGTTATGTTTGCCGCCCTCCCCTTAAGATGTCAACATGTAGCTATGTTGATGTCTTAATGAAGCTACAAATAAGGATACCCAACTTCAACACCAAGGAGATATCCTTTAGGAAACAATGTACATAAATCCAAGCTAAAGAGGTAGGACTCTCAGAAGCAAGGAAAAGATATTGTAAAAGAGATATATTGCAGCAAGTGGGAGTCCTTTGGAGGAGGAGGAAGAGACTTTTGCTCAAATACATCAACTTCCAAGAGGAGATTTTGAACAAAAATAGCATCACTAACCAAAAGAAAGGAAGGGGAACAAGAATTCATACCTTCCTCCTATTTCTAGTGTACCATCCTAAATTGTACTCCCTTACAATTTTGTCTACATTTGGACCCCGTTGTCACAAAAGTTTGCACCCTTGTTGAACACTTGCGCTCAACAACCTTGTGAAACATGGAAACAACTTCCAAGTGTGGGACCTTGTGCATATGAGGTTGAATATCTGGAGAAGGACGACTTCATTTCCAATCAGGGTGTAGTGTTGAACTAACCCAACACTTATAAAACTTATTCTAATGGTCTGAGGAGAAAAGGGGAGAAGGAATGATGAAAGGGAAAATAGGTGATGCACCTAGATTGAAAGTTGATCCTCCTTGTCCATAACCACAAAAGACATCAATGAAAACTATGCAAGGATATTGATAATTTTCTATCCTAATTAGCTCTCTAAGAATATGCAAAGGTTAGAATCCTGCAAGATGAATAGAGGAATTAAAGCTATTCACAAATAACATCTACAAGGGAATTAACACAATCATGCAAGATAAGAATAAAAAAAGAATGCGTTCAAATAAGAGGTAATATGCATTACACAGAATATTTGAACTGAAAGAGAAGAAAGATAGATAATTTTATTGATATAAAGGTAAAGCAAAGGTTACAGTTGTAGAAAAACATGAATTTTCTATAAGATAAACAAGGAGAGGAACCTTCAAAAGAGTTATAAAATTTGCCTTTATAGGTCAGACATAACTCAGATGAATATAGGGTCCAAAACTCTAACCAGCTTGAGCTAGGTTAAAAAAAAGAGAGAAGAATCAGATCAGACAGATTGATCTGATGGTTGCGTGTCTGAAAATATCTCCCAAAACTGGGAAAGAGAAACAATCCTTACAACATAGGGAGAATCTTGCATTGAAGCATCTTAATATACTCTACCGACCCAAATGTATTCATTTTGCAATAAACAAGCAAGGTCTGTATATGAAAATCCTCTGCAGAGTCATGGTACAGTAATGGTGATTGTCCCCTGGCTGCTTAAAAGTGGTTGGAAGGGATTTGATTTGATTTGGGCTACCGATGAGGTTATAAGCTAATTTAAACCCATTAAGTCGACAACCACCCCAGGTAGCAATTTTAATTTTAATGTCCACCTCCAGTTTAAATTCAGGCTGATAGATCCTCCTTATCATGCATGGATGGATGACCAAGATCATGCCATGAAGGTTGAGCCCATAAAAAAATACATGTCCTATTGCTGTATCGTGGCTAAGGAAAAGCCTTACATTCTAACTGTTGCGAAACTGCTAAACATTCTGCCACTACCAACAACCTATCACCATATTTTAGCCAATGGTGGGACCTAGTTCTTAATCATTGTAAAACAAAGATAACAACCCTTCCCTCATATCGCTTTGGCTATCATTAATCAACTTATCACATGAAAATAGAATAGTCACATGTAGTATTGTTCTTGTTTATAAGGAAAGAGTAATAGGAAACTACAAAGTGATAACACTTCTTTTCCTCTTGCCAGTATCGCTCATCATAGTGTTGCACAAAAGAGGAAGATTAGAATAGGGAACAAAAGCATAATTTTTTGACCAATGCGATAAAGTGATAAACAAGAACTCCCACCAGCTAGTAGTGGGTGAAAGGGGCCAGTCTCGCCATGAAGAAGGGATCCTCTAGCCATTAAACTTTAAGTGAAATGACCACCTAAGCTGGTCAATGCTGAGAAAGGACAAGGAAAAAAAAATAACTAAGGCAAAAATTCCTTAAGGGTTTAGGGTTTAAGCCTTAAGAAAAATATCAGGGTTTTAGCCATCTTATGATCTTCTCAGATTGATTATCTACATGGCTAGGATTGACAAAAAAAAGGTCAATAGAGCACTCACCTTGAAATTCATTCTCCAAGGACTAAAAGGGGCCTATTTTTTCTCATGCTATGCAAATTTATCAATTGTCTAGTCATGGTTAAGAGGGTCCTCAAGGAGAATAGTCCAGACTATCCAACAAATAAAAATTATTACAAAAAACACAAAGTGATGGAGGCAATGCAAAATCAGTCTTCATTATATCATAGAAAATGATTACAAACTTCTGACAACATCTGGGCTCATAGATTTGTCTCACAGGCCTGATTACACAATATCCAGGCTCAAGGAAGAATGCTAGCCAACTCCAGATCTCTAAACCTTATGATTATTCTTCTATCTTTGATCTATTATCTCTTCCTTGATTCTAGAAGAACAATTATAATGATTTATATGAAATACAAGCTCCAAGATGATCCACGTCAACCCAATAAGGAACAAATACCGAAGAAAGAAAAATGAACCGTGTAGAACACAAGGTCAGCCTCCACCAAGGAATCCTTCTGGAAACAACATAGACTAATGTGTAGACCTAAAAGGAAGGTTTATTAGGAACCAAGGAACATTGGAAACAACAAAATCAAGCTCCACAAGCTATGGGAAAGATCCGCAAGAATCACCAATAGCAAATAGGTCCAGGCAGCTTTGGTACACATGAAAGAAAATTGTCCCATATTCTGGAAGTGATAACTTTCCAGAAAAAGATCCAAACATCCCGCAGACCAAGGATAAGGTTGTTGAACATCTCCATGAACCAAATCCACCTCTGCAACATCTAGTGAGAAAATAGAATGAAATGCTAAAAGAAATACTAAAAGTACAAAACAAGAAACAATCTGAAAGAAAATGTTTTTGGTTGATGCAAGATTGTTAAGAACCAGGGATTCTCTTGCATTAGACATCCAAGGCTGATTAAAAAGTGAGTCCCTCACTTTTCTGGGGCTAGAGGAAAACTAAGACAATCCACCTCAACCTGAGAAATCCCTGATGAATCTTCAACCGGTCTATCTTTCCACTTCACAAGATACTCTCTATACTACTTGCTATGAGTGCTACACCCAACTCTGCTATCCAAAATCTCTTCAAACTAGTCCGATGCCTTCTGGGGTATTTGCTTCTCCAAGCCTTCTGCATTCTTTGCATTCAATTCTATCTCTTGATACTAATGTAGATCTCCAATGTTGAATATAGGTGAAATACCCAAACTATTCGGTAACTCCACTTCATATGCATTTTCGAAACTGAAATTCCTCAATATCTTGCAAGGTCCAAAATTCCTCCTCCTCAACTTATTATAAGTGCAAATTGGGAAACTTTATTTTCTTAGATACACCATCACTTCATCTCTAACTTTGAATTCTTTATGTCTCCTCTTCTCATCTAAGATTTCTCCTTATACTTTATGTTCATATCCTCCAAATGTTGTTTAACCTAAGTATGTACCACCTTCATTTGTTCAGCAAAAAAATCTGCTTCTGCACTCCACTTGTCCTCATTACTGATGTCTCTCAGTTTTGATATGCCTCTAGGGTGTACTCTGGAAAAAATTTCAAATGGTGTTCTTCCGGTACTCTTGTTTACTGAATTGTTGTAGGGAAACTCTTCTTGTGCAACAACCAAATCATAACTTCCAATTTTCTCTCCAACTAAGTATCTCAACAAATTTCCCAAAATTTTATTTACTACTTCAATCTGTCCATCAGTCCGTGGGTGAAAAGTAGAACTGAATTTCAAATCCATCTTCATCTTCTTCCAAAGTGTTCTCCAAAAGCATCCAACAAACTTAATGTCTCCATTTGAAAGCATGCTCGTAGGCAATCCATGTAATCTAACCACTTCCTTGAAAAAATGTCAACAACATGCACTACATCTATTGTCTTCTTACAAGGTATGAAATGTGCCATCTTTGAGAATATATCCACCACCACAAATACATAATCATTTCCTCTCCATGTTTTAGGTGACCCGAGTATGAAATCCATGGTTATGTCTTCCCAAGGTCTCTCTAGAACTGTCAAAGGCTTATACATATTAGGTCCCAAGAAGGACAACTGAGAGGGGGGGGGGGATGAATCAGTTGTGAACTAGTTATCAATAAATTGTAATCCAAATGCAAATTATTCCAACTTAAACTTAAATACTGGTAAACCAAACTTAAGTGCCGGTAAACAGATTAACAGATATAGTAGTACCAATTTAACTTAATGCATAAAACATAAAGAGAAACAACATCCACAACACATGACACAAAGATTTTGACGTGGAAACCTGGTAAGGGAAAAACCATAGTGGGAAAAATTACCCACAATTAGATGATACTACTGTAGATAGTATGTGTATACAAATGGGGTCTGCACATGTAGAAAGGCCAACTGCTTAGAGCTCACTACTCAATCACAAAATAGGAGTCACACTGACTACACAATTGGATAGTTAAATCCAAAGATAATGTACTGCTCAAAATAGCATCTCCAATGTTGGATTCAGTACCAGTTAAGCTCTGAACATGAGTGTCAAAACACCTTCATAACCTTTGAATAATGTCTGTGTGATTCATACACGGATCTGCTTATTTTCGTTCTTCAATATTTGAATACACTCATACCATAACCATATCCCGATCTTCAATAAGATCTTAAAATCATATATACAAAACCTAAGACCAAATGTATAGGTCGGCTCACTAAAGATATTACAATTAAATCAATTACAAATAAGTCTTGATGTGATACAACATATTGGCTCAATACATTTACCACATAAACAATCTCCATAACGTGTCATGCTGATCTAGAGTACTGGTCCATAACCTAGACCTATCTGCCAATAAAGGCAAATCTGTCAACTTGATTAGACCAATAAGCAAGAAACCAAATCCAAAATTCCAATCCATGTCTTTGACATAACCAAATGATCTCCAAGATATCATCACTTTCAATGAACCATATAACCTACTGGTGAACACATACCGGTGACTATGCATAAGCCACTAACCACACTGGTGAACATAATGTAAACCTCCAAGAAGACAAGTGTTGACATCAATGAAAAAACCAATGCAACACATGACGAAGTCATCCATAATACCAACAATAGAATCCAACATTCTGACTACTACCTTTTGCAAGTTGATAAATCCTACATCTCTGAACAAATTTCCTAACATCCTTATGAATCTGAGGCCAAAAGTAATTCTCACTTACCAAGGCTATTGATTTATTGACTCCAAAGTGTTCAGTTAATCCTCCACTATGCTTCTCCTTTATCAAATTTTCTCTAATAGAACTCTGGGGGTATACACAACTGATTTGTTCTAAACAACATCTCATCTTGAATCAAATAATCTAGCCACTTACTCATATCCACTGTAGTAGGTTCTATGCAGGATCTCTAAGGTTCTACAAAGTTTGGGTCATTCTCATACAAGTTCTTCAATTCCTCAAAACCCAATACTTCTACTCTCATTTCTGTCAGCAAATTCCTTCTTCTGATTAGTGCATCAACAACTTTATTTGATTTTCCACTTCTATGCTTCAAAACAAAAGTATAACTCTACAATTACTCTACCCATCTCACATGTCTTTAATTCAACTTACCTTGACTATTCAAATATTCCAAATCTTGATGATCGGTATACAACATAAACTCCTTAGTGAGCATATAATGTCTCCACTTCTTCAATGCTTGAATTGTGGGATAAAAATCCTGATCATATACTAAATACCTCCTCCTTGCATCATTCAATTTCTTATTAAAATAAGCTACCAGTCTTCCTTCCTGACTCAACACTACTCCAATTGAATTCCCACTTGCATCACAGTCGGCTTGAAATACTTTATTGAAATCCTATAAAGCCAACACAGGCTTCTCTGTCACTTTTTTCTTCAATAATTAAAAGCTCCTATTTGTTTTGGTTGTCCGCTTGAAATATTTTCTATCTCCTCTTATTGGTTTTGTCATAGGACTACAAATTGGACTAAATTTTTTGATGAGCTTAAAGTAGAAACTAGCCAACCCATGAAGTGATCTTACCTCTCCAATGCTCTTTGGTGTAGGCCAATCAATAGCTACTCTTACTTTCTTAAGATCCATCTTCAATCCATCCACAAATATCACAAATCCCAAATAAACTAACTCTTCCTTCATGAAACTGCTCTTCTTAATGTCTATCAACAACTTCTCTTCTCTCAACATTTGCAAAACTTGTCTCATGTGCAACATATGCTATTCCTTTCTCTTACTGAAAATAAAGATGTCATCCAAGTACACAATAACAAACTTACCTAGAAATTTCTTCAATACGTCATTCATTAATCTCATAAAGGTACTCAGTGCAATAGTCAATCCAAAAGGCATAACGAACCATTCATACAATCCTTCATTTGTCTTGAATGTTGTCTTCCACTCATCTCCTTCTCTGATTTTGATATGATGTTATCCACTCCTCAAGTCTATCTTTGTATAATATCTGCTCCACTCAAACAATTCATTATATCATCCATCCTAGGCAAAGGGAATCAATATTTCACTGTGATCTTGTTTATTGCTCTAGAGTCAGTACACATCCTCCATTCTCCATTCTTCTTAGGTGCTAACACTACTGGTACTGCACAAGGACTCCATCTTTCTCTGATCAAACCTTTCTTCAACAACTCTTGCACTTGTCTATTCAACTCTCCATTCTCTACCGGTATCATCTGATGTGCTACTTTATTAGGCAAACTAGCTCTGGGAATTAGGTCCATGCAATGACTGATACTTCTCATAGGGGGTAATCCATCAGGTACATTATCTGAAATGATGTCTCCATACTATGTCAGCAACTCTTTTATTTCCCCTGGTTCTTCTTCTTCATGCTTTGGATTCTCAGTCTTTTTAGGAACTAAGGCAAAACACACATTCTCATGTCTCATCCCATTCAAGAATTTCCTACCATCAACCACACAAATTATAGAATTAGTACAAACTTCACTCTTCAAAGGCTCCTCCAAAGGTAGAAAGATCTATTTTTCCCCATTAGCCGTAATAGTGTATATATTCCTTCTTCCATCGTGCATTGCTTGTCTATCGATCTACCCAACAAGATATGACATACGTCCATAGGCATAATATCACACAAAATTTCATCATGATAAGCTCCAATCTTCAATTTTACCAGAAATTATTCACTTACTAATACCTTATTCTGATCTTGACTCCATGCTATTTGATAGGGCTTACTATTTCTTCTGAAACAAGGTTATCAGTACTACCACTGTCAATTATAACTTTACAACACTTACTGGCTATTTTGCATCTTGTCTCGAACAAATTTTTTCTCTAAAAGGGCTCTTGCTCTCCTCTGGTATGATATAATGCTCTCCTCATCATCAAAAACAATCCATCCTCTGGTTTGTTACTTGATTCAGCTTGTTCTTCTTCTACCAATGTTGCTCTTCCATGGTTCTCCGTCTTCTTGAATTCAAAAGCATGATGTCCTTCTCCTTCGCATTTAAAGTAGGTTCCTCTAAACACTCTCTTTTCTTGTCTTCCATCTTCCTTTCCATAACCCTCATTCTAGTAACCTTCATTTTCTTTCTTTCAATACAAATTTCCATCATGAACTACCATCTTGGCTAACTTTCTTGTCTTTATTTTGATCTGCATAGGGTCCTCGACTTCTAGTATAAGATCTTCCTCCCTGAAATATTTTGCCTCTACCAAATTGCTTCTACTCATGTCTTTTATTCAACTTCACTTCTACCTTTAGGGCATATTGATAAGCTTCTTCAACACTCTACAACTTATTCAAAGTGAGTTTATCTTGTATCGACATCCACACTCCATTCAAATATCAAGAAACTTGTTCAATCTCATCATCAGTGTGTTTGAATCTGATGTTCATCTTGTAGAATGATTTTGTATACTCCTTCACACTAGATTCCTTCTACTTCAGGTTCTACAACTTTCAAAACAAATTCACTTGATAGTCAGTAGGAAAGAACTTTGATTTCAACTTATTAACCATGTGCTTGCAGGATTTGATCTTTTCCTTACCTCTTCTTTGTCAGTCTACCTGCAAATGTTCCCACCAAAGAGACGTATGACCTTTTTGTTACCAGTGTGGTTGCTATTGCACCAAAATATTGACTTGTTAATGCTCGATACAACCACTAGACTTATAGAATCTATAAGTGGCAGTTACGCCATGTCACAAACCTAAGCATTGCATTGCACAACATAAGGAGACCAAGGGCGCACACCTTGCAATAATCCCCCCCAGTGTAATAGAGGGGTTTGAACTTGTGAGAAAGCTCTGTTACCACTTGTTACAAGTGTGGTTGCCATTGCACCAAAAGATCAACCTCTTAATGCCCGATACAATCACTAGACTTATAAAATCCACAAGAGGTGGTTAAGCCATGTCACAAACCCAAGCGCTACGTTGCACAACACAAGGAGACCAAGGGCACACACTTTGCAACACTTTCAACCTATTACAAGCATATTTCACCTTCTGGTCTTCTGTGGTTTTCTCAAAATCAAAATACTTTTCCATCTTTGTGATCCAATCCATCAATTCATCTAAATCCAACTTTCCATCATAATCCGGTGGGGTAAAATGTGGTTTGGAGTTTTCTTTACTTAAAACCCTCAAGAAGCTTTCTTCTTCTAGATCGATCACTGGTTGATTTGCTACTGCTTCTCCTGCCTCAACTTCTTCTTCATTATCACTCACATCTTCAACATCTCGACCTTGTCTCTTGGCCAATTCAATAGCTTCTAATTGGGCTGCAATTCCTCTTAACATTTCCATCGTGCAGGGTTTGCATTTCCACACACTCCACCACCTCTAGCATTTATTCGAGCCATCTTCATGCAAGTCCTCTTCAATTGTAGGTTGGCTCCTCAATTCTGCCACCCCACAAGAAATAAATTTGACAAGACTCTGCAATCTCTAGAATAAAATCTTGCTATGATACCACTTGATGTAGCTACGGTTAGGAGGGTACTCAAGGAGAACATTTCGGATCATACAAAAAATAAAACTCAATATAAACAACACAAATTAATGGAGACAATACAAAATCAGTATTTATTATATCATAGAAATTGATTACAAACTTCCAACAACATCCAGGCTCACAGATTCAGCTCACAGGCTTGATTACATAGTCTCAAACTCAAGTAAGAATGCCAACCAACTTCAGATCTCTAAACCTTATGATTATTCTTTAATCATAAATCTATTCTCTCTTCCTTGATTTTAGAAACCCAATTACAATGATTTTTATGAAATACAAGATCCAAGATGATCTGTGTCATCCCAAGAAGGAACAAACATCAAAGAAAGAAAAATGAAATGTGTAGAACACAAGGTGGCCTCTACCAAGGAATCCCTCTATAAACAACATAGAATGATGTGCGGACCCAAAAGTAAGGTCAACCACAAACCAAGGAATGTTGGAAACAACAAAATCAAGCTCCACAAGCTATGGGAAAGATCCACAAGAATAACCAATAGCAAATAGGTCCAAGTGGCTCTAGTACACAAGAAAAAAAATGGTCCCATATTCTGGAAGTGATAAATTTTTGGAAAAAGATCCAAACATCCCATGGACCAAGGATAAGATTGATGAACATGTCCACAAACCAAATCAAGCTCTGCAAGATCTAGTGAGAAAACGTAATGAAATGCTAAAAGAAACACTGAAAGTACAAAACAAGAAACAAACTGAAAGAAAATGTTTTTGGTTGATGCAAGATTGCCAAGAACTAGGGATGCTCCTGCATCAATCACCATTTTCAATAGACACCCCATCTTGCCCTTAAATTGTGGTTTCTGATTGGGTAGGACCAAGGTGCGGTGCCCTGGTCCCCTTAGGACTAGAGTTCCCAACACCCTGGTCCTCCCAATTAGGATCCCTTAACAGTCATGAAATGTGAGTGAGAATTACTACTTTGTGTCGGCTCATGTCAAAAAATTAAATTGTTTTTCGCTGAGAAAGTATAAAAGGAGGTCTACCCCTCTCATTTTAGCATCCACACACATAAAATTCCATTCGACATCAAGAAAACAATTAGTCTTATTTCAAGCATTGGAGCAGAAATAAAGTCAATATTCAAGCATTGGAGTTGACATTCATGTTTTATGTTATTGAAGACTTCATGAAACTTTAATTCTATGTGAAGACAAATAAAACTTCATAAGAAGGTATAACATGTTTTTTTCAATCATTATTCAAGATCTCCCTCAAAAGGAGAAAATTTCTATTATTGTAATTCAATCATATTTCATGGTTAATTCCAAAACTAGGGTTTGACCTAAGGCAAACCCCTATTCCTAACCTATTCCCCTTCTCAGGTGTGCATAGGAACATGTATGGAGCTGCTATCTTCAAAATAAGCTTTATTTATAGTGATGAATCGATCTCTCGTTAGAGTGCAAAAAGTGCAGAGGACCAGAGTGACCACCACACCATTTTTGACAAATTAGGAGCTCCTTCTGGGAATAGATCCAAATACATTTACATTTCTCAGATCTAGGTTCATGGCTCGATCTGATGACTATAGCTTACTATTCATGCATTTTTACATCAATTCCAGCACATTTACCCTAATTTTAACATTTCTCATATTTCAACTTAAAAGAGGGCACTCCAATAAAACCCAGTAAATGCAATAGCATTCTCAATCCTTACCCTTACTGATTTTTGGCTAGATTTATTGGGTTTAGCTCCCTCTTTAATTTAATGTTCTCTAAGCCTAAAATTAGTGGTTTTTATATATCTAATTATGGAAACCCTAATTTTTCTCCATTACATCTTGGTGAACTCGACTCCTTACACCTGCAATTCTGATTTATATTTTCAGATCTGAGTGTTTATGCAATTTCAAATTCAAATTTACATTTGAAAGTTTAGTTTTCATTGAATTAAAAAAATTTCAAGGTTAATTTCACAAAAACCATAATTTTTAATTCTAAGATTGAGCTTGTGGATTGTCTAATTGGGATTTATCATTTCAGATCTGATTATTCAATTAATCTAAAATTCAAAATTTCCCTCTAGATCTTATTTTCAATTTGAATTACATAAATTTAGTGGTTGAATTTACCAAAATGCTAATTTATAATTCTATTTTTTTCATGTGGGTTGCATAATTTATCAAATTAATTTTTAAATATGATCTTTATGAATGTTGTGCTATGACCTAGATGCCTTTATCTTTCAAATTCACAAATGAAATTGCTTAATTATCTGGTTAATCAATCATTTTCATAAAATGTTGTATTGTTAATCATAATTTTCAAGTTCAAATTCAAATTTTCCTCCTTTGTGCATGAGTTTTATTACTATTAGTCCTCCCTATAATATTCTTGTGAGAAGAAGTTGTATAATTAAGGCTTCCCAAGGTTTAATTACTAAGGATATGAAGACTAATTTGGATAAACTGTTCCATGAGAATGTGGGTGGTGATAGTTTCGATACTTAATGTAAGTACATATCTGATAGCTAACAAGATGAGAGGGGGGGGGTGAATCATACAAACTTAATCTTCTATAAAAACAACAAATTCAACCTCGGTAACATATACTTTAGTAATATAACCAAAACTGCTAAACATGCAAACTCATAAGCATATAAACATCATAACACTCATAACACCATATTTAATGTGGAAACCCAAATAGGGAAAACCCACTGTGGGATTTCGGACCCACTAAGAAATATACTCTTTTAGAGTATGCTCGGTTAAAAGAAAATCCTGTTAAAGATTACAAACACATTGCTAGATGTGACCCGATTAAGGGATTTCCCTTAGATCTTTTAGGATCTTCACCTTCTTAGAAGTGACCTTGTTAAAGGATTTTAAACACTCAATCAGAATGTCACCTTGCTACAGGGTTTTACAAATAAGATTGTTAAGTCCACTCACAAAATAATAGTAATAAAAATCTATCTGCAACTTCACATCTAAAATGCTAAAGTAGATTCTTATTTGCTCAATACAATAGGACTTATCTTGTCCATCTGCTAGGCTCTATACTCTGTTATTCAAATAGGTCTTCAAGCTTCTGTACTCGGTAATCACTATGTAGCATCCCTGTGCATACATTTTCCCGCATACATTGTTTATCAACAGTTCCTTATTTATAAACAATTTGCTGACCGCTTAATCTCCTTGATCACATTTCCCATGATCAATCATAGCCATCAGATCTTCAAACTTTGACCAGGTTCAATGTATCCTTTGATCTGAAAAACGTTTTACCCCACCTTGGAACTTGCATATATTTCTTGGAACTTGTGCTAGGGTATTGCAGTTCAATTTGAGCTGTAGATCTTCCTACTAATTTTCCTTTGCCATAGATTCTTTAACAAAATTCATGCATGGCATACCAATCATTTAATCAGTTCCAGCTCATCAGCTTCCTTCATTAAATAATGCTTTTATTCAATGCATTCTATTACTACTCGGTTGCAACTCGGTAAATACTAAACTTCACTCGGTAGACATTCTGTCTTCATTAACTGATAGCGATAACCTTAGGGTTGACCGACTAGGTTCTTTGCTTGGTAACATAGTATAGTATTAACCTTACAATCAATAACATATATAGGATATCAAAACAATCTAAACATCATGATCTCATCATTGTCTAACTCAGTAATAGTTGCCCATTGAATAACTTATCCCTCCCCTTATTCATCACATTCTTTCTGTGTCTTTTATCGACATCTTTATACTCATCAAATCATACTTTTTAAGATATGACAACATCATACTGAATTAGAAAATCAATTTCTTGACATCAATGACAAAATAATAATATTAAGATAGTAAACATCCTTAATCAGTTATATCCATAATCATCAACAACCTTCTCAATATGCTTATTGAAATGCCATCAATCTCTCCTTGTCTATTATAATGCCAACAATCTCCCCTTGTTTGTTATAATGCCAACAATCTCTCCCTTTGGCATTGATGGAAAAACCAATTGATTTGACCTAATTGATTCAGATTGCTGTGAGATTCTGAAATGCTGAAATGCTCCCCCCTATCATCAGTCTTCTCCCCCATACATTAGTATCCACTCCTTATCTCCAGTCTTCTCCCCCTTTGACAACAATGCCAAAAAGTAAAGAACTAAAACATAATATCTTCCTATATGAAGTGATTTCCTGCTGTTATGTGTCAACTTAGTCTCAGTCAGAGCATTTTGTCTTCAATTCCTATTCCCTGTATTGTTTCTTGCACACCTTTAGAAAACGTCCTAAAGTGTATAAATTAGCATCAACTCTTAAAAGATATTCTGTAGAGTCATCGAGTTGATTCTTTCACCGAACTCGTTCAGTGAATGAAAGATAGGGGTAGGGCCCCTAACTTACTTCTGAGATACTCAAAAGTGTCCCTTGGCAGTGGCTTGGTGAAGATATCTGCTATTTGTTCCTTTGTGCTAACATACTCCAACACCACTTTCTTCTTTTGAGATTTTTCTCTAAGATAATGATATTTGATAGAGATGTGCTTTGTCTTAGAGTGCATAATTGGATTCTTTGAAATCTTAATCTCACTAGTATTGTCACAGAATATAGTTACTGGCTTGGTAACTTTCTCATTTATACCATCCAACAATTGTTTGATCCATGCTATGTTAGTATAATTCAATGCTGCAGCAACGTATTCAACTTTTGTTGTTGACTATGAAACACATCCTTGTTTCTTGCTAAGCCAACTCACTAGTCTTTCTCCTAAAAAGAAAGCTCCTCCACTTGTGCTTTTCCTATCATCAATGTTGCTTTCCCAATCAGCATCAGTATAAACTTTTAAATCAAAGTCATTTCATTTCTGATATACTAATCCATAATCTTCAATGCCTTTCAAGTATCTAAAAATTCTCTTGATTGCTGTCATGTGTGTTTCCTTAGGATCTGCAGAGAATCTTGCAACTATACCTACTACATGTGCTATATCTGGCCTATTGTGAACAACATATTGTAGCTTTCCAATCATGGATCGGTAAAGTGTCTCATCAACAGATGCAGATTCATCATTCTTTGATAGTTTACAGTTGGTAGTCATAGGAGTACTTACTAGTTTTGAATCCTCCATTCCAAATTTCTTCAAGATTTCCTTTATGTACTTGGATTGAGTAATGAAAATCTCATTTTTCATTTATAGTATCTGTAAACCTATACAATACTTTATCTCATTGATTAATGACATCTCAAATTATTTGCTCCTTTCATTTCCAAAGTTCTTGCATAAAGAGTTATTTCCACAAAAGATAATATCATCAACAAATATGACTGAGATTAGTATTCCATTTTCATCATTCTTCATGTACATAATGTTGTTTTCACTTGTTCTTATAAAATCAATCTTCATTAAATAAGAGTGCAATCTTTCATACCATGCTCTAGGTGCTTGTTTCAAACCATATAAATCTTTGTTCAATTTACATACCTGATCTTTATTATTGTCTTCAACAAATCCTTCAGGTTGTTCAATAAAAACTTCTTCTTCTAATATACCATTCAGAAATACAAATTTGACATCCATTTGATATACCTTGAAATTCTTGTAAGAAAGATATGCCAACAATGTCCTTACTCCTTCAAGTCTTGCCACAGGTGCAAAAGTCTCACCATAATCAATTCCTTCTTCTTGGGCATAACCTTTGCAAACTAGTCTTGCTTTATTTCAAATGACCTCACCTTTTTCATTCAGCTTGTTTCTGAAAATCCACTTTGTACCGATTACATTTTTTTCCTTCAATCTTGGGACTAGTGTCCATGTGTCATTCTTCTTGATTTGATCAATCTCTTCTGTCATAGCATTTATCCAATCTTCACTGTTAAATGCCTCTTTCACTATCCTCAGTTCAAATTCAGATATCAGACATGTGTTCTATCTCAGTTTGTTCCTTGTCATCACTGGATCATCCTTATCTCCTATAATTTGACTTGATGCATGATGTCTTCTGACATACTTGGCTAATACAGGCTCGGTAGGCTCTGTATGATCTTCTTCATCACTCGGTAACTAGATATTCTCTTCATTTCCTTCTGCAGTTTTCTTGGTAGGACTTGTCGGTTGAACATAGACAAATTCATCATAATCTTCTGGTTCTTTGGAGTTTCCTTCATCATTTCTTTCTACAAATTCATCAATTTTCACATTTGCACTTTCTACTATTTTCTTAGATGATTTGATCAGACATTTAAATGCTTTAATTCTAGAAGAATAACCAAGAAATGTTCCTTCTTCACTTTTCTGATCAAAGTTTCCATTTCTATCATCCTTGTGTACATAGCATCTACTTCCAAAGATTTTAAAGTAGCATACATTAGGTTTCTTGTCATACCAGATTTCATATGGTGTCTTCAAAGTTCCTTTCTTCAGTTGTACTCGGTTCAGGGTGTAAACTACTATGCTAATTGCTTCTCTCCAAAATGTTTGTGGCACTTTCTTTTCAATCATCGGGGTTCTGGCACAATCCACAATAGATCTGTTTCTTCTCTCAGCTATTCCATTTTGTTGTGGAGTTATCAGTGTAGAGACTTGTCTTTTAATACCATGATCATTGCAGAATAAGTTGAACTCATCAGATGTGAAATCTCCTCCTCTATCTAATCTAAGACATTTCAGTTGTCTTCTTGTTTCATTTTCAACTCTTGCCTTGTACCATTTAAACATTTGAAAAGCTTCTGATTTTTCTTTTAAAAACATAACTAACATCATCCTTGAATAATCATCCACAAATAATATGAAATATTTATCACCATAATAAGTTTGAACTTTCATAGGACCACAAAGATTAGTGTGCACAAGATCTAAAATTCCCTTTGAAGTGTAGGACTTACTTTTAAAGCTTGATCTTGTCATTTTACCCATCTGGCATCCTCAACACATAGCATTCTCAGGTTTTTCCAAACTCGGTAGACCTTTTACTCGGTGCTTCTTACTTATTTTGATTAGATTATCAAAATTTACATGACAAAACCTTTTATGCCATAACCAGGTATCATCTATCTTTGCATATAGACACTTGTTCCGAGTTGAGTCAAGGTGAAATGTGTTACCTTTTGTTTGTGTCCTGGTAGCAGCTAACTTTCCATGCTTGTCATGAACTTTGACAATTCCTTTTTGAAATTCTATTAGGTATCCTATATTGTTTAGCTGTGCTACACTCAACAAATTGTATTTCAAACCTTCAACCCAATAAACATCATTGCATTTTGCATTGTCAAGAAGTGTTATAGATCCTTTACCTTTTACCGGACATGGTGCATCATTACCAAATCTTACATAGCCTCCATCATAGTCTTCTAACATAACAAAGTTGTGTTTATCACCTATCATGTGATGTGAGCATCCACTATCTATGATCCAAGAATCATTAGTATTTATGTGAGATATTAGGGCTTTTTCTTCATACCTTTCTTCATCTGATCCATCTTTGATAGCCACATAAACTACTTCCTCTGTATCAGTTTCATCTGATTTATCATCATTGGATTCCTCATCAGCTATTAAGCATGACTTTCTATCTCTTCTTTTGAAGTCTCGGTGTCCTGTATAATGATTATCTTTCTATCTATCATGTCAGTAATCTCTCTTTTTAGTAGATTCTTTGTCGGGATAGTTAGAAGCCATATATCCTATCTGATCATAATTGAAACATTTCAAA
This sequence comes from Cryptomeria japonica, assembly GCF_030272615.1. NCBI lineage: Eukaryota > Viridiplantae > Streptophyta > Pinopsida > Cupressales > Cupressaceae > Cryptomeria > Cryptomeria japonica. Next base: position 350,155,065 of record NC_081410.1, read on the forward strand.
GGTAGTTTTCCTTTATACTTACCTTTGACTCTCGGTAACCTTCTAGCTAATAGTGCTTCAAACTCTTCTTGCTTTCTGATTTCCTCATACAGTTTGTGTACTTCCTCCATGTTCTTGCGAAATCTTTCACTTACTCCACTATGATCCCCTTTAGTGTACTTACTCATTCTATCATTGTAATCATCAGATTCACCAATATGAAAAGAACTAAATGTAGATTCAACTTTATTTACCGATGACCCACTGTTATCAAAGTTACTTAACTCAAATGCATGTAGCTTACCAATAGTAGCATCTAAAGAAACTGGCATATTGGGTACATACCTTAATTCATTGATTGCAGAGACTCAGATTGCATAAGCTGGTAGAAAGGTTCTTAATAACTTACTTGTTATATCCTTTTCTTCAATAGTTCCACCTGCTCCTTTGATTTGATTGACAATCTCCTTTAGTCTTGTACTATATTGGGTTATGTTCTCACCTTCATTCATCCTCATAGATTCAAGTTGTCCTCTTAGACTATCCACTTTTGCTCTTTGAACATGTTCATCTCCACCATACACAGATATGAGCTTGTCCCACATTGCCTTTGCATCATTGCAGCCTTCTAGATCATTAAACTCTGAATTGGTCAATGCAGATGTTATTTCAATCATTGCTTGAATATGTTATTGCTTTGCTTTTATCTCTTCCATTGTCAATGGATAGGTGCTCGGTGTAATGAAATCATTCTCTAGATAATATACAACATATTCTCCAACTCCTGATAGGTGCAGCTTCATCCTTTTCTACCATGTAGAGAAACTTGACTTGTTCAGCTTCGGTGCATCCCTCTTATACATCTTTAGATCTTTGCCTCAAGTACCTTTAAACTTTTCTTCTGGATTCCAAAGCTCTGATACCAATTGATAGTTCTGATACTTAATGTAAGTATAGATCTAATAGCTAACAAGATGAGAGAGGGGGGGGGGTGAATCATACAAACTTAATCTTCCATAAAAACAACACATTCAACCTTGGTAACATATACTTCAGTAATATAACCAAAACTGCTAAACATGCAAACTCATATGCATATAAACATCATAACACTCATAACACCAGATTTAATGTGGAAACCCAAATAGGGAAAAACCACTATGGGATTTCAGACCCACTAAGAAATATACTCTTTTAGAGTATGCTCAGTTAAAAAAAAATCCTGTTAAAGATTACAAACACATTGCTAGATGTGTCCCGGTTAAGGGATTTCCCTCAGATCTATTAGGATCTTCATCTTGTTAGAAGTGACCTTGTTAAAGGATTTTAAACACTCAATCAGAATGTCACCTTGCTAGAGGGTTTTACAAATAAGACTGTTAAGTCCACTCGGTTAATAGATTTTCTGTCACTTCACAAAATAATAGTAATAAAAATCTATCTGCAACTTCACATCTAAAATGCTAAAGAAGATTCTTATTTGCTCAATACAATAGGACTTATCTTGTCCATCTGCTGGGCTCTATACTCTGTTATTCAAATATGTCTTCAAGCTTCTATACTCGGTAATCACTATGTAGCATCCCTGTGCATACATTTTCTCGCATACATTGTTTATCAATAGTTCCTTATTTATAAATAATTTGCTGACCGCTTAATCTCGTTGATCACATTTCCCATGATCAATAATAGCCATTAGATCTTCAAACTTTGACCAGGTTCGATGTATCCTTCAATCTGAAAAATGTTTTACCCCACCTTGGAACTTGCATATATTTCTTGGAACTTGTGCTAGGGTATTGCAGTTCAATCTGAGCTATAGGTCTTCCTGCTGATTTTCCTTTGCCATAGATTCTTTAACAAACTTCATGCATGACATACCAATCATTTAATCAGTTCCAGCTCATCATCTTCCTTCATTAAATAATCCTTTTATTCAATGCATTATGTTACTACTTGGTTGCAACTCAGTAAATACTAAACTTCACTCGGTAGACATTTTGTCTCCATTAACCGATAGTGATAACCTTAGGGTTTACCGACTAGGTTCCTTAGGGTTTACCAACTAGGTTCTTTTCTCGGTAACATAGTATAGTATTAACCTTACAATCAATAACATATGTAGGATATCAAAACAATCTAAACATCATGATCTTATCATTGTCTAACTCAGTAATAGTTGCCCATTGAATAACTTATTCCTCCCCTTATTCATCACATTCTTTCTGTGTCTTTTACTGACATCTTTATACTCATCAAATCATACTTTTTAAGATATGGCAACATCATACTAAATTAGAAAATCAATTTCTTGACATCAATGACAAAATAATAATATTAAGACAGTAAACATCCTTAATCGGTTATATCCATAATCATCAACAACCTTCTCAATATCCTTATTGAAATACTGACAATCTCTCCTTGTCTGTTATAATGCCAACAATCTCCCCTTGTTTGTTATAATGCCAACAGGTGGTTCATCTATTCCAATACTTGATGTTATTTATCCCCATTCTTTACATAATTCTCATGATGAGGGTGAACCACTAACTAGGGTTTCCATTGACCAATCGGAGAAGATTGACAATGAATTTGACAATCTTTATCAATGGATGAGTCACCAATACCTAGAAAGTGAGGCTATCCCATTCATTGCAGGATTAAAAAGAATGGTTCAAAGTGATAAATTTGGGGTTGATTTGTTGCATGTCCTTGCTCATATTGTTGACACTGATATCATGCCTATAAAAAGTTGTGCAGAAGTCCTTGGTTACACTCAAGCTCCTAGTCAAGTTAATGATTCTATTCCTATGACTAATTCTATGAATAGTATGCCTACTTTCACATCCAACATCATGGCTACTTCCACACAAAATGTTATTCCTACACATGTTAGTCAAGGGGGAAACATTTATAATCAAAATTATTTCATATCTCCTTTCGTGAGTCTTCCATTTGTGACCTAATCATCTCCCATACCTACCTATCATATTGTTCCACCTCCTTATTCTCAAATTCCTCCTCCATTCAAATCAAACATTTCTAATTTCAACCCATGCATTGAAGAAACCATCTATAGCCAAGCTCAAACCATGTCATCCTTATAGCAACAAATAATTTCTATGAACCAATCCAAGTTTAATGTGCCCACATTTGATGTAGTAAACCCATTATCTAATGACATTGTTCATGTTGTCCCCCTTAAGCATGTAGAAGTCCCTCAATTGGAGCTTTATAATGGAAAAGGTGATCCCTTGACTCATGTGAAAACATTTCAAACTTTGTGTAGTGATTTTGCTCATGATCAAAGACTTTTATCTAAATTATTTACTAGAACATTTAGAGATAAAGATTTGCAAAGGTATCTGTGAGGCCCTACCCTGACTCAGTTTGACATTTTCAGTTATTTGCATATTGAGACTATTATGGATGCTTTATTTTATGCTTTATGGATTTAGAACCTATATGACTTCATGATTTGGATCACATTGACATATATTGATGCTTTATTTTATGCATGATGATTATGAAACTTTATATGTTGCTAGATTGGAATTACATTGAAATGGTGAATGTCATTATTGGAATTGCAGGACTTCATTTTGATGATAGAAAAATGATGCTTATTTTATGAATGGTTCAATTTTGAGAATTATGTTAATTGCTTATGTGGAATCGAATTTGAATGAATGCGATATTGAATTATTGTTGCCAAATGTATGAGTATTTGATGTGCAATGAAATCCATGAATTTAATTATGTATAAATTGTGATTATTTGGAATTACTGATGTGTTAATTGAGATGCGTAGGAAAATTATCCATGTGACCATGGAATTTATATGGAGAACCAAACCTAGACCAATGTACGTTTGTTAAGCCAGGGGTTGTCTATTTGGAGAGACAACACCCCATTTGTAATGTATTTTATTTGTGAAGTGTATGATGCTTGAGTGTTAAAAAAATTAATTTTTATGTATATGTGTAATCCTACAAGAGACAAATTCCATGTGTGATTTCTATATTGTATTTCTATTGTGTCACTTGACACATGTGCTGATTAGTGTCATTGATTTTGACTTGTCTCTTGGAGGGAGTTTTGTTTTTACCAAAGCCATTCAAAAACATGAGTGTGGTCCCAAATTTGCCTTGGGTAGGGAGTCTTGGGAGTGGTCAACTCAGGTTTGAACCGTAGGTAAACTTTAGTTGGGTTTCTAAGGGGTTAAAAGGACTCCTAGGGTCAGTTTTAGGGCTTTTCCAAAGGTCCAAAGGGTATACCTATGGGTTAGGGGTATTTTGAAACATGTGACTACTCCCATGTGACTGTTTAGTCACCTCAAAAAGTGGTTTTTCCAAGGTGAACGAAAATTCAGCTTAGAAGGTTCCTCCTAGGATAGACAACCTTCCCTTTTGATGTCAAACTCTCTTCCCCACCTCCTCTCACCTTTTCCCTTTCCAGTTTTAGTAATGTGTAAGAGTTTGGGAAGAGCAACCAATGGGAACTCTCACCTCACCCAAGGGGTTGGGGAGTGTGTGAGAGGCCTTCTTAGGCAAGAATTGGAGACTTAGTGAGTAACCACCCACTCTCCATTTTTGGAGATTATGCTTTTGTTTTGAAAATTAGTAGTAGAATATAATTGTTGGGAAAGATTGGAGAAAAGTTTGTGTGGAATTGGGCAGCTCATCCCCAACTAAATCTAACATAACCTATTGGCAGAATAAGGTTGGTTTTATTCCCTTCTATTTATGTTGTTTATGTTGTTTTGTTGAAGGAAGGAAAAGCTTGTTGAAAGAGTTGTGTTTATGTGAATTGTTGTTAAAAAAAAAAGTAGTGTAAGCTTTCATTTCTATGTTTTTTGTTTATGTGTTCTTGTTTTGGGAGTGTCCAAGACCTCCTACTCTTGGGGGAGTAGGATGGTCTTGAGGTGGAAGGAGTATGACAGCCTTCGGTGAGAGGCTCTCCTTATGGAGAGTGATCTCAAGGGTGTCCTTTGTGACCCTTGCTGTATAGCCTTGTGTATGCATTTGGGGGTCATAAGGGGAGAAAATATGGCCTTGAGCCTCTGGGGGGCATAAGGTATGTGGAGGTATCTTTTGTTGTTTTGTTTGTATTGCCATGAGGTGGCTTGAGTTGTAATTTTTGGCTTGCAATCTCCCCAATGGTACTTGGTCCACTTCCAGCCGTGGAATGAACATCACAAAGTGTGGTGAAAGTGTAGCTTGGGATGGGAAGGTGTTTGTTGAGTGTATGCCCTATATGTTGTGTTGTTTGCTTGTTTGTAACCCATCTAGTGCTTGGTTCTCCAAGCTCGGGGGTGGCTTCTAGTAAGCCTAGGCTGGGAGGTGAGCTCTCCATGGTCAAGTTGTGTTTTTATTGCAGGTTGCATGGGATGGGAAAAGAAAGATTAAAGAGCTTGGTTGCTGTTTTATGTTGCAGCAAAGTTTAAAAGACAAATGTATTTATTATGGAAGTTGTAAAGAAAAATGTGAGCTATGTTGTATTTAATTACAAAAAAAAGAAGTGTATTTGTGTTATTCAAAATTCCTTTTGAAGGGAAATATTGGTTGGGTTTTAAAACCCATTTGTATTTTTATTTACCTTGTACTTAAATTTGCTTAAGAAATATATTTTTCTACTTGGGTTAGTTTTGCAAAAAGATGAAGAAATGTATTATTTTGCATTTAAATCTCCATGTTTTACAAAAAAAAGTAGATGCATTTTTTGTGTGTTCTGAAAATAAATTTAGTTTATTCCTACATGATTATTCTGTTATTAATGCTGCTGCAAATAAATAAAAACAGTCATTTATTTTCTCATTTAATGCAGAAAATGAAACTTATTATAGTAGTCTATTTCTTTTCAAAAAGATTAGCATTTAGTCTTAGTTTATTTTGCCTACAAAATAAAATAAAATATTTTCCTCATTATTCAATCTGCAATAAGTATTAGAAGATTCCTTGCATTCATTTAAAAGATGCCCAAATGAGTTATAAATGGTAATACACAAAAATATATATATATTTTATTCATTATTTTGAAAATCTGTTTATAACAAAAAAAAATGATGTTTTTACAGATTTAATAATATTAGAAGAAGAAGGAGAAAACTGATAAACTTGCTAAATAGGTCATTCAATATATATATATATATATATATATATATATATATATATATATATATATATATATATATATATAATTTATTCATTGTAAATGAAATCTGTATATTTCAAATAAAACTATGCATATTGTCTTACCTTTATATATATATATATAATTTTTTTTTTTTTTTAAAAAAAGGGGGGTTTTCTAAAAAAAAAAACAACGGATTGCATGTTGGGGGCCACAGCCTTGGGCGGCGGCGTCCACAACTTGCGGGTGCCCACAGCTGTGGGCGGCACCGTCCACAGGTTGCGGAACCCGCAGTCTGTGGGCGGCGACGCCCGCAGCCTGCGGGAGCTGCAGACTGTGGGCGACGCAGTCTGCAGCCTGCGGAAGCCGCAGACTGCGGGCGGCACTGTCTGCAACCCGCGGTACCCCGCGCTACGACCACCCACACCCGCCGGCATTAACAGAACCCCCCGCTCGGCTCTCTCACTTCTCTCCGCCCTCCTCTCTTCCGCTCGGCCAAGGGTTGAGCTCGGGCCACCGCGTCCGCACCTGCACACACACACACTCTAAAAAAAAAAGAAACATACACACACAACACACACACTCAAGAGAAATAAAGAAAAGTGTGAATGTTGTTTTCTCACACAAGCCCTAACCCTATTTTCGGGTTAGGGCAAACACATTTAGTTTTTTTTTAAAATAGGTATGTGAGTGGGCATGATTAAGAGGGGTAAATCAATATAATAAAATAAAAGCCCCACCCTCTCATGAGAATATATTCATAAACCTATATATAAAATTTATAAGTAAATATATATATATATATATATATATATATATATATATATATATATATATATATATATATATATATATATATATAAAGTAGATTAAGCTTTATATTTATTTGGAATTAAATTTGATAGTTGTAAGATTAAGTTTTGCATTTTTTTAAATTATTTGACAAATGTAGAAGAATTTTAATAAGAAGGTCTATTCTTGAACTCTTGGTAGGATTAACCTAGGAGGTTTAAAATAAAGGACCCATGTGTGTCAAGTTGGCCCCCTTTATTTTGGAATTTATTAGGCACCTTTTTGATTAAGGGACATTTTACTTAAGGGGTTAATCTAATCAAAGAGTTAGAGTAAATTAATTTTTAGACCCACTATAATTTAAGAACTATAAGATAATTATTGATCATTTAAATTTGAGATTAATTGTTAGGTTTAAGATTTTAATTATTTATTAATGGAAGATTAGGGATAACTCTTTTGGAGAAATATTAGCTCGTTGATGACTTAGTTAACCTTATCACCAAATTGAATTAATCATCTGATTCACACAAAATATAGTTAAGACCAAACTAGAGTTGTATTATTTTAATTAAGTAAGTCGTTATAAGTTCAGTATTTAAAAAAAAAAATTTATTATTCCGTTCGTGCCCAAAAGTTTGGGCATGACAGTATCATTTTTTGCCTCCTTATTCAATTACATAATTTCAACAATTGGCTAATGCTTTCATTCAACAATTTCACAATAATATTGGTCATAAGATTACTTTGACTGATTTGATTTATTTTATGGAAGGTGTTAAATAAAAAGTGACTAATTTTATTGGTAGATATAAGCATTTGTATTCTCAAATTTCTTATCCTATGCCAGATCAATATGTTCAAAGAATTTTTATTTCTAATTTGTAAAATGACATTAGGGATAAGCTTCTCTTTTCTGAGTTTACTTCCTTTATAAAGTTGTGTGTAGTACTTCATAACTATTAGCTTCAAGTGAGTCAATTTGAATGATCTCCTTCAATAGCTCTGGTTGATAATAATGTAAGTTCTCAACACCCTTTTGTGAAGTTTAAACCAAACAAGGGATTCATCAAGTTCTATGACACCAATAATACTCAGGTAGCAACCACAACAATAGGTGTGCCTCATCTATCCAAGTATTTTTGAAACAATTTCACACCTCTTTCTGAATCTTTGCATGACATTATGACACAATTGTTGAAAAGAACGCATTGAAACTTCCTCCTATCAAACCAATTGACACAAATAAACCTTTTCCAACTTATCATGATGCCAAAGCTTTTTGCCAACATCATCATCAACCCAGTTATTGCACTGAAAAGTGTTATTCCCTAAGGAGTAAGATTCAAGATCTTGTTGATAACAATACCATATTTGTAGCTAGTGTGAATGATAAAGGAAATAAATATGTAGCTCCTCCTAATCAAAACCTACAAATATGTACTAATCCTTTACCTTCTCATTCCACTAATGTGATTGAGTTTGAGCATATTGTAGTTTCTCCTAATGATCTTGGCCTTGAGTCTAATAATGTGGTGAATCTTATTGATAAACCTACACCTCCTAAGGACCTATGCATTACCTTTGATCCTAGTGAGACTATTAAAGCACCTGATGGCCCACTATATATCACTACGAAGATAAAATACATTCTCTCATGAGGTGTTCTCATTGATCCAACATGTATGGTGAATGTGATAACTGAAGAATATTGTTATACCTTACAATTGCATCGACTGACATATGATAAATCTGATGTGGTAATTAAAATCTTTAATGGTTACTCTTGTCTCGCTATTGGTTATATTACTCCTCCCATTGAAGTTGGTACTAAATATTTAGATGTTAATTTTGCTATCATTCCTACATCATATCAATTTTGTGTGAAGTTGGGACATCCTTGGCTCTCTTCCATGAAAGTGATTCCTTCTACTATTCATATTTCTTTAAATTTCCTCTTAATGACAAAATCATAACAATTAATCATAGCATGTACCAACCCACGATGAGGTGTGGTGATGTTAATCTTGACTACTTTTGGTCTAAACAATTTGAACCTCTTAAGCCTAGAAGTGATGTTCTTTTTCAATCTTATCAAAGGTGAAAGAATGAGATGATCTTATCCTTGAGTAAACCTAGAGATCCCAATCCCATTCCTTTTCTTCATGATATACCTATTCCTTGTTGGGAATTGACTCTCATCTGGTGTTTTCTGGTGGTTTTTGATGACTGATTATTGGTTTAGGGTTTTCATTGATGGCAACTCTTCATGGAGATTCATTCTAGTGGTCGTGATTCTTCCTATCTGGAAGTAGGTGTTAACTAGTATTCTAGGAAGAATAGAGCATTTTTGGGTCTAGATGCTTTCTAGTGATTGCGGTGCATTGAATTGTGTTATTGTTGATTGGGCCGACTTAGATACATCATTTTATCATCATTTTGGTGATCCACATTTATCTTTTTAGATCCGGTCAAACTGACATGATGCATGACCTATTTTGTGGTTATCAGTATATAAGTTTGATGTGGGTGATATTTTTGGTGAATGATATGATTTTATGCAAGCAAGAGGTGATCGAGAATTGGTTTTGGCACAATTTAACATGCGCATTCTTGATCCAGTAGGTGATTGAGATAGTGTACATGGTAGAACATAGCATAACAAAGAAGGTGATCTAGTCAGTCAATTTGTACTTAACTGGAATGCATCAAAGCATAGTAGATACTATTTCAGAGTTCATACATTGTAATTCATCACTGCAATAGTTATGTAAGTCAATGAGAATTCCCTATTGTATCCTTTTGGGTTATTGTAATTGAGCAGTGAGCTCTAGGTAGTGTGCCCGAATTCCTATGCATTCCCCATGTGCAATATTTTTTTCTACTAGCCATAGTGGAATAATTTTGTGGGTTTAAATCCCACCATGGTTTTCCCATTTGGGTTTCCACATAAAAATATCAATGTTATGATCTTATGGTTGTTTGTTATTTTTTCTGCATTTCAGTTTTAAGTGTATACTTCTAGTGGTTGAAAGTTAAGTTTGAAAATATGTTAACCGGTAGATCACTGATTTACCCCTCTTAGTGATCCTAATTCCAATAATTGGTATCAAATCTTGATACCTCTGAAGAAGCTTAACTACTTGAGGAAGGTCCGAGATATTGATTCAATGGATTTTGGTTTTCAGAGACAACTCAGTATGGCACTTGAGGATCTTGATGTAGCTAGAAATGAGATCTGTACCTTGAAGAAAAAATTGAATGCTGCTGATGATTTCATTAATGACCTGAATGATCAAGCAAACATCTCTAGAGAGAAGAAGGAATTAATGGACAATTTGAAGGATAAAGAAGATTAGATCATGGAATACCAGGATAAAGATGATGAAGTTAACAAGATTGAAAGAGAGAATGCTTCTTTGAAGAATGAGATGCAATCCATTGTTATGAGGTTGTCTAAGGAAATTGAGGACCAAAAGAAAATTGAAGAGAATCTGGCACAATCATTGAAAGAAAGAGCAAATGAATGCTTCAGGATTACCTATGAGAATGATCAATTGAAGCTTGGGTTGACATAGTCAAGGAACAAAGATCAAGAACTTGAAAGATAGGTTGCTACTTTGAGAGATGAACTTGCTACTGCTAATGAGTACAAAGACAAATTCAAAGATAGCTCAACAAGGCTTGATGATATGTTGAAGAGTTAGAGACATGGAAAGGACATGCACGGATTTGGATTTGAGAAAGGTGAATCCTCCAGATCTGGATAAGGAAATGTAAAACTGGATTAGAAGAAAAACAAGAATCCTCTAGTAAGACAACCTAATGCTCATAAATTCAATGGTAGATGATTTACTTGCAGTAAGTTTGGTCATATGGCAAATCAATGTGGAAGTACGATGAATCATGGAGTGAACAACATGAATAATGTTCCTACCTTTATTGGTTAGTGTTTCATATGCAATAATTTTGGTCACAAATAAACTGTGTAGAGAAGTAATGAATAATTTTTCAGAACAAAAGATGCTATGCTTGTGGAATATTTGGACATATCTCTAATTAGTGCATGACAAGACTAAATCAGATGAACTTTAGACCTATATAGAATAATGTTGTTTACTGAGCATGCAACAAAACCAGTCAAATTGCAAAGTACTGCAAAAGCAAGAACAATGTTCTGATAGACAAGAGTAACTCAGATGAGGAGGGAAAAGTGAAAGTAGAAGAGATCAAGGAGAAGCATGAGAAGATGTGGGTAAGAAAGGATGAATCTAGAGCTGACAACTGGTCTGCATCTAAATTCGTTGCAAGATCTTCATCCGATAACTAGGGCTTTATGCCTTAAGGGGAACTTTTCATCGAGATTCTATGAACCCCCTCTTCGGTGGCCTGCAATTGATTTTGGAAGGTTGCAGAAGGATTGAATCATATGTACAAATGGTATTTGGAAGTTTCAGAAGGATCTGGTGCTCCGGTATGCAATTTCATGAAGATCATGACAAACTATTTGTGCATTTATTACAATGGAAAACTAGGTTTTTGAAGGATAAAAGCGCATCTTAAAGTCTCATTTGTCACAATACGATCAAGTGAATAGAGTAGAGAAGAGAGAAAAGCAATTTGGCGATTTCTCACCAACTCATTTGGGTGCATTTTCCGACGAACTATGGATTTATTTCATTTTGTCGAATCTTAGGAGGCAATTTGTGTCAAATTTGTTTTTTTAAAATTTTTTTCCTGAAGTTCGTCGGAATTCCGACGACACCAATTGTCGTCAGAATCTTGCCTAATGTTCGTCGGATCTTAGGAGGTAATTTGTGTCAATTTTTTTTTTTTTTAAATCTTGCTTGATGTTCGTCGGAATTCCGATGAAACCAATTGTTGTCAGAATCTTGCCTGACGTTCGTCGATATTCTGACGAAAAAAGAGAAAAGTGAAAAAGTAAAAAAAAAAAACCCCTTAGGGTTAGTCAAGTAAATAATATAAAAATCACGTGGACAATGTTTTTTGTACTTGCGACATCATTTTGCTTGGTTTGTGAAGGTTATAAAACAAATTTTCCATAGCCCAATTTTTTTGCTTGTGAAGAAAAATTATGTCAGATAATATGAGTGAAGAACAAAATAAGGAGACATTTGCTAGACTGTGGTCTAGCTTGAGAAGAAAAGGTGATGGGAAATGTTATTGTCCCTGTAAAAATTGTAAGGGCTTAAAGACTAGAAGACTTTTAATTACAACAATTGAGAAACATTGTAGGCAACATGGTCACATTGAAGGGGGGCATGATTATCGTCCATTGGTAAGTTATTCATTATATGTGTTTATATTGATTGCATTTGTAAATGTTTATATCGTTTAACAATTTATATACATAAAAAATCACTTGTTAATGAGATCATGATCATGGTTTATTTATGTTGATCATTTTTATATAGGTGGGGTTCCCTAGGGCATATGACATGGACTACCATGACCTGAAGAATGTGATTTTCCAAGTGGAGGAATATGGAGGTGTGAATATCGAAGCTGAAGATAATGATCCTATGGAAGAAGATGATCATGTGCCAGAAAACACAGTTGAAGATGATGGTACAAATACATTGATCCATGACACATTTAGTACTGGCGCAGTTGATCATGATGATCAAGATGACTTTGATGTTGTTCATGATTTACCTGTACTTGAGAAGGCATAGGAGCCTATTTACGAAGTCTCCCAAACAACTCTTCTCTCTGTTGTATTGTTGTTGGTGAACTTGAAGGTTATGAATGGTTTATCTAACATAACAATCTCACATATGTTAAGGTATGTCATATCTGTCATCTTTTTTCATCTATTTTTGTTGTTATTTTATCACTAGTAAATAAAAGGTGAAATATCTACCATTAATATTCTTGAATCTTTATATTAACAAATTATTTTTTCCATTCTATATTGATAGGTGATCTTTTGTTACCACCATAAAATATTCTACCTCTCTCATATCGATAATTATTTGTCATTATGAAAAATATTGAAATGGAGTATCAAGCAATAGATGCGTGTCCCAATGATCATATTATATATCATAAACAACATGAATTTGCAACAAAATGCCCTAAATGTCATATCAGTCTATATCGAACAGATCAACTAACAAAAAAGGTGCCTCACAAGGTTCTTTGTTATATTCCCATTATTCCACGTTTGCAACAATTATTTAGGTACGAAAGCTTGGCACAATCTAAGGATTACCATGCATGCAATAGAAGTTGAGATGACATTCTTCAAATGCCTGCGGATGGTTCTGCATTTACTAACATAGAGGAAAAATGACCACACTTTAAAGAAGAACCTTGTAATCTCAAGATTTCATTGGTAGCGGACGATGAGATCTATTTACTTGGTGTGGCCTATTTTTGTTATCAACAATAAAATTCATCCATGGATATCAATAAAGAGGGAGCACATAATGTTGGCAATGATTTTTCTAGGTCTTTTTTTCATTTAATAGTCATGTACATTAAATTATATATATCATAGTAAAATGGTTATAATAATTATGTAATGTTTTTGTTCATTCAACTAGGTAAGTACCAAGTTAAAGATATAAATGTATATATCGAGCCTCTTATCGATGAGTTGTTGGATTTATGGAATTGTGTCACTATGTATGATGTCTCTAGACCAATAGGACAAAGACAATTTCAATTCCATGAAATGCTTGTATGGACAATTCATGATGCCCCAGAGCTAACACATTTTTGTGGTATGCTATAATGTTCAACTTGCGCACTTTAATAATGTTTAATTTTTTAAAGTATAAATCATGCTTTTAAAAAAAATCCATTCAATATATATAATTATAAAAACTAACATATTTAATCCAATTATACATGATCTTGCAGGTCTTCAAACAAAGGGAAAATTTGCATGTCCAGTTTGTGGTCCAAAGGTGAAATCGCGTCATTCAACAATATTAGGAAAGTAGGTGTTTTTTAGGAACTTCCTCCACAAAAATCATATGTATCAAGCTACTGAAAAACATCTTTTCAATGGGAAAGAAGAGACCGCATCAAAACCACGAAGAATGACACCTCGCCTATGGAAGTTGGAATATAATAGAATTAATCGTCAAGGTAATGCCATTCAATCTAATTGTTTATCTATCATATATGATATGTTTGGAATTTATATTTTTATATTGTGTTTTGTTTACTCATGTTGTAATTGACGATGATTGATGTTGTTAACTTTTTAAACTTATATGCTTCATGAAGGTCATCAAGGCATTAATTACTACCTTCCAAAGGGGCTAAAAAGTTATCCCAAACAATTTAGTAGGTTTCCCTACTATGAGAAGCTACAAATTGTGCATTTGTTTGATACTATGCATATTGGAAAGAATGTAATAGAGAGGCTATGGAAAATATTGGATGGAAGGTGCGACAAAGAAAAAATTGTCAAAATTTGTAGTGACATTCAGGAATCCAATCATGCAATGAAAAATGTCATTCAATTAAATAGCGATGGAGACCAAATTAATATAAGTTCCCTTCCATGGTTATTAATGGAGCAGAAAAAACAATGCTAAAAAGAGGTCATACAAAAAATTTGTTTTCCCACAGGATTTGTTGCGAACATAAACAATCTCATAACAAAGTAAAGTAAATTTGGGTGAGGGATGAAAACACATGAATGGCATACCTTCATTAAGGTAATTCATGTTCTTGTATATTTTCTATATATTTGTATATTGCATGTACTTTTGATTGTATTATGTTTAGTACTAGTTTTGGAAAAAAAAATGAAAAGATCATTTTATAATTTTTGCAGTACATTGTACCTCTATCTCTCCTAGGCCACTTCAACAATAATGTCAAGCAAGTTATATATGATCTTGGAAAATACATGAGGTAAGTAGTGTTATTTGTTTAATATGTTGTATATATATTGTTTGAACCAACGTGCTGCTCGCACATTAATTCAAAGAGGGAAAAATGTAATACCCTAAAAATGATCACATAAACCATGGGCCCCTAATCTCGACAACATCACCAAGTTCCTAACCAAAGGCAATTAAATCAACCTTGAGCACCTAATTAATTAATTCTTCAATCATTAATGTTACATGGTAAATTAATCACTGAATATTAATTAAATATTTATTTAATTAATTAAATCATTCCAAGTAAATCATTTTGATCAATTATCTTATTTATTTAATTAAATATCCTAGCATATTTAATTAATAAATCAATTTGCCATTTAAATCACAAAAAAGGAATTAATTTAAAGAAAAAGAGAAATTAATTTACAAAAAGAGATTAATCACAAAAAAAGGAATTAATCTGCAAAAGAAAGAGTTAAATTAATCTGCAAAAGAAAAGAATTAAACTGAGAGAAGAAATCAAACTTAAGATATTTATTTTTCTAAAATTGAGATAACTTGAGAAATTTCAGAAAAACAATTAAATTGAATTAATCATTTTCTCGAAAATTAAAACTCAAATCTTTTCTTGAGGAAAGAGGTTCAATTACATTGAAAAGGCTTTGTCTAAATAAAAATCTTGAGCTAATTTTATCTCATGTGCATGAAATCAACTAAATTTTATCTCAAGTGCATGGAATCAACTAATTTTATCTTCAATACAAACTTAAACTTATGATGTGAATGCATTCAATCATGCTATAATTGGAATCTATCTCAAGATTAACTTAATTTGATCTCTCAATTATTTCAATTAACTTGGATTGTGGTTTTTCTTGAGGAATATCAACTGCTCATTGTTAATCGATCTTGACCGTTAGTCTCTCTTTTGAGTCTCTATAAATTCAGCCCTTGATCTCTCTTTCAAGACACCCTGGAGATTTATTATTATTGTGCAGTTTTTGCTCTAGAGTCATTGAAAATATTATGCTTTCAGATTATTGCATCTTAGTTTAACTTTTTGCATATTTAGTTTAATCATGATTGCTTGAATTCATCTAGCTTAATATTCATTCATCTATCTTAATCTTGCATATCTAGCTTAATCTTGCATATCTAGCTTAATCTTGCATACATTTAGCTTATTCTTGTGCTCATATAGATTAAATCCTTTGTCTTGGTGTAGTCTAGTCATTGGTATTTCTTAGATAAATCTAGAGCAAGTCTATACTCCCATCTTTTAGAAGGCAATAGGTCGATTTGTTATGGTTTTTATATTCATGATTGTTGGTATTATGGATGTGTTGCATTGGTTTTTTTCATTGATGTCAAAACTTATCAACACTTGTGAAAACTTATCAGCGTTAAAGATATTTGGTTATGTTCCCTGACATGTTCAGTGACTTATGCACAGTCACCGGTATTTGGTACATCGACAGGTTATATTGTTCACTGACACTGAGGATGATCTGTTATCATTTGGAGATTACTTGGTTATGTCGAAGACATTGTTTGGACACTTGGTTTTGGTGATTTGGTTATTGGTCTAATCGAGTTTGCATATTTACTGTTACCAACAAATTGGTCTAGGTTATGCACCGACAAGCGTTATCTATTCCAGATCAACATGACACGTTATGAAGATGTTTTATTGATTGGTTATTATTGTAAATGCATTGAGCCGACATGATGCATCGCATATTGATTCATTTGTAATTAATTTAATTGTAATATTCTTAGTGATACGACCTACACATTTAGTCCTAGGTTTTGGTATATATGTAAGATCTCATTTATGAGATTGAGATACGAAAGGTAATAAGGTATTACAAGGTTGTAATATTCAGTATATGCAAATATAAGCAGAGCTATACACGCAGACATCATTTGAATATTCAAGGAAGGTATACAAAAGACAATGAGAGCTTAACCGATATTGAATCCAACATATGAAGATGCTATTTTGAGCAGCACATTATCATTAGATTTAACCATCCAATTGTAGTCAGTGTGACTCCCATTTTGTGATTGAGCAGTGAGCTCTAGGTAGTTGGCCTTTCTGCATGTGCAGGCCCCATTTGTACACACATACTATCTACAGTAGTATCATCTGATTGTGGGTAAGGTTTCCCATCGTGGTTTTTCCATTTATAGGGTTTCTGCATACAAATATCTGTGTTATGTTTTGTGGATGTTATGTCTTTCTATTTCATGCATTAAACTTTACCGGTACTATTATTAATTGTTAAACTGTCAACCGACATTAAGTTTGCTTTACCGATATTATACATCAAGTTTGATTATGTTATATTTGGGTTGAAATTAATAGACAACTGATTCACCCCCCCCGATCTCAGTTGCCTCTGGGTCCTAACAATCGGTATCAGAGCCTAGTCCTCTTTTTGCAGAAGTTTAACAACTTGAGGAGATTCTATGACAACTAACTATTTCAGGAGGGATAGTCTGAAACTTGATGGAACTAACTATGGTATATGGAAGATTAGAATGGAGACACATTTGAATTATATTGGAAGAGACATATGGGATATTACAAAGAATGGCTATGTTGGTCCTACACAGAGTCAACCTAATCCACCAACATTGGCTAAAGATCAAGAGAATGATTCCAAAGAAAGAGAAGCACTTTTGAGCGCATTGTCAGATCAGCAAATCATGGGATTATCAAACCGATCTGCTGCTAAATCTATTTGGGATAAATTGGAGACATTGAATGAAGGTGATACCACTGCCAAAATTGTAAAACTAGAATGCTTCTGGGTCAGGTATGAAAATCTGAAAATGGAAGAAGATGAAAGGAATTCTGCTTTTATGGAAAGAGTTAATGAAATTGTTTTGGGTATACAATGTTGTCGAGGATCCTTAAGTGATGATGAAATTGTTTCTAAAGTTTTAAGAGCATTGCCACCGACATACAAAATGAAAGTAACTACTATTAATGAATTCAAAACAATGCCTAATACATCAGTATCTAGAGATACCTTGGTTGTAAAGCATTCAACTTTTGAACTTGAGGAATTTGGTCCTATTGCTACAGATTTAGCTTTCAAAGCATCATCATCATCTGCAACATCATCATCATCATCTGAAAAAATCTGATTGGAAAGCACTTTATGCAAGAGAACTTGAAGAGCTTGAAGCACTATTTGCAAGAAAAATGCCTAAAGGTCTAGTTGGAAGTAAGTATGAAGGTAAAGGACCATTTAAATGTTTTAACTACAATAAAATTGGTCATATGGCATCTAGGTGTCCTGATAGACATGCAAGATTGAAAGAAGAAGCTAAAAGAACATATAAGCCTAACCTTGAATACCAGAGATACAGATTTAAGAAGAATAGAGACAAATCATGTTACTATGCTAATGAAGGAGTTACTGATGATTCTGATGAGGAACTGACAGATAATGGATGGGTTTTTGTCGCTATAACAAAAGATCAACCGTCACCTACTGTACAACCGGTAGAGCAAGCCCTAATAGCTAAAATTGAAGAAAAGGATGAATGGATCATTGATTCTAGATGTTCACATCATATGACTGGTGATAAAAGTAAATTCTTAACTTTTCAGGAATACAATGGAGGTCTAGTAAGATCTGGGGATGATAAAGCTTGTTTGATCAGAGGAAAAGGAACTATATCTTTTGATGGTAAGTACAATACTGAGAATGCTTATTATGTTGAAGGTTTGAAGCATAATCTTTTGAGTGTTTGTCAATTAGTTGAAAAGGGACTTCAATTACAATTCAAGAATGGTAAATGCAAAATCATGAATAGAACTGTTTTGGAAATTGTAACTGGTAATCAGACTAGAGGTAATATCTTTCACTTGAATAACAATGAGAAGACATGCTTAATTGCACATGGCATAAGAGACTTTGTCATGTAAATTTTGATTGCATTGTGAAGATCAGTACAACTAAGACAGTAAGGGATTTACCTAAGATTGTAAAACCTCACAATTTGGTATGTAAGGAATGTCAATTTGGGAAGCAAGTTAGAGCAAATTTTAAGAGTATTCCACACAAATCCAATAATGTTCTTGATTTAATTCATACTGATTTATGTGGTCTGGAAAGAACTAGAAGTTTACAAGGAGATAGATATTTTATGCTAATCATTGATGATTATTCTAGAATGTGTTGGGTTACTTTTCTCAGGGAGAAATCAGAAGGTTTTGGGAAATTCAAATTATTCAAGGTAATGGTAGAGAATGAAACTGGTAAGAAAATCAAATGTTTAAGATCAGATCAAGGAGGTGAATTCACATCTAAGGAATTTGATACATTCTGTGAAGTGAATGGAATCATAAGACAATTATCAGCACCTCAGACACCCCAACAGAATGGAGTTGTGGAAAGGAAGAACATAACTATTCTGGATGCAACTAGAAGCATGATATCATAAGCAAACCTACCTCATATATATTGGAGAGAAGCAATTGATACATCGGTTTACACATTCAATAGAGTTCACATCAAAGGTGAAACCGGTAAGACCCCTCATGAACTATGGTTTGGTAATACTCCTACTCTTAAATATTTTAGAATATTTGGAAGCAAATGTTATATTAGGAGAGATGATTATATTGGTAAATTTGATCCTAGAAGTGATGAAGGAATATTTCTTGGTTATTCATCTAAGAGCAAGGCATATAGATGTTTTAATAAAAGATTGCACAAAATCATTGAGAGTGCAAATGTGAAGATTGATGAACAATTTAGAGGTAATTCAAGGTCTATGGAATCTGAATCGGTAGTTGAGATAATCACAAATGAACCTATACAGAATACATCGATACAAAATGTTGATCCAGTCACATCGACATCATCTGAGAATTCCATAGTGACTGAAGAACAACAACAAGTGAATACACCCAGGTATGTAAGATTGAATCACTCTGAAAGTCAGATAATTGGGAATAAGTATCAAGGAGTTATGACTAGAGGAAGACTGGAAAATGAAGAGGTGTGCTTAATTTCTCAAATTGAACCAACAATTATTTTTGAGGCATGTGAAGATAAACACTGGATTAAAGCTATGTAAGATGAATTGGAACAAATTGAAAATAATAACACATGGACATTGGTTCCCCGACCTAAAAAAAAAATGTAATTGGAACTAAATGGGTATTCAGAAATAAACTTAATGAAGATGGTAAGGTAATCAGAAACAAAGAAAGATTAGTGTGTAAGGGATATTCACAGAAAGAGGGAATTGATTATAATGAAACCTTTGCACCGGTAGCTAGAATTGAGGCAGTCCGATTATTTCTAGCATTTGTAGCACACAAGAACTATAAAGTATATCAAATGGATGTTAAATGTGCATTTCTAAATGGTGATCTTGAAGAGGAAGTTTGTTGGCATATGCACACTCCAATGAGACATTGTAGGTGATTGATGGCAACCTTACAATCCTATGACACCAGCAAGACATTCCACTGGCACTAGCAAAATCAGACTCTACATCGGCACTCAGATCATTGGCACCGGTAGTGAAAGGAAGCATACTGGCACAGAGGCCAACATGATTGTTGTTTTAATATATTTTGTTTATTATTGTAAAATCATTGTAAGCCAACTTGGCAAGTTGTAAAATGACTCTTATATAAGAGAGATCATTGTAGAACATTTTGTGTAAGTAAGAGGAATGTAATTAGGAAAAATAAGGTAGACCTATTATGCAAATTATAGGTTAAGGGTTTATGTAAGAAGCAGAGAAGAAACCGGTACTGGATCTGGCATTATAGATGCTATTTTGAAGTAGTACAAGACACTGGATTTATATAATCCATTTTGTAAGTCAGTGAGACTTCCTATTTTGTATTTGAGCAGTGAGCTCTAGGCAATTGGCCTTCCTGCATGTGCAAGCCCCTCTTGTAGTAGTAATATTCTCTTATTGGCCAGTAAGTGAATATTGTGGGTCACAAATCCCACTGAGGTTTTTCCTACACCGGGTTTCCTCGTTAAATCTTTGTGTTATGGTGTGTTTTTCATGTGGTTGTTATTATCTGTATTTATTGCATTACTTTTTGTTTACCGGTACACAATATTAATATGTTTTGCATGTTTTAAGTTAAGAAATTGCTCATACTGATTAGATACTGATTCACCCCCCCCTCTCAGTATCTACGAGAATCCTAACAATTGGCATTAGAGCTTGGTCCTCTATTTTTAAAAGCTTAACAGCTTGAGGAAGATCTTGACACCGGTAGAGATGGAAAACTTAATGAAGCAACTTGAAGGAGCTCTCTTAGACTATGATGCAGAAAAATTGAAAAATATCAAACTTGAAGATGATCTAAAGGCTGCTTAGGATATTATTCAAGCACTTCAAGAAAATCTTACTATTTCAAGAAACAAGAGAAGAGAACTTTGTGAAAAGATGCAAAATGAGAATGATGAAAAGGAAACTCTTAATGATATGATAAACAAGCTGAAACAAGAGAACATGACAACAAAGAATGAGATGCAGGATATGACTATGAGATTCTGTAAAGAAATTGAAGATAGAAAGAAGAATGAAGAAGATTTGACTAGAAGACTAAGTGATGCTGCAAATGAAAACACAAGACTCAGCTATGAAAATGATTTGTTGAAAATAGATCTGACACACACTCAGAATGACTGCAATGAACTAATGAGGCAGAAAGAAGTCTTAGAAAGAGAACTAGATACTCCAAATCAACATAAAGAGAAATTCAAGGAAAGCTTAGAAGAACTTGGTAACTTGCTAAAGAATCAAAAACCTAAAGGTTACACTTCTGGAATTGGCTTTGAAGTTGGTGAAAGCTCCGGTACTGCAAACACATAGGATCATAGCAAACCGATAAGACAACCTACTGCTTATAAATTCAGTGGCAAATGCTTTAACTGTAATAAGTATGGTCATAGAGAAAATCAATGTAGATCTAGAAATTATCAGAATATCAACACACCCACTAACCAATGTTCAAAATGCAACAAAGTTGGTCATAACTCTAAAAATTGCAGAATGAATGTGAGATGTTATGTTTGTGGAAGATTTGGACACCTATCTAATCAATGTAGAACACAAACCAGGATAGGTTATGCGAAAGCTATTCAGAAGAATAATGTGACTTGCTATGCATGTAACAAAATTGGACATATTGCAAAATTCTGCAGAAGTAAGGGATCACCGACAAACAACAAAGGTTCTAGTTTGAAAGGTAAAGAAAAAGTCGAAGAGGTTAAGCAAGAATTCTCAAAACAATGGATCAAGAAACCAGAACTGAATGTGGATATGAATAGTCCTCCACCAGTAGAACCAAGCAACACTCCATAAACAGAATAGAGTAGCACTCCACCGGTAGGAATCTCTTCATCAAATTGAAGAAATTTCCTTGAGGGTTTGGCAATCAATGAGACATATGCTATTATTCCCTCAGTTGATGGTAAGAAGTTGAATTTACTTCTATACCGACATATATGCTTAGTGATTACTTAACCAGCAAGCATTAAATGTGGTAGTTGGCAAATTTGACATTATAAATAATGTTTTTTGGCTCCATTTTACTTCACCAAGCATTCAAACATTCGAATAGCATGAAATCTCCAGAGCTAAGGCATTTCAAGCAAAGAGGCAAGACATTTCAGCAATCAATCCTTCCTGAGGCAGAAAAAGGTATTTATAATCATGGCATCCTCCTCTGCACCTAAATTCATAGCAAACCCTACTGTAGTCAAGGTAATCAAGTGCCCTAGGCCCGTATTTCAGCTAGTTCCCGAGATAGCTAAAAAGGATGACAATGTAGGTGCTTTTTCCCAAATTCCCAAAGGAGTTGTTTATGCAGAAGACCCTAGAATTTATATCCATTGCCATATAGAAGAATTAGGAGATGAAGAAATCAAGAACATGTACAAATCTGTTATCTGTGATGATTCCGGTAAAGTAAAACCTGAACACCAAATTATTGAAACCCTAGGATTCACATAAATTCTCAACATTCCAGATTTCCCCAAGGAAGTTATTAGGATAATGTTAAGTAGAGTACATGGTGCATTCTTTCGGCTTGAATCTGTCCATAAAATTACCAAGGAAACTGTGAAAGCTATAATAGGGTTACCCTCCACCGGTAGCAGACTAGATGAAACAAAGAAGGTCTCAAATGACCTAGTAATGAACTTAACTGGTGCATGTTGGCATTTCAATTAGGATATTGAGAAGGTTGTTGATAATTATGGATATAACTGATTAAGGATGTTTACTGTCTTCACAATATTATTTTGTCATTGATGTCAAGAAATTGATTTTCTGATTTAGTAGGATGTTGCCATATCTTAAGAAGTATGTTTTGAAGAGAATTAAGATGTCGGTAAAAGACATAGAAAGAATGTGATGAATAAGGGGAGGAATAAGTTATTCAATGGGCAACTATTACCGAGTTAGACAATGATGAGATCATGTTGTTTAGATTGTTTTGATATCCTACATATGCTATTGTTTGTAAGGTTAATACTATGCTATGTTACCGAGCAAGGAACCTAGTCAGTAAAACCTAAGGAACATAGTCGGTAAACCCTAAGGTTATCGCTATCGGTTAATGAAGGCGGAATGTCTACCAAGTGAAGTTTAGTATTTATTGAGTTGCAACCGAGTAATAACAAAATGCATTGGATGTATACATGCATTATTTAATGATGGAAGCTGATGAGCTAGTTATGATTAAATGATTGATACGTGTATGAAGTTTGTTAAAGAATCTATGGCAATGGAAGATCGGTAGGAAGATCTATAGCTCAGATTAAACCGCAATACCCTAGCACAAGTTCCAAGAAATATATGCAAGTTCCAAGGTGAGGTAAAATGTTTTTTGATCGAAGGATACATTGAACCTGGTCAAGATTGAAGATCTGATGGCTATGATTGATCATGAGAAATGTGATCAAGGAGATTCAACGGTTAGCAAATTGTTTATAAATAAGGAACTATTGATAAACAATGCATGCGGCTAAATGTAAGCATAGGGATGCTACATAGTGATTACTGAGCATAGAAGCTTGAAGACCTGTTTGATTAACAGAGTATAGAGCCCAATAGAGGGAGAAGATAAGTCATATGACTAGATTGTATTGAGCAAATAAGAATCTGCTTTAGCATTTTTTGATGTGAAGTTACAGATATATTTTATTACTGTTATTTTGTAAAGCGATAGAAAATCTCTTAACCGAGTGGACTTAATAGTCTTATTTGTAAAACCCTCTAGCAAGGTGACATTCTGATTGAGTGTTTGAAACCCTTTAACAAGGTCACTTCTAACAAGGTGAAGATCCTAATAGATCTGAGGGAAATCCCTTAACCGGGTCACATCTAGCAATGTGTTTGTAATCTTTAACAAGATTTTCTTTTAACCGAGCATACTCTAGAAGAGTATATTTCTTAGTGGGTCTAAAATCCCACACTGGTTTTTCCCTATTTGGGTTTCCACGTTAAATCTGGTTTTATGAGTGTTGTTATGATTATGTGTTCTTAAGGTTCCATGTTTTATATTTTTGATTACATATATCTGGTTAAGCTACCGAGGTTGAATCTATTGAATATATTGAAGATTAAGTTTGTATGATTCACCCCCCCCCCTCTCATCTTGTTAGCTTGGCATCTATACTTAACAATTAATATCAGAACTATGAGTGCAACATCCAACAAAAAGTCTCTAAGGGTTAATGATGTGAGTGACATAAATGTGAGATTTGTTAGCATGATTTTAGGATACAAAGCAACACATGCAAATAGACTTAACTCAGTTTCCAGTTTATGCATAAAAAGTGCACATGATATGGTAAAAGAGAATGTGAAAATTGATGTATGTGAATAGATAAAGGATGAATTGATTGACAATTTAGGGAAGATCAAGAAGGATAAGAAAGGAACATTTAGATTTGGTAACTTACTTGTATGCTTGATGCTACATATAACCAAATAGGTGCCTGGTATAGGTATCAAGAACCTTGGATTTGACATACCGATAGGGAAACAGTTATCAGACTTATTCAACAACATGGGCGAAAACAAGGAAAAAAATATCAATGAGTATTTTCAAGCACTAAAGGCCAGAATGAACAAAAGAATCAGATTGTCATAATAAATTGTTAACAAATACAAGGATGATATATGTTTTGTGATTAAAAAGGATGAGATCTGGATGGAAACAGTTATCCCAAGAACAATTTGGGTTACTGAAATGGGCTATGAGACTTATGACCGCATCATTGAAACATATGCAAAAGCTCTTCTGGAAGCAACAAATGAACCCAAGGAAGAAGTATTTGGTAGTGCTGAGACCATTGAAAGCCAAATTCAATCTAAGAAGAGAGTAAAGAAAGTATAAGCAACAGTAAGGAAAGGTTCAAGGCAGGCTAAGGCTATAAAAGAGGATGTACTGAAACAAACCGGTATCACTGAAGATGAGTTATAGGCACACCAACTAGAAACTCACCTGTCACTGGTAGCAACTTCTTCAGAGAGTGACAAGCTAGCTGAGTTTAAAAGAGTTGTAAGGAAAAGACAACCTTCACCGGTATACACACCCTTGCCTAGAAGAACTAAACAAAAACAACAGGCTATGAGGTCTCCGGTAAAGAACACAACCCCAAAGAAAAAGCTAACACCTAAGAAGAAAAGGACTCAATGGAATATTTCTCTGATTGACAAACTGTTGAATGAAATCACAGAAGAAGGAAAACTCAAGAACATAGAAAAATTATTTGATAAACTATCAGCAGATGAGAAAGAGCAAGTTGAAAATAGTGTCATTTTACACCTGGATATCTATAAGAAGTTTTTAATGCAAGTTGTAGATGAACTACCAGATGAATTATTCAAGAGACTGGAAGTAAGAAGACAATCTATTGTAGAACTTGACAAGAAAATCAAAATTGAAAAATTACTTGTTGTCTACCCAGTCAACTCTCCAAAAGAAATAGATGATCTGATTACAAAGGCCAACTGATCAGTATTCTCTACTGCACATGGACATATTGCACTAATGGCAGGAAGAGTAAATGAGGTAACAAAAGAAACAGAAAATGGATGGGATATATTCCTTGTGGAGAAGGAAAAACAGGAAGAGTACAGGAACCCCAAGCCTATCAAAGTCTATCAAAAAGACAAAGATAAGGGTAAAGGAAAGGTTGGTGGACCTCCTAGTATCAAAATAAAAGATAACTTATCCCCACTGAATTTGATTACTCCACTGATAACAACAACATAAGACCAACTGGCAGATGACAATATGGATGTATCACAAGAGGATACTAATCCTAATCCTGAGGTACTATACACAGTGGATGTTGATACTCAAAAGGTCAACATTGTGATAGACAAGGACACAACCGGTAAAACTAACATGGCTAGTGAGCCACCGGAAAATGACAACATTGATAACACTGAAGGAAAAGTGGAAGATGATAGCACAGGGAAATAGACAGAGACTGGAACGGATCAACAGACAAAGAGACAAGTAGAGCAACAGGCTCCAGAACAACAACAGGTTCATGTGGAAATAGTGCCACTGGCAATAGAAGAGAAACAAAAACCCTTGCTTAAGGAAATGGAAACATAGAATGACCTACCAGAGGTCACTACAAGCATGGTTACTTCCTCCACCAATAGAATTCAAAATGTTGGTTCCTCCTCAGCAGGTTACAAATCAACCAATGTAACTGAAGTTCTTTTAGATTCTTTGAAGAAAATAACTGATTGTAGTTCACAAGCTTATAAAGCTAGAGATGACACAATCCCAATTTTGAAGATGATAGCTCCAAAATGCAACATAGATAATAAGGATTCTTTGAGTCAACTTGACACTTTGCCAAAGTATATTACTGACAACACAGTGACAGTTGAGCAAATAAAGGAAGATGCATTCAAAGAGAAATTAGAAATTGAAAAACAAAAACTTTTTGAGGATCAAATAAAGAAGTGTACTAGGGAATTTGACACACTTCTACCAAAACTATGCAACTCATTGAAGGAATTTAAAAATCTATACAAAGAGACTTGCAAGACAAACTTTTTAACAGTTGACATAGATAAGAAAATGAGCAAGGCACAAGAAGAAATAAATAAACTTGCTGACAATTTTGTTAATTCACCTAATACATTATCAGTTTTTGAGCAAAAGATAACTAGTTTTGAGGAATAATTACTGAAGCTAGAAAGAGAAAAGGAGAGAATAATAAACATGGCTAAAAATCCGAGACTAAGACTAAGTCCAAGACTGGACTATCTAGCATCCATGAGGAAGGAAATATCTGAGGCACTTGTACAAGGATAGAAAACACCTGCAGAGCACATGTAGCACCTCATCGATACAGTTCAAAGAATAGATGTAGCAATAAAAGATAGTAAGAAGTTTATGGAAAGCATAAATTTGGTTTTGGTAGATCTTTTTCAAATTGTAACCACCCAGTTACAAGGTTGAGATAGAAAAACTACAACTCTATTGACACCTTGACAACCTTTGTCATTGATGCCAAAGGGGGAGTAGTAGTATGAGAAAATCATCTGCAAAAGACTTATCTTCTCAGGGGGAGCTCACATAATTTTTGGGTACACAATTTTTGGATTACAAGTTTTGGATACACTTTTGAAATTTTCTCATGAGTGTTGCCATCAATGCCAAAGGGGGAGATTGTTGGCATATGCACACTCCAATGAGACATTGTAGGTGATTGAAGGTTTTGTCATTGGTGGCAACCTTACAATCCTATGACACCGACAAGGCATTCCACTAGAACTAGCAAGATCAAACTCTACACCGACACTCAGATCACTGGCATCGGCAGTGAAAGGAAGCATACCGACATAGAGGCCGACAAGATTTTTGTTTTAATATATTTTGTTTATTATTGTAAAATCATTGTAAGCTGACTTGGCAAGTTGTAAAATGACTCTTATATAAGAGAGATCATTGTAGAAAATTTTGTGTAAGAGGAATGTAATTAGGTGAAATAAGGTAGACCTATTATGCAAATTATAGGTTAAGGGTTTATGTAAGAAGCAGAGCAGAAACCAGTACCGGATCTGGCATTATAGATGCTATTTTGAAGCAGTACAAGACACTGGATTTATATAATCCATTTTGTAAGTCAGTGAGACTTCCTATTTTGTATTTGAGTAGTGAGATCTAGGGAATTGGCCTTCCTGCATGTGTAGGCCCCTCTTATAGCAGTAATATTCTCTTATTGGCCAGTAACTGAATATTGTGGGTCACAAATCCCACCAAGGTTTTTCCCACACTGGGTTTCCTCATTAAATCTTTTTGTTATGGTGTGTTTTTCATGTGGTTGTTATTATCTCTATTTATTGCATTACTTTATGTTTACCGGTACATAGTATTAATATGTTCTGCATGTTTTAAGTTAAGAAATTGCTCATATCGGTTAGATACTGATTCAGCCCCCCCCCTCTCAGTATCTGTAGGAATCCTAATAAAAGTTTACATTGAACAACCTGATGGATTTTCTTTGACAGATGACAAAGATATGGTTTGCAGGTTAAGGAAATCTTTATATAGATTGAAGCAAGCTCCTAGATTTTGGTATGCTAGATTGGACAAATATCTTTTGAAGCTTGGTTACACTAAAGGTAATGCTGACAACAACTTATATTTCAACATAACTAATGATGACATCTTGGTTATTGAAGTTTTTGTTGATGATATCATTTTTAGAGGAGAAGATGGTTTGTGTAAAGACATTTCTAATAAGATGCAGGAAGAATTTGAAATGTCTATGATTGGGGAGATAAAGTTCTTGTTAGGATTGCAGATCTCACAGACTGATAAAGGTATATTTATATGTCAATCAAAGTACTTGAAAGAACTACTAAAGAAATTTGGTATGGAAAACTCTAAACTGGTAAGTACTCCTATGACTACAACTTTTAAACTATCATTGAAGGATGAATCAACACCTGTTAATCTGACAAGATATAAATCTATGATTGGAGGTTTACTATATTTGACACAAACAATACCTGATATTATGAATGCAGTATGTATTTTTTCAAGATTTCAGAGTAATCCTAAGGAAAATCATGAATCAACAATGAAAAGGATTTTCCGGTATCTACAAGGCACAACAAATCTTGGTTTATGGTATCCTAAAGATGAAAATTTTGATTTATGTGCATACACAGATGCAAATTGGGAAGGAGATATAGATGACGAAAGAGCACCATCGGCGGAGAATTCTTTCTTGGTAGCAGATTGATTTCATGGTTGAGCAAGAAATAGAGTTGTACATCATTATCAACAACAAAATCGGAATATGTTGCAACAACAACTAATTGTACTCAGGTATTATGGATTAAGCAAATATTGAAAGACATAAAGGTAAAATGCAAAGAACCTATAATCATTTACTGTGATAATATGGCAGCAATAGATATATCTAAGAATCCAGTATTTCACTCTAAAACTAAACATGTTTCTATCAAATTCAATTTTTTGAAAGAGAATGTTGAAGCAAAAGAAGTGAAATTGGTTTATGTGAATACTAAAGAGAAGATTGCAAATATCTTTACTAAGCCTTTGCCTAAGGAAACTTTTGAATATCTCAGAGAGGAGCTTGGGGTTATGCTCTCACCGATAGAGACTTAGATAGTTGGAGATTGGCATCAGACCGATGGGAATTAACAGAGAAACTTTTTTCCAGCTTTGATGAAGGAGAGCTACTTCTCAGGGGGAGTAGATTGGTTGTAAGTTGGTATTTGGAATAAGTTCTATGAACTGATTATATTTAGTTTTTGTATTGCTTTGGCATTTGATGTCAAAGGGGGAGAGATATCTATGGAAAAACACATTATCTTTTGGGAGAGATTATTCCTAGGGGTAGAAATATTATGTATTTTGATTTTTGGTAATTGATCTCTTTGGGAGATTGTTGGTTTTTGGTTTTTGGCATTTCTACTTTGGCTCTTAGATGGTTTTTCCATCTTATGTTGTCATCAATGCCAAAGGGGGATATTGTTGGTATTATTGATGTGTTGCATTGGTTTTGTCATTGATGTCAACACTTATAAACACTTGTGAACACTTATCAACACTGAAGATCTTTGGCTATGTTTATCGGCATGTTCAGTGACTTATGCACAGTCACCAGTATTTGGTTCACCGACAGGTTATATTGTTCACTGACACTGAGGATGATCTATTATCATCTGGAGATTACTTGGTTATGTCAAAGAAATTGTTTAGACACTTGGTTTTGGTGATTTGGTTATTGGTCTAATTGAGTTTGCATATTTACTGTTACCAGCAAATTGGTCTAGGTTATGGACCGACAAGCGTTATCTATTCCAGATCAACATGACAGGTTATGAAGATGTTTTATTGATTGGTTATTATTGTAAATGCATTGAGACAACCAATAATTGTAAATGCATTGAGACAACATAATGCATCACATATTGATTCATTTGTAATTAATGTTATTGTAATATTCTTAGTGAGCTGACCTACACATTTGGTCTTAGGTTTTGGTATATATGTAAGATCTCATTTGTGAGATTGAGATAGGGAAGGTAATAAGGTATTACAAGGTTGTAATATTTGATATATGCAAATATAAGAAGAGCTATACACATAGACATCATTTGAAGATTCAAGGAAGGTATGAAGAAGACAATCAAAGCTTAACCGGTACCGAATCAAGCATATGAAGATGCTATTTTGAGCAGTACATTATCATTGGATTTAACCATCCAATTGTAGTTAGTGTGACTCCCATTTTGTGATTGAGTAGTGAGCTCTAGGCAATTGGCCTTTCTGCATGTGCAGACCCCATTTATAGACACATACTATCTGCAGTAGTATCATCTGATTGTGGGTAAGGTTTCCCACTATGGTTTTTCCCTTTATAGGGTTTCCACGTACAAATATCCATGTTATGTGTTGCGGATGTTATTTGTCTTTCTATTTCATGCATTAAAATTTATCGGTACTATTATTAACTGTTACACTATCAACCGACATTAAGTTTGGTTTATCGATATTATGCATCAAGTTTGATTAAGTTATATTTGGGTTGAAATTAATAGACAACTGATTCACCCCCCCTATCCAATGGTCCTCTTCCACATCAAGATCAAAGTATACTTGTCATTTTGTGCCCCCATTAGCATTTGGAGTTGGCTAATATGACGTTGAGAATCCATTGCGCAAGACTCAGTGACCATATTCTGATTAGCTATTAGGTGTGTACCTAAGTCTGCAAGCAAAGGTTTTCTTCTCTCAACCAAATTTTGTAGGGTTATCATGTTGTGCTTGAAGTCATTATACATCTTGCTTGTTTGTTGTGTTTTCATCCTTGAAACTGAAACTGAAATACTGAAACTGGAGAAAACAATAAAAAACGTCGAAAAACTCAGTGATCAAAACTCTGTCTGTGTCAGAAACTAGTCTCTGTCCAGTCCTCTTTTGTACGTGTCTACTGGTTTATTGTTTGGCTACACAACTTATGTCGTACGAGTCCACTTTTTTATCATCTATTTATATACCTATTGTCATACTAGTTTGGATTCATCCTATCAATTTGTCATTTTGTCATATCAGTATTATCGCCTGACCTTATAAACATTGTCGTATGAGTAATCATTATCTGCATCAGATTGTCATCTGGAGAACATTAAACTATCGTGCGAGTATAGGCAAAAAATCATATGAGAAATTGCTTGTATCATCTGGAACCTGTTAAATTGTTGTCTGGGTTAGAGTACTCTGTCGTACGAATTTCTAATTTTGTCAGTCTAGAACTTGTCTATTTGCATACTTTTCCAGAATTGTCATACTTACCTAATCGGTCTACAGTGAGGGTATACATTGTCTTTTTTTTTTATCCTAAGCATAAACAATCTCGATAGTGTACCTCTTCCATTATGTTGCACGACTTTGTCAATTATATCCTAGCTAGTTCAAATCAATCGATTATCAAACTTATCAAATTGCTTATCAATCTCTTATCAAACTTTATCAACCTAGGTTTATTAGATTACGTCTTATACATGATAGATCATTCCTAAAACCATACTAGGTCTTAGTCACCTCTCTCAATCACTACGTTAAAATGCATAACTAGCTTTGATTTAATCTTAACATCTGCATCACATCTCACCATCGGTCACGTCGGTTGTAAATGCTTGTTTGAACCAGAAGCTCTTATAAATTTTTTGACAAAAGTAAGAAGCCCATGGCTACCTTGGCCCATTAAATGCAAGATCTCAAGAGAAATATATGAAATTAAATCCCAACAACAAGATTCAATGACACCTCTTGAGATAAAATTTCATGATATTAAGAACACTAGACTTCAAGAAATGCTAAAACAATTACATAAGGTGGCATAGAAAGTAATTGAAAATCAAAAGCCAAATCTTATACAAGATCACAAGACACCTTCACCAAGACAAAAAGACATCTATCCCCTAGATAAACATTTTACAGCTTTGGAAGAGCCTCTTGAGCATAATCTTATCATATTGCCTAACAAGACCAGATGGGGATGTGAAAATTTGACTAATTATTGTGCATATCATAAGCATAACAAACATAAGACTTTAATATGCATAAAATTCAAACATAAAATTCAAGACCTCCTTGATGATGGTGTTATTGAAATTGAAGATCATAATAATTCACCTAAAGAGAAACCAGATGTCATTACCAAGCATGATCAAAATGATACCCGTGTTTAGTAATGGCCCACATGTACCCTCCATCTCTTCCATTATGCCTCTATCTCCTAAGGCTTCTCAACAACAATCCATATCATATCCCTCAAATAATGAACCTAATGATGAAACTTTTCATGTTGACTCGCTAGGGCTATCTCAAGGGTCATCCCATCCAATGGTTGAAAAGGATCTTACCTCCCTATAATCCCATGATGATCCCCTTATACCTTTCCATTTATTCCAAGATGATCCCCTTCCATCTCAAGATAAAATCATCCTTCCTAAGAAATATTATGATGCCTCTTCTACCTTTTCAAACAACCCTATTCAAAATGAAAAGTCAAAACGCTTCCTACTCTATCCAATGGTCCTCTTCCACATCAAGATCAAAGTATACCTTCATCTCCTTGTCATAATCTTCCATGTTCACCTCAAGGATCTGGTATGCCTAAAAATCCCTCTCATGATCCTACAAGTCAAAATATTTATAAATGCAAGGGTAGACCTTCACAAGCAAGAACCCCTTGATGTTAAAGAAACTATTAAGAGTCATGGTCTTAGTGACATTCCTCAAAATGTTGGTGATAGGGAGAATGATAGAGAAGTGCTCAATAAGGTTAATTAGGTCGTATGGTTCAATTGGTTTCCAAAAGACTTGTTTGTGTCTATCATATATGTTTGCAAATCAATTTGAAGTTTTAATACTAAGCATCCCATGCATAGCTTCCCAAACAATCTCCCCTTTTGAGTGAGCTCATTACCTTACTCATCCACTATTGATTATATCCAACCATTACATTCTTTCCAACACATTCCTCTATCCTTTGGGAATTATTTTGACTTTTCTCTATCATTACAAGATCCTCCAAACATTTTAGGAACCTAGGTAAAGGTTTTGTTCAAAAACTTGCTTCATTTTGTTGTTTTGGCTTCCTAGATTCACTTGCTCAAACCCAACTTACTAGGTCTCAAGACCCAAGATTGCTTCTCAAGGATGTCACAGAGGTTTCATGAGGTTTCTCCACTATTTTGAGTTGTCCTTCAAAGATCTATCCAAACCCAACGAGCTCAAGGTAATCAGGTTCCTTGTTTTGTGTGTGTGAGGCCTAAAAAGGGCTACTAGCCTGTGGAGGGCTAATTAGATGAAATTTGCTTGTAGGAGGAAATGATGCTTTACCCCACCATGGAATTTGACTTGGGACATTCAAAAAACCTCCAAAATAATATATTTTCATTTTTTAGGCCACTGTCAATGCAAAATGAGGATTGTCCACCATTTATAGCACTTTTGTAGGGTTTCAAGAGGATTTTCAAGCTTGCAATGTTGGATACACAAATCCTTCACAACTCAAGGCCATAGAATTACTAATAGACTCTTCCACACCTTGGAGAACATTGTCCAAATAATTACCATTTTTCATTTTGCCAAACACTTGGCATACTAGCTGAAAAGGTGAAAAAAATAATCATTTTCACTGTTTTTACTGCTTTTCACTATCTTTATTGCATAACAGTGGGTTAGGACTTCAAAACTGCCTGCACCATAGCATAATTAAACCTTAAAATAGTAAGTTAACCTTTTATTAAACACATATGTCTAGGTCTCCATGCAAGGGAAGCTACAAAGACAAATTTGGTGCCAAAACCACTTAAATCTCCAAAAACTGGGAACCCGATGCCCCAATTGTTTGTTATGATTTTCAAGGGAAAGATAGCTTCTCATGGAGATCCAACTTTCTTCAAATCACTCATAGGGAAGGTGTAGACCTTTTTCCAACATTGTTAGCTCAAATAGACTTTGAGAACAACATTTTGCTTATAATTTCAAACTACTAGCCAAGTTACTCACTTAACTTGCCTAGTAGGATCTCACACAAACTCCTTGTGCATAACCTTGGCCAAAAAATAAGATATTTACACTATAAAGACTTCCATCAACTTGATCAAGTCCCTCCATGGGAGCCCAATGAGGTTTTTAGTCAAGTTGACTCATTATGAAGCACAAACCCTTGACAGGGCCGAGGAGTAGCAAAACTGAAGTAAATAAACTCAACTCTCTTCTCAAGGCAAGAACAAGGTACCAATTACATTAATTTCCTTGAATCAACACCAAAAACACTTCCCAACAAGTATAGTATGGAAGATATCAGATTAGTATGGATTGTTACATCAAAAGAAGTTCAAATTGCCATAAAAACAAAAAAATTGCACTTCTTTTATTGAGAATGTCTTTGTTTTCACATTTGCCAACCCTATACAAGGAAGAGGGTGGTCTATTTAAAGGTTTTGTGAGTTATTTATGATTTCTAGTATAGACATATTGCTGTAGGATTTATTTTTTACATTTATGACTTTAGAATGACAACTTTTTAACAAGGTTAGCAACTTTTGTTGCACAAAATGTCATTTTTGTTCCCCTTTACTACACCAACTCTCTTAAACACTTAAACATGCTTGAAATCACTTTAAAAACATGTCTCAATTCTTTCAGAAGCTTTCCTAAGCCTATAAGGCACTTCTCAACAAATTTACCTATTTTTGGCCTATTTTGGCCTAGGAGACAACACTTGACAACTCAAGACTAGAAAGACAAAACTTGATCTCTCAAGTACAAAATGAGATCAAAACCATATTAAAAGACACACAAAAACCTAAAAAAACATCACAAACCTACCATAAGACATTACAAAACCTGAAAACATGAAATACTCAAGAAGGAGAGTTTTACTCAACTAGGTGCTCCTGCACCAGTTGGTATCCCTACTAAACCAAAATCCAAATACACACCTTCCCCTTCATCTCTTCCATCCATTTTAGGACCCTATATTCCTCCATCCCTTGTGAAAGATCAACAAAGGTGTACATCTTCGCATACCTTCCATCCATTTAGAAGGACACAAAGGCCCATTGAGCAAAAGAAAGCAAAATCAAAATCTATATGGGTTCCTAAGGCACTGGTAGAAGCAATGCATTCCAAGAAAGTGAAAAATCATGAAAAATAAAAAACCATGTCGACCCCTAAGCGTATCCTTGAAGCACAATAATCTAAAGAAAAATTCAAGTCAACATCCAAGATTGTTGTTCCTCCATCCAAATCTTCCAAATCTATTTCACCATAACCTCCTTCATCCATTTTGGATCCTTATGTCCCAAAATCCCCAGTTGTTTCTCCATCCAAATCTCAAACTCTGACATCCACTTTTTCTTCATCACACCACCCCTCAAGATGTATGCCAATGTTGATCCCGCTAACATTTCCATTGACTCATGCACCAACCTTTCAATATCTGATCCATTATCCAACACCTCTTTTTCACTCTTCCATCCCCCTTATCCAATCCTTTGCATAAAACTTTTCCCTAGTTTCATCACAAAATCCAAAATATAAGGAAATCAATATTGGAGATGTTGAACATGTATACTTAGCTGAGTCCTTATATCCTATTGGAAAAGACATCTTTATTTGACTCTTGAAACAAAGACCAATGGGCTACCTACACAAAACTCCCTGACCCTATGAACAACATGCAACTTAAACGATATTATATCTAAGGGCTTGATTAGTTTAGGTTTTTCTTTTTGCACTGCATCTCATTTCTTTCAAATCTCTGCATCACATATAGTTTCTTTTTTAAATGCATCGCATTCACAAAATTTTTGCATTTGCATATAGCAACATTAATAAAACAAGGAAACTGTCCAAGTTTATCATTTGTTTGCATTCAAGAGAAACAAGAGTCGTCTCCTTTCTTAGATATTTGGACATGAAGTTGTTGAGGTCCTAAGGTCATTCATTTTCAACATTACCCTATGACAACTCTTTACTTATGGTTGGGTAGTGATTTTACTATTTGAGACTTGTTAACCCAAAATCTATCAATTTCTATATCTCAAACACATTAACAAAATCTCTAATTCATTCTAGGCACCTAGTTTATCATATGACTGGTGAACAATATAAAATTATACTTCAGTGCCACTGTAATTGTCACACCCAAGTAGGTTTAATTACTTACAAGTCAAGGCAAGAAAAAAGAAAAAAAAAAAAGAAAAAAGAAAAAGAAAAAGTGTTATGCCAAATATTCATCTCAAGGCAAAAGAGCAATGATATATAAATGAAATATCATGCATGTGGATGCGAAAAATTAATATTGACTATGGGAACATGCGAGTAACTCCATTAGGGCTATGGACTCCTACTGGAAATGGAGAAATATTTGAGAAATTACAGTCTATAACCTCGTCAGAACCCTAAAAAATTTCTGTAAATAAGGCTCTATTTGGGATTTTGAAGTTAGAAATATCCATGTAGCTAGTCATATAGGATGCTAAGGATCTTTAGTGAGCACAAGAGTCAAAATTAACTCATTTGCACTCACATGGGCAAAATAAGATCAAATTTTTGAGAACCAATGGGGAAGTTTTCCATGTCTCCATTTGTAAATCCTAGCCACTAAGTGTGTTAATTTGGATGTTCCAAGGGATCTTAAGGATCGATTGATCACTTATCTATTAAATAGTTTTGTACCTCCAATTCAATTGGTGTATTAAATGCTAAACAAACATAATCATCCTTGTTTGAATAGGAAATGCATCTTCATCATCACCTTGCATTAACATAGGTCATATTGAAAATTCATGGTCTCCACATGCATTCTGCAGATCATCATGTCATATAGGTCTGCATACTAGGGGCATAGTTGAGAAAATCCTAAAAAAAATGATAAAAAGTCTTGAAGAAAATCCTAAAAATAAAAAAAACTCACAAAATAAAAAAAACTGAAAAATCAAAGTAAGAAAGCATAGACCATCCTTCAGACTAAATCAACAATAGACAAACTCTCAAGGTCTACAATCAAACTTATCACATGTCTTATTAATCAATCTATCAAACTCTACCAAACATCAACATGTCTTATACAAGGAAGGGTACACTCAAAACCAAACAGATCAGTCTTATACGAGGTACTTACTCTTTGAAACCAGACATTCCTATAATGATCAAATCAAAACAATGACATAGATCAGTATGGCTGCTAGATTTTGTCTAGGTTAGTCTTATTTCCTATATTGAAGTACTGCATCATTACTTTAGCTTGTACATATCTTTTAGTTGCTTTTGTGACATCCAGGTTCTTTTGGAACCCTCATGGCTTGAAACCGATCAATGTCCTAGTCTTAGGGTAATTGACTGATCAATCTAAATTTCCTAAGTAGTTTAACCAAGTCATCTTTCTGTTAGTAGTACCAGGTCATCCACTCTGAGTCAGTCACTTATCTCCACACTACCGTTGAGTTTTATCATTGAGTAAACAAGCAAAACAAGACTATTAAAAACAATCATTAAACTGTTTGAGATGTGATTGAAATTTTCTTTGTGTGCTGTCTTTTAAATTGTTTTTTGTTTATTATTCTTTTTGAGTAACTCGAGGAAGTCTATCTTGACTAAGAGGAGAAAGGATTGGGGGCATAATACTTTTCTTTGTTTTCTGCTTGTAGGAATGATTCCAATAATCTAGAAACATCTAATTAGCTGGGTGTATGTGATAAGTACCTTCACATCAAGGTTAAATCACCACACCTACCTCAACTCCGCTTATTTGTATGCTACATGGACGTTGGAGTTATTTCTTTTTCTATTTTGAGGGAATTTCTTTAATGTGCAATCTGGATGCATGCATAATCTATCCAAGGATATGAATGATAAAAGGGTCATTGCGGACAAGATAATCAATATTTGCATATAAAATGGGAAGGAACTCTATTTTGCCAGTTGTGTTTGTAAAAGGCTCAATGATGATAATTAAACATACCAAATTCAATGACTAAGTTTAAGTTGCATTCATTCTAAATTTTATGCATTTAATGTGATGTCGACATGATAACAATGATCTCTTTATCTTTTGAATGAGAGTCTGAAGCATTCGTCATTTCTTGGCCAAGTGGTACCCTTTTTCATCATCGTTTCTCTGATTGAGTAATTGTGTATTGAGATGGTTAGCTGCATACATGAGCATCTTATATAGATCCATACATTTTATTCTATATTTATTTGCATTCATATTATTTTATGAAAAATAAACATTTTCATTACTCGTTACTCATTTTCATCATTTATTTGCATATGAAAAAGAAATAAAAAATAACATCCATATTCATCCCCATTACATACATTCATACTGAAAAGATATGCATACATATATAATAAAGAATATAGAAAGACATCTCATAATCAATCAACACAAGTACGATGAAATCAAATCAAGAGATTGTATATCTTGTCATAATCTTAGTGGCTAAGAGTACAAATGATATCAACTATCATACAAAATGTCTCATCAAAGCAAGAATCATATAAGCTACAAAAATGAGTTATATAACAAAATCTGGGAGGTATATAACAAATCTAGCTCTTTGCCTCTCCCTCCTTTCCATGTGGAGGAGGTGGTGCCTCTTGACTGACATCTTGTTTGGGTGCCCTATCTCCCTTAGATCAAGCCATATACTAAGAATACGAAACAACCTATTGTGCTACTGGGACTGCTACATTATAAAGCTGCAACATAATAAGTTCCATGACTCATTTGATGCAAAATGTCTCACTGAAGGGCATCTCACTCTGCTCTCATCTCTGCAACTTGTCGGTCTCACTCTGCTAGTTGCATCTGTGCCATTGTCAACTATGACTGCAAACCTATCACCCTCTCCCTCAAAGACCAAACCATGTCTTTCCTTATCTCCTCCTCTCCACCTCCCAGCTCATCTCTTTGCTGGCTCACTTGCTAAGGAGCCTCTCTCTCCTCCTCAACTCTAACCTCTCCTGTCCTAGTCCTGCCAGCCTCACCCCCAACATCTCCCAAGGATCCACCCTCCCCTCTATGTCATTGTCGACCTCCAATTGGTGTCCTGGTGCTACTTGCACCAGGATCACCTCCTATTCACCTAGGTATATCTTCTCTTCATCCCTATACCTATGCTGGTACATCCTCCTCAATCCCATCTATACAAGGTGCATGCTCTCCAAGATCTATAAATTGAGGAAAGGGGTGTCTCTTAAACTAATCTCTATACTAGGGCAATACCCCCACCTAGGCCACATCCTCCTATACTCCCATCTCTGTAGCTGTAAACCTACTAACTCCTGCATATTGAAGGCATATGAGAGTCTAGGCACCCATCCTCATCCCCATATCTAGCATATGCTATAAACTCTTGGGATATACTCTATGGCGTCCATACTGCCTCAAAACCCTAGACACTATAAACCACTCAATAATAGTAGTCAATCTGCTGATGAGAGGTCTAGTCATAAACATATCTCTCCACCGTGCCCTCTAGTCATCCCACTACTCTAGACCCCTATATGGTCTCCATACTACAGTGATCAAGTCATCTAACTGCCTCCTCCATAAATCAGTCTTGCCCAGGTGGGGCTGTGAGATATAACTTGCATACCAAAATATGATAGGGTGATGTGCCTCCCTCAAATCATCTACAATAGGTCTACAAACCAAGATATGCTCCCATGCCCATATCTGCAAAACTAGGACACCTGTTGCCATGCACTTACCCTCTCAATAGACGATCGCATGCATCTCATGGAACATATGCATGAGTAAGAATGAACCCCACCCTAATCTAACTGGATGCATCATAAATATCTCTAGCATTCTACCCCATCCGCATAAAAATCCCTTTTGTCCTCTATCAGACATAACAAAACAACCAATCGTGCCAGCCAAAATGCAAGCAAGAGGATACTCTGCACCATTCCTACTCATCAATTCATCCTAAGTGATAGCACGATCAAGGATAGTATCGTCATGGAAAATACATCTAAGAGCCTCAACGCCCGACTATGGAGTTGCATCATAATCTACCTTATCTCTAGAAAACGAAATCCTAAATATCCTATAAATATCCTCAGGAGTGATCATCATCTCTCCAACCGACAAATGAAAAGTGTTATGATTAGAATGGAAATGCTCAACCAATGTGGTCAAAAAACCATGACTCACATGAATATCCAACATCTGCAACAAGTATCCGAATCCACACAACCCAATGTGACGTCTTTGTGCATCTGATAAGTCACGCACTAATCTCATAGTTGGTGGATATGTACACCAAAACTGAATATTAGGCAACTAAATCTGCAAAATCGAACACAAAATTCATTAGTACATGATCAAATTTTCCCTAAGAATGTGTTAAACATGTGAAAGAATCCAAAAATATAACATCAAAAATCCAAAATTGCTCTTTGGACCTTACTTGTCATTTTCCATATGAGTTACCACAATCAAGCAGCAACTCGTACGGGCAAATGTTGCGACCCACATGGGTAAACTCTATCATACGACAAATAGTAACATGTCACACAATTAAATGGTCTCTTAAGAACACTCTTGTATGATACCAGGGTGCACACCAGATGACAAACCCTATATGCCCATATGATGAAATACAAAGCGACAGATACTCGTATGAGAAATAGTAACAAATAACATGATACAACATGACTTCACATGAAATTCAAAATGGAAAATTAAAAAAAAAATCAAAAAATGAGAAATGCACAAGGCTTAAGATCGATCACTTACTATTGGGTGATAGTTCTACTATCGAATATGTCATCTCTGGCGCTCAAATCGATGCCCTTGAATAGGAATTGCCATTTTTCTTCATAGGAGGTTTTTCAAATTTTTAACTTTGAGAGGAAAAAATGAATTGACAAAGACACATTGAACCCCTTATATAGCCCAAACCCTAATTTTCAAACTTTCTCTGATAGACATAAAATTTGTACCGTTGCCTAAATTGACTGTCCTGAGTCCTTTTTCGAGATCAAAATAAAAAAACTGGCGTCAATTTTCTAGTCAAAATTTCACAACCTTGACCACTTGGTATTTTTGTCTTCCGATTGCTTTTTCAAATCATTTTGTGCTCAAATCAATTATGATTTTAAATCTTCAACATCAATCTTCGTGCTCAAATTATCATTGCTAAATATTTTTATCTTTTCAAAATTTCTTAAAATTGTTGCACCCTCGCTATCTTTTGATTTCTCTCCCGAGGGGGCATACTCATTACATATTTCTCATTACATCTTTTCAGTGATTATATTTATTTAAAAGTCAAGAAATTTTTCAAATCTTCATCTAAAGTCGAGCAAAAATATTTTTCAGTTAAATAAAATCAATTAAACCTTGATACTAGGGGCATCTTAACTAAATCACGTCATATTAAGTTGAGATTCTTCAATGTCAAATAAAGTAATCTCTAGGGGAATATCAATTTTTGTCCTTATCTAAATCAATTTTCAAATCAGTGTTCAGTTTCATCACATCAAATCAAGTTGGACATTCTCATTTCGCTCAGTTGATTCTTGTTCAATCTAGTTCGGAATTAGTTTTATCTCTTGCTCAGTTTATTCTTGTTCAATCAAGTTCGGAATTGGATTTATCTCTCGCTTAGTCAATTCTTGTTTAATCAAGTTCAGAATCAGTTTCATCTCTTCGCTCAATCTAGTTCAATCAAGTTCTAGATCGGTGCTCGTTTCTTGATCAATCAAGTACAACAATGGTATCTCACTCTGCATTGGTCCTAGTTCAATCAAGTTCAGGATCAGTATCTCTTTAATCAATATGTTTAGTTTCATCACTTCAAATCAAGATGAACATTTCGCTCTTCATTGATTTGTGTTCCATCAAGTTCAGAACTGATATCTATTTGACATCAGCTATTCTTTGAACCAACGTGCTACTTGCACATTAATTCAAAGAGGGGAAAATGTAATACCCTAAAAATGATCACCTAAACCATGGGCCCCTAAACTCGACAACATTACTAAGGTCCTAACCAAAGGAAATTAAATCAGCCTTGAACACCTAATTAATTAATTCTTCAATCATTAATGTTACATGGTAAATTAATCACTCTATAATAATTAAATATTTATTTAATTAATTAAATCATTCTAAGTAAATCATTTTGATCAATTATCCTATTTATTTAATTAAATATCTTAGCATATTTAATTAATAAATCAATTTGCCATTTATATCACAAAAAAAGGAATTAATTTAAAGAAAAAGAGGAATTAATTTACAAAAAGAGATTAATCACAAAAAAATGAATTAATATGCAAACGAAAGAGTTAAATTAATATACAAAAGAAAAGAATTAAACTGAGAGAAGAAATCAAACTTAAGATATTTCTTTTTCTAAAATTGAGATAACTTGAGAAATTTCAGAAAAGCAATTAAACTGAATTAATGATTTTCTCTAAAATTAAAACTCAAATCTTTTCTTGAGGAAAGAGGTTCAGTTACATTGAAAAGGCTTTTTCAAAATAAAAATCTTGAGCTAATTTTATCTCATGTGCATGGAATCAACTAAATTTTATCTAAAGTGCATGGAATCAACTAATTTTATCTCCAATGCAAACTCAAACTTATGATCTGAATGCATTTAATCAGGCTATAATTGGAATCTATCTCAAGATTAACTTAATCTGATCTCTCTA
Organism: Cryptomeria japonica; assembly: GCF_030272615.1. Taxonomy (NCBI): domain Eukaryota; kingdom Viridiplantae; phylum Streptophyta; class Pinopsida; order Cupressales; family Cupressaceae; genus Cryptomeria; species Cryptomeria japonica. Next base: position 350,198,121 of record NC_081410.1, read on the forward strand.
TTATTTCAATTAACCTGGATTGTGATTTTTCTTGAGGAATCTCAACTGCTCATTGTTAATTGATCTTGACCATTAGTTTCTCTTTTGAGTCTCTATAAATTCAGCCCTTGATCTCTCATTCAAGACACCCTGGAGATTTATTGTTATTGTGCTTTTTTTGCTCTAGAGTCATTGAAAATATTATGCTTTGACATTATTGCATCTTAGTTTAGCTTTTTGCATATTTAGTTTAATCATGATTTCTTGAATTAATCTAGCTTAATATTCATTTATCTAGCTTAATCTTGTATATCTAGTTTAATCTTGCATACATTTAGCTTATTCTTGTGCTCATATAGATTAAATCCTCCGTCTTGGTGTAGTCTAGTCACTAGTATTGCTTAGACAAATTTGAGAGCAAGTCTATACTCACATCTTTTGGAATGCAATAGGTTGATTTGTTATGGTTTTTTAATTCATGACTATATCTATCTAACCATGCATGCAATGACTTAATTGAAGTGTTGTGTCTTACAACTTGTAGACTTTATCACTTTTCACACACACAAATAATTATATTTGCCATTTGTTTTACTTGTTATGGAATATATTGTATATTATCTTGTTAATTTGCATTAATATATTTGCATCTTGAATCACTTGTAGATGGTTGTCATCTAAATAAATTCATAAAGAAGATATAAAATATTGGAAGGCAAAAATTCCTCATCTAATGTGTGAAATACAAAAGTGTCTACTTTCGACATTTTTCAATGCACATGAACACTACCTCATACACCAAGTTGAGGAGATTGAATTATGTGGACCTGTACACACAAGGTCAATGTGGATGGTTGAGAGGCACTTGAAATTTTTGAAGGCTTTGGTTCGACAAAGAGCACATCCTAAGGGTTCTATGGTGGAGGGATATATGGTATACCAAACTATGGTGTACATTACTAAATATATTTCTAAGTTTACGACAAAGATCCATGTAGATCACATTTGGGATCCCAACTCCATTAACAAATTTGAAGGGGAGTAGCTGATGGGGAAAGGTAGATTGAGGAAAGTGAGAGGTAATTATTGATGTTCATGGACATTAATCTGAATACATTTTACATTTGGTTTTTATATATATCATAGTTATTTAATTCTTAATTTTCAATATATATCAGTTGTAAATTTCTAGTTATTTTTTCTATAGTTGCTCGAGAGTGGGATGCACTACATTTGTATGTTGCAAAAAATCTTGATTGGATGAAGATATAGATTGAACGATGTCAACAATATAGTTGCGTATTAAAATTGGAAGGTGTGGCTTCATTGGTTAAAGAAGCTCATTGTAATGGAGATTCCAATGTTACACCAAGGGAAATTGATTTGGCATATGGTTTAAGAGATAAACAGGTATGTATAAATATATTAATCACCCATATTATTTAATTTTTTTCAATTGTAATGATGTATATATATATGTTGTTTTTTGCATACATTCAACCAAGAATAAATATGTTTATCAACTGGCGATGCAATAATTTTTACATGTTTGACATATTTTAGGTGAAACACCACAAGGCTATGTGGTGCAATGGTCATAAATTTCGCATCAAAAAGTTGGATGACATGAAGAAAACTTGTGATTCTAGGATAACTGCAATATTCTGGGTGATTAATGTTTCATCTAGAAGCAACATACATCCTCAAGTCTCAGAAAATTGATACTATGGGATTTTGGATGATATACTTGAGTGTGACTTTGGGTACTTCAAATTAGTTCTTTTTGTCATCCAATGGTACAGGCTACAATTGAATGACAATGATCCTAATAGAACTATTATTGAACATGATAATAGATTTACAATGATCAATACAAGGTCATTTGAGTAAGATGGAAATGAGCCCTATGTTCTTCCAAGCGAATGTGAGTAGGTATTTTACTCAAAGGTTCCACATAAACCGGGTTGGTCATTTGTTGTTAGACATGATCCTAGAGGAAGGCAGGTAAATTATAATGTCATGGAAGAAGAAGATACAAAAGAACTAGAAGATGATGTACATGATGATCAGGATCAATAGTTAGTTGATGATGTGCTCTACAAAGATGTCGAAGAAGAGGAACAAGATCATGATGATGTAGGAGTTAATGTTCATGAAGATGATGATGATGATATCAATGATGATAATGATGATGATGATGATGATGATGATGATGATGATGATGATGATGATGATGATGATATTGTCTCTATGCTAACTGACAATGCATTATTTAGCAGATGCTTTCAACGAAAATATACCAAGGAAACGCATAACATACTACAAATTCTGGCTTGAACCTTAGTTTTTATCACTCTTGCTTGTATTAAAAGCCAACTCTAATCTACATCTACTTCTAATACAAAAAATAAAAATTGAATATAAAAGGTGAAATAAGGATGTAAAGATGACCCTCAAACCTCATGAAAGTATGATTAGTGCTTGTTCTAAGGAAAAATAGAGTCAAATCATAGTCATAGTGATAAAAAAATAACATTATCAACATTAAAGTTAAATACTAAAGACTTAAGACTTGCTTAAAGTGCTTATATTAAGATTGAATTCATAACCTCCCCACACTCTCTCAGAATCTTTTGCAGTATTCAAGACATAATTTAATTAATTTAGCTTGAAATGAAACCCATTAAAGAATACACATTCCCTATTAGAGAAGATAAATTGCATGTGTTATTAACACAATGATTCATACAATACATTACAAAAGGTATGAGAAAGAATATGAATGTTTCCTTTTATTATTTTTCAAGATAAAACTGATACATTCATGAAAATGTTACAATGGATCACCAAAACTGCAAAAGACTATCTATTGTTATATTAATGTTTTCTCTAATGCATACACATCAAAAGGTTTTTTGGAATCATCCTTGCTTCTTGGCCTTGAATTCCCTTTTATAACACAAGGGAGAAAAACAAGCCTCAAGCCAAAGAAGACACATGTCAAAATTCAAAATTACAAAATTGACCTAAAGCCTAGGTCCTTGATTTTTGCATGCAACCTGCATTGAATGATGGTGGTTGAAAGGCATCATCCTAGGAGCTTGGTGTGTGGTATTGCACAAGACATCCTCATATTTGTACTTCATATCTACTCTTGTGAGGATTAAAAGTGCAATATGGTATGCAATGGCAGATACCTTGGAGATTGGTCTCTTTTAACTGAGCACTCAAATCATTCTCCCAAAATAGATATCCTGCACAAAACTTTCATGGGTAGCAAAAATGGAAGGAAGCGACTAGTCCTCCTCTTCAAGATTCTCTTCTTCCAAGGAGAAATATTTTTTATGCAATGCTTCAATTTCATCAGTTGGCTAAGAAAACCCCTCAAGCTATGTAACTTATTCATAGCTTCCTTTGTTTTGTGGGCGGGCATAACTGTAGCTCCTAAGGAAAATTTATGATTCATTTGTTCAACCTCCATGATTTTATCAACAATATTAAAAAAAGTATCACTTTGATTTGGGTCTCCCTCCAAAGATGTCAAAACTACATTTATTGCTTCTTGAAAGCCTTGCTTCCATTCCTCTAGGCTTTTGATCTGACCCTCATCAGTCAAAATTGTAAGAATATGCCACTTTTGAAGTCCTTGGAAAGAATCAATCATTCCCACTAGTTATTTTATTTCCTCCTTTAATCAATAAATTATAACTCTTCTAGGTTGCCCCTACCATCTGAGGTGGTTGGGCCACATTTTTTACTACCAACATGTCCTCCTTCAATATTTGACTCCTTGGCAGTCACATAGCTCTAATTGGTTGAAAGAATGAATTAAATTCATCAAGTTGACTCAAGAGCTTAGATGTCAAAGAATATGAAGTATGAACTTCATTTAATTTATCAATGATTTTATTTGAAATCCTCAAAATTGAATCTTTCCTAATTTCAAAATAATTGTTTTTAGCCTCATCTTTGATCCTTTGAATTTATTTATTCATTTTTTCAAGCTCCCCAGGTCTAATCCCTCTAGAAGAATTAACTAATAATTTCTTTACTTGTTCCTTTAATGCAATGTTCTCAATAAATAATTCATTATACTTTGCATTCAAAGAAACAAGCATATCCTTTAACTGCACATGCTTTTGCTCTAGATCCTCTACTGCAAGCTGAGAAAACTAGACTGCATGCTTGGAAATTACCACAACCTATGAAGCAGTAGTATCCTCAAGGGCCCTTACAATTAAATCGCCTATTTTTGGCTATACCCCCTGTAAAACGATGGGATTTTGAGTGCTAGGAGCCTTTGACCATACAATAAAAGCCTTTGAGCTTATGTTGACCTTGAAGCCATGTTCTCCAAACTCTCTTCAAAATTGGGATCCTTCTACCACATGATCTGATCTATAAAAAATATTCTTTCAAAATACCACCCCAGGACCAAGAGCATTCCACTATTCATCACCATCTCTCTGCCCTCTCGAGGGGTGCAATTATAGTTATCCTTGTCAAAATTGCTGATTTCTTCATCAGACATACTCTTCAATTTCTCTCTTAGCCAAAATGATTTGAACTTAGGGGTGTTAAAAAAATTATCATCCGTCATTAATTTCTTTGAAGCAACAATCCTTTCATCATCCGCTTCCTCTATAGGGATATTGCTTGGGATGACAACCCCGTCTAGATCTTTAAAGACTTTAGCATTTGCATCATCCTATAATGTATCTCTTGGAGGAGAAGGTGCCGACACAAAACTATAAAAATATTCTTGAACATATACAAAATCAAATATCTTGGCTTTTCCCTTTTCAATCTTCCTGACATGCTCAAAAGCCACCTTCTTATCCTTTTGCACACCTCCTTTAGAGGACTCTGCAGATGCTTCCTTGACTGTCTAAGCCTTGGGAGATGGATCAATTGGCTTTTGTTTATATTCCACTCCTTTATCCCTAGATTCTCTTCATTGTAATTCATCCTTAATTATGTCACCTGCCTGTATTAGCATGAAAGAAATTCTAGCAAAATCATCTCGAAAATGCTAGAAGGAACCTAGAAAATTGGGGTCCTCTTGTTTCCTCTCTCTTTCAAATTTGTTCATGAGGTTCCACTTCTTCCTTCTCTGCTCAACCTCATGAGGAAGGGCATTTCTAATTAAGTCTTCCCTTTCTATGAAAGAATGAAAATACCCTTTCTCTTTCAATTTGTTTACTTAGATATCATTTATACACCCCTTGGGGTCAAAATTCCTAGCATGGGCAACTCTTGATCTGTGATTTTTTACCAAAAAGTTCTGCACCTTTTCTAATGCATCACAACCCACACTAAATTAATTGAATATCGTTACCCTAGGGAGGAGCTTTCCCTTTCTATCCATTTTGATTTTCTCCTTTTCCATCCACATCATTTTCTAAATGATTTTTAGGAAAGCCAACCCTGGGAAGACAAAAATTGGCAGAACATGGGGCCCCTACTCACATCCATAAATTTTGATAATTGTATAATTTCCATAGAAAAATAAATCCCCAAAATTGTGGGTGAATGCACCCTCAGGGTATACCAATCCATCTTCCCTGCAACTCCTTATTCTCAATATCTTAATAATTTCTTCAGGTAGCCTTGGCAATAGTACCCCAAGCCTTGTTAAATTTTTCATCACAAAATGATCAAAGAATACACAATAGTAACCAAATTTGGACCCCTTGTCCCATACCTGAGTCCATCTTTGCACTGGCCATGAGAGACCTTTGTAGGGATCATTGGTCCTTATTCTCAACTCTAGGTCCCAGTATGCACTATTTTGATAAAGAATCAAATGACAAAGCAAAGAATAGTGCATGAATTCTAATTTCACATCTTTATTTTTAGCCTTCATCAGCCCCTCATGAATCCTATCATGAATAACACCTAAAAAATAATACAATTCATTTATTGAATGGTGTTGAATATTAATAGCCATCATCATAAAATCAACAAGCAATTTTATTAGTCCCCAATCAACTCCAAGGACCTCCCCCTATGCATAATAAGTTTTAACAAAGTAAGGCTCAAAACAATCAAACATGAAGGGCTCCCTTTTAGATGGAAAGACATAATTGCGTGAATCCTTGTAGAGTTTCCTCATGAAATGAGGAACAAGGTCTAACCTGTACCTGTCCTTCTTATTTTCATAATCTCTCTTCAAGTTGTCCCTGTTTATGCTTGTGAGGGAAGACTTATCTAGCCCAAAACATTCAATCATGGGCCTGGGAGAGATGTCTAGTAGGAAATAGCCTTCTGTACTCCTAACAGTCTATCTTGGAATATCATATGCAGTTTCCAGTTCCCTTATGAGGATTGGTTCCACAAAAAGCATTCGGAACCACCAATTTGCCTAGATTCAACGTCCAAGGGTTGCACACTGGGATGGCCTTGTCTCTGTTACCATAGAAAGAATGGAAAATATCCCAACCCCTTTCCTTGATTATGGAATCTCTACAACCTACCTCATTGTTAGTGAGAACATTTCTCACATGATCCTGCATTATGGATCCTTCAAACAATTCAAGGAGGTCCTCGTACAGGCTCCTGGTCTGTCTGGTTGGCCTCTTTGCACTCTCCTCCAATTTGTGCTTGACCTCATATTGCAATTCTTCAGTCATCATAGTGGGAGTAAGAGGAGTAGGGGGTGTGATGATGGTTTCTCCTCCTAGGTTGATGACTCTCCCTTGGATTATTTCTTGGAGCGCTTTGCAGGCTTGGGGGTCTTTTCCTTAGTTTAAGAAGCATCGTTGGCTAGCTCTTGAGGGTTTTCTCCTTGCGGGGTTGGGGTTTCCTTAGCAGATGGGTCAATCATAGAAAGGGATGAGGTTTCAGTAGAGGCCACTTCAGCTAAAGCCTTTTTTGTGCTCTTCCTCCTCTTTGGAGTGGGTTTTCTTGGTTTAGGAGCAAGATAAGGCTCATCTAAAGACTCACTGTCAGAAGCAATAGTGGTGGTCTTTCAGACTATTTTTCTCTTTCTCTTTGTGGCCTTCTCCTTTGAAGGGGAGATAACTTGAGCCTCTTCAAATGTTTGTGGGACATTTCTAGGGCTTGGTTGCACAGAGGGGGCATTCACAATTTCTTGCATGGGGGCAACCATACCCACATGTGTAGCCTTCGTAACAGGGAGTAATGAACTTTCTTTGGCAGGGACAGTAGATTTCTTAGTAGGGGAGGCCATTTTTAACACTTGAGACTGAGAAATGGTTTGGAAAGAAAATACAAGAGTAAAACCTAGCAACCCCTAGGGCACACACATAGACATCTCAAAATACCACTGCAATAATTTGATAATGCACTCAAGTAGGGAAAAATCACTTCTGGTTTGTTTTTTACTTAAATTGCTTGGAAGGCATGCTAGAATGCTGGAAATCACTTTTCTTCTCGCTCTAGAATGCTCTGAATTCTCTTTGTATGCAAGGTATGAAAAACTCTATTGAATTGTCATTTTATTACGACACCATTAATTCATTTGTGTTGGATAGAGGTAGTCATTGGCACCAATTTTGAATTTCATCTGTTGATCTTTCAATAGAAGGTCAGGATTTCTCATTGACCTTCCCTAAATAGTGATGTGACATCCTCTTAAAGTCCCCTTTGTCACTTTAGAAATTTATATTCTTTGAAGCTCCTTTGGCCATCTCAGCTATCTCTGCAGGATAATCCTCTATTGTAGGTTTCCCTTGTTTTATTTATCCCGTGATGTCATTTACCCCTTCTTCTATCCTTTGGGGATAAGATTTTATGTGTTTTACCTTGGATGCCTTATCCTGCATTGCTCCTAGCCTTCCACCTACAAGCCCTTTTCCTTTATGTTCCTACCGTCTGTGGGATAAGCCTTTCAACTAGCTTTGTCTTATCGTGCAATACTCCTTTTATCCCCACAGGAACTCATGGGACAAGCTTTCCCTTATTTCCATCTTAGAACTCTTTTCCCATGACCATCTCTAAACAAGAGGAACACATCATGGGATAAGACTTCCTCTTGTTTCCTTTAACACTCGTATCCCATAGTGCACCTTTGAGTCTTACCCATTGATCTTTCATTCACCTTTGTTGTGGATCTCTACTCCTTGTGAGATAATCCCTTTTACCCTTTTCTTAATTATTTTCTTATCCCGCAACTCTTTTCTTCTCCCCATAGGAATGCACGAGATAAGAAAAGCATAGCATCCTTCTTTGTTGACTTGTTCCGCGTTGCTCTATAATGCTATTATGGTAACTTGGAGACCCTATGGGACAAGATTTCCACTTTGTGCCTATGAAAACCCTTATCCCACGGGCCTCTCACAGTGCTCCTGGATCATTGGGGGATATGCCTCTACTGCTTGTTTCTTTTAGCCACTCCTTATCCCATGTTTCTTCTTTGCTCACCTTGCAATTGTTGCAGGATAAGGATTCCTTTGTAATTCTTTCCTTCTTATACCGCGGTACCAGATCATTGATGCAAATGTGTTGTGGGATAAGATGCACTCTTTGGCAACTATCATTTCCTTATCTGGCGAGGTTGAAAATCACATTGAAACACCCAGTGGGATAAGGGACAAGGGGCTCTTTCTTTGTGAATCTTATCCCGCATGATTGAGTCACTTGGGGTCGGCACTTAGGCGATCATTTAGAACATGTGGAAAACCTAATGGGTTAAGTTATCATGCGCAGGGCCTTCCTAGGGAAATAAATGACTCAAAGTGGCATATACCTTACCCATTTATCTTTCATTCACCTTTGTTGTGGATCTCTGCTCCTCGCAGGATAAGCCATTTTACCCTTTTCTTAGTTATTTTATTATCCCTTTTACTCTTTTCTTAGTTAATTTCTTATTTTCCTAGGGAAAAAAATAACTCAAAGTGGCATATACCTTACCTGTTGATCTTTCATTCACCTTTGTTGTGGATCTCTGCTCCCTGCAGGATGAGCTCTTTTACTCTTTTATTAGTTATTTTATTATTCGACGACTCTTTTCTTATCCCCGCGGGAATGCACAGGATAAGAAAAGAATAGAATCCTTCTTTGTTGACTTGTCCCGGGTTGCCTTGTAATGCTATTATGGTAACTTGGAGACCTTATGAGATAAGATGCACTCTTTGGAAACTATCATTTTCTTATTCTGCGAGGTTGAAAATCGCATTGAAACACCCAGTGGGATAAGGGACATGGGGTACTTTATTTGTAAATCTTATCCCGCGTAACTGAGTCACTTGGGGTTGACACTTTGGTGATCATTTAGAACACGTGGAAAACCTTATGGGTCAAGTTATCATGTGCATGGCCTTCCTAGGGAAATAAATGACTCAAGACCTAGGGTTTTAACAATACTTAGGTGTATTTTGCATATTAAAAAAACTTTTACGAATGGTAATTCCTAATGCAAGGGGCATGTAATCAAATGATAAAGGACCCTTTCAATCATCACTTAAGATACAAGAACCCGCTACCATAAGTCAACAACAAGAAATAACATAGCCTGAGAGAACTAAAAGAAGAACCTAATACATAGAACCCTCATGAACCCTAAAACCCTAACTCTCAGACAACAAGCACTGCATAAAACTAAATTTTTACCATATCCAACACACTGTATTTACTATTTCTGGTATTTATCTCAAAGTGGCATATACCTTTGGGATAAAATATAATATTGTTTAAATTACTTGTTTTCTTCTACTTTCCCGATTATCCTTTTACTTCTTGTATTGAGTTAAAGAAAACTTTTGTAGCTTCAACCTTTCACTTATACCAAATATAAAATCTTGGTGATGATTGACATGCTAGGGGTATTAGGTATTGTTACTAGATTTTGGGGTATCAATAGTAGGATAGAAAAATGAGGATGATACCCCCTCTAGAGGGTACTCAAGAAAAAAATAACAACATCAAGCACCAATTTGGAGAACTTATTGGTGAGTAGGTACACCCACCTAGGTTTTGCAGAGCCGAAAGTGAGGGAGCTAGCAACCTTTAAAGGTTCACTCTATTAGTTGGCTAAATCAATTGGAGAGTATCTAATTGAATGAATCCTAATTGAAGCAGATCCCTAGGAATTTTTTCTATTCTTTTCAAAAGAATTGAATGAATCCTAATTCAAGAAGATCCCTAATGCATATAATTAACTTAATGTATCTAAAATTAACTCATCTAAGATGAATGGATGAATCTAAGCTAGAGAGAGAGAGATAGGAAAAGAGAGAGGGAGAGAGGGAGAGAGGGAAGGAGAGAGAGACTTGAGAGAGAAAGAGAGTAATAGGTGTATGTTGGAAATGTGGTATCAGCCTACAAGATGACAAAACATCTCAAGCATACACATGAAACATTGCATTAGAGGTTAGAAATCAACAAAACAAGTTAGTGAATCTAAAACTCTCAAAATTGTTCCATGCTTGTCTATCTCTAAAGATCATAAAGATTCAAGGTGGCCCTCACTTGGAAGAGAACTTGATCTCTTGGATGACAACCTAGAGAACGAGATTTAGAGGATTTTAGGATCAAAATGGATGCAACTATGATCCTAATGAATGATTTAGATATGAAACTAGATGATATGGTGCAAGATATTTATATGAAGATAAAACTAACATGAAAATGGTAATAAAATGATATTAAGATAGTATGGAAATGAAGCTAACATGATATTACTAACATGATATGCAAAACATGACCAATCTAAGCTATGATGCTACTAAATGATCTAAAAATGCTCTTATCAAAGAGAGACTAACAAAGCTTGATGAAATGATACTATAAATTAGATGCACATAAGACTTGGATATTTGAAGAAGGAATGGGCTCTATTTATAGGGAAAATAGAGAAATGGATGCTTGAGATTGAATAATCTCAATAAGGGCTAGGATTGAAAGTGATAAATACATGCGAGGGATTCAATTCAATCCCAAGTTGACAAATGTCACCTTGAGAGGGATTGAGAGGAGAGGCAAGAGGAATTAAATTCTTGAGGAGACATGGTGGCTACCTTAGGAGGTAAGATTATGGTTAGGTTAGTGAATAACCAATGGATAAAGTCTTTACCCAAAGGATAAACTCTTGTGCAAGGGTTAATAAGATAACTAGGGTCAAAGCCATGAGTGCTTGATGAGACCCTTAGGTTAGATGAATGTTAATTTAGAGAGAAAGTATCTAACCATGTGGGAAGGTTGATTTAACCATTAATGGTTAGGAAGACTTTAGGGACAAATTTGTAAGAGTCCTTCCAAATTTGGGGAACTCAACAAGTTAGCTTGTTGAAGAAATAAGGTCTTAAATGCATTTAGAAGACTTTCTTCCAAATTTAAGAAGTGACCTCCTCAAATTTAGGGAAAGGACATGATGAGGATATTAGACATGATTAGGATGGGATTAGGAGGTTTAGAAGATTCTAGAAGGCTCTAGAAGAGGTTTAGGAGGAAAGTGGGAGATGTAGGATTTTGCAAGTGGGTGAGGGAAAATAGGATTTAATTAAAATAAAATTAATTTATTTCAATTGTTGGTTGCAACTTATATTTGATAGATTTAAATAAAAACTGATTTATTTAAATGTGAATTTTTGAATTTTTGCAAGTGGGGGGATTTAATTAAATGTAAATTTAATTAAAATGGCTAGAAGGGGGATTTAATTAAATGGCTTGAAGGGGGATTTAACTAAATGTAAATTTAATAAATTGGCTTAGATAGAAGAAGGGGAAAATTAATCAAATATTTAATTTGATTAATAGGATAATTAGAAGAATAGGGATATTAAATAAACCTTAATTTAATTAATTGAAAGAATTAGGGATAATTAAATGAATAAAATTCACTTAATTCATTGTGCAACTTTTAGGTGTCTACAATAGGAAAATAGAGAGAGATGTGAAAGATAAAGAGAAAGGGAGGATAAGGAAAGAATGGAAAAAATGGGATGGAGACATCTAAAGAGAGAGAGAGAGAGAGAGAGAGAGAGAGAGAGAGAGAGAGAGAGAGAGAGAGAGAGAGAGAGAGAGAGAGAGAGAGAGAGAGAGAGAGAGAGAATATTAATAATAACTACAAGTCATCCACAAGTTAGTTTATCAATTACAATGTCTAGTCAACTAGGTCCTAAAAGCCACATGTTACTCTAAGGGTGGGGAAATAAACTGCATGTCACACAACCCACATTATACTTGGTCCAATGAACATCCACACACTTTGTCTAGATAGTGCATAGCGCAATACTCTAGCACATTTATTTGGAACACCTTGGAACAAACTACACACTAGTCATAGTGAGCATAATGTCAACCTTAACTTTCCTTCTTAATCACCCCCTATAAAATTTGAATAGATTTGTCTTTATGTTTAGCCTTACTTATTTTTCAAACTAAAAGCCTCAAAACAACATAGTGATGTAGAACATGGTACACAATATTTCATCAATGTACTAATAGGTTGTGAGCAATAGACCTTTGAAAAATATCATAAATAATTTTCAATATATAAATGTTTAATATCCCATAGGTCAATTTTAATTTTTACATATAATTATAATATCCCATATAATATCCCATTTAATTATAATTACCCATATAATATCTCATTTAATTATGTAATTGAAATATAGCATTTACATATAATTATAATATCCCATAGGTCTATTTGAATTTAAAATTACTCTGCAAAGCAAAAGACTTCGAAAAACATAATTCCTGCTAGGTAAAGCAAAAGACTTAAAAAAACTTCATTCCTATAAGGCAAAGCAGGAGAGGATTAGATTCACAGACGGTGGTGAATGAAGAGTTCATTCACTCCGAGGAGGAGGAAATTAGTTTATAGGTGAGCAATCACTTAGCTTCATCTTATGTGCATTTCAAATATAATAAGAATTATTTGTTTCCCTTTTCAATGATCTTCTAGGGTTTTTAAGGGACTTGTTCTTGGTATTGCAAGGGTTTGTATGCTTTATGAAGGCTTTGAAGGATGTTCTTTGAATGTTGGGGTTGTGCCGAGTACTTCTTTTGTATATGAATAGTAAATTGAATGTTAGAGGAAGACATCATATGTGATGTGCGAGGCGATGAACACGTCTTGTCACTAGGAACCTTAAGCGTACTAGAAGATCAAAACTCAGACATGTATTGCAATTACATAATTTTTTTAATTTATTATTAAGTACTATCAAAAGGGAATAGCTCCCTTACATCCCATATGTATGCTACATAGTAGCAAAAACAAAAAAAACTATTCTAAATAATAGAAAATTGCAGCGAGGCTTTCACCAATGTCCACCACATACACAACAAAGGCCGTACTAAGCCAATTATCATTTGAGTTCAGGAATCTCCTGAAGGGCCCCAAGTCATGGTTTTAGACACCCATCTAGAACACCTCCCAAGCCTCTGCCATAAAATTATTCTTCCTTTCTCGCACAACCCTGGCCTCCCAAGCATCTTCATCCTCTGAATCAGACTCTTCCTCCAGTGGATCTAGTATGTAATATTCCAAATTGAAGTACACATCCAAAACACTAGTCTAGCCACCTGAATCCAAGTCGAGAATAGCACTTGCTATCACCTACCCATCGACCAATCTTACAAAGCCATCAATCATCTATATTCATGCCTCCTTGGAATCAAGGATGTCAACCATTGGGCACAAAATTGCCTCATAGAAGAAACCATCACACTAGTGCCTGTCTCCGCCCAAAATATCCCTAGATAGATGCCACGATGCATCCCAAGCGAGCTCATCGTAGTAAAAATGTCTCTTGTATTGCATTTGAAATGTCTCCTCTGCACATAGGCAGCTCAACCCCAAGTGATGGACCATTTTCCCTTAGTTCTCCTCCTACATTCATTTCTTGATCTACCTTCCTATTTAACCTCAACCTTATGATTTCCTATCCTTATCGAACATCGAGCTCTATCTAAAAGAGAAAGAAATTTGATATCCCATGAAAACCAAATCCATCTTTGGATTTGAAGTGTCCTAATCTCTTGCCACCTTCTCCCAATGTCCCTTCATTCACGATAATCAAAGCCTTATTTTCATTTATCATGATCACCTCTGTCACTCCGGATCCAAATTTGTGGTTTGGAATCTAGATCAGTACCCTCCCTTAGTCATACCTATCCAATGCCTTCTTTTTTCTACCTCCATGAGGCTTCATAGTCGTCCACTAGAATTTGTTCCAAATCCTCACTCGGGATTGCCTTAAAAACCTACCCATCCTTTGTCCTTAAATTTATTCCCATATTTTTCATGTAATCTGCAACCATGTTTACCTCCCTGAAAACATGTCTGACCTCGTAGGTGGGAACTTTATTTAGAGCAACCATAATGTCCCTTAGAATCCTCTATATTTTCTAGTTTGGTGTGGCACCATTCTTAATAGTGTTGATAAGTATCTATGCATCACCTTCTATCAGTATAGAGTTCAAACCCTTCTCTACACATTGTTTGAGTCCTCTAGCAATATAGTCGCTATAGATGATGCTAGGCAAAGGTATATACGGGCCTATAAGATTGCTACAAAGAAAGGGTCAAGTGTTGAAACAAACAAAGCCAATACAAACTTTATTAGTGCTTGCTAGAATAAATGAATCGGCTCTACCAAAGCTCTTATGGATCAAACACATTAAATTTGTAAAACAAAACTGTTGGATTTGATTATAAAATATCCCATTTATAATTATAATATCCCATATAATATCCCATTTACATATGTCTATGAAATTGAAATATCCCATATATATTATAAAATGCACATAAGATGAAGCTAAGTGATTGCTCACCTATAAATTGATTTCCTCCTCCTGCGCACATGAATGAAGTCTTCATTCACCATTGTCTCTAACCCTGCGAATCTCCTCTCCTATGTGCATCAATGGTCTTCTGCTTTGCCTTGCGGGAATGAAATTTTTTGAAGTCTTTTTCTTTGCCGATTAATTTGAAATTGAAATTGACCTATGGGATATTATAATTATATGTAAATGGGATATTTCAATTACATAATCAGATGGGATATTAAATGGGATATTATATGGGATATTATAATTATATGTAAAAATTAAAATTGACCTATGGGATATTAACCATTTTTATATGAAATTATAAGTAAACATTGCCAAGGTACGGAATATTATATGGGATATTATATATTTCTATATGTAATTATATGTAAAAATCAAAATTGACCTATGGGATATTAAAATTTTCTATATGTAATTGGAGAACTTGTGATCCAAATGAACATTACCAAGCTATGTTGAGTATATGTTTTGCAGTATTTGACCAATATAAGCAATGTATGAAAAATGTGGTAACATAGACAAGGAGTGAACTATCAGAAAAAATGCCTTAAAAAAATGCGGTCTCATGGTGATGGAATGTAATGATGGTGATAGAATGCCATGACAATCAAATTACTATAGATTGTCATGGCAATCCATCACCATGAGAACACATATCTTTGAGACATTTTTTCAAACAGTTCGCTACCTTATCTATGCAAGGTAGTGAACCATTTAATTGACCTTCATATAAGATGTAAGCTAACATAAGATAAATGAATTACATATGCAGGAACTTGAACCCCTTTGACGAGGATCCTGCACATTCTACATAAAGGAAAGGCGACGATTATTCTCATGGATCGGAAGGTATAAGTCAATACACCCTATAGAAACCATTTATTATTTGCTTGCTTTCTCTTTACACCCATCGTGGAGTGGTTTAATAATAAGCCAGGTTTTAGCAACTATATTTTGTCAAAACTTTGATTTTTTTCTCACCTAAACCACCTTGACATCCACATGGTATAGCTCATTCCACTTTGTCGCCCCTCCTATATGCTTTAAGTGACAAGGAAGACTATTTTTTTGAGTTTTTGAAACTCCAAAATTACCAGGAAAACAAACTTGCTTAGTTTTTGAAACCTCCACATTAGCAGCAACTCTAATACAATTATCAGCACTTGAGGCCCCGGTTGGCCTCATTCAAATTTAAATCTCAACATCAACTTTAGGGCTGACTTCTTCATCAACATTACCCTTAATGATGAATTTGGGGGAAAAGCATGAGCCATTCTTATCAATCCATGCAATGGACCTTTGACAACACACCCTCAAATCTATTTGAAACATTTGCAAAAAATCAACAAGATATGGTGAACCATCTATTACAACTTCTTGTCATCTCTCTCCATGGAATCCTAAAATTTATTTCCTCTCACAATAACAATCAACCCTCTCCCAACTATCTCTCTCATTTGATGGAGTGCATGTACCATCAAATAGGTATTTGTCAGATGTATCTTCCTCGAGTGAGGGAAATTCAGGAAGAGAAGAGGAAAGCGAGATGTAAAGTAGGTCTAAAAGAGGGAGATCAGCTAGAGTTCAAAAGATTAGAAGAAAATTCCATAAATGCATGAAATTGTTTCTTGCTCAAGGGGGGTCATGTTCTTATGATGACGAGAGAATAGGTGACATTGAGGTGCCCTTGAGGTACAAACATATATAGAAAAATGGGTATCCAAGGAACTTCCTCCAATAAATACTGATTTTTTTGTTAAACAAGATGATATATTGCATAGCACCATTGCCATTACATGGTTTGGTCCTATTTTCCATGGACGGAATAAAGGTCTATTACAACAAAGTTGCTGAATTGATGCAGTATGTTGGACCCTGTTACAATTACAAAAATTGGATGCAGCTGGTTTGATATACATGAAGTATGCGTAGGTATGCACTATCAGAAAATTATATACAACTAAAAGATAATGATCAAAGTAAAAGAGTGCCTATGTACATTGATGAAAGGCCAAAAGCAACAAGGGATATCACAGGTTTTATAAATAGTACACGACCTGGGTCAACTTATAGGCAATCCAATTGCATATTCGAGGCACATGAGAGAAACCGTGTATTCATATGTTCGATAAAATCAATAAGTGTAGGGGAAGAGATACTAATTGATTACAATTTGGATCACATAGATACAAACAAAGTTACTATTGTGGGGGTGGTGCGTACTTATATATACTATTTAAACCAACCTCCAATTAATGACTCCAATATACCATTTTATTATTATTTTTTTTGTTAAGTCTATTGGTTTCATTTCGGTAATGTTTTTTTATATTTAATTTTTGTCATAGTGCGACATTGATCTGACACATAGCACAGATCAGGATGTAGTTCCAGGAACTTCTACCGAGTAGGTAAACCTCATTGTAATTGTACAAATTAGATACAAGCAAAATATTATATTATTATGTTCTTTTATTTAGGGTTTTGGATTAATTTTGATAATGTTACTAATATTCTTTTGACAAGTGAATGTTTAAAGAAAGGCACCTGCAGTAGCTAAGAACATCGATACAGAGGTGGACTCACTATTATGTGATGATGACATCTCATATTCTACAAACCCTGCTGAAATGATAAGAAAGATGCAAAAAAATATATAAAGAAATTCTTAAATTGTTATTCATAGTCCTCAAAATTATGAGATACAAGAGATGGTGAAACAACTGATAGAGAGAGCACAAAACTTGCAAGTAAGCAGTCATGAAGTTTTTAATTAGAACATAAGTTCATTCATGGTTTATATTTTATACTCTTTTATGTCATGAACTAAAATATGTACATGTTTTTATAGGAATTTTTGCGTCCACATGAAGCTGTCAGCCATGATCAGGGTACTCCAGGTAGTTCAGGTGATGACCATGTTCTGTGCATACACCAACTCATATTTTTACATGTTCTTGTCCTTCCATTAATGTGTTATTGCTCTTATATTTAATGTATTAATCTTTAGGTGTTGTCCATGTTCCCATGCATTAACCACCTCATCCGACCCCATCATCGACACCTATATTTCTGGCTGCAATGTCAGCAACACGCAACATGCAACATGCAATCATCGAGTACTACACCAACCTGTCCAACAGGACATGCACCTAGGGATACATAGGCCACTAGTGGTGATATTTTAGCAACATTTCTTAGATCTTCCCGTATTACTAGTACAGGAATGTTGCCAGTCACATTTGTGGTGATCGATGATCTTGTTCCCATAAAATTAGAGAAGGTTTCAGGTACTTTAAAATAATTATTATATATAGTCCAATTGTAATTTACTTATTGATCACTTGTTTTGGACTAATGATCTCATGATTTTTTTATAGGAAATGATGTTTTTTATAAACATCTAAATGATATTACATTGGAGATCTTCGGGCCCACCATACTTACATGGTGGAATGCCCAAAATTAGCAATTAAAAGATGAACTCATAAACCATTTGGCTATGTTGTTCAGAAATGACACATTCAACAAAACCAAGGTCTGTCAGAAAGCTGGGACATATCTAAAGTATGTGAAGGACCAATATAGGACACATTTAGAGAAGAATAGAAAGTACAAGCACCCCCCCATGATTCCAGAGAGGGAGTGGAAAGACCCAGTTTTGGATGGAAAGGAGAAAGATGAAAAGAGAAAAGGACATACATCACCAGGTGAAGGAAGGTATGCAATACTATTAACAATGTAATTATGTAATTACTCTTTATATTTACATAATCTAACATATTTAAAACTTTTCATAGGCTGCCCGACACATTGAAGGCACCTAAGGAAAGACTAGAAAAGCATGGGCAACAAAAACTTGGCTTTGGTGGTTATATGAAAGTTTCCACATGAATTGTAAGTATCAATAAATGAAATATCACATCGAAATAATAAATTGAATTTTTTTTTAATAAAAAAATAGAAGCAAAATTCATGATATTAAGCAAAAATGAAGGGCTTTGAATTCAATAGAGCGCCCATAGAAGAGGACATGAAAATTGCCTTCTGGCAAGGCTATGGCATTGTGGCTGAACGCCTAAGTGAATTGAGTGGGAAAACACAAGATTCTCATGCATCCGTCACATAGGTAAATAAGCTAAACAAAAATTATTTAAAATTGAATACTTGAGCAATAATTTGTTCGATGTTAATTTCCAACATAAAGTGACTATATTTGTTTTAAATAAGCAAGCAATGATAAAAATGCACATGACATTGGAAAACAACCTGCTAAGGGTGGAACACAACCTGCACATGATGAAGGTTGTGGTGTGCATCCCTATACTGGAGGTATTCATGTGCTATACAATTTTTTTAATGTAATTATTAATATAATTAAACATCTTTAATTGAAATTGGTGTAGTAATTAATGTGACCTTTTTTGTTTTTATTTTAGAGCATGTAGACTATGGTGAACAAGTGGAGCATGATCAGGGTGGATAACATCAAGAACATGATGTGTCCCCATCAGGTAAAGAGGACCACTATGTTAGTCCCAACCAGTGCTGAGAGGGGAGGGGTGAATCAGCACTTGATCAAATCTTAACAATTAAAACTTTTAATTCTAATATGCATTTATTTAATATTCATCAATATACTTAATCACTGAAGTAGAATATGCATGCATGAAAAGTTGATAGTGACACCAAGATTTATCTCATGGAAACCCAAATGGGAGAAAACCACAGTGTGAGTAGGAACTCACAAAATTTGTACTCTTCTAGAGTACGCCCATTGAGGAGCCATCCTGTTAGGAGATCACAAAGACACTATTAGGTGCCACCTAGTTAAGGGATTTTGTTTAAGGCTAGTTAGTGCCTTTACCCTGTTAAAGGTATCTTGATTAAAATAATTAAGAACATCCATTAAGATGTCACCCGTTTAAGGGATTTTATAAAAGGAACCTGTTAAAGTCCACCCGGTTAAGGGATTTAAGTTGAAATGGTTAGAAAGAAACAAATGGATGATTTGTTGAATTAGCTACTAATAGCATGATCAGATCACAATGAGAATCACATTGTATCCACACTGGTTGTGTCTGCTCTACACAATACTGATTTTCTTCTTACACCTTCGGCTCTACACTCAGTCGGTCCTCTATCCCTCGGCTCTACACTCTGCCAGTCCTCTGACCTTTGGCTCTGCACTTTTTTGGTCCTCTGACCTTCGACTTTGCACTCAGTTGGTCTACCTCAAAAACCCTCTACTCTGCTAAATCCTTTTAGCACTTCCTCTCTCTCTTCTCTTCACTTTGGATCGCCTTCTACAAAATCTGCCTTTTGCAAATTTTACGATCAAGAATTTCTGAATGAACTCAAGAATTCTTTATACATTTTTTGCCGTCACCTTTGGGTGTTACCTCATTCAAAGAAATCATAGATTTTGGAAGATTTCAAATTCAAAATCTCCACTCTTTCTCTTTGCACCCTGCAACAATTCTGCCAAGTGTTCAACGAATTTTGCAACTGCATCTCCCAAAAATAGTAACTTTTGGGTCAAGTTCAGTCATTTAAGTGCAAACTAGAAAATTCCTAGGTAATCATGGCTTGACTGCATGATAAATGAAGTTGACCTTACCAACTTGTGATTTGGTGTAGACATAGGTTCACCAACTCACCTTTTGCCACCGTAACTGAATAACCTATCACCGCTCTAGGATTTATGGTGATTACATATCTTCCTTATGTCATACTGGTGTACCGATATACCACTGCACTTCTATATTACCAGTTCATCCTTAGTTACCAATTTGTTGTGCTAGCATCAAGTATCTTTCCCTATTTGCCAATGAGGTTCTAGTTTTCATACAACCTCAAGTCTTCTTGCTTAAGTCATCTTTTGTGACTTCATCATTATCAGAATAGTTGATTTTCTTGAATGATAGACCGGTTGGCTTAGTCTATCTTCCCTTGAGCTGATTGAACTTTTGGTCATGTATTTCCAATGTTGTTTCCTTGTGTTTGCAAGTCATCACCTTAGCTTATTTAAATACACCACTCTACTAATACCATTTCATCAGTCAATTTTAGACATCAATGAAAAATCTTAGCTCATATATCAGTTCTTTGGATTGACTAGTTTTGTCAATGCCAACAATTGCCCTCTTTGGCATTGATGGCAACACTTAAGAATCTGTATTATCAGTTGCATATTCTTCCTTCATTTCTGTACTAGTCATTACTTCTTCCCTGAGTAGTGAATATCTCCCCCTAACACTAGTAATACTCTGATACAACAACTTCATCTCAATCACTACTTACCAATGCTCAAACACTATAATCATATCTCCCCCTTTAACAACAATGCCAAAGATTCATTTTGGTACACTTACAAGACTACTCTCCCTAACCAGAGTAGTCCACACTTATCAATCTAGTCTTAAAAGATTTTTTTTTGAAATCATACCAGATTGATATAGATCCCCTTTTGCTTACTTTACTGCAGGTAGGGGCATAACCCCCAACATACCTCTGAGATATTCAAAGGTGTCCTTTTTTCATTGGCTTGGTGAAGATATTAGCCACCTGTCCTTTTGTTGGTATATACTCCAACATCACTTCCTTTTCTTCAACTTGTTCCCTTAGATAGTGATATTTGATAGCTATATGCTTCATTTTGGAATGTGTCACCAGGTTCTTGGATATGTCAATGGCACTGGTGTTGTCACAATGAATCACTACCAATCCAATCACCTTTTCTTGGACACCTTCCAACAGTTGCTTGATCCAAACAATCTGTGTGCAGTTGATTGCAATAGCTACATACTCAGTCTCAGCTGTGGATTGAGATATGCAATTTTGTTTCTTGCTTTTCCAAGATACAATCCTATCTCCAAGAAAGAATGCACCTCCACTAGTGCTCTTTTTGTCATCATTGTTCCCTGCCCAATTTGAATCAGTGAAGACACTTAAGCTGAAGTCTCCCTTATGTGGATACTAGAGATCATACTCATCAGTCCCCTTGAGGTATCTAAATATTCTCTTGACTACCACCATGTGAGTCTCTTTCAAATTTGTAGAAAATCTGGCAACCAAGCCAACAACTTGTGCTATGTTTGGTCTACTATGTACTACATACTTCAACTTACCAATCATGGACTAGTAAAGTGTCTCATTCACTTCTTCAACCTCATCATATTTAGAGAGCTTGCAACTTGTAACCATTGGAGTTCCAACAGGTTTGCAATCTTCCATTCCAAAAGTTTTCATAATTTCCCTTATGTACTTAGTCTGATTGATGAAGATGTCATTCTTTAGCTATGAGACTTGCAGGACAATAAAAAACTTTATCTCGCTAATCATGGACATCTCAAATTATTACTTCATTTGTTCTGCAAAGCTTCTGCTAATCTCACCATCTCCTCCAAAGATGATGTCATCTACAAAGATCTCAGCAATTAGATGTTTTCCTTCAGCTCCACTCTTCAGATATAGGTTACTATTATCATTGGTTCTTTTGAACCCTACGCTTAGTAGATATGAGTGCAACCTCTCATACCAAACTCTTGGTGCTTGTTTCAGCCCATATAGAGCCTTTTGCAACCTGCACACCATATTTCTTCCATCTTCAGATGCAAACCATTCTGGTTGCTCTATGTATACTTCTTCCTTTAATACACCATTTAAGAATGCCGTTTTGACATCCATTTGATAAAATTTAAAAAATTTGTAAGCAACATAGGCCAACAATATTCTGACCCCTTCCATCCTGGCCACTGGTGCAAAGGTTTCTCCATAGTCCAAACCTTCTTCCTAAGCATAGCTCTTGCATACTAATCTTACTTTGTTTCTTATCACTTTACCAATTTCATTCATTTTGTTTCTGAACACCCATTTAGTGCCTATCACATTTTTGTTTTCCAGTCTGGGCACTAGGGTCCATGTTTCATTTTTCTCAATTTGCTCCAGTTCTTCTTCCATGGATTTGACCTAGTCATCATCTTTTAGAGCCTCCTTTTCTATTTTAGGCTCAATTATGGAGAGAATAAAGCCATTCTCTCTTTCTCTTCTTCTGGTTAGAACTCCCATATCTTTATCACCGATGATATATTCTGCAGAGTGATTGTTTCTGACATACTTAGCCAATACTAGTTCACTTATTGGAGCTTCTACTACCAGTTGTTCAGGTTCTACTTCACAAGCCTCTTCATTTGCCACTTCAACAAGACCTTCTTCAGTAGGTTCCATTGATACATTGTACTTGAATCCTTTATAGTCCTCTGGTCCACTTTTGTTGTCCTGTTCATTTTTCTCAGAGTACTCATCTACTCTGACATTTGCACTTTCCACAATCTTGTCGGTCCTTTTGTTCAAACACTGGAATGCCTTAATTTTTGTGGAGTAACCTAAGAAAGTTCCTTCATCACTCTTGGGATCAAATTTTCCAGTGTACTCATCCCTCTTGATATAGCACCTTCTTCCAAATACTTTGAAATAACAAACATTAGGTGAGTATCTGCACCATAATTCATAGGGAGTTTTATTTGTCCCTTTCTTTACCTATATCCGGTTCAAGGTGTATACATCAGTGCTTATTGTTTTTCTCCAGAAAATATATGGAATGTTCTTCTATATGATCAGATTCCTTGAACAATCAATAAGAATTTTGTTTCTTCATTCAGCAACCCATTCTACTGAGGGGTTCTAAGTGCAGACATTTGTCATAATCCCATGTTCCTCATAGTAATTCATGAACTCTTGAGAGATGAACTCTCCTCCTCTATCTGATGTCAAACACTTCAGGTTCTTAATGGTTCCTCTCTCTATTCGAGCCTTAAAAACTTTAAACATGTGAAAGGCTTCAGATTTTTCCTTCAAGAATACATCCCACATCATTCTTGAGAAATCATCCACAAACAACATAAAATACTGATCTCCATAGAAACTCTTGGTTCTCATAGGACCGGATAGGTCTGTATGAACTAAGTCCAGCACATTTTTAGATGAAAAGGATTTGCTGCTGAAACTAGACCCGAACAACTTTCCTAGTTGACATTCTTTGCACATAGCATTTTCAGGTTTCACTATATTAGGCATACCTCTGATAGACTTTGTCTTATTGACTTTTGCTATGCTATCAAAGTTAACATGACACAGTTTTTTGTGCCACAACCAACTGTCTTCTACCTTAGCCATTAGACAACTACCTATGGTGGTGTCTAGGTGAAATAGATTACCTCTTGACTATTTACCGGTAACAATTAGACTTCTCGATTTATAATTTATTTTGCATATTCCTTCATTGAATTGTAACTGGTAATCCTTATTGTTAAGTTGTGAAACACATAAAAAACTATACTTTAGCCCTTCTACCTAATAGACATCATCACAATTTGTTTTATCATTCAAGGCTATAGATCCCTTACCTTTTACTGCACAAGGAACATAATTTCTGAATCTCACAGTTCCTCCATTGCAATCCTCCATGCTGAGGAATTTGTTTCTATCACCGGTCATGTGGTGAGTGCAACCAATATAAATCACCCATTCTCCAAAATGGTTTGTACTAGAAATCAATGCCATATCTCCTATCTCTGTGCTATCCTCCTTGAATACCACAAATGCAATTCCATATCCATCAGATCCTTCTGATTCTTCATAAGTGACTCCTTCTTATGCAAGATAACACTCCTTCTTTATCTTTTCCTTGTAGCTTCTGAAATTATCCTTCCTATCTCTATCATTGTCAGGACATCTTGAAGCAATATGACCTATCTTATTACAACAGAAGCATTTTAAGGGTAATTTACCTTTATACTTTCCTCTTCCTCTTGGTAATCTTCTTGCCAATAGAGCTTCAATTTCATCTTGCTCCTATTCCTCAGATAATAGGTTGTCACTTTCATGGGAATGATGAATTCTTTTAGTAGAACTACTTCTGGGTTCTTTCCTTCTCCTTGTTGGTGCATGCATTATGGAGGCTTTGAAGGCAACATCAATGTTTGGTACATTATTTTCATAATTGCTCAGTTCAAAAGTAGTCAACTTACCGATCAGTGAGTCAAGAGATACATTAACTGTTCCCAAGGATCTGAGTTCTTGGATAGTAGAGACCCTTATGACATATTGTGGTAGCAAGGTTCTCAGAATTTTGCTAACCACATCCTCCTCCTCGAGCTTTCCTCAAACACTTTTAATGGAGTTTACTACATCCTTTATTCTCTTGCTATACTACTCTAAGTTTTCTCCTTCCTACATCCTCATCTCATCATAATTTCCTCTCAGGCTGTCTACTTTAGCCTTTTGAACATGAGTATCTCTCCAATAGACTGTCTTCAGCTTATTCCATATATGAAAAAGTTGTTTTCAAATATTGAACCTTAGCAAATTTATTATCAGAAAGAGTGCTGACAACCAGATCCATAGCAACAGTATTATCTTGCCTTTCCTTGATCTGATTTGGAGTGAGAGTCCCTAAAGGTTCAATGTAGAAAAAGCTAAATTCACAGTCACTTCAACTAAACATTAGTTCCCGCGAAGAAATTAAAATCTTGAATTGAAGGTGTCACATCTGCAATTAAGTTCAAACACTTGAGTGACCGTTGCAAGCATAGAGACATTAACTATTGTGTCTGATACAAGTTGTTCGCAAAATTACAGCTAAATTGATCGAATTTTCATGAAAACCAGATAATTGCCAAGATCCAGAAAGTTGCAGGGAGTTAGCTAAGGCTCAAAAGGAATAGTTCAAACAGACAGAAGAGTTTAACAGTTCTCCAAGTAAGTGTGATATCCCGCATTGATTAAAGTTTTGGAATCCTCATCTTCTTCTAAAAAGAGTAGGACAAGAAAAGAATTAAACCTTGAGGAAAAACCCAAATGACAAAAGAAAGAGGGTAGAACTTTAGTTCAGGATTTGTTGGATCAATGTCCAACTTCCAGTGTAAGGTCCAAGAAAATAAAAAATGAAGAGGAAAGGTTAGAAGATAGATTTGAACATCTAGGAGACATATGGACTGAGATCAGAGGACATGAGTTGTTTTTATTTGGTTACAAGAGAAGGGAGGCTCCTGAGCCCATAAGTAACCTGTGGAAGAGAAACTTAGGGAAACTGGTAGTTCCGAATGTATTTGTAGATGTTGAATTAATGAAAGCCCTAGCAGATTCCTATAATCTAGAAACCAAGACCATATATGATTACCAAGGAAATCCTATGGTGGCAATCAACAAACAGACAATTGATATGGTGTTTGATTTAGATTGGGATGTAGAGGAGAAGATTGACATACAGAAATTG
Source organism: Cryptomeria japonica (assembly GCF_030272615.1). Lineage (NCBI taxonomy): Eukaryota > Viridiplantae > Streptophyta > Pinopsida > Cupressales > Cupressaceae > Cryptomeria > Cryptomeria japonica. Next base: position 350,224,147 of record NC_081410.1, read on the forward strand.
TCACAAGAGTTTTTCAATTTAGAAGACATCTATAGGAAATGGAGATTACCCATTCACCGGCCAAAGGTCAGAGGATCCATAATTCATTTCACTAAAACTGACAAGGTGCCCTTTGATGTCAACCAATTCCATCCTTACTTCAAGTATACATACTATGCTGCAGCCCAAGTCTTAGGCTTAGAGGCTCATCCTCTCATGGATATTAGGGTTATGGTTCTATGTGCTGACTTGCAATCAAAAGATCCTAGGCCATATGATTATGCCACTTATGTTGCAGAAGCCTTAAATCATGGGCTGGAAAAGTTAAAAGGAGACCTTGTAAATATTGATTTCTCCTTGTATTCTTTGTTGTTGCATGTTATTCTTTGTTGTGGACAAGAGTCCAATTTTTGGTCAGATGATTTTAGCATCAGAGCTTATGATAAAAGTGGTTTGAAGAAACCAGTCCAGCTGTGGGTCTCTACATGGGACCAAAGATTTACAAACAACCAATATTGGCACTTCCAGGAATGCTTTGTAAAACCACTCAATGCAGCCCTCGAACAACATAGAGACTATACTTTGTCCCTTGAGATCAAAAGATTCCTTAGGCCAAAAGATTTCTCTCTAGAGTCTCAGATTGATCATAACTGGGGTGATTGGTACTACCACCCTAATCATACAGAAATCAGAATATTTGGGTATGAAGGGAAGCCATACATGCTCCCAATTATAGTACCAAATAGGATGGTTAGTTTGGAGATTGTAAGACAATTGTCTGCTGTCAGTGCCAAACATCTTCAGATTTTGGTATACAATCTATTGTGCCAGGATTACTAGTATTTTCTGATTTTGTTGTTAAAAGTTCCAAAAGTTATCATTTACTTCAGAATAAGTTAGATTATTATGGCATGACTCTGGGTAATCCTAGAGAGAGCTTTGATCCTAAGGGATATGTGAAAGCTACAAGGACATCTAAGAAACTAAGGGCTGGAATACATGTGGCTCAAATGCCAGATGACTTAATCAGGAATCTTGAAAGGGAGGAAGCCAAGGCCTTGAGAGAAAGATTTGAGATGACTTGGGAAGCTTTCAAGTGAAAGAGAGTGAGGGGGAGAGTGGATGGAAACTTACTTGGAGACCTCTAGGATCCTTTGGAGATAGATAAAAAACTGCTTCAGCATGAGGCAGAAATTATGCATAAAGTGCCCCCACAGTTCCTCGATTTTATAAAAACTAGAAGAGACAGTGAGCCATTGGCTCACATGTCACCAAAATCAACTGCTAGTAGCATCCCTGCTGACTCCCCTAGAGAAGACAATCCCCCTGGTTTTGAGGTAGAAGTAGATATGGAAACCGATGAATTCAATATTAGGGAAGTTGTTGATATAAGGATGACAGAACATGAAGATTTTGTTTTAAAAGAAGGATTCACTTCCTCAAAATAATTCCTTTCATTCTTATACCAATACAAAGGGGCTCATGTGAGAAGAAGTATGGCTGGGAAACCAGAAGGAGAGCAGATGAAAAGGTTGCAGGATGAGATAGATACTCTCATGAAGGATATGACCCCTGAAAAGGGGAGGAAAATGCTAAAAGAGGCTAGTGTCATCATCTTTTCAGGTTGGGACATGAATTCAGCAATTATGTTTGATAGATTCTTGAAGAAGCAAGACCCAAACCAACAAGAACTACCCCATGAAGTAGATAAATTGTTTACAAGTTCAGGATATGATCCTGATCAAAAAGCTATTTTCCAATGGGCACTATATCCGAAAGGGAAAAGGCTGATTATTATGGATACAGAAGAAACCTTTGAACACCTTATGGTCCATCAAGTAGGGAATACTGACCCTAGTGTCACAACAAAATTGAATTTTGATGTAGCCAAGCTAAATGTGGATCAGATAGAGTTTTTGGTCAGGGAAAATATTACATATAAGAATTTATATGAAGAGAGTTAAGATAAAAACCAGAGGCTACAAACAAGGATACTGCAGCATGAGACAAGAACTCCCATAAGTGAATATACTGCATATCCCACAGGTCAAAGCTTGGATGATATCTAAGATGCCTTGTACTAGAAATAGAAAGCAAAAAAGGCTACCAAGAAGGTTGAAGATATGAAGCAGAAGATGTATAAGGTGGTCAATGACATAATTGATCATAGGTTTAAATCAGTGATGCCTGCTGCAGAAAATTATTGGTTTACATATACTGGAACTATGAAAGCTTTTGATCAGCATAAGCAGCTTGCATCTAGAGTCAAAGGAATCATTGATAATACACTAGAGGAGCAGGCAGAGATTGATACTTTCATAGGACCCCATGAAGAATTTGGGAGTATGCTGGAGAAGGAAATATAGACTTTGGATGAAGGGAATACCCCTAGGGTGCCCTCTTTTTATAGCAAAGCTATATTGATTACCTTGGATTAGTGGAAGACAAAATTGGTAAATATTAAAGAGCAATCATTTAGGGAACTGCAAAAGAAAGAAGACCCGACAACAATGCCGAATTAAATCTTGTTGGGATACAATCTAGAGGAGTTCGAAATGAAGAAATTGGTTGACACTATCAGGCTTTACAAAGATGACAAGTATATCAAACACATGGGAATGTTTAGTCTTCTTGTGTTTAGGTTAGTTAACAAGCCATCTTCCTAATTAATGTATAAACAAAAGGACAAGACTCTTGTCATGACCCTTCATTTACATATATAAAGCAAAGGATTTTTGTATTATAAAGGGAGAAAAAAATCAGAAATACTGCCAGATAGAAATAGGGCTTTTTGCTAATCAACTGTAATCGAAGATTGAAGAATCAATACGAGATCAGATCATTGTTCCTGTTCCAAATTTGCAGAGTATTCCTCTTTGTGGCATTTGTGTGTGATATTATCATAGTAGATAAGATTGTTTATATTCTTTCTATAAAGTACTTATTGTATGTTAATTCAAATTGAATTAAAAGATTTATCTGTGGATTGTAATCGTTCCTGATAATTCTTTCTTGTGTGGTCTCATAAAGTTTGGGTTAAATACACACAAGCAAATTGATAATACAAGTGATTAACTGAACACATAAGGAAATAACAATTGATAGACCTATAAGGGATAGGTTTAATCATTGTCTCATATAGCATATAGTAAGTCCCTCAAGAAGTAATTGACTAGGTAGCCCAAAACATAAAAGGCACTGATCATGAAGTACAACTCTCATTACAGTTTGCAAAATTCACAACTAAACAAATAACAATAGGGGTAGTTGAGTAGGAAATATAGAGTAAAGTTAACAATAGTGTATACATATTAAAATTCTAAGCATAAAGATCAAAAAAATTCTACAACAACAATCTTGAACTCATCTGCTATATCTCCATCCTAGGAACTTATGCCATTCTGAGATAGGAGGAAACCAGATCAAGACACTAAATCTGCTATAAAAAGCATTGGTTGAAGGAACAACTAGTGAGTAGGTATACCCACCTAGGTCTTGGAGAGCCTAAAGTGAGAGAGTTAGTAACCAAATAGGTTCATTGTATAAGTTGGCCAAGTCAATTGGAGGGTTTGATCGTAGAAGTTGGCATTTCCTTAGAACCTATCCAATCTATTGATTTTAGACCCAACACACTGCACTTCTATATTACGAGTTCATCCTTAGATTATTGGTTTGTTGTGCTGGCATCAAGTCCCTTTCCCTATTTGCCAATGAGGTTTTGGTTTGCATACAACCTCAAGTCTTCTTGCCTGAGTCATCTTTTGTGACTTCATCATTATCAGAATGACTAATCTTTTTGAATGACATACCAGTTGGCTTAGTCTATCTTCCCTCGAGTTGATTGAACATTTGGTCATCTATTACCAATGTTGTTTCCATGTATTTGAAAGTCATCACCTTAGCTTACTGAAATACACAATCTACTGATACCACTTCATCGGTTAGTGTTAGACATCAATGACCAATCTTAGCTCATATACCGGTTCTCTGGAGTGACCGGTTTTGTCAATGCCAACACACTGTTATTCCTTTAAATGATTTTAATTGCAATTGGTGTATTGATTAATGTAATATGCCTGCAATATGCCACATGCTCCTTCTTTGTGTGCTGTAGCAAGAGGATTGCAGGAGGAAGAGAATGACTATGAGGAGCGTATGGGTGATCCGACTATTAATATGATATCCTTTGCAGAGGAAGGAGGATCAGATTCCATGAACATTGATCAGTGCCCTGTGTTGCTTGTAATTACCAACATAGGTGAAGGTGTTAAGCTCAGAATCCCCATTGAAGAAGAAAAAAGAAAAATTACAGCTTTTTCCATTGTACAAGCAAAAAAGACTTACAACTTTAGAAATAGAATGGTGAATCCAGAGCAAGGTAAACCTGCTAGTCCTTTTATAAAAGAAACTGATGAGATACCTAAGCAAACAAATAAAACACCTAGACTAGAGAAGTTGTACAAAAGAATAATAAGAAGGATCTTAAGGAAGAAATAACAAAAATTCCCTTAGCACAACCCTCTACTTCATTTGATATTTCAAATGCATTAACACAATTAAAGGTTTCTATTCCATTGATGGAAATAATGAGGTTCCCTAAATATAGAGAGAAGACTCTGGAGATGATTTCAGGTATCCAAGAAGAAAAGGTAAATGAACAGAAACAAGAGGTTCCAAAAGGTGACAATAATGAACAAGTGGCCCCAGTTATATATTTAGGGTCCACTATAACTAAAAACCCAACACAGGTGGATCCATTTTATCTCACTTTGGTGGTAAACAATAAGAAAATAAAAAATTGTATGATTGACTCAGGAGCAGCCATAAATGTTATGCCTGTTGGAGTGATGATAGAGCTTGGATTGGCAGTTGATACTACCTTTGGGAAGTGTTATGCCATGCACAACACATCGGTCCCAGTGGTTGGTGTCATGAAGGATGTAGAGTTCAAGTTGGCAGCTTGTCTAGAAGCATCATACAAAATAGATATTATAGTGGTGGATGTTCCTCCAAACTATGGAATGTTGCTATCTAGGCAATGGTCAAACATGATAGGTGGATATGTCCAGTTGGATTTATCACATGCTACAATTCCAATCAATGGACAGGAGGTAAAAATTGATAGAGAACCTCGATCCACATATATCATAGAAGACATGGAAGAATCAACAAATCAAATATGATTTTTGCAAACTGATATGGACAATTTCCAAGTGCAATTGACAAAACCTAAAGTTGAAGAATGGATCCCCATTGAATCGTGTCTAGCTAAAGAAGATGATCAAGTGTGGAAAATGTTCTTTGATGGGTCTTGTAGCAAGGAAGGAAGTGGGGCTAGAATCCTATTTATTTCACCCACAGAGGAAACCTACAAGTATTCTTTCAAGTTGTTATTTGAGTGCACAAATAGCATTGCAGAGTATGAAGCTTTACTGACTAGTCTTAACATAGCAGTTAAGCATGGAATTAAATTGCTCAATGTGTTTGGTGACTCAGAGTTGATAGTCTCACAAGTGAAGGAGAAATATGCCTCAAAACACTTAAGATTAAAATAGTATAGAAATGTTGTCTGGGATACTAAAGAGCTTTTTGATGCTTTTCAAATAAACTGGATAGATAGATCAAAGAACATCATGGCAGAATTTTTGGCCAATATTGCGTTGAAGGATAATGATATAACATTGACTGGGATATCTGAAGTAGAAATAAAATTTAGACCATCTGTTCTTGACAACTTATACAACTGGCAAGTGTTCCAAGATGATGTAGACTTGCTGAAATTTTTATAGTGTGTTGATCACTATCAGTCTCAGGCTATAAATTTCAATGATTTTGTAGAAAAGACTAAGGGTAAAGAGACTTTATTTGGGCAAGAAATTATACAACTAAAATCAAACAAATTACCAAGGGGCCTAGTAGCATTGGAAAAGACTTTCAGTACTCAGGATGTGATTGAGACTAAAGGATTGGCTGTCAAAGAAAGTGATGTGGAGCAGGTCAATCTAGGAAGTGAAGAAGCTCCTAGAGACGTTTTCATTGGGAAGAGGTTAACTCCTGCCATGAAGCAACAACTGATAATGTTGTTGAAAAGGTATAAACATGTGTTTGCATGGTCTTATGAAGACCTCAAAGCTTAGAGGGAAGATCTTTTTCAGCATGACATACCACTTAATCCAGAAGCTAAACCATTCAGACAAAAGCAAAGACCCATTAATCCAACCTTGTTGCCAAAAATGAGGGAAGAGATCATAAAAATGAAGGATGCAGGAATTATTGAACCCTGTAGATATTCCACATGGGTCACTAATTTGGTGCTGGTCAGAAAGAAGAATGGGGACATTAGATTGTGTGTGGACTTTAGAAACCTAAATATATCATCCCTAAAGGATAATTATCCATTGCCAAATATGGATAACATGTTGTAGAAGGTGACAGGATGTGAGTTATTATCTATGATGGATGGGTTTTCAGGTTATAATTAGGTGAAAGTCAAAGAGGCTGAAAACTATAAAACAACCTTTACAACTCCATGGGGTACTTATGTCTATGCACGAATGCCATTCAGATTGACTAATGTTGGTGCTAAATTTAAGAGAGCAATGGATGTTGCCTTTGCAGAGTTGATTGATATAATCATGGTAGTATACCAAGATGACCTAACTACATACTTGAAGAAAGCTGAGGATCATTGTGATCATCTTGAAAAGGTATTCAAGAAAGCCTTAGAGTATGGGATTTCCTTAAATCTTAAAAAATGCCACTTTGGTGTTGAAGAGGGAAAGCTACTTGGACACATAGTATCCTGGGAAGGGGTAAAAATTGACACTAAACGAGTGGCAACTATCAATGATGTTCCTATTCCCAGAACCATCAAGGCCATCCAATCATTCTTGGGACAAATAAATTTTGTGAGAAGGTTTATCCTAAACTTTGCAGACATAATAAAACCCATAGTAAGGATGTTAAAGAAAGGAGCCCAAATAGATTGGACTATAGAAGTAATAGACTCCTTTATAGCAATCAAAAGAGAAATTTAGAAGCACCAGTATTGATCTCTCTAGACTTTAGCAAGCCTTTTATAATATTCTCATTCACCTCCTGTCACACAATAGTTGCAGTGTTGCTGCAAAAGAAGCAAGAGGGATATGAGCAGCCTATTGCATATTTCAGCAAGTCTTTAAGCCCCTCAGAAATAAAATATGAGTTGAATGAAAAGCAAGCTTATGCCCTAGTTAAATCAATAAAGCAGGTCAGACCATACCTAGTAGGGGCTAAAGTTTTGGCATATGTTCCCAATGCAGTAGTGAAAGATATCTTTAGACAGACTGAGGTCACTGGGAAAAGATGCAAGTGGATCAACCAAGTGTAGGAATTCAATATAGAAATCAAGATATAATAGGTTATAAAGGGGCAAGGATTGGCCAAGATCATGACAGGAATAGACATTGATGAAGCCCAAGTAAATGGAGTTGAATGGGAAGAAGCTCAATTCAGCATTGAACACACATCCTGGTACACAGATATTGTGTATTATCTCAAACACATGAAATGTCTAGATCATATGATACATGCTCAGAAGAGGACCCTCAAGTTATAGGCTGTCAAATATGTGATAGTCAATGGAGATTTGTACTGCAAGAAATGAGATGGAATATTACTCTTATGTTTGGACAAAAATCAAGCTGAAAGAGTATTACATGAAATGCATGGTGGAATGTGTGGAGGTCACTTCTTTACAAAAACTACTGCCCACAAAATATTGAGGAGTGGATATTTCTGGCCAACTATTTTCAATGATGCACATGCGTATATTAGAAAGTGTGAACCATGTCAAACATTCTCTGGAAAGCTGAAATATCAGGTGGCATTGCCCTTAAGACCCATGCAAGTAGAACAACCATTTCAACAATGGGGGATAGACTTCATAGGAAAAATCTTAGATAAGTCAAGTGGAGGACATAAATGGATACTTGTAGCTACTGATTATTTGACTAAATGGGTGGAAGTTGTACCTACTAGGCAAGCTACTAGTAAAGTGGTAATTAAGTTTCTATTGGATAATATTATTTCCATGTTTGGTGTCCCTGCGGAGATCATAACTAATAATGGAATGTGTTTTAGATTAGAGGAATTCAAATAGTTCTGCAAAGAGTATAGCATCAGGTATCACATTCATCTCCTTACCATCCTCAAGGGAATGGACAAGCAGAATCAAGCAACAAAAATATCCTGAAAATTATCAAGAAAGTGCTAGGAAATAATAAGAAAGCTTGGGACTCCAAATTAACTTTGGCACTATGGGCGGATAGAATAACTGTGAAGAAATCCATAGGAAAGGCACCATTTGAACTGGTTTATGGAACTAGAGCCAGATTACCTCTAGATAACTTATTGCCTGTACAGAGGTTTATCACTCAGGAGGGAATTGAACTAGAGGATCCATTGCAAGAAAGATTTGTAAAACTGATTGAACTTGAAGAAGTAAGGGATGAAGCTCAGAGGCAAAATGTGAGAGTCCAAAATCAGATGAAGACACTACATGATAAAAGGGCTTCACACAGAAAGTTCAAAGTAGGGGATTGGGTCTTGATGTGGGATGCAAGAAATCAGGACAGGGGAAAGCATGGAACGTTTGAAGCTTTGTGGCTTGGACCTTTTGTTATAACAAATAAAGCTGGAAAGGATGCATATTTCCTTTAGAATACAACAGGAGAAAGTCAGGAGCTGCCTGTGCATGGACAATACTTGAAGACTTTCTTTTCTTAAAAAAAGGGGAGGGGTTAAAACCTACATGTACAGTATACTTGTAAAATACCATGTATTTATTTTTCTTTCCATTATAAGGAACTAGAGATTCTGAATTCTTGAAAGCATACGCAGTATACCTCAATCCTTAGTCAGAGCCACTGTTGAACAATGAATTTAAATTTAAAAAATCTTCCTAAAGGTGCAAAAAGTTGGTGCAAAATTGGAAGACTATATTTATTTTTCCCCTTAGAAGGGTCATATGAAAAATATCGATGAAACTTAAAATGTTTCATCAATACTAAAAAGATTATCGGCCAAAATATTATTTTAAACACCTCAAGAAGAGTCTCACCGAAAGGATAGTTTCATCGAAGTGAAACATAAAGTGTAAAGCACTAAGTTAAAATGACTTTGGTGAAATATCTCTTCCGGTAGATGAAAGAAATGACTCATCGATGCTCCAGTTTCTTCAAAAAGCATAAAGTAAATGAAAGGTGATGTCGAGGAAATTTATGCTACCGAAGAAACCTAAAAATATCCATCGAAAGGCAAATCCTATCGATAGCAATATGATGATAAAAAATAGAAGGGTTCCATTGATAAAGGAAAGGCATCGAAGAGGGGAAGGCTTCGGTGGGACCATCAGATACTTTATCGAAACAGAAGTCTCATCGATAGGAAAAGTATATCGATAAAAAAAAGGACTTCGGAGGGCCAGCATAAAGTTCCATCGAAGCATAAAACTCATCAAAGTATAATATCGATGAAAGTCATGACAAACTCATCGACAAAGATCTCATCGAATAAAGGATGGTTTCGGGGAAACTAAAAGATGGTTTTTCGACAAGGGCCATTTACCGATGAAATGATATCAAAGAAAACAAATATATTCTCATCGATAGTGTTTGTTAATGAAAATGATACATCGAGGAAGCACTTAAGTCATCAGCCAAAGTTATTGTCTTATCGATGAAAATCTGATATCGAGTAGGACCTAGAATAACTTAACGACATGTATTTTTCACCGAGAGGAGGGAGTCTCTAACAAAAAGATGGTATATCAATGAAAAAGTGGTTTTGGCCAATACAAAGCTTTCATCAATCCCAAAAGAACATAAAGTAAGTTGTGTCGATGAATAATAACTTTTGATGAAAGGTTAAAGAACTCCACTGAAGACAAGGGTTTCAACAAAAAGCTAAACTCACAGTCACTTCAGCTAAACATTGGTTCCCATGAAGAAATTAAAAGCTTGAATTGAAGGTGTCACATCTGCAATTAAGTTCAAACACTTGAGTGACTGTTGCAAGCATAGAGACATTAACTATTGTGTTTGATACAAGTTGTTCACAAAATTACAGCTAAATTGATCGAATTTTCGTGAGAACAGGATAATTGCCAAGATCCAGAAAGTTGCAGGAAGTTAGCTGAGGCTCAAAAGGAATAGTTCAAATAGACAAAAGAGTTTAATAGTTCTCCAAGTAAGTGTGATATCCCACATTGATTGAAGTTATGGAATCCTATTCTTCTTCTAAAAAGAGTAGGAAAGGAAAAGAATTAAACCTTGAGGAAAAACACAAATGACAGAAGAAAGAGGGTAGAACTTTAGTTTAGGATTTGTTGGATCAATGTCCAACTTCCAATGTAAGGTCCAAGAAAATCAAAAATGAAGAGGAAGGGTTAGAAGATAGATTTGAACATCTAGGAAACATATGGACTGAGATTAGAGGACATGAGTTGTTTTTATTTGGTTACAAGAGAAGGGAGGCTCCTAAGCCCATAAGTAACCTGTGGAAGAGAAACTTAGGGAAACTGGTAGTTTTGAATGTATTTGTAGATGTTGAATTAATGAAAGCCCTAGAAGATTCCTATAAACCACAAACCAAGACCACATATGATTACCAAGGAAATCCTATGGTGGCAATCAACAAACAGACAATTGATATGGTGTTTGATTTAGACTGGGATGTAGAGGAGAAGATTGACATACATAAATATTCACAAGAGTTTTTCAATTTAGAAGACATCTATAGGGAATGGAGATTACCCATTCACCGGCCAAATGTCGGAGGATCCATAATTCCTTTCAATAAAATTGACAAGGTGCCCTTTGATGTCAACCAATTCCATCCTTACTTCAAGTATACATACTATGCTGCAGCCCAAGTCTTAGGCTTAGAGGCTCATCCTCTCATGGATATTGGGGTTATGGTTCTATGTGCTGACTTGCAATCAAAAAATCCTAGGCCGTTGGATTATGCCACTTATGTTGTAGAAGCCTTAAATCATGGGCTGGAAAAGTTAAAAGGAGACCTTGTAAATATTCATTTCTCCTTGTATTCTTTGTTGTTGCATGTTATTCTTTATTGTGGACAAGAGTCCAATTTCTGGTCAGATGATTCTAGCATCAAAGCTTATGATAAAAGTGGTTTGAAGAAACAAATCTAGTTGTGGGTCTCTGCATGGGACCAAATATTTACAAACAACCAATATTGGCACTTCCAGGAATGCTTTGTAAAACCACTTAGTGCAGCCCTCGGACAACATAGAGACTATACTTTTTCCCCTGAGATCAAAAGATTCCTCAGGCCGAAAGATTTCTCTCCAGAGTCTCAGATTGATCATAACTGGGGTGATTGGTATTGCCACCCTAATCATACATAAATCAAAATATTTGGGTATGAAGGGAAGCCATACATGCTCCCAATTAAAGTACCAAACAGGGTGGCTAGTCTGGAGATTCTAAGCCAATTGTTTGCTGTCAGTGCCAAACATCTCACAGATTTTGGTAAACAATCTATTGTGCTAGGATTACTAGTATTTTCTGATTTTATTGTTAAAATTTCCAAAAGTTATCATTTACTTTAGAATAAGTTAGATTATTATGGCATGACTCTGGGTAATCCTAGAGAGAGCTTTGATCCTGAGGGATATGTGAAAGCTGCAAGGACATCTAAGAAACTAAGGGCTGGAATACATGTGGCTCAAATGCCAGATAACTTAATCAGGAATCTTGAAAGGGAGGAAGCCAAGGCCTTGAGAGAAATATTTGAGATGACTTGGGAAGCTTTCAAGTGGAAGAGAGTAAGGGGGAGAGTGGATGGAAACTTACTTGGAGACCTCCAGGATCCTTTGGAGATAGCTAAAAAACTGCTTCAGCATGAGGCAGAAATTATGCATAAAGTGCCCCCACAGTTCCTCCATTTTATTAAAACTTGAAAAGACAGTGAGCCATTGGCTCACATGTCACCAAAATCAACTGCTAGTAGCATCCTTGCTGACTCCCCTAGAGAAGACAATCCCCCTGGTTTTGAGGTAGAAGTAGATATGGAAACCGGTGAATTCAATATTAGGGAAGTGGTTGATATAAGGATGATAGAACATGAAGATTTTGTTGCAGAAGAAGGATTCACTTCCTCAAAAGAATTCCTTTCATTCTTATACCAATACAAAGGGGCTCATGTGAGAAGAAGTATGGCTGGGAAACCAGAAGAAGAGCAGATGAAAAGGCTGTAGGATGAGATAGATACTCTCATGAAGGATATGACCCCTGAAAAGGGGAGGAAAATGCTAAAAGAGGCTGGTGTCATCATCTTTTCAGGTTGGGACATGAATTTAGCACTTATGTTTGATAGATTCCTGAAGAAGCAAGACCCAAACCAACAGGTACTACCCCAAGAAGTAGATAAATTGTTTACAAGGTTAGGATATGATCTTGATCAAAAAGCTCTTTTGTAATGGGCACTATATCCAAAAGGGAAAAGGCCGATTATTACAGATACAGAAGAAACCTTTGGACACCTTATGGTCCATCAGGTAGGGAAGATTGACCCTAGGATCATAGCAAAATTGAATTTGGATGTAGCCAGGCTAAATGTGGATCAGATAGAGTTTTTGGTCAGGAAAAATATTACATATAAGAATTTATATGAAAAGACTAAAGATGAAAACTAGAGGCTACAAACAAGGATACTGCAGCATGAGACAGAAACTCCCATAAGTGAATATGCTACATATCCCACAGGTTAAGGCTTGGATGATATCTCAGAAGCCTTGTACTAGAAATACAAAGCAAAAAAGGCTACCAAGCAAGTTGAAGATATGAAGCAGAAGATGTATAAGGTGGTCAATGACATAATTGATCACAGGTTTAAATCAATGATGCTTGCTGCGGAAAAATATTGGTTTACATATACTGGAACTATGAAAGGTTTTGATCAGCATAAGCAGCTTGCATCCAAAGTCAAAGGAATCACTTATGTTACACCAGAGGAGCAGGAAGAGATTGATACTTTCACAAGACCCCATGAAGAATTTGGGAGTATGCTGAAGAAGGAAATATAGACTTTGGATGAAGGGAATACCCCTAGGGTGCCCTCTTTTTATAGCGAAGGTATATTGACTACCTTGGATCAGTGGAAGATAGAATTGGTAAATATTAAAGAGCAATCATTTCAGGAACTACAAAAGAAAGAAGACCTGACAGCATTGGCGAATTACATCTTGTCGGGATACAATCTACAGGAGTTCGTAATGAAGAAAATGGTTGACACTATCAGGCTTTACAAAGATGACAAGTAGATCGAACACATGGGAATGTTTAGTCTTCTTGTGTTTAGGTTAGTTAACAAGCCATCTTCCTAATTAATGTATACACAAAAGGACACGACTCTTGTCATGACCCTTCGTTTACATATATAAAGCGAAGGATTTTTGTATTGTAAAGGGAGAAAAAAATTAGAAATACTACCAGATAGAAATAGGGCTTTTGGCTAATCAACTGTAATCAAAGATTGAAGAATCAATATGAGATTAGATCTTTGTTCCTGTTCCAAATTTACAGAGTATTCCTCTTTGTGGCATTTGTGTGTGATATTATCATAGTAGATAAGATTGTTTATATTCTTTCAGTAAAGTACTTATTCTATGTTATTTCAAATTGAATTAAAAGATTTATCTGTCGATTGTAATCATTCTTGATAATTCTTTCTTGTGTGGTCTCATAAAGTTTGGGTTAAATACACACAAGCAAATTGATAATACAAGTGATTAACTGAACGCATAAGGAAATAACAATTGATAGACCTATAAGGGATAGGTTTAATCATTGTCTCATACAGCATATAGTAAGTCCCTCAAGAAGTAATTGACCTTGTAGCCCAAAACATAAAAGGCACTGATCATGAAGTACAACTCTCATTATAGTTTGCAAAATTCACAACTGAACAAACAACAATAGGGGTAGTTGAGTAGGAAATATAGAGTAAAGTTAACAATAGTGTATACATTATAAAATTCTAAGCATAAAGATCAAAAAACTTCTACAAAAACAATCTTGAACTCATCTACTATATCTCCATCCTAGGAACTTATGCCATTCTGAGATAGGAGGAAACCAGATCAAGACACTAAATCTGCTATAAAAAGCATTGGTTGAAGGAACAACTAGTGAGTGGGTATACCCGCCTAGGTCCTGCAGAGCCTAAAGTGAGAGAGTTAGTAACCAAATAGGTTCATTGTATAAGTTGGCCAAGTCAATTGGAGGGTTTGATCATAGGAGTTGGCATTTCCTTAGAACCTATCCAATCTGTTGATTTGAGACCCAACAGATTGGCGACTCTATTGGGGAAGAATTAAAATAAAAGACTCTACTATGGAAGAAACCATACAAAAAAAAAAAACTTTCCTCTCAAGGAGAGAGGTGGCAGCTCTGAAATAAGAAAAGAGGGAGAGAAGTATCTATGGATGGAAGGAGATCAGTCACAAAAGGATAGCCTTTATCCCAGTTAGATTTCTCTCAACTAAAGAATAAAAACAAAAAAGAATCCATGAATGAATTCATGAGAGAAAGGTACAATCAGTATAAGTATGAAAACAACCAACATTCACCCTTAAGAGAACAAGATAAAGCAACTACTTCAAGCCCAGTGAATGAGGATTTGGTTGCAGCATATAGAGCCCAAAAGGGCAAACATCAAATTCCCCTTGGTTTTGAATATCATGAAGCACAGTCCAAACAGAACACATCAACTTCATCGGGATCAAGTATGGCAGATCCTATAGATAGATTTGCAAATTTAACTAAAAAGATGATGGAGGTAGCTACTGAAATGAGAGATTCTGGAAGGACTCAAGAATGTTTGGAGTTACGTGCTAAATTAGGCATAAATGTTGGTGAGGATGATTTCAATCAAGATGTAGACAATTACAGAGAAAAATATGCTTAGACAAATCAGGGAGTGAATAAAATAAAGAGTAATGATTTTAAGGCTTATGAGAACCCCTTGTTCAGTAACAGAAGGAATGATCATGTGCATGCAAGTGCACCACCAGTCCAACAAAACTTACATAATAACTTTGCTACTCATAACCAATTTCCACCTCAAGGTCAATTTTATAATCAATGTCCACCCCCTGATCAATTTCAATCCCAATACCAGAATCAATACCCTTTTCCTTATCAAAATCAAATGCCCTTATATAACAACATGAACCAAAACTTTAGAAATCCCCATGGGGGACATGGGCTAATGAATATGGAATGAATGAGGCAGTTTGATTTCTCAAGAATGATGGTATACCCATATCCTATCCCAAATGAAATTAGAATTACAATACCAAGGTTTACTGGAAGTAATGCAGTTACAGGGGAAGCTCATTGTAAGGCTTTTGATGCAGGAATAGAGGATTTTGGTTTGCCACATGAAGATGTTAAGATCAAGTTATTTATGCAGTCATTAACATTAGATGCAAGGGACTAGTTTAGAGCATTGCTTGATGCATCCATTAGAAGTCTTGCAGAGTTCAAAAGCCTATTCCTGGAATAGTATGGAGACCATAATAGCCTTGAATTTGCTTTACATGAGATCATTAGCATCAAGAAGGAGCAAAATGAATCAGTGGTAGACTTTAACAAAAGATTTAACAGGGTTCTAAACAAAATTCCCAATAGGATGAAATTAGTACCTGAGGTAAGCATTCTATATTACATCAATGCTTATGATAGTAAAACAAATTATGAGTTGAGAACTAGAAATCCCAGAGACCTCCGGGATGTTATGAAAGCTACCATTATCATAGAAAATAACAGGAAGGCCACTGGTAAAGTGGGAAAAAGAGAAGATGCAAGATTGTACAATCCTAAAGCACCCAAAGCCAACAAGGATGAGGATAAGCTTGACAAAGTTTTGAATGCTCTAAAAGATCTATCTGTGAGGGTAAACAAAACAAAGAAGCAGCAATACTATCATCCTGAAAGGCCTAGGTTGCATGACATGTCCTATAACACTACATGGAAGGATGGGAAACCAATATACAGAAACCATAAAGATAACCAACAAGTTCCAGATCCTTTGAAAAGGACAGTAAACTACGATCAAGATGACGACATGTGGTGTTATGCCTGCAATATGCCACATGCTCCTTCTTTGTGTGCTATAGAAAGAGGATTGTAGGAGGAAGAGAATGACTATGAGGAGCATATGGGTGACCCGACTATTAATATGATATCCTTTGCAGAGGAAGGAGGATTAGATTCCATGAACATTGATCAGTGCCCTGTGTTGCTTGTAATTACCAACATAGGTGAAGGTGTTAAGCTCAAAATCCCCGCTGAAGAAGAAAAAAGAAAAATTACAGCTTTTGCCGTTGTACAAGAAAAAAAGACTTACAACTTGAGAAATAGAATGGTGAATCCAGAGCAAGGTAAACCTGCTAGTCTTTTTATAAAAGAAATTGATGAGATACCTAAGCAAACAAATAAAATAGCTAAGACTAGAGAAGTTGTACCAAAGAATAATAAGAAGGATCTTAAAGAAGAAATAACAAAAATTCCCTTAGCACAACCCTCTACTTCATTTGATATTTCAAATGCATTAAACCAATTAAAAGGTTTCTATTCCATTGATGGAAATAATGAGGTTCCCTGAATACAGAGAGAAGACTCTAGAGATGATTTCAGGTATCCAAGAAGAAAAGGTAAATGAATAGAAACAAGAGGTTCCAAAAGGTGACAATAATGAACAAGTGGCCCTAGTTATATATTTAGGGTCCACTATAACTAAAAACCCAACACAGGTGGATCCATTTTATCTCACTTTGGTGGTAAAGAATAAGAAAATAAAGAATTGTATGATTGACTCAGGAGCAGCCATAAATGTTATGCCTGTTGGAGTGATGAAAGAGCTTGGTTTGGAAGTTGATACTACCTTTGGAAAGTGTTATGCCATGGACAACAGATTGGTCCCAGTGGTTGGTGTCATGAAGGATGTAGAGTTCAAGTTGGCAGCTTGTCTAGAAGCATCAAACAAAACAGATATTATAGTGGTGGATGTTCCTCCAAACTATGAAATGTTGCTATCTACGCAATGGTCAAACATGATAGGTGGATATGTCCAATTGGATTTATCATATGCTCAATTCCACTCAATGGATAGGAGGTAAAAATTGATAGAGAACCCCGATCCACATATATCATAGAAGACATGAAAGAATCAGCAAATCAAATATGCTTTTTGCAAACTGATATGGACAATTTCCAAGTGCAATTGACAAAACCTAAAGTTGAAGAATGGATCCCCATTGAATTGTGTCTAGCTAAAGAAGATGATCAAGTGTGGAAAATGTTCTTTGATGGGTCTTGTAGCAAGGAAGGAAGTGGGGCTGGAATCCTATTTATTTCACCCATAGGGGAAAACTACAAGTATTCTTTCAAGTTGTTATTTGAGTGCACAAATAACATTGCAGAGTATGAAGCTTTACTCACTGGTCTTAACATAGCAGTTAAGCATGAAATTAAATTTCTCAATGTGTTTGGTGACTCAGAGTTGATAGTCTCACAAGTGAAGGAGAAATATGCCTCAAAACACTTAAGATTAAAACAATATAGAAATGTTGTCTGGGATACTATAGAGATTTTTGATGCTTTTCAAATAAACTGGATAGACAAATCCAAGAACATCATGGCAGACTTTTTGGCCAATATTGCGTTGAAGGATAACGATATAACCTTGACTGGGATATTTGAAGTAGAAATAAAAGTTAGACCATCTATTCTTGACAACTTATACAACTGGCAAGTGTTCCAAGATGATGCAGACTTGCTGAAATTTTTATAGTGTGTTGATCACTATCAGTCTCAGGCTATAAATTTCAATGATTTTGTAGAAAAGACTAAGGGTAAAGAGAATTTATTTGGGCAAGAAATTATACAACTAAAATCAAACAAATTACCAAGGGGCCTAGTAGCATTGGAAAGGACTTTCAGTACTCAGGATGTGATTGAGACTAAAGGATTGGCTGTCAAAGAAAGTGATGTGGAGCAAGTCAATCTAGGAAGTGAAGAAGCTCCTAGAGATGTTTTCATTGGGAAGAGGTTAACTCCTGCCATGAAGCAACAACTGATAATGTTTCTTAAAAGGTATAAACATGTGTTTGCATGGTCTTATGAAGACCTCAAAGCTTAGAGGGAAGATCTTTTTCAGCAAGAGATACCACTTAAGCCAAAAGCTAAACCATTCAGACAAAAGCAAAGACCCATTAATCCAACCTTGTTACCAAAAATGAGGGAAGAGATCATAAAAATGAAGGATGCAGGAATTATTGAACCTTGCAAATATTCCACATGGGTCTCTAATTTGGTGCCGGTCAGAAAGAAGAATGGGGACATTAGATTGTGTGTGGACTTTAGAAACCTAAATATATCATCCCTAAAAGATAATTATCCATTGCCAAATATGGAAAACATGTTGCAGAAGGTGACAGGATGTGAGTTATTATCTATGATGGATGGGTTTTCAGGTTATAATTAGGTGAAAGTCAAAGAGGCTGAAAAATATAAAACAGCCTTTACAACTCCATGGGGTACTTATGTCTATGCACGGATGCCATTCGGATTGACTAATGCTAGTGCTACATTTAACAGAGCAATGGATGTTGCCTTTGCAGAGTTGATTGATATAATCATGGTAGTATACCAAGATGACCTAACTGCATACTCGAAGAAAGCTGAGGATCATTGTGATCATCTTGAAAAGTTATTCAAGAAAGCCTTAGAGTATGGGATTTCCTTGAATCCTAAAAAATGTCACTTTGGTGTTGAAGAGGGAAAGCTACTTGGACACATAGTATCCAGGGAAGGGGTAAAAATTGACGCTGAAAGAGTGGCAGCTATTAATGATGTTCCTATTCCCAGAACCATCAAGGCCATCCAATCATTCTTGGGACAAATAAATTTTGTGAGAAGGTTTATCCTAAACTTTGCAGACATAATAAAACCCATAGTAAGGATGTTAAAGAAAGGAGCCCAAATAGATTGGACTGTAGAAGAAATAGACTCCTTTATAGCAATCAAAAGAGAAATTTCAGAAGCACCAGTATTGCTCTCTCCGGACTTTAGCAAGCCTTTTATAATATTCTCATTCACCTCCTGTCACACAATAGCTGCAATGTTGCTGCAAAAGAATCAAGAGGGATATGAGCAGCCTATTGCATATTTCAGCAAGTCTTTAAGCCCCTTAGAAATAAAATATGAGTTGAATGAAAATCAAGCTTATGCCCTAGTTAAATTAGTAAAGCAATTCAGAACATACCTATTAGGGGCTAAAGTTTTAGCATATGTTCCCAATGTAGCAGTGAAAAATGTCTTCAGACAGACTGAGGTCACCGGGAAAAGATGCAAGTGGATCAACCAAGTGCAGGTATTCAATATTGAAATCAAGATATCATAGGTCATAAAGGGGCAAGGATTGGCCAAGCTCATGACAGGAATAGACACTAATGAAGCCCAAGTAAATGGAGTTGAATGGGAAGAAGCTCAATTCAGCATTGAACACACATCCTAGTACACATATATTGTGTATTATCTCAAACACATGAAATGTCCAGATCATATGTCAGATGCTCAAAAGAGGACCCTCAAGTTCAAGGCTGTCAAATATGTGATAGTCAATGGAGATTTGTACTGGAAGAACCAGGATGGAATATTACGCTTATGTTTGGACAAAAATCAAGCTGAAAGAGTATTACATGAAATGCATGGTGGAATGTGTGGAGGTCACTTCTCTGCCAAAACTACTCCCCACAAAATACTGAGGAGTGGATATTTTTGGCCAACTATTATCAATGATGCACATGCATATATTAGAAAGTGTGAACCATGTCAAAAATTCTCTGGAAAGCTGAAATATCAGGGGGCATTGCCCTTAAGACCCATGCAAGTAGAACAACCATTTCAACAATGGGGGATAGACTTCATAGGCAAAATCTCAGATAAGTCAAGTGGAGAAAATAAATGGATACTTTTTGCTACTGATTATTTGACTAAATGGGTGGAAGCTATACCTACTAGGCAAGCCACTAGTAAAGTGGTAATTAAGTTTCTATTGGATAATATTATTTCCAGGTTTGGTGTCCTTGCAAAGATAATAACTGATAATGGAATGTGTTTTAGATCAGAGGAATTCAATGAGTGCTATAGAGAGTATGGCATTTAGGTATCACATTCATCTCCTTACCATCCTCAAGGGAATGGATAAGCAGAATCAAGCAACAAAAATATCCTGAAAATTATCAAGAAATTGCTAGGAATAAATAAGAAAGCTTGGGACTCCAAATTAACTCTGGCACTATGGGCGGATAGAATAACTGTGAAGAAATCCACAGGAAAGGCACCATTTCAATTGGTTTATGGAACTAGAGCCAGATTGCCTCTAGATAACTTATTGCCTGTACAGAGGTTTATCACTCAGGAGGGAATTGAACTAGAGGATCCATTGCAAGAAAGTTTTTACAACTGATTGAACTTGAAGAAGTAAGGGTTGAAGCTCAGAGGCAAAATGTGAGAGTCTAAAATCAGATGAAGACATTGCATGACAAAAGGGCTTCACACAGAAAGTTCAAAGTAGGGGATTGGGTCTTGATGTGGGATGCAAGAAATCAGGACAGGGGAAAGCATGGAACGTTTGAAGCTTTGTGGCTTGGACCTTTTGTTATAACAAATAAAGCTAGAAAGGATGCATATTTCCTTCAGAATATAACAAGAGAAAGTTAGGAGCTGCCTATGCATGGACAATACTTGAAGACTTTCTTTTCTTAAAAAAGGGGGAGGGGTTAATACCCCCATGTACAGTATACTTGTAAAATACCATGTATTTATTTTTCTTTCCATTATAAGGAACTAGAGATTCTGAATTCTTGAAGGCATACGTAGTATACCTCCATCCTCAGTCAGAGCCACTGTTGAACAATAGATTTAAATTTAAAAAATCTTCCCAAATGTGCAAAAAGTTGGTGCAAAATTGGAAGACTGTTTATATTTTTCCCCTTAGAAGGGTCATATGAAAAATGTCGATGAAACTTAAAATGTTTCATCAATACTAAAAAGATCATCGACCAAAATATTACATCGAACACCTCGAGAAGAGTCTCACCGAAAGGATAGTTTCATCGAAGTGAAACATAAAGTGTAAAGCACTAAGTTAAAATGACTTCAGTGGAATATCTCTTTCGGTAGATGAAAGAAAAGACTCATCGATGCTCCAGTTTCATCGAAAAGTAGAAAGTAAATGAAAGGCAATGTTGAGGAAATTAAGCTACCGAAGAAACCTAAAAATATCCATTGAAAGGCAAATCCTATCGATAGCAATATGTTGATAAAAAATAGAATGGTTCCATCGATAAAGGAAAGGCATCGAAGAGGGGAAGGCTTCGGTGGGACCATCAGATACTTTATCGAAACAGAAGTCTCATCGATAGGGAAAGTATATCGATAAAAAAAAAGGACTTTGGTAGGCTAGCATAAAGTTTCATCGAAGCATAAAACTCATCGAAATACAATATCGATGAAAGTCATGATAAACTCATCTACAGAGATCTCATTGAATAAAGGATGGTTTCGGGGAAACTAAAAGATGGTTTTTCGACAAGGGCCATTTACCGATGAAATGATATTGAAGAAAACAAATATATTCTCATCGATAGTGTTTGTCAATGAAAATGATACATCGAGGAAGCACTTAAGTCATCAGTCAAAGTTATGGTCTTATCGATGAAAATCTGATATCGAGTAGGACCTAGAATAACTTAATGACATGTATTTTTCACCGAGAGGAGGGAGTTTCTAACAAGAAGATAGTATATCAATGAAAAAGCGGTTTTTGCTGATACAAAGCTTTCATCGATCCCAAAAGAACATAAAGTAAGTCGTGGCGATGAAGAATAACTTTCAATGAAAGGTTAAGGAACTCCACCGAAGACAAGGGTTTTGACGAAAAGCTAAATTCATAGTCACTTCGGCTAAACATTGGTTCCCGCGAAGAAATTAAAAGCTTGAATTGAAGGTGTCACATCTGCAATTAAGTTCAAACACTTGAGTGACCATTGCAAGCACAGAGACATTAACTATTGTGTCCGATACAAGTTGTTCACAAAATTACAGCTAAATTGATCGAATTTTCATGAGAACCAAATAATTGCCAAGATCCAGAAAGTTGCAGGGAGTTAGCTAAGGCTCAAAAGGAATAGTTCAAATAGATAGAAGAGTTTAACAGTTATCCAGGTAAGTGTGATATCCCGCATTGATTGAAGTTATGGAATCCTATTCTTCTTCTAAAAAGAGTAGGAAAGGAAAAGAATTAAACCATGAGGAAAAACCCAAACGACAGAAGAAAGAGGGTAGAACTTTAGTTCAGGATTTGTTGGATCAATGTACAACTTCCAGTGTAAGGTCCAAGAAAATCAAAAATGAAGAGGAAGGGTTAGAAGATAGATTTGAACATCTAGGAGACATATGGACTGAGATTAGAGGACATGAGTTGTTTTTATTTGGTTACAAGAGAAGGGAGGCTCCTGAGCACATAAGTAACCTATGGAAGAGAAACTTAGGGAAACTGGTAGTTCTGAATGTATTTGTAGATGTTGAATTAATGAAAGCCCTAGCAGATTCCTATAATCTAGAAACCAAGACCATACAAGATTACCGAGGAAATCCTATGGTGGCAATCAACAAACAAATAATTGATATGGTGTTTGATTTAGACTGGGATGTAGAGGAGAAGATTGACATACAGAAATTGTCACAAGAGTTTTTCAATTTAGAAGACATCTATAGGAAATGGAGATTACCCATTCACTGGCCAAAGGTCAAAGGATCCATAATTCCTTTCAATAAAACTGACAAGGTGTCCTTTGATGTCAACAAATTCCATCCTTACTTCAAGTATACATACTATGCTGCAGCCCAAGTCTTAGGCTTAGAGGCTCATCCTCTCATGGATATTGGGGTTATGGTTCTATGTGCTGACTTGCAATCAAAAGATCCTAGGCCGTTTGATTATGCCAGTTATTTTGCAGAAGCCTTAAATCATGGGCTGGAAAAATTAAAAGGAGACCTTGTAAATATTCATTTCTCCTTGTACTCTTTGCTATTGCATGTTATTCTTTATTGTGGACAAGAGTACAATTTCTGGTAAGATGATTTTAGCATCAAAGCTTATGATAAAATTGGTTTGAAGAAACCAGTCCAGCTGTGGGTCTCTGCATGGGACCAAAGATTTACAAACAACCAATATTGGCACTTCCAGGAATGCTTTGTAAAACCACTCAGTGCAGCCCTCAAACAACATAGAGACTATACTTTTTCCCTTGAGATCAAAAGATTCCTCAGGCCGAAAGATTTCTCTCTAGAGTCTCAGATTGATCATAACTAGGGTGATTGGTACTGCCACCCTAATCATACAGAAATTAGAATATTTGGGTATGAAGGGAAGCCATAGATGCTCCCAATTATAGTACCAAACAGGGTGGCTAGTCTAGAGATTGTAAGACAATTGTCTGCTGTCAGTGCTAAACATCTCACAGATTTTGGTAAACAATCTATTGTGCAAGGATTACTAGTATTTTCTGATTTTGTTGTTAAAAGTTCCAAAAGTTATCATTTACTTTAGAATAAGTTAGATTATTATGGCATGACTCTGGGTAATCCTAGAGAGAGCTTTGATCCTGATGTGAAAGATGCAAGGACATCTAAGAAACTAAGGGCTGGAATACATGTGGCTCAAATGCCAGATGACTTAATCAGGAATCTTGAAAGGGAGGAAGCCAAGGCCTTGAGAGAAATATTTGAGATGACTTGGGAAGCTTTCAAGTGGAAGAGAGTGAGGGAGAGAGTGGATGGAAACTTACTTGGAGACCTCCAAGATCCTTTGGAGATAGCTAAAAAACTGCTTCAGCATGAGGCAGAAATTATGCATAGAGTGCCCCCACAGTTCCTCCATTTTATCAAAACTAGAAGAGACAGTGAGCCATTGGCTCACATGTCACCAAAATCAACTGCTAGTAGCATCCTTGCTGACTCCCCTAGAGAAGACTATCCCTCTAGTTTTGAGGTAGAAGTAGATATGGAAACCGGTGAATTCAATATTAGGGAAGTGGTTGATATAAGGATGATAGAACATGAAGATTTTGTTGCAGAAGAAGGATTCACTTCCTCAAAAGAATTCCTTTCATTCTTATACCAATACAAAGGGGCTCATGTGAGAAGAAGTATGGCTGGGAAACCAGAAGAAGAGCAGATGAAAAGGCTGCAGGATGAGATAGATACTCTCATGAAGGATATGACCCCTGAAAAGGGGAGGAAAATGCTAAAAGAGGCTGGTGTGATCATCTTTTCAGGTTGGGACATGAATTCAACACTTATGCTTGATAGATTCCTAAAGAAGCAAGACCCAAACCAACAGGTACTACCCCAACAAGTAGATAAATTATTTACAAGTTCAGGATATGATCTTGATCAAAAAGCTCTTTTGCAATGGGCACTATATCTGAAAGGGAAAAGGCCGATTATTACGGATACAGAAGAAACCTTTGGACACCTTATCATCCATCAAGTAGGGAAAACTGACCCTAGGGTCACAGCAAAATTGAATTTGGATGTAGCCAGGCTAAATGTGGATCAGACAGAGTTTTTGGTTAGGGAAAATATTACATATAAGAATTTATATGAAAAGACTAAAGATGAAAACCAGAGGCTACAAACAAGGATACTGCAACATGAGACAGAAACTCCCATAAGTGAATATGCTACATATCCCACAGGTCAAAGCTTGGATGATATCTCAGATGCCTTGTATTGGAAATACAAAGCAGAAAAGGCTACCAAGCAGGTTGAAGCTATGAAGCAGAAGATGTATAAGGTGGTCAATGACATAATTGATCATAGGGTTAAATCAATGATGCTTGCTGCGGAAAATTATTGGTTTACGTATACTGGAACTGTGAAAGCTTTTGATCAGCATAAGCAGCTTGCATCTAGAGTCAAAGGAATCACTGATGTTACACCAGAGGAGCAGGCAAAGATTGATACTTTCACAGGACCCCATGAAGAATTTGGGAGTATGCTGGAGAAGGAAATACAAACTTTGGATGAACGGAATACCCCTAGGGTACCCTCTTTTTATAGCAAAGGTATATTGATTACCTTGGATCAGTGGAAGATAGAATTGGTAAATATTAAAGAGCAATCATTTCAGGAACTGCAAAAGAAAGAAGACCGGACAACATTGGTGAATTACATCTTGTCGGGATACAATCTACAGGAGTTCGTAATGAAGAAATTGGTTGACACTATCAGGCTTTACAAAGATGACAAGTATATTGAACACATGGGAATGTTTAGTCTTCTTTTGTTTAGGTTAGTTAACAAGCCATCTTCCTAATTAATGTATAAACAAAAGGAAACGACTCTTTTCATGACCCTTCGTTTACATATTTAAAGCGAAGGATTTTTGTATTGTAAAGGGAGAAAAAAATTAGAAATACTGCCAGATAGAAATAGGGCTTTTGGCTAATCAACTGTAATCGAAGATTGAAGAATCAATACGAGATCAGATCTTTGTTCTTGTTCCAAATTTGCAGAGTATTCCTCTTTTTGGCATTTGTGTGTGATATTATCATAGTAGATAAGATTGTTTATATTCTTTCAGTAAAGTACTTATTCTGTGTTATTTCAAATTGAATTAAAAGATTTATTTGTGGATTGTAATCATTCCTAATAATTCTTTCTTGTGTGGTCTCATAAAGTTTGGGTTAATTACACACAAGCAAATTGATAATACAAGTGATTAACTGAACGCATAAGGAAATAACAATTGACAGACCTATAAGGGATAGGTCTAATCATTGTCTCATACAGCATATAGTAAGTCCCTCAAGAAGTAATTGACTCTGTAGGCCAAAACATAAAAGGCACTGATCATTAAGTACAACTCTCATTACAGTTTGCAAAATTCACAACTGAACAAACAACAATAGGGGTAGTTGAGTAGGAAATATAGAGTAAAGTTTACAATAGTGTATACATAATAAAATTCTAAGCATAAAGATCAAAAAACTTCTACAACAACAATCTTGAACTCATCTGCTATATCTCCATCCTAGGAACTTATGCCATTCTGAGATAGGAGGAAACCAAATCAAGACACTAAATTTGCTATAAAAAGCATTGGTTGAACGAAGAACTAGTGAGTAGGTATACTCGCCTAGGTCCTGCAGAGCCTAAAGTGAGAGAGTTAGTAACCAAATAGGTTCATTGTATAAGTTGGCCAAGTCAATTGGAGGGTTTGATCATAGGAGTTGGCATTTCCTTAGAACCTATCCAATCTATTGATTTGAGACCCAACACACTACACTTCTATATTACCGGTTCATCCTTAGATTATTGGTTTGTTGTGCTAGCATCAAGTCTCTTTCCCTATTTTCCAATGAGGTTTTGGTTTGCATACAACCTCAAGTCTTCTTGCCAGAGTCATCTTTTGTGACTTCATCATTATCAGAATGATCGATCTTTTTGAATGACATATCGGTTGGCTTAGTCTATCTTCCCTCAAGTTGATTGAACTTTTTGTCATCTATTTCCAATGTTGTTTCCATGTATTTGAAAGTCATCACCTTAGCTTACTGAAATACACAATCTACTGATACCACTTCATCGGTTAGTGTTAGACATCAATGACAAATCTTAGCTCATATACTAGTTCTCTGGATTGACCGGTTTTGTCAATGCCAACACACTGTTATTCCTTTAAATGATTTTAATTGCAATTGGTGTATTGATTAATGTAACCTTTCATGTGTGTTTCAACTCTAAAGGATTTAGAGGGTGTTCAACATGTTGAGGATGAGGCTAGACAAAATGATCAGGAAGATGATGTGGACCCATCAAGTAAAGAGCTCCCCTGTAATTTTCTTTTAATTAATGAGATACTTGTAACATTTAATAAAAAATCTTATGAATTTAACTCATTTCTTTGTTATTACAACAGACTCCCCTTTTCCTAGGTGTCCTTGTCATGAGTACAAGACTAGGCATACATTAAGATCATGAGAAGAGGGCACAAGAAGTGAAGAGGGGAAAAATGATGAAGAAAATGATGCTCCACTTTGTCTTTAGTTAGCTTAAAATAAATAAATAAATGATTGTAGTAGTATTATTTGTTAATGAATGAATTTTATGTATTAATGAATGTAATTATGTGTTAATGAATGTTAATGAATGATATATGATACTAAATGTTGATGAATGTTACATGTTAATGAATGTTGATGAATGTTACGTGTTAATGAATGTTAATGAATGTTATGTGTTAATGAATGTTATGTGATAATGAATGAATGTTATATTTTATTAATGGATGAAATAATGAATGAATGTTATATTTTATTAATGGATGAAATAATGAATGAATGTTATATTTTATTAATGGGTGAAAGAATGACTGAATTTAATGTTAACAGGGAATTTATAGTGATGTTGGGGTGGGGGACGACCAAATGAGCTTCCACCTTCACGTGGTTGTCCCTGTTAAGTAGAGAATATTAAACTATTCTTGAAACAAAGAGAATCTCAATAGATTATGCAATTTTCAATATTTTAGTATGCTCCCCTATTAATCTTATTGAATAATATGTATTGAATTTTAATTGCAGGGTCCAATAGAGCCAACACGAACAACATCACAAGAAGTTACTTAGTAGAGACCATCAAAGGTAAGGTCCTTGATTAAGATTTTGTTGTTTATATTCATATTGTTGATTATAGAAAATAGATTTTGTTGTTTATATTCATATTGTTGATTACATAGGTGAATATTCATTTAACTTTTTAAAAGGGCAGCCACCAAATACACCAAATAGTTGTCTAAACAAGGGCTAGAACCCACTATGAAATATAGTTTACACTTGTCCTTGAACTAAGAACGTCAACATTTTAATGGACTACATAGGGCACTGCCTTTAAAAATGAGCCAACTTCACATGAAGTTGGTCTAAGGTAGAAATAATGGTAAAAGGAACATCTAAGTTTTTAAATTCAACTTATACTTGAGGGTGATGGAACCAATGGTGGGACAAGTGAAACCATCATGCACCTTAATGAAGACTTTGGATTTATCATAATTGTCTCGATATAATGCATATGTGAAAATATATTCTTTTGTATTCATATTAACCATACCTAGTGGATTAATAAGAACCCTACATGTGGGTTTGTCATTAGTTATAGCAGAAATGTATATTGGTCCATCAGGTGTTTGCTTTGAGTTACCACTTTGGGTAAAGGTGATATTAGGTTCAATCTTAGGTTTTAGTCTATCTTGTTTAGGAATTGGTTCCATCACGTTCACTAGATGTTCAACTCAATTGGTAACTCCAAGGGTCACCTTTTCATCCTAGTGACTATTTTCAATCTTATGAATATCATTGTCCCTTGATGAGGCATTTTCTTCATTGACGTTGAAATCTATCCCTAATGCCTTTATCGTATGACTAGATTTTGTGATGTTATACATTGTCTTGTGTTTTTTCTTTCCTAACTACCATAGTTGATCATACACCTCTTAATTACTTTAATGCTTATGTTGGTTCTATGTTGAGGCTTTGAAATATCAATGTAGCTTGATCTTTGACATTTTGTGACAATGGTTGCGTTCTATTGTGGCCAATACTCTTGATAGTCTATATAACTGTGAATTGTCCTTTTGTTTAAATGATGTTACTATTTTTACTATGTATTGTAGGTCTATTATAATTTGGGACTATCAAATATTTATTCATATTACTACTATGATACTATCATGTTCTCATTCATCTAAACCTTATACCCCTTTAGCCCTAAATCATTGTAACTGCCTTTGGCCCTTTTGGCATTGGATCAAATCCTTACCTGGGTAAAGTTGTTAACTACTTCTACTCTTTTTCATTAACTTGCTACAATTTTTTCTAATCCAATCCTTGTATATGAACATATTTTCTTATGGACTGTGAGAGGTCACTTTGTGGTTTGAGATCTTTATAATCTTAGTGTGTTGCTATGATTGTAATCTCTCCATCCTTTAATCCTTCATGACCTTGTATGCCATCTCTGACCTATAACTAGTCATTGTACTATAGTAGAATGCATAATGGCTACCTATCTATATCAAGGCTTTGTATGTTACTTATGTCATTTTCCTCACTCTCATATCCATGCTTTATCAAGGTCTTCATTACCCAAATAGTCCCTCTTGGTTGTGTTTGTATATTGTTAGAATATATGGGATTGTTGATTTTGTATATTGTTAGAATATATAATTTACTATAGTTAGTCATTGAGGTAAGGAGTTATATAGGGGTAGTTCCATATTTGCAATGCTCTATATTCCTTGATGGAATTTTTTTTTTTTTTAAAATATAGTCTGTTCGTCGGAATTCTGGTGGACATGCCCAACATAGGTCCTGAAGAGAGTCCTATATCTGTGATGAAATATTTCATCACAGGCACAACACTCTCGTTGGAGATTCCTTGAATTTGCTGTTAAAATTTTGACAAAAAAGGACACACTATTTTGACTGGAATGTTGTACTTGCGATGAAAAATTTCATTGCAGGGGCACCATTCTCATCGAAGCATAATGCCCTTTTTTGTTGGAATTTTGACAAAAAACCCAGTGTATGGTTCGTTGAAAGATTGGCAACTTCATTCGAATTCCAACAAATTAGACCGCCACATTATGTGTCAACTTTCGACAAAGAAGGCATCAAAATTCCAATGAACATTTGTCCATCGAATAACCCAACCAAATTTGAGTGACAAATTTTTTTTTGCTTTCGTCGGATCTACGACAATAATATGTTGGAATTATGATGATAGTTCATGAGAAAATGACCCCAAATGTGTTAGTTTCTACAATGATTTTAGCGACTTCAAAGCGAATTTCAGTGCTCGATTGTGAAGCAAGGTATTTATCTGTTCAGACTTTCAGTTTTCACAAACCCTAGCATTTGAAATGGATTTAGTTTTTGGTATTGTGACTCCTTTGGTGGTTGAGATTAAGGATAGGGTTCGTCCATTCTTCAAGAAAAACCCTTTTAAGTTAGGTGAGGATGATCCAGAAGGTGCATTTTCATCAGTGCCCTACAATGTGCTTCATAACGAGGATATCAGGGCCTACATTCACCGTGACCTTGAAGAGCTTGGAAACACAGACATGTTGGACTTATACACCAAGCATTTGGCTGACAGTTTGGGAAATATCAAATCTAAATTCAAGGTACTTCACTACAAGGGTTTCTCACAATTCATGCATTTTCTGTCATTTGACGAGGCAGAATGGATCTGCTACATTCTTAGTTGAGTGTATGATGAGTTAATATGGCTTGACGGACCACACAAAACCACCAAGTAGGCAATCCATGTTGTAACTGGTCTAGCTGAAATCCATGGCGTGCCTAGTTTGAGGAAAGTGTCAAAAGACACCATCATAGCCACCACAGGATCCAAATTTGATAGAAAAGCCATGAATGTTAGCGATATTTTGGAGAATGATGTGAAGTTTTCATCAATGGTAGTTAGATACATGGTTTACCAGTCCATCTTGTACAACTCTATCTCCGGTTCTGCTATTTACTTTGCATACCGGATGCTCAAGGAAGATAAAAGGTATGATCTATGCACTACACTTTTGAATGAATTGTTGAGTAATTTGAAGAAGATCAAGAAGGATAAGAAGAATACACTTAAATATGGTAAACTCCTTATTTGCCTAGCTTTGTACTTCTTGAATGAGATACTCGGTATCAAAGGTAAGGTCCAATGGGCCTATGATAGACTAGTGGCCATGCAAATCAAGGAAGGATTATGGGGAGTTGGAGATGCAACCATGAGGATATCTCCCCTTTGGGAATATTTCAAAACCTTACAAGCTGCAATGAAGAGTAGGGAAATGATTCCTAAGGAGGTAGTTGAAAAATATGAGTATACCATTTTCTTCATGGTTGATAAGGATCAATGTCTGATAGAAGTAGTGGAGGCCCGGATAGTATGGATCATTCCCATGGGGTATGAAGTTGACTCTGCTCCATTCAAGGTGTATTCTCAACACCTTCTGTGCCAACTGATGGATCCCAAGGAAGGGAGATTTGGCACATTCAAGGAGAAAAACCTCAGTCTGCATATGCAATTCACTGCTTTTGCCCGAAAGAGAAAAGTCACTAAGATGGCAGAAGAAGTAGCTACTCAGATGGGTTTCACCAAGGAGGAAGTGAAGAAACCATGGGAGAAATATGCACAAAAGGAGACCAAAGAGGAAACCAAGAAACCCAAGGTTGATCCAGTTCCCTCCAAGGACAAACCTTAAGAGACTAAGTCTTCTCCTATTTCGGTGGCACAACCTGTGAAACCTAGTCCATCCAGAAAAGCTGTGCTAAAGTAGAAAGAAAAGACAAAAGGAACCTATGTTGTAGTATCTTAGGTGGCCTTAGAAATTGAGTTTGAGGAGGAGGTAGGAAAGGCAAAGAAGAAGGGACAATTTGCTAGAGTAGTGAGAAAGCCACAATCCGGTGGAGTCCAACAAAGCAAAAAGGAAAAATCAGATCCTGATCCTACTACAAGGCCCAAGAGAGAAAGGAAAACCAAGACTCAACTGGAGTCTAGTGCACAAAATTTTAAATCTGAATATGTTCCCTCATTGACAACAAATCAGTTGATAGACAAAATAATAGTTGATGGCAGTTTGAAGAGTATTGGAGTTTATTATGAAAATTTAGATGAAAGAGATAAGAGGAAATTTGAGGAAGTAGTTGTATTATATTTACATAATTTTAGTAAAACATTGATGGAATTAGAAAAAGACCATTCCTAAGGATTTGTATAGTTTGATAGATGCTAGAAGGATGACTGCAAGCAAGATTGATAGGGAGATGAAGGAGAGAGAATTGATAAATGTTTGCACCTATATTTCACAAAGTGAAGCTAAAAGATTGATTGAAGAGGCAAATAAAAGGGAATTTAGAAGTAAAAATAGGATTAACAGATTAATCATTGGGAATGTGGAGGAGGTGAGGAAAGAGACAAAGGAGATATGGAGGAAGATAATTGCAAATGACCCTTTGTACAAAGATGCACTTAAACCATATTAGCTAGAAGATAAGCAAGGTGTTTCTGGAAGTCAGAAGGTTGAGACTTAGTCTAAAGATGAACTGAAAGACCAAGGTAATACCACACTTGATGTTGAGACTGATGGTACCCCTCCAGAGGTAGATAGCTCTGCAACCCTTGCAATTCAATAGATTGATATTGCACCAAGTGGAAACACCGGTGCAATAGATAAAGGGGATAAGGGAGAGAAGAAGGATGCTAACATAAGAAAGGCTAAGGTTGTTGAGGCTGATAAAGACAAAGGCATAGTTGATCTGACAATAGCCACTCCTTCGGTTATAGGGACCCCGCCTCAAATTTTGATTAATCTTGATGGTTCTGTTGATCTTAGGAAGATGTCTTTTGTAGAGAATCTTATGCTTGTAGCTATTGTGCAAGCCCAAGCCAGTCAAAATCTAGTGAAATTAAAGACTGAAGATAAAAAATTAATTTTGACGTCTATAGATGTTTTGCAGAAGGTGGCTCTTAATGTATAGTTAGATTCAAATAGCAGCCTCTTTGGTAAATTATTGCAAATTATTAATAGTGTAAATTCTGGTTTTGATAGATTATAGCCTTAAATGATCATATCTCAAGCCTTCAAGTGGATAAGGAGAGAATTTGGAGGAAAGTAGGTGAACTCCGGAACCTGATTGCCACCCAGTTGGACACTATGCTAAGTAATAAGGTGGTATGTATGAAGTAGATGGCCTGGCCTGTATCATTAGATTTAAGAGAGCTAGAAATTCATG
Source organism: Cryptomeria japonica (assembly GCF_030272615.1). Taxonomy (NCBI): domain Eukaryota; kingdom Viridiplantae; phylum Streptophyta; class Pinopsida; order Cupressales; family Cupressaceae; genus Cryptomeria; species Cryptomeria japonica. Next base: position 350,257,070 of record NC_081410.1, read on the forward strand.
CTACTATATTTAATGCATTTTTCATAGTTTTGGACAACTTAAAGAGTGGTTGGGATACTCACCTAGGATTTTTGAAGACTATTTATGGTGACCTCTTCAAGTATTTGTAAAGTGTTTGTCATGTGTATATAAATTTTGGACAACACCCCATCTTTGGCATTGCTGTCAAAGGGGGAGAGGAATGGTGAAAAATGTACAATATTGGAGAGTGGAATTCTTTGGCTAAGGGAGAGCCTTAGAGATTCTTTTGATTCTTTTGAACCGGTGTTCAATGCTCAACACATAGTCATTTTTCATGAGTATTGCCATCAATGCCAAAGGCATAGATTGTTGTCAATTGACACTCATCCGATGATTTCTAGTGGTTTAGGGTTCTCATTGATAGAAAAATTTCATGAAGATTCATTCCGGTGGTCATGATTCTTCCTATCCAGAAGTAGGTGTTGACCAGTAGCGTGCTAACCAGTATTATAGGAAGAATGGAGCTTTTTTTGGGTCCAGATGCTTTCCAATGATTCTAGTACATTGAATCATGTTCTTGTTGATTGGGCCGACTTAGATACATCATTTTATCATCATTTTGGTGATCCACATTTATCTTTTTGGATCTGGTCAAGCCCACATGTATCTACACATTACACCTTCAGGCTGACATGATGCATGACCTATTTTGTGGTTATCGATATATAACTTTGATGTGGGCGATCTTTGTAGTGAATGATATGATTGTATGCGAGCGAGAGGTGATCAAGAATCAATTTTGGCATAGTTTCACATGCACATTCTTGATCCGATAGCTGAATGAGACAATGTACAGGAAAGAACATAATAGAATAGAGAAGGTGATCCAGTAAGTCAATTTGTACTTAACCGAAACTCATACAAGCATAGTAGATGCTATTTCAGAGTTCATACATTGTAATTCATCACTACAATAATTGTGTAAGTTAGTGAGACTTCCCTAAGGATTGTAGCCTTTTGGGTTATTGTAATTGAGTAGTGAGCTCTAGGAAGTGTACCTGAATGCCTATGCATTTCCTATTTATAATAGTCTGGGTTCAAATCCCACCGTGGTTTTTCCCATTTGGGTTTCCATGTAAAAATACTGGTGTTATGATCTTGTGGTTGTTTGTTATTTGTTTCTGCATTTTAGTTTTAAGTGTATACTTCTAGTGGTTAAAAGTTAAGTTTGAAAATCTATTAACTGGTAGATCAGTGATTCACCCTCCTCTTAGTGATCCATGATTCCAACATTCCTCACACTGATTATTGACTTGGACTCCTTCCTACAGCCTTTATTCCTCCTCTAAATGTTGTGATTTTGCCTCCTACATCTTACAAAGTGAAGTGCTCGATGTTTCCTATCTATCAACCTAAAAACCCTTCATCCATGCACCTTCTTTAAAGGAAGAAAATACACCTATACGTATTGATCCTAAACCTTCACAACCCTCAAGTAAAACTAAAAGAACTATTGTGTGAAAGAACACCGATGGAGATGTCATGCTAAGGCTTGTGAACTTGTATCTCGATCCATTTCCTCCCCAAAGTCACCAAATGTTGATACAATCCAGCCTTCGCCTAACCCTAGGGAGGAAGTTCAACCTAAATCTCCAAGATGTAAAATGCTTAAGAAAAATGATGGTTCATGTTCTATTCCAATTAAAGATATCATTTTTATTAATCTTAATAAAGAGATATTAAAATGATGTTCATGCTAACAATGTTGATGATGATGAATATGAATATGTTGATGTTGACAATGATTTATCTAAAGAATTTTTACAAGCATTAATCCTAGCTCCTAGTAATAGACAAAGTGATTCATCATTAGAGAATGATCCTTTTTTGGAACTTGTTGTAGCTCTATCTATTGTAGTTAAAGTTTCTCCTCTCACATATTTTCCACCTTCCCAAAATAATGTTGAGTGATATTGGGACGTGAATGACTTTCTTGATTAGCTTCATTCATGTTGTAGATCCTCTCTCTCTCTCTCCTCTCTTGATTAATTATTATATTTGTTGTCCCTAGTGTGTTCTACTTGAGGACGATGCAAAGTGTTGAGATCTCTTTTGGTCTCTCCCATGTTGACTCAAATGACACATGTGCCCTTCTTCCATGGTGGTTTTACTTTCTTTGGGGGATGAGGATAATTCAATGCAAATATATACATGATACATTATTTATCATAAGAGCATACTCAACCCAAAGTTAAGTAGAATCCTTATGTGTTTTTTGTTTTGGAATCATTATCCTTTGATATGTCCTTTCTTGGGGCCTATCATTGTGATAACATTCTTCTCTTTTGGAGGAATGTATATTGCCTTAAATCAATTTCTCCCATTGTGGCATATGCAATCGCTTTAATGTGAGGGCATACACTCTTCTTGTAGTGCCCCTCCCTTATTCATCTTGTCCTTTGTACATCAAAGGATGGTATTGTTCAAGCTTAGTCTACCTTATGGTGATTTGATTGTATCGTTCTATGTACTAACTCTATTCCATGATCGTAATGGATGATGATGGATCTATATTTGAGGGTTTATATGTTCATTATTCATGATGGATCATATTGCTAATGAGATGTTGATGACATTATGATTATGCTAACCCTACTTTGTGATTATGATGATTGAGTTGATGCAATGATGTTTGTGATTGTCTTCCAGTGTCTTCGTGACTAGAGATGATGTAATACCACTCATTGTGAGCATGATATAATGTTGCGATTTTCTATCACTTGCCTATTTATCATGATGATATATGTTGTATATGTATTGTATTGTACTTAGTGGTGGTTCCAAGATTTCAGGTACCAGACATCGACTCCACCTGGTCTCACAGGTTTGAGCATGTCCTATCCCAATGAAAAGTTGTCAAAGATGGCATGTGTTTCCCTCTCATACTCTAGGCTTAGTTGTTCACCTTGTCGGTTGTATTGTGGCGTAAGTTGGTGGTTAGTCTTGTGTTAGTTTTTCCCTTTTGTCAAGTTGCTTGTGGTGATGTGAGTACACGATTAGTATTTATTTAATTAATTAATGGGATAATATAATTTATTAATTTTTAATTTAATTTATCCTATAAAATGACTATTGTTTATTTATTTGGTTAATTAAGTAGTGGATAATTATTTATTGATGAGGTTTGTATTTATTTAATTGAGATTAATTTAATTAATCTATTTGATTTATGGTCTAATGATTTATTTATTATTTTGATTTATTTAATTATTAAATCATTGTTGAGATTAATTTATTTGATTTATTGTTTAATTGATTTGTAATAATTATTATTTATTAATTTATTGATTATTTAACGTATATGCTTTATTGTTGATTTGGTTTTTATATTTATTTATTAATTTTTATTTATGCAACTTTTGTTTATTTATTTATTATTTATTGGGATTTGATTTATTATTACTATTTTATTCATATTTATATTACTACATGAATATTGTTTGTATAAACAGAAACAATATGAAGCTTACCTACCCTTCTATTTGATTGGTTATTTTTGAATGGGTATGTAAATAATATTGGTAGATAATATTTACCTCGAAATCATGCATGATAGGTAAGATATATTTTTTCTCTTAATTTTCTGATTGGCTGGAATTTTTCTTTAGTTGGGGTTTGATTTTCTATTTATTGGAGTTTTTTGGAATGTTGCGGGGTTACCATCTAATAGAATTTTACTTTACATTTTGAAGATTTATTGGAGTTGGGATTGAAGTTTGGATAGCTTGGTTGTTGGATTGATTTTTCTCTTCATCAAATTTTCTATTGGAATTGGATTATTTTCACCAGGATGGTTTCTCTTGAATTTTCAACATTGCTGGAGATTTTGATTTTGAGTGGTTGAGCTTGGAATTTTGGACTATGGCTAGTTGTGGTTTGGATTTGGTTCTTCTTCAAATTTTCCTTCCATTACTTCAAATTCCAGGTTGGTTTTATTTTATTCCCTATGCATTTTATTTTTTAGGAAAAGATTGTTTTCTCCATGCTATGTAATATGCTTGTTGGTTAGAGAAACTTCATCTAGCTATAATATTAAAGGAATGTGAATTATTTTATTGCTGGGAGGTATAATTATTTATTAATTTTGCATGCATACAACATTGTTGTGTATGACTTCTATGAATGTATGTTTCCTATAATTGTTTTTGTATGCATTTGGTTGTTCTCGCTGTTCAGATTGGAACAAGGGTTAGTTTGGCTGGGTGTGTGTCTGAAGTATTTACCCTTATGATCTCTATACTTGTAAGATTATTTGTAAGAACTTCATATTTGGCTGATTGTGTATGGCCAGTAGTCCCATTATGGCTGTGAGAAGTATTGTTGTAGGAAACTTCTATTATCCTTCTTTTTGCTAAGTATTTTTGGCTGAGTGAAGTTTGTGTGTTTCTGATTAAATTGTTTTGGCGATGAGTTGCAGCCATGTATGTGCCTTGGCTGATTTTTTTTTAAATCACAATTTTGTAGGTTTTCTTTTTCTAAGTTTTAGTTGCAGCTCCATATGAGCTATTGCAGGCTTCGGATGTATTTATCTATCCATTGTATGCACTTCAAGATTTGTCAGGTGTATTACATAATGGAGCAGAAAGTGTAGTTAAATTTGGCAGACACACATCATGATCTATCATGAGCATGTCAGGTTCTGTCATGCATGCTCCAGGATCTGTCATGTACACTAGCCTGATTTTTTTTTTTTTTTTATGTTTTTGGTTATTTATATTTTAAGTCAGAATTTGGGTTTGTGTCTTAGTTGCAGAGGCTCTTGGCTCTGTTGGTGAGAGTTTTAGATCTATGTATGATTCTATTTTGATCTTCTTATAATGTCTTATGCTCTAGTATGAATTTCCATGGCTTGCCATTGAGGAGGTTGTATATGTGTTGTATTGCTCCAACAAGAGTGAGAATTTCCTTGTTGTTGAGGCTTGATATCAGAGCTAAGTGGGATGCATTTTGCCTCACTATTGAGGATTTGTAATGGCATTCAAATGAACTTTGAATCATGTTTATGCTTGGTTCTTGATTGCTATGATTTGGAGGCTCTTGCCTTACATGTGGCCTTATGGATTCCTATTATGTTCTCAGTTTTGTTATGAGCACTTTTGTGTATCTTGTGAGCCTTCATTATGTGTTTATGTTGTTATTTGATGTTTGAACTACCCTAGGGTCTTGGAATATGGTAGATGGAGTGGGAATTCATGTGATGAATGGGGTTATGTAAGATAGGTTGTTTAGCACCTAGACTGCCATGGCACATTGGAAGTTTTCTTTGATATAAGCAAGTGATAACATTATTAATTAAATTTATTGGATTGGGATTCACCTAATAAGATAATATTAATTAGTTTGAGGCAATTGAGATGGCAAGATAATCTGCCTGCCTTGTTATCACATAGGTTGAGATGGCTCCATATATCTATCAAGGGATTTATTTTACCCTTCTTTGTGAGAGTAGCTTGCATGTCTATCAAGAGTTCGGATTGCTCTTCTTTATGAGGATAGCATGCATGACTACTAGGGGTGTATATTTAACTTATTTGTGAGGATAATAGGTAGAGATGTGTCTATCAGGGTTGGCCATATTTCCTTCTATGTGAGGATAGCATGTGATGACACTCCACTTATACATATGACCATGGTCCTTATGCCTTGATTCTGACGTTGTGCCTCTGGAAGAGTTGATTTTCTTTTAGCCATGTGATGTGATTTGGTTATTGATGTGTTGTATTCCTTTGTTATGCCATGTTGAGTCACTTGGTTGTTAGGTGTCATTCTAGGTCTTGAGTGTGAATTGGAACCTCATGTCATCTCCTAGTACGGGGGGTGTTTCCTATTTGGTTCCACATGGTCGAGTGGTTTGATGCGTTCTTCCATTGGGATGTTTTGTTCATGGACATGGATTTATATTATCTCATCATGTGGATAGATCTTGGAGCATAATCTATGTAATTAGGATTGTTAACATGTTGTATGATACTCAAAAGAATGTACTTGTAAAGAAGACTATGTAGTCACTATATTGAGAACAAGTGTAATAATACTTGTGGTAGAATGGTTTATAAGATTATTGTAAATGGATATTCATTGTGTATGTAATTACTAGATTAGAAAGGAGTTAATTGTTTAAATGATATGACTACAATGTCTTGTGTATATCTTGTGGATGGTAATGAATATGATCATGTATGTATTGAATTGAAAGATGTTATTCCTTAGTGTTAGTTATTCTTGGGATATGGAAATGAATGAGTAGTTGTAGGTTTGTATGGAATCAATTATTCTTCATTACATAGTTAACCTATGGAGATGATTTCTATGTACTAGAGATAACATTGTATTATGGTGACTTGTTAAATGTGGGAATAGATTATGTACTCTTGTATCCTGTAATACCATACAAAATGTTGTGGTAGAGACTATGACCTTGGAATGTAATAAGATAATGTTATATTATGTGGTCTATATTGTAGAATGTTCATTATGTATGGAATGAGATAGGCTTGTTATTTGTAAACCTAAATGGAATCATGTGATTAGGGAAGGTTAATACTCGTTGTTATGATTCATGTATATGCATGTGATTAGTTATCTTGATGATATGTAATGTATTATTAAGGAAAGAACTAGTCCTATTTGTAGACATGGTTATGTGGATTCATGTTATGTTGGATGACTAATGTGAGAAGAATAATTAGGAACATTTGGTTTGGTGTAATAAAATGAACCTAGTGAATAAGGATAAATGGGAATTACCATAGTAAGTTATTGAGATGTTACTAGTAAGTAGTGATGTTGAGATACCCTAGGGAATGGATGTATATATAAAATAAGTAATGAGATGTTATTTGCTATGTTATTATCATTTCCGCTTGTGTACATAATGTTCTATGCATTCTCATAGATAGTAAATGATGCATTGTATATGTATATGGTAGTTAATCATAGTTGCATATGTCAATTAGTAGATGTTTTAATTTTATTTTTTTATCTCTATCTATGGTTAGTTTATGTTTATTTCTCTAGGTTATTTTGGCAGGCATTACATTGCTCAATGTTTCTCTCTCTTGCATATCTTGATACTCAAGTTACTTTGCAAACTTATCCATTTGCTTGGTAATTTTGGTATTTTTATTTTCATGACATGGTAAGCGAACCTTACTAGGCTAGTAGCCATGGTTCTCTTTCTCTTTGTCTTATGGTGTCCCTTTTATCATGATCTTGAAGTTGTAAGATACCTAAAGTCCACTAGGGGCTTGGTGTGTCTTGCCTCCTTATAATCTTGATGAAAGTATTTATATGTGAACCTTTTTACTTTACCAAGAGTATTCTTACTCACTTAATCCTAATCAAGTGTGAGCTAAATGTAGTGTCCTAAATCATACTCCCTTATAATTTTATCCATATTTGAGGCCCTCACCATGAAATTCATGCTTTGAGGCTTGAAAGGGACTTGTTTTTGCTCATGCTATGAAAATTTATCACCATTTTCAATACACACCCCATCCTACCCTTAAATTATGGTCTCTGATTGAGAAGGACTAGGGTGTCATGCCCTAGTCCTCCCAATTAGGACTCCTTAATGGCTATTAAATGTGAGTGAGAATTCCATCTTTGTGTCAGCTCATGTTGGAAAATTAAATTGTTTTTCGATGAGAAAGTATAAAAGGAAGTCTACCCCTCTCATTTTAGCATCCACACATATGGAATTCAATTTGACATCAAGAAATCAAGAATTCAAGTTCAAGCAAGCAAGCAATCAGTGTTCTTTCAAGCATTGGAGCAAAGATAAAGTCAAGATTCAAGTCTTGGAGTTGACATTGATGTTATATGTAATTAAAGACTTCATGGAACCCTAATTTTATGTGGATACAAACAAGACTTCACAAGGAGGTATAAAATTTGTGTTTTAGTCATTATTTAGTATCTCCTTCAAAAGGAGGACATTTCCATTACTATAATTCAATCATATTTAATTTCTATTTCATTATCAATTCTAAAATATGGGTTTGGCCTTAGGAAAACCCTTATTCCCAATCTATTTTCCCTCTCTAGTGTGAGTAAGAATAGGTACAAAGCCACAATCTTTAGAATAGGCTTTATTTACAATGATGAATCGATTCCTCATTAGAGTGCCAAAACTGTGGAGGACCAGAGCGACCATGACACTGGTCTTGAAATCAAAAGCTCCTTTTGGGAACATATCCAAATACATTTACATTTCTCAGATCCAAGTTCATGGATCGATCTGACGACTGTAGCTTACTATTCATACATTTTTACATCAATTCCAACACATTTACCCTGATTTTAGCATTTCTCATAATTCAACTTAAAAGAGGGTAGTCCAATTAAACCTAATAAGTTTAATAAAATTCTTGGTCCTTATCCTTACCGATTTGTGGCTAGATCTATTGGGTTTACCTACCTCTTTAATGTAATGGTCTCTAAGCCTAAAATTAGTGGTTTTTGTATATCTAATTGCAAGAACCCTAATTTTTCTCCATTATATCTTGGTGAATTGGATTATTGATAAAGGATAACACACTTTCAACCCAAAGTGAGGGGTTTGTTTATAATAGACTTACATTGTTAAGTGAAGAAGAAATTGTACACAAGGATACACACCTATTGCATAAGAGATCATTTTTGAGAAAACAAGCAACTTCACACAAGGAATAATATTTTATCATAATCAAACACCACTCAACCAAGATAAAGTGGATCCTTATAAAAGATAGGAGAAATCAATACGCTAGAAGAATAGGGACAAAGAGAAGGATTACACAACCTCTTAAAAGATATTATACATAAAAGATGTAGCACTTCAAGCAAAGAAAAGGTCCTAAGAAAGGAACACACATGTATTCACATGAAGGAAAATTCAATGTGATAAAATACATCAATATGAAAAATACAACTCAAAATAAGAGGCAATATTCAAAAAGAGAGGAAAATTTGAATATACCACCCCCCCCTAAAAAAGGAGACAAGGAAGAATTATGTTGCTGCCCAAGTATGCTTTGAAAATGAATATGCATCACTACACATGACAAAGAGCCCACAATAAAGTAAAACTACTAGTGCCATAGGGTGAGGAACAACATGATAAGGTGAATGGAGCGCTAAGGCACTACCTCTTCACCAAGAAAAAGTGCAATATTAGTTGTGATCTATGTGAGCTAGATCATATTGGTCTTGAAAAAAATCTATAAACGATTTACAATTTCCAAGAGAATGAGAATAACTAATGATAGTGACAATACACATTATGATGTTTATTATTATAATAATCAATAAGTATAATTAAAGAAAATGTAACATTTTATCATATTTCAACCTCCAAAATACTCTTGTAGCTAATTTTTCTTTAGTGTACACATGGGTAGGTATTGTATGACAAGGTGCGCTAGTAGAAGGTAAATAAGGAGGAGGATTATTTGATGTAGAAGCATGTTTTGATGGATGGTAGATTTTACATTTTACAAGACACTCCTTAAACCTTTGAACTTTAAGGAGACCATCCATAGGTGAGTGATGAGGATGTCCTAGACCTTCTGTACTAGCTTGTGAAGGAGGGTTTATAGAGATTTTTATTTCTTGTTCATACTTTCCAAGTCATTGTCCACTATAACCTTGTTTTGAGATTATATCATAACCAAACCTATAATAATTTTTCAATTGTGAAGAAGAAGGACCCTTATTATGAATTTGTTTAAAATTTATAGTGTAAGGGAACATAGAGGAATCAAAGGGATAAGTAGATGAAGAAGGGATACTCCTTGTGGGGAGATTATCTTTTCTATCATCATTCATGTGCTCTTTGATAGGTTGGGAAGGGGGGTCCTTATCATCTAAAGTTTCATCTTTTCTTAATATTATGTGAGGAGAAAAATCATGAATAAAATGTATAACATCACCTTCCCTACAAATATGTTGATGATTAAGATAAGGTGTAGGAGAATAAGGAGGATATAGAGAGATTGATATACCAACATTGTGATTTTTCCACCCTTGCACTAATGTATCTTTATATGAATAGGATCATGCTATTTTTATCTTAAATGCTTCCTCTGCATTAGAGAGATAATTGATAGGAGTATTGACTCTTTCCCCATGAATAAAAGGTATTTTTTGAAGGGGTACATGAACTTATTAATGCTTCATCTATAAAAGGAATACCATGTATGGAGGGTAAAGTGACATTAAAGAAGGTTTTGATGATATAATCCTCTTCCCATAGGATATCCTTGTGAGAGGGCTCAAATTTTTAGGAGAAAAATCAACATCATTCATCAAAATGTCACCCTTAGGAGAGAGACTTTAAAAAGAAGTGTTAATAATATCTTCTTACACTAAAGTTTCCTCATGGGTAGGAGAATACTTAGGAGAGGGTAGATCATAATTATGTGTGAGAAAAATATGAATTATCATCATATGCATAAAAGGAAAAATTATGGAGATCTTGAATTAAATTTGAAATTGAATTAGCAAAGCAAGACAACAAATCCACTTATCAAATATATACAGAAATGTTCACTCAATGTAGGAAATGAATTATGAAAAATTAGGTCCAAATTCACCAAAACAAAAGCATCAGGTTCACTAAAATTTATTGTAGGTGAACTAGCTATCAAATGAATCAATTAAGTGCATATATGTCAAACCTAGAAATGAAAATAAGTAATGCAAGCATGAGAGTTGGGTTCACCAATATGTATTGGTGTAAAAATTAGGATTTCACCAATTAAGATAATAAAACCACTAATCTTGCTTAAGGAACCAATACATTGAAAGAGGGGTGAATTAAAAAGATCTAGCCATAATTCAAATAGGAAAAGGGCTGAAATTCTGATTAGATTCAATGGTTTTTAGTTTTCCCTCCCTTTCTAGTAGAAATTTGGATGTGAATTATGAAACTATGGAAAGAAAAGGGATAATTGAAGTAAATTGATGAAAATAAAATACTATAGATATTAAACAGAACCATAGACAATGATTTGGGAAAAAGAAGAGATTCAGAACCTGTTCCCAAATCTTCAAGCTGATTTTCCAGGATTAGGTAGTAGAGATTTGCCTCAGTCCTCCAATTTTTTCTTTATCAAAAGATAAACTTGTTCGTCATCATCAAATCTATTATAATATCTGAGCACAACTCTTGACTCAATTTCCTTCACACAAATATAGAGAAAAAGAGGTTACAGATAGGGGATTGCCTTAGGTCAAACTCCGGTTCAAGAATTAACTTTAACTTGAACAATGTAAATACCAAAGTAAATGTTAGGAGATATACCCTAGATTTGCAATGGTTGATAGAAAGATTGATGATACAATTCTCTTTGAATGTAATCATAAAGGTTGAATGTAATGGTATGACAAACACATGAACATAAAAGACCTAATCAAACACACATGTCTGTATGAAGATTGATATAACTTTTCTCCATAATTATTAAATAATGAAATGTTCACTTGAATGCTCAAGAATGTTGGATGATGAATTCTTGATGGATGGACAAATGATGGGGTCTATGAGTGATGTCAAAATGAATTGGTAGGATGTCTTTATATAGGGCTCCCTAGGTAAATTATCGATTAGGCTAACCTCCACTGGTCAAGTATAGCCATGGGGACCAAAATCCATTGTGGAGGAGGAGTACCTTCCCATATTCAAATTGGGTCTTATTTGAGGGGGACCAGAGCATTTTGGGATGCCCTAGTCTAGGACCAAGGTGCTCCATTCCCTGGTCGTCCAAAAGTAGGACCAACAAAAGGTAAAATGGGAGAAGACAACCTAAGAATGGGGCCCACTCAATAGTGTCAATAGGTGACATCAAATTTGGAGTAAAATGGGGCCAAAACAGGCCTAGGGGAATGAAAATGGTGTAAGGAAACTTGCAGCCAACTTTATGACAATTTCAACATAACCAAATTGATATTTCAACAAAATAGTCGCATGGAATCCATATGCAAAGAATATACAATATACCCATCAAAGATGACACAAGATATACCTTGAGAAAACCCCGTGAGGGAAAAACCATCCTCCAAAAGAATCCATCATCCATGCATTATTTAACAATGCAACATTACAATACATCCATGAAATAATTTGAAACCCCAACCATCAATAAGCACTCCATGTGAACAAGCATGTAACCACACATTCCATGCCATGCTTCCAATCTTCACAAATGCTAAAATGGCTAGCTTGCTCACCCAAACAACTGTACCCTTGTGGTTGTTATTATAGACACAAGTTCCCACAAAACCACCAAACAATATTACATAAAAAACCATGTGCAAATACCATGGGCTAACTACCCCATTGACCCCACATCTAATATTGGGTACTTTATCAAATTAATTTCCCCAATATTAAACAAATACAATATAATATACCCCAATGTTACAATACAACTCATCAAGTGGTCCCAAAAGTATTCCAAAGGAATATCTACATGTTACATGTCCATGTGCAACATAAATAAATAAATTTTATATTACATGTCCATGGGAAACAAAAATAATAAAAAATATTACAATTATAAATATTATTATGCAAGGTGTACAACACCTATTTTCCTAACACTCTCCCACTTGTTATATACATTGCATAAGGGGCAATACAAAATGACATAAAGAACAAGGGAACAATCCCTCTAGCACATATACCATTATGGAATTAAAGTGCTCGATGTGCTCCATCAAGATACTTGCAACAAGAAAAAAAGTGATCACCATATCATACATGAATGCTCTCACACTCCACCATGCCATTGCCATTGGACATAGAAAAGGCCATCCAAAGAGAAATTCACACAATCTATCACAACAAATGATAAGTCCATTTCAACTAATATCCAAATACAAACACTCAATCCAAAGGTATAAAATGCAAAGGTATCTATTAAGAACCAATAATCATAGCTGAAATAGCACCCATATCTAGTGCTAACACATCCAATTATCCATACCTCCAAGGTATACATATCAAGAGAATCTCCTATCGTCAACATATACAACCTGTAACATACAATCATAAGATCCAAGTGCAATACTTGTCACATACACATGTAGAAACTCCCATTGCATAGGTAATGTCAAATCTAAAATGAATCCACTAACAACATCACATAGAAAGTGTAATCATAACCATGTAGCATCCAGGAGCATCCACATTAATATGAATAACCTATAAAATAATAACCTGGAAGTACAACTCTCACCACAAGTCTCTATAACTCTCCCATGTTCTTCACAATCAACAAAAGAAAGAGATAAAGGAACCTCCATGTCATCTCCTAAATGACAACACATGAACACATACTAGTGAGTACATAGCTCCAAACAACCTCAAATGAATGTAATGAGAAACAAAACATGTAGGAAGATAACCAAGAACAAAGAGAGAAATAGTACAAATCAAAACCTATATCATGTCGTTCTACATACATCTCTAAATGCCAACTGTGTCAAGTATGATTTCCTCCATAAAACCACAAAAAAAGCCATAACAACACCCAAACTCATTCAGTCCCTTGGAATAAAATATAATCAATAATGGATGTAAGCCTCTCATAGCCAAGAAGATCAAACAAATACCATTCCCAATCCTAGGGAATATGCCCAATAAACCATCTCCCAAATTGAATATCAAAGAATTCCATGATAATAATGACTCAAATGCATAAGGAGATAGCCAATGCCAAACATCTCTCAAACTGAATCCTCCAAAACTAACCATCTATCTAGAGCTCAAGATCCATATCTATGAAAGAAGCATAATTATAATACACCTGAAAGGAACAATGGGCAATACCTCTCAAGAAGTAAACCACCAAGTAGACCAAGAGTAGGGAATGAGAATACTCATCAGGCTATCCAAGTCATCATGACTCAGACTAAGAATAATCTCCTCTTAAGTCCATACTAGGTGAATGCTCCTTGGTCTTCCTACTGAAACCACCAACCATCTCAACACATATCTCTAATAACAAGAAAATAAGTTAGCATCACCTATGTCTCCATGTATCCATAAGTACTTGAAACCAATCAATCCATGACAAACTTGAAATGCAACATAGCACCATCATGAAGTAATCAAGAAAATGATCATGTAACCAATACAAAGAGAACCACGAAGATCAATGTCAAAGTTCCAACCATAGATTTAAGAACATAAACATGACAACATGATCTAACAATCTCCTTCAAGGATATAAAATGCTCCATATGAACATATCAAATAAGCATATCATGTCAAAACTCTAAGCTAGCCATCAAGCATATATCGTGACTAAATGTCAACCATCTTATTAATCAAGGATAATATGTCAAATGGAAGCGTAACCACACCTCGACCAAGAACTATGTGAGTACTCCAAGATGTCCACATCCTCAAATATCATGAACATCACCATCTCCTACAAGTGTACTAGCAAATGTGAAAGACCCTTCTACAACAACAGGATCTAAGGAATCCTCCAACATCTACAAACTAAGAAGATAATCCATCATTCAATTGTGAATACACATCACTGCTACAAGCTCCCACTGAACTATGATACAAAGCTCTCCATAGCATCATGATAACCATATCCTAAATGAAGAACGTTTAGGAATACAAACATACAACTAAAATATCAATAACATCAAGTAAACCATGAACTCCATGCCAAGAAGATAAAAAATTGTGAACAAACAATAATGAACCAATCCTACACTGCCACATCATCATTGTCAAAAGCTCCCATTGAAAGTGTAAACAAGCTATCCATGAAATAATGATTAAAAAATCCTCTAACATGAGAATCAACCAAAGACATCTAACAGTCAATGAACTAAAAGTGCACATCATGAGCTCCCAAAAGCTAAAGTAACCATGATCCTCAATGAAGAAGATACACTACCATAACTAATCAAGAATCTAAATCAAATCATCATCAATCAAAGCACCTACAAATCCAATCATGTCATGTCAAAGTACCTAAACACAAGGAGCTACCATGGCTTCATGATCATCCACTAAAAAAGCATGTAACTTCCAATGTGTCCAACCCATAAGCATCACATAGTCAACACCATAGGTTCTCCATCATGACTGTACCTAGTAACAACATCTCTCCTCCTCAACATGCCAACAAAATCAAAAAAACCATTTGACTAAACCAAGCCACCAATCTGAATATGCATCAACAATGAAAGATTTATGGGCATAAACAACCAATATCCAAGCCATAAATACAATCTTTTAAGTATAGACTACCTATAACAATTCAACAAACATACTCAAACCAAAAAAATAAAACCATATCTGTTAGGATTAATGATAGTCCCAAAGATACTGAGAGGGGGGGGGTGAATCAGTATCTAACTAGTTAACATAATATTTAACCTTATTAAGAACTTTGCATTCCAAAATAGTGTACAGGTAAATAAGAATTAATGCAGTAAACAGGAACAATAAAGAAAGCATACAAAACAGACCATAACACAAGATGTTTTATGAGGAAACCTGGTGGGAGAAAAAAATTGGTGGGATTTGTGACCCAAAATATTCACTCACTGACCAATGAATAAATATTACTTATAATGAGGGGCCTGCACTTGCAGGAAGGCCAACTTCCTAGAGCTCACTACTCAATAAGAGTCACACTGACTACAAAAGTGGATTATAAAATCCAATACAATGTGTTGCTTCAAATTAGCATCAACTATGCCAGGTTCATTATCGGTTTAAGCTCATTCTATAACCAAAACCTTCACTGTCACTTATATCACCTTATACATAATTCACACTTCCATTCATGCTAAATGACCTACAAGATCTCATACATATATATGAGTCTTTTACAATATGCCATGTTGGCTTTACAAAAGATAATTACAATTAAATACAATAAACAAAAGTTTATTCCCTGTCGGCTGGGGTGTCGGTATGCATTGTTGCCACTGTCGATGAAGTGTCTGCCAGTGCCTGTGTCTATTGGTGTCTTACCAGATGAATGCCAGAAGGTTTCCAGATGGTTGTCATCAATGAAAACACCAACTATTCTCATAAGAGTGTAGAATGCCAACAATCTCCCCCTTTGGCATTGATGGAAACACTCATGAGAAAAATCCAAAAACTATTCCAAAAAGTGAAGTCCAAAAAGTTACCAAAAAGATGTGCTCCCCATGAGCAGATGATCTCCTTTGATTAATCTTTTTTCTTTGTCCACTACTTCCTCTTTGACATCAAGACAAAGGTTGTCAAAAATTGTCAAACGAGTTCAAAAATTTCACCTCAAAGTTTGTAACCGGTTGGTTACAATCTGAAATATGTGTACCAAAACCAAATTTAAACTCTGCATGAATGTGTTGCTATTGTTTAGGGTTGCCTTAGTCTATTGGATCATGTCGATGAGATGATGCATATGCTCTTCTGGTGATCTTTCTCCTTGAAGTAATGCCTTAGAGATCTCATTTCTCAGAGAGATAAGATTGTCCAACTTGGGACCAAGTTTATACTTAAGTTCTCTAGCAGTAGCCTCAATCCTTGCCTTTTCTTTCTTAAATTTCTCCAATTTCTCCTTAAAACCTTCTATTTCCTGCTCAATAACTGATATAGGTTTCGATGAACCAATTATGTTATCAGCTATGTCATCTATTTCCTTTTGTACTCTTCTTATTTCATTTTCTATGTCCTTTGTCAAAAGATGTGGTTTGCATGTTTCTTTGTATAGCTCTTTATATTCCAAAATTGTAGTATTCAATGCCGGTAAAAGTGTATTTATGTGTTCTGTGCACTTATTTATTGTATCCTTAAAGAATTTATCTTTCTCCTTTTCAACTTTCTCTTTGAATGTGTACTCATTCACCTTATCAACCGTTATTACATTGTCGGTAATGAATTTGGATAATGTGTCCATTTTACCTAAAGAATCCTTTACATGATCTTTATTACATTTCAGTGCAATCAACTTAAGTATTGGTATTGTGTCATCAATTGCTTTGTAAGCCAATGCATTACAGTCAGTTATTTTCTTGATAGAGTCCAGGAGTACCTTTGTCACATTAGTAAGCCTGAATTCACTTAATGAAGCATCGGATGTCTGACCAACTACCTTAATTACCTCTATGATTCCAACATTTGTAATCATTTTGCTTGTATTATCCTCTGGTGGATCAGTCTGAGTTTGCATTTCAACTAGTAAAGGTTTGGGTTTCTTAGTGATTATCAGTTTCTCTACTTCAATGTGTACCTCTGCCTCTGTAGGTGTCTTTGTCGGTTTCTCTGCGTGCTCAACTATCGGTATCTTAGTCTCAATAGGTTTCTCAGTGTGAGCATCTATACCTTCAGTATTCATTCCAGTATGCAATGGTTGTTCAGTTTGTAATGTTCGCTATGTTTTCTCTATTTGGATCTCAACCTCAACAGTCTTTGTCGGTTGTTCAACAATGTTGCCACTACCAGCAATATCATCCTTAACCTTTGTATTTTCCTTATCCACAAAAATGTTCACTTCCTGAGTGTCTACATTCATGGTGAATAGTATTTCAGATTCATGATTAGTGTCATCATGTGTGACACCTTCACTTTCAATAACTGGTGGATCAACATTATGTATCGGTGCAGTGTCCAAGGGTGGTGGCAAGTTATCAGTTATCTTAATGTTCGGTATTCCATCGACTTTACCTTTCCCTTTGTCTTTATCCTTTTGATAAAATTTGAATGTTTTCTTCGACCTGTTCAATTCTTCTTGTTTTTCTTTTTCCACAAAAAAGATATCCCATTTATCAGCAATTTCCTCTGCAATCTCATTTACTCTACTTGCCATCAAACTTACTTGCCGGTGACCACTAGCAAAAACAAATATGTTAGCTTCACAAATTAGGTCATCAATCTCCTCTTTTGAGTTAACCAAATGTACAGCTAGAAGTTTTTCAACTTTCAGTTTCTTGTCCAATTCAATCACTGCAATCCTCTTTGCATCTAACCTTCTATACAGTTCATTAGGAAAGTCATCCACAACTTCAATTAAAACTTTCTTGTATATGTCCACATGTAAAATTATACAGTTTTCAATGCTTTCCTTGTTTGAATCATTGAATGTGTTATACAATTTACTGACATTACCCAAATTACCATCATCGGTTATTTCATTTAGCAAATTATCCAATGGAGGTATAACCGGTTTCTGTTTCTTCTTGGGAGTCAGTTTCTTAGCCAGTTGCCTTATTGCCTATTGTTTCTTTCTTAAGGTCCTTGTTCTTTTGGGTGGAGGAGAGGGTACCGTTGAAGGTTTTCTCTTCCTTTCAACTCTTTTGAATCAAGTTGGTATCTCACTATCAGAAGATGTGCCAACCAATGAAATGTGTGCCTCCAGTTGCAGTCCTTCTAGCTCATTGGCCTTTATACCAGTAATATTCATATCATTTTCTTTGATTTCCTTTACCTATTTTGATGCATCTTTTATATATTTTTCTCTTCTCTTCCTTTGCTTTATTGTTTGTACATTACTTTCAATTGTTTCTACACTACCAAAAACTTCTTCTGTTGGTTCTCTAGGTGCATCTAACAAAGCTTTTTCATAAGTCTCAATAATGTTGAGATCTACCTCATAACCCATTTCAGTTACCCATACAGTTCTAGGAAGTACTACTTCCATCCATGTCTCATCCTTCTTGATGACAAAACATATTTCTTTGTCATATTTATCCACTAGACTCTATGGTAGTCTTTCTCTAGTTTTCATTTTGGTTTGAAAAGCTTTAAAATATTCAGTTATATTGCTGTCCTTTGTAGTACCCATGCCGGTGACAGCTTCTTATAATTTTTTTCCTACCGGTATGTCATATCCAAAGTCTTTCTGTCCTATACTGGGGATTTCCTTTGTGAAATACAACATTAAGCATTCTAAGAGATTACCAAAACAAAATGTCCCTTTCTTGTCTCCTTTAATCTTTTTCAAATTATCTATGAGTTCATCCTTCAGCCATTCACACAAATCTATTTTTGCATTGTTGTTAACCATTTCATAAGAACTATTAATGCAAAGACTAGAAACTGAATTAAGTCTGTTTGCATGTGTAGTCTTGTAACCAAGTATCATACTTATGAATCTCACATTGATGTCCTTGATGTAATTCACTCTTAGAGATCTACTATCTGATGTTGCTCCAGTTAGGGTCATTACTTTGTTATTGGGAACTTTCTTTCTTTTATCTGGTCTATTGTCGGTTGAGGGTAAACCTGTTACTGCCCTAATTGCTTTTCAGGTGAATTTGTAGACATAGTCCAACCATAGAAATTCTCCATGTTCCCTACTTAGGACAATTCTCACTACTTCTTCCAGAAATTCAGGGATGTTCAATATTTTAACAAAACCTAAAGTCTCCACAATCTTGTGCTTGGGTTTGACAGTGCCATTTTCATCACAAATTACTGTTTTAAACATTTTTAACAATTCCTTAGATCCTAATTCTTCAATGTTGCAGTGAATATATATCCTAGGGTCTTCAGCATAAGCTACACCTTTAGGAATCTTTGAAAATGCACCTATGGAATCATCTTTCTTAATTACTTCACAAATACTTTTGAACACAGGCTTAGGGCATTTTACATTTTCCATGATAGTAGGGTTTGCAATAAATTTGGGAGCAGAAGAAGAAGCCATTTGAAAAATACCTTTAGCTGCCTGATAATGTCTAAATGCTTGAAAGAAATCATTTCACACCTTCACCTTGAATGCCTTCGCTCAGATTTCATGCTCTCTACTAATTTGAATGGTCGATGAATCAAAAATGAGGGAAAACTAATGATTTATAATGAAATTTATTTCAACAACCACATTAAATGCTCGCCAGTTAAGTGAAAACTTAACACATCTGCCGGTAAAGAAGACATCTATCTTCTCACCATCAACCGAGGGTAATCTGCATGATATTCAATTTGCTACAATACCCCCAAAGGGTTACTTCTTAGTTGGATGAAGAATATCCTGCCGGTGGAGTAATACTCTGTTCTACCAGTGAAGAAATAGTCTCATCAACATTTTGATCTATCTTCCTAATCCATTGTTTTGAAAATTCTTTCTTTACCTCATCTACCTTTTCTTTTCCTTTCAAACTGGGTCCTTTATTATTTGTTGGTGAAGTCTTGCTTCTACAAAATTTTGCAATATGTCCAGTTTTGTTACAAGAATAACAAGTCACATTATTCTTCTAAATAGCCTTTCCATATCCTATGCTGGTTTTTGTTCTACATTGATTAGATAAGTGCCCAAATCTTCCACAAACATAACATCTCACATTCATTCTACATTTTTCAGAATTATGACCGGCTTTGTTGCATTTGGAACATTGACCGGTGGGTGCATTAATGTTCTGATTGTTTCTAGATCTACACTGGTTTGCTCTATGACCATACTTGTTACAGTTAAAGCATTTCCCATTAAATTTGTAAGCATTAGGTTGTCTTACCGGTTTATTGTGATCATGATTGTTTGCAGTACCAGAACTTTCTCCAACTTCAAATCCAAGTCCATTAGTATCTCCATTAGGTTTCTAACTTTTCAACATATTATCAAATTCCTCTGAACTTTTCTTGAATTTTTCTTTGTGTTGATTTGTAGTAGCCAACTCATTTTCTAGAATTCCCTTTTGTCTCATAAGTTCAGTTTTATCATGTTGCATGTGAATCAGATCTGTCTTCAACATATCATTTTCATGACTGAGTCTTAGATTTTCATTTCTAGCATCATTGAGTCTCCTAGTCAAGTCATTTTCATTCTTCTTCATGTCTTTAATGTCCTTACAAAACCTCATAGTCATATCTTACATTTCATTCCTCATAGTATTGTTTTCTTGTCTCAACTTGTTCACAAGTTCATTAAGAGTTTCCTTTTCATCATTATCATTCTGCATCTTCTCATGAAGTTCTCTTCTTTTATTTCTAGATATAGTAAGATTCTCCTGAAGTCCTTGAATGAATTCTTGTGCAGTCCTTAGATCATCTTCAAGATTGATATTCTTCAACTTCTCTGCATCATAGTCAACAAGAGCTCCTTCCAATTGTTTTCTTAATTTCTCCATCTTTACCAGTACCAGAATATTCCTCAAGCTGTTAGGCTTTTGAAAATAGAGGACCAGGCTCTGATACCAATTGTTACGATTAATGATAGTCCCAAAGATACTGAGAGGGGAGGCGAATTAGTATCTAACTAGTTAATAGAATATTTAACCTTATTAAGAACTTTCTATTCCAAAATAATGTACCGGTAAATAAGAATTAATGCAGTAAATAGGAACAATAAAGACAACATAGAAAACACACCATAACACAAGATGTTTAAAGAGGGAACCCGGTATGGGAAAAACCTCTGTGCGATTTGTGACCCACAATATTCACTCATTGGCTAATGAATAAATATTACTTACAACGAGGGGCCTGCACATGCAAGAAGGCCAACTGCCTAGAGCTCACTGCTCAATAAGAATCACACTGACTACAAAAGTGGATTATAAAGTCCAATACAATGTACTATTTCAAATCAGCATCAACTATGCTAGTTTTAGTACCAGTTTAAGCTCATTCTATAACCAAAACCTTTGTTGTCACTTATATCACCTTATACACACTTCACACTTCCATTCATGCTAAATGACCTATAAGATCTCATACATATATATGAGTCTTTTACAATATGCCATGTCAGCTTTACAAAAGATAATTACAATTAAATACAATAAACAAAAGTTTATTCCCCGTCGGCTGGGGTGCTAGTATGCATTGTTGCCACTACTGGTGAAGTGTCTATCGATGTCTTACCAGATGAATGCTAGAAGGTTGCCAGATGGTTGCCATCAATGACAACACCAACTATTCTCATAAGAGTGTAGAATGCCAATTGTATATGGTGAAAATAGAAACAACAATATTGATAGACTAAATGATTTCAGCCACAAAACCCTAGCCTAACAACAACAAAGATCCACCATAACATATGAAGATTACCTAAGACAATGCAAATCAAATGAAATCACAAATATTATACCAACACATGTGCAATAGGGTTTGAATTTCCATTCTTCCTGTCTCCATTGATCTTGCTTGATATATTTGCTCTCAGATTTTATGTGTGCACAAGAGCTCAACAAAGAACGAAAATGTGGTTGCAAGTAGGCTTGATCGCATATGATAGTTTGAAAGCGTAGTGTAGTCGAGTCTGAATGCGTAGTTGAGGGGTTGATAATGAGAGAAGCATCTCCTTATATAGAAGACACTATAAGAAATGGAGGGATAAGATTGAGAGGTGTAAAAGATAAATGGTTGGCCAAGATTAGAGGGTAGGCAAAGAAAATAAGAAAATAATGAGAGGGTAGGTAGTGTATGAATTAAGAGATGAATGACATGTGTCATGGGTAGAAAAGGCTAATGAATTAATTAAATAAACAAAGATTTATTTAATTAATGGAAGAAATGGGATCAATTAAATAAATAAAAGTATTTATTTAATTTAGAAAAGGATAATTTAAATAAATAAATGTATTTATTTAAATGAGAAATAAGGATATAAGAGGATAAATGAATTAATTAAATAAATAAATATTCATTTAATTAATAGAAGAATTAGGCTAAAGTAATTAAATAAATAAAGATATTTATTTAATTAGACAGGACAATTTTAGGTGTCTACATTTTGCTCCTCTTTGAGAGAATGCAACTTGTCGCGTTGTTTCAAAGAAGATAATATGAACTGACACAAAGTTGCCCTAAGATGAGAATGATATGCCCCCTCGAGAGATTGGATGAAAATGTCTGAAAAGATTGCAGACAATCTCTCAATAAGAAAGAAAGGCTAGAATGGACTGACCGGATAGGATAGAGTGACAGAGTCACGGGATTAAAAAGACTGACTCAGGAGACTAGGGCTAGTGTAGTCTATAAGATAGACTATGAGGGAACACATCCTCATTGTCATCCACACATCCAAGAGATCAGAGTGCAGAGAGAGAACAGAGCAGCAACAGTCAACAGTGATGGCATTGGTTCACAAATTCGATTGCATTCGCCGATTTCAGAGGCCAGTAGATGTAGGAGAGCTGGTAAGTACCGCAAAACCTCCTTGTACTTTCTCGCAATAAATGTTGTCATAAATGCATGCTGGGTAGTGCATTAAATTTAGTTTAGAATATGTCAAGCAGGGTCAAAAAAATGCCAAGGTGTGTCTGTGCTAGTGCTACGCACGTCTGGGTTGGCTAGGCATGTTTGTGTCATGAATGTGCGTTTATGTCTTCAAGGTCAAATTGACAGTTCTGTGATAAACATACGTTGTCGATTGGATAAGCTATTGAGAGGATACACTCAAGGAGGTCCTCTAAGGAAGACTAGAATAGTAGATGGGGCTAGGATTGACAATTATGTGATAGACCATACATTGCCAATCAAGAAACTACTCAATAGGATACACTCAAGTAGAGGCCCTAGGATAGGATAGATCAAGGCACTTTGTGATGAACAAGAAATTCCAAAACATAGTACTTTGTGATGAACAGGGAGCACTAAAAAGACCAGCACTTTGTGATGAATAGGGAGTGCAAAAATGTAGTACTTTGTGATGAATAGGGAGTACCACTAGGATAAACAACAACACTTTGTGATGAACAGGGAGTGCCATTAGGATAAAAAGCAACACTTTGTGATGAATAGGGAGTGTCACTAGGATAGAGTACCATAAGCACTAGGATGAAAAGAAGCATTTTGTGATGAACAGGGAATGCCACTATGATTAACACAGTTGATTTGCTTGACTGCAGGAGGACCTACCTATGCTAGAGTCACGAGAGAGATTCCCATCGACACAGAGTTTGTGAGCAGAGCTGATAGTTGAGGAGAGAGCAACAGTTCAGGCTATGGGCCTGCGACATATTTTGTATGTGCCTGAATTTTAGGTGAACATGGGGTTGCTAACTGCGCTAGCTGAGAGATGGCACTCAGAGACTTGTACTTTCACCTTAGAGGATGTTTATAGGATTTTGAGGATACTGATTGATGGGGAGTTAGTACCCTATGATTGTGATGGAGACAGGGATACACTGAGATGAGTGTTCTAGGATCCAGGACTGGAGATGAGAGCTAGACACATGGCTTGGGATACCATGACATGAACTGGATTAGCACTGCCAGCAGTATTGGTAGGAGTGATCAGTGGATTCCTTTGTCTAGATAGGGTGACATGAGGATTGGTTGTGGGATGGGGGAGTACACTAGAGACATTGGTGACAGAGCACACCAGGTTTGCATGGGGACCGTGTCTGCTGGAACACTTGTACTATGAGTTACATTAGTTTGTATACCATGGATGAGCAGGATTGTGTTATGGAGTTACATTGTTGTAGGTGTGGGCATATGAGCATCTGCCAGTGACACAACTGATTCATTTCAGAGGCAGGGGCCATAGGCAGAGTTTTGTACATCTGTATGATATGATTACATCTTAGCCATGGATTGAGAGATTAGAGTATTGGCATAGGGTCATTGATGAGATTGACACTGTAGTATGGAGGCCATACTGAGAGTGCGAGGAGTGGGAGGATGAAGTAGTGGAGCTACCATATGTGTTTCGGAGTAGGTATCTGATTGGGCAAATGCCATATTTTCTTGAGAGGCAGTTGGTCAATAGGGTGGGTAGATAGTTCTGCAAGATACGGTGGATGCCACGAGGTTCTAGGATGTATGCTCAGATAGTGAGAGATCAGGCACACTTCGGGCCATTATTGTCTTATGAGCAGGTAGTGGTGCAGCTAGTAGAGATGATTTGCTTGCCTTGGGATATGTGGCCAGAGATAGAGGATGCAAGGATGGATGCAGAGTATACTACATATTGGGCAGAGCATCCATTTCCATGGCTGATAGATCCAGGGGAGCCTATAGATGGAGATGGCGGAGGTGATGTGGATGATGATGGAGATGGCAGAGGTAGAGGCCGACGGAGGAGGCAGGGTGTAGTAGGAGAGAGGAGAGTGGCTCCGTAGAGAGAGGGTGGAGAGGAGAGGCAGGCCTAACAAGCTCACATGGTGAGAGGCAAAGGTGGATTGCCTTTATAGGTGCTAGCAACACAGGTTCCCGAACATGTACAGGGATAGGGGCAGCCACAAGAGAATCCACGGGGATAGGGATAGTGTGAGGGGGGAGAGGAGGAAGATGAGTTACTAGATTTGAGGGACATCTGCCAGGGATAGGTAGATGAGATCCAAGATCTCGAGCAGGAGAGGGATAGGCTCGGGAGATAGTTGAGGGATACTGAGCGGGAGAGGGATCAGGATATCCAGTGGTATATAGAGGCTGAGACAACACTGAGGGAAGGGAGACAGACAATAGAGGACATAGGAGCTAGATACACCTATGTTCTGTGAGCCAGGGAGGAGATAGGATACTAGAGAGACCTATACTATGGAGCAGTGCCACCAGAGCAGCCAGCTAGGAGCTTTCAGAGACCATTGTGGACAATAACAACCACTAGAAGGAGGGATAGGAGACATGCATCGAGCAGTGGGGTCATGGGTCCTCCACCACCACTAGATAGAGGGGATAGGAGAGATGATCCTAGGGTGGGTCCTTCCAAGGCTCAGACTCCATCGAGGCTAGGCGGCACTAAGGGAGGGAGTTCATCATAGCCTTAGAGGGCTCCCTATGTATTAGTTTTGTACCATTTTGTATGATGATGTAGACATGTTCGGGTGATTGTAGCCATATGATTTTGACATCATTGTATCATGACACTTATGATTATATATATATGAGATTCATCCTTGTGGCAGCTATATGCATGTGTACCCATGTGATGAGATGTTTCATGATGTATGTTTCTATGTGATGGTTATGATATGGATGCAAATGTGTACATGATGAAATGTAATATTTTTGTTCTTTTATGTTTTTAATATGTTATGCATGATGCAAATGTGAATGTATATAGAATGTGTTAACATGTGATGTGCGCAGGATGTGATGCAATTGTGATATATGTATGTATGCATGAAATTCTTAATATGTGGTAATGCAGGTGCAACTACATGAAATGAAAATATTTTTGGCGTGTCATTATACTCAGTCATGTGAGAGTAGGCTACCTGGACTCAATAAGGATGATGGAGGTCAATCAAGAAAGGGGGATGGAAGATAGAAGATATGAATGTGAAAGAGCTTCTTGTGCGTTATCATCATTGAGCTTTATTATGGCAAATAGGTTATGAAAATTCAGATATATGTTCGACCCAGAAAGTCATTGTACTCGTTTGCATGGAGATAAGACAGTTGCAAACAAGGAATGCCCCAGTTCATTCTAGGCTCACAATGTCCTCATATCCTTGGACAAGTCAAAGCATTACTAAGAGACAATCTATAGACAACAAAGAAAAATAGGTGACGATACCCCATCCTTGCCTTTCTAGTCAAAGACATCCCGGAAAAGCTAAAAGACATGTCACCAAAAAGATAAAATCAAAAGAAAATCAAGACTTGACACCAAAATTCACTGTAGTCTTCAAGTTTAGTGTCTCTTGTCACTTGTATAAGTCTATTTGATTGTGGTCACAATGTTTACTTTCACAAAATGATAGATAGCACTGAACCATAATGTTGTTTGAGTCTGTTGAAAGATTTTATTTGTTGATGCCCATTGTTGCTGCTTGCGTCTCATTTGAAACTGACTGAATCCATGAAACTGATACTTTATTGCAGAGAAGATGAAACTATTGTGGATTGGCGATGCAAGTGTTGCTTTATTGTGGATTGCACATAGATAGACTAAAGAAAACTGGAAGAAACTGTACTCCTCAGAACGTGCAATGCTCTCAGTTCCACACCCATCACTAGACATATGATTTTCCTTAGCCATAGATAGGAGCTGATTTATTATGGATGGCAAGGGTGAAAAGGGTGTTATTATGAATGGTGAACCAATCTTGGGTAGATCAATTACAAGCAATGATGGGAATGGGTAATTTTATTATGAATGAATAGGTTGTGAGTGTGTGCAAAGTGAAAGAGGAAATAGAATCCTGAAGGAGGGAGGAGCAATGTCTCTACACATGGCATCGGTGACCCAATTTTCACCATGGTACTTGCCCAGGACGCCACCAAAGTGGTTTTCACCATTGGGCGAAATGTTTTTCTTTTACTTTTTTGATTTTTCAATTTTTTTGTGTCACAAGGCACCTGTTTGGTAGGATTTCACCAAGTAACGATTTTTTTATGTTTATGATTTTTTTGTATTTTTGAATTTTTTTTGTATTTTGAATTTTTTGATTTTTTTTGTATTTTGAATTTTTTTGTATTTTTGAATTAGGACATTCTGAAGAGTTATGTGTAAAACCTATAAAGGTGCATGTTGTTGATGGGATTCTCCAAAGATTCACCCTCTATGGTTGAGAACTGATATGCACCAGATCCATAGTTTGTTGTGATGATGTGAGGACCAAGCCAATTTGGTTTGAACTTTCCCTTCTTCTCTCTGTCTTGCTGATTTGTAGGATTCTCCTTGAGAACTAAGTCACCCACCTCAAATGTACAAGGCTTCACTTTATGATTGTATTTGTGTCTTTCCTTGACTAAATGATGTGTAGCTCGAGTGACTGTCTTTCTTGATAAAGGAACTGAGATAGAATTACTAGCGTGTGAACTACGTAGGCCCATATACGTGTCACCTAAAGAAGTTTGGGCATCCTTGACAACAAAGTCCCATGAGGAAGCTCCATTAAAGGTCCATGATGTATCGCCAGAAGGGAATGGATGTGTGAAACAAGTGGATGAGTGATGAAGGCTTATGATTGTGAAAAGGAGTGAAAGTAGGATAGCATGATGGATACTTAGGATCAACAAGTATGCTTTTTGACTTAAAATTGTAGAACTTTTTCCCCCAGTTATTTTGATATTAGGGGAGATCAACTCTTGTTCTTTTTTCTTCATAGGATTTTTATCCTTGACTTTTATTTTCATATAGTCCAATAACTTTTGATTTTGATTTGGACTAAAGGACTTTTCTTTATTTTTGACTTTTAAATTTTTCTTTTCAAAGCTTGATTTTTGATCCTCCATTAGTAAGGGCTTTTGTGATTCTTGTTGATCCAAGTTTGGGAGAGGAGTGTAAAAGGAATGATTGGATGAAATGGTAAAGCTATGTGAGTTCTCAGGAGGGCTAACGATACGCTCAATAGATTCTTCACTGGAGCCACTCTTAGGATTATTGATATCAAAAGATGCTTGCACCACCAGAGGAGATTTGCATTCAGACTTAGTAGCCACAACACTAGGTGGTTCACATCTAGTTTCGTAGCATTACAAATTGCTTTTAGACTGTTCCTATTGATTGAATGTCTTAAGAGATAGTGGGAGTTGATCAACATGAAAGATATACTCACCACATCCCAGGTCTTTAATCTTGAACTTTTCTTTGATCTCTGTTTGTTTTGATGTAGAAGCTTTCAATGATTCTAGATCAACATATGTTGATGAAGGAACAACCTCTTGACTGACTGGGATTGTTATTTCTAATCTAGGGCACAAATTGTTGCAATATATGAATGGATTAGGATCACCATTAACTGTTACTTCAACTCCATTATGTGGGAACTTGATACATCGATGATATTTAGATGGGACTGCTGTCATCTCATGAATCCATGGACATCCAAGCAATATGTTGTATGTGAGATCCAGGTCTAGGACTTGACAAACCACATCCTTTGTAACTGGCCCAACTCTGAGAGGTAAGGTGACTGTGCCCTTGGATGACCACTCTTTGTCATCATATACTTTTATGGTTATATTTTTTGTAGCATTCACATCTTTATCTGAATATGCCAATTGTATTATTGTGTTTAAAGTACATATATTGAGACCAACTCCTCCATCTATCAGGACTCATTTTATTTGATGTTTGTGTAGGAAGGCTTCAATGTGTAAAGGTGCAATATGTGGTTGGCTCATGGAGGCATCGTTAGCTTCTGTGAATGTAAGGGAGTGTGGAATGGAAAGGTATCCCACCATGGCTTGAAATTGGTCCATGTTTAGATTAGTGGGGATAGTAGTGTCTCTCAAAGTTTTGTCAAGAATGGCTTTATGTGTGGGGGATATACATAAAAGTTCTAGGATGGAGATAATTGTGGGTGTCTTCCCTAACTATTCTACAAGGTCATACTCAGGTTTGGTTGATGAGGAAGCAGTGTTTTTAGCTGGAGCACCTTGCAAAGTGAGTTTACCTCGATGAGTTGTAACATTACATTTAGAGGTAGGTTCAGAAGAAGATC
Organism: Cryptomeria japonica; assembly: GCF_030272615.1. Lineage (NCBI taxonomy): Eukaryota > Viridiplantae > Streptophyta > Pinopsida > Cupressales > Cupressaceae > Cryptomeria > Cryptomeria japonica. The sequence continues at coordinate 350,286,377 of NC_081410.1, forward strand.
CAATGCCTTTTAGGACAACCTTGGGTCTTTGGGTAGAATTTTCAGGTGTTTTGTCCTTGATGATAATGGTAGAGACATAATTGTCCATTGAAATGTGATTAATAGTTGAATCATAGTTATAGGATGCTCTGGGATAGTTGGTCAACTCATCTGTGGCTTTAGCTTTTCCCTTGTCATGTTTTGGGAATGGTTCTTTAAACATTTCATGTTCTTGATTGGATGAGTGTCCCTCGATCTCAATGTCACCTCTATCAATGAGATCTTGTATGATGTTCTTCAGCCGATGATAATTTCCTATTTTATGACCCTTTCTTTTGTGATATTCATAGTATTCATCATCATTCCAACAATTTGGTTTGACCTTTGGCTCATATGGAGGCATATCTAGAATTGTTATTATTTTGTTTGCCACTAGCTTCTTGAAAGCTGACTCAAGTGGTTCTCCCAATGGGGTGTATTTCCTTCATGTTTTTGAAGTTGTTTGAGTATTCACTTGATTGTTTGTAGAGCTTGATCTATAAAAAATGATTTTGGGTTGTACTGTATTGGCATCAACAACACCATCATTGACTGTGTTCTTGTTTTTATTCCAACATCTTGGCTTGTCTTTTCCTTTAAAGACCCCTTTGTTTTCTTTGAATATTTTAACAATGCCTTGCTTAATTAGGACCTTCTCTATTGCTAAGCCTTTTTCAATGACTTCCTTGAAGGTGGACAAACAAGCTTTCCTTAGATCATAACCAATTTCTCTGTGGACATTCTGGGTGAACATCTCTACCATTTGTTTTTGTGGTTCACAAGAGCATCTACTGGCTATATTTCTCCATCTTTGTAAAAATGATGAAAAATATTCTCCATCCTTTTGTTTGGTGTTGCACAAAGTAGTGACTGATATGTCTATCTCTATGTTTTATGAGAAATGTTGGATAAATGCCTCTGCTAAGTCACCCCATGACTTAATTCCAGGTGGAAGTTGGGAGAACCATTCCATAGCTTGATCACCTAAGCTCTTTGGGAATAATCTCGTCAAATATGTCTCTTTTGTTGCTACCTCAATGCAAGATATGAAAAACTATCTTATATGTGCCTTAGGATCTCCTTTGCCTCTGTACTTATCGAACTTAGGTGTCATGAAAGGTGTAGGAAATGGAGGCATTGGAATACTTTTTTCAAATGGATAGGGACATATGTCTCTCATTGTGTAAGTTGGCTTCAGTGTATTTATGTCCTCCATTTTCTTTTGTAAGTCCTTAATTTGCTGTTCCAAATTGATCTTAGGTGGAGATATACTTCTTAGACCATATCTCATGCCTGAACTACTTTGTGGAGGAGGAGCATGTTGCATAAATGGATGGTATTGATCATACACATGTTCATATGGAGGAGGTCTATAGTGATGCTGCATATAAGGACCACTTGGTATAGAGTTGTGATGAGGAATGGAATATTTGTTTTGTCCTGTATACCATACTCTACAAGCATGTCATGAGTTTGTTCTAATGTGTTGCCCCCAAATTTGACACGGGGTTTCCTTGTGTCCAAATTTTGATCATGCCTTTGGATATCCAATTGCTTTGGTAGTTGGTCCTTAGCATTGGCATGTGATTGAGTATATTTTTCTGCATAAGACTTCCATAATGGTCTGCGAAGGTGATTATCATATGCTTGACCATGTGTGTATGGGACCTCAGGTTTTTGAAACAAAGATGATGGTGATTCAGGAACCATATGTGGTCCTCTATTACCTCAACTATTAGGCCTCCTTTGATCCATGTTGAGGTGAGGTTGTTGCAAAGGTCTATTTTCCATTATTTGAGACATGTCAAAATCATGAGGGATCTTGGCTCCACTTTGTGCCATCACTTGTAAGAAATATTGTCTATCTCTCCTAATTATTTTCTCAACCAATCAATTGAAATGGGGATCCACAATGGAGTCTTCCACTTCTGCTGAATGTATGGAAAAGTTGTCCATATTGTCATTGTGTGTATCATTGTTGTTTGTGTTATCCATGTTCTCAATATTTTGAATGTTTCTATAAGCATCCATGTCCGGTAATGTGGTATGATTAGAATTAAAAAAGACATCATTGTCATACTCATAGGCACTCATGTTTGTAGACTCTTGAGCCTCTTTAGTTTCTCTCCTAGATTTTTGGGAACGGGTTTCAACCATGAACTAGGTCTTGACCGAAATGTGTGAGACTAGATGAAAATGAAAAAGAGTATGGAAGACCAAGAGTTGGATGGAATGTAAATGAATATGAGGTGTACTTGCAATGTCCAAAGTGTAAGACCAAGTATGTATGTAGTAGAGTAGGTGTGGCTTCCAAAGAGATGATAGTTTCTCTTGATGAGGTAAGATGACCTTGACTCTAAGTAAGGCCAAATGAGACCCAAAGGTGATAGACCTTGATGAGGGACCACTTAGCAAAATGTTGTTGTATGTAGTGTGTTGACAAAGTATGATGAGGACAAGCAAGTGACCTTTTGACTCAAGTTTAGACAAATGTGAATGTAATGTAAGGTGTAAAGCAATGATGAAATTTATGAGACCCATAAATAGGCTGAATTCTAGATGAAAACCTAGAGAGATAACCTAGGAAGCTCAATAAGTCTGAAACTGACTATTCTTGTTTGTTGGGCTGTAAAAGTTTTTCAATTCTAAACACAGACATGCCTGTATACTTCACAGACGCGATTTATGACACGGATGTGGTTTTGTTAGAAACAGACACGTTTTTGAGGTTTGGTAAATGAATTTTACTCAAGAGAACATAGACGTGTTTCTACCCTTCACAAATGTGGCTAGATGATACAGGCGTGGCTCTGTTAGACACGGACGCATTTCTGAAAACTGAATGCAATTTTTCCAATGTGTGAAGTTGCTTGTTGTGACCAAATCTAAAATTTTGACTATATTTCATGAAAAGAGGACACAATGTTGATGAAGACTCAATGAAGAAGAAAAGTGTGTTGTTTGATGTAAAAATGTTTTGCATACACTTGAAGATACAAAAGACACAACGTTTTGATGTTTGGTCTTGAATGTTTGATTGTTCAAAATAAGACAAGTACAATTCTTATGGTTGGCCAAGACAATAGTTGTTGATCTCACATGGGGTTTCCCCTGAGGCTACACTATTTAGAGAGGATACTTAGATGCTTGAACCCACTGGCTCCACCCTTGGCACTCACTTCTCAAGGAAGCCAAGCATCAGTCCCCATGAAAACTCCCCGAGGTGAACTTTGTATCTCTACTAAGAATCGTATGTGTGTGGGTTGCTCCAGAGGTCTGACCTCCTGACCCAACAACTAGAAGGATTTTGGCTTCTAAAATAAAAAGGTGTTAGTAAGGGCATCCACTCATGTGGCCATACATGCAGCACTTTCAGATTTGTAAATACAGAAGGCTCCCAGTCGGTAGGGGTTACGCCCTACAACTCGTTAAATAAATTTGATCAAATGAGTTTATGGGGAGACATAGTGTCGGTATGAACTAATTAGCACACATTATCCATAGTTTTCACCATGGATACAGTTGTTTATAGTGGTTTGGAAGAGGATGGCTTTTCCTCACTACCACTTGGGTCATTCTCTCCTCACTAGTAGTCCTAATGACCACATGGGGAGACAGGCCCTCTAAAGATAAAACAGAAAGAGCCTATTGCCAAAGACACAAAAGACACTGGTTCAATTTTAGTGCACCAATTGAAGTGTTTGATAATCTATGAAAGCAAGGCACACAATAAAGATCAAAAGAAAAATCCTTATCAAGGTCTTGCAACAAAGATTTGTTAGTAGTTTGGATTGTTTAAAACTATCATCCCTTCCTGCAAGCACACAAGTTAGGTAAATTTTAGATCCAAAAGACTTTGTGAAATAGGGGCCTTCGACAAAATGATTTTGCCTTCAAGACAAGGTGCACCAATTTCATTAGCTAGATCACAAGATGTTAGCTCAAAATAAACTAGATCTGAAACATTAAATGCAAGACAAAATGGCAAAAAATGAAAACCTTAAATGAGGAATTTTATTTTTTTTGAAAACACAGACGCGATTTTACTTAACACAAACACTACAAAAAAATGCAAACATGCCTAGATCTGACACATATGCATCTTTGGGACATAGACACGATTACCAAACATAGACGCATCAAAAGACTTCACAGACACGATTTTGGAATAGAAACGCGACCTGCAATCTGCAAAGAAAATAAAGCTAGTGTCGAAGACACAGACACGAGTCTAGCTATCACATACATGATGGAAATTCAGAAATGTGATCTCAAAATGCACAAATGCAAAAATGGTGAAATGTTGTCGGAAATGTCAGATTTGCAACTTCAAAAACACAAAATCGGCAACAAAAGATGTTAAATGCAAAAGGGACAAGAGTCCCACCGAGTGTGCTAAAATGTATATGGTGAAAATGGAAACAACAATATTGAAAGACTAAATGAATTCAACCACAAAACCCTAGCCTAACAACAACAAAAATCCACCATAACATATGAAGATTACCTAAGACAATGCAAATCAAATAAAATCACAAAGATTATACTATCACATATCCAATAGGGTTTGGATCTCCATTTTTCCTATCTCCATTGATCTTGTTTGATATATTTTCTCTCAAATTTTGTGTGCACAAGAACTCAACAAAGAATGGAAATGTGGTTGCAAGTAGGCTTGATCGCATATGAAAGTTCGAAAGCATAGTGTAGTCGAGTCTGAATGCGTAGTTGAGGGGTTGATAATGAGAGAAGCATCTCCTTATATAGAATACACTATAAGAAATGGAGGGATAAGATTGAGAGGTGTAAAAGATAAATGGTCGACCAAGATTAGAGGGTAGGTAGAGAAAATAAGAAAATAATGAGAGGGTAGGTAGTGTATAAATTAAGAGATGAATGACATTTGTCATGGGTAGAAAAGGCTAATGAATTAATTAAATAAATAAAGATTTATTTAATTAATGGAAGAAATGGGATCAATTAAATAAATAAAAGTATTTATTTAATTTAGAAAAGGATAATTTAAATAAATAAATGTATTTATTTAAATGAGAAATAAGGCTAGAAGAGGATAAATGAATTAATTAAATAAATAAATATTCATTTAATTAATAGAAGAATTAGGGTAAAGTAATTAAATAAATAAAGATATTTATTTAATTAGACAGGACAATTTTAGGTGTCTACACAAACAATATCAACATTTGAGAAATTTGAGATACAATACTGAGTGTACTATGACATAAACTCCAAATCTCCAATATGTAACATGTCATAAACTCATTATGTCACCATAGATAAAATAACCCATAAATAGACTAGATCAATATGTTAGCAAATAAAACATCTCAAATATACTCCCAATTTAAACCAAAGTGTAGTGCTCTTCAAGAGCATTCCATCAACTATTTGAAGTCCAAAATCTAAATCTGTATGCTCAAGTTATGACCTCTCGAAGTCATAAAGGTAATTCTAACTTCCAGCTAACATTTCACTAACCAAATAGAAAAATATAGAAAAACTAATCATATTATAGTATATTACATTGAATCACCTTTGCAACAACTATAAGAAGTCATAAAACCAACACCATATGCCCAAGTTATGTTATGTGGAAAAATTTCACTTATTAAACTACATTTGCAAACATGGATCTTGAAAATATTTTGCCCAACATGCCCAAAAAACATCTTTCCATTTTTGAATATTAAAATATCTCAAGTCAGTCCCTTAGACCCCACCACATATAAAATCAAGCATATAAAATAATTAGAGGTAATTTTTTTTAAATTAAGTTTTCCACATAACCTAATTGTTCAACAAAATAATCACATAGAATCCACATGCAAAGAATAGACAACATATCCATCAAAGATGACACAAGATATACCTTGGAAAAACCCTCATGAGGGAAAAAATCAACCTCCAAAATCATCCATCATCCATGTATTATTCAACAATGCACCATTACAATACATCCATGAAAGCCTTCAAAACCCCATCCATCAACAAGCACTCCATGTGAACAAGCATGCAACCACACATCCAATTCCATGATTCCAACCTCCACAAATGCTAAACTTGGCTAAATGGATCACCCAAATAACTACCCTTGTGGTTTCTTTTATAGATACAAGCACCCACAAAACCACCAAGTGGTATTACATCAAAAACCATGTGCTACAAAACCATGTGCAAATACCATGGGCTAATTACCCCATTGATCCCACATCTAAAATTGGGTACTTTATCAAATATACCCCAATCTTATAATACAACTCATCAAGTGGTCTTGAGAATATTCTAAAGTTATCTCTACATGTTACACGTCCATGTGCAACATGAAAAAATAAATATTACATTACATGTCCATGGGAAACACACATAATGAGAAATATTAAAATTATAAACATTATTATGCAAGGTGTACAACACCTATTTTCCTAACAAATGGAACACACTAAAGCAAGAGCACAAACATGAGCTATCAATTGTACAGGTTGACAATACATCTATAATCTTGTATCAATATATTTCATATTTTGTTGTTCTAGTATGTAGACAAAATTTATGGATGTTAGTTGCATTTTATAATATTGTGGGAAAGAATAGTGCATTATTGATGATATAACATGGAGAGAATAATATTAGTGATATGGTGATCACATTAAATTTGTGTTCTATTTATTGTCAATGAAATGTAGGTCCAAATGCGAGCATGTTAGTCAATAAGATATGTAAACATGTAGTTCATTTCCAAAGAAATATGTTCACTATGCCAAAACATAGACTATATAAATATGTATTTCATTTCCACAAAAAAATGTTCAATGTATAATACAGATCTCAAATGCATTAGTGTGAAGGAAAGGTGCACTCTACATATTGCTTGGTAGAATTATATTGAAAAAAATTGATTATTGATCGGATAATGTTGAAAGCCTTTCACCCAGTAAAATATTTTATAGTTACAAGCGATTCTAATAATCTATGTAGCTTCATTTTTTATAGAAAGTATCATTGTGTTCTAAATATCATAGTGGTTTTATTAGTGCCTCAAGTAGACAAAATGATACACTCCTGGTTTGGTCGTACAAAGTAATAGGGCAATAATAGGGATATCATAAATAGAGAACATGAACCCTAGAGGAATATCTATTGTTAAAAATATGGGAAAGAAAATAGTAAAAAATAATGAATATAAATAGGGTTACATTGATATAGTATTATTATACATGTTAAGAATAACTATTATAAATTATCTTTTAGGTATATCTATGATTTTGGTTAGAGATTTGGGATAGTTGCCTCTAATAAATGATAGACCAGTGTAAGATAGCAACACATGGGAAAAAGTTATTGTGGGAGTAATTTAAAACTATGGTTACTATTGACCTTTTTGTGTCAACCCACCCCTGAAAATAATGGATCTGAGTTTTGCATAACTTGCATGTTACACACACTATGTTGGCAACGAACAGTTGGGGTCTTTTCATTTATTCGGGCTCCAAGTTCTATTTCTAAGCTAATAAGTCATGATAGTCAAATCATTTAAGTATCATCGGTTGCAAGATCCTAAGTCCATGGTAGACAGTTCCCCTTTTCACTCACTACCGGCTAAGTTTAGTGTTATCACTTTGTCACACCGAACAAGAATAATTATACTTTTGTTCCTTGTTCAGATCTTTCATTTTCACGTGACAACGTGATATGAAATGGTGGGACCCAACCTGTAGAATAGCGGAGAGGGTCCTTTTCGGTAAAGGTTTCAATGGTGAGAGGAGGGAAAAGGGTGTCTGGTTGAAAGGCCATGTCTTTCCAAACTCCAACCGAGGTGGGACCTCCATGCCATGTCATTTGTGGGGCCTAGTTGTGTGTGTGAAAAGTGTATAAGTATCTGCAAGCTATAAGACACAACACTTCAATTAAGTCATTGCATGCATGGTTAGATAGATATAATCATGAATATAAAAACCATAACAAATCGACCTATTGCCTTCTAAAAGATGCGAGTATAGACTTGCTCTCTGATTTGTTTAAGCAATACCAATGACTATACTACACTAAGACAAAGGATTTAATCTATATGAGCACAAGATTAAGCTAAATGGATGCAAAATTAAGCTAGATATGCAAGATTAAGCTAGATGAATGAATATTAAGCTAGATGAATTCAAGCAATCATGATTAAACTAAGTATGCAAAAAGCTAAGCTAAGATGAAATAATCTCAAAGCACAATATTTTCAATGACTCTAGAGAAAAAAATGCATAATAACAATAAATCTTGAGGGCTTTTTGAATGAGATGAAGGTTGAATCTATAGAGACTCAAAAGAGAGACCAACGGTCAAGATTGATTAACAATGAGCGGTTAAGATTCCTCAAGAAAAAGTACAATTGAAATAATTGAGATATCAGATTCACTTAACCTTGAGATAGATTCCAATTACAGTTTGATTGAATGCATTCAGATTATAAGTCTAAGTCTGTATTGAAGATAAAATTTAGTTGACTCCATGCACTTGAGATAAAAATAGTCAATTCCATGCACTTTTCTTTAATTTGCTCAAGATTTTTATTTAGAAAAAGGCTTTTTCAATGCAATTGAACCTCTTTCCTCAAGAAAAGCTTTGAGTTTTAATTTTATAGAAAAGATTAATTCATTTTAATTGCTTTTCTGATTTTTCAAGTTATCTCAATTTTAGAAAAAGAAATATCTTAAGTTTGATTTCTTCTCTCAATTTAATTATTTTCTTTTGTTTTCAATTTAACTCTTTCTTTTGCAGATTAATTCCTCTTTTTGTGATTAATCTCTTTTTGTAAATTAATTCCTCTTTTTGTGATTAATCTCTTTTTGTAAATTAATTCCTTTTTTAATGATTAAATGGAAAATTTATTTATTAATTAAATATGCTAGGATATTTAACTAAATAAATAGGATAATTGATCAAAATGATTTACTTGGAATGATTAATTAATTAAATAAATCTTTAATTAATATAGAGTGATTTATTTGCCATGTAACATTAATGATTGAAGAATTAATTAATTAGGTGTTCAAAGTTGATTTAATTGTCTTTTGGTTAGGACCTTGGTGATGTTATCGAGATTAGGGGCCCATGGTTTAGGTGACCATTTTTAGGGTATTACATTTGCCCCTCTTTGAATTAATGTACAAGCAACATGTTGATTCAAAGAATAGTTGATGTCAAATAGATATCAGTTCTGAACTTGATGGATAACAAACCAATGAAGAGAGAGATGTCCAACTCAATTTGAAGTGACGAAACTGAATAGATTGATTAAAGCGATACTGATCCTAAACTTGATTGAACAAGAATTGACAAATAGTGAGATACCATTATTGAACTTGATTGAGTGAAGAGATGAAAAGCTGATTTCGAACTTGATTGAACAAGAATTGACTGAGCGAGAGATAAAACTGATTCCAAACTTGATTGAACAAGAATCGATTGAGCAAAGCGAACCGATTCCAAACTTGATTGAACAAGAATTGATTAGAAAGAAAAAAAATGTCCATCTTGATTTGATGTGATGAAACTGAACTTCGATTTGAAGATTGATTCAGATAAGGATAAAAATTGATATGCCCCTAGAGATTGCTTTATTTGACATTGAAGAATCTCAATTTGATACGATGTGATTTAGTTAAGATGCCCCTTGTAACAAGTTTTAGTTGATTTTGTTTGATTGAAAGGATTTTTGCTCGACTTTAAATGAAGATTTGAAAAATTTCTTGACTTTTGAATAATGATAATCACTGAAAAGATGTTATGAGTATGCCCCCTTAGGAGTGAAATCGAAAGATAGCGAGGGTACAATGATTTTAGGCAATTTTGAGATGATAAAAAGATTTAGTGATGATAATTTTGAGCATGAAGATTGATGTAAGAATTAATTTTAGATCAGAGTTGAATGGAGCACAAAATGATGAGATAATTGACTTGAGGATGAAAGTGCTAAGTGGTCAATGTTGTGAAATTTTGACTAGAAAATTGACGTTAGATTTTGATTTCTATCCCAAAAAATGGACTCAGGATAGTCGATTTAGCTTAGGGTACAAGTTGTATGTCCATTAGAGAAAGTTTAAAAATTAAGGTTTGGGCTATATAAGGGGTTCAATGTGTCATTGTCAATTCATTTTTACCTCAAAGTTTACAATATGAAAAAAATCTCCTGCGAAGAAAAATGGTCATTCCGATCCAAGAGCATCGATTCGAGCGCTAGAGATGATATAATCGACCACAAAACTATGCCCTAGCAATAAATGATCGATCTTTAGCCTTTGCATTTCTTAATTTTTGATTTTTTGTTAAATTTTTTCATTTTAAAATCCATTTTGAAGTCATGTTTATCATTTTATCATGTGGGTCGTTACTGTTTGTCGTACGAGTTTCTCTCCTTTTGTATTTTGTTGTATGGAAATATAGGGTTTGTCGTCTGATGTCTACCCTGGTATCATACGGGAGTGTTTTGAAAAGACCATTTAGTCATGCGACAAGATACTATTTGTCGTATGAGACTGTTTAATTGTTCGACTTGTAATTTTTGCTCGTACGAGTTGCTGCTTGTCTGTAGAAACTCGTATTAAAAACAAGAAGTAGTTTTTAAGGTTCAGAGATAAAAATTTTATTTTGAATGTGGTATATTTGGATTCTTTAGCATGTTTATCACATTCTTAGCACAAATTGGGTCATGTACTGAAGATTTGTATGTTTGTGCAGCTTCAATCTCTTGATATTCGGTTTTGGTGTACTTTTCCTCCGACGATGAGGCTAGTGCATGATTTATTAGATGCAGAGAGAGGTCATATTGGTTTGTGTGGATTCAGATACCTAGTATAGATGCCCGATATCCTTGTGAATCATGGTATGTTGACCGATTTAGTCGAGAGTTTTCATTATGAGCATAACACCTTTCATTTACCAGTTGGAGAGATGACCATCATGCCGGAGGATATATATACAGGATATTAAGGATTTCGTTTGCTGGAGATAAGGTTGAGTATGATGCTACTCCAAAGTTGGGTATTTTATCTTTGAGATGGATATTCCATGATGAGAAAATCCTTGATCATGCTATTACTTGGGATGATTTGATGAGCAGATATGGTGCACATTACCCTCTAGCTTGTGTTTTGGGTGGTATGATTAGTTGTTTTGTGATGCCTGATAGAGGATAGTAGGGGTTTTTATGTGGTTACGGTAGGATGCTTGAGAGGTTATTGACTCATCCAGTGAGATTAGGGTGGGGATCATGCTTACTCACTCATATGTATCATGAGATGCATGAGATTGTGTATCGAGAGTGGAAGAGCATGGCAATAGGTGTGTTAGTTTTACAGATATGGGCATGGAAGCATATCCCAGTATTCAGACCTATTGTAGATGATTCACAGGAGGCGCACCAGCCTATTCTATGTTTTTATTCAGTTTATGCTACACAACCCCACCTGGAAAAGATTGATTATTGGAGGAGACAGTTGGATGATTTTATCATTGTAGTATGGATAATGTATAGGGGTCTAGAGCTATGGGATGATTGGAGAGCACAGAGGAATGATATGTTTATGACTTGACCTCTGATTGGCATATTCATGTATATTATTGAGTGATTTGTAGTTTCTACGGTGATGAGACAGTATGGGAGACCGCAAAGTATATCCCAGGAGTTCATAGCTTATGCTCAATATCGGGAGGAGGAGAGATGAGGATGGGCACCGAGACTGTCATATGCACTAAGCATGTAGGAGTTGGTGGGTTTACAACCATAGAGATGGGATTATCTAGAGGATGTGGTAGATGTGGGGGCATTTCCCCAATAAAGAGATTGGTTTTAGAGACATCCTTTTCGTTGGTTTATAGATCCATGAGAACATGCACCTCTTATAGAGGAGATTGAGGAGGATGCACTAGCATAGGCACAAGTACCAGACTAGGTACAGGGACAAAGAATGGATGTAACTAGATGAGTGGGAGGTGATCCTGGTGCTAGTAGAAGCATGGTAGAAATAGGAGCTATTGGGGTTGAGGCTGGCGGTTCTAGGGTAGTAGAGGTTTTAGGTGAGGAGGAGAGAGCGGCTCCAAGGAAGGTTAGGCAGTGAAGGGATGAGTAGGGAGGTGGAGAGGAGGATGTTGGGAGAGAGCAGGTAGTACCAGACATAGTACGGTCTTTGAGATCGAGGTTGACAGGTTTGCAGTCATAGTTGACAGTGGCATAGATGCAGCTGGCAGAGCGAGACTGACATCTTACAGAGGTGAGAGAATAGCAAGATGCTCTTCAGTGAGAGTTTTTGCATCAGACAAGTCGTGTAGCTTATTAAGTTGTAGCTTATAGTGTAGCAGTCCTAGTAGCGCAATAGGTTGTTTCATATTCTTAGTATATGGCTCAATCTGAGGGAGCTAGGGCACCTAGATAGGACATTAGTCAGCAGGTACCACCTCCTCCACCTGGCGATGAGGGAGAGGTAGAGAGATAGATTTGTTATATCTCCTAGATTTTGTTATATACCCCATTTTTATAGCCTATACGATTCTTGCTCCAATGAGACATTATATTTGATAGTTGATTTCATTTGTACTCTTAGACACTGAGATTATGATGAGATATACAAGCTCCTGATTTGATTTCATCGTACTTGTATTGATTGATTATGAGATGTCTTTCTATATGCTTTATTCTATATGCATGCATATCTTATCAGTATGGATGTATGCAATGGAGTTGAATATGGATGTTTTTTCTTTTTCTTTTCCATATGCAAATAAATGATGAAAATGAGTAACTAGTTATGCAAATGTTTTTTTTTATGCAGTAATATGAATGCCAATAAATATATAATAAAATGTATGGATCTATATAAGATGCTCATGTATGCAACTAACATCTCAATACACAAGTACTTGATCAGAGAAACGATGATGAAAAAGAGACCACTTAGTTGAGAAATGGCGATTGCTTCAGAATCTCATTCAAAAGATAAAGAGATGATTGTTATCATGCCTAAATCACTTGAAATTCATAAAATTTAGAATTAATGCAACCTAAAATTAGTCACTAGATTCAGTATGCTTAATTTTCATCACTAAGCATTTTACAAACACAGTAGGCAAAATAGAGTTCCTTTCTTTTCATATGCAATATTAATTATCTTGTCCGCAATGACCCTTTTATCGTTCATATCCTTGGACAAATTATGCATGCATCTGGATTGCACATTAAAGAAATTCCCTCAAAATAGAAAAAGAAATGAGTCCAACCTCCCTATAGCATATAAATAAGTGGAGTCAAGGTATGTGTGGTGATTTCACCTTGATGTGAAGGCACTTATCACAGACACCCAACTGATTAGATGTTTCCAGATCATCAAAATCATTCTTACAAGGAGAAAACAAAAAATGTATTATGCCCCCAATCCTTGCTCCTCTTAGTCAAGATAGACCTCCTCCAGTTAGTCAGAGGGAATAAAAATAAAAAACCAATTTAAAATACAACACACAAATAAAATTTCAATCATATCTTAAACAGTTTGGTGATTGTTTTTAGTGGTCTTGTTTTGCTTGTTTATTCAGTGATAAACTCGGCAGTAGTTTGGAGACAGGTGACTAGCTTGGATTGGATGACCTAGTACTACCGACAAAAAGATGACTTAGTTGATACTGCTTAGGACATGTAAATTGATCAGTCGATTACCCTAAGACTAGGACATTGATCAGTTTCAAGCCATGAGGGTTCCAAAAGAACCAGGATGACACAAAAGCGACTAAAAGATAAATAAAAAATGTAGCACTTCAGTACAAGAGATAAGACTAATCTGGACAAAATCTAGCTGCCATACTGATCTATGTCATTGTTTTGATTTGATCATTGATAGGAATGTCTGGTTTCAAAGAGTAAGTACCAAGTATAAGACCGATCTGTTTGGTTTCAAGTGTACCCTTCCTTGTATAAGACATGTTGATGTTTGATAGAGTTTGACAGATTGATTAACAAGACATGCGATAAGTTTGGTTGCAGACTTTGAGAGTTTGTCTGTGGTTGATTTGGTTTGAAGGATAGTCTATGCTTTTTTGCTTTGATTTTTCATTTTTTTTGATTAGTGAGTTTTTTACATGATTTTTAGGATTTTTTTAGCTATGCCCCCAGTATGTAGACCTATATGACATGATGATCTGCAAGATCTGCAAAATGCATGTGGAGACAATGAATTTTTGATATGACCTATGTTAATGCAATATGCATGATGAAGATGCATTTCCTATTTGAACAAGGATAACCATGATTATTTAGCACTTTGTAATACACCAATTGAATTGGAGGTACAAAGCATTTCATAGATAAGTGGTCAATCGATCCTTAAGGTCCCTTGGAACATCCAAATTAACACACTTAGTGACTAGGATTTACAAATGGAGACATAGAAAACTTCCTCATTGATTCTTGAAACTTTGATCTTCTTTTGCCCGTGTGAGTGAAAATGAGTTAATTCATGCTCTTGTGTTCATTAAAGATCCTTAAAATCATATATGAATAGCTATGTGGATTATTCTAACTTCAAAATCATCCCAAGTAGAGCCTCGCTGGCAACAAGCTTTTAGAGCTTTGATGAGGTTATAGACTATAATTTCTCAAATATTACTCCATTGCTAGTAGGCATCCATAGCCCTGATGGAGTTACTTGCATGTTCCCATAGTCAAGATTTTTGTCGCACTTGTATGCATGATATTTCAATTATATATCATTGCTCTTTTGCCTTGAGATGAATATTTTGGCATAACACTTTCTCTCTCTTTTTTTTTTGCCTTGACTTGTAAGTAATGAAACCTACTTGGGCGTGACAATTACAATGGCACTAAAGTAGAATTTTAGATTTTTCACTAGTCATATGATCAACTAGGTGTCTAGAATGAATTAGAGATTTTATTAATGTGTTTGAGATATAGCAATTGATATATTTTGGGTTAACAAGTCTTAAATTGTGAAATCACTACCCAACCATAAGTAAAGTGTCGTCACAGGGTAATGCTGAAAATGAATGACCTTAGGACCTCAAAGACTTCATGTCTAAATATCTAACAAAGGGGATGACCCTTGTTTGTCTTGAATGCAAACAATTGATAAACTTGGACAATTGCCTTGTTTTATTGATGCTGCTATATGTCAATGCAAAAATTTTATGAATGTGATGCATTTGAAAAAGAAACTATAGGCAATGCAATACTTTTAAGAAAATGATATGCAGTGCAAAAAGAAAATGTTAAACTAACCCAACCCTTAGATATAATATAGTTTAAGATGATGTTGTTCATATGGTCAATTTTTTTTGTGTAGGTAGTTCATCTATCTTTGCTTGAAGAGTTGGATAAAGATTTCTTTCCAAGAAGGACTTAGCTATGTGTATATATTCAACATCTCCAATGTTGATTTCCTTAGTTTTTGGATTTGGTGATGAAACTAGAGTAAAGTCTTATGCAAAGGATTGGATAAGGGGTATGGGAAGATGAAAATGAGGTGTTGGATAATGGATCAAATATTGAAAGTTTGGTGCATGAGCGAATGGAAACATTTGTGGGATCACCATTGGCACACATCTTGAGGGATGGTGCAGTGATGGAGGAAAAGTAAATATTAGATTTTGAGATTTGGATGGAGGACCAACCAGGGATTTTGGGATATAAGGATTCAAAATGGATGAAAGAGGTGATGGAGAAATAGATTTGGAAGGTTTGGATGGAGGAACAACAATCTTGGCTATTGATTTGGATTTTTCTTTAGACTGTTTTGCTTCAAGGAGATGCTTAGGGATCCACATGGTTTTTGCTTTTTCATGCTTTTGCAGTTTCTTAGAACACATTACTTCTACAAGTGCCTTAGGAACCCATATAGATTTTGATCTTGCTTTCTTTTTCTCAGTGAGCCTTTATGTCCTTCTAGATGGATGGAAGGTATGTGAAGATGTACGCCTTTGTTGATCTTGCGTAAGGGATGGAGGAACATATGGTCCTAAAATAGATGGAAGAGATGAAGGGGAAGATGTGTATTTGGATTTTGGTTTAATAGGGATACCAACATCTTCAAGAATTTCACTGAGGTCATATTTTGTTTAATATGGAGAGGTTCTTGCTTGTGAAGGTCTACCCCTTTGTGTTTATAAATATTTTGACTTGTAGGATCAAGAGAGAGCTTTGTAGGCATGACAGATCCTTGAGGTGAACATGGAGTATTATGACAAGGAGATGAAGGTATACTTTGATCTTGGCATGGAAGAGGATCATTAGATAGAGTAGGAATAGGCATGATGATCTTGTTTAGGACAGATGATTTTCTCTTGAGATGGAAGGGGATCATCTTGGAAGAAATGGAAAGGTATAAAGGGATCATCAGGGGATTCTAGGGAGGTAAGATCCTTTTCAACCATTGGATGGGATGGCCCTTGAGATAGCCCTTGAGGGTCAACATGAAAAGTCTCATAATTAGGTTCATCATTTGAGGGATATGGTATGGATTGTTGTTGAGAAGCCTTAGGAGATAGAGGCATCATGGAAGAGATGGAGGCTACATGTGGGCCATTTCTATGTTGCATATGGACACTCCAATGAGACATTGTATGTGATTGAAGGTTTTGTCATTGATGGCAACCTTGCAATCCTGTGGCATCGGCAAGACATCATACCAGCAAAGCGTTACACAGGCAAGATAGTGCACCAGCATCAACAAGATCACTCTACATCGACACCGACACTGACACAAAAGAAAACATGTATACCGACATAGAGGCTGACAAGATTTTTGTTATGTAATATTTTGTTTATTATTGTAAGCCGACTTTGCAAATTGTAAAATGACTCTTGTATATAAAAGAGATCATTGTAGACATTTAGAGGAGTAATGTAGCGAGCATAAAGAAAATTATTAGGCAGACCTAATGTGTGAATTATAGGTCAAGGGTATATGTAAAGAACAGAGCAAGAACCGGTACTGAATCTGGCATTGGAGATGCTATTGTAAAGCAGTACAAGTTATTGGATTAGTATAATCCTTATTGTAAGTCAGTGTGACTTCTCATTGAGCAGTGAGCTCTAAGCAGTTGGCCTTCCTGCATGTGCAGGCCCCTATTGTAAGTAATATTCTCTTATTGGCTAGTGAGTGAATATTGTGGGTCACAAATCCCACTGAGGTTTTTCCCACACCGGGTTTCCTCATTAAACATCTTGTGTTATGGTGTTCTTTTCATGAGGATGTTTCTGATTCTATTTATTGCATTAATTCTTGCATACCAGTATACTATTATTTTATGTTCTGCATGTTTTAACTTAGAAAATTCTTATCACCGATTAGATACTGATTCACCCCCCCCTCTCAGTATCTATGGGAATCCTAACAATTGGTATCAGAGCTTGGTCCTCTATTTCTAGAAGCCTAACAACTTGAGGAAGATCTTGACACCGGTAAAGATGGAAAATCTGATGAAGCAACTTGAAGGAGCTCTTACAGACTATGATGTAGAGAAGTTGAAAAATATCAAATTAGAAGATGATTTAAGAGTAGCTCAGGATATCATTCAGGCACTTCAAGAAAATCTTACTATTGCAAGAAATAAGAGAAGAGAACTTTATGAAAAATTACAAAATGAGAATGATGAAAAGGAATCACTTAATGATATGATAAGCAAGCTGAAACAAGAGAACATGACAACAAAAAATAAAATGCAGGATATGACTATGAGATTTTGCAAAGAGATTGAGGATAGAAAGAAGAATGAAGAAGAATTGACCAGAAGACTAAGTGATGCAGCAAATGAGAACACAAGACTTAGCTATGAAAATGACATGTTGAAGACAGATCTGATGCATACTCAGAATGACTCAAATGAACTGATGAGACAAAAAGAAATCTTGGAAAGGGAATTGGAAACTACAAATCAACATAAAGAAAAATTCAAGAAAAGCTCAGAGGAACTTGGCACCTTGCTGAAAAATAAAAAATGTAAAGGTGACACTTTTGGAATTGGCTTTGAAGTTGGTGAAAGCTTCGGTACTACAAATACTCAGGATCACAGCAAACTGGTAAGACAACCTAATACTTATAAATTCAATGGAAAATGCTTTAATTGTAATAAGTATGGTCATAGAGCAAATGAATGTAGATCTAGGAATTATCAGAATATCAATACATCCACCGGTCAATGTTCAAAATGCAACAAAGTTGGTCACAACTCTGAAAACTGCAGAATGAATGTGAGATGTTATGTTTGTGGAAGATTTGGACATTTATCTAATCAATGCAGAACACAAACCAGCATAGGTTATGGGAAAGCTATTTAGAAAAATAATGTAACTTGTTATGCATGTAACAAGATTGGGCATATTGCTAAATTTTGTAGAAGTAAAGGTACACTAGTAGACAACAAAAGTGCTAGCTTGAAAGGTAAAGAAAAAGTTGAAGAGGTTAAGCAAGAATTCTCAAAGCAATGGATTAGAAAAGCTGATCTAAATATTGGGAATACTCCTCCACCAGGTAGAACCAACAAATGCTTCACCGACAGGACAGAGTGATGCTTCACCGACAGGACAGAGTAGTGCTCTACCAGTAGGAAGTTCTTCATCCAATTGAAGAAACATTCCTTGAGGGTTTGGCAATCTAATGACACATGTGCTATTATTCCCTTGGTTAGAGATAAGAAGTTGAAAATCACTTATTACTGGTAGACAATGTTAAGTGAATACTTAACCAACATGCAATTAATGTGGTAGATGGAGAAAAGACATTATAAAAGTAAGGTTTTGGCTCCATTTCATTTCACCATGATTTTAAACTTTCAAAGAGTGCGAAGATTCTGAGCTAAGGCATTTTGAGCAAGAAGCAAGAACACTACAAGCATTCATCCATCCAAGATAGAAAAAGGTATTTAATCATGGCATCCACCTCTGCAATTGAATACATAGTGAACCCTACTATTGTTGAAGTAATTAAAAGACCTAGGCCCATATTTCAGTTAGTCCCTGAGATAGCAAAGAAGGATGATACCTTAGGTGCATTTTCTCAAATTCCTAAAGGTGTTGTATATGCTGAAGACCCTAGAATGTACATCCACTGCAAAATTGAAGAGTTAGGAGATGAGGAAATCAAAACCATGTATAAAACTGAGATATGTGATGATACTGACAATGTTAAAGCTGAACACAAGGTTATTGAAACCCTAGGATTCACATAAATCCTTAGCATTCTTGAATTTCCTAAGGATGTGATTAGGATAGTGTTAAGCAGAGTTCATGGAGAATTTTTTTGGCTAGATGCAATTCATAAGATCACCAAGGAAGTAGTAAAAGCTATCATAGGGTTACCGACCACCGGTAAGAGGCCAGAGAAAAACAAGAAAGTTTCCAATGACCTAGTAATAGACCTAATAGGTGCAACATTCGATAAGAGATCTCTAAGGGTTAACGATGTAAAAGATATCAATGTGAGATTCATAAGTATGATATTAGGTTACAAAGCCACTCATGCTAATAGACTTAACTTAGTTTCAAGTTTATGCATTAAGAGTGCTTATGATATGGTAACAGACAATGCAAAAATTGACATCTGTGAATGGTTAAAAGATGAATTGATAGACAACCTTGGAAAGATAAAGAAGCATAAGAAAGGAACTTTCAGATTTGGAAATTTGTTAGTATGCCTAATGCTTCATATAACAAAATAGATTCCTGGAATAGGATATAAAGAACTAGGATATGACATACCGGTAGGAAAACAATTGACAGAACTATTTAATAACATGGGTGAGAACAAGGAAAACAACATTCATGACTTTTTTCAAGCATTGAAGACAAAAATGAAGAAAAGAATAAGGTTATCTTAGAAAATTGTAGACAAATACAAAGATGACATATGCTTTGTTATTAAGAAAGATGAAATATGGATGGAAGTAGTCATCCCAAGGACAATTTGGGTAACCAAAATGGGCTATGAGACAGATGATCACATAGTTGAAACTTATGCCAAAGCACTTCTGGAAGCCCCCAAAGAACCTAAGGAAGAAGTATTTGGTAGTGCTGAGACCATAGAAAGCCAAATACAGTCTAAGAAAAGAGTGAAGAAGGTAGAGGCATTTGTGAGGAGAGGATCCAAACAAGCAAAGGCCATTAAGGAAGATGTATTAAAGAAAACCGGCATAACAGAAGATGAGTTGGCAACCCCACAACCTGAAGCTCATCTATCACCGGTAGGTACTTCTTCGGAAGGTGACATGCCAGCAACTTTTAAAAGAGTTGTTAGGAAAAGAGATCCCTCACCGGCAACCATTCCTTCACCTAGAAGGACAAGGCAGAAGCAACAAGAAGTGAGATCTCCGGTTAGAAAGGTCACACCTAAGAAGAAGCTAACCCCTAAGAAAAAGAAAAAGACAAAAACTGACTTGGCACCTCTAGACATATTGCTAAATGAGATCACAGAGGAAGGAAAATTGAAAAACATAGAGAAAATTTATGACACTCTATCTGCTGATGAGAAAGGGCAAGTTGAGGAAAGTGTAATATTGCATATGGACATGTACAAGAAGTTTTTGATGGAATTTGTCAATGAAATTCCTGATGATCTATACAAAAGACTTGAGGCCAGAAGGCAAGCAGTGATTGAATTAGACAAGAAAATAAAAATAGAAAAACTACTTGCTGTATATCTGATAAACTCTCCAAAGGAAATTGATGATTTGATTGCTCAGGCAAATCGGACAGTATTCTCTACTGCACACTGGCATATTTCACTAATGGCAGGAAGAGTTACTAAAGTTACAGAGGAAACATAAGATGGTTGGGACATATTCCTGGTTGAAAAGGAAAAACAAGAAGAATACAGGAACCCTAAGCCTATTAAAGTATATCAGAACGATAGGGACAAAGGGAAAGGAAAAGTTGGTGGGCCTCCAAGCATAAAGGTTAAAGACAACCTACCCCCACCTGTGAAAATCACAACCACTGAAGACCAACCGACAGCAGAAAGTATGGATGTAGAGGATAGAAAATTCAAATCCTGAAGTCCTATACACTGTAAATGTTGATACCCAAAAGATCAACATAACAGTTGATAAAGATACAACTGACAAGTCAGATATGGCTAAAGAGCCTCCGATAATAGGAGATAGAGAGAAACCGGTAGAGGATACAGGGAAAAAGATAGAATCTGAGACACAAATAGAGAAACCAACAGAGCTGAAGGCTCCGGAACAGGTTCACAAGGAAATAGTGCCACCGGTAAGCAGTGGAGCAGGAAAACCAGTGCTAAAAGAAATGCAAACACAAACTGACCTGTCAGAGGTCAATACAAGCATGGTCACTTCCATCGGTACTCAGTTTGTTGGGTCATCATCAACATTCAAGTCAACAAATGTGACTGAGGTATTATTAGATTCTATAAAGAAAATAACTGACTGTAGCTCACATGCTTATAAAGCAATAGATGACTCAATACCAATTTTGAAGATAATTGCTCCTAATTGTAATATAGATAATAAAGATTCTTTGGGACAATTGGATACATTATGTAAATACATTTCTAGAAATATTGAGAAAATAAAGGAAGAATCAGTAAAGGACATGGTAGAAAAAGAGAAATAGAAATTCTTTGATGAAGAAATAAAGAAGTGTAACAGAGACTTTGACACACTTCTACCGGAACTATGTAGTTTGTTGAAAGAGTATAAAAATCTGTATAAAGATACATGCAAAACAAACTTCTTGACTATAGATATTGACAAGAAAATAAGCAAGACACAGGATGCGATAAATAAGCTTGCAGACAATTTTGTCAACTCACCAGATTCATTATCTATTTTTGAAGACAAGTTAGCAAATTTTGAGGAAGAATTGCTTAAACAAGAAAGAGAGAAAGAAAGAATAATAAACAAGGCAAAACACTTGAAATCTAAACTGAGTCCAAGATTGGACTATTTAGCATCTCTGTGGAAGGAAATCTCAGAGGCATTAGCACAGGGAAGCAAAACACTGGCAGAGCATTTGCAACATCTCACCGGTACTGTGAAGAGGACTGAAACAACAATAAAAGATGTCAAAAAATTTTATGGATAGTATAAACTTAATTTTGGGCGATCTTTTTCAGATAATCACTAACCGGCTACAGGGTTGAGGATATGGATAGATATAACTACAAACTCTACTAACATCTTGACAACCTTTGTCATTGATGCCAAAGGGGGAGTAGTAGGATGAGAAAGTTCAAAGACAAGAATCATATGCTCAGGGGGAGCCCTCATATTTTTGGTAAACATTTTTTGGTAAACATTTTTGGACACTTTTTGAAATTTCTCATGAGTGTTGCCATCAATGCCAAAGGGGGAGATTGTTGGCATATGGACACTCCAAAGAGACATTGTATGTGATTGAAGGTTTTGTCATTGATGGCAACCTTGCAATCCTATGGCACCAGAAAGACATCATATCGGCAAAGTGTTACACAAGAAAGATAGTGCACCGGCATCAACAAGATCACTCTACACCAGCACCAGCACCAGCATAGAAGAAAACATGTATACCAGCATAGAGGCCGACAGGATTTTTGTTATGTAATATTTTGTTTATTATTGTAAGCCGACTTGGAAAATTGTAAAATGACTCTTGTATATAAAAGAGATCATTGTAGACATTTAGAGGAGTAGTGTAGCGAGCATAAAGAAAATTATTAGGCAGACCTAATGTGCGAATTATAGGTCAAGGGTATATGTAAAGAACAGAGCAAGAACCAGTACTAAATCTGGCATTGGAGATGCTATTGTAAAGCAGTACAAGTTATTGGATTAGTATAATCCTTATTGTAAGCCAGTGTGACTTCTCATTGAGTAGTGAGCTCTAGGCAGTTGGCCTTCCTGCATGTGCAGGCCCCTATTGTAAGCAATATTCTCTTATTGGCCAGTGAGTGAATATTGTGGGTCACAAATCCCATCAAGGTTTATCCCACACCAGGTTTCCTCGTTAAACATCTTGTGTTATGGTGTTCTTTTCATGTGGATGTTTCTGATTCTGTTTATTGCATTAATTCTTGCATACTGGTATATTATTATTTTATGTTCTGCATGTTTTAACTTAGAAAATTCTTATCACCGGTTAGATACTGATTCACCCCCCCTCTCAGTATTTATGGGAATCCTAACATTCTATACATAGGTTCATCATTTTGATCATTCTTGGTAATGACATCTAGTTTCTCCTTAGGTGAAATTTTAGAATCTTCAATTTCAATAACACCATCATCAAGGAGGTCTTGAATTTTATGTTTTAATTCCATACACATTGAAGTCTTATGTTTGGTATGCCTATGGTATGCACAATAATTACTCAAAATTTCACATCCCCATGTGGTATTTTTAGGCAATATGATAAGATTGTGCTTAAGAAGCTCTTCCAAAGATGACTCAATAGATTTCCCCAAAGGTGTAAATTGTCTATCTAGGGGATAGATGTCTTTTTGTCTTAGTGAAGGTGTCTTGTGATCTTGTATGAGATATGGTTTTTGATTTTTAATTACTTTCTCTTCCAGCTTATGTAATTGTTTTAGCATTTATTGAAGTCTGGTTTTCTTAATATCATGAAATTTTATTTCAAGAGGGGTCATTGAATATTTTTGTTGACATTGAATGTCATATATTTCTTTCTTGAGATCTTGAATTTATTGGGCCAAGGTAGCCATGGGCTTCTTACTTTTGTTAGAATTTTTTAAAGAGCTTCTCATTTGAATATGCATCTATAACTGATGTAACTGATGGCGAGATGTGATGTAGATGTCAAGATTAAATCAAAGCTAGTTACACATTTTAACACCATGATTGAGAGAGGTGACTAAGACCTAGTCTGGTTTCAGGAATGATCTATCGGGTGTAAGATGTAATCTAAGAAACCTAGGTTGATAAAGTTTGATAAGCGATTGATAAGCAATTTGATAAGTTTGATAATCGATTGATTTGAACTAGCTGAGAGATAATTGACAAAGTCGTTCAGCACAATGATAGGGGTACATTATCGAGGTTGTTTATGCTTAGGATGAAAAAAAGACCAGATATACGCTCACTGTAGACTGATTAGGCAATTATGACAGTTCTAGAAAAGTATGCAAATAGACAAGTTCTGGACTGACAAAATTAGAAATTCGTACGATAAAGTATTCTGACCCAGATGAAAATTTAGCAAGTTTCAAATGATACATGCAGTTTATTGTATGAGTTGTTACCTATTCTCGTACGATAGTTTAAGGTTCTCCAGACAAAAATATGATGAGGATAATAATTACTCGCATGATAGTGTCTATAAGGCTAGACGATAATTTTGATAGGACCAAATGACAAACTGACAGGATGAATCTAGACTCATATGACAATAGGTATATAACCAGATGACAAAAAAGTAGACTCATACAATAATAGATATAGCCAGATGACAAAATAGTAAACTCATACGACAAAGGTCTGGACAAAGATGAGATTCTATCAAGGACAAAGTTTTGATCATTGACAGAGATGAGATTCTAACAAGGTCAAAGTTTTGATCACTGAGTTTCAACATTTTTTATTGTTTTCTCTAGTTTCAGTATTTTAATTTTAGTTTCAAGGATGAAAACACAACAAACCCGCAAGATGTATAATGACTTCAAGCACAACACACTAACCCTACGAAAGTTGGCTGAGAGAGAAAACCTTTGTTTGCAGACTCAGGTACACACCTAATAGCTAAGAAGAATATGGTTGCCAAGTCTCACACAATGGATTCTCAACACCATATTAGCCGACTCCAAATGCTAATGAAGGCACAAAATGGCAAGTATCTTGGGAGAGTTACTATCTCTCTTCCACAAAGATTATCCCCTTTTAGAGGTGAATCAGGTAGCCTCTATCTTATAGTTCTTACTCAAGAATTTAATTCAAAATTACCCCTTGAACTCATGCAAGCATGATTGAGGCTTGTAGCCAGACAAGGTACTGAAACAAGATGTAGTCACGTAAACGTGATTGAGACTGTGAGGCCCAACAAAATGCTCGATATGAGAGATCTCAAAGAGAAAACTCAAATAATCCCATTCTCTGAGACTTTAATCACCAAAGGCCTATTTATTATAGTGAGTTGGAATGCTCAGGTCCAATTGTACTCACTTGGGTCATTCTCACAGGGTGATTACTTTTTCCCACTGTGACAGGCCCGCTAAAGGTACACAAATCTCAAACTTAGAAAAAGCTTTGAGGGTCTAGATTTCTGATTGTCTATGCAGACAATAGCATATACTCGTAACTCTTAGATTTTTCTTAAAACACAAAAGACATATTTGTTCATTACTAGATAGCAATTTAAGTTCCTAAAACAATGATTTTAAAGAATACACGAAGTTCACTTGAATCTCCTCAAGCAACCTGTAAAAACAACAAATCAATAGTCATATTGTTTTTGTGTGAAAAGCATTTTCTTCGACAATCGTTTTGCAAAAAAATGGTTAGGCTATCAAAATCTCTCAAGCAGACAGACAACAAGCCAGGGTTAGCATTAGTACCATAAAAAATTCAACAAGAAAAACCCTAAAAATGCAGTCTGTTTTAATACCAAAAACTAGAATATCGTACAAGTGTTCTCACCCAGCCGTATGATAATTCACGATGGACCGTACGATACCTACAATTTCTCATTTGGCACTCGGGCCTCTGTAAAAACTCATACGAGTTTTTGCAGTAACTGTATGAAAAAAATCCAAAAAACAAAAAATATGTTGATCTGGGAGGCCAAAAATTGTAGTCTTCTGCCCCATGGTGGGCGCCAAAAATGTGTGTGTGAAAAGTGGATAAGTATCTGCAAGCTATAAGACACAACACTTCAATTAAGTCATTGCATGCATGGTTAGACAAATATAATCATGAATATAAAAACCATAACAAATCGACCTATTGCAGATACGAGTATACACTTGCTCTCAGATTTGTCTAAGCAATACCAGTGACTGCACTACATCAAGATGAATGATTTAATATTTATGAGCACAAGATTAAGCTAGATATGCAAGATTAAGCTAGATGAATGAATATTAAGCTAGATGAATTCAAGCAATCATGATTAAACTAAGTATGCAAAAATATAAGCTAAGATGCAATAATCTCAAAGCATAATATTTTCAATGACTCCAGAGCAAAAAATGCATAATAACAATAAATCGCCAGGGTGTTTTGAATGAGAGATGAAGGCTTAATTTTTAGAGACTCAAAAGAGAGACCAATGGTCAAGATTGATTAACAATGAGCGGTTGAGATTCCTAAAAAAAAAGCACAATTGAAATAATTGAGAGATAAGATTTAGTTAACCTTGAGATAGATTCCAATTATAGCTTGATTGAATGCATTCAGATTACAAGTCTAAGTCTACATTGGATATTAAATCTAGTTGATTCCATGTACTTTTCTTTAATTTTCTCAAGATTTTTATTTAGAAAAAGACTTTTTCAATGCAATTGAACCTCTTTCCTCAAGAAAAGCTTTGAGTTTTAATTTTAGAGAAAATAATTAATTCAATTTAATTGCTTTTCTGATTTTTCCAGTTATCTCAATTTTAGAAAAATAAATATCTTAAGTAAGATTTTTTCTCTCAATTTAATTCTTTTATTTTGTTTTTAGTTTAACTCTTTATTTTGCAGATTAATTCCTCTTTTTGTTATTAATCTCTTTTTGTAAATTAATTCCTCTTTTTGTAATTAATCTCTTTTTGTAAATTAATTCTTTTTTTAATGATTAAATGGCAAATTTATTTATTAATAAAATGTGCTAGGATATTTAATTAAATAAATAGGATAATTGATCAAAATGATTTACTTGGAATGATTAATTAATTAAATAAATATTTAATTAATATAGAGTGATTTATTTTCCATGTAACATTAATGATTGAAGAATTAATTATTTAGGTTCTCAGAGTTGATTTAATTGTCTTTTGGTTAGGACCTTGGTGATGTTATCGAGATTAGGGGCCCATGGTTTAGGTGACCATTTTTAGGGTATTACACCAGTTACAAAAAGGACATCACTCTTTTGCAGTGACAGATCAAAGGGCCTTTGGAACAAGATCTTTTGTTCTGATGTTCCATTTTCATGCGATGCTAAGACAATTGATACCACATGGAGGAAGCATGGGCCCCATATGACAAAGGCCTTTTCGGCCTAACTTTCCAAGCTATAGGATGCACTTCTAGGTCTTGTTGGAGTCACTTTTCTCAATGAAATGGTTTTTTCAGCCAAGGTTTTATGCAACACGATGTATTTTTTGGGTCTTTCCAAAGTGTCTGGTCTCCATGAAATGTGGGAAGTGGTGGGCCCAACCTTTTCCTCTAGCGCAATATTCATCATCGATGATCACTTGAAATCCAATCCGAGGATCATGACTTAATATTCAGTTGGACCTTTTGAGTGTGCATATGATGAGATCTTGCACATCCATCTATGTGCGAGATCTCTTGATTAATGACTTGAATTTGAACTTGCAGAGGCCGTTGGAATTTAAATTCTCTATAGGGAGGTGGTTGTCAACCCAATGGTCAAGGTTCTTATTTTTCTTTGTGGGCACTTGATATATGATCAGATTTTCATGTGGTTGCTAGATTTTGATGCCATTACTCCAGATTGGAATTTATGTCTCATTCTCAGACACAGTCGATGCCCATTCAATATAGATTGAGGATTTTTTTCTTGCATACACCATCTCAGACACATCATTCACAAATATTTCCCTTCTACAAGGATATTTTTCTTTTCTCGAGATGTACTCACGTGCCATCAGATTAGTCGATCTGATCTTCTTCCCCTCTTTGCTATTTTGTAACCTAACCCTAGTAGGGTTAGGGTTTCTAGCTTTAGTTCATTTTGAGTTATGGATTAACTATAAATAAAAAATTTGTAATCTTTCCTAGGAGATCTTCTCTTCTTTTCTTGCAGAATTCTCATTTTTTTGCAATTGTAAATGTTGCCTTGCCTCTACATGAATAAAGCTAATTATCTTGCCTACTTTCAGTTTGGATAACTTGTGTAATGTTTTACCCTTTTGCCAAAATACATTCTTCTTTGTTTTCTGAGTATATGTGACCATGTTAATCCCTCTTAGAACTTCATCTGTGAGCTAAGTGCAACTCCTTTTGATTTTCATAAGAATTCTGACCTTCACTCATGCTTTAGAAAACTAATTATGATAGGAAGTTGTGCATATTCTTAGTTAATTTTCACTATTGTCTTGTGCAGCTATAGGTAGGAAGATCATTCCAGTCTAGGTGCAAACCTCTTTCCCTTCTTTCAAGAAACCCTTCTCTCTCCCTCTTTTCCCTATTAGATCATAGATTAGTTTTACCAGTGTTGTGTTGGTCCAACACTCTGCATTTGGATTGAAGAGGAAGCCGACCTTCTTCGGAGACTCAACCTCACAATGCAAGGTCCCACACTTGGAGGTTGATTTAATGTTTCACAAGGTTGATGATCAAGTTTGATCATCACAGGGTACAAACTTTTGTGACAATAGTTACCTTTGATAAATTATTAAGACAAGATGGATAAAATATCTAGCAATAAAGATTTCTTGAACTTCTAACAAATCTTAGAAATGCAAACCCATTAATTGATGGCTGGACATTTCTTATGATAAGAAACCCTCTTAACATTGATGCCACAAATAATTATGAGTTTTACAATACTGTCCATTTGTTCTCCATAAATTACAATGTTGATTATCATAACAAGAAAATGTTATATTCATTGAAGCATCATGTTGCCTATAGTGTTGCATCAAAAGTAGGAAGTGTTAATACAATAGAAAATTGTTCAAATAATGAAATTGATCTAGAGCTATTGATCTATAAGAATGCAAGGATGATGTTGAATTCAAATCTTTGGTTGCAAGCAGGTCTTGTAAATGGAGCTCAGAGATATATTTGAGAGATTTTCTACAAACCAAGAAGTGCTCCACCTAAACCATCAACATATGTGATGGCTGATTTTGACAATTACTTAGGAATAGCATTTGAAGATTATCATCCAACTACAATTCCAATAATAGTTATACAAAGGGGGAAAACACTTTAATTACCATTAAGATTGACATAGGCATTGACAATCCACAAATCTCAAGGATTGACTCTCTCAAAAGAAACAATTGATATCGGACCAAGAGAAAGAACAAGTTTGACATTTGTGGTAGTATCTCATGTAAAATCTCTAGAGGGTTTGAGAATAATTCCACCATTCGCATATGACTGTTATGAGAAAATAAATAAGGGTAAATAACTTGCCACTTATGCAAGGCTAAAGAAAACATACTCAAATTTTTAGAAGATAACTAATGTAATATATATCTTAGTCAAGTGGGTAAAATTCAGCTCCTCAATTCGTTCCTTCAAAAATTACCAAATTATACCTTGAGTCTTTTTAAAATCCCTTCCAAATTTGTTGAGGCAATTGGGAGGATTCAAAAAAGATTCCTCTAGTTGGGAGTGAAAGAAAAGAGAATTCACCTAGTGGAATGGGATAGTGTTTGTAAACCTAAGAAACCGGGAGGCCTTGGTCAAAGGCTTCAATAATGCACTAATGGCTAAAGAGATTTGGAGAATCTTTAACTCCAAGGGGAAGTGGATCTCCATTTGGAGGAGTAAATATTTACATCATGCTAATACATTAAGGGATTTCTTAAACAATTAGTCACTTCCTAATGATCATCTCCTTTGAAATAATGTTATTTGGGCTAAGTTCATCCTTGAGAAAGGTATTTGTTAAGGAGTTGGCTTTGGAAGATTGATTAAATTTTGGGAGGATAGTTGGATTGGCCATGAGCCCTTGTGCAATAATCCTTCTTTTAGACCATTTATGGAAGATTGTATTGCTATATTTAGACACTTGGTTTAAAATTATCGTGTTTAAGGGGGTTAGGTTAATCTTGTAGACATCAACAGAGAAATCCCTTTTCAATCGACTCTTAATTCATGTAGTGACCCTCCTTGGTTCATCTTTCCCTTTTCTATTTTGATAGACCTATTTAGACATGATGTTGATATTTTGTTGGTTATTTGTGACTCTATTTAGTTGACACTTGATGATAGTAGACATACTATGTGTCATGTGATACTTGACAATCCTTATGGATGTGGATTATATTATTCATGATGCTATGATGATACTAACCCCTATTTCATGATGATGATAACATTAGATGAGTTGATGCTATTATTGTGTGACAACTTTACTATCTTTGTGGTAAGAGATGATTCCATAACACTCATTGCAAGCATGTTATGGCATCATGATTCTCTTTCACTTATCTGATCATTTATGATGTATATGCACTATATATATGTTGTATCATGTTTAGTGGTGGTTGCAGGACTGCAGGTACCAGACAATGACTCCACCTGGTCTCATAAGTCTGAGCGTGTCTTATCCTAATGGCAATTTGATCAGAGATGGTACGAGTTCCCTCTTTACACTCTAGGTTTAAGTTGGTACCCTTGTCAGTTGTGTCGTGGTTTAGATCGCCTTGTGGCACCTTGTTGTATGTGTTCAACCCTTGTGTCGGGTGTCTTGTGATATGTGAGTATTGGATTATTTGATTAATTAATATTTGAATAATATAGTTTATTAATGTTGAACTGATTAATTATATTGTTTGGTTATTTAATTATTATTTCAGTAATTTATTATTGGGATTCAATATTTATTTATATTATTTGATTTTATGAGTCTGATTAATATTTTATATAGTTGAGGTCTTGATATTTAATTGTGGCAATTATTTATCTTTGGTTTAATTAAATTATTGGGATTTTATATTTTATTGTTCATGAGGACATTTTATTTATTGGCTT
The DNA here is from genome assembly GCF_030272615.1 of Cryptomeria japonica. Taxonomy (NCBI): domain Eukaryota; kingdom Viridiplantae; phylum Streptophyta; class Pinopsida; order Cupressales; family Cupressaceae; genus Cryptomeria; species Cryptomeria japonica. Next base: position 350,317,288 of record NC_081410.1, read on the forward strand.
ATATTTATTTAGTGTTTGATTTATTATTTAATTATTTATTGTTTAATTTTGTTGCCTTTATTTATTTATTATTGGGCCTTAGATATTATTTATTATTTATTAATTATTAATTATTAATTGGGCTTTTTGGAATTATTATCCATTTATATAGGTTAAGGCTTTAATATTAATTTGGAGTATTTATTTAAATAGCCTTTGATTATTTTATTTATTGGGGTTTATATTTAATTGAGCCCACGGTTTAATTTATGATTGGTTGTTTATATTATTATTTTCTTATTAACCCTCTTGGGTTGATTAAATAATTATTTGTGATACCTACCCTATTTTATGATTGGGTGAGTTTATTGGTTAGTTAATTAAATATTATTTTTATATTATTTGCCTCGAACTATGTGAGGTAGGTATGAGATACTATTTTGGGGAATTTTTTGATTGGCTGGTAGTTTTCCATAGTTTTGGCTTTAATTTTTATTTATTGCCTTCTATGTGCATCGCTAGGGATTGGATTCTTTGCAAAATATTGAATTAGAGCTTTTGGATTGTGGTTGGATATGGTTTTTGGATTGTTGGCAGGTTGGATTGAAGATTGAACTGCTTAGATTGTTGGATTGGTTTTCTCTTCATCGAATCTTCCTTGTTTGGAATTGCATTTTCTAGGTTGGAGCTCTTGGCTTCTGTCTGCAAATTTATTTTGGGAAGATTGTCTGCAACAATGATTGTTGAAGGATTGTTTTGGGATTATAGTTTTATTTTTAAAGTATTCAATTTGGTTTTGGGGAAGATATTTAGGAATGATGGAATTTGTATTTGATTATTTGCAATCTGGGAATGATGACTGTCAAGAGGTGTTTATTCTGCATCCTTCTTTAATGGATTTTTTTTACTCTTCTTTTCAACTTTATGATATATTATTATGATTTTGGAATGTTTATGGCATCCTTTTTATGTATTTTCTACTTTTCCCCAAGTTCTGTGCATGATTGCAAGTTTGTAATCTTTTATGGCTTTGTTGGGAATTGATTTTGGTTGTCTTTTGTAGTTGTTCCTTACCTCTAGTTATTTTACATATGGTTTGTGTTGTGTATGGGCATTAAAATGCTTTAGGAATGATATTTTGAACCTATCTTTGCATTATTGTATCTTCTTAGTTGTTGTGTTGATCTAGGCAAAATTTTGTGCACTCCTAAGTGTGATTGCGACATGATTTTGATGTTGAAATATTTTTGTATGGCCATAATATTTTGTTTATCTATTTCCTCATTGTTATTTTATCCTCCACACCTTTTGGGAGTGTTTCCTAGCCATTTGCGAGCCCTTATGCATTTCTGGGCAAGTTTGGTATCCATTTTGCACCTTTTCCCTTCATTTTTGGCTCTAAAACCCAAAACGCTATTCTTAAGACCCAAAATGCCATTCCTAAGACCCAAAAATATAGAAGAATGACCAAAAATTCCATTCTAGCTTCCAAGAATGCTAATCTAGGTTCCCAGAGTGCTGACCTACTCCGGGGTGCAGGGAATTGTCATTTTGGTCATTGTGATTGAGGAGTCTGATTTTGGGCATTTACCAGAGGCATGATGTGTTTGAATTGGGTTCCTCAAAGATATTTATGATATCATCTAGACCATTAATTATTGGTTTTGTGCTCCAATAAGAGGATTTGTGCCTTATCATTGAGGATATGGTTCATATGCTGAGTTGCTCCAGTGAGAGGAAGGATGCCTTGTTGTTGAGGAATGTTTATAATAGATCCAATGGGATATCTATGCCTCATTGTTGAGGATCATATTTGATTTGGATTATCCTTTTAATCTCATGTTTATGCTTTGGTTCCTTGTTATATCATTTGAGTGAAGTCTCTTGCTTGCATTTGGATGTATGTTGCATATTATGTTTCAGATTATGGCAATGATGTTGGGACTGTAATCATGGATCTTGAGAGAATTCAAGATGTTATTGTGATTTTATTTTAGTGTATGTGTAACCCTAAGGTCTAGGTGCATCTTAGGGGGAGTGGGCTTCCAGGTGAGTGATTGGGGTTGTGGGGAGTAGACAACCAGGTTGCTCGGAGTCTAGATCATTAGAATATCTCATCGAGAGTTTTATCTTGTAATCAAGTGATAACTTAAATTAATTAATTTCATGTGGGTTGGTTAGTGTTAGCTATTCACTTTAATAAGATAAGAAATGGTTATGGTGGCTCATCTGCCCTCCCAGGGATGGTATCTAGGATAGGATTGGGAAGACCTTGGTAACCTAGGTAAGCTAATCTCCCTTACTCCCTTCAAGGTTGAGATGGATCCACATGTGCATCTAGGATGTCTAAGAAAGGTTCCCAGGTTCCCATTTGTTGCATGTGATGACACTCTTTCCCTGCATGCAGATCCTAGCACCTTGAGCCTTGTTTATGATGTGTTGCCTCTGAAGATTTTGGGTTGGAGATCTTATGATTCTTTGAGCCTTATTTTGGCCGCATGATGAGTGGAGAGTTGTCCTTGGTTGTTAGGTGTCAGCCTAGGTCTAGAGTGTGAGTTGGAACCTTGTGTCATCTCCTATCATGGGGGGTGGTTCCTTATTGGTTCCACATGGTTGGGTGGTTTGATGTCTTCTTCCATTGGGATGTTCTTCTTTGGATGCTCTTGTGCATGGAGGCAGATTCGTATCTTCTCTTCATGTGGATGGTTTCTTGGAGTATATTCTATATGTTTAAGATTGAAATTATGAAGCTTGTATTGTGAGGAAAATTGTATTTGTAAAGGAAGGACATGTCCTTATATCTTGTTATCATATGTAATAGGATTTATAGTAGTTTGGGATCATGATGTATTGTAATAGATCACGATTGTTGGAATTGTTGTAAATTTCTATGTTGTAACTAGATATTCAATGTGGATATAATAATAGATTCAAAGAAACCAAATGAATGAGTGATTTGCATGTTAATATTAAATGAATGTTCTTAATGGAAATGATGTTACTCTTGGCTAATGGATGTCACTAGAATATGAAAAAGAATGAGTAGCCTGTTGGATGTGTGGTTAAACTTAAGAAATGAGCTAGATTTTATTAGTTGATGCCTAATTGATAATTCATGATATCATGATATGGTAGATGGATATAAAGGGGATTAGGAATATTTGGTTTGGTGTTTTAAAATGAATCCAAATTAATCGGGGACATGATAGGAAATGTATTTGTTGAATGATGATTCTCATGTTAAAAAGGAAAATAATTGATTAGGAAATGAATGTAAGGAATGTTTAATGGTATCATAGATCGAGAAGTGTTTATGTGCTAGAGTTATTCATGTGTTGACATTGAAGTACCCTAGGGAATGGTAGACAATGTATTGTAATCCTCTTGCGTAATAATGATGTTATGTTATGAAAATGTTAAAGATATTTTATGTAATCATGTAGATGATAATTAATGCTTTGAGTAATGGTAGTTCAATGTGATGCTTTAGTAGATGTTTTAATTTTCTTTTTCTCTATTAGAATGTTATTTAGCATAGTTCTCTAGGGTATTTTGGCAGGAATTACAATTCAATTGCAGTCTCCCAATAAGAGTCTGAGGATTCGTTGGTGTGGAAGGCCACCTCTCTGGGTTTGTTTTATGTAGCTTTGACTATCTCCTTACTGGCATCCTCTTTGTCTCCTCCTTTCTGGGATAGATCTTGGTCTTATACCTTCACCCAAAAAGTTAACATCTTCTTTGGATTTTTCTCCAAAATAAGATCCTCACTCTACACAATCTCTGCAAGAGAGATTTTGTCTATCTAATAGATGCTTCCTCTACTTATCAGACTTGGAATCAAGTAACCACTTGTTTCTAAATTGTTCCTATGCTCATGAAATTTGGGGTGTTCTTCTATTGAAGTTGCATTTGGACTGGGTCCTTTCATCATCTCTCCAGAATATTTATTTTCAATGTTTGGATCCTACCTCGAATTTGGTCTTGAACCTTCTATGTGTTGGCAGAAACAATGCATGAAAACTAAGAAGGGGGATGAATCAATTTTCACCAAACTTTAACAAATTAACCTCAACTTTAGATCTAATCAAGAACAACAAGAGAAAAGATAAATACCACATCAACAACACACATAACACAAATTTTTGACGTGGAAAACCTGGTTAAGGGAAAAACCATGGTGGGAACCTACCCACAATATCATGATACTCTAGAGTAGTATGTGTAAATATTAAAATGGGGAATGCACATGCATTCAGGAACACTACCTACAACTCACTTCTAAAAGAAACAAAGGGCAACAACCCTAGGAAGGCTCACTGCCCTACAAAGTTTGGACAACAATCTGGATTACATGAACTGAAATAATAGCATCTCCAAATGCCTAATCACAGTTCTAGTTAAGCACACTATCTACACTGAAACACTTCTTTGCTCTACTAAAAGATCAATTCTCTTGTTCACACATACAATAATCTCAAAGATTGTAGATACAATCACAAACATACATGTTACATGATCACAACACTTATTTATACAAATCATCAACCTTAACCTTAAGGTCGGCTCAACACAAAAGGCCTAATTACAAAATTACATCACTTTATGCGAACCAATACAATGTCAAAAAGGACATAGCATGGACCTAGATCAAATCCTTGAACATGCAACACCACCAAATATCTCGCCAAGATCATTTGCAACATGCAAGAACCATCGGGCCAGCTAGAAAGTTGTATAACATGAAGAATACCATCGAACCAATAAAATATTCAATAATGCGCACCATGATCAATTCAGACCACCAAAACACATAGAAAATGATTAGAGAACATCAACAAGCAACATGAATTCCTCTGCAACAACTAGGATAACAAGAATCATCATTCTTTCATCTCTAGAGCTCAAGAATACCAACAACATACTAAAAGATACACTTGTGAAGTTCTAAATCATGAACCATCTGAACTAAGGATACACATGAATTTCCCAACATTATCCAAAATCTACATAACATAAGGAATCTATTTCGGAGCAATACAATCCAGAAATCACAAATATGCAATACCGAACCAATAGAAAAACCAATCATCACAGTGGATCACATAACTCAATCAGATCACCTTCTAGAACACTAAAACTCATATTGAATCAACTATAGATAAGTATCTTGAAATGCATTACTCTGCATCAACACATCTGCAACCAAAATAACTCAACTCTCGTCAACAAGCCAATTCTTTGTAATACAAGAATATGTTGACATCAATGACAACAACACATTTCAACAACTCTAATATCCAACAATATCCCCCTTTAGCATTAATGGAAATATATGAATGTGAAAAAAAATCAATGCAAAGAAAGAAATCAACTCCAACAATCTTCCCCTAGATCATACACACATAGCTCTCTACCTGAGATAGATAAGATAGTTTTTCACATACGTCTCTCCCCCTTTGACAATAATGTCAAAGACACATACAAATCATTATTATCTCTCCCTTATAGACAATCTCTCCCCTTAGACACACACTCAAAAATATGAACAACTGACTCTCACACACTGACTACTCTCCCAGAGAAGCAACACCTACTCATCAATAAGGATAACAAAATTAGACTATGAAGTCCATTGGATTGATGCAACTCAATGCATCTAGTTCACAACAGGAGGGGCAATCACCCCTAACTTCTCTCTCAGATATACAAATGTATTGTTAGACACAATGCACCACTAAGAGGGGAGGGGATAAATCAGTGGTTCTCAAATCTTTTCTTTTACTAATCCTATGGGATCATAGACCTACCTCAATGCAAACTGACCAGTTATTGGAGAGACCAAAAAAATACAATCACACAAGGGACATCACATAACACTAGCATATATGAGGAAAACCCAAGATGGGGAAAACCTCAGTGAGCAATATTGTTGGAGTCTACTACTCCAATCCAACCTCACAATGAAAACACAATTACAAAGTTTAGGGCACCAGCCCAAGGAGAACTAACCCTTGACTTTAGAGTACCAACCCAAGGAGATATAACCACTACTTGATTTATGGGCTACAACCCAAAGGAGCTACAACCCCTGCTTTTAGGGCATCTACTCAAGGAGCACCAACCCCTGCACTGAGCTACAACTTAGTGTTCACAATATAAACATCAAATACATAAGTAGTTATCTTGTTACAAGTGAATCTTGCAACCTTATCATATGTCTTACTCTGTCAGTGAGATACCTTCTCTGCTACACCAAATCACTCTTCTGCTACTCTCTCCTGTTGCTTAACTACCGATGAACTCTACCAATACACTTATCTTCTTCTTCTACTCTATTGAATCTCCCCCTTACTCTCTTCTCTCCACCAGTATAACACTTTTCTAGTTCTTTGTCTTCCTTCTCTACAACCTCCTTTACTTTTGCTGCTCTGTCGGTATGAACACTACATACTCTTCTCTCCTACTAGTTGAACACTTCAGCCAAGTTCTCCCTCACTCTCACTCACTTCTCAGATGCTCATCAAGGACTTGGCTAATTTTCTCTTGCCCGTAGAAGTATCACACTTCACAATAGCACCACATTCTTCTACTACAGTAGCACATTACAATGTCTTTTTCCTTCATCTTTATAGATTGGTTTCCCGCCAAAAGACCATTTCAAAATCAGGCAGTTACGATTTCTTCACCACCCTCAAGGTAAAACTAAATCCATTCAGATCTTGTCTGATCTAATCTTTCAGATAGCCTATCTGCACAACTCCACCATTTACATACCTCCTAGATAATGCCTTCAATCTCTAGTGATCTACTTTTTATCCTAACAGCAGATCTCTTGGTCAAAACACACAAGATCTGTCATGTTGTTTCCTTCATTTCCTTGATCTCCTCAATCTCCCTTAGCTAGCTCGTAGTTTTCCTTAAGACCTCGATCCACAAACCCTTGCGACAATCTGCAACATGTCCCATGATTTGTGGGACCTTTTATCACAGTCGATCAACTCTACACCTACTCCGTTAATGTACATTCCATCTTTATCTAGTGTAGGTTCACCGCCTCATCCATGTTCACCATTTCATCCTTTCTTGGCATCACTATCGGTATCCACCTCATCACACTATTCTATCGGTTCATGCCTAGTCATCGAACATTCAAACAACTGGTTCCATCTAGCGATAAGCAAACCATACTGGTATATGACACTCTACCAGTTGTCCTTCTTGTCATGACCTTTCTTGACCTGGAGGTGTAACCCTCAAACCGGTCTTCAGACATGACAGACCTATGCATGCACATTCCCATCAAGTATCTACACCTTGTCCATATTAACAATGGACTTACATACTAGTTTCTACTCTTGATGACACCATGTCATCAACCTTCAGAAAACTTCATCTTTAATTAGGTCAATCTATTTTTGGCTGCGTATGCTTAGCTTTACCTTTTCCCTGATCAATTCTATTCATTCCTCTACTGGTTTGTCAAGGTGACAAATACTTCTCACTTCCTCTAAACTACTATCTCAACATGCCTTCTTTGTCGATCCTGATCTCATGTACTTAAGGCATTCCATCAATTCATTGGTGGATCTGATGTGAGCCTTCAAGTACTTTCCTTTACCTTTTCACACTTATGTACATAGTGCATAATAAGAGATAATCTCAACTTATAGGTGGAGTAACACCTTGCCTTCCATATCCTGCAATGCTCTTCATGTGACTTCCCTGTTTGTGCAACATCTTTTCAAACAAGTACATGTGATCTGAAGTGAGCACATTCACTGTCAGTCATTGCTTCTCATGATGACTGCAACTTCATCCGGTGAGAGTCCCGCTGTTCTATAGCCTCGCAATATACTGGTGGCCTGTTCATTCTTCTCCTCCAGTGTTGATGTGATTTAGGTAATATTCTATCTCTTAATCACAAAATACTACTCAAACACTCTTGTATCTTAGCACACAAGTCAGGCACTAACTTGTGTATTGATGACTCCACTGGCCATTTGTTCTTGCCTTCCTGGTTTACCATTTTTTTGCAACACAAGGTGATATCAAAGATATCACATCCTGTACTCTTTCATAGAAGTGTTGCACATTCGTCTCTACTACCAGTGGTCATCTCATACTAGTTGACATCAATGACAACACAATGCCAACAATATCTCCCTTTGGCATTGATGTCAACACATGTAGTATCCGACATACTACATAGACTTTCTTCCCCTTTACTGTGATCCATGGATTCACTCACATGTAGTATGCAGTATACTACAAAATCCTTCTTCCCCTTTGACAACAATGACAAAGGGTACTGTTAGGATATAATTCCTTCCTGTGTTTACTAGTCACTGACAGAATTCTTTCTCCCCCTTTGTCTTCATTGGATGTAACAGTTCCGTTGATACCACTTGTTATCTTTGTCACTGATTGTTACATCTTCTCAAGTCATAGCACTTGAGATGGGGAGCTTAACCATTAGCTGACACCAATTGATCATGCAAGTCCGAAGAAATTTGAACTCAAATTGGAGAAAGACTATTACCAATTGTTGATGTGTCAGTGAATACTACTCATCTGTTGCTCAACCTGCAACACCTCTGCAATTTCCATCTCCCGTAGTTTGGTAGTCAATATCCTTACAAGATCAAGCAAGCCATCTTTGCATCATGAGCACTTGAACTCCCCCTGAGTCATACACCTCAAGTTCTTATCTTTGGTCAAATGCGCTACCGAGATTCCAATCTTCTCCATATACTAGTTTAGCTATGCATATGTGATCATTTGATGATCTTTTCATTCCATTATATTCACCACAGCCTATGACATGATCCTGGATCTATACAATGCCAGATAATGTTATCATCATGCTAAGAGTCAAACTAGTTAGCCCAAAAACATGCATGCTTGCATGAACAACTATAGGGCCAACAAATGTCATTCAGGTCTTTTCCAATACCACCTGAGACATGAACTCCACATTCCATGCTATTGGGACTGATGCAATGAACTTCCAACTTCATTGTCTTACATAACCTACAAGTACCTGTTAGCATACATGCCAGTAACATCCTGCACATACTAGTTAACATTTGGTACTAATTTTTAACCTTCATTTATTGACACATGCAGTATTGATCCATCACTGATCTGTAGATGTGTAGACAAGGCAACTTTTAAACATACTTATCTTCGCCTCATTTATCTTTTCACCGGCAATAACATGTTTTTCCATTATGCCATCTTTGCTGAGGGGGTGAATGATAAATTCAATTTCCCACTCCCCCTAGGGTCCCGCATCTCCTTTAGGCCTTAGGAGATATCACCTGTGTCTTGGATGCACAGTGCTGGTCTATGGTCTTCTTCCTCCACGCCTCCTTGGTCTCATCCTTTTTCCCATTTTCAAGCTTGGGAGTAGGTCTTTCCTTCTTCTATTGATGGGTCTTTCCATTTCTTGATTCTCCATCATAGCTGGAAGTAGTGCTATAGTAGCACACAATATCAATCCCAACTTCATGATTGGGAAATCTCTTGACATACCGGTTTGACCATCTTCTCTTGGTCATGTTGTTGTGATTGGCAGCTGAATCCAGTGGACCTCTTGCTTCTATAGGGAGAATTCTCCTTTGGTTCCATGCAGGTTTTTGCCTTCCATATGCTCTAATTTCACTTTTTTGCAGAGTATAGCCATTTTGTCTACCTCCATGTGACCGCAGGTTCCTCTTCTTGTATTCAAACTCTCTATGGCCAAAACCTTTGCAGTTATGACAAATAAAATTTGCATGCATGTATCTATTCTTGGATCCATTTTTCTCATATGCATGTTATCTATGAGATCCTAGATTATTCCTTCTAGACCTCTTTCTACATTCTTATGCCCTATGACCATAGGCATTACATGCAAAACAATAACCAGTAAATGATGGCATATGACTTACAAATTTATTTTTCTATGCATGAGGAGTTCTTACCGGTTTTTCATCTCCATTTCTTCTTCTTTGAGAATGGATCATTGGTTGTCCATTCTATGCAGCTCTTTCATCTGGTCTCTTCTTCTCCCACATTTGCTTTCCCCTGTGGGTGATAGCATTTCTTTGTCCTCTGTCAGTGGGAGGTCTTCTTTGTTGCTTCCTCATCTTCTTGATTCCAGTGAAGCTTTCTACTCTCATCTTCCTCTTTCCTTTGGGATCTTTAGTGTTCCTTCTTCTTGCAACACTAGTCTTCTTGTCCGCAAGTGCTCACTAGTTGTATCTAGATCAATCTTCTTATGGGGAACATTTCTTATTGAGTAGGTTTGGCCTTTGTTTTCTCCATTGGAGGAGGCAAATAGAATGTCAATGTAAGGGACATCCTTGCTGGTGGAGCATTCATCGACACCACTTCCTGAACATTCAGTATCCTTGGCATGCTTTTGATTCTTCAATATCTTGTCCAAGGTGTCTTTGCTGCCATCAAACCAAAATCTTACCTTGAGCTCATTTTGACACTCTTCAAGATTATTTCAAAGAAACTTCATTTCTCCAAGCAACTGTTGATTTTCTTCATTCTTCACTTCTAGCCTAGATGCTAAATCTTCACACCGACACTCCTTGGTGTCTCCTGCTTGAGACATCAACTCTGAGAGGCTTTTATCAGATTCCTCAAGGCATTTTGACAGCTGGTTCTATTCTACTATGGTAGCATTCTTGAACAACTTGTATTCCCTTCTAACTCTATTGAGTTCTTCAAGTGCATTTACAAGCTCTCCTTCAAGGTCAACTTCTTCTTCTTCTTCTTCTTCTTCATTATTAAAAGGATCTTGATGGCTAGATCTATCTGCCATGTCTTCCTCTTCATCATCATCACTACTCAACACATCTTGTTGAGGACAACTATTTTCCCAGCCACGAAGAGGTGAGCTCCTTCTTCATCACTGCTATGGCTGCTAGTAGATCTATCTTCATCATCCAAATAAATATGAGATGCATTTCTCATATTTCCTTCAATTGCTGGTTGTACAGTTGAGGGTTCATTTCCATAGAGCTTCTTCAATCTTTCCCATAAGCTCTTTGTTGTTTAACACCTGTCCACCTTTGAAGAAACATCATCTATGAGTCCACTAAATATTGCCTTCATGACCTCTTCATTGCACTGGTTTCTTCTTTCTTATACAAATCTGGTAGGAAGAAAGATCTTTCTAGGGAGACCACCAACTACTAACATCCATACATCAAACCCTAAAGAGGATAATAAAACTTTCATTCTGCAACTCCAAATAGAAAAATTTGAACCATCAAATACAGGAGCAGAGATTGACACCAAACCAACCATTGTGTCCTTAAGCCCGATTCTACCCAAGTTGGAGAAAGCTCTTCTTATTGGGAACCTAGGCTCTGATACCAATTGTTAGACACATTGCACTACTGAGAGGGGGAGGGGGTGAATCAGTGGTTCTCAAATCTTTTGTTTTACTAATCTTATGTGAGCATAGATATACCTCAATGCAGATTGACTAGTTAGTGGAGAGAACAACACAAATACAATCACACAAGGGACATCACATAACACTAGCATATACGAGGAAAACCCAAGATAGGAAAAACCTTGATGAGCAATGCTGTTGGAGTCTACTGCTTCAATCCAACCTCACAATGAAAACATAATTACATATTTGAGGGCACCAACCCAAGAAGCTACAACCCCTACCTGATTTATGGGCTACAACCCCTACTTTTAGGGCATCTACCCAAGGAGCACCAACCCCTGCACCGAGCTACAACTCAATGTTCACAATATAAACATCAAATACATAAGTAGTTATCTTGTTAAAAGTGAATCTTACAACCTTATCATATGTCTTTCTTTGTCGGTGAGATACCTTCTCAGCTACACCGACTCACTCTTCTATTGCTCTCTCTTGCTGCTTAACTACTGATGAAATCTACTGGTACACTTTTCTTCTTCTTCTACTCTATTGAATCTCCCCCTTACTCTCTGCTTTCCACCGGTATAACACTTTACTAGTTCTTTGTCTTCCTTCTCTGCAGCCTCCTTTACTTCTTCTTCTCTGCCGGTATGAACACTACAGACTCTTCTCTCCTACTGGTTGAATGCTTTAGCCAGGTTCTCCCTCACTCTCACTCACTTCTCAGATGCTCATCAAGCACTCAAATGATTTTCTCTTGTCTGTAGAAGTATGACACTTCACAATAGCACCACATTCTTCTACTACAACAGCACATTACATTGTCTTTTTCCTTCATCTTTATAGACTAGTTTCCCGCCAAAATACCATTTCAAAATTAGGTGGTTAGGGTTTCTTCACCACCCTTGAGGAAAAACTAAATCCAATCAGATCTTGTTTGATCTAATCATTTAGAGAGCCTGTCTGTACAACTCTGCAAATTACGTACCTCCTGGATCACGCCTTCCATCTTTGGTGATCTACTTTTTATCCTAACAACAGATCTCTTGTTCAAAACACACAAGATCCGTCGTGATGCTTCATTCATTGCCTTGATCTCCTCAATCACCCTTAGCTAGCTCATAGTTGTCCTTCAAACTTCAAGCCACAAACCCCTACAACAATCTACAACATGTCCCATGAATTGTGGGACCTTTTATCACAATCAATCAACTCTACACCTACTCCGTCAATGTACATTCCATCTTTATCTGATATTGGTTTTCCACCTCATGCACGTTTGCCATTTCATCATTTCTTGGCATCACTCTCAGTATCCACCTCATCACACTATTATGTCAGTTCATGCCTAGTTGCCAAACATTCAAACAATGGGTTCCATCTACTAATAAGCAAACCATACTAGTATATGACACCCTACTAGTTGTCTTTATCATGACCTTTCTTGATCTGCAGATGTAGCCCTCAAATAGGTCTTTAGACATGACAGACCTATGCACACACATTCCCATCAAGTATCTGCACCTTATCCATATTAACGATGGACTTACATATCGGTTACCACTCTTGATGACACCATGTCATCAACCTTCACAAAACTCCATCTGTAATCAGGTCAATCTATTTCTGATTATATCTTCTTAGACTTACCTTTTCCCTAATCAATTATGTTCATTCCTCTACTAGTTTGTCAAGGTGACAAACACTTCTCACTTCCTTTGAATTGGTATCTCAACATGCCTTCTTTGTCAGTCTTGATCTCATTTACTTAAGGCATTCCCTCAATTCATCGGTGGATCTGATGTGAGCCTTCAAGTACTTGCCTTTACCTTTTCACACTTATGCACATAGTGCATAATAAGAGATAATCTCCACTTACAAGTGGAGTGACACCTTGCCTTCCATATCTTGCAATGCTCTTCATGTGACTTCCCTATTTGTGAAACATCTTTTGAAATAGGCACATGTGATCTGAAGTGAGCACATTCACTATCAGCCATTGCTTCTCATGATGATTGCAACTTCATCTAGTGAGAGTCCCATTGTTTTGCAACCTCATAGTATACCAGTGGCCTGTTCATTCTTCTCCTCCAGTGTTGATGTGATTCAGGTAATATTATGTCTCTTCATCACAAGCAACCACTCAAACACTCCTCTATCTCATCACACAAGTCAAGCACTAACTTGTGTACTGATGACTCCACTGGCCACTTGTTCTTGCCTTCCTGGTTTACCAGTTTTCTGCAACATAAGGTGATATCAAAGATATCACATCTTGTACTTCTTCATAGCAGTATTGCACATCCATCTCTACTACCAGTGGTCATCTCATACCGGTTGAAATCAATGACAACACAATGCCAACATGTATTTGTAGGCAAAGTCTTCTTGAAGATATCTACAGTATGTTCCTTTCTAGATACATACTCCAATCTGACTTCCTTCTCATTCACCTTCTCTCTCAAGAAATGAAACTTGATTGATATATGTTTTGTCTTAGAATGCAACACCAAATTCTTAGAAATATTGATAGCACTTGAATTGTCACAATATATAATAGTAGGCCCATTATAAACAACTCTAATATCCTTCAACATCTGCTTCATCCTAAGTACTTGAGTACAATTGTTAGCAGCAACAATGTATTCAACTTCTTCAATAGATAAGGAAGTAGCATGTTGCTGCTTACTTGCCCAGGAATTCAACTTCTTTCCCAAAAATAATGCTCCACCAGTAGTGCTCTTTTGGTCATCAACATCACCTACCCAATCGACATGAGTATAAGCACTCAAAATGAAATCATCATTCTTTAGATACCACAAACAATAATCAACTATTCCCTTCAAATATCTGAATATCCTCTTCACAACAGTAACATGACTTTCCTTAGGATCAGGCTGGAATCTTGCAACAAGACATACAAAATTGATAATGTCAGGTCTAGTATGAGTCAAATATAGCAGTCCACTAATCATAGATCAATACATGGTTTGATTAGCCTTTAGAGATTCATCATCTTTTGTCATCTTGCATCCAATTACCATAGGAGTTCCAATAGGTTTGGAATCATCTAGGCCAAACTTCTTTAGCAATTTCATCACATACTTTGATTGAGATATGAAATTGCATTTATCAGTCTGTGTAATTTGCAATCCCAAAAATAATTTCATCTCTCCTATCATAGAGATCTCAAATTATTTTTGTATATCATCAACAAACTTCTTACTCAAATCATCATCTCCTCCAAAAATAATGTCATCAACAAAAACTTCAACAATTAAAATATTATTATTATTATCAATCTTGAAGTTAATATCAACAGTACCTTTAGAGAATCCCAACTTCATCAAATACCTATCCAATCTGGTGTACCAGGCTCTAGGGGCTTGCTTAAGTCCATACAATGCTTTCTTCAATCTTCATACCATGTCTTCTTCATCTATCAATGAAAATCCATCCAGTTTCTCAATGTAGACTTTCTCTTCCAATTCACCATTCACAAAGTCTGACTTCACATCCATCTGATATACTAGAGGAAAAGTCTCCTCAAAATAAATGCCTTCCATTTGTGAATATCCCTTACATACCAGTCTTGCTTTGTTTCTGACAACTTGTCCATCTTCATTCAACTTATTCTAGAACACCCATTTAGTACCAATTACATTCTTGTCCTTCAATCTCAGAACAAGTTCCCATGAGTTTTTCTCCTCAATTTGATTTAACTCTGTTGGTGTAAATAATTATTCATCTTGGATATTATTACACTTACTTAAGTTTACTTAGGATAATGCATTTCATAGTAGTTTGGGTATGAGACACTTGGGTGTTTGTGCCACATTGGGATAGTGTGTGTAGGAGAAATTCCACCTTTTATGGTGTTGATTTTGTTGTTACACTCCACTCTTGTTGTTACACTCCACATTCAATGGGTGATCCACCTCATGTGGACTATTATATTATTTCTCCTACCTACCCACACCTATTTCCTACCTACCCTTGTTTCTTATTGAGCCACATGTCATGTTTGTGTGCTCACATATCCCTAGCCTTGCCTATATAAGCAAGCTCATCTACATTGTATGTAACTATTGAATCATGATATTGATCATTTTCTATTGATGAGAATACAGTTTATTCTTGTCCCATATTATGTCTCTATTTTGTACATTTCATTGAGCTCTTGATCTTGGCAAAATCTCACAAACTCTTCTTCCATTTATTTTACCCAATTTTTCATCTTTACAAGCTTCAACAACATATTTAGGCTCAATTTTGGAAATAAAACATGTTTGTTCAACAACAATTACTCTCCTATTAAAATAATTAATGGTTGCTATTAACAAGGCTGAAGCAATTGAGGCTATGGTTAGTAAAGTTTGGAAACAGAAAAGAAGGTGAAGGGGCTGGAAGGGAACATAGATGCTAAGGGTCTAGATACTAACCTGAACAATCTGGTCAATAGAGTGGATAGGATGGAGCTTATTGTGGAGAGGATTGCCAAGCAAAACTTCTAGATCCTTAAGGCCACTGTTGACCATATTAACATCCTGATTAACAAATTTGAATAGATTAAAGGCAAGGAGGGTGATAAGGATCAAATGGAGAAGAAGGGTCACAAAAAAAGAAAAAGGACCAACACTCAAAGACAGGTTGATATCAAGGAAAAAGAGCTAGAAGAAATGAAAAATTCCGCGATCAATATGAAGTAGATGGTGGTTCATGCTGAAGAACTTATGAGAAACATTTAGCTATCCTTGTGTTGTCTTTGTGCTTTCCTTTGGTTGTCTAATGTTGCTTCCTTTGTCTTGTGTTCCCTTTTTGTTTTGGATGGGAATTTTTCTATGTGTGGGTGATCAGACACTATTGTTTTTAGCCTCTTTTATGCTTTATCTTTCTCTTGCTTTGTAACAAGGTTTTGGGTTCCTTTCAAAAACCTATTTTTAATTAATCAAAATAATTATTCTCCTATTCATCACACCTTTATTTTTATCACCAATAATCTAATTCTCTGAATGATTTAATCTTACAAACTTAGGGGTCTTCTGATTGTTCATATTTTCACTCTCTTGAACTTCTTCACTGCCAGCAGCATCATGATTTAATAACTCTTCCGAATCACTCTGTTTCATGCTCGAAGTTTTCACTTTATTTGAAGTAACATCTTGATCATCAGATTCATATTCACATCCTCTAGTTTTCTTGTTATGATTCTTATCAACCTTTACATTTTTAGTTTCCACTATTTTTCTCAGTCTTTTGTTGTAAAACCAATAGGCTTCTCTCTTAGTACAATATCCCAAAAAGACTCCTTCATCACATCTTGCATCAAATTTTCCTATATCCTCATCTCTTTTGATATAACATTTTCTTCCAAAGATTCTGAAATATCTAATTGTAGGAGCATGCCCAAATCATTATTCATAAGGAGTCTTACCAGAATCCCCTTTTATATGCACCTAGTTGAATGTGTATACAACAGTGCTAACAAATTCTCTCCAATAAATATTCAAAATATTTCCTTCAATCATCATAGTTCTAGCAACATCTAAAATAGTTATGTTCTTTCTTTTAACAACTCCATTCTACTGAGGGGTCTGCAAGGCAGATAACTGTCTCCTAATTCCATGCTATTCACAAAAGGAATTAAACTCACCAAAAGTGAATTCTCCTCCTCTATTAGACCTTAGACACTTGAGCTTCAATCCTATCTCTATCTCCACTCTAGCTTTGAATTTTTTGAATTTCTCCACTGCTTCAGATTTATCCCTTAGAAAAGTGACCCACATCATCCTAGAATAGTCATCAATCAACAACATAAAGTATCTGTCTCCCTACAAGCTTCTCACCCTAGACAGTCCACATAAATTAGTATGCACATGATCTAATAACCCATTAGATGTATACAATTTTCTCTTGAATGCAATTCTTATTTGCTTTCCCAATTGACACTCTTTACACACTGGATTAGTAGGTTCACTATTTTAGGCTGATCTCTAATAGTTTAAGTAGAAATTATCTTAATCATGCAGTCAAAGTTAAAATGACACATCCTTCTAAGCCATAACCAACTCTCATTAATCTAAGCAATCAAACAACTTTTCTCACCAACATTCAAATGAAAGATATTACCTTTAGTTTTTGTTCCTGGTGCAATCTCTATACCAGAGCTATTCAAGATCTTACACTTCCCATTCTTGAATTGTAAATCATATCCCTTATCAACCATCTATCCAACACTCAAAAGATTATGGTTCAAGCCTTTAACATATAAAACTGTTGGTAGTGGGCCAGTGCCCCTCGTGGGGATTCGCGACATGGTTTAATAACCTCTTGTGGATTCTATAAGTCGAGTGGTTGTATCGGGCATTGATAGGTCTATCTTTTGGTGCAACGCCAACCCTAGCTTGTAACAAGTGGTATCAAAGCTTGGTCACAAGTTTGAATCAAGTAGGCCATGGCAAGTGACACTGGGAGGGGAATTGTTGGCAGTGGGCCAACATCCTGCGTAGGGATTCACGACATGATTTAACAACATCCTGTGGATTCTATAAGTCTAGTGGTTATATTGGGCATTGACAAGTGGATCTTTTGGTGAAATGGAAACCCTAACTTGTAACAAAAACATCATCAGTATTATGCTTACCATCAAGAGAAATAGAACCTCTACCACAGATTACACAAGCTCTATTATCTCCAGGTCTTACTACACCACTATCATACTTCTCCATATTCACAAATTTAACTTTATCACTTGTCATGTGATGTGAACAACCATTGTCAATGACCTATTATGTTGGTAACAACAATGAAGGATTACTAAGAGGGGGGGGGTGAACCACTTTTCACCGGTTCATAAAATTTAAGCACAATTTCAAATCTAATCAACTGCAACAACAACACACATAACACCAAGATTTTGACATGGAAAACTTAGTTAAGGGAAAAACCACAATGGGAACCTACCCACAATATGATGATACTTTGCAGTAGTATCTGTAAATATTACAATGGGGAATGCACATGCATTCAGGCACACTAGCTAGAGCTTATTGCTAAAAATAAGAAGATACCCCTAAAGGCTACAACCCTAGGAAGGCTCACTGCCTTACAAAGATTCATAAAACAATCCTATCTATATGAACTAAAAGAATATCATCTCCTAATGCTCGATGACAGTTTCAGTTAAGCACATTTGTTTGTCCTGCAATAATCTCTACTTTACACTTCACACTGAAAGATGAATTTATGTGTTTGCACATACACCACTCTCTGATAATGCAGACACAACCACCATCCCCAAATTACATGAATATAACACCCATTTATACAAATCATCAACCTTGACCACAAGGTCGGCTCAAACCTTAAGACCTAATTATAAAATTACATCACATGATACATAGATCAACCACTCGACAAATACAATGTAGTTACAGACATAACATGGACCCAAATCAAATCCTTGAACACACAACACCACCAAAAATCTTGCCAAGATCAACTGCAACACTCTACACCAACGAAAATGTTGCATAACATGAATGACATCACCAAACCCATAATATCTTCAATAACATGCATAATGATCAATGCAAAACAACAAAAAATATAGGACACAATTAGGAAACACCAACAAGAACGTTAGAACAATCCACAATAGTTGCACCAATACCACTTAATCAAATCTTCATCGATCAACATACTAATACTCAAGAACACTCAAACAATAGCAACTGGGACTAGAAAGATAACTTGTGGAGAACCAAATCATGAACCATCTAAATTGAAGATACACATGAACATCCCAAACACTCTCCCAAATCTGCAACTCAAGATATAATCATTCTGAAACACAATGGATGAAGTGCCAGAACATTGCAACACTAAACACTTAAAAACTAATCTTCATATCAAAATCTATAACTTGATCAAATCACCACATATCATCATGAAACCAACAATAAACAAAGTATCTCTAGTTGATTCAGTATGTCAAATAGATAAACCAACTAGATCAACTCTCAACAATCACTGAAACACCAAAACAACTCTCTGCAATACCAGAAAACAGGAATATGTTGACATCAATGACAACAACAATATCCAACAATCTCCCTCTTTGGCATTGATGGCAACAAATGAATGTGAAAAAAAATCAATGCAAAGAAAGAAATCAATCAACACCAACAATCTCCCCCTGAAATCATGCACACAAAGCTTCAAGATAAGACAATTTTTCACATGCTTCTCTCCCCATTTGACAACAATGCCAAAGACAAATACAAATCATACATCTCTCCCTCTAAGAAGGAAAATCACTCCTCCTTAGGATAAACTCACATCAGAACATTCAAACCACACACACAGACTACTCCGACTGAGTAGCAACACCTACTCATCAATCCGAATAAGAAGATAAGACCGTGAAGTCCATCAGATTGATACATCTAAATGCATCTATCTCTTATCAAGAGGGGAAAAGTTCTATTACTTATTTCTCAGATAAACAAATGTATGTACAGGAAAAGGCTTAGCAAAAATATCTACAATTTGATCCTTTGTAGATACATACTCCAATTTAACTTCTTCACAAACTTTCTCCCTCAAAAAATGATACTTAATTGATATATGCTTTTTTTTAGAATGCAGTACCAGATTCTTGGTAATATTGATAGCACTTGAATTATCACAATATAGAATAGTAGGCTCATCATACACAACTCTAATGTCCTTCAACATCTGCTTCATCCAAACTACCTAAGTAAAACTGCTAGCAGCAACAATGAATTCAGCTTCCGTAGTAGATAGAGAAATTGTATCTTGTTTATTACTCATCAATGAAACCAACTTCTTTACCAGAAAGAATGCACCACTAAAGGTACTCTTCCAGTCATCAATATCACTTGCCCAATCAACATTAGTATAAGAACATAAAATGAAGTCATCATTCTTTGGATACCACAAACCATAGTCAAATGTCCCCTTCAAGTATCTGAAAAATCATCTTCATAAAAGTACAAACAACTTCTCTCCAAAAGGTTTTCGCAATATTCCCTTCAATCAGCATAGTCCTAGTAGCATCCAAGATAGTTATTTTCTTCCTTTCAACAACTCCATTTCATTGAGGGGTTATAGGAGAAGATAATTGTCTTCTAATTCCATGATTCTCACAAAATAATCAAACTCATCAGATGTGAATTCTTCTTGTTTGTCAGATCTCAGGCACTTCAACTTCAATCATATCTTAGTCTCTACCTTTTCTTTGATTTCTCCCTTAAAAAAATGACCCACATCATTATAGAATAGTCATCAATCAAAAACATGAAATATTTGTCACCCTGCACACTTCTCACTCTTGTAGGACCACACAAATTAGTATGCACAACATCTAATAATCCATTATATGTATACTGCTTACTCTTAAATGAAATTATTGTTTTCTTTCCCAACTAACATTCTTTACATATTGGATTAGAAGGTTTCACAATCTTAGGTAAATTTCTAACATCTTGACTAGAACATATCCTTATCATGTAGTGAAAATTAACATGACACATCCTTCTATTCCACAACCAACTTTCATCTATTTGAGAAATCAAACAACTTTTCTCACTGACATTCAAATGAAAGATATTACCTTTAGTCTTAGTTCCTGATACAATATCTACACCAGAGGCATTCAACATATTGCATTTACCATTCTTGAATTGCAAATCATATCCCTTATCAACCATCTGTGCAACACTCAGAAGATTATGCTTCAAACCTTCAACATATAGGACATCATTAGTATTATGATTACCATCAAAAGAAATAGAACCTCTACCATGAATTACACAAGCTTTATCATCTCCAAATCTCACTATACCACCATCATACTCCTCCATATTCACAAATTTACTTTTATCACCTGTCATATGATGTGAACATCCACTGTCAATTACCCATTCATCCTTCTCTTCAATCTTAGCAGCTAAAGCTTTCTCCTCAACAATGCAACTTGTAGAATTCATTGGTATCAGATCATCTTCCTTGATAACAATAAATACAAAATCATCTTTTGAATTCCTATTCTCTGATTCTTCATCTATCACACCTTCATTAGCAACATAATAGAATTTCTTTTGATATCTATAATTTTGATTAGGATTATAGGGCTTATCATACATATCATGCTTCTCATATCTATCATGTTTATCAAATTTATCATGCCTATCATACCTTGACATTCTTTTAGGATACCTAGAAGAAAAATTTCCCATCTTATTACAAGAGAAACATGTCAAAGTTAATTTCCCATCATACTTACCAACTCCCTTAAGCAATCTCCAAGCTATAAGTGCTTCAAGCTCATCCAACTCTATTTATTGTTCTTCCATCTCTCTCATTTCTCTTTCATATCTGGAAACCCTAGATAATCTCTCTCCCAGATCATACTTCTACTTCTTGGATACAAAGGCTTTAAATGTAGTCTTAGATTTACCATTGGATTCTCAAAATTCACTCAACTTAAATGCAACAAGATTATCGACCAACATGTCTCTTGTCATAGTGGTCACAGTTCGGATCTCATCAATCGCAATAAATTTAGATTTGTAAGTAGGAGGCAAGGATCTCAACACTTGAGCAAAAATCTCATCTTCTTCAAGAGTTCCACCGACACATCTAATATTCATGAAAATTTTATTCAATTTAGCCATAAAGGATTATATGTTCTCATCTTCTCCTATCTTCAAAATATCATACTTTCCTTTTAAACTCTATAATTTAGCAACTTTGACATGTTTATCTCCTTCATACAAGGTCTCTAACTTTTCCCAGATCTCACATGCAATTTGCAAACCCATCACATTAGTCATCTCTAAATTGGTCAAGGCACTCAACAATGCTTCCTTAGCTCTTATATTATGTTCAACATCCTTGATCTCAGATGCAGTAACTAGACCATTCTGAGGAACATTGTAGATATTCTTTATAATCTTTCAATAATCATCTCCAAGACACTTCAAATGACACTCCATCTGATCCTTCCATACAGTGTAGTTGCTTCCATCAAACCTCTGACTCTTTCTTGAAAACATAGGTTGTCATCTTGGATCTCCTCAAGCAGTCAAGCTTCTTCTAGAGTATGTATCTTTGATACCAATTGTTGGCAACAACAATGAAGGAAAAGTCAGAGCGGGGTGAATCAGTTTTCATCGATTCATACAATTTAAGCACAATTTCAAATCTGATCAACTGCAGCAACAACAAAGATAAAAACAATAACAACAACACACATAACACCAATATTGTGATGTGGAAAATCTATTTAAGGGAAAAAAAATGATGGGAACTTACCCACAATAAGATGATACTCTGCAGTAGTATGTCTAAATATTACAATGGGAGAGCTCACTTCTCAAAATAAGAAGATACCCCTAAAGTCTACAACCCTATGGAAGACTCACTGCCTTACAAAGATTCAGACAACAATCCTATTTACATGAATTGAAAGAATAGCATCTCCTAATGCTTGATGATAGTTCCAGTTAAGCACATTTGTCTGCCTTGCAACAATATCTACTCTACACTTCACACCGAAAGATGAATTCACTTGTTCACACATTGATGACTCTCTGATAATGCAAACACAACCACCATCCCCAAATTACATGAATATAGCACCCATTTATACAAATCATTAACCTTGACTAAAAGGTTAGCTCAACCCTTAAGAACTAATTATAAACTTACATCACACAATACATAGATCAACCACCAGACCAATACAATATCATTGCTAACATATAATAGACCCAAATTCAAATCCTTGAACATGCAACACCACTAGAAATATTGCCAAGATCAACCGCAACATGCTACACCACCAAAAATGTTGCATAACATGAAGAGCATCACCGAACCCATATGATCTTCAATAACACACATAATGATCAATGCAAACCAACAAAAGAAATAGAAAGTGATTAGGAAACACTAACAAACATGTTAGAACCATCCGCAATAGCTGCACCAACACCACTTAATCAAATATTCATCGATCAACACATTGATACTCAAGAGCACTCAAACAAAAGCAACTAGGACTAGACAAATAACTTATGGAGAACCAAATCATGAACCATCTAAATTGAAGATACACATGAACATCCCAAACACTCTCCCAAATCCACAAATCAAGATATAATCATTTCGCAACACAATGGATCAAATACCAGAACACTACAACATTGAACACTGAAAAACCAATATTCATACCGGAATACATAACTCGATCAAATCACCACATATCATCATGGAATCAACACTAAAGTATCTCTAGTTGATTCAACATGTCAAACAGATAAACCAACCAGATCAACTCTTAGTAATAATCGGAACACCGAAACAACTCTTTGCAATACCAGAACACAAGAATATGTTGATATCAATGACAACAACATATCCTGGTAGTAGAAATATCCAACACATTCATCTTTCTCTTCAACAATATAGCTTGTAGAATCAACAAATACCAAATTATCTTCCTTGATAGCAATGAACACAAATTCATCTTTTGAATTCCCTTTCTTAGACTCATCATCTATCACACCTTCATCAACAACATAATAACACCTCTTCTGATATCTATACTTGTGAGTAGGCTTGTAAGCATTATCATATTTTGACACTCTTTCTTCTCTTTCAAGACATCTAGAAGAAAAATGACCAATCTTATTGCATGAAAAACATTTCAAAGGTAATTTCCCTTCATACTTACTCGCTCCCTTAGGTAATCTTCTAGAAATA
Organism: Cryptomeria japonica; assembly: GCF_030272615.1. Lineage (NCBI taxonomy): Eukaryota > Viridiplantae > Streptophyta > Pinopsida > Cupressales > Cupressaceae > Cryptomeria > Cryptomeria japonica. The sequence goes on from NC_081410.1 coordinate 350,341,457, forward strand.
AGTGCTTCAATCTCTTCCAATTATCTTTCCTATTCTTCCATCTCTCTCATTTCTTTTTCATATCTGGAAACCCTAGTTGAACTCTCTCCTGGATCATACTTTTGCTTCTCAGATACAATATATTTAAATGCAATCTCAGCTTTACCATGTGACTCTCCAAGTTCCCTCAATTCAAAAGTAGCAAGCTTACCAACCAACATATATCTTGTCAATATTGTCACAGTTTAGATCTCATCAATAGTAGCAACTTTGTGTTTATAAGCAGGAGACAAAGATCTCAATACTTTAGCTACAATCTCATCTTCTCCAAGGACTCTACCAACACATCTGATGTTCAACACAAAATCATTCACTTTAGACATAAAGGATGAAATATTACCATCTTCTCCCATTATCAACAACTCATACTTTCCTTTCAAGCTATGCAATTTAGTAACTTTCACATGTTTATCTCCTTCATAGAAGGTCTCTAGATTCTCCCAAATCTCATGTGCAGTCTGCAATCCCATCACATTAGTCATCTCTACATTAGTTAGAGTGATAAACAATGCTTCTTTAGCTCTTATATTATGTTCAACATCCTTGATCTCAGTTATAGTAACAAGATCATTTAGAGGAATATTGTATGCATTATTTGTGGTCTTCCAATAATCTTCTCCCTAGCACTTCAAGTGACTCTCCATCCGATTCTTCCATATAGTGTAATTAGTTCCATCAAATCTTAGGATCTCCTTCTTGAAAATAACAACTTTTATCCTGGCTCTCGTCAAGCGGTAAAGCTCCTTCTAGAGGATCTTTCTCTGATACTAATTGTTGGCAGCAACAATGTAGGAAAATTGAGAGGACGGGGGTGAATTAATTTTCACCAAAATTAAAAAAAAAAATTAACCTCAACTTGAGATCTGATCAAGAATAAAAATAGAAAAGATAAACACCACATCAACAACACACATAACAGACAAATTTTTGACATGGAAAACCTGGTTAAGGAAAAACCACTGTGGGAACCTACCCACAATATGATGATACTCTACAATAGTATGTGTAAATATTACAATGGGGAATGCACATGCATTTAGGAACACTGCCTAGAGATCACTACTCAGAAACAACAAAGGGAAACAACCCTAGGAAGGCTCACTACCTTACAAAGATTGGACAACAATCTAGATTACATGAACTTAAAGAATAGCATCTCCAAATGCCTAATCATAGTTCCAATTAAGCACACTATCTGCACTGAAATACTTGTTTTCTCTATCGAAAGATCATTTTGCTTGTTTGCATATACAATACTCTCAAATATCATAGATTAAACCACAAACATACATCTTATATGATCACAACACTTATTTATACAAATCATCAACCTTAACCTGAAGGTCAGCTCAACACATAAGACCTAACTACAAAATTACATCATATGATACATAAATCTATATCCAGACCAATACAATGTCAGCAAGGACATAGCATGGACCCAAAAAAAATCCTTGAACAAGCAACAACACTGAATATCTCATCAAGATCATCAATAACATGGAAGAACCATCGAGTCAGCCAGAAAGTCGTATAACACGAAGAATACCACTGGACCAATAAATCTTCAATAACGCGCACCACAATCAATGTGGACCACCAAAATGCATTGAACATGATCAGAGAACATCAACAAGCAATGTGAATTACTCTGCAACAACTGCAACAACTCGGATAACAAGAATAATCATTATTTCATTAGCAGAGCTCAAGAATACCAGCAACAAACTAAAAGATACACTTGTGAAGCTCTAAATCATGAACCATTCGAACTGAGGATACACATGAACGTCCCAAATATTCTCCATAATCCACACAATATAAGGAATCAATTCTAGAGCAATACAATTGAGAAATCACAACTTCGTAATGTCAAACCAATAGAAAAACCAATCATCGCACCAGATCACATAACTCAATCAAATCACCTTCCAGAACACTGAAACTCATATTGAATCAAATAGAGATAAGTATATCTAAACTCATTACTGGACATCAACACATCGGCAACCAAAATAACTCAACTCTCTACAATAAACCAATTCTCTACAATATAGGAATATGTTGACATCAATAACAACAACACATTCCAACAACTCTAATATCTAGCACCATGGTCTTTGAATTTCTCCCATCTTGTTTAGGGGATCTAGAAGGAATGAAATAATAGTTTGTAGAGAGTCTTCCCTCCCTATGGAAGTTATTTTTGTAAATATAAATAGAGCCATACTTAAAAATTTTAATATTCTTTGTACCAAGTTCATCTATCAAGGTAAGGAACTGTTCTCCCTACGATCATTTGGTAGCCTTTAACTAGAATATCCATTATGATACCTCCATAATCTTTAGGCCTAACAAATATCCTAGAGAGAATAATTTTTGGAATCTTCCTCCTTCTAGTTGGGTGGAAGTCAACTTTGATGGGGTGACCAAAGGTAACCCTGGGCTGGTTAGTTGTGGAGGAGAGGCTAGAGATGATAATGGTAGGTTCCTTGCGGAGGTGTCACTCCCCTTGGGGTGTTAGATAAACCACCTTGCTGAAGATGTTGCTGCCTACCATGCTTTAAGAATTTGAAAACTTCTCAATTGAAAGATGGTGTGGCTAGAAGAGGAATTTAATAACATCATGCAATGCCTTAAAGACATCCAAAAACCTTCATAGACTATTGATAATTGGGTTAATAACTCAATTGATATTTTAATATTTTTTGAAAAGGTCCATATCTCATGCCTTTTGTGAGGCCAATAGAGTGGCAGACTTCTTTGCTAATGAGGGAGTTCATTCAAATAATTTGGTGATTTGGCACTTTGAGATTATGTGTCGGAGGATGTTAATTCCTTGATATATGATAGGACACATGCGCAGAGTGCCTTGTTCACCATTATTCAATGATGTGGTTGTTAGTTCTCAAGTTAACTTCCATTGTTGTGTGGATTTGGGCGAATGTAAGGAATTCTTTTAGACATAATTTTCCTTTCCCTCCTCACACTTTCTGGGTGTTCTTTGCATTGCTTATGCTTGCCTTTATTTTGGTTCACCAGGCCTAGACTATGAGTTTTAGTGGCTTTTTGAAGATGGGTAGAGATAGAAAGAGGATTGAACCCATTAATTATGAGGAATGTTGGAATCCAAAAACACTAAGAGGGGGGGGGTGAATCAGTGTTCTAGCAGAATATTCAATTTTAACCTTTTATAACATGCATTCACCAACCGATAAATTGGTACATATATAATTGAAAGAAGTAAAGAAATCAATAAGCCAATCACACAAATTAATACCATAAAACAAATAATTATACATGGAAAACCTCAAAGAGGAAAAACCACGGTGAGATTTGTAACCCACAATATCAATCCACTAGCCATATGAAAAGATATTACATAATATGGGGGCCTGCACATGCAGGAAAGCTTATAGCCTAGAGCACATTGCTCAACACAAAGGAGTCTCATTGAGTACAGTCACTTTGAATAATAAAGCATAAGACTGAACTCATTTAATGCATCTCATATGCCTAATTGAGTTCCAGTTCAAGGTCTGACTGTTCTGATTCTGAAACCCTAAAGCCTTACCGGAATAACCTTCGCATTACAACATCCTCAGTTACAATCATTACCATCATATCCTCACATATCTCACATTACACAAAATTATCTAATCAGCTGACCTATATACACTTGAAATCCTTCATGACTCATGTCAGCTTACATAGATAATTACAAAATCATTATACATGTCGGCTCATTACATATATACATAAATAACAAAATGAATTTCTGATTGTCGGATCTCCCAATGATGTCAGTCTCCTATGTCGGTACCCTATTTTTAATTCATGTCGGCCTTCAATGCCAGTACCCATAGAATCCTTCCTATCGGTGAAGAACCAAACCAAAGAATGAAGTCAGAACATGTTTCCATCAATGACAACATATGAAACCAATCAGATGAGTGTCAATTGCTAGCAAGGAATTCAAAAACAACACTACTATATGGATAATTCTAAAGTGGGGAGGTATTGCTCCCTACCTCAAGAGGCTCCATGGTTTCGATCCAAAAACAATAGGTATATTTGCTAAAGGGTGGAAAGATGGGAGGATCTTTCTCTTTGGATAAACATTTCACATTTATGAGCAATTTATTTCTCAAGTCACTGGTTTGTCTATTAAAGGGGCCAAGGTGTTCAAGGACAAAACATTTTTAGAGATGACCATCAAGAAATTCCCAAGGAGGAGAAGGAGAAGAAGAGCCCAGTAAAAGAGTCAAAGAGTGGCTATGAAATGGGCAAAACCATGTCTCTATGGTGGGATGTTCTTAAGGTACTCATGCAATATTTTTCCATGGATGGTCATTTCACTAGGGATTTTGGTCCATTTTGTATTGCTAAACCATTTTAGGCATAATGTGAAAATCTATTTTATGCTCTATTTGTTTTCCTCTATTAGTGCTAGTATCAAGGATCATAGAAAATATCTTGAAAAAAACCTGGTGCTCCATGAGGGATTGCTGCTTTTAATTTATGAACATTGAAAAACCTCCCTTCCCCCTTCAAACACTTCCCTGTCTTGTATAATGAGGAGGTGGCCTCTGAAGAAGAGGACTCTTGTAGTTACTTGTTTGAAGAGTAGGAATGGCAAATGAAGGATGAAGATTCTGAGTCAATGTCTTTGGTCAAGAAGAAGGGGTTTCAGACAACTAAATCTTTTGAGAACAAGTCCTCTATTTCTGAGATTAGTATTGTGGCTTATCCTTCCATTAATCGTCTTTCTAAGGAGTATGTGCCTACCAGCTATATGAATGGGAGAACTTGGTTCCCTAGGGATCTCAATGCTACTTCTCCTCTAAATCTTGAGCAAGATAACCCTAATGATGTGCTAGCTATAGCTTGTAATGTTGTTGACAACATCAGAATGAACACATGGATCTTTCATGAAATTAAGGTACGTGGGCTTCACTACCTAGGCAATAGTATATCACATGCATTCATATTAGGAGGTTTAATATCCCAAAAATGAGGGTGCAATATATTTCCTATCAATGAAAATAGGGGGTTTTTTATTCTGGCTATGAAAAAATACAATATTTGGTGAAAATAGGGGGGCTTTTAATTTGGTTTGTGTATTGGGAGGGGGTGACAAAAAAGGAGTTTAGGGCAATATTTAAAATAGGGGGATTCTTTAGTATGCCATGAATTCACATGTTATAACCTAGGTTCACTAAGTGAAGCCCCCGTGAATTAAGGATACGAACCTTAAACTTTGTTCGGTTATTAGTAAGAAAGACGAAAACATTGAGGGGTTGTGGAGTAAGGATGAAAGAAAAAATATTATTGAATCTTTGCAAAAGATCATGAAGAATGTGGAAGTACTAAAAAATGATTATGAAGGGAGTATTCAAAATCTTGAGAGTAAGTTTAAAAATATTAATGATAATCTCATCTCTCTTGTAATCATTAGTCACAAAATGGTCAAGAACTTTGTTGACATTTTCAATATCCTGATTGAGAAACTAGAAAAAATTCAGCATAAAGGTACTATGGTAGATGTTGAATCTTTGGATAAGACAAAGGGGCAGGAGGAGGATAAAGGACCGTGCAAGTGTTCTAGAGGTCATCTGAAGAGATTTTTTGAAAAACCCTCCCAAGGCATCTGGGACTTGAAGAAAATAACCCTCACTATGTCTCAATTGGAAGTTGAAGTTGTAGAGGCTCTAAACAGTTTTAACTAGGCTATTATAGTTTTTTTCTTGATCTTTTGTTGATGGCTGGCTACTGATTTATTTGGCTTTTATCTCTTTGGTAGCTTTATATAAATAGGGTTTTAGGTCCCTTCAAAACATATTCAATACTTAATCAAAAACTAATGTAATATATTTTTTGTTGATGAAAATGCTTGAATGGCTTTGATACATTTGTTCTTCTTGGTCACCTTAATAATTGCTAACATTTTATATACAATTTTTCCCTTTCATGATGTCAATTAAAGAAATATAAATGATCAAAAAATGTTTAACATTGATATGTAATTCTCCTAGAAACTAAACAATTTTAATTTGAAATATTTTAAATTTATATTTGAAAATTTATTGAGTGTCTTCTATTGTTCTTTGAGGTCCATTAATTTCTAAAGTTTATTAAAATGAATACACACAACATAAATAATATAAGTTTAACTTATACTACACACTTTATTATTTTTAGTATCATAAATTGCACACCCTTTATTAATGTGTCCAATTTCACGCTATCCTAGAACCTATTTCCCTTTACTCTACGCATTATAGGACCTTTATTGTAATTAATTAATATTTAATTCAATATTATGGGTCTTATTCCACTTTATTACATCATCACACTCTTATTTAGGCCCTTAATTCTAGGTGTGCCTGTAACTCCCCACCAAGGAACTCTAGAGGATCTAACTACACAAACTCAAATAAGAGTGAAATATTTTTTTCTGAAATATTAAGTGTATTCTATAATAGTAAAAGGTTAAGATTAAACTTAATTGCACAAGTGGAAGGAAACTACTAACCTATCCTCTAAGGTTCCTCAATGAAGTTACTATACTACTCATACAACATTTAAGAAATTAAATCTGATCTTAATTAACATTTGATTCATAAATGAGCATAATCAAGATGTTATTAAAATAGTTCATCCATACATATTATTGAATCATGAAACTACATTGCATTGAAATAATTTTTTAAATCTAAATTCATTGAATAACCAATAGCAATAGTTTCTATGACATACAAGGTAATGAATAAATAACATGTAATCATTTAATTGCGTAAGATCATTATTTCCATTTGCTAATATAAAACTTATCACCTAAACCTCATTTCACTTACATAAAAAATACATCATAGTTACATCATTTGCCACATGGGCATGTACATAATACAATTTCATCTAATTTAAACATAAGTACATTATGATAGATGAATCAAATCTATGCCTAATTCACTGAGTTGACCACATCTAAGAGAGGCAATTGGAGAATAAATGAAACTAATCCATGCAAAAACAGGTCCAAAATCCTTGATGGAAGAAGGCAACTACCACTTGAGCATGTGGACCCTAAAGGGCTGCCCCTTTGTTCTAGGAGATAGACATAAGGCACACAAGAACACACACAAAGGCTAAACAATACATGGTCCTAACTCACTTTCACCGATGTAATGCCCACCAAAATACCCTAGGGAAATACACTAACTAACACACAAAATAGAGAACAATTTTTTTTTATATATACATCACATAAGCTAAAACAACATATATATTCAACTACGTATGCATCAACTATTGATAATTTAATCCGAAGGGGTTTCAAATTCCCTAATAGATGTGAGCTTTGTTAGAAGGAGGGGGAATCAGTTGATCACCTATTTTTTCATTGTTCCTTCACAAGGGAAATCTGGTGTAAAATGTGGGAAAAATGGAAAATTAACTAGGTCATGAACAAAAGCATTAAGGATATCATATGGCAATGGAATTATCCTACCAAATGTCAAATCATTAAGAACTTGTGGTCTTTGACCCTCCCCATGATATGCTGGGGCATTTGGAAAGAAAGGAATAACAGGATATTTAGGGAAGATAAGTGTAATACTCAGGTAGTCTTTGATAAAATATGCAGGGCTATAAAGGAGAACATCAACATCCCTCACAAGAATAATCAGCAATGGGCTATTATTGATATGAATGATATGGAAAAAGACATTCTTACTGAATGGAACCTAATTCATAAGGTCTACAGATCGGATAACAAGAAGAAGAGAGATAACATTGTTTGGAGGTTTCTTGATTATGACTGGATAAAGGTTAATTTTGATGGGGCAGCCAAAGGGAACCCTGGAAAGGCTGGTGGAGGTGGAATTATTAGAAATGCTCAAGGAAGTTGTATTGCTGCTTTTTCTTCCCCTTTTGGAACCCAAAACAACCATGTGGCTGAAGCTATGGCCATGCTTAAGAGCCTCCAGTAGCCCAGGAATTCAAATTTAAAAAAATCTGGCTCGAAGGGGATTCTTTAAATATTATACAAGCTCTCAAAGGTAATAGTTCAATTTCCTTGAATATTGCCAATATTATTAAAAATGCTAAAGCTATCCTTAATAACTATGTTAGCATTATTATAACCCACACATTAAGAGAGGGTAACAAGGTAGCGGATATCCTTGCCAATGAAGGGGTTAAATTGGAGAAGGGCGTCAAATATATAGGGGAAGATCACATCAAGTGGGAGATTAAGGAACAATTATATTTTGATCACCTTAATGGATCAAGCTAATATCATGATTGATTTCTACGGTACAAGTACCAATGACAAATTTTGGGGGAGGATGAACTGCCAGATGATGAGTGTTTCTCAGCATCATAACCAAGATCATATGTGTGCGAAAGGTAATTGTAATAATAGCCAGATTCATATGAACATGAGTGGCAATCTCAAAATTGTGAAAGTCTCTTTACAAGGGGAAACCAGAAATTCAGAGTTTTACCCATGGGCCGAGAGTTGTAACAGAGGATATTGTTACCTAGAAAGTAGAATGGGAGGAAACCTTAACAGGATTGAACCTTCAGGTTATGAGCACTGGAAGAGCGAAAGAAAGGTGTGGAGAAGGCTCCATAGACATGGTTTCACTAATTATATGGAGAAGCTCCATGGTAAGTAGAAACTCTGTGTCTCATGGGTTCGCTAAAAGCTGGAGCAATAACAGGGCTACCCTATTTGGGGAAATCTGGCAAATCAATGAAAGTTTGATCTCAAAGGTCACGGGACTAAAGATGGAGGGGACAAAATTCTATAGGGATAGAAAGTATGTTGCTGAGGCCTTCAAAAATTTCCTTAAGATGGAGGATGAGAAGGGCAACCTGGCAAAGAAGGACAACATATCATACTTCATCCCCCAACAAGTAAACCTTTCTGCCAAAAATTTCTTAGGGCTTTAATGGAATATTTAACTATGGATGGCAGGTTTACGAAAATTTACAATTATCATTTCACCATCCTGAACCACTTCCACCATGGGGCTAAAATATCTTTGCCCTTCTATTTAGCCTATTCTCTAAACAAGAGTCTGACTGACCATATTAAAAATCCCAACTCCTACCCTCTAGTGCACCAGGGACTCATTCTGTTGATTTATGAATATATGAAGGATAAGACTAGGGCTGCCAAGGATGACCCTTTAATCATCAATGCTCAGATTTATGAGAAATGCATAGACTCTAATTCGACTAGGGAGACCAGCACCCCTACCCATAAAAAAAGGAAGGTTGAAATTGTGCAGGAAGAAAAGGATGTGCTTTGTGAGGAAGAAGAGGGAAAGAATAAGGAAAATATTACTGAAATGGAGATTAACAAGGAGGAGAATTATGGGGAAGGAGAGGAAGGGGGTAATTCTGAGAATCGTCAACCTAACCCTGAAGGCTCAGAAATTGAGAAAGAGGCTCTAAAGCCTAAGGAAGGTGAAAACCCTAATGTGGAGGAGACGGAACAGAGCAAGGATTCTACGGACACCATCCTGGATACCGCCCACAATTGCACCCTTGAATTCTTCAATTTTCAGAAGTGGGTGGTGGAAAACATTGCCAGCATGTAGGGTAAACAAAGAGAGCTAGAAGTTAAGATCAACAAGCTGATCAACATGTCCGACTCTGGGAAGCAGCACAAGGAGATGGAGAATAGTGAAGCGGAGGAGGAAATGGAAATGGAAGACTGGCTGGAGAAAGATTTGATAAAAAGCGACCTGAAACATCTGGAGGACGTCATCAAAATAATGAAGGAATAGGTGGAGGAGGATAAGGACAATGTCAATGCACGGATGGCTAGAAACGAGAAAGCCTTGAAAAGTTTTATGGACCATAGCCTCCAGGTTCTTAAAGTCTCCTCCCAGAACATGAATGCACTGGTGAATCATCTGGAAAAGAAAAACCAGGAGAAGAACCCGATAGTTATTGAAGATGCTCCTACTTCCAGCCTAAGCCACTAGACCCCTAGGTGCAGAACCAGGCAGACTACGGCGGAGAAGGATATGAAGATGAAAGAAACCCAGATTGCTCAGGAAAATACCGACTTGAGGGAAGCGGCCAAGGCAATGATACTTTTGGTGCAGGATGCAGAAGAAACCATGAAGAATTTCTAAATTTATGTTTATGCTGGGCTTGGGGTCAATTTCTTGCTGGCCTCTTGCTGTCCTTTTCTCTGTTGCTGGTCTTTTTGCTGGTTTTTTGTAGCCGTTGTGTTTTGTTTCTTTCCTAAATATCTTTCATATGTAACTAGGTTTCAGGTCCCTTAAAACCTATTTTTAATTGATCAAAAACATTCATTAACATGACAAAAAAATAACCATCATTGACATAATCCACAAATCATGATACACAAGCGGGAACAAAGTACAAAACATCACTACTTAAGCTACACACTTAACAAATCCTAATCATGATAACATTTTACTTCCATAATCCAAATGCAATCTAACTTACTAGATCATTAATTCCTTTCACACAACCATACATGAATTCATTACTTTATCCTAGAATGATTACATCCATTTATGAATGCTCATCCATCCCATAAGGTGCATTTTAAAGCACCAATACCAAATGTTCCTAATACCAACCATTCATTTCTTTTATAATCAAATAGCCATTTCAATACTAATTACCACATTATTAAACCATAACAATATGACCTAATTATAACATCTAAATATAAGGTACACATCCATATTCCAATATCAATATTTCCAATTAATGAGTCATTCTCAAGATACACATGATACATTATTTTTCCCTAATAACATCTACTAGTTACATGAATACAATATCTTTACAACAATGGGCATAGTTCCTCAAATACATTTACATATACATATCAAATGAATCAAGTACAATAATATGCTACGAATATCCAACCACGAGTTAAAGAGAAGAAAAGAATCCACATCCATGCAAAGCATCCAAGATAAGAATCCACTAAAGAACATCCCAATGGAAGAAAGGCACCAACCACCCTACCATGTGGAACCAAAGGAACCACCCCCAATGCTAGGAGATGACACAAGATCCCACACACACTCTAGATCTAAGAAGACACCTATAAACCAAAGAGGAAACAACTCTAACACAACCAAGGAAGAACATACCAAACAACCAAGAAACCTCTAGAGGCGATTCATCATCAAGAAATAAGGAAGTAGGACCGACATCTAAGGAAAGAGTGTCATCACATGCTACAACATAGGATACACATGTGGAACCATCTCAACCTTTGAGGAAATTAAGGGAGTTCGGTATATCTGGTTACCAGATTTACCACCTCACTCTGGTCTCCGTTCCATGAGATGGGTATTACAAAACATATTTATTATCTTTCTTAACCAAGTTACTCTACCCAACCCACCTAACATTAATTATTATGTTATCACTTATCAATTATAATAGAAAATGTAAGGCTTGCCAAAATACCCTAGAGAATTTACACTATACTAGCCCTGAATGGAGAATTTTTTTTTGTTAACTAACTTTAATGTTTCGCTTAGCACAACTAGGCAACATGTTGAGAAATTGTTTACTTAGTTTCTACTTAGTGTTATTAACTTAATCATAGGTTATCTTATTAGGTTCTTATGCAAGCAGAATATTCTTTATGATACCACACTAACTCCCTAGGGTACATTAGCACAATTACTTTAATTTTAGCAACAACCCTTATTCACTAATCCACTATTCATTACTTTAAGATCCATTAATCATCATGAATATGCATATATGCAGCCTACTGAATTAGTCCATCATGAAATGCATCTACATGCTTTTTAATGCAGCTTGAACTATCATTGTTCTCATATGCAAGGTGAAATAATACATGACATTCACTAACTTATCTATGCACATATGCAAGTACACCATTAGCTATCCTCATGATGCATCCTACTATCCTCCTTAATTCATATGATAAATCCAAGACTAATCCCCATTATCTAGTATTCATTTTAAACACCAAATCCAACTATTCCTAATCCCATATCCATTCATCATCTATATGAGCTATGCATCTACCATAATTATCCATCTCATAATGCATTATTATTAATCCATTAACACCTATCATTTACTATTATGATCTTTTCCTATCACCATTCATATATGTGTAATGCATCATATAAATGGTTTATTCAATCCTTACTTAATGCATAATATGAAATGTTATTGTGAGGATGCAGTTATTGCTGAGAGGTGGGGGGGGTTGAATCAGTAATAACAATAAACTACAAAATTTCACCAATCTCAAAACACTTCTCCCAAAACTAGTACCGGTAGCTGATCAAACAGTCTTCAAACCAGATTTACCAAACTATTACCAGTAGCTACTTAAGTATTCATCATTAAGAAAACATAGTAAAGACATCAAATGAATAACTCAACAATCCATCCACAAAATCAACACATATATTTTTCACGTGGAAACCCAAATGGGAAAAACCATGGTGGGAATTGGTACCCACAAAATTTGCACTCTTTGGGAATGCACCCTATTAAAGGCCTAGCTCGGTTAGGAGCTTTACAATAATGCCCGGTTAAGAGAAGACCTTGTTAGGAGTCACCCGATGAAGGGATTTTAACCTCATCTTTGTTAGGAGCTCTACCCTATTAGGAGTAACCTTACTAAAGGATTTAAACCAAATTAATGAGCCACCCGGCAAAGGGATTTACAACATCAAGCCTATTAGGACCTACCCAGTTAAGGTATTTTAATACTACTGCAACTGTTAGGGAACAATAGATAAATGATCCAATCAATACACTCTCTTCTTGCTAATATAGATCCATTTCAACTCCAATCTACTTCACACATGCAAACATCTCAATCTGGTTTGGCACACTCTTCTTCTCTAATCATCGACACTCTAAACCTTCTCAAACTTGACCTAAATACACTTTACAATTAGTTTGGTTACATAACCCTAACAACACTTAAAATACATTGAATTTACATCATAGATCATATTAGATCATTATAAATCATTACAGATCATTACAACAAATTTCAAGATAATTACAAGTATTGAATAATCATAACACATCACCGTACATCAATCTAATAAGATATCAAACCCTTTAACACATTTTGCTAAGCACTTCACTCTTTCCCAAGAAATTCACTCCTTGTACATGCTTAAATGCAATCTTATTATCACACATGGTTTTTGACACATCATCACTAAGTAATGAACATGATAAGATTCACCGCCAAACCATAAAACATCACAAGTTAAAGATCTTGTTATCGATTCTCAAACCCTAGACTAAATAAACAACAGTCAATTACAAACATGACTTCCAGTTCTCCAAACATGATGCGGTTCCAGTCATAGACTCATTACAATTTCATAAGTATACATTCCAAAATGTAACACTTAACTCAACACAGATCTCTACCGCAATCATCTCCTTCACTATTCCTTCTTATCGGTTCACTACCAATCTTAGAAAACATTCCATTGCTGGTTAGGCTTAGATAACTTAGATGATATACCAAACATAAACAAACATGGTTGTCATCAATGACAACACAAATTACTGATCATAGAACATCATATAATAATTATATCATCACCAACAGTCCATCAATATATCATCAACATCCTTTACTAGTACATAATCATCTCCATTAGTTATGCTCGTATGCCAACAATCTCCCCCTTTGGAATTAATGCCAACACTAAAAGAATGCAAAAACTAAAATAATCAACTAATGACAAATATTAGGAACTCATCATGCCATGTTGTACTGATATGTGTTTCACTTGATCTTCTCCTCCTTTGTATTACTTCTCCCTATCATTTTTCTTCTCCCCATTTGACAACAATGCCAAAGGTGCAAAGGCATATTCTATCTTCATTTCTACTTCTTCATCTCTGCTACTCCCGCCAAGGAGTAGCCCTCTTATCATCAATCCAAAGTGAAAGATATTCAAGAAGTCCACTAGATTGATGCATCACTAGCATCCTAGTTGATCATGTGTAGGGGTATAACCCCTAACTTACTCCTGAGATATTCAAAGATAGCCTTATGTAATGGCTTAGTAAATATGTCAGCCAAATGCTCCTTACTTGACACATGCTCCAATCATAGATCTGTATTCCTTCTCATCCACTGAGGGTGAATCATCTTCTTTTGACAATCTGCAACCTATAACCATAGGTGTTCCAAACTATTTACAGTCTTCCATTCCAAAGGTCTTTAACACTTCCTTCACATAGTTAGACTAACTGATAAAAATACCATCTTTCATCTGTTGTACCTACAAACCAATGAAAAATTTAATCTCACCTATTAGAGATATTTCAAACTCTTCCTTCATCTCATCTGCAAAAGTCATACTCATATCATCATTTCCTCCAAATATGATGTCATTAACAAATACTTCTGCAATCAACATCTTGTCTCCTTCAATCTTCAAATAAATATTGATGTCCTCACTGGTTCTGTAAAATCCTATCTTTATCAGATGTGCATGACATCTCTCCAACCATGCCCTTGGTGCTTGGTTTAATCCATATAATGATTTATGCAGTTTGCATACCATATCTTTGTCTTCTGACAATGCAAACCCATTCGGTTGTTCAATATACACCTCTTCTTCAAGAATACCATTTAGTAAAATCAAGAACCTTTAAAGGCTACAAATACAAGTAGCATTATAACTCCTTCAAGCCTAGAAACCGGTGCAAAGGTATCTCCATAATCTTCACCTTGTTCTTGTGCATACCCTTTGCAAACTAGTATTGCCTTGTTTCTAACCACTTCACCATCTTCATTCAGTTTGTTTCCAAATACCCACTTTGTACCAATCGCATTTTTATCATCAGGTCTAGGAACAAGTGACCAAGATTTTTTTTTCTCAATTTGACCAATCTCTTCATTCATTGCCTTTATCCAATCATCATCCTTAAGAGCTTCTCTCACTATCTTCAGTTCAACTATGGAAATTAGACATGCACTTTCTCTAATTTTTCTTCTAGTCTGCACTCCAGCATTCTTGTCACCTATTATCTGGTCTTCAAAATGGTCTAACCTTACATACCTAGGTATAACCTATTCCGGTGCAATAATGTCTTCTTGTTCTTCATCTTCTACCGGTTGAGAATCCTCATCTGCACTGTTCTATTCAACACCTTTCTGCACTTTCGGGTCAATAATCACAAGTTTTTGTTCATCATCTATTGGATCAGATTTGCATGTATCATCAGATTCATCAAAGTATTCATCAACTTTTACATTGATGCTTTCCACAATCTTCTTTGTCCTTTTGTTAAAACACTTAAAAGCTTTGCTCTTAGTAGAGTAGCCAAGGAATGTTCCTTCATCACTTTTAGGATCAAATTTACCAGTATAATCATCTCTTTTTATAAAACACCCGGTGCCAAAGACTTTGAAATAACTAACATTAGGAGTTTTACCATACCATAAATCATAGGGTGTCTTGTCATTACCTATCTTCACCAGTACTAGGTTCAATGTGTATACTACAATGTTGTTTGCTTCTCTCCAACACATCTTAGGTACATCTCCTTGTATTAGCATACTCTTTGTTGCTTCAATAATAGTCCAGTTTCTCCTTTTTGCAATTCCATTTTACTTTGGTGTCCTTGGAGCAGATAGTTGTCTCTTTATTCTATTTTCATCACAATACCTCACAAACTTGTATGATGTAAACTCTCAACCTCGGTCATATCTCAGGCACTTAAGATTCTTACTGGTTTCCTTTTCTACTAAGGCCTTGAATGCCTTGAACGTGCTGAAAGATTTTGACTTTTCCTTCAGAAAAGTAACTCACATCATTCTAGAAAAATTGTCAGTAAATAACATGAAATACTTGTCACCATAAAAACTTCTAGTCCTCATAGGACCACATAAGTCAGTGTGCAACAAATATAGAATATGTTTAGATGAAAAATATTTACTCTTAAAAGAAGATGTAGTCATCTTACCCAACTGACATTCTTTATGTCATGCCCAACTTTTTTGGGCACAAAAACGGAACAACAAATTTTTTTTGACAACATGAACTCGCAACATATCCTACATTATAATAACTTTATTAGAGTTTTGTCTTATCTAGGATGTAAATAAAATTGTTTACTAAGGTTGGGTTAATTAACCAACTCGAACGATCGACTTTAATTGGTGGAGATTAATCGGTGTCACGGATTAGTTAGCTAGCTCAATTACCTTAATTAAGTTGTCGCTAATTAAAAATGAGGGTTAATTGGTTATTTTAGTGTATTAAATCATTCCCGACCATAAAATGATAATGTTATAAATTAATTGATGCACACACAAATTTATTATTTAAATCCAACCGATAAGGGTTCGAATTCCTATAATGCCATTTGCCCACTAAAGCCGATATTAAGCTAAAGCCAATTCTAATTTCCCTAAAATTAAATTGAGGGTAATCTATTGACAAATTAAATAAATTAATTTGATTTAGTGTATAGTGTATCCAACTATATTAACTCCTTATTTTTAAACCCCCTTGAATTAACTATATTAAAAATTTAATTCTCTAAAGAATATAAGCATATAACAATTCAATTATTTAATTAACCCTAATTATTAAATAAAATATTAAAACTTAAAATCAAATTCCAAAATCCTTTAAAAAAAAAAAAAAGAAATTCCTTAATTCATAAAATGCTAACCCTAACCCGAAATTGGGTTAGGGTTGCATTTCTATTTATTACCCACTTTTATTTTAATTTCTCCCCTTCTATTTAATTTAAATTATACCCTAACCCGAAATGGGTTAGGGTTTGTTGCACCAAGATATTCTTTTATTTTACCCTACTCGAATGGATTAGGGTTTGTTTTTTTTTCTTTTCTTTTTGTGGTTTGGTGTGACTGTGCAGGTACGGGGACAGATTAGGGCATGGCGGCCATGGACATGGCGAAGGTTTTTTTGAAGAGGGAAGGAGTGGAGGTAGTGGCGCGGGCTCCCCCAGATGCCGTTGTGTGTACACACAGTGGCGGGCAGCGCTGCCCACTGTGTGCACACACAGTGGCAGACAGTATTACCGCCACCCACTGTGTATACACACAGTGGTGGCCATGGTTGTTCCACTGTGTCTACACACAGTGCGGTGCCTCCTGCATCGCCCACTGTGTGTAAACACAGTGGCTCGGCCGGTACCCTCGATTTCCCTTTTTTTATTTTTTTATTTTTTTTATATGATATTTTTTTTTAAAATATAAAAGTATATAAATATATAAATATATATATATATATATATACTGCCATGTCCAGAATATATACATATACCTCTTTTTTTTTTTTTTAGGTATCAATTGAGTATGTTTTCAGATTTTAAATCTCATTTCCTAGGTGTGATTTATCTAATTATACAGCATTCAGGAGTTATTAATATATATATATATTTTCAAAACAGCTATGCAACATGTTTTCTACAGCAATGTTTAAATTCTAGTTCTTTTTCAGCTATGCCTAAACAGAGTTAAAAGTAACAAAACAATAGTAAATAAACTTTGCAAGTAACATTAAAACATAATGCATTCCTTTCTTCCCTTTTTTTTTTATATTTTTATTTGCAGAAAATAAACAAGATAACTGAATTCTTTCTAAGATAGAATTTTGATATAGTTTACAGCAACATAATAGATGTTCAGAACTTAAATAAAAGGTACTTTGCATACAGAATATTTGAATACCAAGGTCCACATTTACAATGGGTGAAATAACCCAACTAGTCTCTCATTCTTAATGATGAGGACTTGAATAAAAGAATACATTTATTTAAACAGAAATAAAAGAAAACAACTTAAAGCCCTTTATTTACATTTTTTTCATTTTGCAACAATTCATAAAATTACATTTTTACTTTTCTGCATCTAAATAGAAAGTCTGAATCTGAATAAAAATCTGCAACCCTTGATTCTTTTCCCAGCAACCTGCATATAAAATTTTAGGGCTATGACCATGGGATGCTCACCTCCCAGCCTAGGCTTACCAAAAGCCACCCCCGAGCTTGGAGAATCAAGACCTAGACGGGGTTACAACCAAGCAACACAACAAGCAAAGGGGAAAAATTAACACAACAGAGACATCCCTTCCCAAGCTGAAACTCCATCACAAAATGTGATGTCTTACTAGGGTGGAAGTGGACCAAGTACCCTAGGGGAGAAATCTGCTAGATAGAACTTACAGCCAACTCATGGCATCCATGAAAGCATAACCAACAATCATCCTTAATCCCTACACCCTTATGACCCCCAAAAAGGCAAACATGCCATATTTGCTCCCCCTTATGACCCCCAAGTGAAATAACACAAAAGAAAGCAGCAAGGGTCTCATGGACAGACCCTTGAGATCACTCTCAAAATGAGAGCCTCTCACCCTAAGGGCTGTCAAGCTCCTTCCACCCCCAAGACCAATCTTTCCTCCCAAGGAAAGGATGGTCTTGAACACTCCCCAAACACAACAATACATAAAACAGAAATAAACAAGAAATCACTTAGATTTTTACAAGTACAACACAAATAAAGAAATACAACAATTTCCATTCAAGCATTCTAGAACACTTTTACATTTACATAAGAGGGAAAAGTAAAACCAACCTTGACCTACCAAGGAAAATCTAGGGGAAAGCTTGATGAAGAGCTGCCCAATCCTCAAATCTTTTTCTGCAATTCCTTAGCCCCAAATTTACTATTCCTAAAACTAATTTTTCCTCCAAAATTTCTCCAAAAATCTCCAAGGATGGAGAGTGGGTGATTAGCTCACTAAGCTTCCATTCCTAGCCTAAGAAGGCCTCTCTCACTCCTTCCAACCTCTTGGATAGAGTGAGGGATCCCCCATTGGATTGGTCTTCCCTAGGTCTTACACTCTCCCTAACCTAGGTACCTAGAGAAGGGAAATGGAATGGGGAAGAGGGATTACTCCCTTCAAGAAGGTGATCCTACCAAGGATGGCACTCCTATAGATGGAATTCGTCCATCTTGGGAAAACCACTTTTTTGGGTGGTTAAACAAGTCCTAAGGGAAAGACACATGGCCAATTTTGGCCTTCACCCATAGGTACCCCATGAGGCCTAATAGAAATGCTCTAAAATTGACTCTAGGAGTTGATTTGACCCTCAGAAAGTCCACCTAAGGTTAACCTACGGGTCAACTCTGAGTTGACCCTCCTTGTGGCTCACTAACCTAGATTTCTTGGTTCCTTCAAGGATAATTAGGAGATATAACAATTAACAAAAATAAAACTCTCCAAAAAGGTGACATGACAAATTGTCAACACAACATACTACATAGGTGTCAAGTGACACTACAAAATAATTCCACATCACAATACACACGTGGCAATTGTCCCTTAAATGATTTAAACAATTCAATAAATACAATTTACACTCATGCAACATTTTACATTTACGAATAAAATATAATACATACGGGGTGTTGCCTCTCCAAATAGACAACCCTTGGTTTTACGAATGCACATAGGCCTAGGCTTGATTCTCCATAATATTTCCATGGTCACATGGATAATTTCCTGCACATCTCAATTTAAACATTAGTACTTCCCAATAGCCTCATATAATATAAAACACATAATTAGAATACAATACATTCATTCTGCAAAGACTTGTCATTATAAAATACGATTTGTCACAAATCAAAGCAATTCATCATAATCCTCAAAATTTGATCCATCTACAAGATATGCAAACATATTTCTAGCATTATAACAAATCCTGAAATTCAGATAATAACATATATCATCACAATGTTAACCTAATCTAGAATCATATAATATTCTATAACCACAAGGCATAGAAATGAAGCATCAATATATATATCAATGTTACCAAAATCGTGGGACCATATAAAGTTCTATATCCATAGTGTGTCAAAACTAGCATCCATAATAGTTCCAATATGAAAATAACTGAAGAGATAGTATGGGTCGGGGTAGGGCCTCACACTTTACACATCACACTGTCTGGTTTAACAAGTTGAGGCATACCTCTCACCATATTTGACTTTCTGACCTTAACCACATTATCAAAGTTCACATGACAAACCCTTATATGCCATAACCAACTATCTTCAACCTTAGCAACCAAACAATTGTTTACACTAGCATTTAGATGGAATAAGTTACCTTTAGTTTGTTTACTGGTAGCAATTAATTCTCTTTTAAATCCTAAGATCCTGCACACTCCATTCTTAAGATCAAGATGATAACCTGTGCCATTCAATTGACCAACACTCAACTAGTTATGTTTCAAACCTTCAACCCAATATACATCATCAATATTACTTTTACAATTCAAAGAGATAGAACCTTTACCTTTTACCATACAAGGTGAATTGTTCCCAAATCTTACTACACTGCCATCAAATTCTTCAAGAGAAATACTTTTTGTTATCACCGATTCACTGGTCATGTGGTGTGAGCAACCACTGTCAAAAATCTATTCATCACTATTGTCAATGTGAGATACTAAAGCCTTCTTATCAGATAAATCTTCCTTAACATCAACAAAAACAATCTCCTCATTTTCTTCATCCTTAGATTCCTTATCAGTAGCACCTTCATCCACTGCAACATAACATTGTTTCTTTCCTTTTCCCTTATATTTTCTAAACTTTTCCTTTTGATCACTATTAGGACAGTTTGCAACTATATGTCCTATCATGTTACAAGAGAAACACTTAAGAGGAAGCTTTATTTTGTACTTACCAGTGCCTCTAGGAAGTCTTTTTGCTAATAGAGCTTCAAATTCCATCATATTATCTTCATCATCCACATTAGATTTTCTACTGCCATGATGACTTGACCTGCATTCATTACTATGAAAAAAATCTTTCCCTTTCTCACTGGTACACTAGATACAGATGCTTTGAAAGTAGATTTTGTCTTAGGTACACTGTTATCAAAACTATTCAACTCAAAAGCAGTGAGCTTACCAATCAAAGAATCAACAATAACCTTCTCATTACTGACAAGCAATAGGGTTCTAATCATTTTACTCACCATAGTGTCTTCTTCTATAGAACCACTAGCACTTTTGATTCCACCAACAACTTCTTTTATCCTCTGTCCATACTGAGTGATATTTTCTCCTTCCATCATTCTCATATCATCAAATTTTCCTCCAAGACTTTTGTCTTTAGCCTTTTGAACATGCTTATCACCACCATAGATTAATTATAAATTCTCCCAAAATTCAAAATTAGTTTCTAAACCATTGACATCAATATATTTAGTATCAGAAAGTGTACTTACAATGGCTTCCAATACTTGAATGCTTTCCTGCTGCTCCTTATGCTAATCTACTATCATAGGACCGATAAGAGGTACATACTTAGTAATAAAATGCTACCAGAATTGAGCACCCATACCTTTGATGTAAATCTTCATTCTAGCACTCCATATTCTGTAGTTGTCCTTAGTGAATTTGGGACCCTCCTTCTTTATCATCTTCGGATCTTTTCCTCAAGCGATTAAGCTTCTGCACAAAGAGGACCTAATGCTCTGATACCAATTATTATTGTGAGGATCTGGTTGTTACTGAGAGGGGGGGTGAATCAGTAATAACAATACAGTGCAAACTTTCACCAATCTAAAAACACTTCTCAAAAAACTAATACCAGTAGCTGATCAAATAGTCTTCAAACCAGATTTACCATACTATTACCCATAGCTACTTAAGTGTTCATTATTAAGAAAAAATAGGAAAGACATCAAATGAATAACTCAACAATCCATCCACAACATGAACATAAAGACTTTTCATGTGGAAACCCAAATGGGAAAAACCATAGTGGGAATTGGTACCCACAAAATTTACACTCTTTCAGAATGCACCCTGTTAAAGGCCTAGCATGGTTAGGATCTTTACAATAATGCCCAGTTAAGAGCAGACCCTGTTAGGAGTCACCTGGTGAAGGTTTTTAACCTCATCTCTATTAGGAGCTCTACCCTATTAGGTGTAACATTGCTAAAGGATTTAAACTCAAATTGATGAGCCACCCGGTGAAGGGATTTACAACATCAGGCCTATTAGGACCTACCCAGTTAAGGGATTTTCATACTTCTGCAACTGTTAGGGAACAATAGAAACATGATATGATCAATGCACTCTCTACTTGCTAATATAGATCCATTTCAGCTCCAATCTTCTCGACACATGTAGACATCTCAATCTAGTTTGGCACACTCTTCTTCTCTAATCACTGACACTCTAAACCTTCTCAAACTTGACCTAAATATACTTTACAATTAGGTCAGTTACATAACCCTAACAAAATTCAAAATACATTGAATTTACATCATAAATCATATCAGATCATTACAAATTATTATAGATCATTACAATAAATTTCAAGACAATTACAGTCGTTGAATGATCATAACACATCACTGCACATCGACCTAATAACCTATCAAAACCTTTAACACACTTTGCTAAGCACTTCATTGTTTCCCAATAAATTCAATCCTTGTACGTGCTTAAATGCAATCTTATCATCACACATGGTTTCTGACATGTCATCACTAAGTAATGAACATGATAAGATTCACGGCCAAACCATAAAACATCATTGGTTAAAGATTTTCTTACCGGTTCTCAAACCCTACACTGAATAAACAACAGTCAATTACAAACATGATTGTTGGTTCTCCAAACATGATGCGGTTCTAGTCATAGACTCATTACAATTTCGTAAGCATGCATTCTAAACCGCAATACTTAACTCAACATGGATCTCTATCGCAATCATCTCCTTCACTGTTCCTTCTTACCAGTTCACTGTCAATCTTAGCGAACATTATGTTGTCGGTTAGGCTTAGATAACTTAGATGATATACCAAACATAAACAAACATGTTTTCCATCAATGACAACATAAATAATTGATCATAGAACATCATATCATAATTATATCATCAACATCCTTTACTAGTACATCATCATCTCCATCAGTTATGCCAATATGCCAATATGAAATGCATACATTTCTATCATTTACATGTTGACTATGAGAATCCTATTCCTAGAATAATCTATTCCTTCATGCACCTATTTGTTTAATGCATAAGTCTACATGTCATACTTATTAATCTTTACTTATGACATGCATGCTTACTAACATGATAATGCATCTATGAATATGATATTATTCTCAACCCATGATATGAGTCTATGTCACTGTATCCAATATGCATGTTTAGTAATAACATCATTCATTATCCCTATTACAATTTCAGCTTTATGACATATTTAGTTTCCATGTTGTTATCTAAGGATCATGATTGCATAGTATGTTTCTATCTCTATCCATTATATGAATTCTACTTTGGTTTCCCTATAGTTTCATGTCACTTGTTTTAGTTCTTATATGTGGATTCTAACATTTACTTTGCATATCATTATCATTTCTAATGATGCTAATCCATTTCTATGATCTATGTTTATTTCCAACATAAAATCATTCAATGATAGAATCAACTTTAAGGATCATTTCCTTATTCCATTAAGAACATAAACCATACATCATATACATTATATATATCAATGCCACCTAATGATTACATCATTTGTCTAAGTTTAAACATAGTCAAGAGTATATTATGATTACAAGCTCATTACATGGCTCTTATAACATGAGCATAGTTCATCTAGAACAAGTACAAATGATCTCCTACAACTATTATAAATGCTTACATACAATACACATAGCTTAATGCAATGCAAAGCAAGGGAATACATGTAGGGATGGAGTGTCATCACATGCCATCCACATAACATAACAAGGCACAAGCCTAATGGACATGTGGAGAAATCTCAACCTATGAGAAACTAAGGGAGATTAGCTTTCCATCTTCATGGCCTTCTCATGCTTATTCTAAAACATCCTCCATAGGACTAAGACATGAGGCTCAATTCAGTTATTATCTTGTTTATTGTCTAACTACCCATCTCATATTAATTTTAGGTTATCACTTGTATTACAATGAAAGGAAAACTCCCGTGTGCTTGGTGGTCTAGACTTCGTGCATCCTTGTAAGGAACCTCATGGAGTCTGTCTCTCATGACCCCAGTCATCACAAGAAAGCCCACTCCCCCTAACATGGACCCATACAAAAAAGGTATACATGCTCAAGAGGCCCTAAAACCAAGTATGAAAATAAAAAATAAAAAAATCATAACATGCAGCCCAAACATTCATACATAAACATATACAAGAAATGAGACTACAACATCAAAGAGAATAGGAAAGGAGCCTCTTGGAAACAAACATAAATCAAAGGCCATACAACAAGAACATCATAATCTACTACAAACATAAGAGAAAAAACCACAACAAGGCCATTCACTAGCTGGAAACACAAACATTAAATTACAACCTTCTCTCATGGCATCTCCACATGAGAGGAATCTAAATAATAACCAACACATGAAGGAAAATGCTCGTAAAGAATCATAAAACCTCAAATTTGATAATAAGAAAATATGGAACACAATAACATATCATAAAATATCCTTTGGTATGAAAGTTAGCTGAGGAAATCAAGTCGAGATAAGCAAAATACCGGAAAACTCTAATACACAGTCATAGTGTTTTAGTCGTATCTTATAAGCCCAGATTGCAATTTTCGCTAATTTTACACAAAAATTATAAGACATCGAGGAAAAACAACCTAGTAAAATTAGTGCAAACCCATTTTATAATTTTTGAGATAATTTCATCAAACAGTTGCAGACCTCTACATTAGAGCGGTCTCTAAATTGGGCTAAACAACTTCTACATAATCAATCAATCAAAGCTAAACAATCTGGAAAAGAAAATTCACAAGGACAACCAAGCAATCCACAAAGAATATATAGGTGGGGAAACCATTTCCGTGAACAACTTATAGAGAATCATAAAGATAAATTGCAGATAAAACTATACATTATAAACCATAAGAAACTTTATTTACCTATTCATTAACCAAAGCTATGCAAATAAGCTACATCAGTAAACAAAATCTACCCAACTGTGTAGGGGAAAAAGTGAGACTAAGTATGGAAACCTTAATCCCACTCTCATACACACTCATGGAATACAAAAGAGCCTAGGGAGGTAACACACTTTGACTACTTCTTAATGAGGAAGAGATTCATGGATTACCTCTTAGGTTTTCTATTCCTTTGTTGTAAATGAGAGAGAGGAATGATGCAAAAATGCAATCTAACCTAGAATGCAAGTAAGAAAGCAAACCCTAATTTGAGAATGTAGATTAAAGGAAAACTAATAAACTACTAAAAAGTATAGATCAAAAGGAAAAATCAAAGGTGCCCCTATGTCTGAAATCTGAGTAGAAATGTCTAGGACCAAGGTGCCACACCACTGTCCTAATTCTGCACTTCTGGAGCTACAACTGACAAGAGGGATTCCAAAGCTTGCAAAGTATTGTCCTACCAAATCCTACTGATAGAGGGCAGGACCAGGGTGCCACACTGCTGTCCTAGGAAAGACCAGGGTGCCATGCCCATGTCCTTGGGGTTCTTGCTGAGATCTACAATCAAGAACTATCCTTGTGTGCTCTTTCGGTCCCAAATCTTCCAGTGACACTCGGATCTAAACATGTACCTAAAGCTGAAAAAGAGGGTTTGGGGTGGCTATATAGGGTTTTTACTTAGTTAAAACCCCATGTTGGTGATTTCCACCTCCAGGAATAGTCGATAATATACTGAAAAATGTGTGTGCAAGAACCTTGTGTGTGTGCAAAATCCTAAGGTTAGAGAAACCCTAAAGAGTAAACCCTAATTGCTTATAATTGTTTAAGTAAATGCTATAAATCCATAATGCAAAGTGACCTAAATCATGAATATGAATCAAAATAAAGCTTTTGAAAAGACATAAAAACAACATGAAATCATACCCAACCCCAAGGGGGAGGTACAAGCCAATCGTCAGTCAGTGATCTCCTATTGTTCTTCTACACCTCCAAAAGCCCCCAATTGATAAAACAATTCTTGATGAATGTTTGATGGATGAATGTTGAATTTTTTTGAAGACTTCAAAGATCTACTCTTTCATTGCAAAGAAGGCTCTAATGCTCCAAAAACCTATTCTTAGATTATTAGAAGAAGACCCCTTCAAATGAAGAAAGAGAGATCTTAAGTATGAAACCCTAGATCTTAATTTCATGTTTAGGCCGACCTAGGATTTGAATTTCCCATTGATATTTTGGGGTTAAGCATTATTATATCATAGGATTGTGCTCCCAAAATTTCAAGGAAAAAGCCATGGACCATGTGCATTCTCGCCACAGTCCCACCAACTTTTCACCAATTTTTTGGGGTCATTAGATATGATGATATTAGAACGCAACCCAAATTTATAGCTGATTTTGAGATGTTTTCATATGCTAAATCGAGCCTAAATGGTCAAAATAAGATTTAATTAAGGTTTATGATTAAATGATTCATTGGAGGAATAAGATGAAAAGGGGCACACTTAGGGTAAAGGGCACAACTTTATAATATGTAAAGTGATGAAACATGACCTTAGATTTAATTAAATTAATTAATTAAATTCTTAAAGGGGAATTAGAAATGCAAGGTGCAAGGCACACTAAGGCAGGTGCTAACCTAAGTGTGAAATTATACCACCCTAGAAAGGGTGTACAATTCCTAACACTACATTTAGCCCCCACTTTAGCAGTCATATGACACTACGTGTATATGCAAGCTAAAGTAAAGAAAAGTAAACATTTTTTGAAAAAGGATATAGCCATAAGTTGTCGGATGAATCCCCTAGTGGTATTTGCAGGACATAGTTAGGAACCGCACCCTACAAATTGTTGGCATTGGATAAAGATTACATTAATGAAGTATAGTGTTGTCATTGATGTCAATAGAAATGAGTAATGGATTGGTATTGCAACCTGTAATGATGCAATAGTGCAACCGGTAGTAAAGCAGTGAAGGAAACCGGTATTGGTATTTCAAGTAGAGTGATCAACCAATAACCCTAACTAGTTGATAGGAAGAATCCTAACCGATGGAGCTTGGTGAATCGGTTGTGATGATCTTTGATCAAATGATGATCAGAGATGAAGATGCCATGTATGCATGATGCACATGATGAGTTTCAAAGTGGCTTTAGTGCATGAAGATAATTTTTTATCTCGAGAATGAGAAAATGCATAACATGAAGTGGAAAACGCATGATGAGCTACAGGATCCAATGTGTGGTGATCTAGGAGCAATTGATGTTGTCTAGAATACTATGTAGTTCATTGCTATGTAATCCAATAGTTATTATTGAACTGATATGTTTGTAATCTCTATGATATTTGTAGGTTTTGTGATGTGTTACCGACCTATTGTATTTGTATTTAAGGCCAATGAGTTGTTTGTAATTGTGTTGGCAATTTGGTTAAGTGTGGTAGTGTGACTGTTGCCGAACTAGAAGGAGTGTCTATAGGATGTTGTGAAGGCAGATAGGAGCATAAAAGGATCTGATTAAGTAGAGTAGTTCTATTTCTAGATCAACAAAGACCTTGTTGTTCTCTAACCATTACAATAGTTAAATCCCCTAACCGGGTAAGCTTTAATAGGCTTATTGTTGTTTAAATCCTCTAACCAGGTGATCCATTAGCTTGGATTTGAAATCCTCTACCGAGGTTACTCCTAATAGGGCATTGCCTTTAACAAGGTATTGTAGTCAATCCCTTAACTGGGTGGTCCCTAACCGGATCTGTTCTTAACAAGACATTATTGTATAAGCTTCTAACAAAGCTTGGCTCCTAATAGGGAAAAATTCAAAAGAGTTCAAAATACTAGTGGGTATTCATCCCCACCGTGGTTTTTCCCATTTGGGTTTCCACGTAAAAAATCATTATGTCAAGTGGTGAATGATTTTGTGGATGTGTTTTGATATGGTTGATATGATTAACTGGTAAAGCCACTTAGATATGTTTAGATGAGCAAAAGTGATCTGAAATGAGCTATTACTGATGTTAGTAAAGTGATTTAATATTCTGGTTAAATGGTATTTGAGCTTCAGATCTGTTACATTATATCTTTGATGTTTTGGTCAACCGGTAAAGTTTGATAGTGTAGTTGAAGTTTTTATTACAGTGACTAAACCGGTTAGTTTAGGAAGTTGTTTCTGATTTGGGATTAAGTTTGGTGAAAGTTTAGTATATTTTATATCTACTGATTCACCCCCCTCTCTTAGTAGTTGACCGAATCCTTATAGTTTCATCATATTATCAAAAACCACATGTTAGATCACAAAATCACCTAATACTTACTAAGGAAGGTCATGAAATTCGCGGGTAGCTATATGCCCCCCTTGTTTTGACTTGCTTATTAGTGAGGTGAAATAGGGTATCATGTTTTCCACAATGCATTGTGATAAAGATTTTGATGAAGGAAGTTAACAACAAGACTTCATTTCTCATCCAAGCACATTATGGAAGCAATGTGGAGTGAGAGGGAGAATTCACAATTCCAACACCACCAACGGTGCGAGAATTGGAGCTTCTTAGCTCAAGATATGATAGATAGAAGAAAAAGTGCCAAAATTAGGGTTTTAACTTAAAAACATAAAGTCAAAAAGTGCATAACACATAAATATGAAAATGAAACATTCATTTGTCACTTTCTAACTTTTTGGCACTATTCACTACATAGGAGCCCACATATTAGCCATCATTCCTTGCCACTGACCTGAGTGACCTATGCGAATGGAGATCCTACGCCAGTCTGTACTCAATGAGGTGAGTTGACCTTTTGTTGACTCCATTTGACTTTTTCATGCTTTCATAGTTTTTAGGAATAATGATGTCATCACCAAATCTAGGCCTAGGCCCCCTCTTCAGGCATCTAGGGGTCTTAGGGCGCCATGGTCCCAAGGAGGCACCCTGGTCCTCCTAGGATGCCCTAATCCCATTTGGGTGCCCTGGTCCCACTTGGGCACCATGGTTCTAGTAGGGCATCTTGGTCCACCCAGGGCACCCTAGTCTTTGTTCGGGGTGACTACTTGCAATACGGGATCAGGCGATGAACGTTAGAATGGTTAGAATGATTGCATTGATTAGATGATAATGATGATTGATTACAGATAATAGAATGTTTTGCATTTTGAAGACACTACCATACATCCACAAGTATACCACAGGTCTCACCTTGTGGAGCCTTTGGGAGTAGATCCCAAGGCTAACAGTGGGGGAGAGGGAGTTGCTACATGCAGTGGGCTTGTGGGATGCGATGACTATGTCAGCTATTAGATTCCATTCTATGATGTTGATGGTGTTGATGGAGAGGTGGGATGTAGACACCTCAACATTCTCACTACCTATGGGGGAGATGATGGTCACCCTTGAGGATGTATACCATATTTTGTGTCTTCCCATTAGGAGAGAGACCGTCAGATATTGATCCGACCAGATAGAGGAGGATTACAGGAGAGAGCAGGTATATGTTGTGGGGAGAGTGATATGTGGCGAGACGAGGGGCTGTATTATGGTCAGCTGGCTCCTACACCCTATTAACAAGGTTCCATTAGTGAGGTGACTCATGATTGCGACCCTTGCATTAGCCATGTGCCCTAATGGCTGCAACACACATATGCATGGAGGACTCATCTACTCTATCCGAGCGATGGAGAGACATAGGAGGGTATACTCTTGGGGTTGGAGCATGCTTTCACATATCTATCATGACCTTGGGAGTAAGTGTTTGGATAGGGATGGAACCTGATGACATGCATACTACTATAGGTGTGGATGCTCGAGCATATTACCCACACAATGCTTGTTGGAGCCCCCATAGAGCTAGTCCTAGAGCATCCTAAGGTATTTGCTTATCCTCTTACCTATGAGTGGTGATTCGGTGATCTCCTGCATTGGAGGTTGAGATTAGATAGATTAACAATAGGTAGAGTCATATGGAGACACTACCTCAGGATGTACATGTGGGCAGGGATACATAGGCAAATGTTCAGCATGCAGAGGAACCATCTACTAGAGGGGTGATACAGCCACATAGTTATTCCCTTGTACTTCGATCAAGTTTGGCGGTAGTTTGGGTTTGAGCAGTGTGTTCCTACTAATGTTCCTATGTACATCTGACACTCATGCATGATGTCGAGGCTAGGAGCCATTCCTAGGCCTACCAGTGATGAGATCAACATCACAGATTCAGATGGGTTGGATCAAGACATTGTGACAGACTATAGAGATGATTCAAGTGTGCATCGGTGGTACATCACATGGTGGGGGAGGACATACCTTGGAGCCATCTTCCAAGCAGATTTCCCTAGTGGGAACCTTGGACCATGGAGACAATCAGGTGATGGAGAGGGATCTAATACATCCAAGGAGGGCTTAGATGATTAGGCTGATGACATAGGAGAGCAGGAGGCAAGTGAAGATGGAGACGATCCTAATACCATAGAGGGAGATCAAGATGGAGATGATGAGGAGGACAGAGAGGAGGAGGAGGATGAGGGGGAGGATGATGACAAAGAGGAGGACTAGGATGAGGATGAGGATGAGGATGAGGATGAGGATGAGGAAAAGGATGAGGACAAGGATGAGGATGAGTACAAGGATGAGGATGAGGATGAGGAGGATGAGGAGATTGAGGAGGAGGATAAGTGAGATGCAGTTCCTCATCACTTTGGAGAGGAAACCATATCCCTAGATCCACCAAGTCTCCCACTAGAGGCGGAGAAGGACCCTATAAGGGGTCCTAATCCTAGTCCCCATCGGCCCACACCTACTGTATAGAGATAGTACAAGCAGGGAGAGCCTAGTGGGTCCTAGTATCAGGTGGTCATTTTCCATGATCCCTACTGGTGAGATGGAGATCTAGGTAAGGTGTCCTACTATTGATTAACTTATATATCTTACCTATTTAGATTTGATGATATAGAATGTTACTGATAAAAAATTATCTTTGTCTTATAGCTACCATCTAGGAGTGGCATTCTCTTATTCATAATGCAGTGACAGACCTCATCATGACTATGCACATTCCTACTTCCTCACAGATATCGCATAGATCTGAGAGGAGTACAAGATGATATGAGGACCTTTTCTCCCCTATTCAGATGGAGATGGAGGTCCTACAAGAGAGATTACAATAGACAGAGCATGACCTAGCAACATCATAAATAGAGTTAGCCACATACCATGGGATTATGATGGAGAGGGATCACATGAGCTCCTCGCAGTCCATATTGTGATACACCCCATGGGGCCACCCCCATGGCCAGATCAGGAGGGAGCATCTAGCCACCATCCTCCAACTACTAGTCCTAGGGATAGGAGATGATCTTGATGTATTGATGTATATATGATGATACTCATGGATATGTTATTTTTATGCTTAAACAATATATGCATTGCTTAGATTAGAAGTAACATATTGAGTGATGAATATGTATATCTAATTTAATTTTTATGTGATTGATTTCGTAATGCTTCATGATTAAATTGATACATGTGTGATATAATTAAATAACTAAGTATTTAATTAAATGCTACTTTGATGATTTAAAGGAAGAAACTATTAAGCCTAAAAAATATATGACAAATGTGATTTAATTAACTCTAATTAAACACAACATGATATAACTCTACTTAACACATAAGAAATTGTATAACATGCTAGCACCTATTAAATGTAAATCAATTACTATTTACATACAAGAAAACAAGACAAACAATAAAGTAAATGAAACATGCTTGTCAAGAATGAAGTAATATAGAGCAAAAAATATAATGTCATCTAATCTTACATAGTTTAATGAAGACATGCTAACATATTACCCAATTTTTGAAGAGAAAGGTATATAGAGAGAATATAAAGTAGACTAGAAAGAGGGAGAGAGAGAAAGAGAGAAAAAGAGAACTAGGCATAATATCTACGAAGGTGCATAGCATTTATGGGTTCCTTGAGAGGCGTACCTTTCACATCTACTACCCTATAAGAACCTGATCCATAGACCTCAAAAATAATGTATGGTCCAAGCCAATTAGGGCTAACCTTTCTCCCTAGGTAAGGCATTCACGTTACACTGATTTTCATAAAGGACTAAATCACCTACTGAGAAGGAGCATTGAATAACTTTATCATTGTAGCTTTGTTGCAAATTTTTATGATATGCTCGAGGCTATTTATACATTGTTCATCAAGAATCTCAAGTTGTTGAAGTCTTTGCTCTCTATAGAAACCATCATTCCCTATACCCCTAAGAGAAACTCTCAAAGAAGGAATTTCTAACCCTAAAGGCATAATGGCATCAGCACCATAAATAAGATTATAAGGAGTACAACTTGTAGAAATACATACACTCTTACGATAGTCCCATAGAGCATAGGTTAATTGAGTACGCCAATCCTTACCATGCTTGTTGACAGTCTTTCAAAGAATTTTTTCAATTATCCTATTCGAAGACTCAGCTTGACCATTTAATTGAGGATAATAAGGTGTAGAAATTTTTTGTTGAATATGATATTTCTTGAGAAACTTCTTCACATCCTTATTTTTTAATTACATTCCATTATCTGAAACTAATGAGGAAGGTATCCCAAATCAAGAAATAGTGTTTTCCAAAATGAATTGACAAATTACTTCAGCGGTAGTGGATCGAAGTGGAATGACTTCCACCCACTTTGTAAAGTAATCAGTGGCAGTTATGATGAAGGTATGTCTTTGAGATGGAGGAGATATTTTACCTATGAGATCCAAAGCCCATGTAGAAAAAGGCCAAGATGCCACTTCAGATCAAAGTTATTGGGCAGGGGAATGAATCAAATTGCTATGTTGCTGACACTAATGACATCTTTTAACAAACAAAAAGGAATCCTTTTCCATGGTTTGCCAATAATACCCCATTCAGAGAAATCTCTCAACTAAAGATCTACCCCCAATATGCCCCCCTGCAAGCACCTAAATGTGCTTCCTCAAGAGAAATAGGGACTTCAACTTTGTTTAAGCATTGAAGGAAAAGACCATTATAACCCCTCCTATAAAGAATATTAGAAAGGATAATGTATCTAGCAACCAATTTGTGAAACCTAGCCCTAGTATTCTTATTCACAGAGCCAGAAAAGGTACCATCACTCAAATATCTCATGATATGCGAGTACCATTCATCAAAATCTATAATGCAACAATATGCTACATCAGTAGGATTATCAAAAATATTCGAGGTAGTGAGGTTGTGAATAATAAATTTAATATCTACCAAGGGGTCCTCTAGAGACATAAGAGAGGCAACACATGTCATTGCATCAGCATGTCAACTATCTTTTTGAGGAACGGGCTCCATGGTATAAAATCAAAATTTTGAAACAAGGATATAGCTAGATATCTATATTGTGATAATTTGTCTTGCTTAGCTTGATAAAATCCTATCACTTGTCTTATGATTAGTTGAGAATATCCATAAATATGTAAATGTTTCACATTCAATGCCAAGGCTTCTTTAATTCTAGCTATAAAAGCCTCATACTCAGCAATGTTGTTGGTACACAAGAAATTGAGATGATATGATAAATGAATAGGCTTCTTTTTAGGAGAGATTAAGACCACCCTACCCCTGATCCTATACGACACTTATAGCAGCCATCAAAGTACAATTCCCAAGTCTTATCAACCTCAGTGAAAAAAATATATTCACCAAGAAAAGACTCCGGATTAGGTAGGGAGAAGGGTGAAGGAGCATCAACTAAGTGGTCAGTCAACGCTTGACCTTTTATTACCTTTTGTGAGACAAACTTAAGGTCAAACTCGGTCAACATCATAACCCACTTAACTAAGCATCTGGAAAGGTCAGTTTTGGAGAAAAGATGTTTAAGAGAATCGAATTTAATGATAGCATGGATCTCATCATTCAAGAGATAATGCCTCAACTTTTGAATTGCAAAGACCAATGAAAGGCATTGTCTTTCTATTGCAGAATATCAGACTTTGTAATCAAGTAGAGTGTGGCTTATGTAATAAATTAGGCTTTCTCTACCATCCTTATCACTTTGTGCCAATAAGGTTGCAAGAGCTTGAGGAGAAGAAGTGGTGTACAAAAGGAAAGGCTTAGTAGGATCAGCAGGTTGAAGAATAGGAGGATTGGCCAAATAGGTTTTTAGGTCTTCAAATGCTTGATGACAATCCTCATTTCATTGGGAAGTGATATTCTTTTTAAGAAATTGTGTGAAGGGAAAAGTACGATCCTCAAGTTGAGAGATGAACCTACGAATAGCTTGGATCTTTCCTTGAAAAAATTTTAGTTGGGAGACATTTTTAGGAGGTGGAATGTTAACAATAACATCTATCTTCTTCATATCCACCTCAACACCACGATGTAAAACTATGAATGCTAATAGTTTTCCACTATCCACACCAGAAACACATTTTTGGGGATTCAAACACATGTTATACTTATGAAATCTCTCAAAGATTTTACAAAGGATCTTAACATGATCTGTACGAAGAACGGATTTGGATAAGATGTCATCAACATAATCTTCTAAGGTTTTATGCATATAGTCATGGAAGATGAGAGTCATAGCACATTGATAGGTTGTGCTTGCATTTTTCAATCCAAAAGGCATCATGATCCAATAGAATGTACCCCAAGGGGTGGTAAAAGTAGTTTTATATTGATCCTAAGGATTAATGAAGATTTGATTATATCTTGAGAAACCATCCATAAAGAATAATAAAGCATGCCCTACTACCGAATCCACTATCATATCGATATTCGGAGAGGAAAGTAATCCTTTAAAGAGGCCTTATTTAAATCACAAAAATACATACACATCCTAATCTTGTTTTCATCTTTAACCACAACTACAATGTTTGAAATCCATGGGGAATAATCGATAGGATGAATGAATCTAGCATCCAATAGTTTTTGAATTTCAGCTTTAACAAGTAATGCCACTTTAGGGTGAATCTTTCGAATCTTTTGCTTCACAGGTTTAGCATCAGGAATTAAGACAATGTTATGAGTGAAAATATTAGGATCTACGCTAGGCATGTTAGAATGTATCCAAGTAAAGATCTCAAGGAATTCATGTAACAACTCAGCATATTGCTTTTGCTCTTCTTTGTCAGGACATTTCCCCATCTTGATGATTTTATCTTCAACATAAGGACCCATCTTGATATCAATGGTGTCATTTATTAGGAGATTTATTTGTTGGAGAAAGTCCTTTAACTGAGGAAATTATTTAACTATCTAATCATTATTTCTTTCTTTCTATCTTCAACACAAGGACCCATCTTGATATCAATGGTGTCATTTATTAGGAGATTGCTTTGTTGGAGAAAGTCCTTTAACTGAGGAAATTATTTAACTATCACGCCATTATTTCTTTCTTTCCAAAAGTAAGCTTCCACATTTAGACAATATGGAAAACTGTGGTTATGGTGATAATGAGGAAGGTTGTCATAAGCTCCCAAGAATTCAGCTAAGGAATCTTCAATAGAAAAAACATCCAAAGCAAACACACAAGAAGGGTCACAGTCAATATATTCTAGATAATTTAGTGAAAGAGAAGCAAAAATGATATTAATACTAATAGATGGTCTCTTAGAGGCTTTAGTATGCTTGAAAGGATCATAACCAAGCCCAACTATCATATCACGAAAGTTGTTTTCCAAGGGAACCCTAATCCCTTGTTCTTGAGAACCACATCCATTTTCATTATATCCACACATAGCTAGGATGTGAAAACCAAGACCATAAAGGTTAGTCATTTTCGAAGAAGAAGGAGGATTTTCAAATAGTGAAGAATCAAAATCCTCTAGACTTGAAACTAAAGGAGATGAAGTTTGAAAAGCCGTCACAAAGCTATTACTCAATGGTCTAGATAAAGTAGATTGCTTTTTAGGTTATTCTTCTTCTTTCTTCTTTTTGACCTTAGGTTCTCTAGGGGAATCTTGTATTCCCCTATGAAAGTAGGATTGAAATCAAGGGATCCCCAATTATCTTTTCAAGAGAGAAAGTGGTCTCAATCTTAGATTCAAGCAAAGAAGACTCTTCCTCAAGAAGCTTAGGTCCACTCGAGGAAGTATTGGGAATCGATCCAGATATAGGAAATAAGTTTGATGAACTGATCACACTAATCAGAGTAGAAGCTTTAGAGGAATTGTCTAAGATAGTTGGGGAAGAATTGAATGAAGAGGATTTAGAACTTGATGTTTGTAAACAAGCCTAGAATCTTGTGTCACCTAACAAGGTGTATGTTGTATTGTTGTGAATGAATTTAATTTGCCTATGCAATGTAGAGGGAACAACTTGCATGCTATGAATCCAAGGTCTCCCTAGCAACAAGCTGTATGTCAACTCTCCATACATGACATGGATAGGTGTAGGTAAAGTAACAGGACCTACCTTAATAGGCAAGGTGATAATACCTAGTGAAGATTTAGCAACATTAGCAAAGCCACAAATGGTGATAGAATCGGGCTTAATAAGAGATGTATCAACATTGATCTTATGCAACAAGTTAATGCTACAAACATTAAGGTCAAAACCATTATCCACTAGTGTTCACCATATCACACTATCATTTATAGTAACCACAATCATTAAGAGATTATATTGTTGTTGAACTTCACTAGAGGGCAACTCATCTTGTGTAAACACAATCTAAGCCTTAGGTGTTGTAATAGAGTGAATCAAGGAAGCATATTATTGGATGTTATTGCGGATGGGACATTCAATGTTTTCAAGGAATCTTGTAGAATTCCATGATGAGTCAAGGAAGTTTGAAGAAAATCCCAAAGGGATATCTTGCCAAGAGTAGCTTTAAGTTGTTCAACAAGGTCATATTCCTTACCAAGGGTTTGTGAAATGTAAGGTGCTTGAGGAAGAATGGGTTGAGGATTAGGTAGAGGAGTTAGAATAATCGGAGGAGGTTTAGGTTGCCTATTGTTTCTTGTATTATAATTATGGTCAACTAAATTATAACTCTCCTTAGTTAGTTGTCTAGCATAGCTATAAGGACTCTTAGTGGGATTCCTTCCTTGAACTGTAATGATAGGTTTTTTTGGAGTGCTAAAGGAATCATGACTATATCCACCTTTAATTATGAAAAGATGTTGATTAGGAAGAGGTGAAGTTGGAGAGGGACAAGCACCTTGGACAACAAAAAGAGGTTTGCTATGTTCATTCACATTGATCATATTAATTAACCTTTTAGATGCATTATTCTTGTTTGAAAGTTTAGGCAAAGACATGAAGTCATCAAGGGCATCATCTAATAAAGCATGATCATAGTGATTGAAAGGCTTATCTTTGGACTCAAAAGGAGACATAAAATCATAGAGGGAATCATGAGAGTCAACCATATTGCTAGAACTAGTGGAGGAGTTGATAGGAATGTACCCATGAGAGGAATCATTCAACTTATCTTTCTCATCACCATGAAATGGCATAGTAACAATGTTGATTATTATTTGGAAAAATGAGGGTTTATAAGGCTTAGGATTCAAAAACTCATCTAGAGCTTCATATAATTCATCCTTACTAAACTCATAATCAGAAAAATTGCATACATCATAAAAAGCATGAACATCTTGCAAATAGAAATCTAACATTTTGAAATGAAAATTTCATGAAACCTAAACACACAATGCAAGGAAAATGAAATAAATCTATCTTTTTTTATATGTTTTGAAATCAAATGAAATAAACTAGATCTAGATCTAACAATGAAATGCAATGAAAATGAAATTGGATTCACATCGGGTTCACCAAAGATGTGTAGGGGAAAAAGTGAGACTAAGTATGGAAACCCTAATCCCACTCTCATACACACTCATGGAATACGAAAGAGCCTAGGGAGGTAATGCACTTCAGCTACTTCTTAATGAGGAAGAGAGAGAAGTGGATTACCTCTTAGGTTTTCTATTCCTTATCTGTAAATGAGAGAGAGGAATGATGCAAAAATGCAATTTAACCTAGAATGCAAGTAAGCAAGAAACCCTAATCTGAGAATGAAGATCAAAGGATAACTAATAAAATGTTGAAAAGTATAGATCAGAAGGAAAAATCAGAGACGCACCTATGTTTGAAATCTAAGCAAAAATGTTCGAGACTAGGGTACCACGCCACTATCCTGATTCTGCACTTCTGGAGCTACAACTGACAAGAGGCTTTCTGAAGCTTGCAAAGTACTATCCTCCCAAATCCTCCTAATAGAGGGTAGGACCAAGGTGCCACACCCCTCTCCTTGGGGTTCTTGATAAGTTGTGCAACCCAGATTTGTCCCTGTGTGCTCTTCCGGTCCTGAAACTTCCAATGACATTTGGATCCGAACCTATACCTAAAGCTGAAAAAGAGGGTTTGGGGTGGCTATATAGGGTTTTTCCTTAGTCAAAACCCCATGTTGGTGATTTCCACCTCCATGAATAGTTAATAATGTAATGAAAAATGTGTGTGCAAGAACCTTGTGTGTGTGCAATATCCTAAGATGAAAGCAAGCAATCTAGAGCAACCTGAAAGAGTAAACCCTAATTGCTTATAATTGAAAAAGTAAATTCTCTAAATCCACAATGTAAAGTGACCTAAAGAATGAATATGAATAAAAATGAAGCTTATGAAAAGACATGGAAAAAAAATGAAACCATACCCAACCCTAAGGG
Organism: Cryptomeria japonica; assembly: GCF_030272615.1. NCBI lineage: Eukaryota > Viridiplantae > Streptophyta > Pinopsida > Cupressales > Cupressaceae > Cryptomeria > Cryptomeria japonica. Next base: position 350,380,198 of record NC_081410.1, read on the forward strand.
AGAGGTACAAGCCAATCATCAATCGGTGATCTCCTATTGTTTTTCTACACCTTTAAAAGCCCCCAATTGATAAAATGATGCTTGATGAATATTTGATGGATGAATGTTGAATGTTGTTGAATACTTCAAAGAAGGCTCTAATGCTCCAAAAACCTGTTCTTAGATTCTTAGAAGAAGACCCCTTCAAATGAAGAAAAAGAGCTCTTAAGTATGAAACCCTAGATCTTAATATCATGTTTAGGCCGACCTAGGAGTTGAATTTCTCACTAATATTTTGGGGTTAAGCATTATTATATCATAGGATTGTGCTCTCAAAATTTTGGGGAAAAAACCACAGACCATGTGCATTCCTGCCATGGTCCTAATCTGTCAATACACATGCCTAATTCATGATAGTAAGGTGTTAATCTCACTGCCATAAACCATACACCTTTACTCCATAGATTAGGATATGTTTTTGAGAGAAAAGAGAATTTTTGCAGTCATGTGTGATGTGTTGTTTCAGTTTCTATAGTCTTAGTGACTCTGTGCCCAATGGAACACATAAGGCAGCTGGTCAAAACATTTAGCAGCCAAACATATGGCAGATGTCGCCAAAAATGTTACCTATTTTGGCTACAAGCTCAATATGCCTCAGAAGGAGAAACAAGTGCCAAGTATGAAAAGAATACATGTTTTTGTCTAGCTTGTTTTCTTCATGTGCAAATACAAGAAATCTAAAATATAGCATGTGGGTTAAAATGTGGCTCCCACGAGGGTTGAGCCCAACATGCTAATGGAGATGAATGTTACAAAGATAGATAGATCACATAAATGTTCATGCTCCATTGAAAAATTCATTTTTTAATTTGGAGAGGCTTAGAAACCAAAACAAACTGTAGGGGCCGCATGATAGAGGAAAGGCCCAAGAAGGACCATTTATCCCACATTGGCCGCGCAAAGGAAATTTGTCACATTTATATGCAAGGCCGCATATATACTTAGTGTTAAAGCTTACGGGCTTTTGACAAGGAGCAGTTTAGTGTTGGTGGGCCTCCCGCATGCGCACACGTCTCAAAGTGGCCAAATTTTGCAATGAAAGGGAAAATTAATAGGTGAGCAGGTTGCAAAGGATCTGACGGCCATCACTATACCACTATGCAAAAGTGCTCGACTGTTAATCACCGTGACTTAGCGGCTGGTGAGGTGGCATCTAGGTGGAAGTTGAATTGGCGCCTGGTGGATCATGTAGCACAACAGAGGTGTGTCACATGGTGACATCGTGGCATAAGGGAGAGACTCATAAAAGGAAGGAGGAGGAATTGCTCCATATAAAGGAGGAATTTTTGGTTTAGGAAGGAGACCAAGTCCATCATGACGAGGAGGTATAGGTCTACTTTTAGGAAGTTTATTAGACATAGACATAGTCACATCCATAGGGATGGGTTGGGAATCTTCTTAAGGAAAGACATTAGTTTTATCTTTCAAAGGAAGAACTTCCTTCTCAAGAATGATAGGAATGTCAAGTTTAGGTGTTCTAGGTTCACTTAAAGATAGGATCATATCTGTTTTCCACTTTTGATAAGATTTGAAAAGATGATCACTTCGCGGAGGAAGGGATTGGAATTGTTTAGGCCAAAAGTAATCAAGAGGAACACTAGAGGTTCTTTCAGCTAGTTTAAAGAGGCTATGATTGACAGTAACAACTTCACCATTATGGGGAAATTTCAAACACTTTTGAATAGGAGAAGCAATAGCTTTCATGGAAGATAGCCAAGGATAGCCAAGCTTCACACGAAATTGTTCGGAAGATGGAATAATAGAAAAGTTCACATCAAGGGATTTGTTATAGACCTCAATAGGCAATGTAATAGAACCAATTGCGGGAGAAGAAAATGCATCAAATAGTTTCACAATCACATCTATTTTATCATAAATCACTTGATTCAATTGCAAAGTAAAAAGAAATTCTTCAGTAATAACATTAACCATGCACGAAGGATCAATAAGCACTCCACAGCAAGGTGTATTCTTGACTTTTGCAACTATGTATAAAGGACCATCAAGTGCCCTAATGGTTTCATTGGAATCAAATGTGATGGAAGGTTCTTTAGGGTTTTCTTGCTGCTCTACAAAGTTAATCACATTTGGAGTCATAGACACAAGACCATCAGATGAAAGAGAGGAATCATTAGTCTCAATCGCATTAGAGGTATGAGAAGGTAATGGATCAGTGAAAATCTAAAGATTTTGATTAGGAGGAGCTACAGATGTATTGCCTTTATCATTCACTCCAGAAATAGAAATAGTATTATTATCAATCAAATCTTGAATTTTACCCTTTAAAGAAAAACATTTTTCAGTATCATGCCCAGGCTGATGATGAAATTGACAAAAGGCTTTGTTATCAAAATAAGGTGAAGTAATCTTTGCAGGATCAATTTGTCTTATAGGAGGAAGAGTAAGCACATTTTGTTCCAATAATTTATTCATAATACTATGCAATGATTCATTCAAAGGAGTATACTTTCTTTCTTTCTTGAAAAATTTAGAAATAGGAGGCACACCTGATGCTGCATTCACAATGTTGTTGATGCTATTTTCATTGAATTTGATGGAGTCTCTGTTCGGTTTAAACTTCCCAAATGGTTGTTGACTGCTATCACCCTTATCACTCGGAGCCATAGGATGTGATTGTTCCATTTGACTCACAGTCAGTTGATAATTGTGAAGAGTTGCACACAACTATTGGAAAGAAGTAAACTCAGAAAATAGAAGTTTGTCTCGAATATCTTTTTGTAAATTAGAAATAAAGATTCTTTGAATATCATTGTCAGGCACTGGAAAAGAAATTTGAGCATACAAATGCTTATATCTACCAATGAAATCAGTCACTTTTTCTTTAACACCTTGTTTACAATGCATTAAATCAATCAAAGTAACTTTAGGACTTATATTGTTTTGAAATTGTTGAATGAAAGCATTTGCAAGTTGTTCGAAAGAAGTAATAGAATAGGAAGGCAACGAGCAATACCATTGTAGGGCTCTGTCTCTTAATGTTCTCGTGAATAGTTTTGCAAGCAACCTTTGGTCATAAGCAAAATCAGTACATATTGTTTGAAAAGCCTTAACATGTGTTAGAGGATCTCCTTTACCATTATAAAGCTCCAAATGCGGGATTTCAACATGTTTAGGAGGGATAGCTCGAACAATGTCAAGAGAAAGTGGGCTCGCAACATCAAATGTGGGCACACTAAACTTAGATTGATTCATAGAGGCAATTTGTTGCTGTAAAGAAGAGACAGCTTGTGCAAGATTGTTAATGGTCGCTTCAGTCGAAGAGTTCATATTAGATGTGTTAGATTGAGATGGAGGTGTTATGTTATTGAAAGAAGGCAAAGAGTAAGGTGGTGGGACTCTATGATAATTAGTCATAGGAGATGATTGGACAGGAGGAACACTACAAGGAGGAATGGAATGATTAAATGAATTGCCCCCTTGCGTCATGTTCATTTGTGAAGATGTAATAGGAACACTCATTGAAGGAGTGAATGAAGGAGTCGGATTGAATGAAGGAAGAGGGTTGATTGAAGAAGGGGGATTGCCTCCATGACTAGTGATCATAGGAGGAATGTCTTGTGTAGAAGTAGCCATTATGTTTGATGTAAAGGTAGGTATGCTAGCAATAGAAGTCATCAAAGGAATAGAATGATTGACTTGAGTAGGAGGTTGTGTATAACCTAAAGTTTCGGCACAACTCTTCATAGGCATCATGTTCGAATTCACAATGTGTGAAATACCACGCAAAATATCAATTCCATTCTTATCACTTTGAAGCATACGTTTTAGACCCTCAATTAAAGGAAGAGCTTGATTATCAGGGTATTCTTGAGACATCCATTGTCGAAAATCGTCAAATTGGTTATCCAATTTTGAAATTTGTTCTTCAGAAACCTCATGGAGAGCTTCTTCATCATTAGGAGGATTAGAGGAATTACCCATGTCCTCGTTAAAAAGGCTATTCAAATTAGGTTCCATCTCCTCAGTAGTTAAACCTCGGAAAGACTTAATTCTACGGCTTCGTCTAACGGGAATAGTGTAAGTAGGGCTTATTGTTGTAAAACTCATGCACTAGAGAAGGAGAGAAAATTTTGTTTTTAGAGGTAGCAATTTTCAGTAAAATCAGCCAATCTTCTGGATTTAAGCTGTTAAATGCAATCACAACAGTCTCCCGAAATTTCAGAAAAAATGTCCAGGACCGTGGCGCTCGGAGTGCAACACGGTCCTTGCAACTTTTTTTTGAAATTTGCAGGGATGAAAGGTATGATGATTTTAAAGCCAATCTGAAAAAAATTGAGTGATTTTACGATCTGTAGATAGCCCAAATTAAAGTTGCAATCTCAAAATTGAACCCTACCTAGATTGTCGAAAAATGCAAAATTTGAATTTTGAAAAAAAGAGAGGGAAACTGAAATTTTGAATTTTATGATTTTAGAGGGAATGTCAAGAGCAATGCAAATTTTGAAATTTAAAAATTGACTCAATTTCACGCAAAATTCAATTTTGAAAGTGGAAATCAAAGTTGTTGTAATTAAGCACTTAATTTCAAAAGTCACAAAATGCAAGAATTTGAATAAAGCACTGAAATTTTTAATGAATGTTAACGGACTTTTCAGATTTAGGACAGTAAGAACACAATTTTGACACAAAATTTCAGTTTCAATGATTTTTGAATGTTTAAAAGTCTTAATCCAAGCAATCATAAGACCAATTTTGACTGTAATTTTGAAGGTGTTATAATTGATAAAATCAGCCAAAATTCTGGATTTTAGCAGTAAAATACAGTAAGATCTTGCTCCCGAAATTTCAAAAAAAATGTCGGGGACGATGGCGCTCGGCACCACAGTCCTCGCAACTTTTTTCCAAATTTTCAGGGATGAAAGATATTGTGATTTTATTGCGGAATCCAAAGTTATAGCTGATTTGGAAATGTTTTGATCAGTGAAATTGTCGGACAAAGGTTGAATCAAGAGGGTTTCAAAAATTAGGGTTTTGACACTTAACCGCTTAATTTTCAAAATTAAAACATAGATATGAATTGATAATTTGTAATAGAAGGATAGATCTGAAACAAGCATTAACAATTAAACATTTCACAAGCTTAATTACTAAAAAGAAATTTTAGGGTTTTTATGCAATCACCTCTAAAATTTTGCAAAAGATCAAACATGGAAATGTAATCAATTTTTTCAGATCTAAGCATGAAAATTCAGAAAGGATGTTCACGTCAGGTTCACCAAAATGTAAAGCGGAAAAATCACGATCGAACCCTTGTTGCTCTCCCCTCTTCCAACTCCAAGGAGAGAGAAGGGAGGTTCGCTAGGATTCGATGGTTTTCACTTAGGGGGGAGACTTTACATTCAAAAGAGGGGTTGAAACCCACAAGATCCAATCCCACGCAATGCAAGATTGGATGCTAAATGAGTTTCAAGGGTTAAGACAGCAAGGCTACCCTCTTTTGTAAAGAATGTGCATAGAAGAATTGAGCTAGGAATGCATAAAAGTGACAAAGATTCGCTTATAAACTGAGATAGGAATACAGTATGAAGCTGCGGACCTGGAATTAGCAGTAAAATGTCGATACGGCACTGTCCTGCAAATTTGAGCAAAAGTTGTCGGGACGATGGCGCCCGACGCCACGGTCCTCCGAAAAATCCGCGAAACGAAGGGGGATCTGTTCGTCTCTGCACAAGGGTTCCAGATCTTCAATCTCAGCCGCGTACCTGCAACCTACACATAGAAAAGCGAAGACGATTGGGGGGTTAGGGATTAGGGGTTTGCCTTTAGGTCAAACCCCGGTTTTGGAATTAACCAAGAAATGAGCAAGAGCTGTAAATGTAAATGACTGTAAAACAAGTACTAATACCTTGTTCTAAGGATGTTTGTATCCTTATGTGCGAAGGTTTAGATGTTGTATGTTGTATGTTGTAGTAGTATGTGATCTCCTCTTCAATGGTTGAATCCTTTTCTTGAATGCAACACTTAGCCTTGAATGGAGACTTGCAATGATCAATTGCTTGAAGGAATGCTTGAATGCTTGAATGCTTGAGTATAGTTTCCATGCCTTTTTCATCATATGACCTTCTTTTTCTTCTTTCTTACCCAAATGGGAGAGGAAAATGTAGTTTATATACTTGTCAATTAGGGCTGATAGACTGATTTTCCCGACCTTAGGCCGACCAGGAAAGTTAATTTCCAAATTGCAAACAAAAAGACCCGAGACCCCTCAGGAGACCAGGCCCAAAATAGGACCCAGGGACCAGGGCGCTGGGCGCCCTGGTCCTGAGGGACCAGGGCACTGGGTGCTCTAGTCCCACCTCCCGGGATAACAAGGTGCAAGGAGGTTCAGGCCAGGGTACTTGAAAAATGCAGTTTTCAGTGTCATAATCAGGTTTTGGGGTCTCCATTCAGGTTGCATGTTGCGTCACCATCGTGAAGACCGAAATGCAGTCGAAATTGCAAGTTTCACAATTTTAGGACGCTACATTTAGCCCCCACTTTAGCGGGAGTATGTATGCTCATACTTCCGGTAAAGTACAAGGAAACAACATTGAAAGACTTTCACCACGTCAAGGAGGCAAGACACACCAAGTCCGCAGTGGACTAAGGATCTTACGACTTCGATTGACAAAGTAAAAGGGAAGATCACGAGGGAGAACCATGACTGTCAGTAGTAAGGTTCCCTCACTATGAGTCATGCAAGAAAGATATCAAGAATTTTCAAGGCAAAGCTAAATTTGTGAAGAAATTTTCAAGTATCTTGAAAAGATATGAACGGGATGTATGCCCCCCTACGTTAAAGCGATCGCACACGCCTCACAGGGGGTGATTGTTTTAATGTAGTGATACACATGAGAATGAGAAAGGAAAGGAGCACGTTATCGCAAGGATTTAGCCCCCAAGTGTGAGATAATCCCAAGGATAATAGACACAAAACACAAAGCACGAGGTGACTTCGCTTTCCTTGGGGTCAGTATGCTGTATGATAAATCATGTATATATCATATGTATGTATGCATAATTGTTCTTCATTCCCCAATCAAGGAAGGTCACCTAGAAGAAGGGAACACATGTGTCTTTTGAGTCAACATGAGAGAGATTGAGAGATCTCAATGCTTTGCATCGTCCTCAAGTAGACAACACTAAGGACAACAAATAGAAGAATAAGAATAACACATAGAAGAAGTAACACAAGAGAGGAGGAGAGAATCTGCTATGCTAATGTAACTAGTCTAGCACGTCATCTACCCCCCAATCTTGCTGATCAATGTTTTGAGAAGGCAGGGAACATGCTAGAGGAGGAACATTCAAGACAGCAGATGGAGCTATCACAAGATCCAAACAAGGGCTATGTTCATGTTCCGAGCCACATTGTTCTTGTCTAGGAGCTAGGATAAGTGCTTTAGAAAATTAATTAGATAAATGGTTATCAATATCAACAAGTTCATATTCACTATCAGAATGAACAGGAGTAACATTTTCATCATGAATAACATTTTCATCTATATCATCATCAAGATTTATAAATATAGGATTTTTAACTCGCACAGGATCAAGACCATCATGCATCTTATGTTTAGGAGATTTAGGCTCAATGTCCGGCTGAGGAGAAAATGGAATAATGCTTGTTGAAGGTGTTTTTGGAGATTTCAAAGTTTGAGCTCTAAGACGACGCTTTCGTCGGCGTTCACGTGCAGAACGATTTCATCTAGTCTTAGTAGGAAGTGAAGAAGATTGAGGAGGAGGAATGTTCTCATCCCTATCACTTGGGTGTTTAGGTTGTGGTCTCTTAGGTTGAATAATAGGAGAAGAAGAAGGTCTCTTCTCTCTATAAAAGGAAGGAGGAGGAACTGCTCCATATAAAGGAGGAATTTTTGGTTTAGGAAGGAGACCAAGTCCATCATGACGAGGAGGCATAGGTCTACTTTTAGGAAGTTTATTAGACATAGACATAGTCACATCCATAGGGATAGGTTGGGAATCTTCTTGAGGAAAGACATTAGTTTTATCTTTCAAAGGAAGAACTTCCTTCTCAAGAATGATAGGAATGTCAAGTTTAGGTGTTCTAGGTTCACTTAAAGATAGGATCATATCTGTTTTCCACTTTTGATAAGATTTGAAAAGATGATCACTTCGTGGAGGAAGGGATTGGAATTGTTTAGGCCAAAAGTAATCAAGAGGAACACTAGAGGTTCTTTCAACTAGTTTAAAGAGGCTATGATTGACAGTAACAACTTCACCATTATGGGGAAATTTCAAACACTTATGAATAGGAGAAGCAATAGCTTTCATGGAAGATAGCCAAGGATAGCCAAGCTTCACACGAAATTGTTCGAAAGATGGAATAATAGCAAAGTTCACATCAAGGGATTTGTTATAGACCTCAATAGGCAATGTAATAGAACCAATTGCAGGAGAAGAAAATGCATCAAATAGTTTCGCAATCACATCTGTTTTATCATAAATCACTTGATTCAATTGCAAAGTAAAAGGAAATTCTTCAGTAATAACATTAACCATGCACGAAGGATCAATAAGCACTCCACGGCAAGGTGTATTCTTGACTTTTGCAACTATGTATAAAGGACCATCAGGTGCCCTAATGGTTTCATTGGAATCAAATGTGATGGAAGGGTCTTTAGGGTTTTCTTGCTGCTCTACAAAGTTAATCACATTTGGAGTCATAGACACAAGACAATCAGATGAAAGAGAGGAATCATTAGTCTCAATCGCATTAGAGGTATGAGAAGGTAATGGATCAGTGAAAATCTAAAGATTTTGATTAGGAGGAGCTACAGATGTATTGCCTTTATCATTCACTCCAGAAATAGAAATAGTATTATTATCAATCAAATCTTGAATTTTACCCTTTAAAGAAAAACATTTTTCAGTATCATGCCTAGGCTGACGATGAAATTGACAAAAGGCTTTGTTATCAAAATAAGGTGAAGTAACCTTTGCAGGATCAATTTGTCTTATAGGAGGAAGAGTAAGCACATTTTGTTCCAATAATTTATTAATAATACTATGCAATGATTCATTCAAAGGAGTATACTTTCTTTCTTTCTTGAAAAATTTAGAAATAGGAGGCACACTTGATGCTGCATTCACATTGTTGTTGATGATGTTTTCATTGAATTTGATGGAGTCTCTGTTCGGTTTAAACTTCCCAAATGGTTGTTGACTGCTATCACCCTTATCACTCGGAGCCATAGGATGTGATTGTTCCATTTGACTCACAGTCAGTTGATAATTGTGAAGAGTTGCACACAACTGTTGGAAAGAAGTAAACTCAGAAAACAGAAGTTTGTCTCAAATATCTTTTTGTAAATTAGAAATAAAGATTCTTTGAATATCATTGTCGGGCACTGGAAAAGAAATTTGAGCATACAAATGCTTATATCTACCAATGAAATCAGTCACTTTTTCTTTAACACCTTGTTTACAATGCATTAAATCAATCAAAGTAACTTTAGGACTTATATTGTTTTGAAATTGTTGAATGAAAGCATTTGCAAGCTGTTCGAAAGAAGTAATAGAATAGGAAGGCAATGAGCAATACCATTGTAGGGCTTTGTCTCTTAATGTTCTCGTGAATAGTTTTGCAAGCAACCTTTGGTCATAAGCAAAATCAGTACATATTGTTTGAAAAGTCTTAACATGTGTTAGAGGATCTCCTTTACCATTATAAAGCTCCAAATGCGGGATTTCAACATGTTTAGGAGGGATAGCTTGAACAATGTCAAGAGAAAGTGGGCTCGCAACATCAAATGTAGGCACACTAAACTTAGATTGATTCATAGAGGCAATTTGTTGCTATAAAGAAGAGACAGTTTGTGCAAGATTGTTAATGGTCGCTTCAGTCGAAGAGTTCATATTAGATGTGTTAGATTGAGATGGAGGTGTTATGTTATTGAAAGAAGGCAAAGAGTAAGGTGGTGGGACTCTATGATAATTAGTCATAGGAGATGATTGGACAGGAGGAACACTACAAGGAGGAATGGAATGATTAAATGAATTGCCCCCTTGCGTCATGTTCATTTGTGAAGTTGTAATAGGAACACTCATTGAAGGAGTGAATGAAGGAGTCGGATTGAATGAAGGAAGAGGGTTGATTGAAGAAGGGGGATTGCCTCCATGACTAGTGATCACAGGAGGAATGTCTTGTGTAGAAGTAGCCATTATGTTTGATGTAAAGGTAGGTATGCTAGCAATAGAAGTCATCAAAGGAATAGAATGATTGACTTGAGTAGGAGGTTGTGTATAACCTAAAGTTTCGGCACAACTCTTCATAGGCATCACGTTCGAATTCACAATGTGTGAAATACCATGCAAAATATCAATTCCATTCTTATCACTTTGAAGCATACGTTTTAGACCCTCAATTAAAGGAAGAGCTTGACTATCAGGGTATTCTTGAGACATCCATTGTCGAAAATCGTCAAATTGGTTATCCAATTTTGAAATTTGTTCTTCAGAAACCTCATGGAGAGCTTCTTCATCATTAGGAGGATTAGAGGAATTACCCATGTCCTCGTTAAAAAGGCTATTCAAATTAGGTTCCATCTCCTTAGTAGTTAAACCTCGGAAAGACTTAATTCTACGGCTTCGTCTAACGGGAATAGTGTAAGTAGGGCTTATTGTTGTAAAACTCATGCACTAGAGAAGGAGAGAAAATTTTGTTTTTAGAGGTAGCAATTTTCAGTAAAATCAGCCAATCTTCTGGATTTAAGCTGTTAAATGCAATCACAACAGTCTCCCGAAATTTCGGAAAAAATGTCTGGGACCGTGGCGCTCGGAGTGCAACACGGTCCTTGCAACTTTTTTTTGAAATTTGCAGGGATGAAAGGTATGATGATTTTAAAGCCAATCTGAAAAAAATTGAGTGATTTTATGATCTGTAGATAGGCCAAATTAAAGTTGCAATCTCAAAATTGAACCCTACCCAGATTGTCGAAAAATGCAAAATTTGAATTTTGAAAAAAAGAGAGGGAAACTAAAATTTTGAATTTTATGATTTTAGAGGGAATGTCAAGAGCAATGCAAATTTTGAAATTTAAAAATTGACTCAATTTCACGCAAAATTCAATTTTGAAAGTGGAAATCAAAGTTGTTGTAATTAAGCACTTAATTTCAAAAGTCACAAAATGCAAGAATTTGAATAAAGCACTGAAATTTTTAATGAATGTTAACGCACTTTTCAGATTTAGGACAGTAAGAACACAATTTTGACACAAAATTTCAGTTTCAATGATTTTTGAATGTTTAAAAGTCTTAATCCAAGCAATCACAAGACCAACTTTGACTGTAATTTTGAAGGTGTTATAATTGATAAAATCAGCCAAAATTCTGGATTTTAGCAGGAAAATACAGTAAGATCTTGCTCCCGAAATTTCAAAAAAAATGCCGGGGACGATGGCGCTTGGCACCACGGTCCTCACAACTTTTTTCCAAATTTTCAGGGATGAAAGATATTGTGATTTTATTGCGGAATCCAAAGTTACAGCTGATTTGGAAATGTTTTGATCAGTGAAATTGTCGGACAAAGGTTGAATCAAGAGGGTTTCAAAAATTAGGGTTTTGACACTTAACCACTTAATTTTCAAAATTAAAACATAGATATGAATTGATAATTTGTAATAGAAGGATAGATCTGAAACAAGCATTAACAATTAAACATTTCACAAGCTTAATTACTAAAAAGAAATTTTAGGGTTTTTATGCAATCACCTCTAAAATTTTGCAAAAGATCAAACATGGAAATGTAATCAATTTTTTCAGATCTAAGCATGAAAATTCAGAAAGGATGTTCACATCGGGTTCACCAAAATGTAAAGCGGAAAAATCGCGATCGAACCCTAGTTGCTCTCCCCTCTTCCAACTCCAAGGAGAGAGAAGGGAGGTTCGCTAGGATTCGATGGTTTTCACTTAGGGGGGAGACTTTACATTCAAAAGAGGGGTTGAAACCCACAAGATCCAATACCACACAATGCAAGATTGGATGCTAAATGAGTTTCAAGGGTTAAGACAGCAAGGCTACCCTCTTTTGTAAAGAATGTGCATAGAAGAATTGAGCTAGGCATGCATAAAAAGTGACAAAGATTCGCTTATAAACTGAGATAGGAATACAGTATGAAGCTGCAGACCTGGAATTAGCAGTAAAATGTCGATACGGCACTGTCCTGCAAATTTGAGCAAAAGTTGTCGGGACGATGGCGCCCGACGCCATGGTCCTCCGAAAAATCCGCGAAACGAAGGGGGATCTGTTCGTCTCTGCACAAGGATTCCAGATCTTCAATCTCAGCCGCGTACCTACAACCTACACCTAGAAAAGCGAAGACGATTGGGGGGTTAGGGATTAGGGGTTTGCCTTTAGGTCAAACCCTAGTTTTTGAATTAACCAAGAAATGAGCAAGAGCTGTAAATGTAAATGACTGTAAAACAAGTACTAATACCTTGTTCTAAGGATGTTTGTATCCTTATGTGCGAAGGTTTAGATGTTGTATGTTGTATGTTGTAGTAGTATGTGATCTCCTCTTCAATGGTTGAATCCTTGTCTTGAATGCAACACTTAGCCTTGAATGGAGACTTGAAATGATCAATTGCTTGAAGGAATGCTTGAATGCTTGAGTATAGTTTCCACGCCTTTTTCATCATATGACCTTCTTTTTCTTCTTTCTTACCCAAATGGAAGAGGCAAATGTAGTTTATATACTTGTCAATTAGGGCTGATAGACTGATTTTCTGGACCTTAGGCCAATCAGGAAAGTTAATTTCCAAATTGCAAACAAAAAGACCCGAGACCCCTTAGGAGACTGGGCCCAAAATAGGACCCAGGGACCAGGGCGCTGGGCGCCATGGTCCTGGGGACCAGGGCGCTGCGCCCTGGTCCTGAGGGACCAGGGCGTTGGGCACTCTGGTCCCACCTCCCGGGACAGCAAGGTGCAAGGAGGTTCAAGCCAGGGTACTTGAAAAATGCAGTTTTCAGTGTCATAATCAGGTTTCGGGGTCTCCATTCAGGTTGCATGTTGCGTCGCCATCGTGAAGACCGAAATGCAGTCGAAATTGCAAGTGTCACAATTTTAGGACGCTACAAATAGCCATCGCTATACCGCTATAGAAAGAAGCTCGCCAATTATCATAGCGACTTGGTGACAAAGCACATGCAAAAAAGTTCAGTGGCTAAGAGGTTAAAGATCGAGCAGTTTGAGGATAGATTAACAGTTGTCACTATACCGCATGATGAATATGCTTGCAGGTTATCTCATGTGACTTGGTGATTGATGAGGTGGTAGTTGAGGTGGCTATCTAGGTGGGCTCAGAATGAATGAGGATGCGCCACGTGGTAGAGGGAAGATGAAGAACCAAATCAGACCAAGTCCAGATGGTAGTAGAAATGGCAGACAAAGTGGACCCACGAGCAAACTAGAGGCTGACACAAGGAAAAAGTCTACAGATGAGCGGATGTTTATATTTGTTAAATCAACTTTGAACTTGAACTTTGAACTGGTTTAAAGTGGTTCAATGGTTCAAAGTTCATTATCATCACTCATTCCCATGGGCCTAGGATGAAGAGAGCAACAAGAGAGATAAAAGCAAAAAGCAGAGTGGTTAAAAGCCAAACAGGTTCCTGAAGATCTGAGGTTTGTCACTATATCGCAATGAAAAGGTGCATAAAGGTTAATCCTTGCGACATAGCAACAAGCCGCCAGCAATCCTAGCAGTTTTTGTTATGTGTTGACGGTTAATGCAGGTGGCTAAATCAAATGGTCAGGTAACCAGTAGCATCTAGGTGAACTCAACGTGAAATGACATGAAGTTGTGTTCAGTTTGGCTACTCTTTTTTGTAGTTTTGGAAGAGTTTCTCTCTCAGTTAAGCCCCCTGATTTTGAGGAAAAGCTTAGAATTGATGACAACTGATCCATCTTGGAGCCAAAATTTTGAATTTTGAATTTTTTGCAAGCTTTCGTATAAGTGATTGTTTTTCACTCTTTTAAAAATAAAAAGTTATAGAGTTAGAGTTATGGAGTTTTTGTACCTGGGTAGCATCAGATATTCAGGCTCCTATAACTCATTTTTTAAGAGTTTTTTCCAGATTTGTAATGCAGAAAGTTCCTTGTTTTCAATAAAGAAGTTGAGTTCCTCCTTAAATTCTTTGGTCTAAGTGTTATGATTGTAAGCATTTTGATTAAAATTATGTGATTCTTTTGTAGAATCCTTCATTTTACCTTAGTTTCCTTAGATGCTTAGGGCTAAGGTACATGTTATAGTGCAGGTCTCTGATTGTGTATGTGAATTTGTTGCATCAAAATTTCAAGAACATTATTATTCTCCTTTTTGTGATCATCAGTAAGCTAGCCTTTCAAGAGAATCGTTTATGCAAACATGTATGTTTGAGTTGTGAGTTTAAGCAGTTTCATTAGTTGGTTATCTTGTGGATTTGTAAGCAGTTTGTAGGTCTTTTATCATTGGTGGATCACCTAGCAGTAGTTAATTTTTAGTTTTATGCATATACTTCTTCCCTTTTCTCAAAAATTCAATTAAGTTCTTTAGGTGATCAAATAGGAAGCCGACCTATAATCTGAAGGTTTGCTCTCATAATAGGATACCCACAGCCTAAGAGCAGTCCAATGTGTCACTAGATTGTAGGAATTTCAAGCTTGCATTGGGTGCAAATCCATGTAACAATAGTTTTTGGCATGTCTGGTCGGATTGTTGGACTTTATAGTTCATAGAGGCCATTGTATGCTATCTTGTTGTGTGCAGCAAAAAAAACTTTTTCACACCTGGTGACTCAAATCTTTGGTATTTTAGTAGTACAACCTTCCTAGCTTATGAGAATATACCAGACTAGGCAAAATGCAACCTTAGTCAATCATACCCAGCTATCACCCCAAAAAAGGAGAGCTAGGGTAGTTAACAAAGTTCCAGATCCAACAGTTGGTGTGCTGCCTTTAAATTCCAATTCTTACCCTGCTATTACAACTTATAACATTTCACTGTTTGCATGTTCTTCTAGTCAGAATAGACTAAATATGTCTCTTAATCAACCCCCTAGGGTTCATCCATTTGTGCCTTTTAATTAGGGTAGTCCTTTAAATTTGGTTCAACATGATGACATACCAGCTACAACACTTAAAAGTTTGCCATTTTTCACTGGACAACATTTATTGAACATATCAAAGATGTGGCTCTCCCTTGTGTGGAGTGTATCATATTGTTGTAGAAAATGTTGCTTTGAGGCTTTTGGTAACCTCTTTCAAAGGGAAAGCCCTTCATTGGTTCAGGGACCTGCTTGTGAACTCAATAGCTATATGGGATGAGCTGGGACAACTTTTAAATCGACATTTTGAAGACAAGTTAGACCATCTTTCATTGGTGGAGTAGCTCACTACCATCAAAAGAGCTCCACATGAGCATATGATGGATTTTAACTACTAGTTTCAAAGGACTTGGAATCGGATTCCAGCATCGGTAAAACCTTGCAATGATTATGCTTTTTTGTTTTACCTAAAGGCTTTGAAAAGTGATATTGCACTCATGATACAATCTATGGGGGGAAATACTTTACCAGCAGCATTTGATATTGTTGTTAGGGTTGAGAACAATCTTATTCAAGTAGGGAAGATAGCACCTAGGCCTCCCTTGCTAGTTTTTTGCTGATATACAACCCATTATCCCTGTAGTTCCACCTGTTATAGCTGTTGTACCTTAATTTCTAGCATATAATGCTCAAGTTGCAGCTCAAGAGCATGTTGTCCCTAGTCATTTGCAGGAGATAATAAGTATTAAGGAGCAAAACGATAGCCTACAAAAGACTGAAAATTTTTGGTAACAAGTTGGTTAATATCAAGAAAGCCCAAACTCAACCACCTTACCAAAGTCCTTTCCAAGCTCCCTACCAGGCCTCATACCAGCCAAACTCTCAAGGTCAAAGAAGGAATTTTAACCAAAGGCCTTTTCAATAATATAATCCTAATACACCCAGTTCCTCAAGGGATATTGTTCCAGTATAGAACAGCTTGGTAGCTGACTGTGAGCGGTGTTTTCCTTCCAACCTACCACATAACCAATCTACATGATCCAATGACATGTTAAATCAGGCATTGATGGTGCAAAACAATGTTGTTGTTCCAAGAAATGAGTCTTAGGAAGTTAATGAAAAACATGCTATACCCATGGAACAAGGTAGTCCTTAAGTTACTTTGATGAATTGGCAAGGTGAGGAGTTTTGTGGGTTTAATCAGCCTCAAAATCAGTCATATATCCCTATAGTATCCAACACAAGATCCAAGAAAAGGGTTGTCAACATGGGGCAGCAGACTAATAATAATAATGATCAACCTTTCTCAAGTACCCAAGCTCAGAAAGGGCCTTTCTTTGCTCAAAATACACAGTTTCTTCAGAGATCATAGCCTGTGGTGACCAAAGATCAACCAAAAAGCCAACCTCAGCCAACATAAGTGCAAAAGGACATTGTTGTTACTAAGGGACAATAGAACGTCAGTATGACTAATTTTAATATTTTGGATCAGTTGAAGAAAACTCATGTTAGTGTGTCAATGTGGGATTCACTAGCTCTGCTTGGGCAAAAAGATTTGTTACATGATGCTTTGTCTAACATTTCCTTGGTTGTCCAACCATCTAATCAACAAGCTTCAAAGGTTATTCCTACCAATAAGCCTCAACAGAAGAGTGAACAATAGTCTCAGTAGTCCAAGGTAAACAAACCACCTCCCTTTTTTGTGACTCTTTGTTGGTATTTTGGTATGGTTTTGTCATCGATGTCAACACCTGCTAAATTCACATACTTGGGAGATCCAGCAACATTCACCGGCAATCAGTAAACTGTGCAAACAGTTACCGGTATATGGTTAACTGGCAGGATATAATGTTCACCGGTACCTGCATTGACATGGAAGTCACTTGGTAATGTCGAAGACATCATGTGGACACTTTACTTTCAAGTAATAATCATTGGTATATTCTTATTTGCATATTTGCTTTTACCGGCAAATAGGTCTAGGTTATCTAGGGTTACACTGGCAGATTTATCTTTTCCAGATTAGCATGGCACGCTATGGAGATGATTTATTATTGTTATAAATGCATTAAGCTAACACGTTCAATCGGTTATTGCAATGGATATTGTATTATTTGTAAAATGTTTTTATTGTAATATATTGTAGAGCTGACCTACTAAAATTGGTCTTAGGGTATGGTATAAATGTAAGATCTTATTTGTAAGATCAAGTGTGGAATGCGAAAAAGATTTAAGGAAGGATATATGCGAGATCAAGCAGAGATATACATGAAGACATCATTTGAAGGTGAAGATAGGTTTTTGTAGAAGCATATCAGCATTACACCGGTACTGAATCCAGCATATGAAGATGCTATTTTGTGCAGTACATTCTCATTGGATTTAACCATCCAACTGTAGTCAGTGTGACTCCCATCTGTGATTGAGAAGTGAGCTCTAGGCTGTTGGCCTTTCTACATGTGCAGACCCCTCTTTGTACACTTACTATCTACAGTAGTATCATCTGATTGTGGGTAAGGTTTCCCACCATGGTTTTCCCCCTTATAGGGTTTCCACATACAAATATTTGTGTCATGTGTTGTGGATGACTTTATGTTTATGTTTCATGCATTAATTATTACTGGTATAGTAATTTTCTGTTAACACTGTTTACCGACATACTTAACTATCTTACCGGTACTAAGCATTAAGTTGGTTAATAAGATTTTGGTTTGAATTTATTGGACAACTGATTCACCCCCCCCTCTTAGTTGTCCCTGGGACCTACAATTGGTATCAGAGACTAGTCCTCTTTTTGCAGAAGTTTAACAACTTGAGGAGATCCAATGTCTACTAATTATTTCAGAAAGGATAGTCCTAAACTTCATGGAACCAACTATGGAATATGGAAAATCAAAATGGAGACACATCTGAATTGCATTGGTAAATACATCTGGGAAGTTACAAAGAATGGTTATACTTCTGTTGTAGCTGGTCAGACTACTCCCATTACTTTAGCTAAAGATGAAGAAAATGATTGCAAAGCAAGAGAAGCACTTTTGAGCATATTATCAAGTCAACAAATCATGGGATTATCAGATAGATCCACTACAAAAGCTATTTGGGATCATTTGGAAACACTGAATCAAGGGGATTCCATAGTCAAAATTGCAAAACTTGAAAGCTTCCGAGTTAGGTATGAACATCTGAAAATGGAAGAAGATGAAAGAATTTATGCTTTGATGGAAAGAGTAAATGAAATTGTTTTAGGTATCAAATGTTGTGGAGGAACCTTGAGTGAAGATGAGATTGTTTCAAAAATCTTAAGAGGTTTTCCACTAGCATATAAAATGAAGGTTACTGCTATTAATGAGTTAAGAACAATGCCTAATACATCAGTAACTAGGGATACATTGATTGGAAAAATTTCAGCTTTTGAAATTGAGGAATTTGGTCATGTTGCTACTATAAAAACTGATTTGGCCTTCAAAGCATCAACATAATCTGCTCCATCTTTTGATAAATCAAAGTAGAGAGCCTTTTATGCAAGAGAACTTGAAGAAACTAGAAAGGAAAATGAAGAACTTGAAGAACTTGAAGCACTATTTGGAAGAAAAATGCCAAAAGGTCCCATTGGAAGTAAGTATGAAGGTAAAGCACCCTTTAAATGTTTCAATTGCAATAAGATTGGTCATATGGCTTCAAGATGCCTTGATAGACATGCTAGACTAAGAGAAGAGGCTAGA
This sequence comes from Cryptomeria japonica, assembly GCF_030272615.1. Lineage (NCBI taxonomy): Eukaryota > Viridiplantae > Streptophyta > Pinopsida > Cupressales > Cupressaceae > Cryptomeria > Cryptomeria japonica. The sequence continues at coordinate 350,399,005 of NC_081410.1, forward strand.
AGGACATACAAACCTAATCCTGAATATCAGAGATACAGATTTAAGAAAAACAAATCTTGTTACATTGTTGATGAACGTGTGACTGATGATTCTGATGAGGATCCAACAGACAATGGATGGGTCTTTCTTGCTATAATAGAAGATCAACCAGTACCTATTGCTCAACCAGTAGAACAAGCCCTAGAAGATAAAGTTGAATCAAAGGATGAATGGATTAACTCAGGATGCTCACATCACATGACTGGAGACAAAGGTAAATTCTTGAACTTTCAAGAATACAATGGAGGTTTAGTAAGATTCAGAGATGACAAAGCCTATTCAATCAAAGGTAAGGGTTCAATATTTCTTGATGATAAACATAACACTGAAAATGTCTACTATGTTGAATGATTAAAACATAATCTTTTAAGTGTTGGTCAATTAGTTGAGAAAGGTTTTCAGTTGCAATTTAAAAATGGAAAATGCAAAATCATGAATAGAACTAGTTTGGAAATTGCAACCCGTAATCAGACTAGAGGTAATATCTTTCATTTAAATAACAGTGAAAAGGCATGCTTAATTGCTCATATAGATGAAAGTTGGCTATGGCATAAAACACTATGTCATGTAAATTTTGATTGCATGGTAAAAATCAGTACTTCTAAGGCAGTTAGAGATCTACCTAAAATTATGAAACCTCAGAATAGAATTTGCAAGGAATGTCAATTTGGAAAACAAGTTGGAGCTAGTTTCAAAAGTATTTCAGAAAAATCCAATATTGCTCTTTATTTAATCCACATTTATTTATGTGGTCCGGCTAGAACTAAAAGCTTACAAGGTGATAGATATTTCAAGCTAATTATTGATGATTATTCTAGAATGTGTTGGGTTACTTTTCTCCAAGAAAAGTTAGAAGCACTTGGGAAGTTCAAACTATTCAAAGCAATGGTTGAAAATGAAACCGGTAAGAAAATTAAATGTTTAAGATCAGATCAAGGAGGAGAATTCACATCCAGAGATTTTAATACATTTTGTGAAGTAAATGGAATAAAAAGACAGTTATCAGCACCTCGGACACCACAACAGAATGGAGTTGTTGAAAGGAAAAATAGAACTATTTTAGATGCAACAAGAAGTATGTTATCAGAAGCAAATCTACCACATGTGTACTGGAGAGAGGCAGTAAGCACTGCTATGTATACATTCAACAAAGTTCACATCAAAGGTAAAACCGGTAAGACCCCTCATGAACTATGGTTTCGTAATACTCCTACTCTTAAGTATTTCAGAATTTTTGGAAGTAAATATTATATTAGAAGAGATGAGTATATTGGCAAGTTTGATCCTAGAAGTGATGAAGGAATATTTCTTGGTTATTCATTTAAGAGTAAAGCTTATAGATGTTTTATTAAAAGATTACAAAAAATTGTTGAGAGTACAAATGTAAAGATTGATGAACAATTCAGAGGAACTTCAAGGTATATAGACTCTGAACCGGTAATAGAAATTATGACAAATGAACCAATAGTAAATCCATCGGTATAGAATGATGATCCAGTTACTCTGGTATCATCAGAGGATTCCACAGTAATTGAAGAACAACAACAGACTAAGACACCCCGGTATGTAAGACTGAATCATTCTGAAGATTAGATAATTAGAAGCAAATTTAAAAGAGTCATGACAAGAGGAAGATTGGCAAATGAAGAGGTATGTCTTATTTCTCAAATTGAACCATTATCTATCAATGAGGCATGTGAAGATAAATTCTGGATTAAAGCTATGGAAGAAGAATTAGGACAAATTGAGAAAAATAATACTTGGACATTAGTTCCCCGGCCTGAAAATAAAAATGTAATTGGAACCAAATGGGTATTTAGAAACAAACTCAATGAAGATGGTAAGGTTGTCAGGAATAAAACAAGACTAGTGTGTAAGGGATATTGTTAGAAAGAAGGAGTTGATTACAATGAAACCTTTGCACCGGTAGCCAGAATTGAGGCAGTTAGATTATTTTTGGCCTTTGCAGCTCACAAGGATTACAAAGTTTACCAAATGGATATTAAATGTGCATTTTTGAATGGAGATCTTGAAGAGGAAGTCTATATTGAACAACCTGATGGATTTTCTTTTATAGATGACAATGATATGGTTTGCAGATTAAGAAAAGCTCTATATGGATTAAAACAAGCTCCAAGAGCCTAGTATGCAAGATTCGATAAGTATCTTTTAAAAATTGGTTTTACTAAAGGAAATGCAGATAGCAATTTATATTACAAAATAACTAATGATGACATCTTGATTATGGAAGTATTTGTTGATGATATAATATTTGTAGGAGAAGATGGATTATGCAAAGAATTTTCTCTTAAAATGCAGCATGAATTTGAAATGTCTATGATTGGAGAAATAAAATTATTTTTAGGATTACAAATTTCACAGACTGATAAAGGCATATTTTTGAGTCAATCTAAGTACTTGAAAGAACTACTTAAGAAATTTGGGATGGAAAACTCTAAACCGGTAAGCACACCTATGACTACAAATGACAAATTATCTCAAAGGGATGAATCTACACCTGTCAAACCAACTAGATACAAATCTATGATAGGAGGTTTACTGTATTTGACACAAACCAGACCTGATATTATGAATGCAGTATGTATAGTTTCTAGAGTTTAGAGTAATCCTAGGGCAAATCATGAATCAGCAGTAAAAAGGATTTTCCGGTACCTACAAGGCATAGAAAAACTTGGATTATGGTATCCTAAAGATGAAAATTTTGATTTATATGCATACACAGATGCAAATTGGGCAAGAGATGTGGATGATAGAAAAAGCACCATTGGAAGAGAATTCTTTCTTGGAAAGAGATTAGTTTCTTGGTTAAGTAAGAAACAAAGTTGTACATCTTTATCAACAGCAGAATCAGAATATGTTGCAGCAGCAACAAACTGTACACAGGTACTTTGGCTTAAGCAAATGTTGAAAGACATAAAGGTAAAATGCAAAGAACCTATTACTATATATTGTGATAACACTGCAACAATTGATATATCTAAGAATCCAGTATTACATTCTAAAATAAAACATGTTTCTATCAAACTGAATTTTCTAAGGGAAAAAGTTGAAGAAAAGGAGAAAAAACTAGTTTATGTGAATACCAAAGAACAACCTGCATATATTTTTACAAAACCTTTGCCTAAGGAAACTTTTGAGTATGTCAGAGATCAGCTCAGAGTCTTACCTCCACTGGTAGTGACTTAGACAGTTGATGATTGTCATCAACCGGCAGAATTAAATGGACAAAACTTCTATTCCAGTATTTGATGAGGAAGCTACTTCTTAGGGGGAGTAGTTGGTATATTGAATTGGTTGGTATTTTGTATGAACTTGACTTTTTGTGACTTTGGCATTTGATGTCAAAGGGGGAGAGTTATATGGAAAAACATTAGGGAGAGATAAAACATTGAGGAGAGATTGGTATGAGAGATTGGTATGAACACATATTACTCCCAAGGGGAGAAATGGAGATTGTTAATTTTTGTACTTGGCATTTATGTTTTGGCACTTTGATGGTTTTTCCATCTTGTGTTGCCATCAATGCCAAAGGGGGAGATTGTTGGTATTTTGGTATGGTTTTGTCATTGATGTCAACACCTGCTAAATTCACCTACTTTGGAGATCCAGCAACATTCACCGGCAATCAGTAAACTGTGCAAACAGTTACCAGTATATGGTTAACCGATAGGATATAATGTTCACCGGTACCTGCATTGACATGGAAGTCACTTGGTAATGTCGAAGACATCATGTGGACACTTTACTTTGAAGTAATTGTTGGTATTTTAGTATGTTTTTTTCATTGATGCCAACAGCTACTAACACACCTACTGTGGAGATCCGAAAACATTCACCGGCAATCAGTAAAATGCTCAAACAATCACCAGTATATAGTTAACCGACAAGATATAATGTTCACTGGTACATGCAATGACATGGAAGACACTTGGTAATGTCGAAGACATCATGTGGACACTTTTCCTTGAAGTAATATCATTGGTATATTCTTATTTGCATATTTGCTTTTACCGACAAATAGGTCTAGGTTATCTAGGGTTACACCGGCAGGTTTATCTTTTCCAGATCAGCATGGCATGCTATGGAGATGATTTATTATTGTTGTAAATGCATTAAGCTGACATGTTCAAATGGTTATTGCATCGGATATTTTATTATTTGTAAAATGTTTTATTGTAATATCTTGTAGAGCTGACCTACTAAAATTGGTCTTAGGGTATGGTATAAATGTAAGATCTTATTTTTAAGATCAGGTGTGGAATGCGAAAAAGAATTATAAGAAGGTATATGCGAGATTAAGCAGAGGTACACAAGAAGACATCATTTGAAGGTGAAGCTAGGTTTTTGTAGAGGCATATCAGCATTACACTGGTATTGAATCCAGCATATGAAGATGCTATTTTGTGTAGTACATTCTCATTGGATTTAACCATCCAACTGTAGTCAGTGTGACTCCCATTTGTGTTTGTGCAGTGAGCTCTAGGTTGTTGGCCTTTCTGCATGTGTAGACCCCTCTTGTACACTTACTAGTTGCAGTAGTATCATCTGATTGTGGGTAAGGTTTCCCACCGTGGTTTTTCCCCTTACAGGGTTTCCATGTACAAATATTTGTGTCATGTGTTATGGTTGACTTTGTGCTTATGTTTCATCAATTAATTCTTACCGGTACAACACTTCCTGTTAACATTATTTACCGGCACAATTAATTGTCTTACCAGTATTAAGCAATAAGTTGGTTAATAAGATTTTGGTTTGAATTTATTAGACAATTGATTCACCCCCCCCCCTCTCAGTTGTCCCTAGGACCTACAGTTGGTATCAGAGCTTAGTCCTCTCTTTTTGCAGAAGTTTAACAACTTGAGGAGATCCAATGTCTCTAATTATTTCAGAAAGGATAGTCCTAAACTTGATGGAACCAACTATGGAATATGGAAAATCAGAATGGAGACTCATCTGAATTGCATTGGTAAAGACATCTGGGAAGTTACTAATAATGGTTATATTGCTATTGTCGCTAGTCATCCTGCTCCTATTACTCTAGGTAAAGATGAAGAAAATGATTGCAAAGCAAGAGAAGCACTTTTGAGCGCATTATCAGATCAACAAATCATGGGATTATCATATAGATCTACTACAGAAGCTATTTGGGATCATTTGGAAACACTGAATGAAGGGGATTCCACAGTCAAAATTGCAAAACTTGAAAGCTTTTGAGTCAGGTATGAACATCTGAAAATGGAAGAAGATGAAAGAATTTCTGCCTTTATGGAAAGAGTAAATGAAATTGTTTTAGGCATCAAATGTTGTGGAGGAACCTTGAGTGAAGATGAGATTGTTTCAAAAATCTTAAGAGGTTTTCCACCGGCATATAAAATGAAGGGTACTGCTATTAATGAGCTGAGAACAATGCCTAATACATTAGTAACTAGGGATACATTGATTGGAAAACTTTCAGCTTTTGAAATATAGGAATTTGGTCCTGTTGCTATAAAAACTGATTTGGCCTTCAAAGCATCAACATCATCTGCTCCATCTTTTGACAAATCAGACTAAAGAGCCTTTTATGCAAGAGAACTTGAAGAAACCAGGAAGGAGAATGAAGAGCTTGAAGAACTGAGAGCACTATTTTCAAGAAAAATGCCAAAAGGTCCAATTGGAATTAAGTATGAAGGTAAAGCACCCTTTAAATGTTTCAATTGCAATAAGATTGGTCATATGGCTTCAAGATGCCCTGATAGACATGCTAGACTAAGAGAAGAAGCTAGAAGGACATACAAACCTAATCCTGAATATCAGAGATACAGATTTAAGAAAAACAAAGATAAATCTTGTTACATTGCTGATGAAGGTGTGACTGATGATTCTGATGAGGATCCAGTAGACAACGGATGGGTTTTTGTTGCTATAATAGAAGATCAACCGGTACCTACTACTCCACCGATAGAACAAGCCCTAGCAGCTAAAGTTGAATCAAAGGATGAATGGATTATTGACTCAGGATGCTCACATCACATGAATGGAGACAAAGGCAAATTCTTGAACTTTCAAGAATACAATGGAGGTTTAGTAAGATTCGGAGATGACAAATCCTGTTCAATAAAAGGTAAGGGTTCAATATCTCTTGATGGTAAACATAACACTGACAATGTTTACTATGTTGAAGGATTAAAACATAATCTTTTAGGTGTTGGTCAATTAGTTGAGAAAGGTTTTCAGTTACAATTTAAAAATGGAAAATGCAAAATCATGAATAGAACTGGTTTGGAAATTACAACCGGTAATTAGACTAGAGGTAATATCTTTCATTTGAACAACAGTGAAAAGGCATGCTTAATTGCTCATATAGATGAAAGTTGGCTATGGCATAAAAGACTATGTCATGTAAATTTTGATTGCATGGTAAAAATCAGTACTTCTAAGGCAGTTAGAGATCTACCTAAAATTGTGAAACCTCAGAATACAATTTGCAAGGAATGTCAATTTGGAAAACAGGTTAGAGCTAGTTTCAAAAGTATTCCAGAAAAATCCAATAATGCTCTTGATTTAATTCACACTGATTTATGTGGTTCGGCTAGAACTAAAAGCTTACAAGGTGATAGATATTTCATGCTAATTATTGAAGATTATTCTAGAATGTGTTGGGTTACTTTTCTCAGAGAAAAGTCAGAAGCACTTGGGAAGTTCAAACTATTCAAAGCAATGGTTGAAAATGAAACCGGTAAGAAAATTAAATGTTTAAGATTAGATCAAGGAGGATAATTCACATCTAGAGATTTTAATATATTCTATGAAGTGAATGGAATCAAAAGATAGTTATCAGCACCTCGGACACCACAACAGAATGGAGTTGTTGAAAGGAAAAATAGAACTATTTTAGATGCAACAAGAAGTATGTTATCAGAAGCAAATCTACCACATGTGTACTGGAGAGAGGCAGTAAGCACTACTGTCTATACATTCAACAAAGTTCACATCAAAGGTGACACCGGTAAGACCCCTCATGAACTATGGTTTGGTAATAATCCTACACTTAAGTATTTCAGAATTTTTGGAAGTAAATGCTATATTAGAAGAGATGAGTATATTGGCAAGTTTGATCCTAGAAGTGATGAAGGAATATTTCTTGGTTATTCATCTAAGAGTAAAGCTTATAGATGTTTTAATAAAAGATTATAGAAAATTGTTGAGAGTACAAATGTAAAGATTGATGAACAATTCAAAGGAACTTCAAGGTATATAGACTCTGAACCAATAATAGAAATTATGACAAATGAACCAATAGTAAATCCACCGGTACAGAATGATGACCCAGTTACTCCGGTATCATCAGAGGATACCACAGTAATTGAACAACAACAACAGACTAAGACACCCCAGTATGTAAGACTGAATCATTCTGAAGATCAGATAATTGGAAGCAAATTTAAAGGAGTCATGACAAGAGGAAGATTGGAAAATGAAGAGGTATGTCTTATTTCTCAAATTGAACCAATATCTATCAATGAGTCATTTGAAGATAAATTTTGGATTAAAGTTATGGAAGAACAATTAGGACAAATTGAGAAAAATAATACTTGGACATTAGTTCCTCGGCCTGAAAATAAAAATGTAATTGGAACCAAATGGGTATTTAGAAACAAACTCAATGAAAATGGTAAGGTTGTCAGGAATAAAGCAAGACTAGTGTGTAAGGGATATTCTCAGAAAGAAGGAGTTGATTACAATGAAACCTTTGCACCAGTAGCCAAAATTGAAGCAGTTAGATTATTCTTAGCCTTTGCAGCTCACAAGGATTACAAAGTTTATCAAATGGATATTAAATGTGCATTTTTGAATGGAGATCTTGAAGAATAAGTTTATATTGAACAACCTGATGGAGTTTCTTTGACAGATAATAATGATATGGTTTGCAGATTAAGAAAAGCTCTGTATGGACTAAAACAAGCTCCAAGAGCCTGGTATGCAAGATTGGATAAGTATCTCTTAAAAATTGGTTTTACTGAAGGAAATGCAGATAGCAATTTATATTACAAAGTAACTAATGATGACATTTTGATTATGGAAGTATTTGTTGATGATATAATCTTTGGAGGAGAAGATGGATTATGCAAAGAATTTTCTCTTAAAATGCAGCATGAATTTGAAATGTCTATGATTGGAGAAATAAAATTCTTTATAGGATTGCAGATTTTACAGATTGATAAAGGCATATTTTTTAGTCAATCTAAGTACTTGAAAGAACTACTCAAGAAATTTGGGATGGAAAACTCTAAACCGGTAAGCACACCTATGACTACAAATGACAAATTATCTCAAAGGGATGAATCTACACCTATTAATCCAACTAGATACAAATCTATGATAGGAGGTTTACTGTATTTAACACAAACCAGACCTGATATTATGAATGCAGTATGTATAGTTTTTAGATTTCAGAGTAATCCCAAGGAAAATCATGAATCAATAGTAAAAAGGATTTTCCGGTACTTACAAGGCACAACAAATCTTGGATTATGGTATCCTAAAGATGAAAATTTTGATCTATATGCATACACAGATGCAAATTGGGCAGGAGATGTGGATGATAGAAAGAGCACCACTGGAGGAGCATTCTTTCTTGGAAAGAGATTAGTTTCTTGGTTAAGTAAGAAACAAAGTTGTACATCTTTATCAACAGCAGAATCAGAATATGTTGTAGCAGCAACAAACTGTACACAGGTACTTTGGCTTAACCAAATGTTGAAAGACATAAAGGTAGAATGCAAGGAACCTATTACTATATATTATGATAACACTGCAGAAATTGATATATCTAAGAATCTAGTATTACATTCTAAAACAAAACATGTTTCTATCAAACTAAATTTTCTAAGGGAAAAAGTTGAAGAAAAGGAAATAAAACTAGTTTATGTGAATACTAAAGAACAGCTTGCAGATATTTTTACAAAACCTTTGCCTAAGGAAACTTTTGAGTATCTCAGAGATCAGCTCGGAGTCTTACCTCCACCGCTAGAGACTTAGACAGTTGATGATTTTCATCAACCGACATAATTAAATGGACAAATCTTTTATTCCGGTATTTGATGAGGAAGGTACTTCTCAGGGGGAGTAGTTGGTATATCGAATTGGTTGGTATTTTGTATGAACTTGACCTTTTTGTGACTTTGGCATTTGATGTCAAAGGGGGAGAGATATATGGAAAAACATTAAAGAAAAATATATGGAAAAATGCATTATATTTTTGAGGAGAGATTGGTATTGTAAATAAATTACTCCCAAGGGGAGAATTGGTTTTTGTACTTGGCATTTCTATTTTGGCACTTTGATGGTTTTTCCATCTTGTGTTGCCATCAATGCCAAAGGGGGAGATTGTTGCTATTTTGGTATGTTTTTGTCATTGATGTCAACACCTGCTAACACACCTACTGTGGAGATCCAACAACATTCACTAACAATCAGTAAACTGCTCAAACAATCACCGGTATATAGTTAACCGGCAGGATATAATTTTCACCGGTACATGCAATGACATGGAAGACACTTGGTAATGTCAAAGACATCATGTGGACACTTTTCCTTGAAGTAATATCATTGGTATATTCTTATTTGCATATTTGCTTTTACCGGAAAATAGGTCCAGGTTATCTAGGGTTACGTCGGTAGGTTTATCTTTTCCAGATCAACATGGCACGCTATGGAGATGATTTATTATTGTTGTAAATGCATTAAGCTGACATGTTCAATTGGTTATTGCATCAGATATTGTATTATTTGTAAAATGTTTTATTGTAATATCTTGTAGAGCCAACCTACTAAAATTGGTCTTAGGGTATGGTATAAATGTAAGATCAGGTGTGGAATGCGAAAAAGAATTATAAGAAGGTATATGCGAGATTAAGAAGAGGTATACACGAAGACATCATTTGAAGGTGAAGATAGGTTTTTGTAGAAGCATATTAGCATTACACCGATACTGAATCCAGCATATGAAGATGCTATTTTGTGTAGTACATTCTCATTGGATTTAACCATCCAACTATAGTCAGTGTGACTCCCATTTGTGTTGGAGTAGTGAGCTCTAGGCTATTGGCCTTTCTGCATGTGCAGACCCCTCTTGTACACTTACTATCTATAGTAGTATCATCTGATTGTGGGTAAGGTTTCCCACCATGGTTTTTCCCCTTACAGGGTTTCCACATACAAATATTTGTGTCATGTGTTATGGTTGACTTTGTGCTTATGTTTCATACATTAATTCTTACCGGTACAACATTTCCTGTTAACATTGTTTACCAGCACAAATAACTGTCTTACCGGTATTAAGCAATAAGTTGGTTAATAAGATTTTGGTTTCAATTTATTAGACAACTGATTCACCCCCCCTCTCAGTTGTCCCCGAGACCTACAGTAATAATCATTGGTATATTCTTATTTGCATATTTGCTTTTACTAGCAAATAGGTCCAGGTTATCTAGGGTTACACTGACAGGTTTATCTTTTCCAGATCAACATGACACACTATGGAGATGATTTATTATTGTTGTAAATGCATTAAGCCGACACGTTCAATCGGTTATTGCATCGGATATTGTATTATTTGTAAAATATTTTTATTATAATATCTTGTAGAAACAACCTACTAAAATTGGTCTTAGGGTATGGTATAAATGTAAGATCTTATTTGTAAGATCAAGTGTGGAATGCAAAAAAGATTTAAGGAAGGATATATGCGAGATCAAGAAGAGATATACATGAAGACATCATTTGAAGGTGAAGTTAGCTTTTTGTAGAAGCATATCAGCGTTACACCGGTACTGAATCCAGCATATGAAGATGCTATTTTGTGCAGTACATTCTCATTGGATTTAACCATCCAACTATAGTCAGTGTGACTCCCATCTGTGATTGATTAGTGAGCTCTAGGCTGCTGGCCTTTCTGCATGTGCAGACCCCTCTTTGTACACTTACTATCTGCAGTAGTATCATCTGATTGTGGGTAAGGTTTCCCATTGTGGTTTTTCCCCTTACAGGGTTTCCATGTACAAATATTTGTGTCATGTGTTATGGATGACTTTATGTTTATGTTTCATGCATTAATTCTTACTGGTATAGCAATTTTCTGTTAACATTGTTTACCGGCATACTTAATTGTCTTACTAGTACTAAGCATTAAGTTGGTTAATAAGATTTTGGTTTGAATTTATTGGACAACTGATTCACCCCACCCTCTCAGTTGTCCCCAGGAACTACAGTTCCTACCAATAAGCCTCAACAAAAGAATGAACAATAGTCTCAGTAGTCGAAGGTAAACAAACCACCTCCCTTTTTTGTGACTCTAATCATTGGCTAGCACCTAGTGCATAACTGCATGATAGATTCAGGTGCAAGTAGCTCAGTCATGCCCAAGCAGTTTGTTGACTAGTTAGGATTGACTTATGAGCCATTGAATAAGGGTGTAGTGTAGTTAGATGGGATTGATGTAAATACTATAGGAGTCATTGAAAATTTGAGTCTAACACTCCATGCTTGCCCCAATTTTTCTATTCCACAAGATGTATATGTGATAGACTTGCCATGCTACTTTACAATTTTCTTATCAAGAGACTTTATAGCCAAATTAGGGGGTTATTTGTCATCTGACTAGTCACATATGTTTTTAGGACTAGGTATGGAACTAAAGTTACTATTAAATTAGAAGCTTTAGTTAATGATCACATAGAATCCTATGTCCCTAGTGTTGTCAATGCCAATTTGACCATTCATGAGCAAGATGACCAACCCATTCCACGGGATCCAAACACCCCTATTGATGACATTCCTAACATTATTCTAGATGAATTGGTAGCTAAGAATCTTGAGGAAGATCCTTTTAAAAATATGGATGAGGTAAACCTTGGAGTCTATATATTTCATGAACAAGGTTCTGCTATCCCAAATTTGATGAAGGATGATGCACAACAAGATAATCAACATCAAAATGAGCTTTGGAAGCTCTCTTTTGATGGGTCAAGAAGTAAGAATGGCGCTGGTGGTGGTTGCATGTTGATTTACCCTATTGGTGATAAGTATTATGCACCTTTCAGGTTTTCTTTTAGCTGCACCAATAATACAGCTGAGTATGAGGCCTTAATTCATGGTCTACAATGGGCAAAGAAGAGAGGAATCAACTATTTGCAGGTTTATGGTGACAGTGAACTGGTTGTCAACCAAGTAAGAGGTCTCCATACCACTAAGAATTATCTTTTAAAGTCTTATAAACATAGGGTATGGGATCTTATTGAATATTTCCAAGCTTTCAATCTCCTCTCTCTATTCCTAGAAATCTTAATAAGCATGCTAATAGAGTTTCTTCGATAGGAGAACAATATGATATTCCGAGTGATATCAGCAATATTAATAAACATCAATATGTAAAATTGATTGTAATGTCTTCTATTCCTAACAATGCTGATCATTGGCAAGTTTTTGATAGTGATCAACAGATTATTAACTTTTTGAGGGAAGAAGTAGAGTTTTCAAATACCGACCAAGAGAAGCTTAAGCAGTAGTATAATGATCAGGTCATACAACTGAAAAACAAACAAGCTACCTAAGGGTTTAGTCACATTGGAGTTAATTTTCAATGAGGATGATCAAGTGAGAAAATAAAAATCCAGCTTGCAGATCAAGGAGGAACATTATGAAAATGTTGAGATTTTCAAGGATAAGTTGTTAAAGCTTGGCAAGGTGTGTACTTTAGAGGAAAGGCATGCATTTGTTTTACTATGCCAATAGTTTAGTGATATATTTTCTTGGAAATATACTGATTTAAAAGGATTTGACCGTTGTATTGCCCATCATACCATAGAGCTTGAGCCAAATGCTAAACCTATGAGGCAAAAATAGAGACCTCTTAATCCAAAGCTTGAGCCCCTTTATGGTCAAAGAACTTAATGAACTCATTGAGAGAAGCATCATTTTTCCAATCAAACACACCTCTTGGGGTGTCAAACCTTATCCTAGTTAGGAAAAAGAGTGGTGAAATCAGACTTTGTGTTGATTTCTGAGATCTAAATAGAGCCTCTTTGAAGGATAGATATCCGCTACCCTATATGGAGCAGATTCTGCAAGTTGTTGCAGGTTCTGAGAGATTCTCCTTGCTAGATGGTTTTTTAGGTTATAACCAAGTTTTAGATAAGGAGGAAGAACAATTGAAAACATTATTTACAACTAAATGGGCACTATGGGATATAAAAAGATGTCATTTGGTTTGTCAAATGCTTGTGCCACTTTTCAGCATGTTGTGGATATGGCATTTCATGGTTTGAGGAAGTTAGAAATAAGGCAATGAGGCAAATTGAGCATCACCAAGATCAAATGAAAAGATATTTTGATAAGAGGGTTTCTCCTAGAGTGTTCAAGGAAGGTAACATTGTTCTTAAATAGGATGAATTCAAGAGTAGGCCAGGCAAGCATACAAAGTTTGATGCTTTTTGGAGTGGGCCTTATATGATTTCTGAGTGCAAGCAGCACAATGCCTTCTAGTTGTCTAAGTTGGATGGTGAAGTTCAACCAATCCCAATCAATGGGATTGACCTAAAGCATTTCTTTTAAGGTATGCCTAAAATTTGTACATATTTCAATTTTCCTAGTGGTAACAAGTGCTTTGCACCATAGTTCAGTTTGTAGTTTAGTTTTCCCTAAGTGCCTAGTTCATAGTTCAGGAGGAGCAATAAGAATCATACTGTTGCAATCCATCGAAGATATAAAAGAGAGGTGTCCATCATATGAAACAAGGAATATGTTTATGCCCTCTCACACACAAAAGGAATCTCCCTCATATAGCTGCAATAAATTGTTGCAGTGTTTCAGAAGTGTTTTGTTGTTTTTTCTTGTCCCAATCTGTCAATACACATGCCTAATTCATGACAGTAAGGTGTTAATCTCACTACCATAAACCACACACCTTTACTCCATAGATTAGGATAGGTTTTTGAGAGAAAAGAGAGTTTTTGTAGTCATGTGTGATGTGTTGTTTCAGTTTTCTATCAGTCTTAGTGACTCTATGCCTAATGGAACACATAAAGTAGCAAGTCAAAATGTTTAGCAACCAAACATATGGTAGATGTTGCCAAAAATGTTACCTATTTTTGCTACAAGATCAATATGCCTCAGAAGGAGAAATAAGTGCTAAGTATGAAAAGAATACATGTTTTTGTCTAACTTGTTTGCTTCATGTGCAGATACAGGAAAGGTAAAATATAGCATGTGGGTTAAAATGTGGCTCCCACAAGGGTTGAGCCTAGCATGTTGATGGAGATGAATGTTACAAAGATAGATAGATCACATAAATGTTCATGCTCCATTGCAAAATTCATTTTTGAATTTGGAGAGGCTCAGAAACCTTCAGGTAAAAGCAAATTGCAGGGGTTGCATGATAAAGGAAAGGCCCAAGAAGGACCAATTATCCCACATTGGCCACATAGAGGAAATTTATCGCATTTATATGCAAGGCCACATATATCCTCAGTGTTAAAGGTTATGTGCTTTTGACAAGGAGTTGCTTAGTGTTGGTGGGCCTTCTATGTGTGCACGTATCTCAAAGTGGCTAAAGTTTGCAATGAAAGGCCAAATTAACAGGTGAGCAGGTTGCAAAGGATCTGATGACCATTGCTATACCACTATGCAAAAGTTCTCGATTGTTAATCACTGTGACTTAGAGACTAGTGAGGTGGCATCCAGGTGCAAGTTGAAGTGGCCCTTGGATGGATCATGTAGCAAAATAGAGGCGTGCCATGTGGTGACATCATGGCATAAGGGAGAGCAGCTTAGAGAGACAAAAGACCGAACAAATTCAGGTAGATCAATGATGATCAAGAAAGATCTCGTAGTTGTCGCTATGTCATGATGGGAAAATAATTTCCAAATACTCCTCGTGACTTGGTGACAAAGCACATGCCAAAAAAGGAAAGTTAAAGCTTGAGTAGATCACTGTGATCAATGACAGATCAAGGAAGATCGGATGGTGGAGTGACATTCCAGGGCTATCCACGACTGTCACTATACTGTGGTTGTGAAGTGCCCAGAATGAATACCCTCACAACAGGTGGCAAGTTAGGTGGTGCCGAGGTGGACTTTGAGCATATCACAAGGTGACACACCTCGCGACAAGTGGCATGTCATCAAGGTGAATATCGAACAAACCTTGGCTGTGATAGATCTCTAAATGGTTTCACTGAATGCATCAGTTTCATCGAAATAATAGGTATCGATGAAACTGCAGTTTTGATGAGACATAAAAATTGTTCATCGAGGGAGGTAGTTTGGCTAAAAGACTAATGCCGAACAAACCAAAGTAAAATGGTGGGCCCAGTGGTGCTGAGGTGGCAGATGAGGTCGTGCTTAGGTGGATCAGGTGGCAAACTAGAGATTGATAGGTGGGATGGATGCTTAGAGCAACTAAAGACTAAGCAGATCAGGAAAGATCAATAGTAGTCCGAAAGATCTAATGGCCATCACTATACCGCTATAGAAAGAAGCTCGCCAATTATCATAGCAACTTGGAGAAAAAGCACATGCCAAAAAGGTGAGTGGATAAGAGGTTAAAGATCAAGCAGTTTGAGGATAGATCAACGATCGTCGCTATACCGCATGATGAAGATGCTCGCAGTTTATCTCATGCAACTTGGCGACTAGCAAGGTGGCAGTTGAGGTGGTCATCCAGGTGGGCTCAGAATGAATGAGGATGCACCGCGTGATAGAGAGAAGATGAAGAACTAAGTTAGACCAAGTCCAGATGGTAGTCTAGATGGCAGACAAAGTGGACCCGCAAGCAAACCAGAGGCTGACATGTGACAAAAGTCTACAGACGAGCGGATGTCTATATTTTTTAAATCAACTTTGAACTTGAACTTTGAACCGGTTCAAAATGTTTCAATGGTTCAAAGTTCATTATCTTTGCTCATTCTCATGGGCCCAGGATGAAGAGAGAAACAAGAGAGATAAAAGCAAAATGCAGAGTGGTTAAAAGCCAAACAGGTTCCTGAAGATCCAAGGGCTATCTCTATACTGCAATGAAAAGGTGCATAAAGGTTAATCATTGCGACATAGCGACAAACCGTTAGCAGTCCCGATAGTTTCTATTATATGTTGATGGTTAATGCAGGTGACTAAATCAAATGGTCAGGTAACTAGTAGCATCTAGGTGAACTCAGCATGGAATGATGTGAAGTTGCGTTCAGTTTGGCTACTCTTTTTTGCAGTTTTGGAAGAGTTTCTCTCTCAGTTAAGCCCCCTGATTTTGAGGAAAAGATTAGAATTGATGACAACTGATCTATCTTGGAGCCAAAAAATTCAATTTTTGCAAGCTTTGGTATAAGTGTTTGTTTTTCACTCTTTTGTAAAGTGTTCAGGAGTTTTGAGATTGTGTAGCAGAAGATACTCAGCCTCCTGTAACTCATTTTTAGGAGTTTTTCTAGATTTGTATTTCAGAAAGTTCCTTGTTTTCAATAAAGAATTTGAGTTCCTCCTTAAATTATTTGGTATAAGTGTTATGATTGTAAGCATTTTGATTAAAATTTTGTGATTCTTTTGTAGAATCCTTCATTTTATCTTAGTTTCTTCAGATGCTTAGGGCTAAGGTACGTGTTATAGTGCAGGTCTCTAATTGTGTATGTGAATTTGTTGCATCAAAATTGTGAGAACATTATTATTATCCTTTCTGTGAACATCAGTAATCTAGCTTTTCAAGAGAATCATTTATGCAAATATGTATGTTTGAGTTGTGAGTTTAAGCAGTTTCATTAGTTGGCTATCTTGTGGACTTATAAGTAGTTTGCAGGTCTTTTATCATTGGTGGATCACCTAGGAGTAGTTAATTTTTAGTTTTATGCATATCCTTCTTCCCTTTTCTTAGAAATTTATTTAAGTTCTTTAGGTGATCAAATAGGAAGCCAACCTATAATCCGGAGGTTTTCTCTCATAATAGGATACCCATAGCCTGAGAGTAGTCCAATATGTCACTAGATTGCAGGAATTTCAAACTTGCATCGGGTGCAAATCCATGTGACAACAATATGATGATATTAGAATGCATCCCAAAGTTACAACTGATTTCTAGATGTTTTGATATGCCAAATCGGGCCTAAATAGTCAAAATAAGATATAATTAGGGTTTATGATTAAATAATTCATTGGAGGAATGAGATGAAAAGGGGCACACTAGGGTAAAGGGCCCCACTTTATAATATGTAGAGTGATGAAACATGACCTTAGATTAAATTAAATTAATTAATTAAATGCTTAAAGGGGAATTAGAAATTCAAGATGCAAGGCACACTAAGGCGGGTGCTAACGTAAGTGTGAGATTGTACCACCCTAGCAAGGGTGTACAATTTATGACACTAAAAACAACAACAAAAAAGAAAGGCACAAAGGAGAAGCCATTGTCATGAGAGAAATCTATAGGAAAATCTATGAATGCACATAGCCAAGCCATCATAATAAAACAAATCTTTCCCCACTGTTTAATCTAATATTATATAAAATAAATCTATTCCCAACTCCCAACAAATAATCATTCATGGAGAAGACACATGAAAGATTTTAAAACCAAAACAAAAGTCTCAGACTCCAACCTAGAATCCCATGTGAAGGCAATGAGAGTTAAAGAAGAGTTTCAACAATCCTCAATCCAACAGAAAGAATCAACACTCCAATCCCAAGCTCTATCAAAGCCAAAGAAAAATTGTATACAAAATTTGCAGAGAGAAGATGAAGAACTAGTCATGATAACAAATAAAAGGCCAAATGAAAAGCTCCAAAACCCTAGCCTCTCATCTGGCCAACCAGATTATTTTATTTTGAAATATGTCTCCCTCCAAACTTTATATTATATTTTATTATTTCTCATTGACTTTTCTCAATGAGATTTTAAAAATCAAAAGGGAGAATAATAATAATATTCCAATGTATTAATATATATCAAGTGGGGGTTTATATTTAATTTTAACCTATGGTTTTCCCCCAAATAATATTTAAACAACTATACCTTATAAACTAGGCATAGACCTAATTAAATAAAACAAGGAAAAGTTCATTAATTAAATAATCAAGATTCCACAATATTGAATTAAATACATTTTAAATTAAACACTAAATAAATAAAATAAAATATAAACAATAAATAAATTAAATTATAAATAATTAAATATTAAATAAAACCTTATGCAACCTTTAATAATAATTATCAATTACCAAATAATAAAAAATCATTAAATCTAATAATTCAAAATAAACATTATAGCTATATAATCACTAATTAAATTTAAATAATCAATCTAGTACCAATAGTCATATAAATAAACAATTAAATCATACCATGAACTCACAACCAAGGCAACCAACTGACAAACTGGCAACAAGCACACACAAGTGACCGCTTAGACCTAGAGTGTGTAAGGGGAACCGACGTCAATTCTGAAACCACATATTACCATTGGGATTGAGACACCCTCGCACCTGGTTACCCAAGAGGAATTAAATGCCTAGTACCTGCAAGTCGTGCAACCAGAGATAACGATGCACACACACACACACATATACAACAGGCAAGTTGAAGAATATCACAACTGCACATCCCGCTCACAATGAGTGATGTGACGTTGATTCTCCACAAAGATAGTCAAACAATATACAAGAAATACTTATACATCTCATCATCATATATAATTAAGGATTAGGGTTTGTACATCTAATCATCATCAATGCATAATCACTATAACTCATCAACACATATGAATACATGTAAAATTCATTGAGTCATATAATTAGTAAGATAACATCATCACACAATAGAATGAATCCACATAGTATCCAACATCATGCTAATCAACTGAAACATATAAAGAGTCATAATTGATCATGAACATAGTCCATAACATCAATAAGTCTAATCAAGTCTAAACATATCCATCGTGCATAAGATAAAGGTCTAAACATGTTATCAAATTGAAATGAAAGTCCAATCAAGGGTGGACACTACATAAAACCTCCAATGAGCTATCCAAACAATCTAGACCCTGACTCCATTACTCAAGAATCCTAGTAGTCCATTCCTCATGACCATGACAGACTCATGGAAGACCACTTCCCCTAATCATGTACCTAGGCCTTAACAACATATACAACCAAAGCAAGAAGACCCACATAATACAATCTAGTTTACCAAGATCAAACACCCTAGATACACAATGAGCTAATAACATAATCCATATGGGTTACATAACCCATACAAATCATAAAGTAAAGAACCATCATTATAACAAGGTAAATACATCTTGCAAAAATTCAAATGATCAAATAATATATCAAATCTCTACTCCGGACATCCAAGAGAACTCAAGAACGCAACACAGCCTCTGGGAAGACCCCCCTAATAGACTGAAAATCCAAAAAGATCAAACTAAAACTTCAAAAGACTAGAATAATTCAACAAACACAGAACAACACATATATTTTAGCAGATTAGTGCATGTGAGCATCAATTTAACATTTTTAACTATTTCTTCAGCGTATACAATTACTATTTTGGTGCATATGATCAATAATCTAGCACATATGACAAAATAAGTAGCACATATGATTAAATCATTAGCACATATGACATAGATTGCAAAAAATTACCTGGAAAGGCTAAGTTACAACTTCAATTAAAAATCACGGAAAAATATCTAAGCTCCGAAGACAATCACAAAAGTGACGGCCAAAAAATACCAACTTAAGGGTGTAATCAGATCAAATAACATAGATTACATAGGAAGAAATATCCATTCAAAACTTCATGGCAATAACCCAAACTTCACAACAATGGGGTCACTAAAAGCCTCTCACAGCGCATAGCAAACTCAAATCAAGACTATACTCTACCAAAATTGCAAACAAACACATTCCAACCAATATCTTAGAGAAAAGAACAAGAATTTAACTCAGACGAAATGCAGAATCGTATATTCAAGGCAGCAAACATATCCCCAATTTATTTTCTCATTTTCTAAAGCTAGAGTATAGAATAAAATTTTATGCAAGAAATATTTCATGAGCCAACTATACAAAACTATATCAGTGAACTATTCTCCCCAAATTTTTGAGAATACAGAGATAAGACAATCTTTTCAAATTGAAACTACTGAAGTAAGAATCTCCAACCTGGTGATATGCAAAAAAGGAGAATTTGATGAAGAATAATCTTAAAGCCAAGCAATCCAAATTTCTTCAAAGATCGAAAATCCAACTCCAGCCAAAAATGCATTCGAAAATCCAACCCCTGTGAATTCATAGGATGGCAAATAAATAGAAACTTAGGCCAAAACCATAGAATATGTTGGCCAATCAAAATAATAGCAAAAAGTAATATTTCTTACCAGCCCATATAAAAAATTGAGGTAAATATAAATAAAATAATAGTTAATTTACTTACCCAATAACTCAACCAATCATGCGAAAGGGTAGGTAGAATAATATTTAATCAATCCAAGAAGGTAATGCTACCTATTTTCACTACAAGCTCAATATGCCTCAAAAGGAGAAGCAAGTGCTAAGTATGAAAAGAATACATGTTTTTGTCTAACTTGTTTGCTTTATGTGCAGACACAGGAAAGGTAAAATATAGCATGTGGGTTAAAATGTGGCTCCCATGAGGGTTGATCCCAACATGCTAATGGAGATGAAGGTTACAAAGATAGATAGATCACATAAATTTTCATGCTCCATTGCAAAATTCATTTTTTGAATTTGGAGAGGCTCATAAACCTTCAAGTAAAAAAAAAAGCAAACTGCAGGGGTCGCGTGACAGAGGAAAGGCCCAAGAAGAACCATTTATCCCACATTGGCCACGTAGAGGAAATTTATAGCATTTATATGCAAGGCCACATATATCCTTAGTGTCAAAGCTTATAGGCTTTTGACAAGGAGCAATTTAGTGTTGGTGGACCTCCCGCATGCGTGAGCATCTCAAAGCAACCAAATTTTGCAGTGAAAGGGCAAATTAATAGGTGAGAAGGTTGCAAAGGATTTGATGGCCATCGCTATACAGCTATGTGAAAGTGCTTGACTATTAATCATCGTGACTTAGTGACTGGTGAGGTGGCATCTAGGTGGAAGTTGAGGTGGTGCCCAGGTGGATCATGTGCCAAAATAGATGTTGACACGTGGTGACACAGTGGCATAAGAGAGAGCCACTTAGAGAGACTAAAGACCAAGCAGATTTAGGTAGATCAATGGTGATCAAGAAATATCTGATGGTGGAGTGACATTCTGGGACTATCCATGACTATCGTTGTACCACGGTTGTGAAGTGCCCGGAATGAATACCCTCGCGACAAATGGTAGGTCAAGTGATGCCGAGATGGACTCTGAGTGTATCACAAGGTGACACGTGGTGACATGCCTCGCGACAGGTGGCATGTCATCAAGGTGAATTTCAAACAAACCTTGGCTGCAATAGACCTCTAAATGGTTTCACCGAATGCATTGGTTTCATCAAAATAATAGATATCAATGAAACTGTAGTTTTGATGAGACATAAAAGTTGTTCTTTGAGGGAGGTTGTTTGGCCGAAAGACTGATGCCAAACAAACCAAAGTAAAACGATGGGCCCGGTGGTGCTAAGCTGAGGATGAGGCCATGCTCAGGTGGATCAGGTGGCAAATCAGAGATTGACACGTGGCACAGATGCTTAGAGAGACTAAAGACCAACTAGATCAGGAAATCTCAATGGTAGTCCAAAAGATCTAACGACCATTGCTATACCACATGATGAAGATGCTCGCTGGTTATCTCATGCGACTTGGCGACTATTGAGGTGGCAGTTGAGATGGCCGTTGAGGTGGGCTCAGAACTGTAGACACCTAAAATTGTCATGTCTAATTAAATAAATATTTTATTTATTTAATTATTTTAGCCTAATTCTTCTATTAATTAAATAAATCTTTATTTATTTAATTAATTCATTTATCCTCTTCTAGCCTTATTTCTCATTTAAATAAATACATTCATTTATTTAAATTACCCTTTTCCTAAATTAAATAAATATTTTATTTATTTAATTGATCCCACTTCTTCTATTACTTAAATGAATCTTTTTTTATTTAATTAATTCATTAACTTTTTCCACCTATGACACATGTCATTCGTCTCTTAATTCCTACACTACCTACCCTCTCATTATTTTCTTATTTTCTCTACCTACCCTCTAATCTTAGCCGACCATTTATCTTTTACACCTCTTAATCTTATCCCTCCATTTCTTATAGTGTCTTCTATATAAGGAGATGCTTTCTTCATTATCAACCCTGATCAATTGACTTCCCAACTATGCTTTTGAACTTTCATATGCGATCAAGCCTACTTGCAATGACATTTCCATTCTTTGTTGAGCTCTTGTGCACACATAAAATCTGACAACAAATATATCAAGCAAGATCAATGGAGATAGGAAGATGGAGATCCAAACCCTATTGGACATGTGATGGTATAATCTTTGTGATTTCATTTTATTTGCATTGTCTTAGGTAATCTTCATATGTTATGGTGGATCTTTATTGATTGTTAGGCTAGGGTTTTGTGGTTGAATTCATTTAGCCTTTCAATATTGTTGTTTCCATTTTCACCATAAACAAGAATGAATGAGGATGTGCCATGTGGTAGAGAGAAGATGAAGAACCAAGGCAGACCAAGTCTAGATGGTAGATAAAGTGGATCCGCAAGCAAATTAGAGGCTGACACGTGGCAAAAGTCTACAGACGAGCGAATGCCTATATTTTTTAAATCAACTTTGAGCTTGAACTTTGAACCGGTTGAAAGTGGTTCAATGGTTCAAAGTTCATTATCATTGCTCATTCCCGTGGGCCCAGGATGAAGAGAGCAACTCAGAAGAGATAAATATTGAACAGGTTCCTAAAGATCTAGTGATGGTCGCTATACCGTAATTGGAAGATGTGCGGTGTTTATTTGCCGCGACATGGCGACCAAGAAGTGGGGCCTGCTAGGGAAGAATTCAATTGGGAAGTGCATCATTAGGCATCAGAATAAAATTTTTAGTGCTATTGCGATGACCCGATGGAGAAAACCATTAAGGGAGTGCACAGTTTGAAGAATATCATCGGGCATCAGAGTAAGTATTTCAATGCTACTTCGATGAACCGATAGGAAAGCATGTTGTTTTGGAGTGCACCATCTACTATCAATGCAACATGTTTAAAAGATATGCCTGATAACCCGATAAGAAGGTGCTCCAGTTGTAAACTCTCTATAGACAAATGAGTCAAAAGCAGGCCAAGTCCGGTAGTGTCTAGGTGGAATCAGTGACAAAGAAAGGAGAAGTCATCATGTAGTAAGTTGCGGTTTGGAAGATTTTCTCTCTCAGTTAAGCCCCCTGATTTTCAAGAAAATCTTAGAATTGATGACAAATGATCCATCTTGGAGCCAAAATTTTGAATTTTGAATTTTTTGCAAGCTTTAGTATAAGTGATTGTTTTTCACTCTTTTAAAAAAAAAAGTTATAGAGTTAGAGTTCTGGAGTTTTTTCCAAATTTGTAATGTAGAAAGTTCCTTTTTTTCAATAAAGAAGTTGAGTTCCTCCTTAAATTATTTGGTCTAAGTGTTATGATTGTAAGAATTTTGATTAAAATTTTGTGATTCTTTTGTAGAATCCTTCATTTTACCTTAGTTTCTTCATATGCTTAGGGCTGAGGTACATGTTATAGTGCAGGTCTCTGACTGTGTATGTGAATCTGTTGCATCAAAATTATGAGAACATTATATTCTCCTTTTTGTGAACAACATTAAGCTAGAATTTCAAGAGAATCGTTTATGCAAACATGTATGTTTGAGTTGTGAGTTTAAGCAGTTTCATTAGTTGGTTATCTTGTGGAATTGTAAGTAGTTTGTAGGTCTTTTATCATTGGTGGATCACCTAGAAGTAGTTAATTTTTAGTTTTATGCATATCCTTCTTCCCTTTTCTCAGAAATTCAATTAAGTTCTTTAGGTGATCAAATAGGAAGCCGACCTATAATCTGGAGGTCTTCTGTCATAATAGGATACCCACAGCCTAAGAGCAATCCAATGTGTCACTAGATTGTGAGAATTTCAAGCTTGCATTGGGTGCAAATCCATGTGACAACAGGTTTTGGCATGCTCGGTGGGACTATTGGACTTTATAGTTCATAGAGGTCACCGTATGTTGTCTTGGTGTGTGCAACAACAAATTATATTTCACACCTGGCGACTCAAATCTTTGGTATTTTAGCAGTCCAACCCTCCTAGCTTATGAGAAAATACAAGACTAGGCAAAGTGCAGCCTCAATCAATCATACCCAGCTATCACCCCCAAAAAGGAGAGCTAGGGTAGTTAACAAAATTCAAGATCCAACAGTTGGTGTGCTGCATGTTAATTCCAATTCTTACCTTGTTGTTATAGCTTATAACAATCCATTGTTTGCAAGTTCTTCTAGTTAGAATACACCAAATATGGCTCTTAATCAACCCCCTAGGGTTCATCCATTTGTGCCTTTTAATCAGGGTAGTCCTTTAAATTTGGTTCAACGTGATGACATACTAGATGCAGTACTTAAGAGTTTGCCATTTTTCACTAGAGAGGATCAAACAACAGCTATTGAACATATTAGAGATGTGGCTTCCTTATGTGGAGTGCATCATATTATTGCAAAAAATGTTTCTTTGAGGCTTTTGGAAGCCTCTTTCAAAGGGAAAGCCCTTCAGTGGTTTAGGGGCCTGCTTGTGAACTCAATAGCTACATGGGATGAGCCAGGACAACTTTTAAATCGACATTTTGAAGACAAGTTAGATCATCTTTCATTGGTGGAGCAACTCACTACCATCAAAAGAGCTCTACATGAGCATATGATGGATTTAAACTAAAGGTTTCAAAGGACTTGGAATTGGATTCCAGCATTGATAAAACCTTCTAATGATTATGTTTTTTTATTTTACCTAAAGGCTTTGAATAGTGATATTGCACTCATGATATAGTCTATGGGGGGAAATACTTTGCCAATAGCATTTGATGTTGTCATTAGGGATGAGAATGGTCTTATTCAAGCAAGGAATATAGCACCTAGGCCTCCCATGCCAATTTTTGCTGATATACAACCCATTATCCCTGTAGTTCCACCTATTATAGATGTTGTACCTTCATTTCTAGCATATAATGCTCAAGTTGTAGCTCAAGAGCATGTTGTCCCTAGTCATTTGCAAGAGATAATAAGTATTAAGGAGAAAAATGCTAACCTACATAAGACTTTGCAAAATTTTGGTAGTGAGTTGGTTAATATCAAGAAAGCCCAAACTCAACCACCTTACCAAATTCCTTTTCAAGCTCCCTACGAGGCCTCGTACCAGCCAAGCTCTCAAGGTCAAAGAAGGAATTTTAACAAAAGGCCTTTTCAACAGTATAATCCTAATACACTCAGTTCCTCAATGGATATTGTTTCAGTCCAGAACAACTTTGTAGCTAACTATGAGTGGTGTTTTCCTTCCAACCATCCACATAACCAATCTACATGCTCCAATGGTGTGTTAAATCAGGCATTGATGGTGCAAAATAGTGTTGTTGTTCCAAGAAATCAGTCTCAGGAAGTTAAAGAAAACAATCTATACCCATGGAACAAGGTAGTCTTGATGTTACTTTAATGAATTGGCAAGTTGAGGAGTTTTGTGGGGTTAATCAGTCATATATTCCTGTAGCAACCAACACAAGATCCAAGAAAAGGGTTGTCGACATGGGGCAGTAGACTGATAAGAATAATGATCAACCTTTCTCAAGTACCCAAGCTCAGGTAGGATTTTTCTCTACTCAAAATACACAGATTCTTCAGAGATCACAACTTGTGGTGATCAAAGATCAACAAAAAAGCCAACCTCAGGCAGTACAAATGCAAAAGGACATTATTGTTACTAAGGGACAATAGAAGGTTAGGATGACTAATTTTAATATTTTGGATCAATTGAAGAAAACTCATGTTAGCGTGTCAATCTGGGATTCACTAGCTCTACCTGGGCAAAAAAAATTTTACATGATGCTTTGTCTAACCTTTCCTTGACTGCCCAACCATCTAATCAGAAAACTTCAAAGGCTGTTATAACTAATAAGCATCATCAAAAGAGTGAACAACAGTCTCAGCAGTCTAAGGTAAATGATTACCTCCTTTTTATGTCACCCTATTCATTGGCCAACACCTAGTGCATAACTGCATGATAGATTCAGGTGCAAGTAGCTCAGTCATGCGCAAGCAGTTGGTTGACCAACTAGGAATGACTTATGAGGCATTGAAATTTGGGTGTAGTGTAGTTAGATGGGACTGTTGTAAATACTATATGAGTCATTAAAAATTTGAGTCTAACACTCCATGCTTGCCCCAATTTTTCTATTCCGCAAGATGTTTATGTGATAGACCTGTCACCCTACTTTGCAATTTTCTTATCAAGAGACTTTACAACAAAATTAGGGGGTTATTTGTCATTTGACTGGTCACATATGTTTTTTAGGACTAGGTATGGAACTAAAGTTACTATTAAATCAAAATCTTTAGCTAATGATCACATAGAACCCTATGTCCCTAGTGCTATCAATGCCAATTTCACCATTCATGAGCAAGATGACCAACCCATTCCACGTGATCCAAACACCCCTATTGATGACATTCCTGACATTATTCTAGATGAATGGGTAGCTGAGAATCTTGAGGAATATCCTTTTTAAAAAATGGATGAGGTAAACCTTGGAGTCTATATGTTTCATGAACAAGGTTCTTCTGTCCCAAATTTGATGAAGGATGTTGGACAACAAGATAATCAATAGCAAAATGAGCTTTGGAAGCTCTATTTTTATGGGTCAAGAAGTAAGAATGGTGTTGGTGGTGGTTGCATGCTGATTTCCCCTATTGATGATAAGTATTATGTAGCTTTCAAGTTTTCTTTTAGTTGCACCAATAATACAGCTGAGTACGAGGCCTTAATTCATGGTCTATAGTGGGAAAAGAAGAGAGGAATCAACTGTTTGCAGGTTTATGGTGATAGTGAACTGGCTGTCAACCAAGTAAGAGGTCTCCATACCACTAAGAGTCATCTTTTAAAGTCTTATAACATAGGGTATGGGATCTTATTAAAGATTTCCAAGCTTTCAATCTGTTGTCTATTCCTAGAAATCTTAATAAGCCTATTGATAGACTTGCTGCAATAGGAGCACAATATGATATTCCAAGTGATATCAACAATATTAATGAACATTAACATGTAAAAGTGATTGTTAGGTCTTCCATTCCTAACAATGTTGATCATTGGCAAGTTTTTTGATAGTGATCAACATGTTATTAACTTTTTGAGGGAAGAGGTAGAGTTTTCAAATACCAACCAAGAGAAGCTTAATCAATAATATGATGATCAGGTCATACAACTAAAAACAAACAAGCTACCTAAGGTTTTGGCCATATTGGAGTCAATTTTCAATGAGGATGATCAAGCGAGAAAATAAAAATCGAGATTGCAAATCAAGGAGGAACATTATGAAAATGTTGAGATTTTCAAAGACAACCTGTTAAAGCTTGGCAAGGTGTGAACTTTAGAGGAAAGGCATGCAATTGTTTTACTATGCCAAGAGTTTAGTGATATATTTGCTTGGCAATATTTTGATTTAAAAGGCTTTGACCCTAGTATTGCCTAGCATACCATGGAGCTTGAACCAAATGCTAAACCTATGAGGCAAAAACAAAGGCCTCTTAATCCAAAGCTTGAGCCCCTAATGGTCAAAGAACTTAATAAACTCATTGAGAGTAGCATCATTTTTCCAAATAAACACACCTCTTGGGTGTCAAACCTTATCCCAGTAAGGAAAAAGAATGGTGAAATCAGAATTTGTGTTGATTTCTGAGATCTCAATATAGCCTCATTGAAGGATAGCTATCCACTGCCCTCTATGGAGCAGATTCTGCAAGTTGTTGCAGGTTCTAAGAGATTCTCCTTGCTAGATGTTTTTTCAGGTTATAACCAAGTTTTAGTGAAGGAGGAACATCAATTTAAGACAACATTTACAACTAAATGGGGCACTATGGTATACAAAAAGATGCCATTTGGTTTGTCAAATGTTGGTGCCACTTTTCAGCGTGCTATGGATATGGCATTTCATGGTTTGATGTATAAATTTGTACTTGTTTATTTGGATGATATCATTGTTTATTCTAGAAATTCATTTGAACACCTAGCTCACCTAAAGAAAATTTTTAAGAGGTGTAGAGAGTATGGTATATCTCTTAACCCAAAGAAATGTGTGTTTTATGTTCATGAGGGTAAGCTCCTAGGCTATGTGGTGTCAAAAGAGGGTATTACTATTGATCTAGAGAGGGTGAGTGCTATTCATTCCTTGCCTCTAGCAGTACACAAGAAGGGCTTGCAAAGCTTCTTGGGTAGGATTAATTTTGTTAGGAGGTTTATTCTAGATTTTGCAAAATTATTAAAACCTCTAACTTCTATGTTGAAAAAGGATATTCCTTTAAGTTGGTCTAAGGATGGGAGGAGGAGTTTTGAGCTTATAAAAGAGGAACTTCTAGCTGCCCCTACTTTGCTAAACCTAGATTTATTAAAAGACTTTATTTTGTATGCTTATGGCAGTATTGACAGCATGTCAGCTATGTTGGTTCAAGAAAATGAGCATGGTTTGGAGCAGCCTTTGGCCTTTTTCAGTCAAGGCCTTAAGGATAATGAGGATAAATATTCTTTTGTTGAAAAACATGTTCTTGTTGTTGGTAGGAGTTTGAAAAAGTTTAAGTATATGTTGTCTAACAATAGGATTAAGTTGATGGTTGCTCACCCCTCAGTTAAAGAGTTTTTGCTCAGCAAAGACTTAAATGATAAGAGCACTGGTTGGGTGACTAAGGTGATGGAATTTGATGTTGATATTAAGGTCACCAAGCTAGTCAGAGGTAAGGGAATGTGTGAGAAGCTTGTTGATCACATAAACAATAGGAAAGAGGATGAGGAGAAGGTTGTTTTGGTCCTCCGAGATGAAGAATAATTAGTTGTTCATGTTCCTCCTATTAGCTGGGTACAAGAAATGACACATTTATTGCTGACCAATGAGTGGCCTTATGGATTGAGTAAGTCAAGAAGAAGGTATTATAGAGTTCAGTCCATTCCCTATGTACTCTAGAATGGTTTTCTATTTATAAAATATTTTCATGGTGTATTATTGAGGTGCATAGATGTTGATCAGGTTGATAAGGAATTATATGAGTTTCATGAAGGATCAATAAGAGGACAATTTTCAGCAAGAGCTACAACTCTGAAAGTTATGGAAGGAGGCTATTATTGGCCTAATTTGTTCAGAGATGCCCATTCCTAGGTTAGAAAGTGTAAATAATGTGCCATGTTTGTAGGAAAAGAGAAGTTGGCAGCACTGCCATTGCAGCCTATCCAAGTAGAACAACCCTTTATGAAGTGGGATTTGGATTTCATTGGAGCCATAAATGCACCTTCAAGTGCTGGCCACAAGTGGGTGCTCACAGCCACTGATTATTTTACTAAGTGGACTAAGGTTGTAGCACTAAAGGAAGAAAACGAGATAGCTATTTTGAACTTTTATGATGAGTTGATAACTAGATTTGGTGTCCCTAAATCTATAGTTTCAAATAATGCTCTTTCGTTTGTAGGGAGTTGAATATCTAATTGGGAAGTAAAGAATGGCATTTAACTCAACACATCATCTAACTATTACCCTCAGGGCAATGGACAAGCTGAGTCCACAAATAAGAATATGCTTGGAATCATCAAAAGGACCATGGAAGGAAATCAGCGAGCTTGAAATACCAAGCTTAAATCAGCCTTATGGGCTGATAGAATCACACCAAAGAGGTCCACTGGAATGTCTCCATACATGGTTGTGTACGGGAAAGAGGCAAGGTTCCCTATTTCACTTGAGTTTCCAGCCCTTGATTTATCTAACTAGTTGGATATGATTGAATAAGAGCCCATGTCAGCAAGACTGGCTCAATTGATTGAGATAGAGGAAGTTAGAAACAAGGCAATGAGGCAAATTGAGCATCACCAAGCTCAAATGAAAAGATATTTTGATAAGAGGGCTTCTCCTAGAGTGTTCAAGGAAGGTGACATTGTCTTGAAATGGGATGAATTTAGGAGCAGGCCAGGCAAGCATACAAAGTTTGATGCTTTTTGGAGTGGGCCTTATATGATTTCTCAGTGCAAGCAGCACAATGCCTTCCAACTATCTAACTTGGATGGTGAAGTTGAACCAATCCTAATTAATGGGATTTGTTGGTATTTTGGTATGGTTTTGTCATTGATGTCAACACCTGCTAAATACACCTACTTTGGAGATCCAGCAACATTCACCAGCAAACAGTAAACTGTGCAAACAATTACCGGTATATAGTCAACCGGCAGGATATAATGTTCACTAGTACCTGAAATGACATAGAAGACACTTGGTAATGTCGAAGACATCATGTGGACACTTTACTTTGAAGTAATAATCATTGGTATATTCTTATTTGCATATTTGCTTTTATCAGCAAATAGGTCTAGGTTATCTAGGGTTACACCGGTAGGTTTATCTTTTCCAGATTAGCATGGCACGCTATGGAGATGATTTATTATTGTTATAAATGCATTAAGATGACATGTTCAATCGGTTATTG
The DNA here is from genome assembly GCF_030272615.1 of Cryptomeria japonica. Classification (NCBI taxonomy): domain Eukaryota; kingdom Viridiplantae; phylum Streptophyta; class Pinopsida; order Cupressales; family Cupressaceae; genus Cryptomeria; species Cryptomeria japonica. The sequence continues at coordinate 350,429,767 of NC_081410.1, forward strand.
CATTGGATATTGTATTATTTGTAAAATGTTTTTATTGTAATATCTTGTAGAGCTGACCTACTAAAATTGGTCTTAGGGTATGGTATAAATGTAAGATCTTATTTGTAAGATCAAGTATGGAATGCGAAAAAGATTTAAGGAAAGGTATATGCGAGATCAAATGGAGATATACACGAAGACATCATTTGAAGGTGAAGTTAGGTTTTTGTAGAAGCATATCAACATTACACCGGTACTGAATCTAGCATATGAAGATGCTATTTTGTGCAGTACATTCTCATTGGATTTAACCATCCAACTGTAGTCAGTGTGACTCCCATTTGTGATTGAGCAGTGAGCTCTAGGCTGTTGGACTTTCTGCATGTGCAGACCCCTCTTTGTACACTTACTATCTACAGTAGTATCATCTGATTGTGGGTAAGGTTTCCCACCGTGGTTTTTCCCCTTACAGGGTTTCCACATACAAATATTGGTGTCATGTGTTGAGGATGACTTTGTGCTTATGTTTCATGCATTAATTCTTACCAGTACTGCAATTTTCTATTAACACTGTTTACCGACATACTTAACTATCTTACCGGTATTAAGCATTAAGTTGGTTAATAAGTTTTTGGTTTGAATTTATTAGACAACTGATTCACCCCCCCCCTCTCAGTTCTCTTTGGGACCTACAATTGGTATCAGAGCCTTGTCCTCTTTTTGTAGAAGTTTAACAACTTGAGGAGATCCAATGTCTACTAATTATTTCAGAAAGGATAGTCCTAAACTTGAGGGAACCAACTATGGGATATGGAAAATCAGAATGGAGACACATTTGAATTGCATTGGTAAAGACATCTGGGAAGTTACCAAGAATGGTTATAGTGTTGTTGTAGCTGGTCAGACTGCTCCCATTACTTTAGCTAAAGATGAAGAAAATGATTGCAAAGCAAGAGAAGCACTTTTGAGCGCATTATCAGATCAACAAATCATGGGATTATCAGATAGATCCACTGCAAAAGCTATTTGGGATCATTTGGAAACACTGAATGAAGGGGATTCCACAGTCAAAATTGCAAAAATTGAAAGCTTTTGAGTCAAGTATGAACATCTAAAAATGGAAGAAGATGAAAGGATTTCTGCTTTTATGGAAAGAGTAAATGAAATTGTTTTGGGTATCAAATGTTGTGGAGGAACCTTGAGTGAAGATGAGATTGTTTCAAAAATCTTAAGAAGTTTGCCACCGGCATACAAAATGAAGGTTACTGCTATAAATGAGTTGAGAACAATGCCTAATACATCAGTAACTAGGGATACATTGATTGGAAAGCTTTCAGCTTTTGAAATTGAGGAATTTGGTCCTGTTGCTACTATAAAAACTGATTTGGCCTTCAAAGCATCAACATCATCTGCTCCATCTTTTGAAAAATTAGACTGGAGAGCCTTTTATGCAAGAGAACTTGAAGAAACTAGGAAGGAGAATGAAGAGCTTGAAGAACATGAAGCACTATTTGCAAGAAAAATGCCAAAAGGTCCAATTGGAAGTAAGTATGAAGGTAAAGCACCATTTAAATGTTTCAATTGCAATAAGATTGGTCATATGGCTTCAAGATGCCCTGAAAGACATGCTAGACTAAGAGAAGAAGCTAGAAGGACATACATACCTAATCCTAAATATCAGAGATATAGATTTAAGAAAAACAAAGATAAATCTTGTTACATTGCTGATGAAGGTGTGACTGATGATTCTGATGAGGATCCAGTAGACAATGGATGGGTCTTTGTTGCTATAACAGAAGATCAACCGATACCTATTGCTCAACTGGTAGAACAAGCCCTAGAAGATAAAGTTGAATCAAAGGATGAATGGATTATTGACTTAGGATGCTCACATCACATGACTGGAGACAAAGGTAAATTCTTGAACTTTCAAGAATACAATGTAAGTTTAGTAAGATTCGGAGATGACAAAGCCTGTTCAATCAAAGGTAAGGGTTCAATATCTCTTGATGGTAAACATAACACTGACAATGTCTACTATGTTGAAGGATTAAAACATTATCTTTTAAGTGTCGATCAATTAGTTGAGAAAGGTTTTCAGTTACAATTTAAAAATGGAAAATGCAACATTGTGAATAGAACTAGTTTGGAAATTGCAACCGGTAATCAGACTAGAGGCAATATCTTTCATTTGAATAACAGTGAAAAGGCATGTTTAATTGCTCATATAGATGAAAGTTGGCTATGGCATAAAAGACTATTTCATGTAAATTTTGATTGCATGGTAAAAATCAGTACTTCTAAGGCAGTTAGAGATCTACCTAAAATTGTGAAACCTCAGAATACAATTTGGAAAACAGGTTAGAGCTAGCTTCAAAAGTATTCTAGAAAAATCCAATAATGCTCTTGATTTAATTCACACTGATTTATGTAGTCCATCTACAACTAAAAGCTTACAAGGTGATAGATATTTCATGCTAATTATTGATGATTATTCTAGAATGTGTTTGGTTACTTTTCTCAGAGAAAAATCAGAAGCACTTGGGAAGTTCAAACTATTCAAAGCAATGGTTGAAAATGAAACCAGTAAGAAAATCAAATGTCTAAGATCAGATCAAGGAGGATAATTCACATCTAGAGATTTTAATACCTTTTGTGAAGTAAATGGAATCAAAAGACAATTATCAAAACCTCGGACACCACAATAGTATGGAGTTTTTGAAACGAAAAATAGAACTATTTTGGATGCAGCAAGAAGTATGTTATCAGAAGCAAGTCTACCACATGTGTACTGGAGAGAGCCAGTAAGCATTGCTATCTATACATTCAACAAAGTTCACATCAAAGGTGAAACCGGTAAGACCCCTCATGAACTATGGTTTGGTAATACTCCTACTCTTAAGTATTTCAAAATTTTTGGAAGTAAATGTTATATTAGAAGAGACGAGTATATTGGCAAGTTTGATCCTAGAAGTGATGAAGGAATATTTCTTGGTTATTCATCTAAGAGTAAAGCATATAGATGTTTTAATAAAAGATTACAAAAAATTGTTGAGAGTATAAATGTAAAGATTGATGAACAATTCAGAGGAACTTCAACGTATATAGACTCTGAACCGGTAACAGAATTATGACAAATGAACCAACAATAAATCCACCAGTACAAAATGATGATCCAGTTACTCTGGCATCATCAGAGGATTCCACAGTAATTGAAGAGCAACAAAAGACTAAGACACCCCGGTATGTAAGACTGAATCATTCTGAATATCAGATAATTGGAAGCAAATTTAAAGGAGTCATGACAAGAGGAAGATTGGCAAATGAAGAGGTATGTCTTATTTCTCAAATTGAACCATTATCTATCAATGAGGCATGTGAAGATAAATTTTTGATTAAAGCTATGGAAGAAGAATTAGGACAAATTGAGAAAAATAATACTTGGACATTAGTTCCCCGGCCTAAAAATAAAAATGTAATTGGAACCAAATGGGTATTTAGAAACAAACTCAATGAAGATGGTAGGGTTGTCAGAAATAAAGCAAGACTAGTGTGTAAGGGATATTCTCAGAAAGAAGGAGTTGATTACAATGAAACCTTTGCACCGGTAGCCAAAATTGAGGCAGTTAGATTATTCTTGGCCTTTGTAGCTCACAAGGATTACAAAGTTTATCAAATGGATATCAAAAATGCATTTTTGAATGGAGATCTTGAAGAGGAAGTCTATATTGAACAACCTGAAGGATTTTCCTTGATAGATGACAATGATATGGTTTGCAGATTAAGAAAAGCTCTGTATGGATTAAAACAAGCTCCAAGAGCTTGGTATGCACGATTGGATAAGTATCTTTTAAAGATTGGTTTTACTAAAGGAAATGCAGATAGCAATTTATATTACAAAGTAACTAATGATGACATCTTGATTATGGAAGTATTTGTTGATGATATAATCTTTGGAGGAGAAGATGGATTATTAAAAAAAAATTCTCTTAAAATGCAGCATGAATTTGAAATGTCTATGATCAGAGAAATAAAATTCTTTTTAGAATTGTAGATTTTACAGACTGATAAAGGCATATTTTTGAGTCAATCTAAGTACTTGAAAGAACTACTTAAGAAATTTGGGATGGAAAACTCTAAACCAGTAAGCACACCTATGACTACAAATGACAAATTATCTCAAAGGGATGAATCTACACCTATTAATCCAACTAGATACAAATCTATGATAGGAGGATTACTATATTTGACACAAACCAGACCTGATATTATGAATGCAGTATGTATAGTTTCTAGATTTCAGAGTAATCCTAGGGAAAATCATGAATCGGCAGTAAAAAGGATTTTCCAGTACTTACAAGGCACAACAAATATGGGATTATGGTATCCTAAAGATGAAAATTTTGATCTATATGCATACACAGATACAAATTGGGTAGGAGATGTGGATGATAGAAAAAGCACCACTGGAGGAGCATTCTTTCTTGGAAAGAGATTAGTTTCTGGGTTAAGTAAGAAACAGAGCTGTACATCTTTATCAACAGCAGAATCAGAAGATGTTGCAGCAACAACAAACTATACATAGGTACTTTGGCTTTAGCAAATGTTGAAAGACATAAAGGTAAAATGCAAGGAACCTATTACTATATATTGTGATAACACTGCAGCAATTGATATATCTAAGAATCCAGTATTACATTCTAAAACAAAACATGTTTCTATCAAACTAAATTTTCTAAGGGAAAAAGTTGAAGAAAAGGAGATAAAACTGGTTTATGTGAATACTAAAGAATAGCTTGCAAATATTTTTACAAAACCTTTGCCTAAGGAAACTTTTGAGTATCTCAGAGATCAACTCAGAGTCTTACCTCCACTAGTAGAGACTTAGATAGTTGATGATTGTCATCAAGCGATAGAATTAAATGGACAAATCTTTTACTTTTGTATTTGATGAGGAAGCTACCTTCCAGGGGGAGTAGTTGGTATATTGACTTGGTTGGTATTTTGTATGAACTTGACTTTTTGTGACTTTGGCATTTGATGTCAAAGTGGGAGAGATATATGGAAAAACATTGGGGAGAGATGTATGAAAAATGCATTATCTTTTTGAAGAGAGATTGGTATAAACACATATTACTCCCAGGGGGAGAATTGGTTTTTATACTTGGCATTTCTGTTTTGGCACTTTGATGGTTTTTCCATCTTGTGTTGCCATCAATGCCAAAGGGGGAGATTGTTGGTATGTTGGTATGGTTTTGTCATTGATGTCAACACCTGCTACATACACCTACTTTGGAGATCCAGCAACATTCACCGGCAAACAGTAAACTATGCAAATAGTTACCGGTATATAGTCAACTGACAGGATATAATGTTCACTGGTACCTGAAATGACATAGAAGACACTTGGTAATGTCGAAGACATCATGTGGACACTTTACTTTGAAGTAATAATCATTGGTATATTGTTATTTGCATATTTGCTTTTACCAGCAAATAGGTCCAGGTTATCTAGGGTTACACTGGCAGGTTTATCTTTTCCAGATCAGCATGGCACGCTATGAAGATGATTTATTATTGTTATAAATGCATTAAGCTGACATGTTCAATCGGTTATTGCATCGAATATTGTATTATTTGTAAAATGTTTTTATTGTAATATCTTGTAGAGCCAACCTACTAAAATTGGTCTTAGGGTATGGTATAAATGTAAGATCTTATTTGTAAGATCAAGTGTGGAATGCGAAAAAGATTTAAGGAAAGGTATATGTGAGATCAAATAGAGATATACATGAAGACATCATTTGAAGGTGAAGTTAGGTTTTTGTAGAAGCATATCAACACTACACCGGTACTGAATCCAGCATATGAAGATGCTATTTTGTGCAGTACATTCTCATTGGATTTAACCATCCAACTGTAGTTAGTGTGACTCCCATTTGTGATTGAGTAGTGAGCTCTAGGCTGTTGGCCTTTCTGCATGTGCAGACCCCTCTTTGTACACTTACTATCTGTAGTAGTATCATCTGATTCTAGGTAAGGTTTCCCACCATGGTTTTTCCCCTTACAGGGTTTCCACATACAAATATTGGTGTCATGTGTTGTAGTTGACTTTGTGCTTATGTTTCATGCATTAATTCTTACCGGTACTGCAATTTTCTATTAACACTATTTACCGACATACTTAACTGTCTTACCGGTATTAAGCATTAAGTTGGTTAATAAGTTTTGGGTTTGAATTTATTAGACAATTGATTCACCCCCCCCTCTCAGTTGTCTTCGGGACCTACAGGATTCACCTCAAGAATTTCTTTTGAGGTATGCCTAAAATTTGCACATATTTCATTTTTCCTAGTGGTAATAAGTACTTTACACAATAGGTTAGTTTGTAATTTTGTTTTCCCTAAGTGCCTAGTGCATAGTTCAGAAGGTGTAATAAGAGTCATACTATTGCAATCCATTGAAGCTATAAAAGAGAGGTGTTTATTATATGAAACAAGGAATATGTTTATCACCTCTCACGCACAAAAGGCATCTCCCTCATATAGCTGCAATAAATTGTTGCAGTGTTTCAAAGGTGTTTTGTTGTTTTGTCCTATCCTAATCTATCAATACACATGCCTAATTCATGATAGTAAGGTGTTAATCTCACTTCCATAAACCACACACTTGTACTCCATAGATTAGGATAGGTTTTGTTTTAGAGAAAAGAGAGTTTTTGCAGTCATGTGTGATGTGTTGTTTCAGTTTTCTATCAGTCTCAATGACTCTGTTCCCAATGGAATGCATAAGGCAGCTGGTCAATGTTGGAATTCTACACTCTTATGAGAATAGTTGATGTTTTCATTGATGGAAACCAACTGGTAATCACCTGGCAACCCATCAACAGTTACTGACACTAGCAAGAGACTTCTACATACACCGACAGGCACTTCACCGGTAGTGGCAACAATGCATACCGACACTCAAGCCGACATGGAATACACTTTTATTTATTGTTTTTTAATTTAATTATCTCTTGTAAAAGATGACATGGCATATTGTAAAAGACTCATATATGTATGAGATCTTATAGGTCATTTTGATATGCGAAGAGAGAGAGAGAGGATAGATGATATTTTTGTATAAGGTGATATAGTTGACAGTGAAGGTTTTGGTTATAGACTGACATTAAACCGGTATTGAACTTGGAATAGTTTATGCTGATCTAAAGCAGTACATTGTATTGGCTTTTGATAATCCATTTTGTAAGTTAGTGAGACTTCCATTTTGTAGTTGAGCAGTGAGCTCTAGGCTGCTAGCCTCCTGCATGTGCATGCCCCTCATTGTAAGTAATATTTATTCATTGGCCATTGAGTGAATATTATGGGTCACAAATCCCACCGAGGTTTTTCCCACACTAGGTTTCCTCGTTAATATCTTGTGTTATGGTGTGTTCTCTATGTTGTCTCTGTTATTCTTAATTGCTGCATTAATTCTTATTTACCAATACACTATTTTGGGATACAAAGTTCTTAATAAGTTTAAATATTCTGCTAACCAGTTAGACATTGATTCACCCCCCCCCCCCCCTCTCAGTGTCTTTGGGATTGTCATTGATTCTAACAATCAAAATGTTTAGCAGGCAAACATATGGCAGATGTCGCCAAAAATGTTACCTATTTTTGCTACAAGCTCAATATGTCTCAGAAGGAGAAACAAGTGCTAAGTATGGAAAGAATGCATGTTTTTGTCTAGCTTGTTTTCTTTATGTGTAGACATAGGAAAGGTAAAATATAGCATGTGGGTTAAATTGTGACTCCCATGAGGGTTGAGCCCAGCATGCTGATGGAGATGAATGTTACAAAGATAGATAGATCACATAAATGTTCATGCTGCATTGCAAAATTCATTTTTTGAATTTAGAGAGGCTCAGAAACCTTCAGGTAAAATAATACAAAAAATGCAAACTGTAGGGGTTGTGTGATAGAGGAAAGGCCCAAGAAGGACCATTTATCCCACATTAGCTATGTGAAGGAAATTTATCGCATTTATAAGCAAGGCCATATATATCCTTAGTGTCAAAGCTTATGGGCTTTTGACAAGGAACAGTTCAGTGTTGGTGGGCCTCCCATGTGCGTACACATCTCAAAGCAATCACATTTTACATTGAAAGGGCAAATTAACAGGTGATCAGGTTGCAAAGGATTTGACGACCATCGCTATATTGCTATGCAAAAGTGTTTGATTGTTAATCACCGTGACTTAGCGACTAGTGAGGTGGCATCCAGGTGGAAGTTGAGGTGGTGCCCAGGTGGATCATGTGCCAAAACAGAAGCTGACACATGGTGACACCATGGCATAAGAGAGAGCCACTTAGAGAGACTAAAGATAGAGAAGATTCAGGTAGATCAATGGTGATCAAGAAAGATCTAACGACTGTCGCTATATCATGATGAGAAGATAATCACCAAATACTCCCCGTGACTTGGCGACAAAGCACATGCCGAAAAGGGAAAGTTAAAGCTCAAGAAGATCACTGAGATCCAATGGCAGATCAAGGAAGATCTGATGGTGGAGTGACATTCTGGGGCTATCCATGATTGTCATTGTACCGTGGTTGTGAAGTTCCCGGAATGAATACCCTCACGATAGCTGGCAGGTTAGGTGGTGCCGAGATGGACTCTAAGTGTATCACAAGGTGACAAGCCTTGCGACAAGTGGCATGTCATCAAGGTGAATGTTGAACAAACCTTGGTTGTGATAGATTTATAAATGGTTTCACTGAATGCATCAATTTCATCAAAATAATAGATATTGATGAAACTGCAGTTTTGATGAGACATAAAATATGTTCATCGAGGGAGGTTATTTGGCTGGAAGACTCATGCCAAACAAACCAAAGTAAAATGGTGGGCCCGGTGGTGCTGAGCTAAGGATGAGGTTGTGCTCAGGTGGAAAGCCAGAGACTGATATGTGGCATGGATTCTTAGAGAGACTAAAGACCAAGCAGATCAAGAAAGATCAATGGTATTCTGAAAGGTCTAACGGCCATTGCTATACCACATGATGAAGATGCTCGCTAGTTATCTCATGCAACTTGGTGACTATCGAGATGGCAGTTGAGATGGCCATCCAGGTGGGCTCAGAGTGAATGAGGATGCACCACATGGTAGAGAGAAGATGAAGAACCAAGGCAAACCAAGTCCAGATTGTAGTCTAGATGCAGAAAAAGTGGACCCTTGAGAAAATCAGAGGCTGATACATGGTAAAAGTCTATAGATGAGCAGATGTCTATATTTTTTAAATTAACTTTGAAATTGAACTTTGAACCGGTTGAAAGTGGTTCAATGGTTCAAAGTTCATTATCGTCGCTCATTCCTATGAGCCCAAGATGAAGAGAGCAACTCAGAAGAGATAAATATCGAACAGGTTCCTGAAGATCTAGCGGTGGTCGCTATACTACGATCGGAAGATGCACAGTGTTTATTTGCTGCGACATGGTGACCAAGAAGTGGGGCCCACTAAGGAAGCATTCAGTTGGGAAGCACATCATCAAGCATCAGAATAAGTGTTTTAGTGCTATTCCGATGACTCGATGGAGAAAACCATTGAGGTAGTGCACAGTTTGAAGAATATCATTAGGCATTGGTGTAAGTATTTCGATGCTACTCTGATGACCTAATAGGAAAGCATGTTGTTTTGGAGTGCACCATGGGTTCTCAGTACAACATGTTTAAAAGCTATGCCTGATAACCTGATAAGAAGGTGCGTTAGTTGTAAACTCTCTCTAGACAAATGACTCAAAAGTGGGCCAAGTCCAGTAGTGTCCAGGTGGAATCAACAATGAAGAAAGGAGAAGCCATCAGGTAGTAAGTTGTAGTTTTGGAAGAGTTTCTCTCTTAGTTAAGCCCCCTGATTTTGAGGAAAATCTTAGAATTGATGACAACTGATCCATCTTGGAGCCAAAATTTCAAATTTTGATTTTTTTGCAAGCTTTCGTATAAGTGATTTTTTTCACTCTTTTAAAATAAAAAGGTTCTAGAGTTAGAGTTCTGGAGTTTTTGTACCTGGGTAGCATCAGATATTCAAGCTCCTATAACTCATTTTTTAGGAGTTTTTTCCAGATTTGTAATGTAGAAAGTTCCTTGTTTTCAATAAAGAAGTTGAGTTCCTCCTTAAATTCTTTGGTCTAAGTGTTAGGATTGTAAGCATTTTGATTAAAATTCTATGATTCTTTCGTAGAATCCTTCAGTTTACCTTAGTTTCTTCAGATGCTTAGGGTTGAGGTACATGTTACAGTGCAGGTCTCTGATTGTGTATGTGAATATGTTGCATCAAAATTGTGAGAACATTATTATTCTCCTTTTTGTGAACCTTAGTAAGCTAGCCTTTCAAGAGAATCATTTATGCAAACATGTATGTTTGAGTTGTGAGTTTAAGTAGTTTCATTAGTTGGTTATCTTGTGGCTTTGTAAGCAGTTTGCAAGTCTTTAATCATTGGTGGATCGCCTAGCAGTAGTTAATTTTTAGTTTTATGCATATCCTTCTTCCCTTTTCTTAGAAATTCAATTAATTTATTTAGGTGATCAAATAGGAAGCTGACCTATAATCTGGAGGTCTGCTCTCATAATAGGATACCCACAGCCTGAGAGCAGTTCAATGTGTCACTGGATTGCAAGAATTTCAAGCTTGCATCAGGTACAAATCCATGTGACAATAGGTAAATAATAAATCAATGAATAAAATAATACTCATGGGGACAATTAACTATAAATTCCAACAAATAATTAAATATAATAAACCATGGGCTATAAAAAGATCAAATCCACAAAAGATATAATCAAAGGCTATATTAATATAATTAAATATCAAAGCCTTATTTATTACAAAGAAATAATAATAATAATACCAATAATAATTCCAAAAGTCCATAAATGATAAATAATAAACATCCAATGACTAAAAAAATCATTTCCCAATATTACTTCAAATATTATTAGCAACCATTTATTTATTTTATTATTACCAACTATATATATATATTATTATGATAAACTATATAAGTCTAGTAATTTAATTTAACATTATTAAACTATATAATTTCTAAAATAATTAATAATTAAGCCAATCAATACATACAACACTCCAATCGTACCAACAAAAGACAACTCAAGAGATCACTCAACACTGAACAACAACTCACACAAGACTAACAAGGGTAATCAACTTAAACCTAGAGTGTAGAATGGGTTTTCATGTCATCTCCGATCAACTTGCCATCTGGATAAGACACACTCAGACATGTGAAGCTAGGTGGAGTCGATGTCTGGTACTTGCAAATTGTGCATCCACAAAACCATGATACAATATAAACAATATATAATACATGCAAGTGATAGAGAATCACAATGGCACATCCCGCTTGCAATGATTGATGTGACATCATCCCTATCATTAAGATAGTATAAGACACTCACAACAATCAAGTAGTATCATAATCGATCTCACATCATGAATTAGGGTTAGTAAATCATAAAATATCCTCAAATCATCGTAAAAGAGTATAAATAACACATAGAAAGAGATACATATAAGTCATCAAATAAGCACTTATCATAATAATAACCTATATAACAATCCATAATGTCACCATCCACATGAAATAATAGTATCAAATACACTATAATATGTCCAAAATACATAATAAAGCATCTAAAACACATGAAAATCCATAATAGTCTAATCCAAGTATCACAAAATGGTCTATGCTATGAATAAATAGTCTATTGAAGCACAAAATGAAAAAGATCAAGGAGGGACACTATAATTAACTAAATTCAAACAATCTAGATACATAAAGATGAATCTCATAACAAGGATACTCCAGAAGCTTGTAACACAAGGGGAGAGTGTCATTGCATAGCTTGATATGGGTTATCTTGGCAGGTCTACATAGGCCCTGACCCCGATCTTGGGTTTTCCTAGAAGCCTCTCCCAACCCTTGACCCCCATTCATGTCTCATGCGGAACTAACATGCCTTTCAAGAGGACAAGGTAGCCGATCATGCCATTCCAGGTTTTCCCACCTCATCTTGAGCATAAACGAGCACTCAAAACATAGGTGGGGAATACATTATCTTGATTAACATGTTTAACTACCCAACTCACTAATTCATTAATTAGGTTATCACTTATTAAGCAAATCATCCTATGGGTTATCTTGGCAGTCACTTTAGGATCCCGACCCCCATGGAGAGCCACACCCCATTATGATACTAAGCTTACTCAAGAAGAATGCACTCCAAGGCATTAAAAAGACATTAACCAAATTAGTAAACACCTAGAGAGATTCCATCAAGACTAAAAATCACGTTACAACCACATAAACATTAATAGCACCACTAAGGGTCACATGAGAATGTAAAATTTAGTCTCATTTCCATAATAGGACGGATTGATATAAAGGTAAAGTCAACTAGCTAATTACAACATATTTAAATATAAACATATAGAGCATTCTTGATAATTCAAAGGAAACATTATGAATTTAATGTTATTGAATCAATTAGTACTAACAATTCAATTTTTCATTTTCACCAGTACATTATATGGATGCAGCATGATTAAATTTAGTTGCTCAAAATAACGTAGATCCAAAATTCATGGGACCATATAATAAAAAATAAATATGACAACTCGAGCCCTATAAATACATAAATATATTTTAGCTTAGATAATAATAAAATGATTTTGTTCACGAATAAAATGGCAAAATATTAATTACACAACACTTGGAAAGGCAAAACGGGACATCTCTAACTAAGACTTTTACAAATAATAAGATAGAATGTACATATAAATCTAATATCAGCACAAATTAAATGATGCCCAACCTTTAAAGCAAAAATATGAAATCATAACAAGCTGATAATGAAGTATACAAAATAAATATTGATGGTAATTATACAGAGTAATATCAATCATTAAAGAAAACCTAAACCTAAAATATAATAAAATACACAACAATAGAAACATAATAAAATCAAAAATCAAATAAAAACTTTGATTGGTAGGATGCCCATGATAGGCGATGCACCTGCAAGGCAGCATGGATGAAGAGGTGTGGTTGAGTGTGAGTGTCAAGGGAATGGATCCCCCCAACATTGTGGGTGGTAGCCTCCCAATAGCATGGGAGAGGTTTCCCTTTCCCACAACATGGGTAGAGGATCCCCACGGCGTGGGGGAAATCCTCCCCACTATGTGGGTAGAGGCTTCCCCTGACATGGGAGATATCCTCCCCACATGTGGGTTGAGGTCTTTCCACAGTGTGGGTTAAGATCTCCCCACAACATCAAAACAAAATAAATTAAATTAAATGAAAACAGGAACAAGGTTACATGTAGCTAGAAAAAGACAAGGCCAAGTGCCGGATGAGATCCAGATCACACAAAACTTAGAAACTATAGTCTAAAATTAGAGACATATCCAAATTGATGGATATAACAAAAAGAATAATAGGAAAAATAATCTCAAGGATAGAGTTTATGAGATTTGAAGGAAGAAGAAAATTTAATCACTAAAAAAATATATCTAAAATCATCGTATAGGATCAGAGAAAAGATCTTTTTAATGACCTTGTTTTAAATTCAAAATCTAGTACTTTGGTTTGTTAATCTATTAGAGAAATCTCCTTGACAAGGATTTTGCAATAATATTACATAGACCTCAAACCAACACAACACAAAGTAGACTCCAATTTCTGGTAAATCACAGAAAAACCAAACATATTCAAGAAAGGGGAAATAGAGGCTAACCTGAAAAAAAAATGCACACACAATCCAATGCTTGAAAACTCCTTCTGCAACTTCAACGTTGATCACCGTTTCTCTTACTCCGATACTTCCTTTGCAATTTTTTTTCTTTTTTTTTTCCAGAAACCCCCCCTCAAAAGAATAAAAACAAAAAAATCCCCTTCTAGAAATTTTCCAGCATAAAAAGTTTCCTCCATCTTCCCACTTGATGAGAAAATGGAAATTTAATTTTTTAATTAATAACTTCAACTATAGTTTAATTTCATGAATAATTTACATTATATTTATTTAATAATTTTCAATTAATTCATCCTTTAGAAAATTATAACTTAATTTAATAATTATTACAGCTTGTGTTTTAATTTAATTATTTAGAATATTAATATAAATTTGCTAATTAATTAATAAGGTAAAATTATTCAAATGCATATATATATATATATATAATTTTTATACACACAAATGTATATATCTAAATTAAATAAATTTAAATAAGACTTTATGATAAAGATTTATAATTAAAATTTATCAAAAACAATATGACAAATTAAACTCCTACTCAACACAAAATGCATACTTACACACAACATACCAAGGTCATCAATTTTTTGCCTATGTGGCATTCCGGTCAAGTAGGCACAAGACAGATAACATTGATCTAATATCGAGCAAGGGATAAGGTTTTGAGAAACGTGCCTTATGCTATCACCCACAACTTACATCAGGATTATGTAGGCATGCTCATACCTGTGAAACCAGGTGGACTCAATGCTTCATACCTGCAACCCTGCATCACATAGAAAAGCATTTATAAAAATAATATACATATACCTAAAAATTACATGCACACTGGTGAAGGATAATTGTGGCATCCCATGTCTCTTTGAAGTGAGTGACAAAATATCATCCCCTCACACAGCAATCAAAATCCAACACATCGAGTATAATCCAGCACATGATGCATCTCATAAGATAAGGAAATATGTTAGTACATGGGCCAATACACATATATCATATATAAAATCTAATCATTCGTAATAATAAAAAGCATAATCAACATTCCTTGCACATAAATATAAAGCATAGCCTATGAATATCAAATTAAAACATCATAACATAGTCTCATAACAAGAGTCATCGTAGCATAAAGTACTATCAAAACCATATCTGGAACTGAAAAATTCACCAGGAGTCCTAAATAAAAATAGTGTATGAACAAGGGAGGGGTATCACATCCTCCCCCCTATATCTAGGCTTACTCCTAGAAGCCTACAAAAAGATAAGGGTAGAGATCTTGCATTCTTGATGCATCTCCTAAGTGGTTGGACCCTTACATTCTTTATGGTGTGACACTTGAGGATCGGCCCCTGATGCTACAGAATGCACATGAGCTCCAAAGAAAGCTTCCCATCCTCTACCTATAATCTATTCTAGTCTAAAACATGTGTCACATCAAGATGATACTACCTAAGAACTGAAACATGAAAGACATCATGGATGTAGGATAGGCTCAGTGGCAAGGCAGGACAGTAAGCAACAGGTCCTATCCTCTCAAGGATCTCAAAAGGGCTGACAAACTGAGGCACCAACTTAGATCCCTTTCCATATTAGATTGGACTCTTCCACAGACACTCTCAGAAAAATTTGATCTCCAACAAAAAAATGGCAATCCACCCTATGAGCATCAACAAACTTCTTATGCTTGTCCAACACTGCCACCAAATGCTCATGAAGGTGTTCATCCTACTACTCCATCTCTTGAATCATCTCTAGACCTAGTCACACCCTGTCCTCTAACCAATCACAACTCAAAGGAGTATGGCAAGGATGACCATACAATGTCTGGAAGGGAGACATACCAATAGAGCTATGATATCCATTGTTATAAGAAAACTCTACCAGATAAAGGTATTCTTCCCATCGTGATTGCTGATCCATAACATACATGCATAGTATGTCCTCCAAGATCTGATTAACTCTCTCTGTCTGACCATTGGTCTCTGAGTGGTAAGAGAAACTGAAGTTCAATTGGGTTCCCAGGACATGTTGCAATGATGTTCACAATGCTAACATGAAAACATGATCTATATTAGATATGATTTGACAAGGAATCCCATATAATCTCACAACATCCTCCATAAAAACCCAAGCCACCACTGTTGTTGTATAAGAAGACCACATAGGAGAGAAATGAGAAACTTTGGTCAGTCTGTTCACAATGACCATGATGGCATCGTGACGATGAGAGGAAACTGACAACCTTACTATAAAATCCATTGAAATGATGTCCCATTTCTATTTTGGAACCAAATCGAATTGCAAAAGTCCTGTAGGATGCTATTGCTAGGCCTTCACTCATTGGCACTCCAAACATATCAAAACAAAATCTACAATGTCTCATTTTAGATGAGCCCAATGAAAAATCTGTCTCATTTCATATGAGCCCAATGACAAATCTGTCTCAAATCTGTGTGCATCTTCTTAACACCTAGATGTGTGGAGTAAGGTGCACAATATGCCTCTTCCATAATCAATGTGTGAAGTCCCTCTGACAAAGGTACACAAATCCATCCAAGATGTCAAAGAAGATCATCTGCCTCAAGGACATAACTAGATTATCTTCCCTTCAATGGCCTCCTATCCTCTGCCTTAGATCTAACCTCCTGATACCACATGTCCTTTGAAAGATCCCCAAAAATCCGATCTCTCATCTCCACACCAAGGGTCAACACTGCAATCTCATGTCACCTTTGACTCAATGCATCTGCCACCATATTCTCCTTCTTTTGAATATACCTAATCTCAAATTCATACTCACAGAGGAACTGCATCCACCTACACTATCGGGCATTCAGGTACGATTAAGTAAATATGTATTGTAAGCTATGGTGATCATTGTGTAGCTCAAACCTATTGGATATTAGAGTTTTTAGAATGTTTTATTGCAATGTGTTGTCATTGATGTCAACAGTTCTAGATGGAAAATAACATGATAGATATTTCTGAGGATAAGGTCTCAACCCTTGAAGGTGTGGCTACTAGATCTGGTAAAAGAACTCATGCAAGTACAAGAAAGATGGCTCAACAAGCCAAGGATCTGGATGATCTTAAGAGTGTTGTTGCATCAATAGTCCAACTAGAGAAAGAAGTAGTGGAGCTTCTCAAGAATTTTTCTTAGTTTTGTGGTTCTATTCTCTTGGCTGTCCCTTAGGAGTTTCTATGTTGTCCCTATGTTACTTTTGGTTCTCTTGTTGGTTTTTTGTATCCGCCAACTATTTCAGTTTGTTGTTTTGTTCTATCTAGCTAGGCCTATCATGTTTTATCTATTTTCTAACTTGATGTAAAGGGTTTTGGGGCCCCTTAAAAACTTGATTTTCATATAATCAAAAACATATTCCTATATTATAGAGAGTTGTTTGGGTGATCTATTGTAGATGTGTTGATACAGATTAATGGGTTTTGAGATGCTTACCTCTAGTTGATTCAGTATGAGTTTCATGATGATATGTGGTAATTTGGATCAGTTATGAGGTCCGGTATGTGGAATAGTTTTTAAGTGTTCAGTGCTACTGAAATACCACAACTCTAGCTAATATCTAATCCATATTTCTCAGGAATGATTATATCTTGAGTTGTGGATTTTGAAGAGTGTTTGGGACATTCGTGTGTGTCCTATAATCAGATGGTTCATTATTTATAACTTCAAAAGCATATCTTTCAGCTTGTCAGTTGGTGTTCTTGAGCTCTAGTGATGAATCTTGTTATTCAAGCCATTACGGTGGAATTCACATTGCTTGTTGATGTTCTCAGATCATGTTCTATGCATTTTGGTGGTTTGTGTTGATCGTAGTGCATGTTATTGAAGATTTTATTGGTCTGGTGTTATTCTTCGTGTTATGTGGCATATTCATTTGTGTAACATGTTGCAGATGATCTTGGCGAATTATTTGATGGTGTAGCATGTTTGAAGATTTGATTTGGGTCCATGATATGTCCTTTCTGACATTGTATTGGTCTTGTTATGGATGTATGTATCTTGTTATGTAATTTTGTAATTAGGTCTTATGTGTTGAGCCAACCTTAAGGTTAAGGTTGATGATTTGTATAAATAGGCATTGTAATCATGCGAGTTGTGTGTCTGCGATTGGATCTATGATCTATAAGATTATTATATGTGTAAATGAGAGAATTTATCTTTTGGTAGTGGAGAAGTGCAGAGAAGAGTTGTTGTGCAGTTAGTGTTCTTAACTAGAACTATAACTAGGAATTTGGAGATTCTATTCTTTCAGTTCATGTAATCCAGATTGTTGTCTGATCTTTGTAAGGTATTGAGCCTTCCTTAGGGTTGTAGTCCTTGATTTTGAGCAGTGAGCTCTAGGTAGTGTTCCTGAATGCATGTGCATTCCCCATTGCAATATTTACACATACTACTGCAAAGTATCATCTTACTATGATTTTCCTACATTGTTGCTTCCCTACTATCAACAATTGGTATCAGAGCTAGATCCTATGGAAGGAGCTTGACCTCTTGGGGAGATCCAGGATGGCAGTTATTGTTTTCAAGAAGGAGATTCTAAGGTTTGATGGAACTAATTACTCCATATGGAACAACCAGATGGAAGTGCACTTGAATTGCCTTGGGGAAGATTATTTGAAGATTACAAAGAATGCATACATTGTTCTTGTGAATGGTCTTGTTATTGTAGCTAAGATCAAAGATGGTGAACATAAAATAAGAGCTCAAGAAGCATTGTTGAGTGCCCTGAATAATACAAAGATGACTAATGTGAAAGGATTACAGATTGCACATGAGATTTGGGTGAATATTAAAACTCTATATGAAGGAGATAAACATGTGAAAGTTGCTAAATTGTAGAGTTTGAAAGGAAAATATGAGAATATTTCATCTTTTATGGCTAAAGTGAATGATCTTGTCTTGAACATTACGTGTGCTGGTGGAGTTCTTGAAGAAGATGATATTTTGGATAAAGTAGTGAGATCTTTGTCTCCTTCTTATAAACATAAAGTTGCTACTATTGATGAGATTTAGACTGTGACAACTATGACAAGAGATATGATGGTTGGTAATCTTGCTACTTTTGAGTTGAGCAAACTTGGTGAATCACATGATAAAGTTGAGACTACATTTATAGATACTGTATCGAGAAGCAGTAGTATGATTTGGGAGAAAGTTCAACTAGGGTATCCAGATATGAAAGAGAAATGAGAGAGATGAAAGAACAAGAAAGAGAATTGGAAGAGCTTGAAGCACTTATTGATAGAAGAAGATGAAGGAAAGTTACCTTTGAAATGTTTTTCATGCTTTAAGATTGGCCATTTTTCTTCTAAGTGTCCTGAAAGAGATGAAAAAGTGTCTACATATGATAAGCCTTTGAAGCCTAACCGGAAGTATAGAAATTAGAAGAAATGTTATTATGATGATGAAGGTGCAACAAATGAGGAGTCTGAGAAAGGGAATTCTAAAGATGAATTTCTGTTCATTGCTATCAAGGAAGATGATCCAGTATCTGTTGATTCTACAAGTTGTAGTGTTGAAGAGAAAGCTTTGGCTTCTAAGATTGATGAGAAAGATAAATGGGTGATTGAAAGTGGTTGTTCACATCATATGACTGGTGATAAAGGTAAATATTTGAATATGGAAAAGTATGGTGGTGGTGTAGTGAGATTTGGAGACAACAAAGCTTGTGTAATTCATGGTAGAGGTTCTATTTCTATTGATGGTAAGCATAATACTGATGATGTTTTCTATGTTGAAGGTTTGAAGCATAATCTTTTGAGTGTTGGATAGATGGTTGATAAGGGATATGATTTTGAATTTAAGAATGGGAAATGTAAGATCTTGAATAGCTCCAGTATAGAGATTGCAATAGGTACTAAAACTAAAGGTAATATCTTTCATCTAAATATTGGTGAGAAAAGTTGTTTGATTGCTCAGATTGATGTGAGTTGGTTGTGGCATATGATAATGTGAAATCTTAATTTTTACTATATGATTAAGATTATCTCTACTCAATTTGTTAGAGATTTGCCTAAGATGGTGATGCCTACTAATCTGGTATGTCAAGAATGTCAATTGGGAAAGAAAATAAGAATTTCATTCAAGAGAAAACTGTATACATCTAATGGATTATTAAATATTGTGCATACTATTTAATGTGTACCTTCTAGAGTAAGAATCTTGCAGGGAGATAGATACTTTATGTTGTTGATTGATGACTATTCTAGGATGATGTGGTTCACTTTTTTAACGGAGAAATCTAAAGCATTGGAGAAGTTCATTATGTTCAAATCTAGAGTGGAGACAGAGAATGGATTGAAGATGAAGTGTCTGAGGTCTGACAGACGTGGAGAATTCACCTCCAGTGAGTTTAATTCATTTTGTGAAGAGCATGGAATCAGAAGAAAATTATCTAATCTGAGAACCCCTCATCAGAATGGAGTTGCTGAAAAGAAGAATAGAATAGTCTTGGATGCTGCTAGAACTATGTTGATTGAAGGAAATGTTCTACACATCTATTGGAAAGAATATGTTAGGATTGTTGTATACACATTTAGCTAGGTGCATATAAAAGGTGATTCTAGCAAGACCCCTTATAAGCTATGATTTGGACATGTTCCTACAGTTAGATATTTCAAAATATTTGGAAGCAAATGTTATATCAACAGAGATGAGGATATAGGAAAGTTTGATCCAAGATGTGATGAAGGAATCTTTTTGGGATATTATACTAGGAGAAAAGCCTACCAGTGTTATAAAAAGAGACTCAGAAAGATAGTGGAAAGTGCAAATGTGAAGGTTGATGAGAAGCATGAGAAGAAAATATAAGCATGAAGATATGAGTCTAATGATTAGGATGTTACTTCAAAACAAGTGCAAAGTGAGAGCATGAAGTAGAGTGATCCAGAAGAGATAGTAATTCAAAATGTTGTTGTTGGTGAAGAAGTTCAAGAGCTTGAAAATTAGAACAATCAGAAGACCCTGAGGTATGTAAGATTAAATCATTCAGAGAATTAGATTATTGGTGATAAAAAAATAAGGTGTGATGAATAGGAGAAGGATTTCTACTAAAGAGACATATTTGATTTCTAAATCTGAGCCTAAAGATGTTGCTAAAGTTTGTAAAGATGAAAATTGGGTAAAAGCTATGGAAGAAGAGTTAGATCAGATTGAGAAGAACAAAACATGGGAGCTTGTTCTGAGACCTAAGGACAAGAATGTAATTGGTATAAATGGGTGTTCCAAAATAAGATGAATGAATATGGACAAATTGTTAGAAAAAAAGAAAGACTGGTATGTAAGGGATATTCACAAATGGAAGGTATTGATTTTTCAGGAGACTTTTTCTCTAGTAGCTAGAATTGAAGCCATTAGACTATTTCTCACATATGTTGCTCATAAGAAATTCAAAGTATATCAGATGGATGTGAAGTCAGCCTTGCTGAATGGTGAATTGGAAGAGGAAGTCTACATTGAGCAACCAGATGGATTTTCATTGACAGATGAAGAAGACATGGCATGCAGTTTGAAGAAATCTTTGTATGGACTTAAACAAGCCCCTAAAGCCTGGTATGCTAGATTGGATAGGTATTTGATGAAATTGAGATTCTGTAAAGGTACCATTGATAGTAATTTGTACTTCAAGATTGATAATGATAACATTTTTATTGTTGAAGTCTTTGTTGATGACATTATTTTTGGAGGAGATGATGATATGAGTAAGAATTTTACTAATGATATGCAAAAATAATTTGAGATGTCTATGATAGGGGAGATGAAGTTCTTTCTAGGATTGCAAATTACAAAGATTGATAAAAGCATCTTTATATCTCAATCTAAGTATGTGAAGGAATTTCTGAAGAAGTTTGGGTTAGATGGTTCCAAACCTATTGGAACTCCTATGGTGACTGGATGTAAGATGAAAAAAGATGATGAATCTCCAAAGGCTAACTAGACCTTGTACAAATCTATGATTGGTGGTATACTATATTTGACTCAGACTAGACCTGACATTATGAATGTTGTGTGCCTTGTTGCAAAATTTTAGGTTGATCCTAAGGAAATTCATGTTACTGTTGTGAAGAGGATATTCAAATATTTGAAGGGAATAGTTGATTATGGTCTATGGTATCTAAAGGATGATGATTTCACTTTAAATTCTTATATCAATGCTGATTGGACAAGTGATTTTGATGACCTAAAGAGCACTACCACTGGAGTATTATTTTTAGGGATGAAGTTGGTTTCTTGGACAAGTAAGAAACAAGATGCTATTTCTTTATCTACTGCAGAAGTTGAATACATTGCTACTACTAGAAACTATACTTAGGTTGTTTGGATGAAGAAGAGACAAAAGGATATTAGAGTTGTTTATGATGTGCCTATTATTTATTGTGATAATTTGAGTGCTATCAATATTTATAAGAATCCAATGTCACATTGTAAGAAAAAACATATATCAATTAAGTTTCATTATCTCAGAGAAAAAGTTGGTGATAAGGAAGTCGGATTGGAGTATGTATCTACAAAGCAACATATTGCAGATATCTTTACTAAGCCTCTGCCTACAAAGACATTTGTACATCTGAGAGAGAAGTTAGGGGTGATTACCCTTCTTGTTGTGAACTAGACACATTGAGCTGCATCATGTTGGACATTTGGTGGAATTTATTATGTGTTGCATTTATGTTTTGTCATTGATGCCAACACTAGTTGTTTGGATGCTTTACTGACACCCTTCTGGTCCTGGTAGGTTGAGTGGATTCTGGTTGATTTGGATCTGGAATGATCCGATAGGATCTGGTATGATTTGGTCATGGAATTGGCTTGCTCATGCTACTCATGCTTATATTTGGTCAGTTGGTTTTGGTCTAGTGATCTGATTCTATCCTACTTGCCTAAAAGCTTAGTTTCTAGTTCCGACGAGGGTTTCACCGACAAAGATTTTGATGAATATCTTTGATGAATTGCATAAGTGGTGTTGGTGTAGATTCTGGTGGAGTTTTAGGATGTTGTTAGTGATCATGTTCGAGACTTGGTGGATGGAGATCATTGTTATAGTGTGTGGACCTATACTAGGTCCTGGTTGATCTAGGTTATGGATCGACTTTAATGTAACATGTAGATTGGACCTCTCGATGTGTTTTAAAGGATGTCTTATGTGTTGGATATTATTTGTTTGGTCTAAGGCCGACATGGTTTGGAATTATGTAATTGGTTTATTATCTGGTGGTTGGCCTATTTGTTTATGGTCGAGGGTTTGTATATATAGATTAAAATCTCATTGTAGATCATCATGGTTATGGCTAGAGGTCATGGTCAAGGAATGTAATGTGAGAATAATGTAATATCATTCAGGAAGAGGATTTGGTCGATCATTGGAGATTGAATTGGGTTTATGTAAGAGGATTTAGTCCTCCAGTCTTGAGCTTAATCAAAACCATACTCAGGCATAGGAGATGCTATCTTTTGCAGTTCAACACTTCTCCAAATTGTAGTCTGGATTTCTATGTAGTCCGTAAGGCTCCTTTTGTGATGAGCAGTGCATTCTAGACTATTGGCCTTCCTGCAAGAGCAGGCCCCTCAATTGAAATTCACATACTTACTCCAGAAGTATTATCTGACTATGGGTAGGCTTCCCACCATTTTTTTTCCCTTTACCAGGTTTTCCATGTATAAATCTTGGTGTCATATGGATGGTCTTTATTATGTGATTATTGTTTATGCTTAATTGGTTTAACTTATATTTTGGTATTTGGTTCAAGCATTCCGGTATTAAAGTTTTAAATTGCTAATGGTTCCGGTAATCTATGATAACTGATTCACCCCCCCCCTCTCAGTTGTCTTCCAGTTATTTGAACTATCTAACAATTGGTATCAGAGCTTTGTTCCTCTCTACAGAAAGCTTAACTGCTTGAGGAAGATCCTATGGCACTAACAGTTCAAGTTCATCTAGTTCTTCTAGAGCTATCTTTTGGAGTGATATTTTGAGGCTTGATGGAACAAATTACATAGTATAGAAGATTGAGATGGAGAATCATCTGAGATGTCTTGGCAAGGAGATTTGGGAGATCACACAGAATGGTGTCACACCTTATAATCTGGGATCTGGCAATCCTCCTCTAGGAAACCTGGACAAGGAGCTTGAGAATGATTGTGGAGAAAGAGAAGCCCTCTTGTGTGCACTTTCAGATCAACAAATAATGAGATTAATTGACAAATCATTTGGAAAGGCTATATGGGATAAGTTGGAGACTCTTAATGAAGGTGACCCTATAGTGAAGATTGCTAAACTTGATGGTTGCTAGGTGAGATATAAAAACATGAAGATAGAAGAGTATGAAAGGATTACTACATTCATGGAAATAGTAAATGATATTGTTATGGGAATTCAATGTTGTGGTGGAACTCTGAGCGAAGATGAAATTGTTTCTAAAGTTCTGAGATCCCTACCACTAGCTTACAAAATGAAGGCTACTGCTATTAATGAGTTGATAACAATGGCTAATAGATCTGTCAACAGAGATACTTTGGTTGGAAAACTATCTACTTTTGAGCTTGAAGAATTTGTTCCTTCTGGAGCTGTGAAGTCTGAACCTACTTTTTGTACATCTACATCTACAACTGGTAAGCAAGACTGGAAAGCTTATATGCAAAATAATTAGAGGATATGGAAAGAGAAGATGATGAGTTTGAGCAACTTGAAGCACAATTTGCTAGAAGAGTACCTAAAGGACCAATAGGAAGTAAGTATGAAGGAAAAACACCTTTTAAATGTTTTGCATGTAATAAGATTGGTCATTTTGCATCTAGATGTCCTGAAAGGAATTCAAGATTTGAAGAAAGAGTTAGAAGATCATTTAAGCATAACCCTAGATATTAGAACATGTATAACTATAAGAAAAATAGAGAAGAATCATGCTATATAACAGATGATGAAGGCATTACTGATTCTAATGATGAACTCGTAGAAGACTATGCTAGTGGTTCCGGCAATAGGAAGGAATGGGTGTTCCTGGCTATCAAGGAAGATGATTCGACACAAGAAGAGAATGTACCTAAAGAGAAGGAACTTGCTGCTAAAATTGAAGACAAGGATGAATGGGTAATTAACAACGATTGCTCACATCATATGAATAGAGATAAAGGGAAGTTTCTAAGTTTCTATCTTTGAAAGAATTTGATGGTGGTCTAGTTAGATTTGGAGATGACAAAGCATGTATGATCAAAGGAAAAGGAACTATATCATTTGATGGTAAGAACAATAATGACAATGTTTATTATGTTGAAGGTTTGAAGCATAATCTTTTGAGTGTAAGACAATTGGTAGATAAGGGATATCAATTATAGTTCAAGGATGGAAAATGCAAAATCATTAACAGATATGGCTTGAAGATTGCAACCGGTATACAAATAAAAGGTAATATATTTCATTTGATCTCCGGTGAGAAGACATGTTTGATTACATAGATTGATGATAGTTAGCCATGGCATAGAAGGTTGTGTCGTGTGAATTTTGATTGCATTGTGAAGATCAGTTCAATTAAGGCAGTTAGGGATATACATAAGATTATAAAGCCCTATAATCCAGTATGTAAAGAATGTCAAATGGGTAAACAAGTCAGACACTCTTTTAGGAGTATACAAGATAAATCAAATGATGTTCTTGATCTTATTCATACTGATTTGTGTGGTCCTGCTAGAGTTAAAAGTTTTCAAGGTGATAGATATTTCATGCTAATCATTTATGATTATTCTAGAATGATGTGGGTTACTTTTCTAAAAGAAAAATCTCAAGCATTTGGAAAGTTTAAAATCTTTAAGGCTAAATTGGAAACTGAGACAATATTGAATATTAAATGTTTGAGGTTAGATCATGGTGGAGAATTCACATCTAGTGAGTTTAATAACTTTTGTGAGAAGCATGGTATAAGAAGACAATTTTTTGCTCCCCGAACACCTCAACATAATAAAGTTGTGGAAAAGAAGAACATAACTATCCTGGATGTTGTTAGAACAATGATGATGGAAGCTAGTCTACCTCATATCTACTAGAGAGAAGTAGTAACCATAGCAGTTTATATATTCAACAGAGTACATATCAAAGGAGAAACCAGTAAGACACCTTATGAATTATGGTTTGGCAATACACCTATAGTTAAGCATTTCAAAAATTTGGTAGTTAATGTTATATCAAGAGAGTTGATAACATTGGGAAATTTGATCCTAGATGTGATTAAGGAATATTTCTTGTTTATTCTAATAAAAGAAAATCATATAGATGTTATAATAAGAGATTGCAGAGAATTGTGGAGAGTGCTAATGTCAAAGTAGATGAGCTAAACAGAAGTCAAATTAGAGTCTATGAGAAGGAAGTGGTAGTGGAAATGATTATATCTGAACTAGTAGCACCTTTACCAGAATAGAGTGTTGAACCAGTTACTCCGGCAGTACCAGTGAATTCTACAGTAACTAAAGAATAGGGAAGAGGAACAAAAAGTTAGAAAACCCCTAGGTATGTAAGATTAAATAATTTGGGGATAAGAGCAATGGAGTGATGACAAGAAGAAGACTGGCAACTAATGAGGTATGTTTAATTTCACAAGTTGAATCGATATCAATAATTGAGGCATGTAAAGATGAATATTGGTTGAAAGATATGGAAGAAGAATTAGATCAGATTGAGAAAAATAAAACATGGACCTTGGTTCCCCGCCCTTAAAATAAAAGTCTTATTGGAACTAAATGGGTTTTTAGGAATAAATTGAATGAGGATGGTCAAGTTATAAAGAATAAAGCTAGGTTGGTTTGTAAACAATATTATCAGAAGGAAGGAATTGATTATGGAGAGACTTTTGCACCTGTAGTTAGGATTGAAGTTGTAAGATTATTTCTTGCCTATGTCACTTATAAAAACTACAAGGTTTATCAGATGGATGTTAAATGTGCATTTTTGAATGGGGATCTTAATGAGGAAGTTTATATTGAGCAATGTGATGGTTTTTCACTATCAGATGATACAAATATGGTTTGTGGGTTAAGGAAAGCTTTATATGGATTAAAACAAGAACCTAGATCTTGGTATGCAAGGTTGGATAAATATTTTTTGAAGCTTGGTTTTACTAAGGGCAGTACTGACAGTAATTTATATTATAAGATCAGTGATGATGATATACTGATTATTGAAGTATTTGTTGATGACATTATTTTTTGAGGTGAAGATAAGTTAAGCACAAAATTTTCTAAGAATATAGAGAAAGAATTTGAGATATCTATGATTGGTGAGATGAAATTTTTCTTATGTTTGCAGATTACTCAGAGTGACAAAGGTATTTTCATTTGTCAAACTAAATATACTAAGGAAATGTTGGAGAATGGTATGGGAGATTCTGACCGGTAAGTACTCCTATGGTTATAAGTGAGAAATTGACAAGAAAAGATGTTTCTGTATCAGTGAATCCTACAAGATACAAATCTATGATTGGAGATATACTTTATTTGACTCAGACTAGGCCTGACATTATGAATGTTGTTTGTAATTTTTTAACATTTCAGAGTGATCCTAGAGAAAATCATGACATTGCGGTGAAAAAGATTTTTAGATACTTGCAAGGTACATCAGAATAGGGATGTGGAACCCTAAGGATGATAACTTTACTTTATGTGCATATACAGATGCTAATTGGGTTGGAGATATTGATGATCGGAAAAGCACTTATGATGGAGATTTCTTTCTTGGAAAGAAGTTGGGTTCATGGATCAGCAAGAAACAGTCATGTACTTCTTTATCTACTACTGAAGCTGAGTATGTTGTTGTTGCTACTAGTTGTACACAAGTTTTATGGATGAAGCAAATGTTGAAGGATATAAAGGTTGATTGTGATGCACTGGTAGTTATTTAGTGTGATAACTCTATTGCTATTGATATATCAAATAATCTAGTATTTCAATCTAAAATAAAGCACATATCTATTAAGTATAAATTTTTGAAGGAAAAGGTGGAAGCAAATGAAGTTAGACTAGTGTACGTGAACACTAAAGAGAAGATTGAAGATATTTTTACTAAACCTTTTCCCAAGGAATCATTTGAGTACCTGAGAGACAGATTGGGAGAGTTTATGCCCCTCTAGTAGAGACTTGATTGATACGGTTTGGAATTAGTCTAGCATGCATTATCAGAGATACTATTAATTTTGGCACTGATGTGGGACGCTACTAATTAGAGGGAGTAGTCAGCTTTATGATTCAATGGTTTTTTTTTTGCTTTGATATTTTTGTCAGATTTTTGGCATTGATCTCAAAGGGGGAGAGATATTGATGCAAAAAATAAAAATTCAAAGGGGGAGAGATATGAATAAGAAAAGTAAAGGGGGGACATATTGATATTCAGAGATGTATGTGGGAGATTGTTGGTTGTCTTCCATTGGGGTAGACTTATTTGGCATTTCTTGGTACTTGATGTTTTTCACATCTAGTGTTGTCATCAATGCCAAAGGGGGAGATTGTTGGCCATTTGCTGGAATTGATTATGTGTTGTATTGATGTTTTGTCATTGATGTGAACATTAGTTGTTTGGATGCTTTACCGACACCCCTATGGTCCTAGTAGTTTGAGTGGATTTTGGTTGATTTGGTGATGGAATTGGCTTGTTCATGATACTCATTCTCATATTTGGTCATTTGGTTTTGGTCTGGTGATTGGATGCTATCCTGCTTGCCTAGAAGCTTAGTTTCTAGTTCCAACGAGGGTTTCACCAGTAGAGCTTTTGATGAAGATCTTTAATGAATTGCATAAGTGGTGTTCGTGAAGCTTCTGGTGGAGTTTCAGGATGCTATTGGTGATCATCTTCGAGACTTGGAGGATGGAGATCATTATTGTAGCGTGTGGACCTATACTGGGTCCCGTTTGATCTAGGTTATGGACCGACTTTAATGTAACATGTGGATTGGACCTCTCGATGTGTTTCCAGGATGTCTTATGTGTTGGATATTATTTGCTTGGTCTAAGGCTGACATGGTTTGTAATTATGTAATTGGTTTATTATCTAGTGGCCGACCTATTTGTTTATGGTCGAGGGTTTGTATATATAGATGTAAGATCTCATTGTAGATTATCATGGTTATGGTTAGAGGTCATGGTCAAGGAATATAATGTGCAAATAATGTAATATCATTTGGGTAGAGGATTTGGTCGATCATTGGAGATCGAATTGGGTTTATGTAAGGGGATTTAGTCCTCTGGTATTGAGCTTAATCAGAACTGTACTCAGGCATAGGAGATGCTATCTTTTGTAGCTCAACACTTCTTCAGATTGTAGTCTGGATTTCTATGTAGTCAGTGAGGCTCCTTTTGTGATGAGTAGTGTGCTCTAGGTTGTTGGCCTTCCTGCAAGTGTAGGCACCTCAATTGTAATTCACATACTTACTGCAGAAGTATTATCTGACTATGGGTAGGATTCACACCATGGTGTTTCCCTTTACTGAGTTTTCCATGTACAAATCTTGGTGTCATATGGATGACCTTTATTCTGTGATTATTGTTTATGCTTAATTAGTTTAATTTGTTAGAGTAATTGGGTATTTACTTGATTAATTAAACAATATTTCTTTAATTCTTTAAGTTCCCTATTATCTTTTTACACTTAAGCTAACATTAGGTGCACAATAATTAATTCTTTTATTAATTATTATGTGCAAGCCTAGGTTTTCCCTTTTAGGGTTTCTTGACCTATTAGAGGTTATTTTTCTTTTCTTTGTTTGTTTAATGACACTACACATTTTGGTGAATATTGAGCTCTCTTCTTTTGAGCATATTTTTCTTGTGTCTTTGTTCTTCAAATTATTTTTGCTTCATTGCTTCTCCTTGTAACAGATTGTTTTTAGCTTGTAGAAGATATTTAGGCTCCTATGGTGTTGTGTTTCTCAACTCCAACATGGTATCAGAGCACAGATCTGTAGCCATTTGTTCCTATTTTTGAGATTTTTTGCATTGGAAGCAGATCTAGGGTTTCAGGCAATTTTTTGTGTGCTTAGGGATAGGCTTTTTTTTTGTGCATTTTGGGCATAAACGGACTTCACCATTGTGCTCATAAGGCCCCAAAACCCCTGTAGTCATATAAAATTTGTCCATTTTTTACTCCTGAGCATCTGGGTGATTTTTTTCTCTAACACTAGGCCATACGGCTCTAGCACGCAAATCGAGAAAAAAATTCACAAAAAAAAATTACCTTTTTATGACATGCAAGCCAGATTTTTTATTTTTTTTAAAAAATCACAAAAAAATCTACTCAACAATAAAAAATCCCCAAAAAATCAAAAAAAGGGCACGAAATTTTTTTTTTGTTTTTGGGTTTTCGAATTTCACAAGAATCCATACTGACAGCTCAACCGCCGTACGGCGAATGACCTGCTAGTTTGGCCCACGTGCAAGCTCATTGCTGGTCCCTCTGGCCCCCACCACTGGCAGTGCCCCCACCACCAGCCACTCCCCGCCGGTCACCGCCTGGCCTGGCCCCTGCCGCTGCCGGTGTTCCCCTGCAGTCGTCGCCGCTCCCCGCCGGTGGCCCCCTGCCGCCGCCACCACTATGCCTGGAGGTTCCCGCTATCGCCGCTCTGCCCAGAAGCTCCACTCCACCCAGGATCACCACCTTCACCTGACTCGACCACCACCACCGCAGCCCTCCGGCCACCTCCTCCTGCCTTCTCCACTCTCTAGTCCTTTTTGACAAGGGGTTGGTTTTTTGGGTCTATCTTGCACATCTGGAGTCGGATTTTGGCAAACAAATAGGCATCGGAAAGCTGGTTTTGAGCTGGATGTCGTGGAGTTGGATTTTTTTCCTGCATCTACTATTTGACTATAATTTTTCTAGTCAAAGTTAGGCTTCTTTTCTGCACTTCCGGGGCCGTAGAATGGGCAACGAGCTCCGTTTTTAAAAAATGAATAGGCATTGGAAAGCTCTCAGCATACTCTATTCAGATTTGTGATGTTTCTTCTCAGAATTTTCATTAGGTACATGAGATATCAGTTTGAAGTTTTTTTGTTTATGCATTACTTCCTTCTCATCAATATGCACTAGGGTTTGGGTTTATCTATTGTGGGGGGGTGTTTTTTCTTGATTTCTATCATTTATATTAGAAATCACAAACACCAAAACTCTCAAAATGAACAAACCCTTCTCCATCTTTTGTCTAGTCTGAAAGATCACATAATAAAAAAAACCAACAAGCAGGTGTAGGTGCAGGTACAAAGTTTTTTTCTCATGGTCAATCCTTCAGTTGAGTTGTTGACTTCACACAACTATCACACCTGAAAGCCCCACATCATGAGGCTCCTCAGGGCACAAGGGTTGTGGTCTTATTTGGATGAGGTTCAGCCAGTATTGCAGCATCCTTATAAGCTTCTTCAGCATAGGAACAAGATGGATGAGGCTATGGGTTTTCTCTCCTTGCATGTCTCTGATAGTCTTCTATTTCACCTTGATGAGTTGCTCAATCCTTGGGCTATGTGGTTGAAGTTTGAGTCTCTCTTCGGGAGGGTTAATGAGATTCAAGCATTGCAGATTGAGGCCGAGTTGGTTTCTTTGTCACCTGATTCCTTTCCCATCATTGAGGATTTATTGAACAAGTTCAAGACTACCCGATCTGTTCTTCAGGGATGTGGCAAGTGTTGTTATTTTGGTATGGTTTTGTCATTGATGTCTACACCTACTAAAACTCTAGCACTTTGGAGATCTAGCAACATTCACCGGCAAATAAGTGACTTTTGCACAGTCATCAGTATATGGTACACTAGCAGGATATAATGATCACCGGCACTTGGAATGGCATGGAAAACACTTGGTAATGTCAAAAACATTGTTTTGACATCTTGTTTTGAAGAATTGGTTATTGGTATATTCACATTTGCATATTTGCTATTACTGGCAAATAGGTCCAAGGTATACACCGACAAGTTTATCTTTTCCAGATCAGCATGGCATGCTTTGGAGATGATTAATTATTGTTGTAAATGTGTTAAGCTGACATGTTCAATTAGTTATTGTATCGAATATTGTTTTGTTTGTAAAATGCTTTTATTGTAAATATCTTGTAGAGTCGGCCTACTAAAACTGGTCTTAGGTTATTGTATAAATGTAAGATCTTATTTGTAAGATCAAATGTGGAATGTGGAAAAAGGATTGTGCGAAGGTATATGTGAGAATAAGCAGAGCTATACACACAGACATCATTTGAAGATTAAAGGAGGGTTTTTGTGAAGACAATCAGAACTACACTGGTACTGAATCCAACATATGAAGATGCTATTTTGTGCAGTACATTCTTATTGGATTTAACCATCCAACTATAGTCAGTGTGATTCCCTTTTGTGATTGAGCAGTGAGCTCTAGGCACTTGGCCTTTCTACATGTGCAAACCCCATTTATGTACACTTACTATCTGCAGTAGTATCATCTGATTGTGGGTAGGGTTTCCACATACAAATATTGGTGTTATGTGTTGTGGATGACCTTGTCTTTATGTTTCATGCACTAATCCTTACCAATATAGCAATTAACTATTAAATTTGTCTACCGACATATTAAACTAGTTTACCATTATTAAGAATTGAGTTGGTTAAGTTGTTTTTGGTTTGAATTTATTAGACAACTAATTCACCCCCCCCTCTCAGTTGTCATCAAGACCTAACAATTGGTATCAGATCCTAGTCCTCCTTTGCAGAAGTTTAACAACTTGAGGAGATCCAATGTCTACTAACTATTTCAGAAAGGACAGTCCTAAACTTGATGGAACCAATTATGGCATATGGAAGATTAGAATGGAGACACGTCTAAATTGCATTGGAAAGGACATCTGGGATGTTACAAAGAATGGTTATACTATTCCTACTCCTGGTCAGCCTAATCCACCTACCTTGGGTAAAGATGAAGAAAATGATTGCAAAGCAAGAGAAGTGCTTTTGAGCGCATTATCAGATCAACAAATCATGGGACTATTAGATAGGTCTATTGCTAAAGCTATTTGGGATAATTTAGAAACACTGAATGAAGGAGATTCCATAGTCAAAATTGCAAAACTTGAAAGCTTCTAGGTCAGGTATGAACATCTAAAAATGGAAGAAGACGAAAGGAATTTTGCTTTTATGGAAAGAGTAAATGAGATTGTTTTGGGTATTAAATGTTGTAGAGGAACCTTAAGTGAGGATGAAATTGTTTCAAAATTTTAAGAGGATTGCCACTGGCATATAAAATGAAAGTCACTACTATAAATGAATTAAGAACAATGCCTAATACATCAGTAACTAGGGATACATTGATTGGGAAACTTTCAGCTTTTGAAATTGAATAATTTGGTCCTATTGCTACTATAAAGACAAATTTGGCATTTAAAGCATCAACATCATCTGCTCCATCATTTGAAAAATCTGATTGGAAAGCCTTTTATGCAAGAGAACTTGAAGAAAGAAGGAAAGAGAATGAAGAACTTGAAGAACTTGAAGCACTATTTGCAAGGAAAATGCCTAAAGGTCCAATTGGAAGTAAGTATGAAGGTAAAGCACCCTTTAAATGTTTTAACTGCAATAAGATTGGTCATATGGCTTCAACATGCCCTGATAGACATGCTATACTAAGAGAAGAAGCTAAAAGAACATACAAGCCTAACCCTGAATATTAGAGATACAAATTTAAGAAGAATAAAGACAAATCTTGTTACATTGCTGATGAAGGTGTGACTGATGATTTTGATGAGGATCCAACAAACAATGGATGGGTTTTTATTTCTATAATAGAAAATCTACAAGCACCTACTGCTCAACCATTAGAATAGGCCTTGGCATCTAAAGATGAAGTAAAGGATGAATGGATCATTGATTTAGGATGCTCACATCATATGATAGGAGACAAAGGTAAATTCTTTAACTTTCAAGAATACAATGGAGGCTTAGTGAGATTTGGAGATGACAAAGCTTGTTTGATCAAAGGTAAGGGTACAATATCTCTTGATGGTAAGCATAACACTGACAATGTTTACTATGTTTAAGGATTAAAGCATAATCTTTTGAGTGTTTGTCAATTAGTTGAGAAAAGATTTTAGTTACAATTCAAAAATGGAAAATGCAAAATCATGAATAGAACTAGTTTGGAAATTGCAACCGGTAATTAGACTAGAGGTAACATCTTTCATCTAAACAACAATGAAAAGACATGCTTGATTGCTCATATTGATGAAAGTTGGCTATGGCCTAAGAGACTCTATCATGTAAACTTTGATTGCATGGTGAAGATCAGTACT
This sequence comes from Cryptomeria japonica, assembly GCF_030272615.1. Taxonomy (NCBI): domain Eukaryota; kingdom Viridiplantae; phylum Streptophyta; class Pinopsida; order Cupressales; family Cupressaceae; genus Cryptomeria; species Cryptomeria japonica. The sequence goes on from NC_081410.1 coordinate 350,463,846, forward strand.
ATTAAGGTAGTTAGAGATTTACCTAAAGTTGTCAAACCTCACAATACAGTATGTAAGGAATGTCAATTTGGAAAACAAGTTAGAGCTAGTTTCAAAAGTATTCCAGAAAAATCCAATAATGCTCTTGATTTGATTCACACTGATTTATGTGGTCCAGCTAGAACTAAGAGCTTACAAGGTGATAGATATTTCATGCTAATCATTGATGACTACTCTAGAATGTGTTGGGTTACTTTTCTTAGAGAAAAATCAGAAGCACTTGGAAAGTTCAAACTGTTCAAAGCAATGGTAGAAAATGAAACCAGTAAGAAAATCAAATGTCTAAGATCAGATCAAGGAGGAGAATTTACATCTAAGGAATTTAATACATTCTATGAAGTAAATAGAATCAGAAGACAACTATCAGCGCCCCGAACACCACAACAGAATGGAGTTGTTGAAAGGAAAAACAGAACTATCTTGGATTCAGCAAGAAGTATGTTATCAGAAGAAAACCTACCACATGTATATTGGAGAGAGGCAGTCAGTACAACAGTCTATACATTCAACAAAGTTCACATCAAAGGTGAAACCGATAAGACCCCTCATGAACTATGGTTTGGTATTACTCCTACTCTTAAATATTTTAGAATTTTTGGAAGTAAATGTTATATTAGAAGAGATGAGTATATTGGCAAATTTGATCCTAGAAGTGATGAAGGAATATTTCTTGGTTATTCATCTAAAAGCAAGGCATATAGATGCTATAACAAAAGATTGTATAAAATTATTGAAGGTACAAATGTAAAGATTGATGAACAATTCAAAGGAACTTCAAGGTATATAGACTCTAAACCAGCAACAAAATTTTTGACAAATGAACCTACACAGAATCCACCAGTACAGAATGAAGATCCAGTTACCCCGGTATCATCTGAGGATTCCATAGTAACTAAGGAACAACAACAAACAAAGACACCCCGGTATGTAAGACTTAATCATTCTGAAGATCAGATAATTGGAAACAAGTTTAAAGGAGTTATGACAAGAGGAAGAATGGCAAATGAAGAGGTATGTCTTATTTCTCAAATTGAACCATCATCAGTTAATGAGGTATGTGAAGATAAACACTGGATTAAAGCTATGGAAGAAGAATTAGAACAAATTGAGAAGAATAACACTTGGACATTAGTTCCCTGGCCTAAAGATAAAAATGTAATTGGAACCAAATGGGTGTTCAGAAACAAACTTAATGAAGATGGTAAGGTTATTAGAAATAAAGCAAGACTAATGTGTAAGGGATATTCTCAGAAAGAAGGAATTTATTATAATGAAACCTTTGCATCGATATCTAGAATAGAGGTAGTCAAATTATTCTTAGCTTTTGCAACACACAAGAACTACAAAGTTTATCAAATGGATATTAAATGTGCATTTTTGAATGGAGATCTTGAAGAGGAAGTCTACATTGAACAACCTGATGGATTTTCTTTTACAGATGACAAAGATATGGTTTGCAGGTTAAGAAAAGCTTTGTATGGATTGAAGCAAGCTCCAAGAGCTTGGTATGCAAGATTGGATAAGTATCTAAGGTAATGCAAACAACAATTTATATTATAAAGTCACTAATGATGACATCTTGATTATAGAAGTATTTGTTGATGATATAATCTTTGGAGGAGAAGATGGATTATGTAAAGAATTTTCCATTAAAGTGTTGCAAGAATTTGAAATGTCTATGATTGGAGAAATAAAATTCTTTTTAGGATTGCAGATTTCACAGACTGATAAAGGTATATTCTTGAGTCAATCCAAGTACTTAAAAGAGTTACTAAAGAAATTTGGGATGGAGAACTCTAAACCGGTAAGCACACCTATGACTACAAATGACAAACTATCACTAAGGGATGAATCTACACCTATTAATCCAAATAGATACAAATCTATGATAGGAGGTTTACTGTATTTAACACAAACTAGACCTGATATTATGAATGTAGTATGTATTGTTTCAAGATTTCAAAGTAATCCTAGAGAAAATCATGAATCGACAGTAAAAAGGATTTTTTGGTACTTACAAGGCATTATAAATCTTGAATTATGGTATCCTAGAGATGAAAACTTTGAATTATGTGCATACATGGATGCAAATTGGACAGGAGATGTGGATGATAGAAAAAGCACCACCGACGGAGCATTCTTTCTTGGAAACAGACTAGCTTCTTGGTTAAGTAAGAAACAAAGTTGTACATCTTTATCAACAACATAATCAGAGTATGTTGTAGCAGCAACTAAATGTACACAGGTACTATGGCTTAAGCAAATGTTAAAAGACATAAAGGTAAAATGCAAGGAACCTATTATTATCTATTGTGATAACACTACAACAATTGATATATCTAAGAATCTGGTATTACATTCTAAAACCAAACATGTTTCTATCAAACTGAATTTTCTAAGGGAAAATGTTGAAGCAAAGGAAATAAAACTAGTTTATATGAATACTAAAGAGAAGATTGCAGATAACTTTACTAAACCTCTGCCTAAGGAGACTTTTGAATATCTCAGAGATCAGCTTGGGGTCATACCCCCACCGGTAAAGACTTAGGAAGTTGATGATTGTCATCAACCGACAGAATTAATAGGGAAATCTTTATTCCAACTTTGATGGGAAGCTACTTCTCAGGGGGAGTAGTTGGTATACTAAATTGATTGGTATTTTGTATATGAACTTGGCTTGGTAAGAACTTTGGCATTTGATGTCAAAGGGGGAGAGATTGGTATGGAAAAACACAAGGAAAACACATGTTGCTCCCAAGGGAAGAGATTGTTGTTTGAGAGAGATTGTTACTCTCTGTATTTTGATTTCGGAGATTGTTTGTTTTTGGTATTTGGCACTTTGATGGTTTTTCCATCTTGTGTTGCCATCAATGCCAAAGGGGGAGATTGTTGGTATTTTGGTATGGTTTTGTCATTGATGTCAACACCTACTAAAACTATATCACTTTGGAGATGTAGCAACATTTACCGGTAAACAAGTGACTTTTGTACAGTCACCGGTATATGGTACACCGACAGGATATAATGATTACTGGCACTTGGATTGGTGTGAAAAACACTTGGTAATGTTGAAAACATCATTTTGACATCTTTTTTTGAAGAATTGGTTATTGGCATATTCACATTTGCATATTTTCTATTACCGACAAATAGGCCCAGGGTATACACCGATAGGTTTATCTTTTCCAGATCAGCATGGCATGTTTTGGAGATGATTAGTTATTGTTGTAAATGCATTAAGCTAACATGTTCAATTGGTTATTGCATTAGATATTGTTTTGTTTGTAAAATGCTTTTATTGTAAATATCTTGTAGAGCCGACCTACTAAAATTGGTCTTAGGTTATTGTATAAATGTAAGATATTATTTGTAAGATCAAATGTGGAATGTGGAAAAAGGATTGTGAGAAGGTATATGCGAGAATAAGTAGAGCTATACATGCAGACATCATTTGAAGATTGAAGGAGGGTTTTTGTGAAGACAATCAAAACTACACCGGTACTGAATCCAGCATATGAAGATGCTATTTTATGCAGTACATTCTTATTGGATTTAACCATCCAACTGAAGTCGGTGTGACTCCCTTTTGTGATTAAGCAATGAGCTCTAGGTGCTTGGCCTTTCTGCATGTGTAGACCCTATTTATGTACACTTACTACCTGTAATAGTATCATCTGATTGTGGGTAAGGTTTCCCACCGTGTTTTTCCCCCTTACAGGGTTTCCACGTACAAATATTGGTGTTATGTGTTGTGGATGACCTTGTCTTTATGTTTCATGCACTAATCCTTACAGTTATAGCAATTAACTATTAACTCTGTCTACTGACATATTCAACTAGTTTACTGGTATTAAGCATTAAGTTGGTTAAGTTGTTTTTGGTTTGAATTTATTAGAAAACTGGTTCAAACCCCCCCCCCCTCTCAGTTGTCACTAGGACCTAACAGCAAGATCAAGATAGACATAGAGTGCGTTCATTTGATTCTTTCGAAGCTTCGGGGTCATTTTCAGTTTTTTGCCTTTGCTTTCTACTTCACCATGGATGGCTTGGGTGCTCGTTTCACCATGCCTACCTTTGATGTCTTTTGTGAGCGTTTATCTCATGAGTAGTCTCATCTTTCTCAGCTGGATATGCTTTTAGGATCCAAGAACAAAGCATTGGTTTCTTAGTCCCCTAAGGAGAAACAAAAGCAGAAACCAAAGCCAAAGAAGCCTTCTGCAGGTAGTGAGAATCCCTTCAAGCCTACTCATAGGTCTAAATCTAAACCACCATTTCCTCCCAAGCCTGGGAAATCTTCACAGTCTGGTGAGTCTTCCTCCAAGACTAAGAAGAAATCAGGAGATACTTGCAGTTTTTGTGGCAAGGAAGGACATCCCGTTTCTCAGTGTTGGAAACGTTTAGAGGCTTTAGAGGAAGCCATGCGGTAGCATCACATCTCCTCACCTCAGGCATCTTCTCCTTCCACAGGGAAAGGTCATGCTCTCACTGCTCGAGCTTCAACCTATGGGTCCACATGGATACTTGATTCTAGTGCTTCTCACCATATGACTCACACTCAGCAGTTGATTACTTCCCTTGCCTCTTGTGGTACTTCATAGATTGCAGTGGGTGACTTAGTTCAGCTTTCCATCTTGGGTTCAGGTTCTATCTCATTGGATGGGAGTACTCTGCACGATGTTCTGGTTGTTCTTGACATCTCGATGAACCTCTTGTCCATTTATCAGATTTGCCACTCCGGCTTTGGTAAGACAGTTGAGTTCTCACCACATGATGTGGTTATTTGGGACCTCCATGACTTTTATTTGGTTGTGGCTACTAGGAGTGTGGATACTACATCTCGTATGTACAAATTTTATGGATTTGAGCCCTTTGTGGGTGTTGGTTTGTCTCTTATAGCACATGAAGATTCAGTGAGTAAGATTTGGCATGAGCACTTGGGCCATGTCAATTACAGATATCTTCAGCAGATGAGTACACAGGCACTTGTTATTGGGCTCGCACAGATTTCCTGCACTGATGGTGTTTGTCATGGTTGTGTGCTTGGGAATCATCACAGAGATCCCTTTCCAAAGGGAAGAGCCCCTCATGCTTTGGCACCCTTGGAGTTGATTCACAGTGATCTCATGTCATTTCCCACTCCTTCTTTTTCTGGGGCCAAGTATGTGCTCACTTTTATTGATGACTTCTCCAAACACACATGGGTGTACTTTCTTAAGTACAAGTCTGATGTCTTTGATTCATTTCGAATCTTCAAGATATTTGTTGAGAAGTAGTAAGGTTGTTCTATTCGACAGATACATACAGATAATGGGGAGGAGTATGTGAATCAGGCTTTCAGATATTTTTGCAGTGAGCATGGTTTGCAGCATCTGTTTATTGTTCCCTACACCCCTCAGCAGAAAGGTGTCGCTGAGCGCAAGAACAGAACCTTACAGGAGATGGCGAATTCTATGATTTAGTCCAGGTCCATGGATTCATCTTTTTGGGCTTAGGCAGTCAATTGTGCCAACTATATTCAGAATTGGTTGCCTCACAAGGCTATTCGACATATGACTCTTGAGGAGGCTTGGTCTCATAACAAGCGTGATGTTTCCTTTTTCTAAGTGTTTGGTAGTGAGGCATGGGATTTTATTCCTGATGCTCAGAGGAAATTCATGGAGCGGAAGAGCCAACCACTCATTTTTGTTGGCTATTGTGAGGATGTTAAGGCATACAGGTTGTTTGATCCTGATTCTAGAGAGTTCCTGTTTCGATGGGATGTTCAGTTTGATGAGTGCCTTCCCACGGTGGATACCCCAACTCTAGTGTCTACTCCTCTGCCTACTCCTTCCATTGCATCTCTTCAGGATATTTTTGAGGATGATTCTGATGATGGTGTTGATGATCCACCATCCCCACCTCCACCTACTCCACCTTAGATGCCCAAGTGGGCTCACTTTACTGTTGAGGCGGCAGGTCCTCTGGCCAATGATCCTTCAGATACTCGTCGGACCTGCTCTCTTACTGTGGGTTCTATTCTTTTGAGTCTTGCTATTTCAGATGATCCTCAATAGTTTTCAAAGGCTACCGGTCATCCTGAGTGGGATTGTGCTATGGAGGAGGAGTATTCTTCTTTGATGAGGAATCATACTTGGGATCTTTGTCCTCTTCCCAAGGGCAGAAAGATGGTTAGGTGCCGTTGGTTGTATCGCACCAAGTATGCTACTGATGGTTCCATTGATAAGTACAAAGAATGTCTTGTTGTGAAGGGTTTCTCATAGGTTGAGGGTATTGATTACTCCGAGACCTTTTCCCCTATCACCAAGATGAACTCCATTTGCTTTGTACTATCTCTTGCAGCTTCTCAGGGTTGGCTTGTTTTTCAGATGGATGTGAAGAGTGCCTTCTTGCATGGGGATCTATAGGAGGAAATCTACATGGAACAGCGTCAAGGATTTGTGTAGGATAGTTCTTTGGTTTTCATACTTCGACGTTCATTGTATGGTCTCAAACAGGCCCCTTGGGCTTGTTATGAGAAGATGGATTTTTTCTTGCTCTCCACTGGGTTCACCCACAGTCATTCTGATCACATAGTGTAGTGTACATTCAGCTTCTCGAGGGTGAGATCCTAATTCTTGTACTATATGTTGATGATCTCCTCATCACCGATAGCTCATCCTCTATGACTCAGCATACTCAGCGAGCCTTGATGGATCAGTTTGAGATGACAGATCTTGGTCTTCTGCATTATTTCCTTGGTCTTCAGGTGATTCAGTCTTTTGATTAGATCTACATTTACTAGTAGAAGTATGCTCTTGACATGCTTCAATGCTTCAACATGCTTTATTGCAAGCCTGCTTCCACTCCATTTCAGTCAGGGGTTGTTTTGACCACCGCTTGCCTCACTCCTTTAGTAGATTCTACACTTTATAGGCAGTTGGTTGGCAGTTTGTTGTACCTGACTCACACTCGTCTTGATGTTTCCTTTGTGGTTGGCCTTGTCTCTCGATTCTCCCATGTTCCTCATGAGAGTCATTGGCAAGCAGCCAAATGTATTTTGCAGTACATTCAGCGCTCTAGTTCTCATGGCATTCACTATACATCAGGGGACCCTATCATTGTTGGCTACACTAACTCAAATTGGGCTGGTGATGTCACTGATCGGAAGTCTACTTTTGGCTTTGTTTTCTATCTTGGCTCTGATCCTATCACATGGTCTTGCAAGAAGCAGACTGCTTATGCATTATCATCTACAGAGGCTGAGTATGCACTGTTGTGCTCGCCAGTCAGGAGATCTTATGGCTTCGAGAGTCGATGACTGAGTTTGGTTTTCCTCCTGATAGTCACACTAGTATTTGGTGTGATAATCAGAGTTCTATTCATATTTTCTGCAACCCGATAGAGCATCAGTGGATGAAGCACATTGAGCTTCACATGCATTTCATTCACGAGTTGATTTAGGATGGTTTTCTCATTATGGAGTACATTCCCACTGTCGAGCAGGTTACAGACATCTTCATGAAACCTTTTGCACCACTATGCTATCTTCAGTTGCACTCTATGCTTGGGGTGAAGGAAGTTGTCCTTGGGGGGTCTTTATGAGGCCTTCCTTCCTTCTTCTTCTTTCACCATGTTCTTTTATCTCTTTTTGGAGAGGAGTTTTTTCCCACTAGGTTTTCTCCTTTGTCTCTGTTTCATAGAGATTTCATTGTATTTGGGTACCTGATCAGGCCTTGTTGTCGAGACCCATCTTTCCTGGTTTTAGTAGTTGTTCTAGGCTTTAGATTCTCCCTAAGTCTAGCTTAAGGGGGGTGTTAGAGTAATTGGGTAGTTACTTGATTAATTAAACAATATTTGTTTAATTCTTTAAGTTCCCTATTATCTTTTTACACTTAAGCTAACATTAGGTGCACAATAATTAATTCTTTTATTAATTATTATGTGCAAGCCTAGGTTTTCCCTTTTAGGGTTTCTTGACCTATTAGAGTTTATTTTTCTTTTCTTTGTTTTTTTATGACACTACACATTTTGGTGAATATTGAGCTCTCCTCTTTTGAGCATATTTTTCCTGTGTCTTTGTTCTTCAGATTATTTTTGCTTCATTGCTTCTCCTTGTAACAGATTGTTTTTAGCTTGTAGAAGATCTTTAGCCTCCTGTAGTGTTGTGTTTCTCAACTCCAACATAATTTATATTCTGACATTAATATTTTGGGTTCCGGTATTAAATTTTTAAATTGCTAATGGTTTCAGTAATCTATGACAATTGATTCACTCCCCTCCCTTTTAGTTGTCTTCCGGTTATTAACACATCGATCTGGTGAACTTCATTGTCTTATGCTATTGTAGTGTTGTAAATTGTAAACCCTTAATTGGGTGGTGAAATTCCACTCTTAGGTTAGCACTCACCTTAGTGGGTTTGCATCTTGCATTTAAAATTACCTTTAAGCATTTAATTAATTAATTTAATTAAATCTAAAGTCTTCTCTCATCACTCTACACACCATAAAATTGGGCCCTTTACCCTAAGTGTTCCCCTTTTTATTTTATTCTTCTAATTAATCATTTTATCAAATACCTTAATTATGTCCTATTTCGACCTTCAAGGCCCAATTTTGCATATCAAAACATCTCAAATTTCCACATACTCCTAGAATTTTCTTTCAAATCACAATATCTTGCTTCCTTAAAAATTTGGTGAAAAGTTGGTCGGACCGTGTGTTCAGACCATGTTGGTACCAACATGGTCCCAACTTTTTCTCCCCAATTTTTGGGAGCATGTTTTGGCAGTATTTTAATATTCAATTCCAAGAGATTGTCAAAAAATATCATTTCTAAGTCAGCCTATGACTCAAAACAAAGTTAGGGTTTCCTACATAAACCCTTTTCCTTCCTCATTTGAAGATCTAAGATCTAGTGATTGAAGGAGCTTCTTAGGTAGTAAAAGTGTAGGATTTATGAAGTCTACAATATAAAACCAAGAATCCATCAAGTCTACGTCAAGCATTTTCAACAAACTTTAGGAGCTTTGAAGACATTGAAGAATAATAGATCACCGACTGTTGATTGGCTTTTACCTCTCCCTTAGGGTTTGGTATGGTTTCATGTCTTTGTATGAGCTTCACAACATTCATTTTCGAATTTAATTTCATGCTTTAAACCCATTACAACATTTGTGATTTGAGGCATTTATATTTACACTTACAATCATTTAGGGTTTACTCTCCAAAGCATAGGGTATAACTCTAGATTTTCTTTCTTGTTCATTTAGGATCTTGCATACACACAAGATTCTTGCAAAAATATTTTAATTACATTAAATCACCAAAACAAAGGGTTTGACGAAGGCAAAACCCTATATAGTCACTTAGACACCCTTTTTCAAGTTGCAAGTGCAAGTACAAGAATCTGACAGATGCACAAATTTTGGGATTGATGAAAGACACAGAGACATTCTTAGGGCCTAAATTTGACCTCCAATCTCAGAGACAGGGGCATGGAGCCCTGGGATAGGACCAGGGCACCATGCCTTGGTCCTTAGGGTTTTTTAGTTTCAGGTGCCAGATCTGCCTATCAGACCCTCAGGACCTTAGATCTAAAAGATCATCCTCCTGCTAATAGAGGGTTAGGGGCACCACATGCCCTAGGATCTGCTAATTCTGCATCAATTTAAGCAGCAAGTGCACCTCTGAGTCCATTTCCTAGCTCTATTTTCAAACTCTCAGTTTCAGTTTGTGTCAAATCTGCATTTTTGGTTTAGTGTGCTTTGCCTCTCATCTCCTAGCTTAGTTTATTGTTGCATTGCATCTTACACATCTACTCATTTATAGTAAAGGAATAGAAACCCTAATAGGTATTCCTTGACTCTATCTTTCCTATAAGAAGTGGTCAAAGTGAACTATCTCTCTAGGCTCTTATGTATTCAACTGTGTGTACATGAGAGTGGGATTAGGTCTTAGTTACTTAGTTCCATTTTTATGCTCCACATCTTGGTGAACCCGATGTGAATCAATCTTCTTTAAATTTGTATTTCCTAGTTAGATTTAGTTATTGGATCTTTATTTTCTTTGAAAATAATAAAAATTCATAAAAAAAGAAAGGTTTTTCATTCATTGCATTGTGTGTTTTAAATTTTGTTTGCATTCTTCATTTCAAAAAAAAATGTTGGATCTTTATTTGCAAGATTTTCATTCCTTTGACAATGTGTTTGCTTATGATGATTATGAGTTTATTAAGGAAGAATTTGATGAGGTCCTTGATGAGTTTCTATTCCCTAAACCTTCTAAACCTAAATTTTGCCAAAAACTAATCAACCTTGTTACTATTCCATTTCGTAGTGATGAGAAAGATAAGTTGAATGGTTCTTCTCATGAATACATTCCTATTATTTCATTTTCTAAATATAGTGACATGTTGGTTTATAATAATCCCCTTTATGATGACCTATCTCCTTCAGAATCTAAAGACAAACCATTCAATAGATATGATCATGCTATGTTTGATGATGCTCTTGATGATTTTATGTCTATACGAGCTCCTTCAAATAAAGACCACACATCTAAAAGATTGATTAACTTGATAAATGTGAATGAACATAGAGAAACCCTCTTTGTGGTTCAAGTTGCTTACCCTTCTCCAACATCACAATCCTTAAACCAACCCGTCCTTATGGTTCAAGGTGGTTATGAAAATGATTCTTTTCACACTCCTAACAAACTTGTTATCACTTTGCAAGGAGGATATCCCACTAAGAGTCCTTATGAGTATGCTAAACAAATAAGTAGAGAGAGTTATCATTAGGTTGCTCATATCTATAACACAAGAAACAATAGGAAACCTAATCCTCCTCCAGTTATTCTAGCCTCACTTCCTAATCCTCAACCCATTCCTATACAAGCACCTCACATTTCACAAGCTCTTGATAAGGAGTATGATCTCATTGGAAAACTTAAGGCCACTCCTGCCAAGATCTCCCTTTGGGATTTGATTCAAACCTCTTCAACATATCGTGGAATGTTACAAGATGCCTTGAAAACCATGAATGTCCCACCAATAGTGACATCCAATAATGTGGCTTCTTTTATTGACTCAATAACCATGCCTAAAGCTCAAATTGTGTTCACCCAAGATGAGTTACCTCCTCGTGAAATTCAATGCCAATATGATCCTATCATGATCGTTGTTATTATTAATGGAAATTCTATAAGATGAACCCTTGTAGACAATTTCTCTGGCCTTAATGTTTGTAGTATTAATTTATTACATAAGATCATTGTGGACACATCTCTTATTAAACTTGATTCCCTTACTATCAATGGCGTTAATAATGTGGCTAGGTCTTCATTGGGTATTATAACCTTGCCTATTAAGGTAGGAATTGTTACCTTATCTACACCTATTCATTCCATGCCCAATAACTTAACCTACAACTTTTTGTTAGGTAGACCTTGGATTCATAACATGCATGCTATCCTTTATACTTTTCATAGGCAGGTTAAATTTATTTATAAAAATAAGATGTATACCTTGCTCGCCGATACCAATCTCCAAGCTTATTTACAAACATTTGCTTCTAAATCTTCCTCTACTAGTTCCTCTTGAACTATCTCTGATGTCCCTTATATACCTTCTCCTTCTAGCACCGTTTTCTCCTCTACCAATCCTATTTCTCCAAGTTATTTTGAAGTTCCTGAAAAGGATTCTTCTCAATCTGACTCTCCTCCCGAGGATGTATTTTCCCTCGAGAAGGTACTCTCGAATGATTATTGAGGGTCATTGGAATTTAACCCTACTTTTATGGAAGAATATAGAATTCCTTCAAGAGAGCCTAAGTCTGAAAAGAAAGAAGACAAGGATGAAGCCGAAAAGCAACCCACTTTGTCTAAACCATTAAGTAACAACTTTGTGGCTGCTTCTAATTCTAAATCTTCACCTATTTCCACTTCAATTGATCTCGATATTAAGACCCATGAAAAACCTCCTTCCCTTACTAAAATGGCTTGCCTCTATGGTCATGACTTCCATATCTTAGTTAAGAGTGGATATAATAGCAATGGTTGTGGTGCTCAAGAGCAAGGGATTAAAGTTCTTATAGAAAATAATTGTCATGAGGCTAAATTTGGACTTGGATATAATCCCCTTAAACCCACCAAAGCTTCTAAAAGACCATCTATTAGTGTTAATGTCATTTCCTTTTCCTCTAAACCTCTTTCATTAAAACATCCTAAGTATATTGACTATGATTCTAGTATTTTCACTTTGGATGTCTTCTCTACTGATGATTCTATAGCTATGTTTCTAGGTACTTATGATAATCTTCTTCATTACCATCATAGTTGTGGGTTCCCCTATTATTTGAATGTAGAAGCATATTTTGGGGAAGACACTGAATTAGCTAAAGATAATGATGTGATGATTAAGGAGTTCCCTCAACTAAAGGATATCCATCAATAAAGTAATCTCCTTATAAGCGATACTATTGACATCAAGATATATCCTTGTAATAAAGACAAGATTATAAAGGTAGGAAAAAGCCTTACTGATGAACAACAAAAGGAATATTTTGATTTATTACATGAATTCCCTGAAATATTATCTTGGATATACTTTGACATGCTTGGCATTGATCCTAAAATTGTCACCCATAATATTGTCCTAATTCTTGATGCTAAACCCGTGAAGCAGAAGATTAGAAAAATGAATCCCCAAATATCTCTTTGCTTGTCAAAGCTGAAATTGAGAAATTACTGGATGCATGATTCATTCACCCTATTTACTACTTTCCTTGGATATCAAATATTGTCATTGTGGCTAAACCTGATCACAAGATTAGGATGTGCACCAATTTTCAAGATCTCAATAAGGCTTCCTTAAAGGATGATTTTTAGCATCCCAACATTGATATGATAATGGATTCTACCGATGGACATACCTTGTTATCTTTTATGGATGGTTTCTTAGGATATAATCAAATCTTCATTAATCCTTAAGATCAGTTTAAAACTGCCTTCATTACTCCTTGGGGTACATTTTGCTGGATTGTAATGCCTTTTGGATTCAAGAATGCAGGTGCTACTTACCAATGTGTTATGACTCTTATCTCTCATGACTACATGCATAAAATCTTAGAAGATTATGTTGATAACATCTTAGCTAAGTCCATACTCTGCAAAGACCATGTTAACATCCTTTGTCAAGGCTTTGATTGAATTCATAAATACAACATGTGCTTGAACCCTTGAAAGTGTATTTTTGGTGTGGATAGTGGAAATATTTTAGGATTCGTAGTGTTGCATCATGGTATTGAGGTGGATACAAAGAAGATAGATGCCATTGTTAATATGCCACTCCTAAAAATATTTCCCAATTGAGATGTTTGCAAATAAAGATACAAGCCATTCGTAGGTTTGTGTCACAACTTGCGGATAAGACCTTTCTCTTTACTCAATTTATCAAGAAAAAACATCACCTTCCAATGGAATGAGGATTGTCATCAAGCCTTTGAGGATTTGAAATTTTATTTGGCCAACCCTCCTATCTTGCAACCAACTGACCCAACTAAACCATTTCTTCTATACACAATTGCTTCTCCTCATGCTCTTGTAGCTTTGTTGGCACAATATAGTAGTGATGGTAAAGAATGCTCAGTTTATTATATAAGTCATACTTTTCTTGATTACGAAGTTTACTTTACTATAATAGAAAGACAATATCTTTATCTTGTGTTTGCAATGCAAAAGTTGAGGCATTAACTATTGAATGCTAAGGTTCATGTACTAATCAAATTCAATTCTTTGAAGCATCTTTTTTCTAGGAAAGACCTTTTAGAATGTCTAGCAAAGTGGGTTATGATGTTAATTGAGTTTGATCTTAAGTTTTCTTCTCAAAAAGTAATAAAAGGACAAGCGTTGAATGATCACTTAGTTGATGCTCCTTCACGTTTCATGCTACCTAATCAAGAATCCTTTCCTGATGAGTTTGTTCTTCCTATTGAGACTGACAAAACTTGGGAGTTGTACTTTTATGTCTCTAATTGTCTATAGGCTCGGGGGCAGGTGTTGTTCTATTTCCTCCTAATACAAAACCTATTCCCTTATCTTATCATCTTAGTTTCTTATGTACTAATAACATTTCCGAGTATGAAGCCCTAATAGCTAGTCTTAGAGTGTCTTTAGCCTTGAATGTTAAGTACATACATATCTACGGTGACTCGCAATGAATAATTAGGCAAGTTACAAGAGTTTATCAAGCTAAACATGACAAATTTATCACAATATCAAGATTTGGCCTTATCCTTGTTACAAAAATTTGATTCCTATGTCATGGAGCCTATCCCTTGAAAGGATAATCGACATGTTGATGCAATGGCTTGTGTTTCTTCTCTTATATCCTTAGAGGATCCAATGATAGATCTTAAATTTGTTATTCATAACCTTTCTTCTCCACTATTACTAATAATCCTAGTGACATGGCTTATTGCTATACCATAGATTCTGACAAATAGTACTCACATATCTTAAGATATTTGACTGACGATACGTTTCTAGATTCTACAAGTAAAAATGCTAGAGCTAGGATTCATAAGTTAGCCACGAGATACATTATCCTTTCTAATATCCTTTATAGAAGGTGTTATAATGGTTTGCTTCTTCACTGTCTCAACAAAACAAAATTCCCGATTGCTCTTGAGGAAGCACACTTAGGTGCTTGTGGGGGGCATTTTGGAGGTAAAAATTTAGTTCAACAGTTTCTTCAAATGGGATATTATTGGCAGACCATGGAGAAAGATTCCTTTGTGTTTGTTAAGAAGTGTCATCAGTGTCAGCAACACAATAATTTGATTCATGCTCTTGTACAAGAACTTAAGTCGCAAGTGGCTTCTTGGCCCTTTTCAATGTGGGGCTTGGATCTTGTTGGAAAAATTTCACCTTCCTCATCCTAAGGACATACTTTCATTATAACCACTACAGATTATTTTACAAAGTGGGTAGAAGCAATTCCTCTTCGGTCCACTACTGATAAATTTTTTTGTCAATTTATCTTGGATAATATTATTTCTCAATTTGGAATTCCTTTCACTTTGGTTTCTAACAATGCTACTTCATTTAAGAACAAAGATGTGAAGAAATTTCTCAAAAAAATCATATTCAACATTGTTTTTCTATACCTTATGACCCTCAATCTAATGGCTAGGCTGAGTCGTCTAACAAAATTCTTGAATCAATTCTTCTTAATACTGTAAAAAAAACATGGGAAGGACTGGTACACCAAGTTGACTTACGCTCTTTGGATGTATTGCACAAGGGTGTGCATAGCTACGGGTACTACCCCCTACAATCTTGTTTATTGTGCTGATGCTATTATGCCTTTAGAGTTAGAGATTACCTCATTAAGGATTTATCTTAAGGGTATAGTCAACAATTATATTTATTGAGAGAAACGACTTCAACAACTTGAAATTCTTGATGAATGGCATATAAACGCTCTTGAGCATATTCAAGCATATCATAAATCCCTACAACAAATTTATAATGATAAGGTCATTCAATGTTCTGTCTCAGTGGGTGAACTTGTGCTCTATAAGAATCAGTGTAACATAAATGCTTCACTTGAAGAAAGAGGAAAGTTTATCCCAAATTGGCTTGGACCACATATCATCATTGAGGTCTATGGATCAGGTGCCTACACAATAGCGGATGTGGAAGGTACGCCTCTCAAAAAACCCATAAACATTATGCATCTTTGTAGATACTATGCCTAATCTTATCCTTTCTCTTCTTTCCCTTTCTTTTCTTCTTCAAAATTTGTGTGGTATGGTAGCATGTCTTCTTTAAAGCATGTAGTATTAAATTATTAACATTTGATCTATATTGCTTCATTCTTGACAAACATGTTCTAAATTCTTGGTTGTCTTGAATTCATTATGTAATTTTTTTGGAATTTAAATTTTCTATGTGCTAATATATCATGCAATTTTCTTTATGTGTTTTAGAGTTAGGATGCATCATTTTGTGTTTGTATGCCAAGAAGTGTGGTACTTGAAAGAGAGACACAAACCACTCAAATATGCCAATGAAACATTATGTTGGAGATCAAAATCATTAAAACTAGAAAATAAAATAAAGATCTTAAGCACGTCTCATTGTTCTGTATCTCCAAGGATCTCTTAGATTCAAGGTGGCTCTCAGCTTGGAAGAGCACTTGATCTTGGGATGACTACTCAAATAACAAGAGATTGTGTATGATCTAAGATCCTAGTGATGATTTTGATAATGGATATGAAACTATGATATTGATATGGTGCAAGATGATGAGATTGATATGAAGCTAAACTAGCATGGAAATGATATGAAGATAGCATGAAAATGAAATTAACATGATATATTGCTCGCATGATATGAAAAACAAGAAAAATCTAGACTATGATGCTACTAAATGATATTATTATTATTATCAAAGAGAGGCTAAAATGCTAAATTCTATGTGACTATAGTGTAGATGCATAAAACATGGATATGGATTATGAAGAAAGTCAGCCCTATTTATAGAGAAAAAAGGGAAATTGATGGCTAAGATTGAATTGGCTTGAGAAGGGTTAGGATTGAAAGTTATCAATCCATGTGGGGTTTTCAACTCAATCTCATGTTGACAAGTGTCACCAAGAGGAGGCTTGAGGGGATAATAATTAAGAATTAGATGCTTATTAAGTTTTGGGGGTTAGCCTTAAGAGGATAAACCATTGGATAAAGCTATTATCCAAGGATGAAGGTGTTAGACAGTTCAAATAGTCGGAAGACAACTGAGAGGGGGGGTGAATCTGTTGTCATAGATTACAAGAAACATTAAAAATTTAAAATTTAATACTAGAACCCGAAACATTAATACCAGAATAGTAGATAAACTAATTAAGCATAAACAATAATCATAAAATAAATACCATCCACATGACACCAAGATTTGTATGTGGAAAACTTGGTAAAGGGAAAAACCATAGTGGGAAACCTACCCACAGTCAGATAATACTTCTACAATAAGTATGTGAATTACAATTGAGGGGCCTACACTTGCAAGAAGGCCAACAACCTAGAGAGCACTTCTCATCATAAAAAGAGCCTCACTGACTACATAGAAATCCAGACTACAATCCAGAGAAGTGTTGAATTGCAAAAGATAGCATCTCCTATGCCTGAGTACAGTTTCAGTTAAGCTTAATACCAGAGTACTAAATCCTCTTACATAAACCCAATTCAATCTCCAATGATCGACCAACTCCTCTACCTGAATGATATTACATTATTCGCACACTACATTCCTTGATCATAACCTCTAACAATAACCATGATGATCTACAATGTGATCTTACATCTATATATACAAACCCTTGATCATAATTAAAAGGGTCGGCCACCAGACAATAAACCAATTGCATAATTACAAACCATGTTGCCCTTAGACCAAATAAATAATATCAATACATAATACATCCTAGAAATACATTAATAGGTCCTATCCACATGTTACATTAAAGTCGGTCCATAACCTAGATCAATCGGGACCAAGTATAGGTCCACACGCCACAACAATGATCTCCATCTGCCAAGTCTCAAACATGATCACCAACAACATCCTAAAACTCCACCATAAGTTGCACCAACACCACTTATGCAATTCATCAAAGATCTCCAGCAAAAGCTCTATCGGTGAACCCCTCACCAGAACCAGAAACCAATCTTCTAAGAAAGTAGGATATCAACCGATCTCCAAACTAAAACCAACTGACCAAATATGAGTATAAGTATCATGAACATGTTGATTCCATCACCAGACTATATCAGAGCCTACCGAATCATGCCAGATCCAAGTTAACTAGAAAAAAATCAACTTACTGAGACTAGAAGGGTGCCAGTAAAGCATCCAAACAACTAGTGTTGGCATCAATGACAAAACATGAATGCAAAACATAATCAATTCAACCAAATGGCCAACAATATCCCCCTTTGGCATTGATGGCAACACTAGATGTGAAAAACATCTAAGTACCAAGAAATGCTAAACAAGTCTTCCCCAATGGAAGAAAACCAACAATCTCCCACATATAGCTCTGAAAATAAATATCTCCCCCTATGAATAATATCTCTAAATTTATTTTCCTTTTTCACATCAATATCACTCCCCCTTTGACATCAATGCCAGAATTATGATAGAAATATCAAAGTGAAAAACATAAGCCTCTGAATCAGAAAGTTGACTACTCCCCCTGAGCATTAGTATCCTACATCAATGCCAAAATGAATAGTATCTCTGATAGTTCATATCGAACTAATGCCAAACCACATCAATCAAGTCTCTATCAGAGGGGCAAAAACTCCCAATTTGTCTCTCAGGCACTCAAATGATTCCTTGGACAAAGGTTTAGTGAAAATATCTACAATCTTCTCTTTAGTGCTCATATAAACTAGTCTAACTTCATTTGCTTCCACCTTCTCCTTCAAAAAGTTATACTTGATAGATATGTGCTTTGTTTTAGAATGAAATATTGGATTCTTTGATATATCAATAGTAGCAGATTTATCACAGTGAATAACTACTGATGCATCACAATCCACCTTTATATCCTTCAACATTTTCTTCATCCATAAAACTTGTTTACAGTTAGTAGCAGCAACAGCATACTTAGCTTTGACAGTAGATAAATAAGTACACGATTGTTTCTTGTCGATCCATGAAACCAATTTCTTTCCAAGAAAGAAAGCTCCAGCGGAAGTACTTTTCTGGTCATAGACAGTAGATAAATAAGTACACGATTGTTTCTTGTCGATCCATGAAACCAATTTCTTTCCAAGAAAGAAAGCTCCAGCGGAAGTACTTTTTTGGTCATCAACATATCCAGCCCAATCAACATCTGTATATACATATAAAGTAAAGCTATCATCCTTAGGGTACCACAAGCCATATTCTGATGTACCTTGCAAGTATCTAAAAATTCTTTTCACCGCCATCTCATGACTTTCTCTAGGATCACTCTAAAATCTTGAAACAATACAAACAACATTCATAATGTTTGGCCTAGTCTGAGTCAAATAAAGCTGACCTCCAATCATAGATTTGTATCTTATAGGATTTACCGGTGCAGAAACATCTTTTCTTGTCAATTTCTCACTTGTGACCATATGAGTACTTACCAATTTAGAATCTCCCATACCAAATTTCTTCAACAATTCCTTAGCATATTTAGTTTGACAGATGAAAATACCTTTGTTAGTCTAATTAATCTGCAAACCTAAGAAAAATTTCATCTCACCAATGATAGACATCTCAAATTCCTTCTCCATATTCTTAGAAAATTCTATGCATAACTTGTCTTCACCTCCAAAAATAATGTCATCAACAAATACTTCAATAATTAGTATATCATCATCAGTGATCTTCTAATATAAGTTACTGTTAGCACTACCCTTAGTAAAACCAAGCTTCAAAAGATATTTATCCAACCTTGCATACCAAGCTCTAGGTGCTTGTTTCAATCCATATAAATCTTTCCTTAACTTGCAAACCATATCTGTATCATCTGATAGTGAAAAACCATCAGGTTGCTCAATATAAACTTCCTCATCAAGATCCCCATTCAAAAATGCACATTTAACATCCATCGGATAAACCTTGTAGTTTTTATAAGAAACATAGGCAAGAAATAATCTTACAACTTCAATCCTAGCTACAGGTGCAAAAGTCTCTCCATAATCAATTCCTTCCTTTTGAGAATATCCTTTACAAACCAATCTAGCCTTACTCTGTATAACTTGACCATCCTCATTCAATTTATTCCTAAAAACCCATTTAGTTCTAATAATATTTTTTATTTTTAGGCCCGGGAACCAAGGTCCATGTTTTATTTTTCTCAATCTGATCTAATTCTTCTTCCATAGATTTCAATCAATATTCATCTTTACATGCCTCAATTACTGATACAGGTTCAACTTGTGAAATTAAACATACCTTATTAGTTATCAGTCTTCTTCTTGTCATCACTCCATTTCTCTTATCCCCAATGATCTGAACTTTTGAATGATTCAATCTCACATACCAGCTAGGAGTCTTCTGACTTTTTGTTCCTCTTCCCAGTTCTTCAGTTACTGTAGAATTCTCTGATGTTGCCGGAGTAGTTGGTTCAACTCTCTATTCCGGTAAAGGTGCTACTGTTAGGATTCCCAAAGATACTGAGAGGGGGGTGGGGGTGAATTAGTATCTGACCAGTAATAATATTTTCTTAACTTATAACATGAAAAGCATATTAAAACTGTGTACTGGTAAACTAGAAATAATGCAACAAATAAGAATAACAACCACAACATGAAAAGAACACCATAACACAATGTTTTAATGAGTAAACCCAGTGTGGGAAAAACCTCAGTGGGATTTGTGACCCACAATATTCACTTATTGGCCAATAAGAGAATATTACTGCTACAATAGGGGACTGCACATGCAGTAAGGCCAAGTGCCTAGAGCTCACTACTCAATTACAAAGGAAGTCACATTGACTTACAAAAATGGATTATACTAATCCAATGTCTTGTACTATTTCAGATTAGCATCCGCTATGCCAGATTCAGTATCGGTTTAAGCTCTGCTATATACATAAACCCTTATCCAATAACTTGCATTATAGGTCTACTACCTTCTATCTTTCACATAATACCCTTTCATATATAAAATGATCTACAATGATCGCATACATATATGAGTCATATTACAATCCACCATGTCGTCTTACAAAATATTTTACAATTAATTACAAAAATATATTAATACAAAATTGTTGTCAGCCAGGGTGCCAGTAATCTTCCTTTTCGGTGCTGGTGTTTTGTATGTCAATGTAGAGTCTGTTGGTGTTGGTGTCAGTGTCTACCTCCCGATATCATATGACTGTAAGGTTTCCATCAATGACAATACCTTCAATCACCTACAATATCTCATTGGAGTGTGCATTTGCTAACAATCTCCCCCTTTGGAATTAATACTCATGAAAAAAATTCAAGAATGTATCCAAAAATTGAGGTCCAAAAATCTTGCCAAAAACTATACCAGAAAATTGTACCAGATGTGTGCTCCCCCTGAGTAGATGATCTCTACTTTGATTTTTCTCATCTCTACTACTCTCCCTTTGACATCAATGACAAAGGTTGTCATTCGCGATCAGTGGAGTCCTGCCTGGATTCTTGTAACTGGTGGGTTACAATTTGAAATATACCTGTCAAAATTAGTTTTAGGCTATCACTGAATCTTGTGCTTTCCTGTAATGCCTCTTGGGTTCTCAAAACCATACCGATGAGTATGTGAATTTTCTCTTCTAGTGTCTTAAGTCAGGGAACCAGAGCCTCAAAAAAAAAATTTCTCAAAGAAATGAGGTAATCTAGTTTGGGACCGAGTCTACATTTCAAGTTCTTTGCCTTATCCTTAACCTTTTCTTTGTCCTTCTCTAACTTCTCAATTTTCTCTTCTAGATCTCCAATTTTCTTTTCTATCTCCAAAAATGAATTGAATGTACCTATCAAATTGTCAACAACATTGTTTATTTCAGTTTGAGTTTTGCTGATCTCTGAATCTATATCTTGTGTCAAGATGTCTGTTTTGCAAGTATCCATGTATATTTTCTTAAAATCCAAAATTATTTTTCCTAGATCCAGTAACAAGGTGTCCATTTTCTCCTTGTTCTTCTTCACAATTTCCTCAAAGAATTTCTCCTTTTCCTTAATCAATATTTCTTTAAATGTATCCTCATTTATTTGATCAACTGTCAAAATGTTGTCGGTGATGAACTTAGACAATGTATCTAGTTGACCTAAAGAATCTTTGTTATCTACAATGCACTTAGGTGCTACTAGTTTAAGAATAGGGATTGTATCATCAATAGCCTTATAGGCTTGTGAATTACATTCTATGATCTTCTTTATTGAATCCAATAAGACCTCTGTTACATTTGTAGGTTGGAATTATACTATAGGAGTACCAGATGTTTGTCCAACTGTCTTTACAATAGCCATACTACCAGTTGTAGTAATCACCTTGCTTGGTTTGACCTCTGGTAGGTCAGAATATGTTAGCATTTCTACAAAGGTTTGGGCTTGTCAGTTTTGGCCGGTGGCATTATCTCTATCTGAACTTGTGTCTCAACTTGTACCTATTTTGGTTTCTCCATCTATGTCTCAGAAGGTTTTTCTGAGCTCTTAATAGTCGGTTTCTCAGGTATAACCTCTGTATACACTTCCAGTTTCTCTATTTGTACCTCTGCACTGTCCATTGTCGGTTCTCTTGACTATTTTTCAGTTGTATCTATCGGTTTCTCTAATGGTTTACCAGTGGTATCCTCTGCCGATTTCTCTATCTAAGTAGGTTTTTATGTGTTTATATTTACAGTTTCATTTACCTCAACCTCAGCGTCTGTAGTTGGTGACTCAGTAGTCACATCTGTCTTCTTATCCTCAGTGGTTTCTCTATCAACCACAACATTTACATCTTAAGTATCTATATTCACAGTGTACAAAACTTCAGACTCAGGATTTGTATCCTCTAATGGAGTCTCCATACTCTTAGTGGTTAGTTGACTATCTGTAGTATCTATCGGTGGAGTATCCCAAGGAGGTGGGGTTAAGTTATTAGTTATTTTCAGGCTTGGAGGTCCACCTACCTTACCTTTCCCCTTATCTCTATCCTTTTGGTATACTTTAATAGTCTTTGGTCTGAGTAATTCTTCCTATTTTCTCCCATGTTGTTCAATAGATCCAATAGTTGCTTTCCTACTGGAATATCAAAGCCAAAATCTCTTGCACCAATACCGGGTACTTGTTTAGTTATGTACAGCATTAGACAAACAAGTAAATTTCCAAATTTGAATGTTCCTTTCTTATCTCCTTTAATCTTCCCCAGATTGTCTATCAATTCATCTTTGAGCCATTCACGTACATCTACTCTTGCATTATCATTAACCATGTCATAAGCACTTTTAATACATAGGCTAGAACTAAGTTCAACCTATTTGCATGTGTAGCTTTGTAGCCTAAGATCATACTGATAAATCTCATATTTATGTCCTTTACATCATTTACCCTTAGAAACCTGTATGTCGAATGTTGCACCGGTTAGGTTTATCACTGTGTCATTTGAGACCTTCTTTGTTCTGTCAGGTTCGCTACTAGTGGAAGGTAACCTTGTTACTGCCTTAATGACTTCCTTTGTGATTTTATGAATTGAATCCAACCAGAAGAATTCACCATGAACCCTACTTAGCACAATCCTTATAATATCCTTGGGAAAATCCGGGACACTAAGGATTTCAGTAAAACCTAGGGTTTCCACTATCTTATGTTCCGGCTTGATATTTCTAGATTCATCACAAATCACACTACTATACATTTTTTTGATCTCATCATCACCTAATTCCTCTATATGACAATGTATACATATCCTAGGGTCCTCAGCATATACTACTCCTTTAGGAATTTGAGAGAATGCACCTACGCTATCATCTTTCTTCGCTATTTTAGGAACCAGTTTGAAAATGGGTCTAGGGCACTTAATTACTTCCATCACAGTAGGGTTTATAATGAATTCAGGAGTGGATGAGGATGCCATGATTATAAATACCTCAATCTTCCTTAAGGATGAATGCTTTGATGAACTGCTTCACTTTTTTGCTAAGGATGCCTTCACTCGAGAATTTTTGCACATTCAAAGGTTTGAATGCTCGGTGAATGAAAAAGGAGCCAAAACACTTTCTTTATAATGTTATTTTCTTCAACTACCACATTTAATGCTTGTTAGTTAAGTCACAACTTAACTCATCTGCCGGTATAGAAGTAATTTCAACTTCTCACCATCAACTGAGGGAATAATAGCATGTTTTCATTTTGTCACTAAACCCCAAAAGGATTTCCTTCAATTAGATGAAGAGTCTCCTATCGATGGAGTGATACTCTGTTCTACTAGTGGAGGAGTATTCCCATCAACATTCTAATCTAACTTTCTGATCCATTGTTTTGAGAATTCTTGCTTTACCTCTTCAACCTTTTCTTTACCTTTCAAACTAGGACCTTTTTTATTTGCCGGTGGGGACTTGCTTCTACAAAATTTTGCAATATGTCCAGTTTTGTTACAAGCATAACAAGTCACATTGTTTCTCTGAATATATTTCCCATATCCTATGCCGATATGTGTTCTGCATTGATTAGATAAGTGTCCAAATCTTCCACAAACATAACATCTTACATTCATTCTGCAATTTTCTGAGTTATGACCAACTTTGTTGCATTTAGAACATTGACCGGTGGGTGTATTAGTGTTTTGATAATTTCTAGATCTACACTGATTTTCTCTATGACCATACTTGTTATAGTTAAAGCATTTCCCATTGAATTTGTATGCATTAGGTTGTCTTATCGGTTTGCTATGATCATGATTGTTTGCAGTACCGAAGCTTTCACCAGTTTCAAAGCCAAGGCCATTTGTATCACCATTAGGTTTCTGATTCTTCAACATGTCAACAAGTTCTTCTGAACTTTTCTTGAATTTCTCCTTGTGTTGATTTGCAGCAGTCAGTTCATTCTCCAAGATTCCTTTCTGTCTCATGAGTTCAACTCTGTCATTTTGTGTGTGCATCATGTTGTCTTCAAAATCTGATTCTCTTTAACATCCTTAATAAAATATGATTGAACTCTGTGCAGAAGAGATATCAAAGGTAAGGAAATTCTCAGGACAACATATGACAAGGTTTGATTAAACCTTCTACACTTCGGACTTATTCAGAGTCTAGGTGGGTATACCTTTGTGAACTAACTTCACACTTTCAAAAAATAAACCCACAGCAAACTAGTCTAGAAAACTAGTCAATTTAATCACCTTGAAACCAACTGAAACCAAATAATGCAAATTATACTCATATTCAGTATTGTGACAAACAAAACATGTAATAGACAACTTCAATCAATACCAGTGCCTTATCCAAGGTCACAGAGTCATCCAAATTCAGACAATACTCCCCAAACAAAAAATCTTTACACATCCCATTGGCTCGGCTTCTGTTAATCCTTATACGTGCCTAACACTTATAAGAATTTATGCATATCAAATTAAACTATGATCATCAAGATTCAAAGTTCCCTACAAAGAATTTACTGGTAGGAGTGATCCCTGCATCTTTAATTTCCCTCCTAAAGAGAAAAGCTAGCAAACACATCTACTAAAAATTGCCTTGCAACCCCATTCAAACAAAATAACCCTAGATTATTCAGAATGAAAACAGTAAACAAATTGCAAACACACTTGAAGATGACACAAAGTTTACTCAAAAGCCGATGGTCTGTATATTGATATATTCTTCAAGAAAGTACTACAAAAACTTTTGAATTTTCTCCATATCACTTAGAAAAGCTCAGATATGAATTTCTGCAGCGTTTTCTTACAATTCTTTGCGATCCCCCTCTCTCTAGTCCTGGTATCCATTTATAACAATATGGATGCACAAAACTTCGGACTTTCCGAGGAGAGTTTGTTACAATCATTTCTTTCCAAAAAAGAAGTTACAAAGCCTTTTACAAAAATAGTTACAAGTTCTTTTCGGCCTCTGCAGCTTCTTCAACAGGTTGTTCGGTTGCAACCTCTTCTACCTTTTCAAGGATGCTCTCTAACTATTCTGGATCATGGGTGGCATATTTTGTTGTCCACTCATCATACACATCATCGGTTGGCAATGAGAAATTAATCACTTTAGCCTTGGCCTTGGTCAACCTTTTCTAGGAGTTTCTCATCTTGTTGACTTCTAAATTGAGAAAACCATAATGTGAGTTAATTTTCTCTATCTCCTGAATTGTCACAACAAAGAAGGAAGCATCATCTAGATCAATAATTCCTTTAATTCTTGCTGACAGTTTGGCTTCTACCTCCTTAAGCCACACTTGTTTGTCCTTCAGTTGATCTAGGCTAACAAAAACTCCTAGGAGCAACTCAAAAACCTAATCAGCATATTCCTTTTTGCACAAGTTAACTTTCCTATCAACATTATCCACCCCTTCTGCTAATTTTACTAAATCTTTAGTGATGTCACAAGTGGATTTAATGATAGGATTGGCCCCTGCTTCATCATAAGATGCACACATAAACTCTAAATCTTGCTCTGTAGGCCTCCACTTGTCAAAAATAGGTGTCAAAATGGCCTTATCTCCCCTGAGCTCATTCCATATATCCAAAAAATTTCCTACATTATTGTATAGCAATGAGGCATTCATGATACCTGCAAAACTAGTGAGAGAGGCCTTTACTCTATCCTCATACTTCTTTACATACAGGGCTTGAGCCTATTTTAAATTCTCTAACTCTTGAGGAGTAATCTCAATCATTTAGGAGCTAGAAGGTGCTGGAGA
This sequence comes from Cryptomeria japonica, assembly GCF_030272615.1. Taxonomy (NCBI): domain Eukaryota; kingdom Viridiplantae; phylum Streptophyta; class Pinopsida; order Cupressales; family Cupressaceae; genus Cryptomeria; species Cryptomeria japonica. The sequence goes on from NC_081410.1 coordinate 350,490,275, forward strand.
CAGTGGGAACTCAACGATAGGGCTCGTAGGTGGAGGTCTGGCAAGAGAAGAGGAGATCATCAGTGTTGAGGATTTAAATTGATGATACTATCCTGCTATATGGCTCTGCAATTTAGCAATGATGCTATCTCTATTACTTACCTCTTCTTGGGCATTAGTGTAGGCTTTTAAAACTGTCTCTAGTTTAATTTGGAGATCTGCCTTTTCCTTAGCCTCCCTTTCCGCTACTACAACACTAAATTTTGCAGTTTCTAGTATAGTGCCAGTGGCTTCCACTAGCCCAGTAGTTTGCACTCTCTTCACCATCATTCCTCCAAGATAACATGACCCTGAGGTGTCCTTCTTCTTCTTCTTTTCATCTCTTTTTAGAGACCACATGACTAATGCAGCATTGTCTTTACTGAAAGTAATTCCCTCCATAGGTTTTGTCTCCTTTCCTACTGCTTCTAGGACTAAAGCATCTACTATGTCCCATTCAGGGAGAATGAGTACCCTATCCTAAGCCACCATGTCTCTTCCTTGCTGAGGAGTGACGATCTTAAATTCTTCAACCATTTCTTGCTATATTTCTTCCTCAATTGTAGCTGGGTCTTTATGAGGCTTCTCACCCTTCCTTTTCTCACACCTTGCATTGTATTTGTCAATACTTTGCTTCCACACAAATTGCATGAATGCTTCTAATGTGATGAACTTATCATCAGCCAAGAAATCTTCACTGGCTTGATTGATCTCAGCATCCCATTCTTGGCCTTTGAATTCATTGATGGTGATATTCATTTCAGCAGCTAAGGGCTCTTCTGGCATTCCTTCCTCTACTTCATCATAAGAGTAGGCAATTTCTCGTAAACTGCCTAACTATAATAGTTGCTCAGCTACTGCCTATTCATCTCCTATATGGATAGGTGATTGAGATGGAGAGTACAAAGGTTCTTCAGGTTGTACCTCTCTTCCCACTCTTTGTTTCTTTGGGCTATTAGGGATGTCGATGACATCATGTATCTTCCTCTTTCCTTTAGAGGTAGAGGGCTCCCCTGAAGTGGGCATAAGCACACTGTAATTAGATTTCTTGTGCAACATATAATCACTGAGAGTTATTGTTCTAGCAGATGTAGACCTACTCAAAATCAGTCTTGCTTTCTCAGGGTTGTTCTTGATTACAACCTCCCTCTTGTCTTATAGTGTTTGCATCACCTCCTCAAAACTAAGAATCAAAAACTTCATCTTCTCTACAAAGGGGTGAAAGCTAGACAAAGGGTCATAGCTTATGTCAAAATGGTGCACCAAGTCAAAGGCCTTTCTATAAGCCACCCACTTTTCCTTTCTCAACTCTTGTTCATTTAAATCAAACTCATTTCTAATGAGGTCTTCGGGAAACTAAAATTGGTGGGGTTTAGCCTTGCATATTGCCTTCTTCCTAAACATTACATTGAAGAAGTCTTCAGGGTTAGCACACCGGGAGACTGCAGTTCACAAATGATATGGCTAAAGGAAATTTTCAAAACATTTCCAACCTCCTTTGGCTATCACAAAATGGTGTGCCACGGTAATTGTAGGGAAAATGGTCCCCTTACCTCTGCCTGTCAATTCTGCCTCCTGTACAGCACCAATCTACCTAAGAATTTCTGTAATTCCCACTTTAAGGGGGACCTAATAAGGTAACAAAAATGGGGTACCTGTGAAACCATATATTCTAAAAACTATGGAAATAGGGTATAAGTAGATATCACCCCAATTGTGGACAATTTTTATGTCCTTTGCAAATTCTTGTGGCCTAATGAATTTCAAAAGCACCTTAGGAATTCTTGGATTCTCCGAACAGATAAGGGTCCTAATTTTTGATGCAAAACATTTGTCAAACCTTAGAGAACTTGCATCTTCTCTGTCCCATGATAGCACTGTGCTCCATAATTGCACTGACATCTTTTCTCCATCCTTCTCTCTCACAAGATCCATCCCACTTGCAAAATAATCACCACCCTTGAACAAAAACAAATGCATAAGAAGGGAATACCACCCAAAAGGCCTATCTACTTTCCCATTCTTGATCCCTATCAATCCATTATGGATAGCATCAGCTATAAAAGAAGCATGATCAAAATTTATTGCCATAGAAGGATTCAAAATCTGAGCAACCATTAGCATGTAGTGAGTAGGCATACTTGCCTCAGCATCCTCCCCTAGGATTTGGCAGAGTGACCAGTATAATCCTTTAGACCTAAGGGTAAACAAATTTAGAGAAAAAGGCTCTTTAGTGTTACGTCCCACAACTGTCAACCCACCTATCTTCACAAAGAATTCTTTGAGAGGCCCATTCCTAAGGTGGTTCCTTTGCACACTATACACCTGAGCTAATGATTTAAAATCAATAGGCTCTAGAAAATTACTGTATTCACTTAACCCAAAGGCATTCCTAAATTCCTCATCATTAATCTCAATGAGGGTCTTCCCACTGATATCCTTAACACTTCTTGAAATTGGGTCATAATTATGTGCAATCTGGGTCAAAAGATCTACATCAAAGAAAACCCCAGGGACCACCAACTTTCCAACATCTAACTCCCATATACTGTTTTGAGAGGCTGGAGAATTTCTCATGGTGAATCCAACCTTGAATAATCCCAACCCAGACATCCCTATTTGAGGGTCTCTTAACCAATTACCCTTATCATATAAACCTTCTCCTATTTTTAGGCGAGGAGCTCTCAGTACCAATTCTTTCTTTTTGGAAGCCACATTAGTTGACAACGTCAACTGTTCAAGGAAATCATCACAAATGGCCCTCTCTTGGTAATTGACCTTCCCTGAGAATTCCCTCTTAGGTGCCATCTCTTAAAACTAAGCAAGAAATTTAACAGTCACCCTCAATTGTTCTATGACAAATCAAAACCTCAATTTAAAGCACACACAATTAAAAATGATGGCCGAAGAAGAGTATAGAAAAACCTTCTTTTACTCGAAGGAATTAGCTTTGCAACTGAAGAAATCCGCTCTACAACTACTTCTTTGCAAATACTCTTTAGAATGATACCTCAGTTTAAGTGATACAAGATCATATATGGCAACTGGGCTCTTAACTGTGACATTGACTCCACATGCTTTGGCTGTCTCTTCAGAATTGAATTCATGAAAGAATTCAAAATTTTTGCTCCAATGGGTCACAACGCCTATGTATTTTCTCTTTTTGCTATTTTGCAAGGCATAACTTCTTGGCAATTTTGCTTCACAAAATAATGCCAGCCGTTAGATCAAGATGAAGTTGATCTTCCTTTAACTTCCTATTTTATTTGCCTTTGGGAATGCAAAACCTTTTCTCCATTTCGCAGGGCTTAAAGCATGAGTACTTTACCTTTGTGAAATAGTGCGGGCCGTTCGATCAAATGAGACTTGATCGATCTTTACATTCTGAACTTTTACCTTTCCATCGGGCCTTATTTCATTTCGCCATTTCGCGGGGTTTATCCGGTGAGCATCTTTCCTTTGCGAAACTATGCCAGGCATCAGATGGGACTCAAACTGCTCAGCCTTTAACTCTCACCTGGACAGTCAACCTTTTCACTAACCACACTTCTACTCAATAGCTAACGGCTCTTCACTATTTTGTAGAGCTTAATCTCTATTCAACTTTAGGCTGCAAAATAGCATGAACCGTTGGATCAAATCGAAGATGATCATCCTTTAAGTGAGACCTTTTTCTTGGCTTTCTTACCCCGCTCTTCCTCTAGTTACCGGATACCACGTGGCACTCAACCATTCACCTTGGGAGACTCTTTAAGTTTAATTCTGAGTCAGACGCATGTTATAACCATTGGTTACACCTTGGCACCTTTAATCTCTTTGGAAACCACGTGTTCAGATACACGTCACCATCTAGCCTGACACTAGGATGAATGCCCTTTACTTTCACCATTTCGTGAAGCATATCCTTCAAACATCTTACAAGCGTGAAATAATGCTAGCCATTAGATCAAGATGAAGTTGATCTTCCTTTAACTTCCTGTTTTATTTGCCTTTGGGAATGCAAAACCTTTTTGCCATTTCACAGGGCATAAAGCACGAGCACTTTACCTTTGCGAAATAACGCGAGCTGTCCGATCAAATGAGAATTGATCAATCTTTACACTCTGAGCTGACTCCGGCAAATGTGGGCCCTCTGACTCAACTCCAAATAGCTGGCATCTAGTCATTTTCCAAGCTGACATGTCAGTCTTTCATTTGCTGAGAGAAAAACAGCAGGTTCCTCTGCATTTTTGCCACTTGTATCTGTCAGAACACCTTTTATCCCATGGCATGATTCACTTTTGGGACTCACCTTATTTTAAACTCTCAGACCTGCCTCACTGACTATTGCATTTTCTACCACGTGGCATCATCTTACTCGCCTTCTAGACCAGTGGGACTATCTATTTGGAATGCCACATCATTTTGCCATTTTGCAGAGTTTAACTATCGAGCCTTTTTATCTTGCGAAATAGCGCGAACTGTCGGATCAAATTGAAGATGACCATCTTTTAAATGAAACCCTTTAGACAATTCCTCGCATTTTGGGCCCCACCACCTTTTCGCCATTTCGCGAAAGGTATTTTACCCGTAAGTTCAGGCTGCGAAACAGCGCCAGCCATTGGATGAAATCTAAGATGAACATCTTTTATGTGAGACCCTTTTAGCCATTTCATGGGTTTTAAACCACACGCAACTTTGCCTTGTGAAATAGTGAAAGCCATAGATTTTCCTGAAAGATGCAAATAACTTAATGGGCCCGACAACACTAGGAGGAAAATAAGTAAAAAGCATAAAAATTTATGATTAATTCACAAGACCGCCTAGGAAAATGACAAGGGGGGACACTTCTTATGAACCTGAGACCCATTACTTAAGTGGATAAAGTAACGAGGAATTAGAAACCAAGGGCTTTCAATATTTTGCAAAAATATTGGAGAATTTGAAATTAAAACCCTAAAAGCCCTAAGACCTAACACAGAGCTGAACCAACTGACAGTAGATCTAATTCAAAATTTCAAAAATAATAGCCAACTTATTGGAAAGGAAAACCCATTTTTAAACAATAATAACAACGGCTTTGATTGGGGATGGTTGATCGCAAGGTCAACAAAGAAAACTTAGAAACTCTAGAGAAACAGACCAAAACATAGACCCAAACAGAAAAGCGGGAAAGAAACAAAATATGTACAAACAAAGGACCTACTGTGCATGGACATTAAGAGAAATAATGCTTTAGGAATTGTCCATGCACTGGAAATTCCTGTATTTCATCATTCATGTTCTTCAAAAAATATGAATCCTTACCATTTAAGTCACAAACTACAAAAAGGCCAATCCACAGTGATTCAAATTTCTTGTGCTTTCCTTTATCCTGTCCTTTTGCATTCCACTGAAGAACCATGTCATCAACTTGAAACTTCCTTAGTGATGTCCTCTTATCAAAAAGGTATTCGGACTACAATTGGATCTTTTGATTTCTCTTATGGGCCAAGGTTCTAAGCTCTTCCATCTCTACAATTTGGATCATTCTATTTTCCATCGGTTTAGATATTTCCATATCCTCATTTTGCAAAAACTTGTAAACTGGAAGAAGATTGTTTAGTGGCAATCTAGCTTGGGCACCATAGACTAGTTCAAAAGGTGACATTCCAATGGATTTCTTAACTATTATTCTATCTACCCACAGATCTAACTTCAATTTTTGATCCCAAGATCTTTTATTCTCTTCCAGGATTTTCTTAATGATGTTCAAAAGGCTTTTATTGCTCGATTTTGCTTGTCCATTCCCCTGAGGATGATAAGGTGAAGAGTAAGACATGAGTATTCCATGACTGGTACAAAATCCTACAAACTCTTCTGATCTGAAACTCATGGCATTATCCATTACCAATTTAGCAAGTGTTCCAAACCTAGTTATTACATTGTCCATCAAGAAATCAATGACAACCTTACTTGTAGCTCTTCTTGTAGGAATAGCTTCTATCCATTTTGTAAAGTAGTCAGTGGCTACTATGATCCATTTGTGACCTCTCCCTAACCTCTCAACAATTTCTCCAATAAATTCAATACCCCATTGAACGAAAGGAGCTTCCACAGAGACTGGATTTAGGGGTAAGGCTCCGTCATACTTCAGCTTGGATGAAAATTTTTGACATGGGTCACATTTCTGAACATATGCATGGGCATCTTTGAATAAAGTAGGCCAATAGTATCCAGCTCAGATTATCTTACCAGCAGTTGTTTTGGCAGAGTAGTGACCTCCACATACTCCATCATGCATTTCTGTCAACACCCGTTTAGCTTGAAATTCATCCAAACACATTAGTAGCTCTCCATCTCTTTTCCTCCATAAAAGATCACCCTGAATGAGAACATACTTTTGGGACTTGAGTTTCAGAGTTCTTTTATTATTATGTGTCATTTCTTCTGAGAATGTAGCACCTCTTAAAAATTGGACTATCTCTGAGTACCAAGGTTGCCTCTCAATACTAGTGACTAAAGCATCTCTAACTTCAACATTATGTATTTCTACATTCATGAGATTAGACTCAGTCATGAGCTTAGCCAAACCTAAACCTCTCACCAATTTGGTGATCTTTATTTCCAAGTCAAATTCTTGAATTCTATTGATCCATCTGCATCTTTTCCCAGTAACCTCAGACTGAGACAAAATATCCTTAACTACAGCATGTGGGACATAGGTAGTGATATTTGCATTCACCAAATATGGCCTAAAAGCTTTGACAACTTTGACCAAAGTGTAAACTTGTTTTTCCATGGTTTCATATTTCAGTTCTGCTACTTGCAAAGACTTGTTGTAGAAGGCTATAGGATGTTCATATCCCTCATCATCCTTTTGTAACAATACTGCTGCTACTATATGATATGAAGCAAAGGAAAACAGAGAAAAAGGCTTACTGTAATCAGGAGATTTTAGCACTGGTGCTTTCTAAATTGCCTTCTCGATTTCAGCAAAAGCCTTTGAGGCTTCTTGGTCCCAACAAAATTTAGTATCCTTCTTGAGCAGCTTGACAATAGGCTTCACTATCTCTGCAAAGTTTGCAATGAATCTCCTAACAAAATTTACTTTTCCTAGAAAAGATTGAATACCTTTTACATTCTTAGGTTCAGACACCTTATTGATTGCTTAAATTCTTTCAGGGTCTATCCTTACCCCTTCCTTGGAAACTATGTGTCCCAATAGCTTTCCCTCAATGACTCCAAAATGACATTTCTTGGGATTTAGTGATACACCAAATTCCAAGGCTTTATTGAACATCTTCTCCAGATGTCAACAATGATCATCAACTTTCTTAGAGAAACAGGTTAGATGATCTTGATAAACCACCATGATGATGTTAATGAATTATTTGAAAGCTACATCCATGGTTCTCTGAAATGTAGCTCTAGCATTTTTTAATCCGAATGGCATTCTCACATAAACATATGTTCCCCAAGGAGTAGTTAAGGATGTTTTAAACTGTTCAAACTCCTTCACTAACACTTGATTATATCCTGAGAAACCATCCATCATTGATAAAAGGTCACATCTTGTCACTCTCTGTAGCATGGCTTCCATATTTGGGGATGAGTAGTTATCCTTCAAGGAAGCAACATTTAAATTCCTAAAATCTACACACAATATAATGTCCCAATTCTTCTTCTTTACTGGGACTAGATTGGAGACCCAGGAAGAATGTCTTATAGGTCTGATAATCCCCCCTTCTCTTAATTTAGTCAGCTCCTGCTGCATCTTAGCTTCTAATAAGGGATTAATGGGTCTCTATTTTTGTCTAAAAGGCTTAGGATCTGGAAGTAAAGGAACTTCATGCTGAAAAAGATCTTGTCTATATGCCTTTAGGTCCTCATAAGACCAAGCAAAAACATGTTTGTACTTTCTTAATAAATTAATAAGATTATTTCTGACATGAGAAGGTAATTTTTTGCCAATATATACTAACTTAGGGGATGATTCAGTCCCCAAATTTACCTCCTCTAATTCTTCCAATTTGGTGGTAGACTACTGATGTAAGTGACTATCACTGTAACTGAACATGCTCTCCAGCTCTACCAGCCCTTTAGGTATTTCATTAGTTTCCAACTGGACCAAATCATTTCGAAATACTGTCTCTCTATTGTCTACCACTTCCACCAATGCATTGCAATCAATCTTTTGTCCATCATAATCGTCAACACATTGAATAAACCTAAGAATATCTTCATCATTAGCAAAAACTTGCCAATTGTACACATTATCAGGAATAGCAGGCCTAGATTTTATTTCCACAGTGGAAATACCGGTTAGTTTTGCATCATCATTTTTCAAAGCAACATTAGCTAGGAAATCTGCCATAATATTCTTTGCTCACTATATCCAATTAATAGAAAATGCATCAAAATGCTCAATAACATCCCAAACAACATGTTTATATTGCTTTAATCTATCATTCTTGGATGCATATTTAGATCTCACCTGAGAGACAACCAATTCTAAATCCCCCATCACTTTCAACAGCTAGATTCCATGCCTTTTTGCAACCTCAAGTCCCAGTAATAGGGCTTCATACTCTGCAGTATTATTTGTGCACTGGAAGGCCAACAAAAATGAATGCTTAAAAGTTATACCTGATGGGGACACAAAAAGAACCCCTGCTCCAGATCCTTCTTTGGAGCAAGCTCCATCAAAATACATCTGCCACAGTCCATATTGTTGTGCTTGTAATTCGACCACAATAGGGTCAGCAGTCTTCAATTGAGGTAAAATTGGTTGAAGTCTAAAGTTATCTAGATCTACATCAATCATACAATTGAGCATACTAGGGTCTACATTTTCAATTACCCTAGGAGCTTGTGGCTCTCTATACAATTTGACCTAATTTCCATTAATTGATGCCCCCTTTTGAGTGACCTCTTTTATGAACATAGAACCCGGTTCACCCTGATCAGTGTCTCTCTTAGTGCTTCTCAGGTTATAATTGTGTTTTGCTTTGGCAATGGCAGCATTAGTGAGATTTTTAACTTCTTCCTCACTAGGCCTTCTAAGATGAACCTCTTCATCCTCAATTGTTACCACATTCAATGTAGGATGCCAATCTAAGGTTAATTGTCCTTGAACTAACCTTTCATTATCTAGCACATCACTGTATTCACTTTGTACTAATTCCTCATCACTTTCTATGATGGTTTCAAACATATTGATGTCAGGCTCCATTCCTGGTCTCATAGATTCTTCAAGAGCCTGAGCCACTGCCCACTGATGAGGAGAATGTGGCCCATCACAAGCAATACACTAGGGAGTATTTTCTATATTATGGATAGTTTTCCCTTTCAAGGGATTTGGAGTGTCCTGATTTTGGGCAATTTTGGGCTTCTCATTTTGGGGCTTGCCATCTTTCCAATTGGTATTATATGGCATATCATGCAATCTAGGGGGTCTATCTTGCCAGTTATAATGAGGTTTATCATTTTTGTTAACCTGGCAATTAGATCCTTCATAGCAGTAACCAATTTCTCTATCTTATCATCCTCCTTAGCAACTTTATTAGGTTGTTGTTTTGTTTCTTGCCATAATCTACCATCTGTCCTTCTTCCTAACTTCCTGGATGCTTTTCTGTTACTTTCTACATTTATGGCAATTCTAAAAGCATCTCTCAAGTTATGTGGATTCTTATCTCTCAAGATATAGGCCATCTTAGAATCAAATGCATTGTAGTATGTATTAAGACACATGTTGTCATCTAACCTCATCACTTGATACAATCTATGCATGGCCTTCTGGAATCTGGCATTGAAATCAGTGACCATTTCATTTTCAGACTTTCTGATGTTGTTGAATTCATTGAGCATGAAGCTCACATTAGTCTTGTCACCATACTGCTCTTGAAAACAATTTTTAAAATCTTCCCATGACCCTATGCTATTAACTAGGAGACCTCTGTACCAATCTCTTGCATCATCAACCAGGGATTGGACAAACAGTTTCATAATAACATCTTCATCTACTATCTCATAATCATTTATTAGATCCCCAAAAGATTTCAGATGCTCCTCAGCACTAATTGCATTGTTCCCAGCAAATTTATGGAGTCTGTCGCTTAACTTAGTAGGAACATGATTGAGATATCCCGGGATCCCATTAAAGAACAATTGTCTATATTGTTCTAAATTGATTGGTCTCATTTGAAAAGGGGTAATAGCATTATTATTTCCCATGGTCATTTTAACTTTTGGGATTGGAGATTGAGGTACTTGGGTGTACTGCTTATTCACAGGGATTTGACTTACTGAGGCAATATTAGCATGTACTGTAGGTTGAGTATTGGCCTCGGGAAGGGAAATGTGTTGATGATTAGGCTTGCTAAGATCTTCTGATGGAAATGTAATAGGGGGAGCCTTTAAGTAGCTAACCTTTCTTTTTACTTCTTGATTCGCTGCTTCCAACTCAGCCTTTTCCAATTCCATTTGGAGATCTTCCTTTTCTTTCCTCATTCTTTCCATTTCTCTCTCATGTGTTGAAAGCCTGTGAGAGATCTCTTCTGCAATTTTAGATTCCATTCCATCATCTACCCATTTCTATTTTCCTTTGTCCGCATTAGTTCTAGGAAGCTGAGAGTCACTAGATACTTCCCTGTTTGGTTGGACTACTGACTTATAAGCATGTTTAGTTTTGGGGATTAGAATCTCTCTAATCACAGGGCCTTCCTCATCACTCTTTTCTTTCTCCTTAGCGAGTACTTCAAGATCAGCTATCTGTCTAAGAAGCCTATCTCTCTCCATTAATTTAGCTTTGACTTCCTTCTCCCTATTCGCTTCCTTTTGGGCTCTTAGGGAAATTAGATGGTGAACTCTTTTATTCAGATCCTCAATTTCTTGAGATACTTTATCTTCATTAGGGAAAGTTTCCTCTGAATCGGATACATTGACTTGATCTATGTCAATTAAACTAATATTCCCATCAACTGTTCTAGGCACTGAGTGTCTAATTGCATTTGAACTGGTTCTATCCTTCCTAGAAAAGCTTGCATGTGATAAATCTTGATTCAAAGCATGAGTATTATCTATCTTTCCAAACAATCTAGAATGGAAACCTAATACATCATTTTCAGAATCTCTAGATAAGGAATTAGACTTTGCATATATAGGGTGATCAAGTGCCTTACCAGTACTATTGCCCTTTTGCACCCAGGTAGTGTTTGATGGTTCGTGAAGCACTGACCTCTTCTGGCCTCTTCATGACTATTCTGGTAGACCTTCTTGCAAGGTTTCACGATGATGTTTCTTCATGAATGATCTTGTATTTTTTTCTCCTTGCATCTCGCTTGTCTTCCTTTTAGAAAAATTTGTATCTCACAAGGACTGATTCAAAAAATAATAGAGTCGCCACCCACCAAAATATGGGAATTATGAAAACAAGTAGTGTAATCCACAAACACACAATAGTTTTCTTTATAAGCCTCAACACAAATCTATGTCTGTATCCTTATTGTGACTCTCCCCAGTAGAGTCACCACTTTTGTTGTCTTCAAAATCTGATTCTCTTTAACATCCTTAATAAAATATGATTGAACTCTGTGCAGAAGAGATATCAAAGGTAAGGAAATTCTCAGGACAACATATGACAAGGTTTGATTAAACCTTCTACACTTCGGACTTGTTCAGAGTCCAGGTGGGTATACCTTTGTGAACTAAGTTCACACTTTCAAAAAATAAACCCACATCAAACCAGTCCAGAAAACTAGTGGATTTAATCACCTTGAAACCAACTAAAACAAAAGAATGCAAATTATACTCATATTCAGTATTCTGACCAACAAAACATGTAATAGACAACTTCAATCAATACCAGTGCCTTATCCAAGGTCACAAAGTCATCTAAATTCAAACAATACTCCCCAAACAAAAAATATTTACACATCCCATTGGCTCGGCTTCTGTTAATCCTTATACATGCCTAACACTTATAAGAATTTATGCATATCAAATTAAACTATGATCATCAAGATTCAAAGTTCCCTACAAAGAATTTACTGGTAGGAGTGATCCCTGCATCTTTAATTTCCCTCCTAAAGAGAAAAGTTAGCAAACACATCTACTAAAAATTGCCTTGTAACCCCATTCAAACACAATAACCGTGGATTATTCAGAATGAAAACAGTAAACAAATTGCAAACACACTTGAAGATGACACAAAGTTTACTCAAAAGGCGATGGTCTGTATATTGATATATTCTTCAAGAAAGTACTACAAAAACTTTGGAATTTTCTCCATTACACTTAGAAAAGCTCAGATATGAATTTCTACAGCATTTTCTTACAATTCTTTGCGATCCCCCTCTCTCTAGTCCTGGTATCCATTTATAACAATATGGATGCACAAAGCTTCGGACTTTCCGAGGAGAGTTTGTTACAATCATTTCTTTCCAAAAAAGAAGTTACAAAGCCTTTTACAAAAATAGTTACAAGTTCTTTTCGGCCTCTGCAGCTTCTTCAATAGGCTATTTGGTTACAACCTCTTCTACCTTTTCAGGGGCACTCTCTAACTATTCTGGATCATGGGTGGCATATTTTGTTGTCCACTCATCATACACATCATCGGTTGGCCACGAGAAATTAATCACTTTAGCCTTGGCCTTGGTCAACCTTTTCCAGGAGTTTCTCATCTTGTTGACTTCTGAATTGAGAAAACCATAATGTGACTTAATTTTCTCTATCTCCTGTATTGTCACAACAAAGAAGGAAGCATCATCTAGATCAATAATTCCTTTAATTCTTGCTAATAGTTTGGCTTCTACCTCCTTAAGCCACACTGATTTGTCCTTCAGTTGATCTGGGCTAACAAAAACTCCTGGGAGCAACTCAAAAACCTGATTAGCATATTCCTTTTTGCACAAGTTAACTTTCCTATCAACATTATTCACCCCTTTCACTAATTTTACTAAATCTTTAGTGATTTCACAAGTGGATTTAATGATAGGATTGGCCCCTGCTTCATCATAAGATGCACACATAAACTCTAAATGTTTCTCTCTAGGCCTCCACTTGTCAAAGATAGGTGTCAAAATGGCCTTATCTCCCCTGAGCTCATTCCATATATCCAAAATTTTACCTAAATTATTGTATAGCAATGAGGCATTCACGGTACCTACAAAACTAGTGACAGTGGCCTTTACTCTATCCTCATACTTCTTTGCATACAGGGCTTGAGCCTGTTTTAAATTCTCTAACTCTTGAGGAGTAATCTCAATCATTTGGAAGCTAGAAGGTGCTGGAGATGGTGGGAACTCAACGATAGGGCTGGTAGGTGGAGGTTTGGTAGGAGAAGAAGAGATCATCAGTGTTGAGGATTCACATTGATGATACTGTCCTGCTAGCTGCCTCTACAATTTAGCAATGATACTATCTCTGTTCCTTACCTCTTCTTGGGCATTAGTGTAGGCTTTTAAAACTGTCTCCAGTTTAACCTGGAGATCTTCCTTTTCCTTAGCCTCCCTTTTCGCTACTGCAACACTAAATTTTGCAGTTTCTAGTACAGTGCCAATGGCTTCCACTAGCCCAGTAGTTTGCACTCTCTTCACCATCATTCCTCCAAGATAACCTGACCTTGAGGTGTCCTTCTTCTTATTTTCATCTCTTTTTAGAGACCACATGACTAATGCAGCATTGTCTTTACTGAAAGTAATTCCCTCCATAGGTTTTGTCTCCTTTCTTACTGCTTCTAGGACTAAAGTATCTACTATGTCCCATTCAGGGAGAATGAGTACCCCTGCCTGAGCCACCATGTCTCTTCCTTGCTGAGCAATGAGGGTCTTAAATTCTTCAACCATTTCTTGCTTTATTTCTTCCTCAACTATAGCTGGGTCTTTATGAGGCTTCTCACCCTTCCTTTTCTCACACCTTGCATTGTATTTGTCAATGCTCTGCTTCCACACAAATTGCATGAATGCTTCTGATGTGATGAACTTGTCATCAGCCAAGAAATCTTCACTAGCTTGTTTGATCTCAGGATCCCATTCTTGGCCTTTGAATTCATTGATGGTGATATTCATTTCAGCAGCTAAGGGCTCTTCTGGCATTCCTTCCTCTACTTCATCATAAGTGTAGGCAATTTCTCCTAAACTTTCTAACTACAATAGTTACTCAGCTACTATCTGTTCATCTCCTATATGGATAGGTGATTGAGATGGAGAGTACAAAGGTTCTTCAGGTTGTACCTCTCTTCCCACTCTTTGTTTCTTTGGGCTATTAGGGATGTCGATGACATCATGTATCTTCCTCTTTCCTTTAGAGGTAGAGGGCTCCCCTGAAGTGGGCATAAGCACACTGTAATTAGATTTCTTGTGCAACATATAATCACCGGGAGGGATTGTTCTAGCAGATGCAGACCTACTCAAAATCAGTCTTGCTTTCTCAAGGTTGTTCTTGATTACAACCTCCCTCTTTTCTTTTAGTGTTTGCATCACCTCCTCGAAACTAAGAATCAAAAACTTCATCTTCTCTGCAAAGGGGTGAAAGCTAGACAAAGGGTCATAGCTTATGTCAAAATGGTGCACCAAGTCAAAGGCCTTTTTATAAGCCACCCACTTTTTCTTTCTCAACTCTTGTTCATTTTAATCAAACTCATTTCTAATGAGGTCTTCAGGAAACTGAAATTGGTGGGGTTTAGCCTTGCATATTGCCCTCTTCGTAAATATTCCATTGAAGAAGTCTTTAGGGTCAGCACACCAGGAGACTGCAGTTGACAAATGATATGGCTGAAGGAAATCTTCAAAACATTTCCAACGTCCTTTGGTAATCAAAAAATGGTGTGCAATGGTAATTGTAGGGAAAATGGTCCCCTTACCTCTGCCTATCAAGTCTGCCTCCTGCACAACACCAATCTACCTAAGAATCTCTACAATTCCCACTTTAAGGGGGACCTGATAAGGTAACAAAAATGGGGGTACCTATGAAACCCTATATTCTAAAAACTGTGGAAACAGGGTATAAGTAGATATCACCCCAATTGTGGACAATTTTTATGTCCTTTGCAAATTCTTGTGGCCTAATGAATTCCAAAAGCACCTTAGGAATTCTTGGATTGTCCAAACAGATAAGGGTCCTAATTTTTGATGCAAAATATTTGTCAAAACTTAGAAAACTTGCATCTTCTCTGTCCCATGACAACACTGTGCTCCATAATTGCACTGGCATCTTTTCTCCATCCTTCTCTTTCACAAGATCCATCCCACTTGCAAAATAATCACCACCCTTGAACAAAAACAAATGCATAAGAAGGGAATACAACCCAAGAGGCCTATCTACTTTCCCATTCTTGATCCCTATCAATCCATTATGGATAGCATCAGTTATAAAAGAAGCATAATCAAAAGTTATTTCCACAGAAGGATTCAAAATGTGAGCAACCATCAGCATGTAGTGAGTAGGCATACTTGCCTCAGCATCCTCCCCTAGGATTTGGTAGAGTGACCAGTATAATCCTTTAGCCCTAAGGGTAAACAAATTTAGATAAAAAGGCTCTTCAGTGTTAGGTCCCACAACTGTCAACCCACCTATCTTCACAAAGAATTCTTTGAGAGGCCCATTCCTAAGGTGGTTCTCTTGCACACTATACACCTGAGCTAATGATTTAAAATCAATAGGCTCCAAAAAATTACTGTATTCACTTAACCCAAAGGCATTCCTAAATTCCTCATCATTAATCTCAATGAGGGTCTTCCTGCTGATATCCATAACACTTCTTGAAATTGGGTCATAATTATGTGCAATCTGGGTCAAAAGATCTACATCAAAGAAAACCCCAAGGACCACCAACTTTCCAACATCCAACTCCCATATACTATTCTGAGGGGCTGGAGAATTTCTCATGCTGAATCAAACCTTGAATAATCGCAACCCAGACATCCCTATTTGAGGGTCTCTTAACCAATTACCCTTATCATATAAACCTTCTCCTATTTTCAGGCGAGGATCTCTCGGCACCAATTCTTTCATTTTGGAAGCCACATTAGTTGACAATGTCAACTGCTCAAGGAAATCATCACAAATGGCCCTCTCTTGGTAATTGACCTTCCCTGAGAATTCCCTCTTAGGTGCCATCTCTTAAAACTAAGCAAGAAATCTAACAATCACCCTTAATTGTTCTATGACAAATCAAAACCTCAATTTAAAGCACACATAGTTAAAAATGATGGCTGAAAAAGAGTATACAAAAACCTGCTTTTACTTGAAGGAATTAGCTCTGCAACTAAAGAAATCCGATCTGCAACTGCTTCTTTGCAAATACTCTTTAGAATGATACCTCAGTTTAATTGATATGAGATCATATATGGCAGTTGGGCTCTTAACTACGACATTGACTTCACATGCTTTGGCCGTCCCTTCAGAATTGAATTCATGAAAGAATTTGAAATTTTCGCTCCAACGGGTCACAACGCTTGTGTATTTTCTCTTTTTGCTATTTCACAAGGCATAACTTCTTGGCAATTTTTCTTCATGAAATAACGCCAGCCGTTAGATCAAGATGAAGTTGATCTTCCTTTAACTTCATATTTTATTTGCCTTTGGGAATGCAAAAACATTTCACCATTTTGCAGGGCTTAAAGCACGAGAACTTTACCTTTGTGAAATAGCGCGGGTCGTTCGATCAAATGAGACTTGATCGATCTTTAAATTTTGAACTTTTACCTTTCCATCGAGCCTTATTTCATTTCACCATTTCGCATGGTTTATCTTGTGAGCATCTTTCCTTTGCAAAACTACGTCGGGCATTAGATGGGACTCAAATTGCTCGACCTTTAACTCTCACCTGGATAGTCAGCCTTTTCACTAACCGCACTTCTACCCGACAGCTAACGGTTCTTCGCTATTTCATAGAGCTTAATCTGCATTCAACTTTAGGCTTTGAAACAGCGCGAACCGTCGGATCAAATTGAAGATGATCATCCTTTAAGTGAGACCTTTTTCTTGGCTTGCTTACCCCACTCTTCCTCTAGTTACCGGATACCACATGGCACTCAACCATTCACCTTGGGAGACTCTTTAAGTTTAATTCTGAGTCAGCCGCATGTTATAATTGTCGGTTACACCTTGGTGCCTTTAATCTCTTTGGAAACCACGTGTTCAGATACATGTCACCGTCTAGCCTGACACCGAGATGAATGCCCTTTACTTTAGCCATTTTGCGAAGCATATCCTTCAAACATCTTACAAGCGCAAAATAATGCCAGCCATTAGATCAAGACAAAGTTGATCTTCCTTTAACTTCCTATTTTATTTGCCTTTGGGAACGCAAAACCTTTTCGCCATTTCGTAGGGCATAAAGTGCGAGCACTTTACCTTTGCGAAATAATGCGGGCCGTTCGATCAAATGAGAATTGATCGATCTTTACACTCTGAACTAACTCCGGCAAATGTGGGCCCTCTGACTCAACTCCAAACAGCTGGCATCTAGTCATTTTCCAAGCTGACATGTCAGTCTTTCATTTGCTGAGAGAAAAACATCAGGTTCCTCTACATTTTTGCCACTTGTATATGTCAGAACACCTTTTATCCCGCGGCATGACTCACTTTTGGGACCCGCCTTCTTTTAAACTCTTGGACCTGCCTCACTGACTGTTGCATTTTCTACCATGTGCTATCATCTTACTCACCTTCTAGACTAGCCAAACTATCGGCTTGGAATGCCACATCATTTCGCCATTTCGCAGAGTTTAACTGTCGAGCCTTTTTATCTTGCGAAATAGTGTGAACCATCGGATCGAATTGAATATGACCATCTTTTAAATGAAACCCTTTAGATAATTCCTCGCATTCCGGGCCCCACCACCTTTTCGCCATTTCACGAAAGGTATTTTACTCGCAAGTTCAGGTTGCAAAACAACGCCAGCTGTTGGATGAAATCTAAGATGAACATCTTGTATGTGAGACCCTTTTAGCTATTTTGAACACAATTCCTTTTCGCCATTTCGCGGGTTTTAAACCACGCGCAACTTTGCCTTGTGAAATAGCGAAAGCCATAGATTTTTCTAAAAGATGCACATGACTTAATGGGCTTGACAACACTAGGAGGAAAATAAGTAAAAAGCATAAAAATTTATGATTAATTCACAAGACCGCCTAGGCAAATGACAAGAGGGGACACTTCTTACGAACTTGAGACCCATTACTTAAGTGGATAAAGTAACGAGGAATTAGAAACTAGGGGCTTTCAATATTTAATGAAAATATTGGAGAATTTGAAATTAAAACCCTAAAATCCCTAAGACCTAACACAGAGTTGAACCAACTGATAGCAGGTCTAATTCAAAATTTGAAAAATAATAGCCAACTTATGGGAAAGGAAAACCCATTTTTAAATAGTAATAACACATCAAATCTGTCTTCAACATATCATTTTCATGACTGAGTCTTGTGTTTTCATTTTCAGCATCATTTAGTCTTCTAACCAAGTCTTCTTCATTCTTCTTTCTGTCTTTAATTTCTTTACAAAATATCATAGCCATATCTTGCATCTCATTCTTTGTTGTATTGATATCTTATCTTAGCTTGTTTACCAAATCATTAAGAGTTTCCTTTTCATCTTCCTCTTTCTGCATCTTCTCACAAAGTTCTCATCTTTTATTCCTTTCTATAGTGTAATTTTCTTGAAGTTCTTGAATGATATCCTGAGCAACCTTCAGATCATCCTCAAGTTTGATATTCTTCACCTTTTCTACATCATAGTCTGAAAGAGTTGTTTCCAATTGCTTTCTCAAGTTTTCCATCTCTACCAGTGTCAAGATCTTCCTCAAGTTGTTAGGCTTCTGAAAATAGAGGACCAGGCTCTGATACCAATTGTTAGGATTCCCAAAGATACAGAGAGGGGGGGTGAACCAATATCTAACTGGTAATAATATTTTCTTAACTTATAACATGAAAAGAATATTAAAACTGTGTACTAGTAAACAAGAAATAATGTAGCAAATAAGAATAAAAACCACAACATGAAAAGAACACCATAACACAATGTTTTAATGAGGAAACCTGGTGTAGGAAAAACCTCAGTGGGATTTGTCACCCACAATATTCACTTACTGGCCAATAAGAGAATATTACTGCTACAATGGGGGCATGCACATGCAGGAGGGCCAAGTGCCTAGAGCTTACTGCTCAATTACAAAGGAAGTCACACTGACTTACAAAAATGGATTATACTAATCCAATGTCTTGTACTGATTCAGATTAGTGTCTGCTATGCCAGATTCAGTACCGGTTTAAGCTCTGCTACATACATAAACCCTTATCCAATAATTCACATAATAGGTCTGCTATCTTCTATCTTTCACATCATACTCTTTCATATATAAAATGATCTACAATGATCTCATACATATATGAGTCATATTACAATCCACCATGTCATCTTACAAAATATTTTACAATTAATTACAAAAATATATTAATACAAAATTGTTGTCGACTAGGGTGTCAGTAATCTTCCTTTTTGGTGCCGGTGTTCTGTATGCCGGTGCAGAGTTTGTCGGTGTCAATGCTGGTGTCTTCATGTTGGTATCATATGATTGTAAGGTTGACATCAATGACAATACCTTCAATCACCTACAATATCTCATTGGAGTGTGCATTTGCCAATAACTACCAGTTCAGATATAATCATTTCCAATGTCAGTTCCTTCTCATAAACTTTGACATTAGCACTCTCCACACTTCTCTACAATCTCTTGTTATAACATCTATATGATTTAATTTTATTATAATAACCAAGAAATATGCCTTCATCACATCTAGGATCAAATTTCCCAATAATATCATCTCTCCAGATATAACACTTACTACCAAAAATTCTGAAATACTTAACTGTGGGTGTATTGTCGAACCATAATTCATAAGGTGTCTTACCGGTTTCTCCTTTGATATGTACTCTATTGAATGTATAAATTGTTGTGCTCACTACTTCTCTCCAGTAGATATGAGGTAGAATAGCTTCCATCATCATTATTCTAGTAGCATCCAAGATAGTTATGTTCTTCCTTTCCACAACTCCATTCTGTTGAGGTGTTCGGGGAGCAGAAAATTGTCTTCTTATACCATGCTTGTCACAAAAGTTATTATACTCATCGGATGTGAATTCTCCACTGTGATCTAATCTCAAAAATTTAAACTTCAATCCTATCTCAGTTTCCACTTTAGCCTTAAAGATTTTAAACTTTTCAAATGTCTCAGATTTTTCTCTCAGAAAAGTAACCCATGTCATTCTAGAATAATCATCAATGATTAGCATGAAATATCTATCACCTTGAAAACTTTTAATTCTAGCAAGGCCACATAAATCAGTATGAATAAGATCAAGAACATCATTTGATTTATCTTGTATACTCCTAAAAGAGGTTCTGACTTGTTTACCCATTTGACATTCATTACATATCCAATTATAGGGATTCATAATCTTAGGTATATCCCTAGCTGCCTTAGTTGAACTGATCTTCAAAATGCAATCAAAATTCACATGACACAACATTTTATGCCATATCCAACTCTCATCAATCTGAGTAATCAAACATGCATTCTCACCGGAATTCAAATGAAATATATTACCTTTTGTCTGTGTACCAGTTGCAATCTCCAAGTCAGATCTATTAATGATTTTGCATTTCCCATCCTTGAACTATAATTGAAATCCCTTATCTACCAATTGTCCTACACTCAAAATATTATGCCTCAAACCATCAACATAATAAACATTGTTAGTATTGTTCTTAGCATCCAATAATATAGTTCCTTTTCCTTTGAACATACATGCCTTATCATCTCCAAATCTAACTAGACCACCATCAAATTCTTGCAAAGACAAAAACTTCCCTTTATCTCCAGTCATATGATCTGAACAACCATAGTCAATTACCCATTCATCCTTGTCTTCAATTTTAGCAGCAAGTGCCTTCTCTTCAGGTACATTCTCTTCCAGTGCCCGATCATCTTCCTTGATAGCCAGGAATATCGATTCCTTCCCATTGTTGGATCCACTAAGAAAGTTTTCTACTGGTTCATCATCTGAATCAGTAATGCCTTCCTCATCCGCTATGTAGCATGACTTATCTATATTTTTCTTGTATTTATACTTATTTTGATAACCAGGGTTAGGCTTAAATGATCTTCTAACTCTTTCTTCAAATCTTGAATTTCTTTTAGGATATCTAGATGCAAAATGACCAATCTTATTAAATGCAAAACATTTAAAAGGTGCTTTTCCTTCATACTTACTTCCTACCGATCCTTTAGGTACTCTTCTAGAAAATAGTGCTTCAAGTTGCTCAAAGTCATCATCTTCTTTCTTCATCTCTTATAATTCCTTTACATACAAAGCTTTCCAATCTTGCTTACCGGTTGTAGATGTAGATGCATGAAAAGAAGGTTCAAACTTCACAGCTCGAGAAGGTCCAAATTCTTCAAGCTCAAAAGAAAATAGTTTCCCAACCAAAGTATCTCTGTCGATAGATGTATTAGCCATTGTTCTCAGCTCATTAATAGAAGTAGCCTTCATTTTGTAAGCCAGTGGTAGGGCTCTCAGAACTTTAGAAACAATTTTATCTTCGCTCAGAGTTCCACCACAACATTGAATTCCCATAACAATCTCATTTACCCTTTCCATGAATGTAGTAATCCTTTCATCTTCTTCCATCTTCAGGTTTTCATATTTCACCCGGTAACCATCAAGTTTAGCAATCTTCACTATAGGGTCACCTTCATTAAGAGTCTCCAACTTATCCCATATAACCTTTCCAGATGATTTGTCAGTTAATCCCATTATTTGTTGATCAGAAAGTGCACACAAGAGGGCTTCTCTTTCTCTACAATAATTCTCAAGCTCCTTGTCCAGGTTCATCGGAGGAGGATTTCTAGATCCCACATTATAGGGTGTGACACCATTTTGTTTGATCTCCA
This sequence comes from Cryptomeria japonica, assembly GCF_030272615.1. Classification (NCBI taxonomy): domain Eukaryota; kingdom Viridiplantae; phylum Streptophyta; class Pinopsida; order Cupressales; family Cupressaceae; genus Cryptomeria; species Cryptomeria japonica. The sequence goes on from NC_081410.1 coordinate 350,512,211, forward strand.
AAATCTCCTTGCCAAGACATCTCAAATGAGTCTCCATCCGAATCTTTCATATAGTGTAATTTGTTTTTTCAAGCCTCATAATATCCCTTCAAAAGATAGCTCTAGAAGAACTAGATGAACTTGAAGTGTTAGTTTCCATAGGATCTTCCTCAAGCGATTAAGCTTTCTGTAGAGAGGACCAAAGCTCTAATACCAATTGTTAGATGGTTCAAATAACTGAAAGACAACTAAGAGTAGGGGGCTGAATCAGTTGTCAAAGATTACCAAAAACCATTAGCAATTTAAAATTTAATAATGGAACCCAAAACATTAATACTGTAATAGAAGATAAACCAATTAAGCATAAACAATAATCATGGATTAAATACCATCCACATGACACCAAGATTTGTACATGGAAAACTCGGTAAAGGGAAAGACCATAGTGGGAAGCCTACCCATAGTTAGATAATACTTTTTTAGTAATTATGTGAATTACAATAGAGGGGCTTGCACTTGTAGGAAGGCCAACAACCTAGAGCGCACTGCTCATCACAAACAGAGTCTCACTGACTACATAGAAATCCATACTACAATCTAGAGAAGTATTGAACTGCAAAAGATAGCATCTCCTATGCCTGAGTATAGTTCTGGTTAAGCTCAATATCGGAGGACTAAATCCTCTTACATAAACCTATTTTGATCTCCAATGATCAACCAACTCCTCTGTCTGAATGATATTACATTATTCGCACATTACATTCCTTGACCATGACCTCTAACAATAACCATGATGATCTACAATGAGATCTTACATCTATATATACAAACCCTCGATCGTAAACAATCATGTCGGCCACCAGACAATAAACCAATTACATAATTGCAAACCATGTCAGCCTTAAACCAAACAAATAATATCAACACATAAGACATCCCAAAAATAAATTAATAGGTCCTATCCACATGTTACATTAAAGCCGGTCCATAACCTAGATCAACCGAGACCAAGTATAGGTCCACACACCACAACAATGATCTCCATCCACCAAGTCTCAAACATGATCACCAACAACATCCTAAAACTCCACTAGAAGCTGCACCAACACCACTTATGCAATTCATCAAAGATCTCCACCAAAAGCTCTGTCGGTGAAACCCTTGCCGGAACCAGAAACCAATCTTCTAAGCAAGCAGGATATCAACCAATCTCCAGACCAAAACCAATTGACCAAATATGAGTATAAGTATCATGAACAAGTTGATTCCATCACCGGACTATACTAGAGCCTACTAGATCATGCTGGATATAAGTTAACCAGAAACCACTCAACCTACCAGGAGTAGAAGGGTGTCGGTAAAGCATCCAAATAGCTAGTGTTGACATCAATGACAAAACATCAAGGTAACACATAATCAATTCCATCAAATGGCTAGAAGAAGGCTATTGGTCCAAGAGTTAAACTCTTGAAGATGATCAAAGGGACAACCATCATGGGCTAGGGTGATGTCTTGTAAGAGGCATTAAATGCTAGTTGAAGACTTTGGAGGTTTAGCTTGTGTGAAGGGAGAAACCTTCAAGGTTTTGCAATAACCTTTAATGGTTTGGAAGACTTTGGAGACAAATTTGTAAGGGCCTTACAAATTTGGGGAACTCAACAAGTTAACTTGTTGAAAAGGATAAATTCTTAAATGCCTTTAGAAGACTTTCTTCCAAATTTGGAGAAGTGACTTCCCTAAATTTAGGGATGTGACATGATTAGAAGAATTAAGGCTAGTTAAGTGAGATTTGAGAGGTTCTAGAAGAATGATTAGGAGGCAAGTGGGAAATGTAGGAGAATGCAAGTGGGAGAAAAGGGGAATTTTAATAAAAAGATTTATTTCAACCAAAATGAATGCAACTTGCATTTGTAGAAAAATGCAAGTGGGGGGATTTTACATATAAATATTGATTTATTTATTTGCAGAAAGGATTTTAATTAAATGTAAATTCAATTAAAATGGTGGAGGGGAGTTAAATTAAATAAGTAGAATTTATTCAATTAATGAAAGAAAGGGGATATTAATTAAATGTTGTATTTAATTAATGGTTAGATAGAAGAAAATGGGATATTAATTAAACCTTAGTTTAACTAATAGGATGGATAAATGATAATTAAATAGATAAAATTCATTTAACTAAGTGTGCAAGTTTTAGGCATCTACATTTTGCCCCTCTTTGAAGTGATGTGTGACCACATGTTGATTCAAAGAAAATCACTTCATATGTCACCAAAATTTCTGATTTTTGTTGTCGTTGTCAAAATTTTCGATATGATGCTCCAGATACTGATTTTCAAATGTCGATACTGATATGATGTTAATATGATAATGATGCCCCCTCGGGAGATGAATTGAGAAATGTTTTGCCACTTAGGTCGATTTTGTTGAGTTTTGGCATTTTTGCAAAATGTTGTTGATTTTTTAGATTTTTGCAAAATTTTGGCAATTTTTTGGATTTTTATAGATTTTTGCAAAATTTTGTTGATTTTTTATGGATTTTTTAGATTTTTGCAAAATTTTTCAATATGGATCTCTCGAAAAAAAAATAAAAAAAAATGATAGTGCGTAAAATTACATGCCCAGTACAAAAGATACATTGTGCACGTACATCTAGGCAACCTACCTAGTTATATAAGCCTCCATGGGTCCATTTCCAGCTCATTTTCACACTTGGCTTTTGGAGATTGGATCTTGGAGAGGAGAAGGAGAGAGAGAGAGAGAGAGAAATGGTACCACCTTATCATAGCCATAGATTCAAGCAGGTTCGACGATATGAATGACCAGTAGCGTACAGATCACTGGTAAGTGAATTTTCTAACCTCCTCGTGTGATTTTTAGCTAGATTTAGCTAGATTTGGAAGATTTTTCATACTATTTTGCATTATTTTTGTGCCCTAGTTTTTACAATCTTTTGGCACATTTATCCAAACATGAAGCACATTTTTATTTTTTTGTGGCACATTTGAAATTTATCATGGCACATTTGTGTTTTTATTTAGCAGATTTGTTAGGTAAATTAGCACATTTGTTTGGTAAATTAGCGCATGTGTTCGATGTTATAGCACATTTGTGCAATGTTGTAGTGCATGTGTCTAATGTTAGAGTGCATTTGCTCAATGTTGTAGCGCATTTGTGCAATGTTGTAGCACATTTGTCCACTGTTTTAGCGCATAAGTAAACTATTTTAGCGCATTTACAACAGTGTTGACTTTTGGATTTTTTACAAGATTTTTGACATGAGTCAAATTGATATTTAAGATGTTTATGATGCCATAGATTGGGTTCAAATGCCAATATGAGTCATTGATGTCGACATGGGTCTTGATTTGATATGAGTCACTATTGTCGATATGAGTCATTGTTGTCGATATGGGTCCTGATTTCATATGAGTCTGGATTCAATAGGAGTCGTTGTTTTGTCATTATGGGTCTTGATTTGATATGGGTCAAACTGATTTCGATATGAGTCTTGATTGGATATGAGTCGATGTTGTTGATATGAGTCAATAGAGTTGATATGGGTCATTGTTGTCAATATGAGTCATTGTAGGATAACTGTGAGTTTGATATGGGTCAACTATGTCACTGATATGGTATAATTTGTTGTCGACATGGATACCTTGTTTTTGATATGGGTCAAATTTTGTTTTCGATATGGGATAAATTGGTTGTCGATATGGGTCAAATTTTGTTTGTGTTGGTTATCAATATGGGTCAAATTTTATTTATGTTGGTTGTCAATATGGGTCAAATTTTGTTTGTCTTGGTTGTCAATATGGGTCAACTGATTTGATAGGATAGGATAGGTGCAGTTAAATTCACCTAACTTATAAGAGTTTAAGATTGATACCCTTGTGAATGATATGGTGATTTTTGTCACTGATAGGAGAGTGCGTTGATGGTGTTTAGGACTAATATGGTGTCGATTGTGGTTTTTTAGGCCGCATTAGGTGTGTTGATGCTTCAGGAGAGATACCCAAAGACTTTGTCTATGCAAGGAGTGTTGATAGATGCAGATAGAGTTGTTATTGCTGCATGTGGTTTATCTCATATCATGTTCATCCCTTCCTATCAGAAAAACATGGCACTTCTGACAACCTTGGTGGAGAGGTGGCATAGTGATCATAACACCTTCTATTTTCCCATGGGAGAGATTACTCTGACACCTGAGAACATATACAAGATTATTTGGATCCCGATAACTAGAGAGTTAGTTTGGTGTGATGTGGAAGACCAGGGTGGGACATATGCATTGTGGGAGGTGTTTTCTAATTTGTAGCTTAGTGGTTACTCAGTGGCATGGAAGGACATGGTAGATTAGTATGCCCCACTGCCATTGATACTAGTAGGGTCGATAGGTGATTTCCTTTGTCCTGATAAGAGATCACATGGATTCTCAGTTGGATGGGATCGGATGCTCCAGTGGATGGTGAGACATCATACACGATATGCCTGGGGGATCTATGTATTTTCACACTTGTACCACAATTTACACTTGGTTGTTTATGATAGGGATGCTAGCCTATCAGCAGGAGCCACATTGTTATAGATTTGGGCATGGGAGCACATAGTTGTGACTCATACAGTGGTAGAGAGGTCCCAACCAGTGGGACTTCCATATTTATTTATGTATAGATAGGTTGCTTCCTAGCCCATTCTTAGGAAGTTAAAGTACTAGAGATGGGCTCTTGATGACATGGATTCAGTGATATGGAGACCCTACATGAGCTATGAGGTTTGGGTTGAGGGTATGACAGAGATCTTGATGCTTTTTCAGAGCAGGTACCTAATAGGGAGGACTCCTTATATTGCTGAGAGATTCATTCTACCACGTGTGTATCGACAGTTTGGTCATACTTAGGGGATGCCTCAGGGTTTGACTATATATACCTGAGTACACAAGGATAGAGATAACTAGGGGCCCCGATTGGATTTTGATACAACACGGGCCATGTTTGAGACACTACAGCAGGCTTGGTGGGATGTGTGTCGAGGGTTGGCAGATGCTAAGATGATTGATCAATATGTCTAGTATTTTGTGGAGCATCCCTTCCCATGACTGACAAGACTGGGGGAGCCTATACCACCTTTGGGGAGGTTGATGATGATGATGGTGAGGGAGGGCCTAGAGGTCGGTGATGTGGTAGGAAAGGGTAGGGGAGAGGGAGAGGGAGGAGAGGTGGTGGTACAACTAGAGATAGAGGTTAGATTGGCCAAGGTGAAGAGGGTGGAGGAGGTGGTGGTGTTATAGGGAGAGGTGGAGGATGGAGGCAGGGTATGGGTTAAGGAGGGCCATTGCAGCCAAAGGATGCAGGAGGAGGGGAAAAGATGAGGGAGGAGGAGGGTTCATTTGAGGAGATTGACTCAGAGTCAGGGGAGGAGGTGATGGGGGGATGGGTGGGATGGGTGAGGAGGAGGAGGAGGAGGATGTGCAACCTTTTATCAGATGGAGGATGATAGATATGCCTCCACCTATTGCCCCAACACTGGTTATAGTAACACAGGTGGGTTAGGATCCACAACCTTCATATCCATCATGGGTGTAGATATCAATGCCACCACATTAGCAATAGGCTCTGATAGCAACTCTACAGTCCTTAATATAGAGGCTACAGGGTCAGTTGACATAGGAACAAGCTCAGATTGGCCAGCTACAAAGACATGTCACTATGTTATCTCTAGAGAGAGATACAACTCGGGCAGAGAGAGATAAAACTTAGCGAGAGTTGCAGGTAGCATAGGATTTGATAGCATAGTTATAGGAATAGGTTGCTACAATCACTACTGAGTGGGATACAGAGATAGAGAGGCATGGGTGTACAAAGGATCTTTCCTAGTCTCTTCAACGAGATGCATCTCAGGGGCCATTTGGTGAGACATTGAGAGAGATGTTGTATCAGACTAGTCAGACGAATTATTATAGGGGTTTATATTTCCAGGCAGTGCCTCCAGATAGGCGAGCATAGTCTTTTGTTCAAAGCTTGAGGCGTGGGGGTTCTCAGTGAGAGGACATGAGCCAAGGGGTTATAGGACCTAGGAGAGATCCTGGTGGAGATGGTATAGGTGCCAGTGGTAGTCGAGGTCCTAGAGAAACAGATTCAGGTGGTAGCCACTCTTAGATTTTCCCCTCATGTATTTTGATCATTTGATGATATGTACATACTCATGTATTCATTTTGATCCTTGGATATGATGTACTTATTGATGTATATTTTTATCTTTGGATAGTGATGATCCCTAGCTTCTTATTGATGCACATTTATTGTTTGATATGATGTCAAGGGACATTCAGACATTTATTATTTCAGTTTGATTCATTTTGACATGATTTAGTGCTTTTCTTTGGATTGTTATGGGTCTCACATGCATGATGATATGATACTGACATGCTTATATATGATTATGGATGAATTTACTTTGATGATCTAGATGTTTTGATATTCAGGTCTACATGATTTGTTACAATGATTTCTTTTGATGTGATTGTATGTGATGATATGATTTGTTTGGGTGAGATGATCTATATGTTTTGAAGGTGATATATTCCTATATGATGATTGCTTTTATGATATGCAAATGTATATGTAGATGTGTACATATGATGAAAAAATGTCCTATTATGCTTTGATGATGATATGTGTGTGTAGATGAAATGCAGATGTAAATGTTATAAATGATATGACAAATGTTCTGATATGGTGCTAAATGATGAAATGTTTTCAATAGAAATGATGCTAAATGATCAATGATATGTAAAATGAGACTAATGCAAAGTTAAAATGATATGATGATGAAACTAAATCTAACCATAAATGATATGAGATGAGATGATATGATTTTAAAATGTACCTAAGGATATGGACTACAACGAAAAAAATGATTAATGATATGTAGTGCACTTTAATGATATGATAATGCAACTAAATGTGACGTGTTAACTAATATGCAAAATGATAATGCACCTAAATGCAAATTGTTAAATGATGTGAAATGCTAATGTACCGAAATGCAAATTTTGAAATGATATGATAATGAGATGCAAAACTAATACAATATTTAAGTGATATGGTAATGAGATGTATCTTGAAAATTAGATGCAAAACTAATGCAATATTTAAATGATATGATAATGAGATGTATCTTGAAAATGAGATGCAAACCTAATGCAATATTTAAATGATATGGTAATGAGATGTATCTTGAAAATAAGATGCAAAACCAATGCAACGTTTAAACGATATGGCAATGAGATGTATCTTGAAAATGAGATGCAAAACTAATGCAATATTTAATTGATATGATAATGAGATGTATCTTGAAAATGAGATACAAAACTAATGCAATATTTAAATGATATGAACTGATCAATGATATGCAACTAAATGGAAATGACTCATTAATTCATGCTAATATGAAAGGATCACTCGTTATTAAGATAGTGATCCTTTTGATCAAATTTTATTGTGCTTCCCTTTTGTCATCATTGAGCCTTTGATATGTTGAAAGTTAATACAAGCATTCTAGTATAATTGAAACATAATGACCTAAGTATAACTTACATGGAGTTTGATATTGTAGGATGACACAAGCGTCAAGGTATAATTGAACCAAGATGACCTAAGTGTTGCTTGCATAAAATAGACAAGAGTTAACCTTTTTCCTATACAAATCCAAAATATCCTCAGTGATATGGTACCTGATCACATCATGAGACAAACTTGCATAGTAAAAGGTGTCACCCTCCTTTCATGATTCTCTAGTTTCAAGACATCTTTGAGTTGCTCAGGAGATATTATATTGAAAGTAAAAAACAACCATAGATAAACATGCATGCCACCTTTTGTATGTTGTTAGATAAAACATCTTGGAAGTAGATCTTTGTTTAGTTTGCTCAGTTCTTGTGATTGATAGTTTTGAAAGTTGTTTTTGTTCAAACTATCTCTATTTTGATAATTATTGTTGGAATCCAAGAACACTGAGAGGGGGGGGGGGTTGAATCTATTGTCTATCTGAATGATCAATTTTAACCTTATAAAAACATGCATTCACCAATCGATATGCCGGTATATATAGAATTGAAAGAAGTAAAGAAACCAATAAGCCAATCACATAAATGAATACCATAACACACATAATTATACGTGGACAACCTCAAAGAGGAAAAACCATGGTGGGATTTGTGACCCACAATATCAATCCACTGACCATATGAAGAGATATTACAAAATATAAGGGCATGCACTTGCAGGATGGCTTACAGTCTAGAGCACACTACTCAATCACAAAAGGAACCTCACTGACTACATACAAATCAAGACTAGAATCTAGGGAAATGATTGAACTATAATGATAGCATCTTCTATGCCTGAATACAGTTTTGATTAAGCTTTGTCTGTTCTGGTCTGGAACCCTAAACCCTTACTGGAATAATCCCTTACATAAACTTTGCATTACAAAACATTATCACATTCTCCTATCCTCCATATTACAAAATGATCTAACCAACTAACCTATATACCCTTTTACAATCCATCATGCCTTATGTCGACTTACAAAGATAATTACAATATGAATATACATGTTGGCTCAATAATATAAACACATGAATATCAAAAATAATTGTTGATTTCGGATCTCCCAAATGATATCGACCTCCAATACCAATAACCTGAATGTGAACCATGTCAGCCTGCAATGTCGATACCCGAAGAATTCCTTCCAACCTGTCGGTGCTAGTGCCAGTGTCGGTGAAGTGTCTGTTGGTACACAACTAAACCAAAATATGAAGCTAAAACATGTTACCATTAATGACAACATATTGAAACCAACCAATTGAGTGTCAATTGCCAACAATCTGCCCTTTTGGCATTGATGGCAACACTCATGTGAAAAATGATCATGGTTTCCATTTGCCAGTTTCATCCTGAGCCTGCTCCCTCTGAGCTAAATATTCATCTATGATCATAATAAAAAATACTCCATATCTCTCAAATATTTTTTACCTATACTCCCCCTTTGACATCAATTCCAAAAATACCAAAAATTGGGACAAAGAATGAAAGAATGCACAATGAATGTACCAAAATACCTTCCTGGAGCTGAATGTATTTAAAAATATCTAGATAGGCATTCTCCAAAATATCTAGATAGGTATCCCAACCTTATTTGAAAGTGTCAGAAATAGATACAAGTCCATTTAGCATATTGGCAAATGACTCTTTCTCATTAAGCTCTACTGGTGTGGGCTTACCAATCATATCTATATACTCATTCTTATGTACACTTAATGAATCCAATCAGGGACTAACCAAACCTCTAAGACCTCTGAGTCTCCTTATGATTTTATCTTTTTCCCTCTCAAGAGCTAAAACTTGGGCTTCCAAAACCAAAATCTGACCATCTATAGATGTAGTTAAAGAATTTGATCCATCAAAAGAATTAACTATACCTACAATCTCCTCCTGAATATCCTTAATCCTTTTATCTGTCTCAGCTGTGAGTAAACCTGTATTACAACATACTCTATAGATATTATTACACTGCCTTAATGCATTATCTATCAACTTTAACTTATCATTAATATTCTTCCTCTCAGACTCAATCATTTGATCAAATGTAGCTCTCTTTGCCTATGTAAACCTTTCCAGTGCCTGTCGGTTTGATATTTGTTGTAAAGACTAAAAATCCTATGAAATGTCTTCTGTGATTAACTTAAGCTTGCCAAATAGGCTTCCTTCATTGTCAAATTTGCACTCTGGAACAAGTCTATGCAAAACAGTGATAGACCAATCAATAACCCCTTTATCCATAGATCTCTCCTTCACCATTTTTGTGCAACCATCATCATGAGTTCAGTAGAACTCATCTTCGTTATGATTTTCTTTTCAACCTGTGAGGTGTCAATTGACAATAATGATGGACTCACTACTAGTTCCCTACTAGATTCCCCTTTCTTCTCCTCTGATGGTTTAACCTTTATAGCTTTCTCACTGGCACCAGTGGCTTTGCCACTTGGTGTAGTCTCAGTTACTGTCTGTTCCTCCCTAGGAACTATGTCCTCATCCTATACATTTGGATCCAGATGACTGTTGTCCTCAACATTAGTAACCTGCACATTTGCAACCTTTATACTCTTTGATTCTGTTGGTATATCAATATTTTCCTATACATTAGTCTCTACTAGGGGCTCTATATCTAATATCCTAATATTTTTCAAAATTGAGGGTGAAGTACCCACAATACCTTTACCTTTCCCTTCAATCAGGATGTCTATAGTATCTGTCTTAGGTTCCAGTGAAGTATAAAAACCATAGTTTTCTTCAAAGAACTTAACCCATGCCTTACGGGTCCCCTTGATTATCTCATTGACCCTACCTAACATAAGACTGATTATTCTATGCTTGTTGTTAAATATTTACCTATCTGCAACTTCAAGTGTCTTCTCCATCTCCTCTGGAGTAATAGAAACACAAATAGATAACAATTCTTGAATCTTTATATGCATGTCCTCTTGCATTGTTGATAATCTTCTAGCATCCAAAATATCATATAACTGTGCCAATATTTGGTCTTGAATTTCTAACAAGGCTTTCTTATAAATATCCAAATACAACAAAATAGATTCCTCTACTTCTCTTTGTTCAACATCATCCAAATGCTCATAATAAAATTGCACATTCTTTAACATACCATCTTTGGTTATCTCATTAACTAATTCTGCACAAGTCTTGGGTGGAATGATAGTTACATTACCAGATACAACTGCAAGATCGGTGTCATCCTTCTTCTTCTTTCTTCCAGTACCAGATGGGGCTAAAGGTGTTTCTTTTGGTGCTCTTTTATGTGTCGGTACCCTGATAGTAACTTTCCTAACTGGTTTCTTCTTAGCTTCTACCTTAGTCTCTTCAGTTTTCTTCCTCAATACCCTCTTGAATGCTAAGGGTGTGTCATCATCAAATCTCGATTCTACTGCAATTGGCTCAATGCATATTTTTGGCTCTTTCCTTTTTCTCCCTTTCTCTGGAACAACATCAATCAATGCCTTGATGTCCTATGAAACCTTTTCAACAAATTTACTTGCCTTGCCCTCTTGCTTCTCCCTCTTCTTCTGGTTGAACTCAGTTTCAACCTCTTGCTTCTTCTAATGAGCAGTACCAAAGGTTCTTATAGATTCATCTATAAGTGCATCAATTAGCATCTTTGCATAAGCATCTAGGATTTGTGCATCAACTTCATAATCCATTTCCTCGATCCAAATATCTTGGGGCCAGACTGCCTCTATCAAAGTTTCATCTTTCTTGACCATGAAGCGTATCTTAGTTGAGTACTTCTCAACAATGTGCTTAGGATCCCTCTCCATAGAATTCATAGCCTTCTAAAATTCTTTAAATTAACCCCACACTTTTTCATCTCTCTGACTACCCAATGTAGCAATTGATTGTTTTAGTTGCCTCACTACCAAGATAGCGAATGCCCATTGTCTTTTCCCAAAATGGGGTCTCATTGATGAAAAACAACATTAAACAAACAATTAGGTTTCCATACTGGAATGTTCCTTTCTTCTCTACTTTGATCTTTCCTAGGTTAATCAACAATTCATCCAACATCCAACCACATAGATCTAACTTCTCATTCTCCCTCATCATTTTATGAGTTGTATAAATGTAGGAGCTAGAAACAGAATTTAGTCAGTTTGATTTTGTTACCTTGTAACCAATGACCATGCTTTCAAATTTGATATCTCTGTTAGTGATAGTACTAATCCTCATTGATAACTTGTCTGATGTTGTATCGGTGATGTTGTTGACCTGATCATTAGAAACTTTCTTCTCGGGATATTGTCCAACTTGCGGTAAACCCGTGATTTCCTTGATGGCCTCCTTCAAAATCTTATATAGTTTATCCAACCAAATAAATTCTCCATGCACTCTTTTCAAAACATATCTAACAATCTCATCTTCAAATTCAAGAATATCCAGAATGTCAGTAAACCCTAGATCCTCAATATGCTGGTACTCAGGCTTAATCTTTCCAGAATCTCCCATTAACTCATTCATGTACATTCTCTTAATATCACTCATTCCTAAATCTTCAATATGACAATGAATGTAATCTCTAACATTTTTGACATACATGACTCCTTCTGGAAAACATGAAAATGCATCAACTGAATCATCTAGGGTAGCAATATGCAGATATCGCTTGAAAATAGGCATGGGATGGTCCTTGACCTCAACAATAGTAGGATTTGCAATAAAAATAGGTTCAGATGATGATCTTGCTTCCATGATGAAAGATAAATACTTGTGAATAGCTATCGATGAAAAACCCTAAAGAACTCTTCCAATCATTGGTGAAATCGCTCAAGATGATATCAATCGCTCTGAATTCCCTTTAGACTTCCTCTGGATTGCTCTGAATTGCTCTGAATGAAAAGTGATTAGAAATAAAGTGAATTCATCCTTTTGACCTCCAAGAAACCCTAATTCGTCATTGATATGAATGACTTCTGGTGGAAGATACTGGATCTTGATCAAACATCTCCATGCCGGATAAGCATCTCCAATGTCTGGAACATCTTCTAGAACATTTTCCCGGGGTATATGAACTATCTTCATGAATTTTGCCTACCCCTAAGGCATCTGCCTTAGTTATCGGATGAGTTTCCTACCAGTGTAGGAGCAACCTCCTCTATCAGTTGAGTAACCAGTGCATTTCCATCTACTGATTGTTCTTCTGACTTTCTGACCCATCTCTAGGTATGATCTTGTCGGATTTCATTAACCTTCTCTTTCCCTTTCTCATTTGATTCATCATTATCAACTAGTGGATTTATGCTTCTACAAAACTTAGCAATATGTCCAACCTCATAACATGCATATCATGTAACATCGTTCTTTTAAATTACTTTTCTAAAACCGATATAATTGCTTGACCTGCACTGATTAGCCATATGTCCAAATTTTCCACATGCATAACACTTAACATTCATTCTACAATCTTATGTCTTATGACCATACTTATTATATTTAGAACACTGACCAAAAGCAGAATCAGGGTTCTAATTTGCTCTATTTCTACATTGCCTAGCCATGTGACCAAATTTATTACAAACAAAGCATCTATTATTAAATTTATAAGCATTAAACTGCCTTACCAATACCTTATGGTTTTGATCTTCATTTGCAGTACTAGAACTCTATCCTTGTTCAAATCCAAGTCCACTAGAATCTCCATTTTTCCTTTGTCTTTTCAATAACTCATCAAGTTGTGTTGAACTAATCTTGATTTTTTCTCTATACTCACTTGCAATAGTCAGATTATCTCTCAGAAATATTATTTATCTCTCAAAGCTTTTGTTCATTACTCTGGGATTGTACTAAATCAATTCTCAGCATATCATTTTCATGAACCAACCTTCCACATTCTTCAAATTTGTTCTTCAGAGATACAACAAGATTTTTTTCCTTTTTCTTCCGGTCCTCAATCTCTTTAGACATCCTCATAGTTATAGCTTGCATTTCATTCCTCATAACCATGTTCTCCTGACTTAGCTTTAGACATTTCTCATTAAGGGCATCTTTCTCTTCATTATCCTTATTCTACAAAAGTTCCTTCCTCCTAGCTTGAATAGATGATAGTCTCCCCTATAGGACAAGAATGAATTCCTGAGTAGAATTCAATTCATCTTGTAACTTCAATTTCTTCAATCTTTCAACATCATAATCTTCAAGTGCTACCTCAAGTTGTTTCTCCAAACTCATATCCATGGATTCTAGATTTAGGATCTTCCTCAAGCTGTTAAACTTCCTCTAAGGCACAAGGCTCTTATACCAATTATTGGAATCTAAGAGGGGGGTGAATCAGTGTTCTACTAGAATGATCAATTTTAACTTTATAAAAACATGCATTCACCAACCGATATACTAAGTAAAGCAACCAATAAGCCAATCACATAAATGAATACCATAACACACATAATTATACATGGAAAACCTCAAAGAGGAAAAACCACAATGGGATTTGTGACCCACAATATCAATCCACTGGCCATATGAAGAGATTACCAAATATAGGGGCCTGCACTTGCAGGAAGGCTTACAACCTAGAGTGATGAATAATGATGAACAACAAACACCCTAACTGGTACTGAGAGGGGGAGGGGGTGAATTAGCACATACAAAAACTTCTCAACAACTTATCAAGTTAAAACAATGCTAACCAGTTGTCTTCATCACTGAACTTAACAATGGCAATACTGGTTAAACATAGTAAGACTTCAGACAACAAAACTAGTAAAACTGAATACTTCAAATAAAATTCAACACTTGATAACTACTTCACCAATACACTCATGCATGTGTTGTATCAATAATACCATAACCATTAGCTTTGCATGCATATTCACCTAAAAAAAAACTGCTCAATCATCACATGAAAAAATGCACAACTCATGAGACAGATTTTTCACGTGGAAACCAAAATGGGAAAAACCACAATGGGGATGAATACCCACAAGCTTGTTTTTGAACTCTTTTGAAGCTCATTCTATTAGAAGACTAGTCTGATTAAAGAATTTAAAATAAGGTTCTGTTAGGAACCAATCCTATTAAAGATCACCCAATTAGGGGATGGCTATATACCCTGTTAAAGGTTGAATGTTGTTAAAGGTTACCTTGCTAGAGGATTTGAAGAACTCAATGATCTTGAGTCACCTGGTTAGAGGATTTGTAATAAGCATGTTAAAGCTACCCGGTAAAGGGATTTTCCTATTGTTGAAATGGTTAGAAGAAAACAGGTAAAGCTCTGATCTGATAACAACACTACATGCTAAGGCAGATCCTTTTCAGCTCCTCTACTATGAAATCACACTCTGCAGATTTCCACTCACTAGTCTGGAAAGTATCTCATCACTCGAATACAAACACAACATTTTCCAACACAAACAATAACAAACATCATCGACCTTATAGAGAATAATTAGGTCAGTAGCATACACCTTAAACCCTAAACATTTTAGGTTTATAATTACAAGTGGTCCAATCCTGACCAATCAAACACTTTTCATAGAATAAAACAATCTCAAACATATCATAAGTCATTCTACGTCATCCATTCTTCACTGCATATGGAAATTAGTAACCTATCACACTCTCTTCACATACCACTAAGAAGAATGTTCATTCCTGAAGTAGACTTTTAATGAAATCGATCTTCACATGCAAGATCCTCAAGGAAATCCTTCACGTGCACATAAAAGATGTGGCATCTTGATCTCATCCTTATCTCTTATCTAACTCATCATAGAATGTCATTGGTTGCATCACACAAGCTAGATTGCCAAACTGGAAACCCTAGAGATGAGACTACCAATCGGTTGTCACACTTAGTGAAACTCTGACATTGGTCCACTTCATCTCTTCATACCGGTTCTCCTACTTGAAAATCAATAACAACTTCTTCCAATATTCATACTGGTTCACCTGCACTTATTGACATCAATGATAACATATATTATCATCATACCAGTTCATCATATGCCAACATAGAGCACACTGCTCAATCACAAAAGGAGCCTCACTAACTACATACAAATCCACACTCCAATCTGGAGAAATGATTTAACTGCAATGATAACATCTTCTATGCCTGAATATAGTTATGGTTAAGCTCTGTATGTTCTGGTCTCAAACCCTATACCCTTACCAGAATAACCCCTTACATAAACTTTGCATTACAAAACATTATCACATTCTCCTATCCTCCATATTACAAAATGATCTAACCAACTAACCTATATACCCTTTTACAATCCATCATGCCTTATGTCGGCTTACAAATATAATTACAATATGAATATACATGTTGGCTCAATAACATAAACACATGAATATCAAAAACAATTTCCGATGTCGGATCTCCCAAATGATATCGGCCTCCAATACGGATAACTTGAATGTGAACCATGTCGGCCTGCAATGTTGGTACCCAAAGAATTCCTTCAAACTTTCCCATGCCGGTCAATTGTCTTCCATTACACAACTAAACCAAAATATGAAGTCGGAACATTCTGCCATGTTGCCATCAATGACAACATATTGAAACCAACCAATTGAGTGTCAATTGCCAACAATGATGGTTACCTGCTTCGTTAAAAACTCTAAAAGGTGAGATGTCCTTAGTTGTAGTCAGGATTTTGCCCCTAGATATGTATACTTCTTTGATATGGATATATACATTGACCACCAAGCCATGGTGAGATATGATGCGGATAATTATTCGGATAATCAAGGATAGTGACTACGCTAAGCGTGTCCAAGATTGTGTTGTGTTTTTCAAAGCTTTGTGATGGCCATGGGCTTAGTCCAAATGGATGCAAAAGATATGATATGGGTATGTATAGATGAAAGAGCCGATCTATCACAAATAGTGTTTGTTGCTAGGTTTTCACTAGTTATTTTTACTACACTTTTTGATTTGTTTTTTTATTTTTTTTGTATTTTTCTTCATTTTTTTTTATTTTTTTGTATTTTTCCCTTATCTGTGCACTGGATAGCTTAGGTATAGAACTTTTTGAGATGCACACTATTGATAGGTTTTCTAAACAAGTCCCCTTCTAACATAGATAAATTATATGCCCTCAATCCATGAGCAGATATGATGACAAAAGGACTTGGCCAATTTGGTTCAAACTTGCCCTTTTCCCTATCTTGTTGATTGCGAGGATTTTCCTTTAGTACCAAGTCACCTATATGAAATTCCCTTTGATTTACCTTGTGATTGTAGCTCTAGCACATGCATTGCCGATATGCTTTGAGGTGATCAAAAGCATATTGTCGACGCTCATCTAGCAGCTCTAACTCTTGTTGTTTGTTTACCAGATAATCCTCATCTAGAATGAGTCCTTTTAGTGATACTCTAAGTGATGGAATCTCAACCTCAATAGGTAGAATTGTCTTTGATCCATACAAAACTAAGTATGGTGTGGCTCCTGTAGGTGTCCAGATGCTAGTTTTGTAGGCCCATAATGCTAGCTTGAGTTGAACATGCCAATCATGGCCAACCTCATTCACTATTTTCTTGAGGATTTTCAAGATGGTTGTGTTTGAGGCCTCTGCTTGGCCATTTCCTTATAGATAGTATGGTGTGGAGAAATGATGTTGGATGTGGAATCGCTCGCATAGTTCTTGCACATCTTGATTCCTGAAAGGTCTTCCATTATTTGTGATAATGGAACTAGGAATGTCATACTGACAAATAAGATAATTTAGGGTAAAAGAGGATGTTTTCTTGCCAGTAATAGTAGTTAATGGAATGACCTCTATCCACTTTGTAAAATACTCAGTGGTCATGATGATAAACTTATGTCCATTTGATGAGGAAGGATGAATCTTTCCCACCAGGTTGAGTCCCCATTGACAAAATGACCATGATGTGGTGAATGGTTGCAACTCCTTTGCTAGTGCATGTATAATATTGCCATGAATTTGGCATTTTGGACATTTTATGGAAAACTAATATGATTCCTTTTCCATGGTTGGCCAATAATAACCCATCCTTAGGAGTTTCTTAGCAAGAGTAGGACCACTTGAATATGTGCCACAAATACCTTCATGAAGTTCATGCAAGATGGTTTTAGATTTGTTATGATCAAGACATCGAAGAAGAGTACCATCAAGACCTCAATGGTAAAGTGTGTCAGTGATTAGGGTATAATGGGTTGCTTGATGAATAAAGTTGTGTTTTTGGTTTTGGGATAGATCTAGTGGAAGGATATTGTCTTTTAGGTAAGTGTAAATCTTTACATAGAGGGGTGAGTCAAAACTAACTATGTGGCATATGACTTGGGATTCAGAATTGTCATAAGAAAGGGAAAATAGTTGTTCGACTAGGAACTCATAATGATTCTGTTGGTCTGGTATTTGCAGGAGTGTGGAAATGGTTTCTTGTGAGTCTCCAAAGACTTTCAACTTTGTGATCTTCTATTCTATGACCATTTTGATTCTTGTGACTAGAGCTTCATACTCGGAAATATTATTTGTGCAAGGAAACATCAATCTATAAGATTTAGGAATAGTGTATCCTTCTGGTGTGATGAATAGGACATCGGCTCCTGATCCATGTTGTGTGTATGATCCATCAAAGTACAAGACTCATGGCTTTGTTGATATTGTGAGAATATATGTATCTGGAAACTCCACATGGATGGGATGACTATCTTGTAATTATGCTTCTACTAGTTGATCAATGATAGCTTGACCTTTGATTGCTCTTTTGTCTCTGTAGTGAATTTTAAACTCACTTAGAATCATGACCCATTCAGCTAACCTCCCTATGAGAGTGGCTTTGCTGAGTAGATATTTAAATGGGTCAATATTTTCTACCAACTCGATTGTGTGAGCTAGCATGTAGTGGCAAAACTTTTGAGAAGTGAACACCACTACCAAACAAGCCTTTTCAATGAATGTATAGTTGAGCTCATAACCATTCAATATCCTACTAATGTAGTATATTAATCTTTCCTTGCCCGTTGAATCCTCTTGTGCTAGAAATGCTCCTAGTGATACCTTTATAGCAGATATGTAAAGAATAAGAGGTTTGTTAGTTATTGGTCATACCAAGATAGGTGGATTCAATGGATATTTCTTTAGTTGATGAAATGATTCTGCACATTGATCTTCCCATCTTAAAGGGAAATTCCTATGGAGTAGATGAGTGAATGGAAGACACTTGTTAGGTAGTTGAGAAATGAATCTTCTTATGGATTGTAGCCATCCTTTTAGAGATCTTAATTGGCTGATATTTCTAGGTGGCATTTCCATGATTGATTGTACCTTTATGAGGTACACCTTGATTCCTTTTTCTAAGACTATGTATCACAAGAGTTTGTTGGATGTGACACTAAAGACACACTTCTTAGGATTTAGTTGGACGTTGAATTGTTCTAGCCTCTACAAGATTTTTTCTAGAATCTCTAGGTGTCCTTCTCTTGTAAATGATTTAGCAAATAGGTCATCTACATAATCCTCCATGAATGTGTGCATCATGTCATGAAAGATTGTGGTCATTTCTCTTTGATAGGTTGCTCCTACATTCTTCAAGCCAAAAAGCATTACATTCCAGCAATAAGTACCCCATGGACATGTAAATGTTGTTTTATCCTGATCTTTTGGTGCTATCTTGATTTGATTGTAGCCTGAGAAACTGTCCATGAGTGATAACATAGCATGTCATGTTGTTATATCTACAATTGTGTTGATGGGTAAAGGAAAGTCATCCTTCGGACATGCCTTGTTGAGATACCTGAAGTTTGTATAATTTTTTATGCTTTTATCTGGTTTAGATATAGGTACAATGTTGGAGATCCATTCCACATAATATATAGGTTAGATTAATCCTACATCAAGTAACTTCTTCAGTTCTGCTTTTACTAGTATAGCGACATATGGGTTCATTTTCCTTAGCTTTTGCTTGACTGGCTTAGCTCTTGGAGCTATAGATAAGTGTTGCATGATCAAATCTAGATCTACCCCTAGCATATCTGCATAATACCAAGCAAAATTGATTTTCTTTTCTATGAAGAATTTTATGAAGTTAGGTCTTTCTTGTTCTGTTACTGATTCTGCTAGATGTATGGTTCTTGTTGTTGCTTCAATGTCAATGTTGATTGATTGAGTTGGTTCGATCAAAAATGGTGATCTCTCTTGATAATGTTTAGGAAGAGTGTCAAGTCTCTCATCCTCAGGCACCTCAAAGAGGTTTTCATCGTTGGATACATCCCTTGTTTTTACTTTTTTATGATCTAATACTGCCATTAAATGGTTTTCACCATTAGATCAATTTTTTATTTTATTTTTGTGACTAAGAGTTTTGGCACTCTCCTGATTGAGAACTTCGTTATGAGATTCACTGGTGGAACATGTTTCCGGGTTCATGGAACAAAGGTATTGGACAATAGTGTCATCATTTGGGAAGATAGGTATGTTGATTTGTTCAGGTTTTCCCTAGTCTATGAGTTCAGGATGTATGAGGGGTAAGGAATCATTAGGTGGGTTAAGGTCTATAGAAATGAGGGGCATGATGGATACATTGTCAAAGTTATCAATAATATGAGTGAGGTCTATAATGGTACTCTCTTCAGTATTGCTTGTTTTGTAGCGACTCTTCTTGTTCTCGCTAGCTTCATAGATATGGTGTGGCCCAAATTCAAATGATCTAGACCCTGAGCCTTGTCTTTCATCAGGCATGGGCGTATATGTGTGGATTGTATCTACCTTAATTTGTTCAGTGACATTAGAGAAAGCATCCCATTCCCACTCATGTGAGTGTTTCAAAATCACTCTCTAGGACTCTATTGTTGTAGGTAATGGGGATACCATTTGGTGAAAAGAATTTATTTCTTGCTTCTACCTCTGAACTGATTGGCATGTTGTTTGAATCAGGCTTCATACTAGGTTGCAATATATTAATATTTTAGTGAGAATCCTCCTCTCTTTCTATGGCAAGCTCTTGTTGTTGTTTCTCATATTCCTCTTCCTTGTCTTTGCAGACTGCCTCATCAACTTCTTTTTATTGTGTTACTTCCCATTTTTTTTGTTATCGCTGCATGGTTTCTTGTTGTTGATCTTGTTGCCACATAGACTCTTATTGTCAATTTTTTTTCCATGTAGATTATTGTTGTCGGTTTGGTTGATTAGTTTGATGTTGATGCTGACCATATCCTAGTCCAAATTTGTCCTTGGCAAGTTGTGAGTGTGGTTGAATTGGTTCTACAATACCTTGTTTCCATTTGCCGATAGGACCATTTCCTAAGTATCTCATCCTTTGCATGATTTTGAATCCATTGCCATATTTCTTTGTTGGAAGAGTGACACTTATCATTGTTGCTTGGGTGTCCTCATTATCTTTGTATAACCAGTTTAAGATATCTTTGTCTTTTGTGTCATTTGCTAGTGTTCCTTCTTGAATGAACATACCATCAAGGTTTTTGATAGGTTGTGAAGATTGTTGTCTTGAAGTTGAGGGTTGTCCATGAGATCTTGGTGAAATTGGCAATTTTGATAGACATAAGGATGGTTCAAAAGAGTATTCCCCCATGCCTTTTTCTTTCAACTTCATATTTTTCTCAAAATCTAGAGATAGATTTTGGATTTGATCCTTACTATTTGATGACGTGGAAGCGAGAGCTTTCCTATTATGTGGTACAAGAACATTTTGAATTGCTTTGAGATTATTGCAATATTGAAAAGGATTAGTATATGTTGTAATAGTAATTTCTTGTCCATCACGTGGGAATTTTAGACACTAATGATATGTGGATGGCACTGCTTGCATATCATGGATCCAAGGAAGACCCAAAATTATATTATAAGATAATTCTATGTCCAAGACTTGACATAAAGTATCTCTTTGAACTGGTCCCACTTCAATAGGTAATACCATGAGCCCTTTTGATGATATTTCTTCTTCATCATATTCTTTGATTGTTATCTTTTTCTTAGGATCAATAGTTGTTTATGAGAAACCCAATGCATGGATAAGTTTTAGAGTGCAAATATTTAGACCAACTCCTCCATCTATTAGTACTCATTTCATTTGATGTTTATAAACTAAGACTTTGATATGGAGTGGAGTAGTATGCGGATAATTTAGAGAGACATAATCATTCTTTGAAAATTATAGATTGTGAGGCATGGTTAAATGCCCCACCATGGCTTGGAATTGGTCAATATCAACATTATTTGGAACTGTAGAGTCTGTGAGGCCCTACCCTGACTCAGTCTAGCATTTCAATGATTTTTATGTCGGGACTATTATGGATGCTTTATTTTTATGCATTATGGATTTAGAACTTATATTATTCCATGATTTGGATAACATTGCTATATGTTGATGCTTCATTTATATGCTTTATGTTATAGAACACTATATGATTCTAGAATAGGATGAATTTGAGATGATATATGTCATTATTGGATTTGCAGGACTTTACTATGATGATAGAAATAGGATGCATGCTTTATGTGTGGATCAAAAATTATGAGAATTATGATAATTGATTAGGTGGATTTATTTGGATATAGGATGTATTGATTTGTGTAAATGTATATTATATGCAGAGTGTTTGATGTGAATTCTTATTTGTGTGTTTTATATGATATGAGGTTATTTGGAATTACTAATATGTAATTGAGATGCACAGGAAAATTATCCATGTGACCATGGAAATATTATGGAGAACCAAACTTAGACCTATGTACGTTCGTAAAACCAAGGTTTGTCTATTTGGAGAGACCATCCCATTTGTACCGTATTTTATTCATGAAAGTGATTGTTGTATGAATGTTAAATTGAATTTTGTTTTTTTTTGGAAATCCAACAGGAGGCAAGATTTCATGTATAATTTTGTAAAAGTATTTTCTTTGTGTCACTTGACACATGTGTTGATTTATGTTTGAGTTTTTAAATTTGTCTCTTGGAGGGAGTTTTTTAACTATAGCTTTTTCAATTAATTTAATGTGAATCCATAATTGCCTTGGGAAAAGAATCTTTGGGATGGTCAACTTAAGTTTGACCCGAAAATTAACTTCAAATGGGTTTAAAAAGGGTTAAATGGACAACTAGGGGTAGTTTAAGAGGGTTTACTAAAGCCCATAAGGTATACCTAAGGGTTAGGAGTAATTTTAGGCATGTACCAACTCTCATGTGACCATTTAGACACCCTAAAAAGTGACTTTTCTAAGTTGTGCGAAAATTGAAATTAGAAGGATCATCTAAGTTGTAAACTTTCCCTTTGGATGTGAGATCCCTTTCCCATTTTCTCCTACCTTTCCTTTTGAGTTTTAGAAACTTGTGAGAACTCTCACTAGGGTCTTCTTAAGTAAGAATGAGAGATTTTGTGGGTAATCACCCACTCTCCATTTTTGGAGACAAGGAATTTTGAAAGGAAAAAGATAGATTTTGAATTAAGAATTTGGCTAAGTGTAGAAAGGAAAGACTTGTGGAATTGGGCTGCTCATTCTCAACAAAACTAGCATACCCTGGGGCAGTTGAAGGTTGGTTTCACCTTACTTGTAATGTGTTTTCATATTGAATGTTATATTGAAAGAATATCTTGTATAAAAAGTCTAGTTTTCTTGCATGTTTTCCCTTGGAAAATTATTGTGTTTTATGTTTTACTTTTGTATGGCATTTTATGTGCTTTGGGAGTAATCAAGGCCTCCTACTCTTGGGAGAGAGGATGGTCTTGTGGGTGGTAGAAGTGATAGCCCTCAAGTGAGAGGCTCTCATTATGAGAGCGATCATAAGGGATTTTATGTGACCCTTGCTGCATGGCTTGTTTATGCATTTGGGGGTCATAAAGAGGGAAATAAGGCATGAATGTCTTGGGGGGGCCTAAGGATGTGGGGTTGTTATACTTATGATGTATTTGGTTTGCAATGAGGTGGCTATTAGTCTTACCATACTTGCAGTCTCCTCAGGGTACTTGGTCCACTACCACCCTTGAAAAGACATCACAATGTGTGGTGTAGTGTAGCCTTGGGTTGGGAATGTGTTTGGGTTTGTTTTCCCCTTGTTTACTGTGTTTGCATGTGTGTAATCCTATCTAGGGCTTGGTTCTCCAATCTCGGGGGTGGCTACTAGTTAGCCTAGGCTAGGAGGTGAGCACTCCATGGTCATATCCTTGATTTTATTTGCAGGTTGTTGGAGGGAAAGGATTAGGACAAGTGGAAAATTCAATGGAGTCATTTGTTGCAGAAATCTATTTGGAAATATTTTTATTATTTTGTTTTAAAAGTCCTCATTATTAATAATGAGAGGTCTAGTTGTAAAATGACGATAGTGTCTTTTATTTGCTATATTGCAAAAAAATGAAATGATTAAATCTCGATTTAGTTCCTAAAGTTTTTCTGAATTTAATATTTGTTGAGTATATAATATTTTGGAAAAACAATAAATTTATTTTATTCCTTTATGCATATGAAATAAATCAAGGAAATAAAGAAAGAACTTAATGATTGCATGCATGTTGCTTTGAATATAAATGTTTTAGTTTAATTCGTAATTGCATGGTCAAAGTTTAAGGATTCTAGATAAATAAAGTGTTGTTGGAATTTTATTTTTAATCTGTCATTTTATTAACTTGCAGAAAATAAAAATCTAACGTTTATTATAGTCATCTCTAAAGATTTATTTTACATTTCTAGAATTAAATAGATGTTGTGTTAAGTTTGTTTAATTCGATTAATTACTTTATTTTTACAGAAAGAAAAGCCATATATAGATAGCCTAACTATTTCTACTTGGCAACTAGGATATTATTAAAAAGGAAATAATTAAAACGATTAAACTTGCAGAAAATAGCTAATCTATTTTATTTGTTCAGAATAAAAATAATTGCATGAAAAGAAAATTGCCCTAGATTCAATATATATATATATATATATATATATATATATATATATATATATATATATATATACATTCAACTAATTTTTATATGCATGCATAAAAGCATAAATGAATTCATTTCTTAAAGTTAACTAAATAAACTTGTTTAAAATGTATATATACAAATACTTATATAATTGATTTCATTTAAATATATAAAAATAAAAACTATTTAAAATTTTAATTTAAACAAAAAAAAAAAATTAATTAAATGTAGGGGGGGTTCGGCTCAGACCGAACCACTATGCAATACACAGTGTACGGCGGGGGCCGAACACTATGCATTGCAAAGTGGGAGGTCTGGCCGGTGCCACTGTGGGTGTCCACAGTGGACAACCCAAGGGCCGACACTGTGGGCGACCATAGTGGGCTCCGCCACTGCGGGCGTCCACAATGGACGGCCTGAGGGCCGCCACTATGGGCGACCACAGTGGTCGCCGATCACTGTGGAACCCCACAGTGCGTGGTGCCGCTGGTACCGCCGCCCGTAGCCTCTCCTCCTCCCCTCCACTGTGCCCTGCCATGGCCGCCGCCCAATAGGAAAAAAAAAAACCTGCGGCCCTGCAAATCCATGGTATATATATATATATATATATATATATATATATATATATATATATATATATATATATATATATATATATATATATATATATATATATATATATATATATATATATATATATATATATATAACCCTAGTCGGTTAGGGCTAGGGTATCATGTACAAGCAATAAGGAAATTAAAAAAAAGAAATGGAAGGCCTATTTTATAATAAAAAGGCTTAGGGTTGCATGGATAAAATACTTCTATTTTTATATATAGAAATATCTATATATATATGTGTGTGTGTGTGTGTGTGTGTGTGGGTGTGTGTGTTATATACAAGTAAGGTTATGAATATTAAGTTGGTAAAATATATATACAGGTTGAGATGTTTTAAATTAAATATTAATGAAGTTGATATTAAATTTTAAATTTAAATAGATTGAGATGTTTTTGAATTAAATATTTGTGAAGTTAATCTTTAATTTTAATTAAATAAATTGAGATGATTTAAATTAAATATTTAGGGAATTTAATTCTGTTGTAAATTTATTTTGACTATGGAGAGATATTTAAACTTATAGGTAAATATTCATTGCGAAATTAATTTACCTTATCTCAGTTTAATTTAAGCACATTTTTAGTTATTGAAATATAACTTTTGGACATTATAAATAGAGTGCTAGGTCTAATTTAATTTGTTCCTTAAAACAAATTTTGATTTTTAGGAGATTAATAATATCTTCGCCAAATATTTTAGAGAATTTTCATTAAGATAATTTAGTGATTAAAATCGTTGAGACAATAATAATTTCTTTGGAGAATTAATAATCCGCAACTAATTTTAAATTATTTTTACTTATTGAGTTAGTAGATAAAGTTAACTCTAAACCTAGTTAAGACAAAATATGTTAGTGCATTTCATTAATGGTAATTGAATGTTATTAAGTTGGTGTTTTTACAAAAAAAAAATTATCCTGTTCTTGCCCTAAATTTTGGGCATGACATTTTGGTATCAGAGCAAGGTTTCCAACACTAGGAACCTTTCTCCATTATGTTTTTCTTTAATTATTTAATTAATTTTATTATATTGATTTTCTAGGATATTTAAATTTAATTAATTAATTATTATTCCAAAGAAATTAGTTATTTATTTATTTTTATTATTTTTTTTTTCTCTTAGGATGCCTCCAACTATGCGACAAGCTCGCAAGCGCGGAAGGGGCCCTAGGTGTGTACGCATGGCATGCGAAGAGGTAGATAGGGAGGAATCGGTTTCGGAAGGGAACCCAGAGCCTCCTCCCAAACAACTTGTTGATCCAAACTGAAACCTCTTAGAAGCAATCCACAACCTAATTGGAATAGTCCAGGATAGGATTCCAGCCGGGGATCAGCATGTTGAAAATTAGAACTTGGGGAGTCATAGATCGGTTGATAGGGAATGGAGTAGGAGTCCACCTCCTATTCCCATATAGAGTCAGGGTGGAAATGAGCTAGATTCTGTGCACCTACCAGGACCATCTCTAGGGGTAGAGCCAGTGTATTATGAGAGAGCTCATCGGGAGCCAGGGGATCTTATCAGGGAGGTTATGCACCTCTAGCCACCATCTTTTGGAGGATCTACCGACGGGTAGAAGTTGAGGCTTAGCTTTTGAGCCTTGATAGGTGCTTTGCATTACACTCTTACAAAAGCATTCTAAAAGCATGTGTAGCAGTCCATCTGTTGAGAGGGACGACCTCCACATGGTGGAGATAGAAGGAATACAAGTGTGGGTTGGTTGCTGATACTCTCACATGGGAGATTTTTCAAGAGAGGTTCAGGGAGAGGTACTTGTCAGAGCATTATAGATAGTGTAGGATAGACGAGTTCCATGACCTCCAGTAGAAGGGGTCTCTCAGTGACCCAGTACGAGAGCAAATTCTTTAAGCTCTTGTCATACGTGGACTATCTAAAGGATGAGAAACTTCTCGTTAACCATTTCATCAAAGGGCTGAATGTCGACATAGTAGGACCAATGAGGATGTCCGCTCCAGGGAGTCATTGGGTTGTCGTGGAGAAGGCACTGATAGCATAGGAGATTCAAGTCAGACCACAGGATACTAGGGATTGGTTCTAGAACTGAAAGCCTATACCCCAGACATACAAATTTCAGAAACCCCATTGGAAGCGTAATAACAGAAACTCACAGGGGTTCTCCAAACCCCCTCCTCTGCAACAGTCACAATAGAACCAAAGGTAGAAGCCTCCACAGTATCAGCAGGGCGTAAAGTCCAAGCAGTGGCAGTCTCAGGGTCAGAGGCGAGATCAGAGAGCTTAGGTTCCTTACACACCTCTGGCAAGGACTCTACAGTCCTCCAAGGGTGGGTATAGTGGATCTAGCAAGAGAGGGGGATAGGCTTTCTCTAGGCCTCAGGGCACCCAGTTTCAGGCACGAGGTTCTTGCGTTACATGTGGAGCCATGGGGCATATGGTGAGGGATTGTCCTTAGGGTCAGATGGTAGGGAATTAGTGGATGACCACATCAGAGCCTACAGTTGGAGATATGGGCAGGTCCCATAGAGTCTTCGCAGTGGTGGACAACTGCCAGGCTGAGCATCAGGCCACGATCATTGAGGCTATTGGTATGATCAGAGGTAATAGTGTATCTATACTATTTGATTCAGGAGCTACTAACTCCTTTATATCTCCATTGGTTGTGGAGCGTTGCGAGCTAGTGGCAACTAGATAGGGTGTGAGTTGGGAAGTGGAGTTAGCTTCAGGGGCTAGAGTGTCAGTGGAATCAGAGGTTAGAGCATGTCAGCTTTAGATTGGCAATACCAATACCTTAGTAGACCTTAGAGTGACACCACTTGGATCTTATGGTATCATACTTGGCATGGATTGGCTTTATGCCCACAAAGCCAAGATGGATTGCCGCCTGAAAAAGATCGAGTGTGAGGATGATCATGGTTTGCCCATAGTAATCACCGGGAGTCAGAGACCTGTGTCTCTTCCTATGATCTCCGCAATGCAACTTAAGTGGAGCATGCGAAAAGGATGTCAGCTCTTTGCCATCACTATCAGTGATAGGGAGGAAGAGGATGAAAAAGAAACATCTATTGACGACCATCCTATCCTTAAGGGATATTTAGATGTGTTTCCTTTAGAGTTACCTAGAATGTCGCCCTGTAGAGAGATTGACTTTCATATAGACCTTGTACTAGGAGCTAAGCCAGTTTCCAGAGAACCTTATAGGATGACCACAAACAAGCTTAATGATCTCAAGATGCGGCTTGAGGAACTACTAGAGAAGGGGCACATTCATCCTAGCGTATCTCCTTGGGGTGCCCTAGTCATCTTCGTAAAGAAGAAGGATGGATCTCTCTATTTATGCATGGATTATCATCAGTTAAACAAAGTAACCATCAAGAACCAATATCCTTTGCCCAGAATTGATGATTTATTTGACCAACTTCAGGGTGCCAAAGTATTTTCCAAAATTGATCTGAAGTCAGGATACCATTGGTTGAGGATAGTGGAAAGCGATATCCACAAGACCGCATTTCGCACTAGATATGGCCACTATGAGTTCACTATGGTCCAATTCGGTCTTACGAATGATCCAGCTATTTTTATGAGCCTCATGGATGGGGTATTCTACACATTTTTGGATTGTTTTGTGATTGTGTTCCTCAATGATATATTGATATATTCTCGGAATGAGAAGGAGCATGAGGAGCACCTGAAACAGGTATTGCAGTGTTTGCGGGACAATCAGTTGTATGGCAGTTTGTCAAAGTGTGCTTTCTTTCATCTAGAGGTCAAGTACCTTGGGCACGTTATTTCCGGTGATGGGATCTCAGTTGACCCATCAAAGTCAGAGCTATTATGAATTGGCTAGTGCCAACTAGTGTGATAGAGGTTAGGAGCTTCATGGGCTTAGCAGGTTATTACCGACACTTTGTTGAGGGATTCTCTAGAGTCGCTCATCCTATTACTTCTCTTCAACATAAAGGGAAGAAATTTGAGTGGACAAAGAAGTGCAAGAGGGCCTTTCAGGAACTCAAAAAGGCACTTACTAGTGCACCTATCCTTGTAGTACTAGATCCCTTAGCTAACTTCATGGTTTGCACAGATGCTTCCCTAGAGGGTTTAGGAGCATTCCTTATGTAGGATGGTAGGACTATAGCTTTTGAGTCTAGGAAACTTAAGACTCATGAACTTAACTACCCTACTCATGACCTTGAGCTTGCAGCAGTAGTTCTTGCACTTGTGAGGTGGAGACACTTCCTTTTGGGTCATCATTTTGAGCTTCATTCAGACCATCAGAGTCTTCAGTACATATACACTCAACCAAACCTTAATGCACATCAGAGGAGATGGATGGAGTTCTTGTGCGAGTATGATTTTGATGTTCTCTACATCAAAGGAAAAGAAAACGTAGTTGTAGGTGCTTTGAGTAGGAGATGTCACGAGGTATACACCATATCTATGGGCATGGATTTGAGGGATCGTATACTATAGCAGTTGCTAGAGGATGGATGGTATATGGAGGTTTGTCAGGTGATACAATCTCAGGATACACTAGAGGAGAAATATGTGCATTATTCTTTGAAGTCGGATGGACTATTATGCCATAGAAGGCACATCTATGTACCTTTTTTGGGGGGATTGCAAAAGTTCATTGTCACAGAGGCTCATAGAGCTCCTTATGTAGCACATCCTAGAGTTAAAAAGATGCATGCTGACTTGAGACAATTATATCATTGGCCAGGAATGCGACAGCTCATTATTGAGTTAGTAGCCTGATGCCTCGAGTGTCAGAGAGTCAAGGCGGAGAACCGCCATCCAGGTGGGTTGCTCTAGTCTCATGCTATACTAGAGTGGAAGTGGGATACTATATCCATGGATTTCATCATTGGTCTTCCTATGTCATCTCATCGCCATGATGCCATCTTGGTGACAGTTGACAAGTTGACCAAAGTGGTCCACTTTTCACTAGTTTGGACTACCTTCATAGCACCAGCAGTGGCACAGGTGTTCTTGCGAGACATTATCAGACTTCATGGCATTCCACGCAAGATTATTTCTAATAGGGATTCCCTCTTCAATTCTTCCTTTTGGAAGGCATTACAGGCAACTATGGGCATTATGCTCAATTTCAGTACAGCCTATCATCCAGAAACGGATGGTCAGACAAAGAGGGTTAACCAGATGTTAGAGGATATCCTTCACATGTACGTCATGGATCATCAGACCAGATGGGAAGAGTACCTTCCCTTAGTGGAGTTTGCCTATAACAATAGGCATCACACTTCTTTGGGGATGCCACCCTATCAAGCATTATATGGTAGGCCTTGTAGGACACCGTTGAGTTGGGACCGCATAGAGGATAGAGTTGCTATTGGTCCTAAGATAGTTCAGGATATGGAACAGCAGGTGGATTTGATTAGGAAGCACCTTAGAGAGGCACAGGATAGACAGAAGAAATATGCAGATGCGAAGAGGATAGATCGTAGCTACTTGGTTGGAGATAGAGTCTTTTTGAGAGTGTGACCACATAAGAGTCTAATCCGTTACGCAAAGGGTTCTAAGCTCGCACCTCATTTTGTAGGACCATTTGAGATCCTTGAGAGGATAGGACCAGTTGCCTACCATTTAGCATTGCCACCTAGCCTATCACGCATCCATGATGTGTTTCATGTATCAGTTTTGAGAAAGTATATCTATGATGAGTCTCATATATTAGATTGGGATGCCTTGCAGGTGGAGTTGGACAGGCAGCTAGCTTTGGAGCCCATTCACATTTTGGCACGACAGATGCTGGCCCTTCAAGGTCGAGAGCTAGACCAGGTTAGGGTCCAGTGAGATTGCTATGATGAGGTTACAACTTCATGGGAGGACGCATCACATATGAGATCACAGTACCCCCATCTTTTTGATGAACTCGAGGAGGAAGTTCATGCCTAGAGGGGGAGGGTGTGAGACCCTACCCCAACTCAGTCTAGCATTTCAGTGATTTTTATGTTGGGACTATTATGGATGCTTTATTTTTATACATTATGGATTTAGAACTTATATTATTCCATGATTTGGATAACATTGCTATATGTTGATGCTTCATTTATATGCTTTATGTTATATAACTCTATATGATTCTAGAATAGGATGAATTTGAGATGATATATGTCATTATTGGATTAGCAGGACTTTACTATGATGATAGAAATAGGATGCATATTTTATGTGTGGATAAAAAATTATGAGAATTATGATAATTGATTAGGTGGATTTATTTGGATATAGGATGTATTGATTTGTATAAGTGTATATTGTATGCAGAGTGTTTGATGTGAATTCTTATTCATGTGTTTTCTATGATATGAGGTTATTTGGAATTACTAATGTGTAATTGAGATGCACAGGAAAATTATCCATGTGACCATGGAAATATTATGGAGAACCAAACCTAGACCTATGTACGTTCGTAAAACCAGGGTTTGTCTATTTGGAGAGACAACACCCCATTTGTACCATATTTTATTCGTGAAAGTGATTGTTGCATGAATGTTAAATTGAATTTTGTTTATTTTTGGAAATCCAACAAGACCCAAGATTTCATATATAATTTTGTTAAAGTATTTTCTTTGTGTCACTTGACACATGTGTTGATTTATGTTTGAGTTTTTAAATTTGTCTCTTGGAGGGAGTTGTTTAACTATAGCTTTTTCAATTAATTTAATGTGAATCCATAATTGCCTTGGGAAAAGAATCTTTGGGATGGTCAACTTAAGTTTGACCCGAAAATTAACTTCGAATGGGTTTAAAAAGGGTTAAATGGACACCTAGGAGTAGTTTAAGAGGGTTTCGTAAAGCCCATAATGTATACCTAAGGGTTAGGAGTAATTTTAGGCATGTACCAACTCTCATGTGACCATTTAGACACCCTAAAAAGTGACTTTTCTAAGTTGTGCGAAAATTGAAATTAGAAGGATCATCTAAGTTGTAAACTTTCCCTTTGGATGTGAGATCCCTTTCCCATTTTCTCCTATCTTTCCTTTTCAGTTTTAGAAACTTGTGAGAATGCTCACTAAGGTCTTCTTAAGAAAGAATGAGAGATTTTGTGGGTAATCACCCACTCTCCATTTTTGGAGACAAGGAATTTTGAAAGGAAAAAGATAGATTTTGAATTAAGAATTTGGCTAAGTGTAGAAAGGAAAGACTTGTGGAATTGAGCTGCTCATCCTCAACAAAACTAGTATAACCTGGGGCAGTTGAAGGTTGGTTTCACCTTACTTGTAATGTGTTTTCATATTGAATGTTATATTGAAAGAATAGCTTGTGTAAAAAGTCTAGTTTTCTTGCATGTTTTCCCTTGAAAAATTATTGTGTTTTATGTTTTACTTTTGTATGGCATTTTATGTGCTTTGGGAGTAATCAAGGTCTCCTACTCTTGGGAGAGAGGATGGTCTTGTGGGTGGTAGAAGTGATAGCCCTCAAGTGAGAGGCTCTCATTATGAGAGCGATCATAAGGGATTTTATGTGACCCTTGTTGCATGGCTTGTTTATGCATTTGGGGGTCATAAAGAGGGAAATAAGGCATGAATGTCTTGGGGGGGCATAAGGATGTGGGGTTGTTATACTTATGATGTATTTGGTTTTCCATGAGGTGGCTATTAGTCTTACCATACTTGCAGTCTCCTCAGGGTACTTGGTCCACTACCACCCTTGAAAAGACATCACAATGTGTGGTGCAGTGTAGCCTTGGGTTGGGAATGTGTTTGTGTTTGTTTTCCCCTTGTTTACTGTGTTTGCATGTGTGTAATCCTATCTAGGGATTGGTTCTCCAATCTTGGGGGTGGCTACTAGTTAGCCTAGGCTAGGAGGTGAGCACTCCATGGTCATATCCTTGATTTTATTTGCAGGTTGTTGGAGGGAAAGGATTAGGACAAGTGGAAAATTCAATGGAGTCATTTGTTGCAGAAATCTATTTGGAAATATTTTGTTTTAAAAGTCCTCATTATTAATAATGAGAGGTCTAGTTGTAAAATGACGATAGTGTCTTTTAAATGTAATTTAAAGAAATGTAATATTTTATTTGCTATATTGCAAAAAAATGAAATGATTAAATCTCGATTTAGTTCCTAAAGTTTTTCTGAATTTGATATTTGTTGAATATATAATATTTTGGAAAAGCAATAAATTTATTTTATCCCTTTATGCATATGAAATAAATCAAGGAAATAAAGAAAGGACTTAATGATTGAATGCATGTTGCTTTGAATATAAATGTTTCAGTTTAATTCCTAATTGTATGGTTAAAGTTTAAGGATTCTAGATAAATAAAGTTTTGTTGGAATTTTATTTTTAATCTATCATTTTATTAACTTGTAGAAAATAAAAATCTAAGGAGTATAGAAGTTTTCCTTTATCATGATGAGCCTTTTCCTTTATCATGTTTCGGGAAGGGTTCCTGGTACATTTTGAGTTTGTCATTGTTATGACCATGTTTTGCATTTGCTACTTCAATCTCACCTCTATCAATGAGATCTTGTATGTAGATCTTCAGTTTCATACACGTTCGTGTATCATGTCCCTTGATACGATGGTATTCACAATAATCATTTTCATTATACTATCTTGGTTTAGGTCGATTGGGGTCAAACGGGCGAGTGATTGGAAAAACCACTATACCTGCTTGGACAAGTTTTTGAAACACCACTTCAATAGGCTCAGCCAGAGGAGTGAAATCTCTTGGAGTCCTATTATTCGATCGGGGTGGTCATCCCTAGATTGAGACATTGTTGTGAGGTTTTTGGGATTGATTTTGGTTGTTGAATTGATGATTATTGGTGGTGGATTTTGGGGGAGCGACCATGGTTTGGACCCGCTTTGCATCAATTATACCATCATTGACCACATTTTTATTCTTGGACTAGAATTTTGGCTTGTCTTTATAATAAGAGGAAGAACTTTGCGTTGATTTCTGGTAATGTTTCAAGGTTCCTTCCTCCAACAAGACACGTTCGAGGGCGAGGCCCTTATCTGTCAATTTTTGGAAGGATTTGATACATTGAGATATTAAAGGTCTTGAAAGTTCAGGCACCAAGTTCTTTTGGAATAGCTCAATTTGATGTTGTTCTGACATGTCCCACTAGAATTTCTTGATAAGATGTCACCATCTTTGTAGGAAATTGGTGAAGGTTTCTCCGGGCCTTTGTTTTGTATAACATAGGTCCATCATAGAAACATCATTACCCATGTTGTATGCATAGTGGGCTACAAATTTTTCTACCAAGTCTGGAAAAGAGACAATGGAACCTCATGGTAAAGATGAGAACCATGCCAAGGCATCTCCCGTGAGACTCTTGGGAAAGAGTCTGTGAAGATAAAGGTCACTATAGGAGACTTCCTGGCATAAGATGTGGAATTCTTGTAGAGTCCTAAAAATTGTGACACTTGCAATTTCGACTGCATTTGGGTCTTCACGATGGCGGCGCAACGTTGAACCTGAATGGAGACCTTGAAACCTGTTTACGACATCAAAAACTGCATATTTCTGCACCTTGGCCTGATCCTTCCCTGCACCCTGCTGTCCCGGGAGGTGGGACCATGGCGCCCAATGCCCTGGTCCCTGGCCCTATTTTGGGCCCGGTCTCTTGTTGGGCATCGGGTCTTTAAGTTTGCAATTCAGAAAATAATATTCCTATGTCAGCCTAAGGTCAGAAAAATCAGTCTCCTAACCCTAATTGACAAGTATATAACCTACTTTTCCTCTCCTAGAAAAGGAGGAAGGAAAAGAAGGAAGAGCAAGACGCGGAAGCGATATTCAAACATTCAAACATTCAAGCATTCCTTCAAGCAATTGAGTATTCTAAGTCTCCATTCAAGGCTAGGTGTTGCATTCAAGACAAGGATTCAACAATTGAAGAGGAGATCACATACAAAATACAACATCATTACACCTTCGCATGTAAGAATACAAACATTCTTACAACAAGGTATCAGTACTTGTTTACATTACAAACATTTACATTTACAACATTCTCATTTCTTGGTTAATTCCAAAACTGGGGTTTGACCTAAAGGCAAACCCCTAATCCCTAACCCCCCAATCGTCCTCTCTTTTTTGTGTGTAGGTTGCAGGTATGTGGCTGTAATTGAAGATCTGGAATCCTTGTGCAGAGACGAACAGATCCACCTTCATTTTGCGGATTTTTCAGAGGACCGTGTGCACTCCGAGTGCCATCGTCCCGTCAACTTTCGCTCAAATTTGCAGAACAGCATCGTCTCGACATTTTACTGCTAATTTCAGGTCCGTAGCTTCATCCCGTATCCCTATCTATGTTTATAAGCGAATCTTTCCTACTTTACATGCATTCCTAGTTCAATCATTCTATCTACATTCTTTACAAAAGAGGGTATCCTTGATGTCTTAACCCTTGAAACTCATTTAGAATTTAGTCTTGCATTGTGTGGGATTGGATCTTGTGGGTTTCAACCCCTCTTTTGAATGTAAAGTCTCTCCTAAGTGAAAATTGTCAACCCTAGTGACCTCCCTTCTCTCTCCTTGGAGTGGGGGGGGGAAACACTTAGGGTTTGATTTTTCTGCTTTACATTTTGGTGAACCCGACGTGAACATCCTAATTCTGATTATTCATGGTTAGATCTGAAAAATTTGCTTCCTTAATTACATTTCCATGTTGGATCTTTTGCAAATTTTAGAGGTTGATTGCATAAAAACCCTAAAATTTCCTTTTTGGTAATTGAGCTTGTGAAATGTTTAATTGTTAATGCTTGTTTCAGATCTACCCTTCTATTGCAAATTGTCAATTCATATTTGTGCTTTAATTCTGAAAATTAAGTGGTTAAGTGTCAAAACCCTAATTTTTAAAACCTTCTTGATTCAACCTTTGACTGATAATTTCACTGATCAAAACACCTCCAAATCGGCTGTAACTTTGGATTCCGCAACAAAATCATAATATCTCTCATCCCTGAAAATTTTGAAAAAAGTTGTGAGGACCGTGTGCACCCCGAGCACCATCATCCCCGACATTTTTTCTGAAATTTCGGGAGCTAGATCTTACTGTATTTTTCTGCTAAAATCCGGAATTTTGGCTGATTTTATCAATTCTAACACTTTCAAAATTAAAGTCAAAGTTGGTCTAGTGATTGCTTGGATTAAGGCTTATAATCATTCAAAAATTATTGAAATTGAAATTTGTGTTAAAATTGTGTTTCTTACAGCCCTAAATTTGAAAGGTGTGTTGGCATTCATTCGAAGTTTCAGTGCTTTATTCAAATTCTTGCAATTTGTGACTCTTGAAATTAAGTGTTTAATTGCATCAACCTTGATTTCCACTTTCAAAAGTGAATTTTGCATGAAATTGAATCAACTTTTAAATTTCAAAGCCTGCATTGCTTTTAGTATTCCCTCTAAAACCATAAAATTCAAAATTTCAGTTTCCCTCTCCTTTTCAAAATTTAAATTCTGCATTTTTCAACAATCTTGGTGGGGTTCAATTTTGAGATTGCAACTTTAATTTGGCCTACTTACAGATTGTAAAATCACTCAATTTTTTTAGATTAGCTTTAAAATCATCATAACTTTCGTCCCTGAAAATTTCAAAAAAAGTTACGAGGACCGTGTGCACTCCATTCGCCACGGTCCCTGACATTTTTTCTGAAATTTCGGGAGATTGTCTTGATTGTATTTAACAGCTTAAATCTAGGAGATTGGCTGATTTTATTGAAATTTGCTACCTCTAAAATTCAAAATCTTCTCTCTCTCTTTAGTGCATGAGTTTTACAACAATAAGCCCTACTTACACTATTCCTATTAGATGAAGCCTTAGAATTAAGTCCTTCCAAGGTTTAATTACCGAAGAGATGGAACCTAATTTGAATGGCCTTTTTAATGAAGACACAGGTAATTCCTCTAATCCTCTTATTGATGAAGAAGCTCTCCATGAGGTTCCTATAGAACAACTTTCAAAATTGGATAACCAATTTGATGATTTTCAGCGATGGATGTCTCAAGAATATCTTGATAGTCAAGCTCTTTCATTAATTGAGGGTCTAAAACATATGGTTCAAAGTGATAAGAATGGAATTGATATTTTGCGTGGTATTGCACACATTGTGGATTCGAATGTGATGCCGATGAAGAGTTGTGCCGAAACTTTAGGTTATACACAACCTCCTACTCAAGTCAATCATTCTATTCCTTTGACAACTCCTATTGCTAGTATACCTAGTATACCTACTTTTACATCAAACATAATGACTACTTCAATACAGAACATTCCACCTATGATCACCAGTCATAAGGGCAATCCTTCTTCTTCAATCAACCCTCTTCCTTCATTCAATCCAACTTCTTCATTCATTCCTTCAATGAGTGTTCCTATTTCATCTCCACAAATGAACATGACGCAAGGGGGCAATTCATTTAACCATTCCATTCCTCCTTGTAGTGTTCCTCCTTTCCAATCATCTCCTATGACTAACTATCATAGTGTCCCACCACCTTACTCTCAATCAATACCTTCTTTCAATAACATAATACCTCCATCACAATCTAACATGTCTAATATGAACTCTTCAACTGAAGCGACCATTAACAATCTTGCACAAATTGTCTCTTCTTTATAGCAACAAATTGCCTCTATGAATCAATCTAAGTTTAGTGTGTCCACATTTGATGTTGCGAGCCCACTTTCTCTTGACATTGTTAGAGCTATCCCCCCTAAACATGTTGAAATCCCGCAGTTGGAGCTTTATAATGGTAAAGGTGATCCTCTAACACATGTTAAGACCTTTCAAACAATATGTACCAATTTTGTTTATGACCAAAGGTTGCTTGCAAAACTATTTACTAGAACATTAAGAGATAAAGCCCTACAATGGTATTGCTTGTTGCCTTCTTATTCTATTACTTCTTTTGAACAACTTGCAAATGCTTTTATTCAACAATTTCAAAACAATATAAGTCCTAAAGTTATTTTGATTGATTTAATGCATTGTAAACAAGGTGTTAAAGAAAAAGTGACTGATTTCATTGGTAGATATAAGCATTTGTATGCTTAGATTTCTTTTCCAGTACGTGACAATGATATTCAAAGAATCTTTATTTCTAATTTACAAAAAGATATTAGAGAAAAACTCCTGTTTTCTGAGTTTACTTCTTTCCAACAGTTGTGCGCAACTCTTCACAATTATCAACTGACTGTGAGTCAAATGGAACAAGCAAATCCTATGGCTCCGAGTGATAAGGGTGATAGTAGTCAACAACCATTTGGGAAGTTTAAACTGAACAGAGAGGTCATTAAGTTCAATGAAAACATCACCAACAATAATGTGAATGCAGCATCAGGTGTGCCTCCTATTTCTAAGTTTTTCAAGAAAGAAAGAAAGTTTACTCCTTTGAATGAATCATTGCATAGTATTATGAATAAGTTATTGGAACAAAATGTTCTTACTCTTCCTCCTATAAGGCAAATAGATCCTGCAAAGATTAATTCACCCTATTTTGATAACAAATCTTTTTGTCAATTTCATCATCAACCTGGGCATGATACTGAAAAATGTTTTGCTTTAAAGGGTAAAATTCAAGATTTGATTGATAATAATACTATCTTTGTTTCTGGTGTGAATGATAAAGGCAACACATCTGTAGCTCCTCCTAACCAAAATCTTAAGATTTTTACTAATCCATTACCTTCTCATACCTCTAATGTGATTGATACTAATTATTCCTCTATCTCACCTGATGATCTTGTGTCTGTGACTCCGAATGTGATTAACTTTGTAGAGTAGCAGAAAATCCCTAAAGAACCTTCCATCACATTTGATTCCAATGAAACTATCAGGGCACCTGATGGTCCTTTATATATAGTTGCAAAAGTCAAGAATACACCTTGTCATGGAGTGATTATTGATCCTTCTTGCATGGTTAATGTCATTACTGAAGAATTTCTTTTTACTTTGCAATTGAATCAAGTGATCTATGACAAAACAAATGTGGTTCTGAAATTATTTGATGCATTTTCTTCTCCTGCAATTGGTTCTATTACATTACCTATTGAGGTCCATAACAAATCCCTTGATGTGAGTTTTTCTATTATTCCATCATCCGAACAATTTCGTGTGAATCTAGGCTATCCTTGGCTATCTTCCATGAAAGCTATTGCTTCTCCTATTCACAAGTGTTTGAAATTTCCCCATAATGGTGAAATTGTTACTGTCAATCATAGTCTCTTTAAACCAGCTGAAAGAACTTCTAGCGTTCCTATTGATTATTTTTGGCCTAAACAATTTCAATCTCTTCCACCGCGGAGTGATCATCTTTTCAAATCTTATCAAAAGTGGAAAATAGATATGATCTCATCTCTAAGTGAACCTAGAACACCCAAACTTGATATTCCCATCATTCTTGAGAAGGAAGTTCTTCCTTTGAAAGATAAAACTAATGTCTTCCCTCAAGAAGATTCCCAACCCATCCCTATGGATGTAACTATGCCTATATCTAATAAACTTCCTAAAAGTAGACCTATACCTCCTCGTCATGATGGACTTGGTCTCCTTCCTAAACCAAATATTCCTCCTTTATATGGAGTAGTTCCTCCTCCTTCCTCTTATAGAGAGAAGAGACCTTCATCTTCTCCTATTATTCAACCTAAGAGACCACAACCTAAACACCCAAGTGATAAGGATGAGAACATTCCTCCTCCTCAATCTTCTCAAATTCCTACTAAGACTAGACGAAATCATTCTGCACATGAACGCTGACGAAAGTGTCATCTTAGAGCTCAGGCAGCTGCTTCTCAAACTTTGCAATCCCCCAAAAACACCTTCAGCTAGTATTATTCCATTTTCTCCTCGGCCGAAAATTGAGCCAAAATATCCTAAACATAAGATGCATGATGGTCTTGATCCTGTACGAGTTAAAGATCCTATTTTTATAAATCTTGATGATGATATAGATGAAAATGTTATTCATGATGAAAATGTTACTCCTCTTTCTTCTGATAGTGAATATGAATATGTTGATGTTGATAACCATTTATCTAACGCATTTTCTAAAGCACTTATCCTAGCTCCTAGACAAGAACAACGTGGCTCGGAACATGAACATAGCCCTTGTTTGGATCTTGTGATAGCTCCACCTGCTGTGTTGGATGTTCCTCCTCTAGCGTGTCTCCTGCCTTCCTGAAATATTGATCAGCAAGATCGGGGGGTGGATGACGTGCTAGACTAGTAACATTAGCATAGCAGACTCTCTCCTCCTCTCTTGATCTCTTTTGTTACTTCTTCTATGTGTTATTCTCATTCTTCTATTTGTTGTCCTTAGTGTTGTCTACTTGAGGACGATGCAAAGCATTGAGATCTCTTTTGGTCTCTCTCATGTTGACTCAAAAGACACATGTGTTCCCTTCTTCTAGGTGACCTTCCTTGATTGGGGAATGAAGAACAATTATGCATACATACATATGATATACATGAATTATCATACAGCATACTGACCCCGAGGAAAGCAAAGTCACCTTGTGCTTTGTGTTTTGTGTCTATTATCCTTGGGCTTATCTCACACTTGGGGGCTAAATCCTTGTGATAACATGCTCCTTTCACTTCTCATTTCTTATATGTATCACTACTTTAAAGCAAT
Source organism: Cryptomeria japonica (assembly GCF_030272615.1). Taxonomy (NCBI): domain Eukaryota; kingdom Viridiplantae; phylum Streptophyta; class Pinopsida; order Cupressales; family Cupressaceae; genus Cryptomeria; species Cryptomeria japonica. The sequence goes on from NC_081410.1 coordinate 350,552,878, forward strand.
CACCCCTGATGAGGCATGTGCGATCGCTTTAACATAGGGGGGCATATGCTCCGTCCATATCTCTTCAAGATACTTGAAAATTTCTTGGCGAACTTAGCTTTGCCTTGAAATTTTTTGGTATTTTTCTTGCATGACTCATAGTGAGGGAACCTTACTACTGACAGTGATGGTTCTCCCTCGTAATCTTCCCTTTTACTTTGTCAATCGAAGTCGTAAGATCCTTAGTCCACTGGGGGCTTGGGGTATCTTGCCTCCTTGACATGGTGAAAGTTTTTCAAACATTGTTTCCTTGTACTTTACCGGAAGTATGGGCATATGCTTATACTCCCGCTAAAGTGGGGGCTAAATGTAGCATCCTAAAATTGTGACACTTGCAATTTTGACTGCATTTGGGTCTTCATGATGGCGACGCAACGTTGAACCTGAATGGAGACCCCAAAACCTGTTTACGACATCAAAAATTGCATATTTCTGCACCTTGGCCTGATCCTTCCTTGCACCCTGCTGTCTCGGGAGGTGGGACCATGGCGCCCAGCGCCCTGGTCCTTCAGGACCATGGCACCAAGCGCCCTGGTCCCCCAGGACCATGGCGCCCAGCGCCCTGGTCCCTGGCCCTATTTTGGGCCCGGTCTCTTGTTGGTCATCGGGTCTTTAACTTTGCAATTCAGAAAATAATGTTCCTATGTCAGCCTAAGGTCGGAAAAATCAGTCTCCTAACCCTAATTGACAAGTATATAACCTACTTTTCCTCTCCTAGAAAAGGAGGAAGGAAAAGAAGGAAGAGCAAGACGCGGAAGTGATATTCAAACATTCAAACATTCAAGCATTCCTTCAAGCAATTGAGTATTCTAAGTCTCCATTCAAGGCTAGGTGTTGCATACAAGACAAGGATTCAACCATTGAAGAGGAGATCACATACAAAATACAACATCATTACACCTTCGCATGTAAGAATACAAACATTCTTACAACAAGGTATCAGTACTTGTTTACATTACAAACATTTACATTTATAGCATTCTCATTTCTTGGTTAATTCCAAAACCGGGGTTTGACCTAAAGGCAAACCCCTAATCCCTAACCCCCCAATCGTCCTCTCTTTTCTGTGTGTAGGTTGTAGGTATGCGGCTGTAATTGAAGATCTAGAATCCTTGTGCAGAGACGAATAGATCCACCTTCGTTTCGCAGATTTTTTGGAGGACCGTGTGCACTCCAGGCGCCATCGTCCCATCAACTTTCACTCAAATTTGCAGAATAGCATCGTCTCAACATTTTACTACTAATTTCAGGTCCATAGCTTCATCCCGTATCCCTATCTTTGTTTATAAGTGAATCTTTCCTACTTTACATGCATTCCTAGTTCAATCATTCTATCTACATTCTTTACAAAAGAGGGTATCCTTGATGTCTTAACCCTTGAAACTCATTTAGAATTCAGTCTTGCATTGTGTGGGATTGGATCTTGTGGGTTTCAACCCCTCTTTTGAATGTAAAGTCTCTCCTAAGTGAAAACTGTCAACCCTAGTGACCTCCCTTCTCTCTCCTTGGAGTGGGGGGGGGGAACACTTAGGGTTCGATTTTTTCTGCTTTACAATTCTCAAACCTGATCGCGGGGGTCTCTTTTGCCTTCATACTTGGTGAATTTAAGAATCTCAAATCCCAGGGGATATGGTGCAACTGATATAGACAGATCATAAGGACAAGGGCAAAACTCTTCGAACGAGTAAGTTTTCCTTTTATTAGTCCTTTGTTTCATGTCCTTGATGATATTCTTCATGTCTTTAATTTCCTTGATGAGGTCTTGTTGTGGGCTTTGATAATGATGGAGTGTATTTGCTCCAAGAATTGGATGAACCAAAGAAGGTGCACCACCACCAATATATTGATATGATGAGGAGGTGAGAACATGGGATGTGATGACTGATGTCATTGGGGTTTGAGGGATAGTTGGTTGCGGTCCACCAACTGTTGTGACGGGATTGAATATGGCCCAGATAAAATTTGCGACATTGTTGGGAGGAAGGTAAGTTTGTGGAATAGAAATTTGTGGTTGAATAGAAGGAGATGGTATAGAAGTTTTTTGGAGAATCGATGAGATCGGATTTGATAGTGGTATGGATGGTAAGGAGGAAGACGGTGGGATGGAGACCACAGTGAGAGGTATCGTGGGTGGCATTGATTGAGCGTAGATGATTGATGGGGCTGTAATTGATTGAGTTTGAATAGTAGGTGCAGCAATTTATGTGGGAGCAAGGTCTACTTGTGGTTGTTGTGTGAGAGCGGATCTATTAAATTTAGGTAGAAGTTGAGCTCCATGTTCAAGGAGAGTTTTCAGAAGTGCAGTAGGATTGTGTTTAATAAACTTTTCCATTATCTCTTGGTTATAAGAATCCGCTAGGAAAGTTTGCACTTCTGGACAAAGTTCATCTTGGTTAACCATGTTAGGATTTTGACTTTGATCTTGATTGCTAGGTTGCCCACTTTGTGTATGATCTTGTGTGGGATCTTCATATAGGACACCAATGTCTGGCATGCCATATTGTTGTTCAGCCATTTTTTTCTTTTGGGATCGAGTTGCGACCATACACAATATTTGTGATGAAAAGACTTAGGAAAAAATGTGATGAAAGGACTTAGGAAATTTGAGGATGATTGATGGAGGAGGTATAGTAGTGATGGTTTAGAAGAAATTTGATGACTAGGTTGTCTTTGGTATGAACATGAAGGATTGATTCGAATGGCAAGTTGTATGAAGGGATACGACCACCTTGATTTGGACGATAGTTGTTGTTTCAAAGGACAAACTTGAATGTTGATGGAGATGACGGACTCTTAGCTTCTCTCTTAGGCTTATGAAATATGGGATGGACAGAGCTTTGACGCAATTTTTTTTTTGGACTTGGTGTGGGTAATGACTTGGACAATTGTTTGTGTCTTGACAAGTGTTTTTGCAAAGTGTTTGGGGATAGTGATGTGGTTTTAGTCTACTCTTGGCAAGTATGTATCAAACAAAGCAAACATAGTGATCAAATTTATATTATATCAAAGACACTCATGCTCATATACAACATTCTTAAGGCTGGCAAGGACAATAGTCATTGAATCCCAATTGGTTTCCCATCTATGCTTACCCAGAGTGGACACTTAGATGCTTGACCCCACTGGCTCCCCTCCATGGCACTCACTTCTCGGGGCAGCCAAGCATCAGTTCCCATGAAAACTCCTCATGGCAAACTTTGTGTCTCTACTAAGGGTCGTAAGAATATGGGCCACTTCAGAGGTCCGACCTCCTGCACCAATGACTAGAAGGTTTTTGGCCACTATGAACAAGGTGTTTAGTAAGTCTTCCCATTAGGAGCTACCCTTCGAAGTTACGCAAGCGCAATTGAGGCCTATAGCCCAACGAAGCACCAAGAACTTAGTAGTCACGCAAGCATGATTGAGATCTAAATACCCAATGTGAGAATGAACTCTCATATAGCCCCAACCATTAACCCTTTTGTAATCAATGGCCTATTTATTATAGTGAGTTGGTAACCCTAGGTCCGGGTGTACTCACTTGGGTCGTTCCCCTCTTACCTTCTCAAAGAGCAAGTTGGGAGGGTAGGCCCACTAGAGGTAAACCCACAATCAAACAAGAAAAGGTTGGAGGGTCTAGATTTATGATCATCTAATAAGACGAGAACATACTTTCCTACCTTTATGCTTTTCTTAAAGACACATAAGACAATGGTTCATTCTATTTTAATTAATATCTAGGTGCCTAATTTAAATAAATGCACAATATTTGGTTGAATCAGCTAGGCAACCTGCAAAACCACTTGATTAGTAGTTTGAAAAATGGAGTCTTCAAAAAGCGTCTTGCAAAACAACTTGATTAGTAGTTTGAAAAAAATAGTCTTCAACAAGCGTCCTGCAAAACAATTTGACTAGTTTGGAAAAATAGTCTTCAACAAGCGTCCTGCAAAAAACAACAAAATGACAAAAATATAAAAAAAATAATTATTTTTTGGGAATGAATAGAAAAACATGAATAAAAACTTTTTTACTAATGACAAATGTGGATTTGAAGAAAGCTTTGATGGGTAAATGGGGTTTGACTAGGTTTTTTCCACTTTCCAAGGGATAGGCAACCGAAAAATGGGGATTTTGGAGGAGAGATGAAGGAATGAGAAAATTTGTCAAAGAGGGGCAAAGAAGCAAAAGTTGGAGATGGATAATATGGGAAAAATTTGGAGGTGATTGGATAAAAAGGGGAAGAAGTTATGGCAAACCCTAAAAATAGAGAAATATGGGATTTAGGCTTCAAAAAGTGGATTTTTGGGATAAGGCCCCCAAGGAAGAAAATGTGGAAAATGGCAATGCAGAGAATTTGGTGGAGTTTGGAGGAAAATGGAGTCAAGATAAAGAAGATATGGCCAAAAAATAGAATTTTTTTTTTTTTTTTAAAACCCTAGATTTAACAGAGCAGATAGAAACCCTAGATTTAACAAAGCAGAAACCCTAAATTTAACAGAATAAAAAAAAATGTCAAAGGTCTGGATTTTTGATTGTCTAGATAGATAAGAGCATAACCTCCTACTTTCAAACTTTCCTACGATTAGACAGATTATATTTAAATAGAGCAGATAACAGGAAATAAAAAAAAAAAAAATGTAGACTACAGTTAGCGCCTAAAAATTTCAGACAGATTAATAGAGCAGACAGTAGCACTAAACAGATAGAAAAGTGTCAAAGGTCTGGATTTCTGATTGTCTAGATAGACGAGCATACTCTCATATTTTCACACTTTCCCATGGTCAGAGCATACAGTCGCGCTAAATGGAATAGAAAAGTGAAAGGTCTGGATTTTTGATTGTCTATATAGACAAGAGCATACTCTCCTACTTTCACACAGATTATAATTAAACAGAGCAGATAACAAAGCAAATAATAGATTGGATAACAGGAATTCAAATTCTAAAATGCTCGCGCTAATCATAGAGCTATCATGCTGAAACTGAAACTGAAACATAAAAAGAACAGAAACAAAAACACAACAGAAATAGAAAAGAAGTTGTTGCACCGAAATACAGAGCCACTATTCTGGAACCTGCAAAAAAGATTTTTTTTTTTTCTGCAGTTGCGCTATTCTGGAACCTACGTCTCACAACTCACAAAAACCTAAAAAAAAACATTAGTTCTTAGGGACGTGGGTCCCACCAGGCATGCCAAAATGAAGAGGGGAAAATAGATTTGAAGGTCAAATGATCAAAACATAATGAAATAAACATGCAAAATGCTAAAATATCATTAAAAGACCATTTCACCTTGCTATTTTACCTTCTCCTTCGGATTGAGCTTGATGAAGTGAAGGTGCCCCTTGATAATGCTCCACTTGATGTGCTCCTTTGATTGCTGGATGTGGATAGCTCTCCAATGTTGTGCACAAATGGAATGGATTTGAAAAATGATAGGAATGAGATGATCAAGTTGCCAAGATGATTTCCTGGGCTCAAAAGGGCAGCATAAACTTACTGGATTTCAAGATGTTTAGAATGAAGGGATGGAGCCCGATTTTATAGGAAGAGGAGAGGAAAATAGATGGTTAGGATGAATTCAAGATGAAGGGCTAAGATTTACTTGTGAGCTCACACAAGGTCCAAGAGAGGGTGTGGAGACCAAGAAATATGCCTTAAAGACATTTTGTATCTCCACACTCCACAAGATGCATTGGAGGAATTAAAAATTCTCCAAAAAAGGATATCATGGGGATTGGAGGAATAAAAAGGAATTAAAAATTCCGTGGGAGAGGGGATGCCTAGAGGAATGTGTGATTTCAAAAATTTTACATTCACCTAGGAAAAGAGCATTTAAAGCTAGTGGCTGGATGAAAAGGACAAAGAGTTGACTTTGTGGCTAATCATGCTGATTAACCATTAACGACTCATTAGGAGGGAGATTAGAGGAAATGTTCAGTGGGATTAATATTTGTAGGAGAATTTGACTAGGAGAGAGAATGAGTGGAGGGAATAAAAAATTAGAAGAATAATGTTAAGTGAGTTTAGGGAGTTTCTAGAAGAATGAATTAAGAAGATGATTTGAAATTAATTAGCTAAGAGGAAGATTTGTGCGGATTTGATTTTTTTAGAAGAATAAAGAAAGGGATTGATTTATTAATAAATCAATCATATGCTATAATGACAATATTAATTATATACATAAATCATATGCTATAATTTAGTGATTAAAATCATTGAGACAATAATAATTTCTTTGGAGAATTAATAATCCGCAACTAATTTTAAATTATTTTTACTTATTGAGTTAGTAGATAAAGTTAACTCTAAACCTAGTTAAGACAAAATATGTTAGTGCATTTCATTAATGGCAATTTAACGTTATTAAGTTGGTGTTATACAATTTATTTTTTATCCCATTCTTGCCCTAAACTTTGGGCATGACAGTGTCAACAAGAGCTCTTTCTAGAATATCCTTGTGTGTGGGTGAAATATTGAGAAGCTCTAATACGGATATGTGTGCTAGTGTCTTCTTAAATTGATCTTCCAAGTTGTATTGATTGTTTAGAGATGTTGTTGTTTTAAATGCACTCCCTTTCAATACATATCTAGATTGATCTCATGTAGTCACATTGACCGGAACATGTTCTTGTTTGTCTTTGATCTTTATGACGTTGACTTGATTATCACATTCTGAAATGTGATTGATAAAATTTTCATAGATATGGTTTATGCAGTCCCCTTTATTGTTTGAGGATGATGATGCATCTTTGTCATAATTTGGAAGTGGATTCTTGAAGGCTTCATGATCATCATTGGTTTTGTGACTGTTTACCATTATGTTACCATTATCGAGCAAATCTTGAACCAATTTTTTCAACGTTAAGAAATTATTTGTGCGATGCCTTTTGTTTCTATGATATTTACAATAGTGTGCATCATTCCACCATGATGGTTTGAATTGAGGTTAAAAATCCCTCATATTTGGCAATGTAATGACTTTATTTGCCAACAGTTCTCAAAATGTCAATTCAAGGGTTTGTTCTAAAGGTGAGAACTTTCGTCGATATGGTGTTGGTTTCGTGTTGGGGTTGTTTCTTTGATGGTTGTTACCTTGGTTTTTCATTCTTGGATTATTATGTCTTTGATTGGTATTCCCTTGAGTGTTGGTTCTTTGATGGATATTTCTTTGAGTGCTGGTTGGAAGAGTAACGTCAGATAAGTTTAACATAGGTTGTTTTATTTTAACATTGTCAACTACACCATCATTGACAATATTTTTATTCCTTGTCCATAATTTGGATTTATTGGAGTTGCTATAGTAATTGTTGTTATAGGTGTTGTTTAATGAACTAGCACCTTCTTTAGAGAACTTCAAAGTTCCCTTCTTGATTGAGGATTCTTCTATCTGGATGTCATTTTCGATCAACTTTTTAAAACTAGGTAGACATTGTAGTTTAAGTTGATAGCTCATCTCATCATTAAGATTGTCTATGGATATTTCCATTTTCTCTTTCTTGGGTATGGTTCGGAGATATCTAGATATCAGTCTTCTCCATCTTTACAAAGAACATCATGAATGTTTCATTGTTATTTTATTTCATGTTGCAAAGATCAAGAATGGTAACCTTGTGTTAAATGTTATAAGAATATTGCGAAACAAATTTGTTTACCAAATCCTCAAATGATCTAATGGGAGGTGTGATTTTTTAAATCCATTCCATTGTTTGTCCTCATAGGATTCTTGGAAATAACCTCATCATGTAAGTGTCATTGTGGGAAAACTCCAAGCTCATCATGCAAAATTCCCTTACATGATTGAGAGGATCACTTTTACCATTGTATTTGTCATAATTTGGTATTTCAAAGTTAGGTGGGAATGGTTCCATGTTTAGGCTTTGATCAAATGGATAAGGACAAATATCCTCTAAGGAATATCATGTGGTAGTTCCTTGTTACATGTCTTCCATTTTTTGTTGAAGTGCTTGCAGTTGTTGCATGAGTGTAGCGAGAGGATTGTTTCTAGTATTAGCATCTTGATGATTAGTGTCACCTTGATCATTAGTATCGTTATGATTGTGTGTATTGTCATGATCAGTGTGAGAGGTGTGTGCTCTTGATTTTGTCCTTTTGATGTTCTCAACTTGTTTTGGTGGTTGTGTATCAAAATCCTCAGGGATTTTGATACCTTTGTTATATAATAGGAGGAAGTATTTTTGTTTGTCAATTTTGATGAGTTTTTCAAGAAGTTTGTTAGTCCGGGGTCTTGTTGTGCCTCCTCAATAACTTCATTTATTATTTCATCTTTCTCTAAATTCATGTAGTTTTTCCAAGTGTTAACTTCTTTGCATCCCATGCTTGATTCAAGCTCTTCATCATCCCACTCGACATTTTTATGTGATCGTGTAGAAATTGGCATGGCTTGATTTGGCTCAATATGTGATTGGATTCTGAGATAAGTAAGCCAAATTGATCCTTCCACTAAATTTGATATCTTGTGATAGTGTTGACCTTTGCATGAAGGCATGTTTTTTCAAGGATTCTTCATCAAAATCAAAATTTTTACCGTGGAGATAATCGTGAAAACGATGTAAAAATATCTTATGTTTTAGAAGGAGTTTGCGGTTGGTATAGAGGAACTTGTTTCTCTTCATGACCTTCCTTTGACTATGTTGTCTCCTTTTTAGAGTAGTTTTTAAACAAGGATGCTTCTTCTTGATGTGTTGAAGAGTGGTCATGCAAGTAATCAAAGTTTCGGTTGTGAGATTAATTGGATGAATACTTTGTTTTGATCTCTAAGTCTGCTCAGTCAAATAGAAGGTTTGATATATCCTTATTGATATGACTAAACATGTCAAATGATATGATAAATTTTCCTGATATTGGAAACTAGATGGATTTGACTAACTTGGTATTTTGATGTTTGATATGGGTTGATTTGATACTTGTGATCACTAGTTGACACCTCTTTGATCTACTAGAAGAAATCTGTCTAAGATAGTTGAACTTGGAAGACCTCCTAAATGGGTACTTGGATCAGTTGTTGGATTTTTGAGAACTTGGTTAGATAAGGCTCTGTCTCAAATGTGCCACTTAAATTCGCTATAGAATTGATCAAATGTGCTAAGAGATTCAATGTATACATCACTTAAATGATCATATGCACCTCATTTTTTCTTCCATATGCTACATGATCTGATATATGGGCCTCAATATTGATTAAATGCATTATAGGATGAATAAGATGTGCTTGAGAAATGCTCAAATGCACCACAAGAATAAGAAGATGCACTATTATGTGGATTTCTTGAATGTGACTTGTTGAAAACTGATTATGATGTTTGATTTTTCTTGCAAGATGTTTTAGGAACTATGACAAAATACACATCAAGCAGGCATGAAGACATTGGTCATTTTTCTCCTAAATATAAGCATTGAGGTATGTTTTGTTGAGGATGTGTTCAAATCCCTGATGTTTTCACTGGTTTATACACAAGAAAAACACACCAAGTAGACTCTTTAATCAAGGGTCATCAATAATACCATAGCCCACATCTGGATACTCCTTCAACTCAAACAGTCGTGTCACCCCGTAGAGGGCACCATTTTTTTGTCTTTGTCTAGAAATTAATTGAAAGAGGATTGCTCCTCAATTGAATCATTATATTGGGAGATATATGGTGAATGTCTTGGGGGTGGATTATTCCCCACCCTTGCATTATGATATTATCAATGTTTAGATACTAACTCAGCTAGGCTTCTATTTCTAAAGTTTGTAATCAGGCTTCTTGTTCAGTCTTCACTGATAAACTCCCTCAGGAGGCTTCCCAACCTTTAGAACAAAGGCTTTACGTATCACAAGAATACTAGGGGAAGGCTAATCATTGACTAAAACCGTTGGAGGGGATTTTCATCAACCTCCACATTTGATTATAGTGGGTTGGAATACTTGGCTAAAATTCATTCCCCACTTAGATAGTTCCCTTCTCACCGACCCCCTCAAGGCAACTCAGGAAGGCAGACCCTCTAAAGGTTTTAATTACTTGAAATGAAATAAAGCATGAAGGAGTGAGCTGGGCTTTTTGATCACCCAATTAAGGGGAGAGCATATACCTATCACTCAAGATAAAGCAAGCAATGATTATTTTTTGTCCTTTCAAATAAATTTTTTTCTAAGTCCTAATTGGAGATGCCACTCTAATCAAACATGGTGTTCTTCTTACCCACAAAGCAATGTTTTTGTAAGCTAGGAATAAAAACCTTGGTCAACAAAAGTAAAATTGTCAAATGAACAACAACAATTTTAACTTGAAAGCTTCAAACAAGGTAAAATGAGGATTCTTTTTAAGATTCCAAATGAAAGATGTTTTGTTTAATGAGCACCAAAGGAAAGTGATGTTCAATTTTAACCCCTTTGCAAAAATTGAAAAGTTGTGTTGTTCTTTTCAGAGCCCAAATGACAAATGATCCTAATCTTGCAAAAAGAAAAGTTTGAATTTGTAGTTCTTTTTACTCTTGTAAGAAAGAAGTGTAATTCTTTTTAGAGCCTAAATGAAATGTGAAGTTCTTTTTATGTACACTAAATATCAATGAGGTTCTTTTTTAATTTGCAAAAATGAAAGGTGAATTCTTTTTAACCAACTTTTAAAGAAAGCAAGTAAGAAAAGAATAAACTAATCTCCTTCAAATCGTACAAAACCACTGCTAAAACCTACAAGGAAAAATCAGTTAGCAACTTGTAAAATCTCGGTGGGCTAGCCAAGCCTAAATTTTGAAAACCTTGTTACAAATTTCCTGTTCTGTAGCATTTGTGCCTGAATAGATAATAAATGCACTATACAACAACACTTATGCGCTACAGGACAACACAAAAGTACTAGAAGAAAGTGTATATGCACTAGAAAAGTGGACAAATGTGCTAGAAAAGGTTACAAATGCACCAAAACAATGTGCATATGTGCTACATAAGAGTATGAATGTGCTAGAATAGTGTATGTATGTGCTACAAAATATGAGGTATGCGCTACACAAGAGTATCAATGCACTAGAACATGGTATGCATGCACTACAAAATATGAGGTATGTGCTAAACCAAGGAAATGCATCTTCAAAAATTCTTATAGATCATCCTGTGTAAAAAAATTAGACATGTCTCAAAAATGGGGTTGAGCCCCATGGTGGGTGCCAAAAATTTATTCCAAGAAGTGTGGTACTTGCAAGAGAGACACAAACCACTCAAACACACCAATGAAACATTATGATAGAGATCAAAATCATTAAAACAAGAAAATAAAATAAAGATATTAAGCGCATCTCATTGTTCTCTATCTCCAAGGATCCCTTAGATTCAAGGTGGCTCTCAACTTGGAAGAGCACTTGATCTTGGTATGACTACTCAAAGAACGAGATATAGTGTATGATCTAAGATCTAAATGAATGCAACTAAGCTCCTAGTGATGATTTTGATAATGGATATGAAACTATGATATTGATATGGTGCAAGATGATGAGATTGATATGAAGCTAAACTAGCATGAAAATGATATTGAGATGATATTAAGATAGCATGAAAATGAAATTAACATGATATATTGCTAACATGATATGGAAAACAAGATAAATCTAGGCTATGATGCTACTAAATGATATAATTACTATTGTCAAAGAGAGGCTAAAATGCTAAATGCTATGTGACTATATTGTAGATGAATAAAACTTGGATATGGATTATGAAGAAAGTGAGTCTTATTTATAGATAAAATAGGGAAATGGATGGCTAAGATTGAATTGGATTAAGAAGGGTTATGATTGAAAGTTATGAATCCATGTGGGGTTTTCAACCCAATCTCATGTTGAGAAGTGTCACTAGGAGGAGGCTTGAGGGGATGTTAAGTAAGAATTAGATGCTTATTCAGTTTAGGGGTTAACCTTAAGAGGATAAACCATTGGATAAAGCTATTATCCAAGGATGAAGGCTATTGTCCAAGAGTTAAACTCTTGAAGATGATCAAAGGGACAACCATCATGGGCTAGGGTGATATCTTGTAAGAGGCATTAAATTCTCTTTGAAGACTTTGGAGGTTTAGCTTGTGTGAAGGGAGATACCTTTAAGGTTTTGCAATAACCTTTAATGGTTTGGAAGACTTTGGAGACAAATTTGTAAGAGCCTTACAAATTTGGGAAACTCAACAAGTTAACTTGTTGAAAAGGATAGTCTTAAATGCCTTTAGAAGATTTTCTTCCAAATTTGGAGAAGTGACTTCCCCAAATTTAGGGATGTGACATGATTAGAAGAATTAAGGCTACTTAAGTGAGATTTGAGAGGTTATAGAAGAATGATTAGGAGGCAAGTGGGAAATGTAGGAGAATGCAAGTGGGAGAAAAGGGGAATTTTAATAAAAAGATTTATTTCAACAAAAATGAATGCAACTTGCATTTGTAGGAAAATACAAGTGGGGGGATTTTACAAACAAATATTGATTTATTTATTTGCAGAAAGGATTTTAATTAAATGTAAATTCAATTAAAATGGTGGAAGGGAATTACTTAAATAAATAGAATTTATTCAATTAATGGAAGAAAGAGGATATTAATTAAATGTTGTATTTAATTAATGGTTAGATATAAGAAAGGGGAATATTAATTAAACCTTGGTTTAACTAATAGGATGCAAAAATAATTAAATAAATTAAATTCATTTAGTTAAGTGTGCAAGTTTTAGGCATCTACAGTGTTTAAATAAACCTTTAATTAAATCACATTAGTTATGTTGTCCTTAACTTAAAACATGTCTTTACATCATCAATGTCATATTTACTTAAATACTTAGTTATTTAATTAGATCACACATGTATCAATTTAACCATGAGGTACTGAGAAATCAATCACGTGAGAGTTACATTTGAAATACATGTACATTTTGGTCATGCCCAAACTTTTGGGCAAAAACACAAAAACAATTTTTTTTTATAGAGGGCATAATATCAAGGGATCACGTAAAGTTGAGATAATCTTTTTCACAATGTTTCACTAAATGAAACACAAGCGTTATCTAGATGTACTAATCACAACAATAACTGGATTAAATTAATTAAAAGCGAGGGGTATCATGAGCGTATGTATCCAAACGGGGTAATTTCCACCCCTAGGATAATTCGCCAACGTCCCTCGATATGGGGTAGTCCTTAAGGTTTAACTAGAGAGACCACCCCTAATAGGTTTAATCATTCCAATTAAAACAATTACCCTTTTGATGGAAGGAATTTATTAAATTACTTGATATTATTATATACCCACTCTGAAATTTAATAACATAACACCCTTAGGGTCATTACAATTTATTATATATATTTTATTTTATTTTTGCATTGGAGCCATTTAATTTTCTCTTAAATATAATTCCTGATAAATTATATTTTAATCTCTAAAAATTTTTACTACTGATTACCATAGTCAATTTAAGTTGATTAAAAATATTCCAATAAAGTTACCTTAACTTTGATCTTAATTAATTTTCCCTATAAATTCTTAAATCTTTGATTACATTATAGGTTAATAATATTTTCCTACAATATTAGAATAATTATAAATTCATGAATTTAATATTAACACAAATTCATTGTATTAATATTAATTAATTTGGGCAATTGAATATAAAGATCCAAAAGACATTATAATAATCATTTTGTTAATAATATATCCTATTAAATATATCTTGCTTTAATGGAATCTTATTTCCCCTTAAAGTTTTCAAATGGTCACGTATAATAGAATTTATATAATTAATCTAATCATCTTGTTTTAAATACCCTCCCCTTAATGATTCATTTATATTCATCAACATTTCCAATATGTATTCCCAATTAAGATTTTAAAAAAAAAAACCTTCTATAACTTAATTTCAAAAAATTGCAAAAAGAAACCCCATTTTTAAATTATATTTAAAAGTCATGTAGGTTAACCCTATTTAGGGTTTCCCCCTTATTTTTTTTTATAAACACCAAACTTATCCATTCTTTTCTTTATGACCCTAACTAAGTTAGGGTTTATTATTTTGTTGCAGGGCATTTTTTTTTCATGGCGGCCGAGGGTGTGTGGAACAGCAGAGAGGAAGAGTGGAGGCGGTGGCCGAGCCCCATTGTGGATACCCATAGTGGCACGTCACGCTGCACACTGTGGATACCCACAGTGGTGGGCCACACCACTCACTGTGGTTACCCACAGTCCCACAGTGACAGTCGTGCCTCCGTTGCGGGAAAACCACACGGCGGCAGGGGGTGGGTGAAGCACTCGGCTCCCCCATTCCCCGCATCAAAAACCATATTTTTTTTATTATTTTTTTGCTTTAAAAAAAATGCTTCGAACCAAATTTTTATTTAAATGATGCATTTATATATATATAGACATATTTCATTATTTATTTCTTTAACTGTGTCTTTCTCAGATTAATGTTTAATAACAGGATTAGTATATCTCTTATATATGTATATATATGTTTTTCTAGATACATTTGTAGAGAGCGGGCCTAATTTATTTATTAGCAGCATTTATTTATTTTGCCATTTATGAATAAAAATGAATATGTTTAATATAAGATTTTTTAATCGGGCTTTCAAAATATCAATAGGTATTAGATTTCCATAAGCAGGGTTAAATAATGTTCTTGTATTTATCTGAAGATTTGTATTTATGTAATTATCTACACAACAAATGATTTATAAAATGAAGTTATCTTCTATGGTTTCTTTCTTAAATAGAGACAACAAGTAGAATGTAATGACTAGGAATGTATTTGAATATAAATATTCTCCCATTTCTTTTTGTCTTTTAAAAAAAATAAAAATTGTTATAACCTAGATGTGGAAATCTAACTTTCTTTAAATTTCTAGTGATGAAATAAAGTAATATTTTAATGCAGATCAGAAAATCACTAAGCCTTCATGAATTATAAAGTTCAACAAATAGTTATTTTCCTTCCCATACTAGCTAGAAATAATTATGTAGTAGTAGAGTTTTTATAATTATTTTATTTTAAAAGTTGATACTAATATCAAAAAACTAAAATCTTATTACAGAATTATATTGAATCTAAACCCTTTTCCTTTTTCCTTATTCTTTTTGCAAGAATAAATTTACAATAAATTTCATATTAACAATTAATCCAACATCCATAACAGAACTTCACAATAACAAATAGAAAATGGAACTTGAATGCTTCTCTTTCTTTTGATAAAAGGAATCTTCAAATATTTTATTTCCTTCCTTCAACATAGAATTACAACTGAAAATAGAAATACATCCCTAACTATTTAAAAAGTTTTAGAATAAACTAACTAAGGAAAGTAATACACTTTTCTTTCTTTTCTACTTTCATTTTACTACAATGAATAATAAAAGGACAAACTTTCAAGTCTCTTTTTTTTTACACAATAAAGACAAGAATATTAGCCTTAATATAACTTATTTTCAAAATTATTCAAGATGCACAAATGGTACTCAATCAACAATACATATGTAGAACACATTTCTTCAAGTCTTCCACAAGGATAACATCCTTTCTCTCTTCTCCTACTTCAACAAGAAACTTGCAATTAAAGCTTTGAATATTACCATGGAGGCTCACCTCCCAACCTAGGCTTACATGAAGCCACCCCTGAGCTAGGAGAACCAAAGCTAAATGGGTTACAAACAAACTTATCCATGAAAGAAAGAAGAAATTAAACAACATATGAGCTACAAACCCAAGGATTTACAATGTCACTAAGTGAGTTACTTTGAGGGGTGAAGGTGGACTAAGTACCTAGAGGAGATCTGCATGATAGAGGAACAAATGTGTTCACAAGGCTACCAAAGATATAACCATCTCAAATCACATACTTGACCCCAAACAAACCTTATGTCCCCCATGGAATACAAGCCCATATCTCCCCTTATGACCCCCTTTGCATAAGCATAAAAAAAATAATGCAGCAAGGGTCCTATAACCCTTGTGTATCTCTCTCTTCCAAGAAGAGAGTCTCTACACTCATAGGCTATCAAGCATGTTGGCATTCTACACTCAGATGAGAATAGTTGATGTTGTCATTGATGGAAACCAACTGGTAACATGGTTCACATCCTATATTGGAAACAAACATCATCTACCGACACCAGTAGGCACAACCAGATTATTCTCATCGGCACCCAGTCTACACCAACAAAAGATCTTACCAGCTCCCTAGCCGACATGGAAATTATTTTTTTTGTATTGTAATTATATTGTATAGCCGACATGATGTACTATAAAGACTCATATATGTATGAGATCTTATAGGTCTTTTTGTAGTGTGATAGGTATGTGAAATATGTATAGGTAATTAATGCAAGTTGTAAATGAGAGCGGATATCTATATATGCATTTTGATGAGCAAATAAGAGAAGAGTAGAGTGAAGAAAGTTTTATGGTAGAGGTATTTGACAGAGCTTAAACTGGTACTAAATCAAGAATTGTAGATGCTATTTTGAACAGTACATTGTAATTGGATTTAATTATCCAATTTTGTAGTCAGTGTGACTCCTTTTTGTGATTGAGTAGTGAGCTCTAGGCTATTGGCCTTCCTACATGTGTAGGCCCCTAGTGTATTAGTAATATTTATTCATATTAGCCAGTGAGTAAATTTTGTGCATCACAAATCCCACCGAGGTTTTTCCTGCACCAAGTTTCCTCGCCAAAATAACTTGTGTTATGGTGTGCATTGATGTTGTCTCTCTTATTTCTCTTTATTGATTTATTGATTGTTTATCGGTACATTAATTTGGGTTTTAAAGGTGCAAACAAGTTTAAATATTTCATTTACCGGCTAGACATTAATTCACCCCCCCCCCCTCTCAGTGTCTTTGGGACTGATCAAGTATCTAACAATTGGTATCAGAGCATAGTCCTCTATTTGAAGAAGCCTAACCACTTGAGGAAGATTCTAGAACCAGTATCAATGGAAAGCTTGAGACAATAGTTGGAAAGATATCTTGAAGATTTTGATGCAAAAAAATTGAAGAATATCAAACTGGAAGATGAACTCAGAATTGCTCGGGAATTTATCAAAGAACTTCAAGATAACCTAGTTATAGCAATGAATAAGAGAAAATAATTACATGTGCAATTGCAAAATCAAGATGACGAAGAAAAAGAAACTCTTAGAGATATTGCAGACAAATTAAGACAAGAGAATAGTAACATGAAGAATGAGATGCAAGATTTAACCATGAGACTATGCAAAGATATTGAAGATAGAAAGAGGAATGAAGAAGATTTGGCCAGAAGACTAAATGAAAGATCAGATGAATCTCAAAGGCTTAGTTATGAAAATGATATTCTCAAAACTAATTTGATTCACATGCAACATGACAAAGAGGAACTTTTGAGACAAGCTAGCACTTTGGAAAGTGAGTTGATCACTGCAAATGAATACAAAGACAAATTCAAGAAAGGTTCAGATAATCTTGATAATATGTTGAAAAGTCAAAAATCTGATGGAGAAACAGTTGAACTTGGATTTGAACATGGAGAAAGTTTCGGGACTGCAAACAACCATGATCACAACAAACTGGTAAGGCAACCTAATGCTTATAAATTTAATGGGAAATGTTTCAATTGCAACAAATTTGGTCATAGAGCAAATTAGTGCAGATTTAGGAATAATCAGAATACAAACTTACCCACCGGTCAATGTTCCAAATGCAATAAAAATGGTCATAACTTAGACAATTGTAGAATGAATGTGAAATGCTATGTTTGTGGTAGATTTGGACATTTATTAATGCAGAACTCAAACCAGTCAAGGTTATGGAAAGGTTATTATGAGAAACAATGTAACTTGTTATGCATGTAACAAGATTGGGCATATTGCAAAATTTTGTAGAAGCAAGACTATACCGATGAACAATAAAGGATCTAATAACAAAGGAAAAGAGAGGGTGACTGAAATCAAGCAAGAATTTTTAAAACAATGGATTAGGAAGAGAGATCAGAGAGGTGATGAATCTATCACTACATCGATAGAATAGGGTAATCCTATAGCAATAGGAGATTCTTCATCCAACTAAGGAATAATCCTTAGGCATAAGGAAACAAATTGAAAATCATGCATTTACCCTTGGTTGATGGTAAGAAGTTATATTTCTTCTTTACCGACAGACATGTGGAGTTTTTCATTTCACCAGCGAGCATTTATTGTGGTTGTAAGTCAAATTTTGGTTATAAAGGCATTATAACCTCTCATTTCAATTCACCAAGCATGAAAGCATTCAAAGAGAGAAAATTTGAGAAAAGGCATTCTAAAATCGAAGCAACAAAGATCTTTTCAGGGCATTCAAGGATTTCACAGTTAAGAGGTATTTATCTTTCGCAATGGCATCTTCATCTTCTATTCTCGAATTCGTAACAAACCCTACCATTGTGGAAAACATTAAGCAACCTAGACCCATTTTAAAGATAATTCCCAAGATAGTAAAATAGGATGACTCTATTGGTGCATTTTCCAAAATCCCAAAGGGATTCACGTTCACTGAAGACCCTAGGGCATATATACATTGCAACATAGAAAGTTTAGGATCTGAAGATTTGATGAACATATACATGAATGTAATTACTGAAAAGGATGGTATAGTGAAACCAGAACATAAGGTAGTTGAGGATTTAGGTTTCATAGACATCCTCCATATGCCAAAATTCTCAGATGAAGCCATCTGCTATGTCCTTAGCAGGGTTCACAAATAATTTATGTGGTTGGACTCGGTATTCAAGATTACCAAGGAAGCTTTTAAAGTTGTTATTGGTTTACCCTCCACCAGTTCTAGACCTGACAAGAAGAAGAAAATCCCTAACAAGGAATTTATGAGCTTAACTGGAGCTACATATGACAACCGGTCACTTTGGGTTAGTGACATAAAGGATAAAAATGTTAAATTTGCTAGCATGATAATTGGATATAAAGTTGGTCACACAAATAGGTTGAATTATGTGTCAAGTTCATGCATTCACAGTGCACATGAGATGATTGTAAACAATACAATGATTGACATTTGTGAATGGTTGAAGGATGAATTGCTAGAAAATTTGGATAAGATAAAAGGTGGCAAGAAAGGAACATTCAAATTTGGAAATTTGTTAGTATGTTTAATGCTTTACTTTTGTAAGGAGATCCCCGACATAGGTCATACGGATTTTGCCTATGATATTTTTGTTGGAAAACAGATAAAGGAGGCAATCACCGGTATGGGAGCTAATAGTGATGAGTTGGTTAAAGACTACTTTTAGAATTTTGAAACCATAATGAAATAGAGAGAAAGGATTTCCCAAAGCATCGTAGACAAATATGATAAACAAATATGCTTTGTAGTAAAGAGAGATGAAATTTGGATGGAAGCAGTTAGACCCAGAATAGTATGGATTACTGAAATGGGATATGAGGTGGACTCTCACATTTTGGAATCATATGCAAAAATACTCCTAGATGCTCCACCGGAACCATCAGAGAAAATATTTGGTAGTGCTGAAACAATTGAAAGTGATGTAGCTATGATGAAGCAGAGAAACAAAAGAGACAAATTCATGAAAGATGCTTCTAAAATGGTAAAAGAAGTTACAAAAGGGTTGATGAGTCTTAGCGGTATTGCTGCTAGTATAAAAGAAAGTCAATCGGAGTAGACACCGGTAGCTCATGTTTCTCTGGTTGTTACTTCTTCTGAGATAGAAAGTGATAAAGCAGCTGAATTTAAAAGTTGAAAGGAAGAAAAGGAAACCTTCACCGGCACCTGCCCCATCTCCAAAGAAGTCAAGGACACAAAGAAAGAAGCAATAGGCTGTAAGAGAGCCTAGTGGTCCAAAGAAGAAGGTAACTCCTAAGAAGAAATCAGAACCTAAGGCACTAGATACTCTTAGACTGGAAGAGTTGATAAATGAAATCACACAAGAAGGTAACCTTAGCAATATAAATAAACTTTATCATTCTTTCAAAGATTCAAATAAAAACACTATAGAGGAAAGAATTATATTACATCTTGATATCTACAAGAAAGTTCTCATTGAGGTTGTAGATGATCTGCCCAATGATTTGTATTTGAGTTTAGAGGCTAAAAGGATGTCAGTAATGGAATTAGATAAGAAATTGAAAGCAAAGGCTCTACTTGTTATGCATCCTGTTAATTCCAAACAAGAAATTGACGACTTAATTTCAGAGGCAAACAGAACAGTTTTTGTAAGTGGTCACCGATAGGTTAGCCTTATGGCAGGCCGAGTTAAGGAAATTGTAGACAAGATAGAAGACAAATGGAACATATTATTTGTGGAAAGAGAGAAGACAAAAGAAAAGGATAGATAGAAAATGGATGTCTTTTGCAAAGGTATATCAGAAGGATAAAGGTAAAGGTAAAATTGGTAGTGTACCTAATATAACAGTCAAGGATAACCTTCCTCCACCGGTACAAGACACCCCACTAATAACTACAGAGGCACCAGTACAAACTGACAGTCAATAGGAAGAGAAGGCAGAGGAAATAACAACAAATGACACTAATCCAGAATTTGAAGTTTGTTTTACCATGAATGTGGACACATGGGACTTCAACATTGTGATGGACAAAGAGACTGCAGAGGTTAAGGTAGCTAATGCTACAAATATTGAGATCTCTGAATCACTGGTCAACACTGTTGACTCTCAGAACATTGAGATACTAGCAGAAGTTGAGAAACCAAAAGAAGCACAAACTAAACCTATAAATGTTGACAATCAACAGAAGGTAGAGAAACCGACAGAGAAAGAACCTGAATAGAGTATAGCTGAACCGACATTCAGCAAGATAGAGAGTAACAATGACGGTAAGAATGAAAAAAAAATTGAAACACAAAGTGAACAAAAGGTAGAAACAATGAATAAAGAAGAGGTCAATGATGGAAACAAGGAAGAAGTGGTTAAGGCAATTGGACAAGTACCTGAAGAAAAGAAAGTTATTGATGAGCCTAACACTTCCACCATGGATTGCATGCCTACAAATGTGACTAATGTACTTTTGGATTCAATAAAGAGGATCACAGATTGCAAAGCCTTAGCATTTAAGGCCATTGATGATACATTACCTGTATTGAAAATGGTTGCACCGACTAGTAAGATATATCATATTGATGGATCTTTAGGTAAATTGGACACATTGTCCAAATTCATTGCTTCAAATATGCTAACTGTAGATAAGATTAATGAGGAGACTATTAAGGAAAGGGTGAACAAGGAGAAAAATAAATTCTTTAATAAAACTATCAAGGATTGTACTAAGCATATTGACTCCTTATTACCAGTACTTAATTCCACTATTTTAGAATATAAATAATTATATAAGGAAGCATGCAAGCCTCACAACCTAACAGAAGACATTGAGGAAGAGATAAAGAAAACACAAAAGGAGATTGATGATATAGTAGACAATATGATAGGTTCTTTGGAACTTACCTCAGTTTTTTATCAAGAAATGATAGTGTTTGAGAAAAAGAATGAGAAACTAGCAAAAGAAAAAGCAAGGATAAGAATGAAGTAATGTGAGCTGAAAAACAAACTTGGTCCTAGATTGGACAACCTTATAACTCATCGGATTGAGTTGTCTATAGAAACAATTCAAGGAGAAAGATCACTGGAGAAATAGATGCATAATCTGACTAGTATGATCCAACAGACTGAAACCATTATCTCTAACAGCACCAAATTCATGTAGAGGCTTAATCTAATTTTGGCGGATATATTTCAAATTGTACATAACCAGATACAGGATATGAGGTAGAATTTTGAATTCTTTGATTCTTTTTTACATCCTTTGTCATTGATGTCAAAGGGGGAGTATTAGTATGGAGAAAAATATACATAAGAGATCATTTGCTCAGGGGGAGCACTCCTATTTCTGGATCAGTTATGGACTTCATTTTTGGATATCAGTTTTTGGATTTTTCTCATGAGTGTTGCCATCAATTCCAGAGGGGGAGATTGTTGGCATTCTACACTCAGATGAGAATAGTTGATGTTGTCATTAATGGCAACCAACTGGTAACACGGTTAACAACTTACACAGGCAACAAACATCATCTACCGGCATCGGCAGGCACAACCAGATTATTCTCACTGGCACCCAGTCTACACCAATAGAAGATCTTATCGGCACCCCAGCCGACATGGAAATTATATTGTTTTGTATTTTAATTCTATTGTATAGCTGACATGATGTATTGTAAAGACTCATATATGTATGAGATCTTTAGGTCATTTTGTAGTGTGATAGGTATGTGAAATATGTATAGGTAATTATTGCAAGTGGTAAATGAGAGTGAACATCTATATATGCATTTTGATGTAACAATTTTGATGAGAAAATAAGAGAAGAGCAGAGCGAAGAAAGGTTTATTGTAGAGGTATTTGACAGAGCTTAAACCAGTACTAAATCAAGTATTGTAGATGCTATTTTGAGCAATACATTATCCAATTTTGTAGTCTGTGTGACTCCTTTTTGTGATTGAGCAGTGAGCTCTAGGCTGTTGGCCTTCCTGCATGTGCAGGCCCCTAGTGTATCAGTAATATTTATTCATATTGGCCAATGAGTAAATATTGTGGGTCACAAATCCCACCCAGGTTTTTCCCCTACCGGGTTTCCTTGCCAAAATATCTTGTGTTATGGTGTGCATTGATGTTGTCTCTCTTATTTCTCTTTATTTCTCTATTGCTTGTTTACAAGTACATTAATCTGGGTTGTAAAGTTGAAAACAAGTTTAAATATTTCATTTACAAGTTAGACACTGATTCAACCCCCCTCTTAGTGTCTTTGGGACTGATCAAGTATCTAACAAAGCAACCCTTCACCCCCAAGGCTACTCTACCCTCCCAAGGGTGAGTATGGCCTTGAAACAGCCAAAATACATAAACCATACAACACATAAAAAGAACACAAGGAAGAACTCCAAAACTGAACTTCCCAATCTACATCAACAACAAGCAAAATGCACAAATAATCTTTTCTTCACAATGACAATAAAATGCAATATGCAAGGAAGAAATACTACCAACCTTAATCCTACAAATCAAATAAGGAAAGGTTGATGGAGATCTTCCCAATCCACTATTCTTTTCTTTCCAAAGCTTAGAAATGCACCTCAAAAACCAAAACTTCCAACAGGAATTCTAAGTCTCAAAAAATGGAGAGTGGGTGATCAAAATCCTAAGTTTGAATCCCTTCCCTAAGTAAACTCTTCTCACACTTTCCAACCTCTTGGAAAGGGTGTGAGATTTCATAGGTTGGTCTTCCCAACCTCTTACAGGCTTTCTAAAAAAGGCAACTGAAAAACATAAAAGAAAATAGGGAAGAGCAACTATCACTCAATTGGAAGGTTGTCTAACCTAGGAGAAATCCTCAAAAGTTGAATTTCGTCCATCTTGGAAAACTCAACATTTTAGGTGACTTGACAGTCACATGTGAGTGGTCACATGGTTAAAATTGACCTTTACCCATAGGTATAACATATGGATGTTTAAAAGTACCCTTAATCTAACCTTAGGAGTTAGTTTGACCCTCTAGAAACTCACCTAAAGTTTACCTACGGGTCAAACTTGAGTTGACCTTTCTAATGGCTCTCTATCCAAGACTCTTTTGGGACCACACTAAGATATTTTGAAAAATGCATTGGTTATACAAATTCCCTCCAATGGATATGTCACTGCCAACTCACTTCACAACACAAGTGTCAAGTGACACCATAAAAATACACAATACTTAAATACACATGGCAATGTCCCTTTTTGGAATTAAAATTCAATTTAAAAACACATTCAAGCATTCACATTTACAAATAAAACACATTACACATGAGGTGTTGTCTCTTCAAATAGACAACCCTTGGCTTTAGAAACACATAGGTTTAGCTTGATTCTCCAAATAGTTTCCATGGTCACATGGATTAATTTTCCTGCACATCTCATTTTGCATATTAGTAATCTCAAATAATCATATGTAATATTAATATATGAAAAGAATACAAATCAGACACTTTGCATACACCTTAAATCATAACAATCAAATTATCAATTATGCGATAAAATCCACATGAAATAATTTACTTAAAGGCATCATCATAATCATCATGAAATTCAATCATTCATAAGGCACACATCCCTATTTTCTAACATCATAATGAAGCACTGCAAATTCTAGGATAAATGACATACATAATATCAAGGTTATCCAATCAGTGGATCATATAGAATCTAAATCCATAACGCATCAAAATGTGTACCGCAAGGTAAAATGATTCAATAACATGGTTCAATTAATTTTCTCACTAATTTATTTGTCTAACATAGCCCATCCTATTGAATTATAACATCTTTACATAGTGTACCAATCATGCATGCAAACTATTAATAAGGTCAAACTAGGTTAACCAGGGCTTGAGCGGGGAGGGGCTCTACATCCTCCCCCCTAGGGTTCTACTTACTCTTGGAAGTTGCATGACTAGGATATGAAATATAACATTTCCCACAATTTTACTAAATTACTTTGAATCTTGTCTTTCCTACTAGAAAGATGCAATACTAAAATAAACTTACTATCGTAACAACTATTACCTCCATAAGGTACTTATCTATCATTTCTATTATATTTTTCTTTTAACTCAAGTAGGTGTTTACAAGTTCTACTTTACACATTTCATAATTACTTTAAGTTAATGCACCATCCATATCTTAACAATACAAAACCTCACCTTCCATTACCTAGGTTACACATATTAGCTTACTTATTCAATTTCTAGGAGTCAAAATTTGTTACATATTTGTTCAAAACATGTTTATCCCACTGCAATTCTCATCCATTGTATGTTACTAAAGAAAATTGACATCATAACTTACTTTATCCAAAATGAATCTACTTATTCTACATCAAGGTGCCTCATAAGGGTTTTAATTACATATTTGTTAAACCACCCTACATGCATGATTTCTTCCCACATCCTAAGGCAACAAGGTATATTCAAGTCCAAGTTCATCAAATCCGCTTATAAATAGGGTAGTTTTCTACCTCTAGGGCTTACAATGTTTAGACATCTAGGCACAAAGGTTTAAGTTACATAGGTCGCATTATTTGCAACCCCAAATATATAACAATCCCATTCTAAGCAGTTGATGGAGTTAATTACACTTAATTTAGATAGCATCCATGTAATCATCTCCATGCATGTGCCAACACAACAAGTCTACATTAACACTTTCAAAATTCATTAAGTCTAGATCACACACTCTTGTTATAAATTCTCTTTCTTAGATTAATCACAAAATAATTTTCATCAAAGAGGATATTCTTTCCATTATCTTAATTTGATATAATACTTTTTATTCATTCCTTGTGCCTAATTTCACTCCTTGTGGTATTCTCCCTTGACACACTAATAGTGGCTCAATGAACATGATAGACATTACACTAATCACATTACTAGGGCTAGCTAAATCAAACATTCAAAATGACCACTTGACTCCTTAAAAGATAAAATTTAAATTTGCCAGGTCTAATAGGAAAGAAGAAAAATGTCGGCAATCAAAAAATAATAAAATTAGCAACATGGCAAGTGCCAAAGCTCAAATGAAAAGAAACAGAAATTTAGTGGTCCTTCCATCATAAGAAATATAAAAGAAATTACTAGCCCCTAGGTCACAACAATCTTCAAAAGATAGTCGAAACACCGTCGAAATCAAAACTCGAAACAAGGTGACCATTTTAGCCACACTATAGGGAGTAACCACAACACATCACCCAAGATCACACATCCTAAGTGCATTAGGAAGTGATTATTAGACTCTTAAGGTTTTAGATCATTTATATTTCTTTATTATCATGAAATATCTTATACACAAGAGATTACAGTCATTATATATATCATGTTCCATTAACATTCATGTGATTACACACTTTTCAATATAATCCACTATCCACTTAGGATTATCAACAACCATAGTTATACTCTAACAAATGGATGCACTAATTCTACCATCCTTCGTCCATTCTTCTTGGATTTCCATTAAATATCTTAATATGTTAAATATTGGTTCAATGATACATGGTAAGTCATGCATCATCACTTGTATCTCTCACTTACTAATGGGGTAGATAGTTGAGTACAAAATTGATACTTGTATACTTAGAACCACTTAGGATTTGTATAATGCAATCATATAATTTTCACTAGGGACATCATGTTGTTAGCATATGTGCAGAGCATGATGACATGATGATATTGTATGTTGTCATTGATGTCAATATGTTGAAGTATGAACCAGTATGTTGTATTAAGCAAACTGGCAAGAGAACCGATATGATGATGTAAACCGGTATTTGTGAAAAAGTGAATCGGTATGTTTGTTCAAGGTGAACCGGTATGTTGGAATGAGAACTGATAAATGGAAGTTTTGTATCAGGGTTTCATTTGGCATGACTACCGGTTGGTAGTCTTAGCTTTAGGGTTTCCAGTTGATGCATTCCAAGATTATGTGATTCAATCGATGACATCTTGTGATGAGTTAGCATTGTAATGAAGACTAGATAAGTGTTGCCATGTCAGCCTTGTGTGCATGAAGGATTTCCTTGAGGATCTTGCATGGAGATTGATCCTATCTACCTCAGGAATGTGTGAAGTCTCTGTAAATGGTGGAGAGTGCATGATGAGTTATTATCTTCTTGAAGTGGCAAGGAATGAATGTTGGAGAACATCTTGAGATCTGTTCAAGACTGTTGTATTTGATGAAGTGGGATTAACGGTCAAGATTGAACTGACTGGATTGTAAAACCTAAATGTTTAGGGTTTAAGGTTTATGCTATCGACCTATCTGTTTCCTATAAGGTCGATGATGTTTTTCATTTTGAAGTTGTTGGAAAATGTTATGTGTGTATCCCAGTGAGTGATACTTGATTCTTGCCAGATCAAAGAAGTGTGTCGATACCTGCAAAGTGTGATTACAGAAGAAAAGGAGCTAAAGTGGATCTGCCTTGGCATTGAGTGTTGTTATCAGATCAACGTATTACCTATTGACTTCTAACCATTTCAACAGTTGGAAAATCCCTTAACCGAGTAGCTTTAACAGGATTTTGTGTAAATCCTTTAATAGGGTGACTCAATTCAATGAGTTCTTCAAATCCTCTTGCAAGGTAAGCTCTAATAGGGTTCTAACCTTTAACTGGGTATTTAGCCATCCCTTAACCGAGTGATCCCTAGCAGGATCAGTTCCTACCAGATCCTATTGTAATAGTCTTTAACTGGACTAGGCTCCTAATAGAGCGGACTTCAAAAGAGTTCACGAATAGCTTGTGGGTATTTATCCCCACCGTGGTTTTTCCTAGTTGGGTTTCCACGTGAAAAATCAATGTGTCATGTGTGATGCCTTTCATGTGACGGTTTAGTGTTTTATGTCAAACTATTAAAATATGTTGAACTAGCAGTTATTATATTTTTTTATGATAGATTACTTGTTTATGCATAAAGGTGAAGTGAAAATGAGGTATTAGATTGTATGGAAAGCTAAGGGTTACCGATTTATGTCTTTCACATTCTCACTATGTCTTACCGATAGTAACCTGATTTAGACCGATGTTAGTGCTTGCCAGTCAAAGTGTAGTGTTTGTAGTCAAACTGGTTTAGGAAAAGTGTTTTTGCTTGTACTGATTCACCCCCCCCTCTCAGTACCGGTTTGGTACTAAGTGTTCATCAATTATTCATCAATTGGTTTTAGAGAATATTCCAAGTCCTCTATGTTGTAAGCTTAACCACTTGAGGAAAAGATCCTACTCTAATGATGAAGAGGGAAGGTCCAAAGTTCAATAGAGACAACTTTAAAATATGGAAGGACAGAATGAAGATATACATCAGAAGCATGGGTGCTCAACACTGGAGCTATGTTGAGAATGCTTATGTTATCCCTACCGATACTCTCACTGATGATCAAAAGAGAGAGATTTAGGAGAATGGGCAAGTCATGGAAGCCCTAATAAATAGTCTATCTGACATTGAGTGTATTGATGTTCAGGATAAAGATAATCCCAAAGAAGTATGGCATGCTCTTGAGAATATCTATGGTGGTGATGAGCATGTGAAACAAGCTAAGGAAGAGAGCCTTAGGGGAAAGTTTGAAGACATGTGGATGGTTGAAGGAGAGACCATTCAATAATATGGAATAAGAATCAAAACTATTGTTGGAGACATCAAGAGTGCAGGTGGTATAACAGATGATTCCACTATCATTAGCAAAGTCTTGAGATCCTTATTACTGGTCTATACAATAAGGGTTCTTGCTATCCAGAAGTTAAGGTTTATAGACAAGACAAAGGTATCCCTAGATTCCATCATTGCTAAGTTGATAGCTTATGAGCTAAATAATTATGACAACAGTATTCAGAAGACTGAATCAACCTTTAGAGCATCTGCTGGACCATCTAGAAAGGGCAAAGAAGCTAGTACTAGTGGTGAACCAAGATAAAGCAGACAAATGGATGATAAGGAGATCCTAATGGATGATAAGGAGATCCTAATGGAATTTGAAGCTCTTCTTGCCAAGAGACTTCCTAAGGGAGCTGGTAAATATAGATGTAAGCTCCCTTTGAAATGCTTTTCTTGCAATAGGATAGGACACATTATTGTAAACTATCCTAATGGTGATAACAAGGACAAACCGAAGAAGTTCAAAACATTCAAAGGAGGAAACAAGAGAAATTGTTTTGTAGCAGTTGATGAAGGTGTTACTGATGAGGAATCAGAAGATGAAGAAAGTGAAGACATTGTATTTGTAGCAGTTAAGGAAGATGTGTCAGACAAGAAGGCTCTTGTCTCCCGCTTTGATAATTCTAATGAGTGGATTATTGATAGTGACTATACTCACCATATGACTGGTGACCAGAGTAAGTTTCTATCTCTGGAAGAGTATGATGGTGGTGTGGTTCATTTTGGTAATGATGCACCATGTATGGTAAAAGGTAGAGGGTCCATCTCTCTGAATGGAAAAAGTAGTGCTTTCAATGTGTATTAGGTAGAAGTTCTCAGACACAACCTTTTGATTGTTGCCCAGCTGAATGATAATGGACTCACTCTAAAATTCAAAGATGGAGTGTGTAAAATAAAAGATAAGAGTGGTGAACTGATGGCCACCGATATGTAGACCAAAGGTAACCTATTTCAGCTAAATGCAAACATCAGTATATGTCTAATGGCTAAGTTTGATGATAGTTGGATATGGCATAAGAGACTCTACCATGTAAATTTTGATAATATTGTGAAGGCCAGTAAGATCAAGGCAGTTAGAGGATTGCCTATGGTGAGCAAACCGGAGAACCCTTTGTGCAGAGAGTGTCAACTAGGGAAAATGTCTTCCTCAACCTTCAAAGGCAAATCATTCACTGCAGATAATTTACTTGATCTTGTGCATATTGATTTGTGTGGTCCTATGAAAACTAGGAGTGTGCAGGGAGATAGGTATTTTATGATTCTTAATGATGATTACTCAAGAATGATGTGGGTCACATTCTTGAAGGACAAGTCTGAAGCCTTTGGAAAGTTCAAAGCCTTCAGAGAACTGGTTGAAAAAGAAAGTAGTAAGAGGATTAAGTGCCTAAGAACTGATCAAGGAGGAGAATTCACTTCCGGTGAATTGAACAAGTAATGTGAAGAGAATGACATCAAGAGGCAACTATCTTCCCCCTCGACTCCACAGCAAAATGGCCTAGCAGAGAAAAACAACCGGACTATAGTTGAAGTGGCCAAAACAATGCTGATCCAAGGAAAAGATGCTCACACATTTTGGAGAGAAGCGGTGAGCACTGTAGTACATAGGAGACCGAACATTGAACATGTAGTGGGCATTATTGCATGGTTCTAGAAAATCCCAAGAGAATCCCACTTGGTAGTAGTCAAGTGGATTCTTAGATATCTGAAGGGAACTATTGACTATGGATTATGGTATCCATACAGTAATGATTTCAACCTAAAAGTGTTTATAGATGCTGATTGGGATGGTAATGTGGATGACTGAAAGAGCACAACCAGTGGTGCATTCTTTCTTGGTGGTAGACTAATCTCATGGATGAGTAAGAAGCAAAGTTGTATCTCTCAGTCTATAGCAGAAGCGGAGTATGTTGCAGCATTTATGAACTGCACCCAGACAATTTGGATGAAGCATGTATTAAATGGATTCAAAGTTCTTGTATCTGAATCAGTAAGTTTATTTTGTGACAACACAAGTGCAATTAACATCTCCAAGAATCTAGTTTTACATGCTAGAACCAAGGACTTCGAGCTCAAGTATCATTTCTTGAGGGAGAAGGTTTAGAACAAAGAGGTTGTACTGGAACATGTTTCTAGTAAGGAGAAGTTAGCAGACATATTCACCAAGCCTCTACCAAAGGCTACCTTTGCCTATTTGATAGGTGAATTAGGGGTGCTGCCCCTTCAAGAGGTGAACTAAAGGTGTGTGCTCCACATCAGTCAGGTCTTACATTGATATATCTTTTTCAGGATTGGTGTGTTGAAGGATGCTACTCCTTAGGGGGAGCAACATAGTGGAACATAGATGTGTATACCTCCACTTTGGCATTGTTGTCAAAGGGGGAGAAGATGTGAAGTGGAAAAGATATTGGCCATATTGGGGAGAAGATGTGAAGCAGAAGCATAAAGATATCTTTGTATATTGCCATCAATGCCAAAGGGGGAGATTATTGGCATATGTGCAGAGCATGATGACATGATGATATTGTATGTTGTCATTGATGTCAATATGTTGAAGTATGAACTGGTATGTTGTAGTAAGCAAACTGGAAAGAGAACCAGTATGATGATGTAAACCGATATTTGTGAAAAAGTGAAGCGGTATATTTGTTCAAGGTGAAACGATATGTTGGAATGAGAATCAGTAAATGGAATTTTTGTATTGGGGTTTCATTTGGCATGACTACCAGTTGGTAGTCTCAGCTTTAGGGTTTTCGGTTGATGCATTCCAAGATTGTGTGATTCAACTGATGATATCTTGTGATGAGTTAGCATTGTAATGAAGACCAGATAAGTGTTGACACATCAACCTTGTGCGCATGAAGGATTTCCTTGAGGATCTTGCATGGAGATTGATCCTATCTACCTCAGGAATGTGTGAAGTCTTTGTAAATGGTGGAGAGCATGTGATGAGTTATCAGCTTCCTAAAGTGGCAAAGAATGAATGTTGGAGAACATCTTGAGATCTGTTCAAGACTATTGTATTTGATACAATGTGATTAACGGTCAGGATTGAATCAACTGGATTGTAAAACCTAAATGTTTAAGGTTTAAGGTTTATGCTTCTGACCTATCTATTTCCTATAAGGTTGATGATGTTTTTCATTTTGAAGTTGTTGGCAATTGTTATGTGTGTATCCCAGGAGTGATACTTGATTCTTTCTAGACCGGAG
The DNA here is from genome assembly GCF_030272615.1 of Cryptomeria japonica. Lineage (NCBI taxonomy): Eukaryota > Viridiplantae > Streptophyta > Pinopsida > Cupressales > Cupressaceae > Cryptomeria > Cryptomeria japonica. The sequence goes on from NC_081410.1 coordinate 350,584,350, forward strand.
AAGTGTGTTGATACCTATAGAGTGTGATTGTTGAAGAAAAGGAGCTAAAGTGGATCTGCCTTGGCATTGAGTGTTGTTATCAGATTAGTGTATTACCTATTGACTTCTAACCATTTCAGCAGTTGGAAAATCCCTTAACTGGGTAGCTTTAACAGGCTTTTGTGTAAATCCTTTAACAAGGTGACTCAATTCAATGAGTTCTTCAAATCCTCTTGCGAGGTAACCTCTAACAGGGTTCTAACCTTTAACCGAGTATTTAGCCATCCCTTAACTGGGTGATCCCTAGTAGGATCGGTTCCTAGCAGAACCTATTGTAATAGTCTTTAACTAGACTATGCTCCTAATAGAGAAGACTTCAAAAGAGTTCAAGAACAGCTTGTGGGTATTCATCCCCACCATGGTTTTCCCCAATTGGGTTTCCACGTGGAAAATTAGTGTGTCATGTGCGATGCCTTTCATGTGATGGTTTAATGTTTTATGTCAAACTGGTAAAATATGTTGAACTAGGAGTCATTATATTTTTTATAATAGATTACTTGTTTATGCATAAAGGTGAAGTGAAAATGAGGTATTAGATTGTATGGAAAGCTAAGGGTTATTGGTTTATGTCTTTCACATTCTCACTATGTCTTACCAGTAGTAATCTAATTTAGACTAGTGTTAGTGCTTGCCAGTCAAAGTGCAATGTTTGCAGTCAAACTGGTTTAGGAAAAGTGTTTTTGCCTATACTGATTCACCCCCCCCCCCCCCCCCCTCTTAGTACCGGTTTGGGACTAAGTGTTCATCATTTATTCATCACATGTGTTCTCTTAGCACCCCTTTTTTTTTCTAGCTCCTTGTATCTTCATACCTAATCATCAATTTGTTCCCATCAAGTAGAATCTTGATACCAAATTACTGACAATTATGGTTAAGAACAAACCAAGGGTGGAATAATTGCCAAGTACAAACAATAACGCTTGACAACTAATTCCTACTTCACATATACCATGTTTATCCTTTAATGGCATGGAGATTTGACTTATTCTCACCTACTCCACTTAGGCAACTATGAGTACAAGGGGGTGCACACTCAAGAAGTGACAAGCATAGAAATCAACACCCACCTTTTAATTAAATTTTGATAAAAAGGAAATTATCATTTTCCATATTGCTTATTTTATATTTACTTGCTAGCCAATCATGACATATCACAACTTTCGATTATCTTCAATCCAATTGCATGTTGTCTTGTCCATACCTAATGTTTTGTGTACTTTCACACTAAAGTGCCATAATTTTGCAAACCTCTTTCGGTTGTGCCAAAGTAGTAAAAATGTCCCAAACTGACCTGTATCTTGTTACTAGTCATGATTGGGTTGCACTTTCTCTTTAGGTTCTGAATGCACTAAGTTACTTTATTACCCGATTATCTGATCATGATTCTTCTACACTCCTTGAACTTTAGTTAGAAATCTGTGTGATTCCCATACCATCTCTACCCTCTTCACCATTTACTTAGTCCTTTCAAGATTATTCTCCCATAAAGGAACTAGTTGTGACTTTTCTTTGCTTGATCTCCATTTATTAAACATAACTACAAAAGGAATTAGGTTTCATTTGCAATTACATGATTTAATCCAAAGAGGTTCACGTCTCCCTTCTTCTTATCTCAATTTATCTATAGTATTACTAGGGTTCATTTATCAAGGAGATTATCATTCACCATTCCAGTCCTCATCCTCAAAGTTATCCATCACTAGCTTCTTTGCATTAATATGAGAACTCCCTAAGTAGATGATCTCAATAAGAGTAACCTAGTACGACCACGTGCTTATGGTACCTATCCATTAGGATAGGAGAATTCTTCTCCCCAAGGTTTATAAGGGTTCCTCTTAATTCTCTCTTCACTGGTGCCTCATATGGCGATCACGGTTTTTGAACCACCACAATTTCATATAGTTTTAAATGTTAACTAGAACTGTCTCTATTTTGATCGACTTGTTTACTGTGCCTTTATCTCAAGTCTATCTAGCTTGCTTGACTTGCCTCATCAAGAAACATATCCCAACTGATAGTATTTCCTTAGTTACTATTAGGAGTATTCTACTGTAGAATTAACTCCTCATACTTGATTTGACTAGGTACAATTGTTGAGTTTAGGTTCCAATTGAATGGCAACCTCATATGCACTAGTGGTCTAACTTCAATTATGAAACATCAAAAATATATTCACATATATAAATATATTTTTGAAATTTTTTGTAGCCTTTGGGGTCCTGTTAAGCCATAACCCTTATGCCTAATAATTTTTGAATCTCAGGGCTTTTGGTGACCCTTGGAACCCCCCTAAATTGATATATGTTGATCCTTTGGTTAAAAATAATTTTCACTTAACTCTCACTTTGTTATTTTGCAAGTTTTCACCTAGGTGTTATATTCCGAAGTCACAGTTCGGATCGACTAAGTTATGAATGTAGCTCATGTTCTCCCATGTATGAACCTAGGGCTCTGATACCAAAATATCATGCCTAAACTTTTGGTAAAAACCACAGCAACATTTTTTTTTATAGAGGGCATAATATCAAGTGATCACGTAAAGTTGAGATAATCTTTTTCACTATGTTTCACTAAATGAAACACAAGCATTATCTAGATGAACTAATCGCAATGGTAACCTGATTAAATTAATTAAAAGTGAGGGGTATCATGAGCGTATGTATCCAAACGGGGTAATTTCCACCCCTAGGATAATTCGCCAATGTCCCTCAATATGGGGTAGTCCTTAAGGTTTAACTAGAGAGACCACCCCTAATAGGTTTAATCATTCCAATTAAAACAATTGCCCTTTTGATGGAAGGAATTTATTAAATTACTTGATATTATTGTATACCCACTCTGGAATGTAGTAGCATAACCCCCTTAGGGTCATTACAATTTATTGTATATATTTTATTTTATTTTTGTGTCAGAGCCATTTAACCCGATTAAATTAATTAAAAGTTGATTAAAAATATTCCAATAAAGTTTTTGATTAAGATAAAAATAGGTTTTGAAGGGGCCCCGAAACCCTTTACAAATATAGCTTAACAGATAAAGCAACAAGAGACAAAAAGGAACAGGCCAACGAAAAGCTAGCAGAAAACCATAGAAAACCGACTAAAGGCCCACAAAGCCAACAAAACCAGCTAGACCCAAGAAGAGAAACTAATTGATTTTTTTTAGGGCATTAACTAGGGTGTTGCTAATCCCATGTAGATCTTTGATATTATCCTTGAGATTTGGGAGTTCCTTAGCAGAAGCAGCCACAAATTTCTTGACACTCGCCCTAGTCCTCTTAGCAACACCACCAACCGGAGTAGCTTCACCACTGCCAATCTAGATAGTCTCGTCATCCATGTCAAGTTCCATCACCGGTTTAGGAGAGCTGGTATGATCACAAACCTTAGAAATATTCTCCAAGTTTTTAGTGACAGCTATCAAGATATTCGGGATAATGCCCAGCAAATTTTTCATGGCCTCTCTTCCTTCTTCCAGTGATTTAACCTTCTCCTCCATATCCTGCTTCCATTTTATCTGCTCCCTATCATCATTCTCCCTCTTCTCATCTATGTTTTTCCCCATTTTTTCTAGGTTCTTCAAGAGTTCATAGGTCCATCTGTCATAATCCACTCTCGCCTCAGTGACTTTTTTAAGGTTATCCAGGATTAACCCTTTATCCGCACTTTCCTTATCCTCGCTTAAACTATCCTTAGTCATATCCTTCTTAGGTTCCTTGTTCCTTTCCCTCTCAGAATTCACATCTATTTCCTCATTATCCTTGTAATCCACATCCTCCATAGGATGGTTGTTGTCCTTGCCAGGGCAATCACTGTGGATAGGGCTTTCATTGTCAGACTCATTATGACCTTTTTCTTCCTCAATACCCACCTCCTCATCTTTCTAGCTATCTTCACCATCGTAATCATCCATCTCCTTTTCACTGCCTTCTTTTTCAATTTCCTCTATTTCCATCCCAGAGGCACTCTTTCTTTTTTTGCTAGAAGACGCATTCTCCTTGCTAGAATCGCCTCCCTCCATCTTTCTCTTCCCTAGAGAGGTGGATAACCTCTTGTTTTCCAGCACGATGAGGGTTTTACAGTGCTCATAAATGAGTAGCAAAAGCCTGAAATGGAGAACTAGACTTGAGGGATTCTTACTATGTTTATTGAGGGAGTTGGAAAGGGACTTGAAAAGGTAGTAGGGCAGGGATACCTTTTTGTCATGTCTAAAATGGTTTAAAAGAACAAAGTGGTAGGTGTGGGCCCTAGAGAATCAGTCCTCAACCGTGATATATTCCATTATAGCATTCAAAACCCAGCCCCAGAATTTCTTGATATTAGCAGCTTCATAGTAACCCCCTGTGGCTTTGCCAATTCTATCCCTCTTTTTCCTTCAATAGATTAACCATGTTGTTGAAGACTTTAAGGTCTCTAAAAAAGTTAAGCCAAGTATGGGACATGCTAGTCACAATAGCTATGAGGCCTGCATCCAACTTGAACTTAACCTAATAGATTTAAAGGATCCATTACACCAATTTTCAAAAAATTTGGAAATGGCAAGATTTACCCTACCTTTATCATAATCCACTAGCTTCTCCATAAAGCCTATGAGGGACCCTTTTTCTAGCTTCGCCCACACTTTTGACATCGCTTTCCATGTTGATGTATTATTTGGTTCCTCCCTCCTTAAATCTCCTCCCATCTTCGAATTCGGATTATCAACTCTATTCCTCTACAAACTCAGCACTTCTTTCCTGCAGTTACTTGAGATTTTGAATAGGGTGACCCACAAAGTGTGCATTGTATTATAAGAAATGGTTGGGGATCTACCACTTTGCCAGGTAATAATTACCTTTCCATCAAGGAATAAATTATTCATATTCTCTGTCATGATTATGCGGTCCTTCCCTCCCCATATATCTATCCTTTCTAAGGAGCTCTTTAATGTTTATGTTGACATCTTCCCCGTGCCAAATCATTTGGGAATCAGAATTAACACCTAGGTTTGCCAGACAGTTTGCCACCATATTTTTTTCTCTAAAGGCATGTTGAATTATAATATCTTTAAAACTAGCAATAATTTACCTAGGTTTCATGATAATATTTTCAATTGACCATGATGGATCTGACTCCCCCTTCAAACACTTAATAATATTAAGTGAGTCTCCCTCGAGCCATAATTTATCATGATTAAGATTCTTGTCTATAATTAAGGTGTTCAAGGTAGCTGAGGCTTCGGCAAAATGACCTGTATGATTCCCCAAAGGACCAGCCACTACCACTAAGCAAATTCCAGCAAAATTCCTGACAATGCCCCCATATCCAGCTTTACTCGGATTCCCCTTAGAGGCCCCATCAAAGTTAGCCTTAATCCACCCCTAAGGAGGAAAACACAAAATGAGACCTTTTCTTCCCTTCTCCTTGCTACTACTAGTAGTAGAGAAGTTCCACCTATCTTTGAAGTCTTCTTTAGCAGTTGGTCCATAATCAGTACCATAGATACATTCAAATATACTCCTCTAAATTTTATCCGCCACCACTTCAGGAGTAGAACTTTTATCCCTAAAATTCCTATTGTTGCGCTCTTTCCAAATATTCTAGATAACATTCTGAAGAGTAAGTCTCCAAGTCTCCACAATCTTAGGATTAGAATTGGGGCAGTGCCATTGCTACCAAGATTCCCCTAGGGAGTTCAAAAAAACCCAGCTCAAGTTCCACCTGCTTAAGATGACTTTTTAGATTTCCTGACTAAAAGTACACTGATTAAGAATATGGCAGGTAGTCTCTTCTTCCCTATAACAAAGAGAACACTTGTTAGGAAAAAAAAAACCTCTCTTTTGAAGGTTGTCCAGGGTTAAAACCTTGTTTTGGATGAAAATCCAAAAAAAGATATTAACCTTAGGAACTAACTTCTTGTTCTAGACTTTAGCCCAAATAGGAATTTCTTCCACAGATTCATTATGGATAGCCACAGCTGAGGAAACAGAGTATTTCCCATCCGGGGTTTCCCTCCATATCAATCTGTCATCTTTGTTGTCTCTAGGAACTTTAGTAGAGAGAGCAATCTGAATGAACTTAAGCCCCGGACACTGCTGGCTAAAATCAGTCCAATTCCCATTTTTCCAGTAGTCTCTGACCAGCTCCCCAAACCTACTTTTGTTCCAAACTTCCTCCAGAGGTTTGTCCAATATCCACCTATCTTCCCAAAATCTTATTCTCCTACCATCCCCAAGGTTCCAAATTCGTCTAGCAGTAGCCCAGCTTTTAGCTGAATGAACATAATATTCCAATAAAGTTGCCTTAACTTTGATCTTAATTAATTTGCCCAATAGTCCAAGTGGTTGAGCTTAACTGTTTAAAACACTGGGTTCTCACTATGGAGACCTAAGTTTAATTCCCAATAAGGATATCTGAAGTGGAATTTTAAGTTGTGACTCTTGGCCTTCCATAGGATGGGGAAGGTCTTGGGTTAATCTAATCAAACATAATAATAATAATAATTCAAATATATGTAATGGGGATGGGGCCCCCTACTATGTCCCCACTGGTTCACAACTTCAGTCAAAAGCTATTCAGGCTTCGGCCAATTACCGATCAAAAAAAATAAAATAATTTGCCCAATAAATTATTCAATCTTTGATTACATTGTAGGTTAATAATATTTTCCTACAATATTAGAATAATTACAAATTCATGAATTTAATATTAATACAAATTCATTGTATTAATATTAATTAATTTGGATGATTGAATATAAAGGTCCAAAAGACATTATAATAATTATTTTGTTAATAATATATCCTATTAAATATATCTTGCTTTAATGGAATCTTATTTCCCCTTAAAGTTTTCAAATGGTCACATATAATGGAATTTATATAATTAAACTAATCATCTTGTTTTAAATACCGTCCCCTTAAGGATTCATTTATATTCATCAACATTTCCAATATGTATTCCCAATTAACATTTTAAAAAAAAAACCTTCTATAACTTTATTTCAAAAAAAATGCAAAAAGAAACCCCATTTTTAAATTATATTTAAAAGTCATGTAGGTTAACCCTATTTAGGGTTTCCCCCTTTTTTTTTTCTTTTTTTTAATAAACACCAAACTTATCCATTCTTTTCTTTATGACCCTAAATAAGTTAGGGTTTATTATTTTGTTGCAGGGCATTTTTTTCTCATGGCGGTCAGGGGTGTGCGGAACGATGGAGAGGGTGGCCGAGCCCCACTATGGATACTCACAATGATGGGCCACGCCACTCACTATGGATACCCACTGTCACAGGTCGCGCTGCTCAGTGTGGTTACCCACAGTGGTGGTCATACCTCCACTATGGGGAAACCACACGGTGGTAGGGGGTGGGGTGGATCACTCGACTCCCCTATTCCCCACATCATAAACCATATTTAAAAAAAAAAAATTTGCTTTAAAAAAATGCTTCGAACCAGATTTTTATTTCAATGATGCGTATATATATAAATATATATTTATATCTATATATGCATATGTAGACATATTTCATTATTTAAATCTTTAACTATGTCTTTCTTAGATTGATGTTTAATAACAACATTATTATATCTCTTTATATATATATATTATTTTCCAGATACATTTGTAGAGAGCAGGCCTATTTATTTATTAGCAACATTTATTTATTTTGCCATATATGAATAAAAATGAATACATGTTTAATATAAGCTGCTTTAATGGGGCTTTCAAAATATCAACAGGTATTAGATTTCCACAAGCAGGGTTAAATGATGTTCTTGTATTTATCTGAAGATTTGTATTTATGTAATTATCTACACAACAAATGACTTATAAAATGAAGTTATCTTCTATGGTTTCTTTCTTAAACAGAGACATCAAGTAGAATGTAATGACTAGGAATGTATTTGAATATAAATATTCTCTCATTTCATTTTCTCTTAAAAAAAAAACCCTATTATAATCTAGATGTGGAAATCTAACTTTCTTTAAATTTCTAGTGATGAAATAAACTCATATTTTAATGCAGATCAGAAAATCACTAAGCCTTCAAATGAATTATAAAGTTCAACAAATAGTTATTTTCCTTCCTATACTAGCTAGAAATAAGTATGTAGTAGTAGTAGAGCTGTTATAATTTTTTTTTTTTAAAAGCTGATACTAATATCAGAAAACTAAAATCTTATTACAGAAATATATTGAATCTAAACCCTTTTCCTTTTTCCTTATTCTTTTTGCAAGAATAAATCTACAACAAATGTCATATTAACAATTCCAATGTCCATAATATAACTTCACAATAACAAATAAAAAATGGAACTTGAATGCTTCTCTTTCTTTTGATAAAAGGAATCTTCGAATATTTTATTTTCTTCTTTCAACATAGAATTACAACTAAAAACAAAAATACATCCCTAACTATTTTAAAAGTTTTATAATAAACTAAATAAGGAAAGTAATACACTTTTCTTTCTTTTCTACTTTCATTTTACAACAATGAATAATAGAAGGACAAACTTTCAAGTCTCTTTTTTTTGTACACAGTAAAGGCAAGAATATTAGCCTTAATACAACTCTTATTTTCAGAACTTTTCAAGATGCACAAATGGTACTCAATCAACAATATATATGTAGAACACATTTCTTCAAGTCTTCCACAAGGATAACATCCTTTCTCTCTTCTCCTACTTCAACAAGAAACCTACAATTAAAGCTTGTAATATGACCATGGAGACTCACCTCCCAACCTAGGCTTACATGTAGCCACCCCTGAGCTAGGAGAACCAAAGCTAAATGGGTTATAAAAAAAAATCATACATGAAAGCAAGAAGAACACAAGCAACATGTGAACTCCCAACCCAAGGATTTACAATGTAACTAAGTGACTTACTTTGAGGGGTGAAGGTGGACCAAGTACCTAGAGGAGATTTGCATGATAGAGGAACAAATCCCTTCACAAGGATACTAGAGATATAACCATCTCAAGTCACATACTTGACCCCAAACAAACCTTATGTTCCCCATGACATACAATACCATATCTCCCCTTATGAACCCCTTTGCATAAGCATAAAAAAAAATGCAACAAGGGTCCCATAATCCTCATGTATCTCTCTCTTCCAAGAAGAGAGTCTATACACTTATAGGCTGTCAAGAAACCCTTCAACCCAAGGCTACTCTAGCCTCTCAAGGGTGAGTATGGCCTCAAAACACCCAAAATACATAAACCATACAACACATAAAAAGAACACAAGGAAGAACTCCAAAATTGAACTTCCCAATCTATATAAACAACAAGCAAAATGCACATGCAATCTTTCCTTCACAATGACAATAAAATACAATATGAAAGGAAGGAATACTACCAACCTTAATCCTAAAAATGAAATAAGGAAAGGTTGAAGGAGATTTGGCCAATCCACTATTCTTTTCTTTCCAAAGCTTAGAAATGCATCTCAAAAACCAAAACTTCCAACAAGAATTCTAAGTCTCAAAAAATGGAGAGTGGGTGATCAAAATCCTAAGTTTGAATCCTTCCCTAAGTAGACTCTTCTCACACTTTCCAACCTCTTGGAAAGGGTGCGAGATTTCATAGGTTGGTCTTCCTAGCCTCTTACAGGATTTCTAAAAAATGCAATTGAAAAAGGTAAAATAAAATGGGGAAGAGCAACTATCACTCAATTGGAAGGTTGTCTAACCTAGGAGAAATCCTCAAAAGTTGAATTTCGTCGATCTTGGAAAACTCAATTTTTGACGTGACTTGACAATCGCATGTGAGTGGTCACATGGTTAAAATTGACCTTTACCCATAGGTATGACATATGGACCTTTAAAAATACCCCTATCCTAACCTTAGGAGTTAGTTTGACCCTCTAGAAACTCACCTAAAATTTACCTACAGATGAAACTTGAGTTGACCTTTCTAATGGCTCTCTATCCAAGAATCTTTTGAGACCACACTAAGATATTTTGAAAAATGCATTGGTTATACAAATTCCCTCCAAGGGACATGTCACTACCAACTCACTTCACAACACAAATGTCAAGTGACACCATAAAAATATACATGGCAATGTCCCTTTTTGGAATTAAGAAATTTAACAAATTTAATTTAAACACACATTCAAGCATTCACATTTACAAATAAAACACATTACACACAAGGTTTTGTCTCTCCAAATATACAACCCTTGGCTTCACAAACACACATAGGTTTAGCTTGATTCTTTGAATAGTTTCCATGGTCACATGGATTAGTTTTCCTGCACATCTCATTTCGCACATTAGTAATCTCAAATAGTCATATGCAATATTAATATATGAAAATAATAAAAATCAAATGCTTTGCATACACCTTAATTCATAACAATGAAATTATCAATTATCCGATAAAATCTACATGAAATAATTTACTCAAAGGCATCATCATAATCATCATGAAATTCAATCATTCATAAGGCATGCATCCCTATTTTCTAACATCATAATGAAGCACTGAAAATTCTAGGATAAATGACATACATCATATCAAGGTTATCCAATCAGTGAATCATATAGAATCTAATCCATAATGCATCAAAATGTGCACCGCAAGGTAAAATGATTCTATAATATGGTTCAATTACTTTTATCACTAATTTATCCATCTAACATAGCCCATCCTATTAAATTATAACATCTTCACATAGTCTACCAATCGTCCATGCAAACTATTAATAAGGTCAACCATGGTCAATCTAGGTTAACTAGGGCTTGATCGAGGAGGCGCTCTACAATTCCCAAATTTGTTACTTTTAATCAAAGCAATAGATACATTGTTTTGCAAATTAAAATAACACATTTCAGGCTAAGATCATCATATATATATATATATATATATATATCATCAAAAATTTTAAATACATCATCATATACAAAATTGATCACTAGATGCAAAATGTGGTCTCTACTTTATCAACACTATCTATGGCTAGTGACTACCCAATCCCTCGAGTCCCTGACATGGTGGTCCCATGGGGTTATAACGAGATTAGAAGAACTCCTCTAGTCTTGGTCCATGACTATACCTTGATACATGGTAGACTGTTTGTGGGACTTTGCGAGCTCGCACTATAGCCAATCCCCCTCTTCTTGCCTAATCTCTAGCTCTATTCAAACTAAGTCAAATAGATCCTCGTGTCATCTGACGCTCCTCTAAGTTCTATGCATGATCTGTGAAGATTGAGGTATGCATGAAGAAGTGATAATGTCTTATAGGGTCTGTTGGATAAGGGACTATCACTCCTGTACCTCAATTATAGAAGAGGGAATGAAATCAAATCACATGTTCATCATAATAAAAATTATTCTAAACAAACTAAAATAAATAAAATTATTTGCCTGGACCTCCCCCTGGAAGTGTGGATCATGTGTCATGGCTATCTCTAACCTAGAGCCAGTGCCCTCTACATGATCATAATGTCTATGTACTCGAGTGAATGGTGCTATAGGAGATGATCATCATAAGCTCAAAATCAGTCTCCTGAGTTCAACTTCCTCTCCTCTAGTTCGAACTACCAGTGGATCTAGGGATATGGTATCATCTTCAGAGTGATGGGAGATCTCCTCCTCCTCTCTCTCATCTTCCTCATCTCTCTCCTCTCTCTTCTCTTCCTCCTCTCTCTCCTCTTCCTCATCTCTCCTCCTCTCTCTTCTATTCCTCCTCTCTCTCCTCCTCCTCCTCCTCCTCTTCCCTCTCCTCAGAATCATCCTCATTGTCATCCCCATCCTGACCTCCCTCCCTACCAATATCTCCATCTCCTCCTCCCTCCTCATCATCATCTCTATCATGTTGTTCTCCCTCCTCTCTCTCACCCTCGTGATCCGACGTGTCTCCATCACTAGGATCCTTGGATGTCTCATGATCCTCCCTAGTTGATCACCTCCATGGTCCAGGATTCCCCCTAGAATAGTCTAAAGGAAAAATGGCTCCGAGGAAAGTCCTATCCCACCATGTGATGTAACTACAATGACCTCCCATGTCATCATTAAAGGGAACCACGACATCTCGATTAGAATCATCTGAATCTATCAACTCAATCTCATCATTACAAGGCCTAGGAACTACTCCTGACCTCACCATCATCTAGAACATCATCTAGAACACCTTGTTCTATCTCAAACTGTCACTTGACTCAATTGAAATAAAATGGGACTATGATGTGGTTGTATCACCCCTCGAGGAAGTGGTTCCTCTACATAAAACAAAGCTAATTGCATTAGCCTAGCCATGTGGCTATGCACTTGTATGGTCTCCATCTAATGACATTCGATCTTAGTCTATCCCTCACAATCCTCCAATGCAACAAGTGACTATTCTACCATGGTCTGGTGAGAGGGTATGCATATTCTCTAGGATCATTTGAGCCAACATCAACCGATACTCTAGCTCACCTAGTACATGTAATATGCTGGAACATCCAAACCTAGAGAAGAGTGCATGTCATCAAGCTACATCCATCACCATAGACATAATCTCCTAAGTCATGGTAGAGATGGGCTAACATGATCCGTCCCTAGGAGAACACTATTTGTCGCTCCTCCATCGTTTGGATAGAATAAGTGAGACCCCTATGCATGTGACTATTGTTGGCATTCTACACTCACATGAGAATGGTTGATGTTATGATTTATGGCAACCAACCGGTAACAGGATTCTATAGGTTCACCGGGACCGAAAGGAACAACAAAGTTCATTCACCAACATTTAGTTTACACCGACAATGAAGCATACTGGCATCCAGGCCGACATGGGACAAGTTTTGTTTATGTGAATTGTATTGTAATGTACTTACTTGTAAGCCAACATGATGTATTGTAAAGACTCATATATGTATGAGATCTTATAGGTCATTTTTGATATAGCATATAGAGGCAATTATGTAATAGATTTTAGAAGATAGCAAAAGGATTTTGTAACAAGTAAAGATAGGTTATGTGAGCAAATATCATTCACCAGAAAGGTTTTTGGTTATGGTTTCTAATGGAGCTTAAACTGGTATTGAATCAAGCATTGCAGATGCTATTTTGAGTAGTGCATTGTCTTGGATTTAATTATCCATTTTGTAGTCAGTGAGACTCTTTCATTGAGCAGTGAGCTCTAGGCTATTGGCCTTCCTACATGTGTAGGCCCCTATTGTAAGTAAGATTTATTCATATTGGCCAGTGAGTAAATATTGTGGGTCACAAATCCTACCGAGGTTTTTCCCTTACCGGGTTTCCTCGCCGAAATAACTTGTGTTATGGTGTGCATTTATGATGTCTCTATTATTTCTCTTTGCTGCATTATTACTTGTTTACTGGTACATTAATTTGGGTTGCAAAGTTATAAATAAGTTCAAATATTCCATTAACCGGTTAGACACTAATGCACCCCCCTCTCAGTGTCTTTGGGACTATCATTGCATCTAACAATTAGTATCAGAGCTTGGTCCTCTATTTGCAAAAGCCTAACAACTTGAGGAAGATTCTAATAACTCAATGATGAACTAATAGTACCAAACCGGTACTAAGAGGGGGGGGTGAATCAGTACAAACAAAAATACAGTCCAAAACTGGTGTGACAGCAAATACTCCAAATGACTGGCAAGCAGTGATACTAGCTGAAACAGAGTGCAACCAGTAAGACCTAGAATAACTAAAACAATCATAAATTGGTCACTCACTAAGCTTTCCTCTTAGCTCAATACTATAGTACCATTACACCCTCATGCATGAATAGGTAAACTATAATTTGATCTTCACAATAGTTGGTTCAGTATGTTTTATAGATAGGCATAAAACACAAAACCATCATATGCTCAATAGGTAATAACAAAGCATCACAAGACAAAAGCATCACACATGACACACATATTTTTCACGTGGAAACCCAACTGGGAAAAACTATGGTGGGGATGAATACCCACAATATTCTTTTGAACTCTTTAGAAGTTCACTTTGTTAGGAGCCTTGTCCGGTTAAAGACATTACAATAGGTTCTGCTAGGAACCGATCCTGTTAGGGATCACCCGGTTAAGCGTTAAACCCAGTTGGGGTTACCTTGTTAGAGGATTTCAAGAACTCAATAGCTAAAGGATCTCTAGAGCTCTATAGCTTCCTAGAACTCATTAACTTCGAGTTACCTGGTTAAGGGATTTGAATCAAGCCGGTTAAAGCTACCCTGTTAAGGGATTTGTATCAAGCCAGTTAAGGCTGCCTTGTTAAGGGATTTCACAATTATTGAAGTGGTTAGAGATCAATAGGAATTACAATGATCTGGTAACAGCACCCAATGCTAATGTAGATCCATTTTGGGTCCTCTTCACCTTCTACACATTCACTTTGTAGGTATTTCTTCTCTCCTTTGGTCTGGCAAGAATCACGTATCACTTCCCTTGGATACACACTCACAAATTTTGCCAACAACCTTAGAAAGAAACACAACATTGACCTTATAGGAAACATATAGGTTGGTAGCAAAAACCCTAAACCCTAAACCTATTGGGTTAAGCAATTCAAGCGGTTCAATCCTGACCATTGAATCATACTACATTAAATGTGATAGTCTTGAATCGATCTCAAGACATTCTCCATCATCCATTATCCACCAATTTCATGGCGGCTAAAAACCCATCACGCGTTATCACCGATTGACAAACTTTGCACATTCCTGAGGTAGATAGGAATAGTCTTCTTCATGCAAGATCCTTCACACTCACAGAGCTTACATGGAAACACAACCTATTCTTTGTTATACTGTTAACTCATCACACAAAGATCACCGATTGAGTCACACAGGCTTGAGGTACTCCAACCGGAAATCTTGAAGTAGAAACTACCTACCAACCGGTAGTCACACAGTGCTTCCATGTGCTGGTTCATCCTGAACAAATATACCGCTTCACATTGGCATATATATCGGTTCACACATATGCCAGTTCACTTCATATCACATATTGACATCAATGAAAACATACAATATCATTATGTCCTTATATCGGTTCACATAATGCCAACAATCTCCCCCTTTGGTATTGATGGCAATATACAAAGATATCTCTCCACTTCACATCTTCTCCCCCATTTGCTGCAGATATCTTTTCCACTTCACTCCTTCTCCCCCTTTGACAACAATGCCATAGTGGAGGCACAAGCAACCCTGTTACATTATGCTGCTCCCCCTAAGGAGTAGCATCCTTCAACACATCAATCAACAAAAAATTGACTATAAAGTATACTTGACTGATGTGGAACAAATACTTTTAGTTCACCTCCTGAAGGGGCAGTACCCCCAATTCACCTCTTAAATGCACAAATGTAGTCTTTGGAAGAGGCTTGGTGAATATGTCTACTAACTACTCCTTACTAGTAACATGTTCCAGTGCAATCTCTTTATTCTGAAGCTTTTCCCTCAAGAAATGATACTTAAGCTCAAAATGCTTGGTTCTAGAATGTAAAATTGGATTCTTTGAAATATTGATAGCACTTGTGTTATCATAGAATATACTTACCGGTTCAGATATAGGGATTTTGAAGCCTTCCAGTACATGCTTCATCCAAATTGTCTAAGTGCAGTTCATGAAAGCTGCAACATACTCCACTTCCACTGTAGACTGAGAGATACAACTCTTCTTTTTACTCATCCATGAGACCAGTCTACCACCGAGAAAGAGTGCACCACCAATTGTGCTTTTTCGGTCATCCACATTACCTGCCCAATCAGCATCTGTGAACACTTTCAGATTGAAATCATTTCTATATGGGTACCACAATCCATAGTCAACTATTCCCTTCAGATACCTAAGAATCTGCTTGACTGCAATCAAGTGGGATTCTCTTGGACTTTTCTGGAACCTTGCAGTAATGCCAACTACATGTGCAATATCCGGTCTGTTGTGCACTACATAATGCAACTTACCGATCATTGATCGGTATTCCTTCTCATCAACCAGTGCGGAATCATGCTCTTTTGTCAATTTGCAACCGGTAACCATTGGTGTACCAACTGGTTTGCTATCTTCCATGCCAAAAGTCTTCAACACCTCTTTGACATATTTGGACTGAGTGATAAAGATTCCATCCTTCATCTGCTCGATCTGCATTCCAATGAAGAACTTAATCTCCCCTATGAGTGATATCTCAAACTCTTTCTTCATCTCACTAGAAAACTCATGACTCATCTTGTCATCTCCACCAAAGATAATGTCATCAACAAAAACCTCATAGATCAGGATCTAATCTCCTTCAGACTTCAAGTGGATATTGCTATCTTCACTTATTCTCTCAAATCCAATCTTCACAAGATGGGAATGTAGGCACTCATACCATGCCCTAGGTGCTTGCTTTAGACCATATAAGGCTTTATGTAGCCTACACACCATATCACTATCTTCAAATAGGGAAAACCCATCTGGTTGCTCTATATATACCTCCTCTTCAAGTACACCATTTAGGAATGCAGATTTTACATCCATTTGATATACTTTGAACCTTTTAAAAGATGCATATGCAAGAAGCATACAAACTCCTTCCAATCTGGCTATAGGAGCAAAGGTTTCTCCATAGTCTTCTCCTTCTTCTTGAGCATATCCTTTGCACACCAATCTAGCTTTATTCCTAATCACTATGCCATCCTCATTCAGCTTGTTTCTGAACACCCATTTGGTGTCAATGACATTTTTATGCTTTGGTCAGGGTACCAAGGACCATGTACCATTTTTCTCTATCTGATCAAGTTCCTCTTCCATTGCCTTGATCCAGTCTTCATCTTTATGAGCTTCTTTGAATGATTTAGGCTCAAATTCAGAGATCATACATGAGTTTTCTCTGATCTTTCTCCTTGTAAGGATTCCTGCATCCTTATCTCCTATGATCTACTTAGGATCATGATTCAACTTGACATACCGAGGAATGGTCTTGACTGGTTCTTCTTGCTTTTCCTCTTCATCCTCATCTTCATTAGTATCAGCATTCACTAGTTCAGGAACACTATTACTGGTATTTGGTTGACTGACAACTAGTTCCCAGAAGGTTGCAACTAGTTCATTCACAGCTTGCTCATTGTCGGTTTCCTCAATTTTCTTAGAGGATTCATCAATTATTACATTGATACTTTCCATAATTCTCTAAGTCCTATTGTTGTAACACTTGAAAGCTTTACTCTTGGTGGAATATCCTAGGAATATTCCCTCATCACATTTAGCTTCAAATTTGCCCTGATGTTCACTCCTCTTGATGTAAAATTTGCTACCAAATACCCTAAAGTAGCTGACCATAGGTGTCTTACCAGTCCAATACTCATAAGGAGTTTTGTCCTTACCTTTCTTGATGAGTACCCGATTCATAGTGTAGACTGCAATGCTCACCGCTTCTCTCCAAAAGGTGTGAGCAACCTTTCCTTGAATCAACATGGTTCTAGCTGCTTCAACCATAGTCCGATTATTCCTCTCTGCTAGGCCATTTTTTTGTGGAGTTCGGGGGGCAGACAGTTGCCTTTTGATGCCAAATTCTTCACAATACTTGTTGAATTCACCTGAAGTGAATTCCCCTCCTTGATCGGTTCTGAGACAATTGATTCTTTTACCTCTTTCCTTCTCCACTAATGCTCTGAAAGCCTTGAATTTCACAAAGGCTTCAGACTTGTCTTTCAAGAATGTGACCCACATCATTCTTGAGCAGTCATCAGTGAGAATCATGAAGTACCTATCACCCTACACACTTCTAGTTTTCATAGGACCGCACAAATCAGTATGCACAAGATCAAGCAAGTTGTCAGTAATGAAAGAATTACCTTTAAAGGTTGAGGAAGACATTTTCCTCAATTGACACTCTCTGCACAAGGTATTATCCAGTTTGCTTAGCACCGACAACCCTCTAACTACCTTGATCTTACCATCCTTCACAATGTTATCAAAGTTTACATGACAGAGTCTCCTATGCCATATCTAGCTATCATCAAGCTTAGCCATAAGACATGTACTTATATTTGCATTCAGATGAAATAGGTTACCTTTGGTCTGCATGCCAGTGGCCACCAATTTACCATCTTTTCCTTTGATTCTACAAACTCCATTCTTGAATTCCAGAGTGAGGCCACTGTCGTTTAGCTGGGCAACACTCAGAAGGTTATGTCTGAGACCATCAACCCTATACACATTGTCAGCACTGCTCTTTCCATTTAGAGAGATGGACCCTCTTCCTTTGACCATGCATGGTGCATCATTGCCAAAGTAAACCACACCACCATCATACTCCTCCAAGGATAGAAACTTGTTCTAGTCACCTGTCATATGGTGAGAACAACCACTATCAATGATCCACTCATTGGAATTATCAAACCAGGAGACAAGAGCCTTCTTGTCTGCCACATCTTCCTTTACAGCAACAAACACAATGTCTTCATTCTCTTCATCTTCTGATTCCTCATCTGTGACACCTTCATCAACTGCCACAAAACAATTTCTCTGATTTCCTCCTTTGAATTTCCTGAACCTTTTTGGTTTGTCCTTGTTATCACCATTAGGACAGTTTATAGCAATATGTCCTATCTGGTTACAAGAAAAGCATTTCAAAGGTAGCTTACCTTTGTATTTACCAGTTCCTTTAGGAAGCTTCCTGGCAAGGAGAGCTTCAAATGCCATCAGAATCTCCTCATCATTCATTTCTCTACTCTGACTAGCTTCCCCACTAGTGGTAGCTTCTTTTCCTTTTCTGGATGGTATAGCAGAGGCTTTGAATGCTGATTCAGTCTTTTGAACACTGCCATCAAAACTATTTAGCTCATAGGCTATTAACTTGGCTATGATGGAGTCCAAGGATACCTTAGACTTGTCTATTGATCTCAGCTCCTGGATAGCAGCAACCCTTATTGCATAGACTAGCAACACGGATCTCAAGACTTTTCTTACCATAGTGGAATCTTCTATTTTACCACCTACACTCTTGATTTGTCCAACAACTATTTTGATTCTTATTCCATACTATTGAATGGTCTCACCTTCAACTATCTTCATATCTTCAAACTTCCCTCACAGGCTTTCTTCCTTAGCCTATTTTACATGTTCATCACCACCATAGATATTTTTAAGAGCATCCCATACCTCTTTGGGATTTACCTTGTCCTGAACATCAATAAAATCAATGTCAGATAGACTACTGATGAGGGCTTCCATGAATTTTTCTTGTATCTCTCTCTTTTGGTCATCAGTGAGAGTATCGGTAGGGACAACATAGACATTCTCAACATAACTCCAGTGTTGAACACCCATGCTTCTGATGAATATCTTCATCCTATCTTTCCATATACCAGAATTTTCCCTGTTAAACTTTGGACCTTCCCTCTTCATCATTTGACTGGGATCTTTACCTCAAGCGGTTAAGCTTATAACACAGAGGACCTAGAGTGCTCTGATACCAATTGATAACTCAATGATGAACCAATAGTACAAAACCGGTACTGAGAGGGGGGGGCGAATCAGTACAAACAAAAATACAGTCCAAAACTGGTTTGACAACAAATACTCCAAATGACTGGCAAGCAGTGATACTAGCTGAAACAGAGTGCAACCGGTAAGCCCCAGAATAACTAAAACAATCATAAACCAGTCACTCACTAAGCTTTCCTCTTAGCTCAATACTATAGTACCATTACACCCTCATGCATGAATAGGTAAACTATCACCTGATCTTCACAATAGTGGGTTCAGTATGTTTTATAGATAGGCATAAAACACAAAACCATCATATGCTCAACAGGCAATAACAAAGCATCACAAGAAAAAAGCATCACACATGACACACATATTTTTCACATGGAAACCCAACTGGGAAAAACCACGGTGGGGATGAATACCCACAATCTGCTTTTGAACTCTTTAGAAGTCCGCTCTGTTAGGAGCCTTGTTTGGTTAAAGACATTACAATAGGTTCTGCTACGAACCAATCCTATTAGGGATCACCTGGTTAAGGGATGGCTACAATACCCGGTTAAGGGTTAAACCCAGTTGGGGTTACCTTGTTAGAGGATTTCAAGACCTCAATAGCTAAAGGATCTCCAGAGCTCTATAGCTTCCCATAACTCATTAACTTTGAGTTACCCGGTTAAGGGATTTGAATCAAGCCGGTTAAAGCCACCCTGTTAAGGGATTTGTATCAAGCCAGTTAAGGCTACCCTGTTAAGGGATTTCACAATTGTTGAAGTGGTTAGAGATCAACAGGAATTACAATGATCTGGTAACAGCACTCAATGCTAATACAGATCCATTTTGGCTCCTCTTCACCTTCTGCACATTCACTTTGCAGGTATCTCTTCTCTCCTTTGGTCTAGCAAGAATCACGTATCACTTCCCTTGGATACACACTCACAAATTTTGCCAACAACCTTAGAATGAAACACAACATTGACCTTATAGGAAACATACAGGTTGGTAGCAAAAACCCTAAACCCTAAACCTATTGGGTTAAGCAATGCAAGCGATTCAATACTGATCGTTGAATCATACTGCATTAAATGCAACAGTCTTGAATTGATCTCGAGACATTCTCCATCATCCATTATCCACTGATTTCATGGTGGCTGATAACCCATCAGGCGTTATCACTGATTAACAAACTTCACACATTCCTGAGGTAGATAGGAATAGTCTTCTTCATGTAAGATCCTTCACGCGCACAGAGCTTACGTGGCAACATGACCTGTTCTTCATTATACTGTTAACTCATCACACAAAGATCATTGATTGAGTCACATAGGCTTGAGGTACTCCAACTGGAAATCTTGAAGTGGAAACTACCTACCAAGCGGTAGTCACACAGTGCTTCCATGTGCCGATTCATCTTGAACAAATATACCGCTTCACTTTAGCATATATACCAGTTCGCAATGTGCCGGTTCACTTCATATCACATATTGACATCAATGACAACATACAATATCATTATGTCCTTATACCAGTTCACATAATGCCAACAGATTCTGCAACCGGAACTGATGGAGAGTTTGAGAAAATAGTTGGAAGGAGATCTTGAATATTTTGATGCAAAAAAATTGAAGAATATGAAACTTGTAGATGATTTGAGGACTACCCAGGAATTCATTAAAGTACTTCAGAAGAATTTGGTTATAGCACAAAATAAGAGGAAGGAACTTCATGAGAAAATGCAGAAACATGATGATGAAAATGAAACTCTTAGAGATATTGCAGAGAAGTTGAGGCAAGAGAACAGTAACATGAGGAATGAAATGAAAGTTTTAACCATGAGGCTATGTAAGGATATTGAAGATAGGAAGAAGAATAAGGAAGACTTGACTAGGAGACTTAATGATGGAGCAAATGAAAATATGGGACTTTCTCATGAGAATGATATGCTAAAGATAGATCTGATTCACATGCAACAAGATATAGAGGAGCTTAGGAGACAAATTGGCATTCTGGAAAATGAGTTTATCACTGCAAATGAACACAAAGACAAATTCAAGAAAAGTTCAGGAAAGCTTGATGACATACTGAAAAGATAGAAACTTGATGGAGATACAATTGGACTTGGATTTGAACATTGGAGAAAGTTCTAGGACTACAAATAATCAAGATCATAGCAAATCGGTAAGACAACCTGATGCTTATAAATTTAATGGGAAATGTTTTAATTGCAACAAATTTGGTCATAGAGAAAATCAATACAGATTTAGAAATAATCAGAATACAAATTTACCCACCGATCAATGTTCCAAATGCAATAAAGTTGGTTATAACTCAGAAAATTACAGAATGAATGTGAAATGCTATGTTTGTGGTAGATTTGGACATTTATCTAATCAATGCAGAACACAAATTGGTCAAGGATATGGAAAGGCTATTCAGAGGAATAATGTAACTTGTTATGCATGTAACAAGATTGGGCATATTGCAAAATTTTGTAGAAGCAAGACTATACCGGCAAACAATAAAGGATCTAATGAGAAAGGAAAGGAAAAAGTAAATGAAATAAAGCAAGAATTTTCAAAGTAATCGATTGAGAAGAGAGATCAGAGAGTTGATGAATCTATCTCTGCACCGGTAGAATAGAGTAACCCTCCACCGGTAGGAGATTCTTCATCTAACTAAGGAATAATCCTTAGAGGGTATGGCAGAAAACTGAAAATCATGCATTCTACCCTTGATTGATGGTAAGAGGTTATATTTCTTCTTTACCGATAGATATGTTAATATTTCACGTAACCGACAAACATTTAATGCGATTGTTGGAAAAAATTTTGGTTATAAAACACCGGATAACCCTCATTTCAATTCACCAAGCATCCAAGCATTCAAAGAGAGCGCAAAGAGAGAGAAAAGGCATTTTAAAGGCAAAGCATCAAAGATATTTTAGGGCATTCAAGGATTTCACAAGTCAAAAGTATTTATCTTTCAAAAATGGCATCTTCATCTTCTGCAGCTGAATTTATTGCAAACCCCATTGTGCTAGAAAATATTAAGTGCCCTAGACCTATGTTCCTTTTCTAAGATTCTGAAGGGAGTTGATTTTGCCGAAGACCCAAGGATTTATATTCACAACAACATAGAGAATTTAGGGTCAGATGACTTGAGGAACATGTATAGAAATGTTATAACTGATGACCAATGTTTAGTCAAGCTAGAGCATAAGATTGTTGAGGATTTAGGATTTGTTGAAATTCTGAACATTCCTAAATTTCTGGATAAGATAGTTGGTATTGTACTGAGCAGAGTTCATGGGGAGTTTATGTGGCTAGACTCTATTTTTAAAATTACTAAGGAAGCAATCAAGGCAGTTACTGGTTTACCCTCAACTGGTACTAGGCTTGACAAAAAGAAGAAGATACCAAACAAGTGTGTTATGGACCTAACCAGAGCTACATTTGACAACAGATCTCTTAGGGTTAATGATATCACTGATGTAAATGTGAAATATGTGAGCATGGTATTTGGATATAGAGTTACACATGCAAATAGGTAAAATTTTATTTCTAGTTTGTGTTTTCATAGTGCATATGAGATGGTTAAGAAAAATGCTAAAATTGATATCTGTGAGTCGCTTAAGGATGAACTGCTAGATAAATTGAAAAATATTAAGGGTGACAAGAAGGGAACATTATATTTTGGGAATCTAGTTGTGTGTTTAATGCTTTACTTTACAAAGGATATACCTGACATTGGTCACAAGGACTTTGCATATGACATCCCGGTAGGTAGACAAATCATGGAAGCTATTACCCGCATAGGTGCTAATAGTGATGACATAGTAAAAGACTACTTGAAAAACTTCCAAACCAAAATGAAGGCTAGAGAAAGGATACCGCACATAAGCAAATTTTTTTTATAATCAAAAGAGATGAAACTGTTGGAATTATGTGAATTGGTATGAAGACATGATGACATTGTATGTTGTCATTGATGTCAATATGCTGAAGAGGAGAGAACTGGTATATGTGAGAAATAGTGTGTTACCAAGAATCGGTATAACACCGTGAACCAGTATTTGTGCCAAAGTGAAGCGGTGTGTTTTCTTAAGGTGAACCGACATGTGGTTATGGGAACTAGCACATGGAAACTTTGTATGACTACCAGTTGGTAGTCTCAACTTCAGGGTTTCCAGTTGAAGTGCCTTAAGCCTGTGTGACTTAATCGGTGACTTTGTGTAATGAGTTAGCATTGTAATGAAGAACAGATCGTGTTGCCACATCAGCATTGTGTGCATGAAGGAGCTTGCATGAAGGAGATTGTTCCTATCTACCTTGGGAATGTACGAAGTCTGTAAATGGTGATAACGCATGATGGGTTAACAACTGCCATGAAATTGGTGGAAAACAAACGATGGAGAACATCTTGAGATTGGATCAAGACTGTTGCATTTAATGCAATGTGCTCAATGATTAGGATTGAACTGTTTGAATTCCTTAACCTAACCAGTTTAGGGTTTAGGGTTTATGCTACTGACCTATCTATTTCCTATAAGGTCGATGTTGTGTTTCTTTATGAGGTTGTTGGCAAAAGTTGTGTGTGTGTATCCAAGAGAAGAGATACGTGATTCTTGCTAGACTAGAAGAGAGAAGTGATACCTATAGAGTGTAAGTGCAGAAGGTGAAGAGGAGCTAAAATGGATCTACATTGGCATTGAGTGTTGTTACCAGATCATTGTAATACTTGTTGATCTCTAACCACTTCAATAGTTGGGAAATCCCTTAACAGGGTAGCTTTAACCGACTTACTATAAATCCTTTAACAGGGTGACTCAAAACTATTGAGTTCTTGAAATCCTCTAACAAGGTAACCTTTAACAGGGTTTAACCCTTAACCAAGTATTCTAGCCATCCCTTAATCGAGTGATCCCTAACAGGATCAGTTCCTAACATAACCTATTGTATTAGTCCTTAACCAGACAAGGCTCCTAATAGAGCGGACTTCTAAAGAGTTCAAAACAACTTGTGGGTATTCATCCCCACCGTGGTTTTTCCTAGTTGGGTTTCCACATGAAAAATATGTGTGTCATATGTGATATCTTTTTCATGTGATGCTATGTTGTTTTCTATCAAGCGGTGAATCATGTTGATCTAGCTGTTTATATATATATATATATCTTTGATGATAGATTACCTGCTCATGCACTAGGGTGAAATGAAATGAAGTATTAGATTGTATGAAAAGATAAGTGTCAACCGGTTTATGCTTGTCTCAGTTATTCTGGGTTTTGCCAGTTGTACTCTGTTTTGGAATCGGTATTACTGTTTGTCTGCCTAAGCATAGTGTCTGCTGAAAAACTAGTTTAAGATTGAGTCTTTTGTCTGTACTAATTCACCCCCACCTCTCAGTACCTGTTTGGTACTATATGTTCATCATTGAGTTATCAATTGGTATCAGAGCATCCTCCAAATCCTCTGTGTTATAAGCTTAACTGCTTGAGGTAAAGATCCCAATCTAATGATGAAGAGGAAAGGTCCAAAGTTCAATAGAGAAAATTTCAGTCTATGGAAAGACATAATAAAGATATACATTAGAAGCATGGGTCCTCAACACTGGAGCTATGTTGAGAATGCCTATGTTGCCCCTACTGGTACTCTCACTGATGACCAAAAGAGAGAAATGCAGGAGAATGGGCAAGTCATGGAAGCTCTAATTAGTAGTTTATCTGACATTGAGTTTATTGATGTCCAAGATAAGGTAAATCCCAAAGAGGTATGGGATACTCTTGAAATTATCTATGGTGGTGATGAGCATGTAAAACAAGCTAAGGAAGAAAGCCTTAGAGGGAAGTTTGAAGACATGCAGATGGTTGAAGGTGAGACCATTCAACAATATGGAATCAGAATCAAAACTGTTGTTGGAGATATCAAGAGTGCAGGTGGTAAAATGGAAGATTCCACTATGGTAAGCAAAGTCCTGAGATCCTTATTACCGGTCTATGCAATAATGGTTGCTTCTATTCAGGAGTTGAGATCAATAGACAAGACTAAGGTGTCCCTAGACTCCATCATTGCAAAGTTGACAACTTATGAGCTAAATAGTTTTGATGGCAGTGTTCAAAAGACTGAGTCAACTTTTAAAGCTTCTGTTGTACCATCCAGAAAAGGAAAAGAAGCTAGCACTAGTGGTGAACCAAGATAGAACAGAGAAATAGATGATGAGGAGATTCTGATGGCATTTGAAGCTCTTCTTGCCAGGAAACTCCCTAAAGGAACTGACAAATACCGAGGTAAGCTCCCTTTGAAATGCTTTTCTTGCAACCAGATAGGACATATAGTTGTAAACTGTCCTAATGGCGACAACAAGGACAAACCAAAAAGGTTCAATAAATTCAAAGGAGGAAACCGGAGAAACTATTTTGTGGCAGTTGATGAAGGTGTCATGGATGAGGAATCAGAAGATGAAGAAAATGAAGATATTGTGTTTGTTGCTGTCAAGGAAGATGTGTTAGACAAGAAGGCTCTTGTCTCCTAGTTTGATAATTCCAATGAGTGGATTATTGATAGTGTCTATTCTCACCATATGACTAGTGACCGGAGCAAGTTTCTATCCTTAGAAGAGTATGATGGTGGTGTGGTTTGCTTTGGTAATGATGCACCTTGTATGGTCAAAGGCAGAGGGTCCATCTCTCTAAATGGAAAGAGTAGTGCTAACAATGTGTATTGGGTTGATGGTCTCAGACACAACCTTCTGAGTGTTGCCTAGCTAAATGATAGTGGTCTCACTCTGGAATTCAAGAATGGAGTGTGCAGAATCAAAGGAAAGAATGGTGAATTGGTGGCCACCGGTATGTAGACCAAAGGTAATCTATTTCAGCTGAATGCAAATATAAGTACATGTCTTATGGCTAAATTTGATGATAGCTGGATATGGCATAGGAGACTCTGCCATGTAAACTTTGATAACATTGTGAAGGCTAGTAAGATCAAGGCAGTTAGAGGGTTGCTAGTGCTAAGAAAACTGGATAATACCTTGTGCAGAGAGTATCAATTGGGGAAAATGTCTTCCTCAACCTTTAAAGGTAAACCTTTCACTACTGAGAATTTGCTTGATCTTGTGCATACTAATTTATGTGGTCCTATGAAAACTAGGAGTGTGTAGGGTGATAGGTATGTCATGATTCTCACTGATGACTACTCAAGAATGATGTGGGTCACATTCTTGAAAGATAAGTCTAAAGCTTTTGTAAATTTCAAAGCTTTCAGAGCATTAGTGGAGAAGGAAAGTGGTAAAAGGATCAAGTGCCTAAGAACTAATCAAGGAGGGGAATTCACTTTTGGTGAATTCAACAAGTACTGTGAAGAACATGGCATCAATAGGCAACTATCTTCCCCCCGAACTCCACAGAAAAATGGCCTAGTAGAGAGGAATAACCAGACTATGTTTAAGTAGCAAGAACTATGTTGATTAAAGGAAAGGTAGCCCACAGCTTTTGGAGAGAAGCAGTGAGCACTGCAGTCTACACAATGAACTGGGTACTCATCAAGAAAGGTAAGGATAAAACTCCTTATGAGTATTGGATCGGTAAGAAACCTATGGTTAGCTACTTTAGAGTGTTTGGTAGCAAATGTTACATCAAGAGGACTAAACACCAGAGCAAATTTGATGCAAAATGTGATGAGGGAATATTCCTAGGGTATTCCACCAAGAGCAAAGCTTTCAAGTGTTTCAATAATAGGACTTAGAGAATTATGGAAAGCATCAATGTAAGAGTTGATGAAACCTCTGAGAAAACTAAGGAAACTGATAGTGAGCAAGTGGTAAATGAACTAGTTGTAACCTTTTGGGGACCGGTTGTCAGTCAACCAAGTACCAGTAATAGTGTTCCTAAACTGGTAGATGTAGATGATGATACTAATGGAGATGAGGATGAAGAAGAAAAGCAAGAGGAATCTATCAAGACCATTCCTTGGTATGTCAAGCTGAATCATGATCCTAAGTAGATCATAGGAGATAAGGATGCAGGAATTCTTACAAGAAGAAAGGTCAGAGAAAACTCATGTATGATCTCTGAATTTGAGCCTAAATCATTCAAAGAGGCACAGAAAGATGAAGAATGGATCAAGGCAATGGAAGAGGAACTTGACCAGATAGAGAAAAATGGTACATGGTTTTTGGTACCCAAACTGGAGCATGAAAATGTCATTGGCACCAAATGGGTTTTCAGAAATAAGCTGAATGAGGATGGCACAGTGATTAGAAACAAAGCTAGACTGGTGTGTAAAGGATATGCCCAAGAAGAAGGAGAAGACTGTGGAGAAACCTTTTCTCCTATAGCCAGATTAGAAGGAGTTCGTATGCTTCTTGCATATGCAGCTTTTAAAGGATTCAAAGTATATCAAATGGGTGTAAAATCTGCAATCCTAAATGGTGTACTTGAAGAGGAAGTTTATATAGAGCAACCAGATGGGTTTTCCCTATCTGAAGATAGTGACATGGTGTGTAGGCTACATAAAGCCTTATATGGTCTAAAGTAGGCACTTAGAGCATGGTATGAACGCCTGCATTCCCATCTTGTGAAGATTGGATTTGAGAGAACAAGTGAGGATAGCAATATCTACTTGAAGTCTGAAGGAGATCAGATCCTGATCTGTGAGGTATTTGTTGATGACATTATCTTTGGTGTAGATGACAAGATGAGTCATGAGTTTGCAGATGAGATGAAGAAAGAGTTTGAGATGCCACTCATAGGGGAGATTAAGTTCTTCATTGGATTGCAGATCCAGCAGATGAAAGATGGAATCTTTATCACTCAGTCCAAGTATGTCAAAGAGGTGTTGAAGACCTTTGGCATGGAAGATAGCAAACTGGTTGGTACACTGATGGTGACCAATTGTAAACTATCCAAAGAGGATGACTTAGTATTGGTTGATGAGAAGGAATACCGATCAATGATTAGTAAGTTGCATTATGTAGTGCATAGTAGACCGGATATTGCACATGCAGTTGGCATTACTGCAAGGTTCTAGAAAAGTCCAAGAGAATCCCACTTGGTTGTAGTCAAGCAGATTCTTAGGTATGTAAAGGGAACTATTGACTATGGGTTATGATATTTATATAATAATGATTTTAACTTGAAAGTGTTCACAAATACTGATTGGGCTGGTAATGTAGATGACCGGAAGAGCACAACTAGTGGTGCATTCTTTCTCGGTGGTAGACTGGTCTCATGGATGAGTAAGAAGGAGAGTTCTATCTCTCAGTCTATAGTGGAAGCAGAGTATGTTGCAGCTTTCATGAACTGCACTCATATAATTTGGATGAAACATGCATTAAATGGCTTCAAAGTTCCTGTATCTGAACCAGTAAGTATATTTTTTGACAATACTAGTGCAATTAACATCTCTAAGAATCCGGTTTTACATTCTAGAACAAAGCACTTTGAGCTTAAGTATCATTTCTTGAGGGAAAAGGTTCAGAACAAAGAAATTGCACTGGAACTTGTTTCTAGTAAGGAGCAATTAGCAGACATATTCACCAAGCCTCTCCCAAAGGCCACATTTATGTACTTAAGAGGTGAATTAGGGGTTCTGCCCCTTCAGGAGGTAAACTAAAGGTATATGCTCCACTTCAGTCAGGTATTGCTTAGTCAAATTCTTTTTGGATTGATGTGTTGAAGGATGCTACTCCTCAGGGGGAGCAGCATAATGGAACAGGGAAGCTTGTGCCTCCACTTTGGCATTGTTGTCAAAGGGGAGAAGAAGAGAAGCATAAAAGATATCTGTAGAAATTGTGAGAGAAGATGTGAAGCAGAGAGATATCTTTGTATATTGCCATCAATGCTAAAGGGGGAGATTGTTGACAATATGTGAACCAGTATAAAGACATGATGACATTGTATGTTGTCATTGATGTCAATATGCTAAAGAGCACAAAATCGATATATGTGAGAACCGGTATGTTTCCAAGAATCGGTATAACACTGTAAACTTGTATTTGTGCCAAAGTGAAGTGGTGTGTTTGCTTAAGGTGAACCGGCATGTGGTTATGGGAACTGGTACATGGAAGCTTTGTATGACTACCGGTTGGTAGTCTCAACTTTAGGGTCTCCAGTTGAAGTGCCTCAAGCCTGTGTGACTCAATCGGTGACTTTGTGTAATGAGTTAGCATTGTAACAAAGAATAGATTGTGTTGCCACATCGGCCTTGTGCGCATGAAGGATCTTGCATGAAGGAGATTGTTCCTATCTACCTCAGGAATGTGTGAAGTCTGTAAACGGTGATAACATGTGATGGGTTACCAGTCACCATGAAATTGATGGAAAACGAATGATGGAGAATGTCTTGAGATTGGATCAAGACTGTTGCATGTAATGCAATGTACTCAATGGTCAGGATTGAACCATTTGAATTCCTTAACCTAACAGGTTTAGGGTTTAGGGTTTATGCTACTGACCTATCTATTTCCTATAAGGTCAATTTTGTGTTTCTTTCTGAGGTTGTTGGCAAAAGTTGTGTGTGTGTATCCAAGAGAAGAGATATGTGATTCTTGCCAGACCACAAGAGAGAAGTGATACCTGCAGAGTGTAAGTGCAGAAGGTGAAGAGGAGCTAAAGTGGATCTGCATTGGCATTGAGTGTTGTTACCAGATCATTGTAATACTTGTTGATCTTAACCACTTCAATAGTTGGGAAATCCCTTAACAAGGTAGCTTTAACTGGCTTACTGTAAATCCTTTAACAGGGTGACTCAAAACCATTAAGTTCTTGAAATCCTCTAACAAGGTAATCTTTAACAAGGTTTAACCCTTAACCAGGTATTCTAGTTATCCCTTAACTAGGTGATCCCTAACAGGATCAGTTCCTAACAGAACCTATTGTATTAGTCCTTAACCGAACAAGGCTCCTAACAGAGCGGACTTCTAAAGAGTTCAAAACAACTTGTGGGTATTCATCCCCACTATGGTTTTTCCCAGTTGGGTTTCCATGTGAAAAATATGTGTGTCATATGTGATGTCTTTTTCATGTGATGCTATGTTTTTTTCTGTCAAGTGTTGGATCATGTTGATCTAGTTGTTTATATATACATCTTTGATGATAGATTGCCTGCTCATGTACTAGGGTGAAATGGAATGAAGTATTAGATTGTATGAAAAGATAAGTGTCAACCGATTTATGCTTGTCTCAGTTATTTTGGGTTTTTCTAATTGTACTTTATTTGAGAATTGGTATTATTGTTTGTCTGCCTAAGCACAGTGTCTACTGACAATTTGGTTTAAAATTGAGGCTTTTGTCTATACTGATTCACCCCCCCCTCTCAGTACCTATTTGGTACTATCTGTTCATCATTAAGTTATCAGAAACATGGATGGAAGCTATTACTCCTAGAATTATTTGGATAATAGAGATGGGAGATGAAGTTGATCTGAATATTATTGAGGCTTATGCTAAGACATTTCTTGATACACCTAGGGAACCCTCTAAAGATTTTTTTGGCAGTGCTGAGAATATTGAGAGTGTTGTTTTGTTGCAAAAGAAGAGAAAAAGAAGAGAAAAACTCATCAGAGATGCATCCAAAATGGTTAAAGAAGTTAAGGAAAATGTGATGAACTTAAGTGGTATTTTTGTTAGTGATTAGAAAGGATTGGAACCAATAGCTCATGTTTCACTAGTTGTCACTTCTTTTGATACAAATAGTGGTAAGGTAATAGAGTTCAAGAGAGTTGAAAGGAAGAAGAGGAAACCCTCACCAGTACCTTCTCCTTCTCCTAAAAGGATAAGATCATTAAGGAAGAAGTAGCAAGTTGTAAGGGAGCCTAAGAAGAAGTCAACTCCAAAGAAGAAACAATAACCTAAGGCACTAGATACCCTTACATCGGAGGAACTAGTAAATGAAATTACTCAAGATGTTAATCTTTGCAATGTGAACAAACTTTATCATTCATTCAAGGTTTCTGATAAGGACAGAATAGAGGAAAGCGTCATTTTGCATCTTGACATCTACAAGAAAATTTTGATTGAGGTTGTAAATGATCTACCTAATGACTTATACATAAGATTAGAGGCTAAAAGGATGTCAGTGATGGAATTGGATAAAAAGTTAAAGGTAGAAGCATTGTTGGTTGTTCACCCTGTTAATTCCAGGGAAGAGATTGATGAACTGATTGTTAAAGCCAACTGGTCAGTTTTTATGAGTGGTCACCAACAGGTCAGCCTAATGATAGGAAGAGTGAAAGAGATAGCAGATGAAACTGCTGACAAATGGGACATATTTTTTGTTGAAAAAGAAAAGAAAGAAGAAAGTGATAGACAGAAAATGGATGTCTTTTGCAAAGGTATATCAAAAGGACAAAGGTAAAAATAAAATTGGTAGTGTAACTATTATAAAGGTCATAGATAACCTTTCTCCACTGGCATAGGACACCCCACCAATAACTTCAGAGATACTGGTACATAAAGACAACCAACTATATAAGGAGGCTGAAGAAATAGCACACGATGATAATAATCCAGATTCTGAAATTTTCTTTACTATGAATGTAGATACACAGGATGTTAATATTGTTATGGATAAAGAGATTGCAAAGGTTAAGACAACTGATGCTACAAACATTGAGATCTATGAGTTACCGGTTAACACTATTGACTCTCAAAACATTGAAATACCAATGGAAGCTATGAAGTCTGACACTGAGAAACCAACAGATGTAGAGGTATATACACAGATTGAGAAACTAGTAGAAGTAGAGGTAATAACAAAGAGTGAGAAACCAACAGCAACTGTAAATAAAGAGGAAACAAATGATGGAAACAAGGAAGAAATTGTTAAGGTAATTGGTCAAGTATTTATGGAAAAGAAAGTTATTGTAGAACCGAGCACATCCACTACAAATTCTAGACCTACAAATGTAATAGATGTTCTTTTGGATTCAATTAAGAGGATCATAGAGTGCAACACCTTAGCATACAAGGCCATTGATGATACATTGCATATTTTGAAAATGATTGCACTGGCATGTACGTTAGATCATATTGATGGTTCTTTGGGTAAATTGGATGCATTGTCCAAATTTATTACTTCAAATGTTCTAACTTAGATAAGATAAATGAAGAAACTATTAAGGAAAAGGTGACTACAAAAAAAGGTGAATTATTTGAAAAGTCTATCAAGGACTGTATTGAGCATATTAATTCCTTATTACCGGTACTTAATTCAACAATTTTGGAATATAAGGATTTGTATAAAGAAGCTTGCAAACATCACCACTTGACTAAAGACATTGATGAGGAGATTAAGAAAACACAAAAGGAGATAGATGACATAGCAGATAATATGATAGGCTCTTTGGAACTTACCTTTTTTTTTAAACAATAAATGGTAGTTGTTAAGGAAAAGATAGAGAAACTGGAGCAGGAAAAAGAAAGGATAAATATGAAGGCTCGAGAGCTGAAAAACAAACTTGATCCAAAATTCGACAGTCTTATAACTCAGCGGGTTGATCTATCTAAAGCATTAATTCAAGGAGAATGATCACCAGAGCAATAGATGCATTATCTGACCGACATGACCCAGCGGACAAAAACCATTATCTCTGACAGTAATAAATTCATGCAGAGCCTGAATCTAATATTGGCAGATATCTTTCAAAATTTAAACAACCAGTTACAGGATATGAGGTAGAATTTTTATATTCTTTGATTCTTTTTGACATCATTTTTCATTTATGTCAAAGAGGGAGTAGTATGGAGAAAAATGTATGGAACAAAATGCACAGAAGAAATCACTTGCTCAAGGGGAGCACACTCTTTTTTAGGATTAGTTTTGGACTTCATTTTAGGACTACAGTTTTTGGATTTTTCTCATGAGTGTTGCCATCAATGCCAAAGGGGGAGATCATTGGCATTATACACTCACATGAGAACGGTCATTTTTTTCACTGATGGCAACCAACCGGTAACAGGATTCTATAGGTTCATCGACAATGCAAACATCATTCACCAGCACCGATAGGCACAAAAAAGTTCATTCACCAGCATTTAGTTTACACTGGAAATGAAGCATACCGGCATCTAGGCTAACATGAGACAAGTTTTTTTTATGTGAATTGTATTGTAATGTAATTATTTGTAAGCCGGCATGATGTATTGTAATGACTCATATATGTATGAGATCTTATAGGTCATTTTTGATATAGCATAGAGAGGCAATTATGTAGTAGATTATAGAAGATAGCGAAAGGATTCTGTAACAAGTAAAGATAGGTTATGTGAGCTAATATCATTCACTGGCAAGGTTTTTGGTTATGGTTTCTAACAAAGCTTAAACCGGTATTGAATCAAGCATTGTAGATGCTATTTTGAGCAGACATTGTCTTGAATTTAATTATCCATTTTGTAGTTAGTGAGACTCTTTCATTGAGCAGTGAGCTCTAGGCTATTGGCCTTCCTGCATGTGCAGGCCCCTATTGTAAGTAATATTTATTCATATTGGCTAGTGGGTAAATATTGTGGGTCACAAATCCCACCGAGGTTTTTCCCTTACCGGGTTTTCTTGCCAAAATAACTTGTGTTATGGTGTGCATTTATGTTGTCTCTATTATTTCTCTTTGCTGCATTATTACTTGTTTACCGGTACATTAATTTGGGTTGCAAATTTATAAATAAGTTCAAATATTCCATTGACTGGTTAGACACTGATTCACCTGCCCCTCTCAGTGTCTTTGGGACTATCATTGCATCTAACAACTGCATCATCCATCTAGGCATATGGCTAGCCCCACTGTGGCTATCATGAGTCTCCTCACGAGTGGAATGGCGTTGATAGGATGTAGTAACCACTGAATCATGATCCTTCCTCTAGTCTCATTGGGCACAACCCTCCCAATGCAGTACCTCTTCTCTCTCCTAAAAGAAGATGGGGTGCAACCTACATGATATCCCACTATACCTCCATTAATGGGAAGCCTTAATATACAATAGAGATCCTCAAGTGTCATTGTCATCTCTCCCACTAGTAGGACAAATGTAGAAGTATCTATATCCCATCTTTCCATGAGTGCCATGAGCATTGTTGGGTGGAACTTCATGGATGGTATGTTATAGATACACCATAACCCTACTATCTTAAGAATCTCTTTGTCATCCTTAGATAATTGGGGAATATGACTCTATAGATTCTGATATGTATGTTCAAAAGTGTGCTCTTGCATATAGGGTAATCTCTGCAAAACCAAAATCAACTAATCAAAGATCAGTATCATCTCAGCATCAGAAATCCTGATCCTATGCTAACCCTTGGTCACCTTAGCTAGGGACCAAGATGCCATGAAAGGACCGGGGCACCCCATTTGGACCAAGGCACCTAGTTGGGACCATGACACCCTAATGGGACCATGGCACCCTTCTGGGGGTGTAATTTTAATCAGACTTTCTTGCATACCAAAAAGTCAAAATTCAACTCAATAGAAAGTCAACATAAAGTACAATGGTTGTTTGGTACACTCACCTCGTCAAGTGGCTAATCGGTCAGGATATACTGTTGTAGGATCTCTATTCGGGATGGTCGCTTGGGTTGTCTTTGAGGTATCATGAGTGCTATGTGGGCTCCTCTACTACAAATAAGAAAAAAAATGAGAATGACAAATGCAAGTGTCATTTTCCACTATTCATATGGTATGCATTTCTCTCTTTTCTCGAAACCCTAATTTGTACTTTTATTCTTAATCTCTCATATCTTGGGTTAGAGAGATCTGATTTCTACATAGTTGATGGCGTTGGAATCCTAATTTAGTTCTCTTCCTTACCAAATATTCCATGATATGCTTCAATCTTGTATCAAGCTTCATTGTGAGCATTTGTCATCACCTCTTTTCACAATTCGCTATGGTAAACATGATACCCTATTTCACCTCACTAAATTAGCAAGCCAAAATAAGGGGGCATATAGCTACCCACAAATTTCATGACTTCCCTAGTAATCATTAGGTGATTTTGTGATTTCTCTAACATGTGATTTTGTAGGGTGCAGTTCCTAACATTGTACTACAGATACCATTCGGGGCTTTGTCTGACACCTTATGGATATATCCTTTTTAATGAAATGTTTACTTTTATGTACTTTAGCTTTCATATGCACGTAGTGTCATATGATTGCTAAAGTGGGGGATAAATGTAGTGTTGTAAATTGTACACCCTTAATTGGGTGGTACAACTCCATGCTTAGGTTAACACCCACCTCAGCATGTTTGCATCTGCATTTCAAATTCTCTTTAAGCATTTAATTAATTAATTTAATTAAATCTAAAGTCCTCTCATCACTCTACACACCATAAAATTGGGCCCTTTACCCTAAGTGTGCCCCTTTTTATTTTATTTTATTTTATTCTTCCAATTAATTATTTCATCAAATACCCTAATTATGTCCTATTTCGACATTCAAGGTCCAATTTCGCATATCAAAACATCTCAAATTTCCACATACTACTAGAATTTTCTTTAAAATCACAATATCTTTCTTCCCCAAAAAAATTGGCAAAAATTTGGTCAGACCGTGTGTTCGGACCATGTTGGTACCAACATGGTCTCGACTTTTTCTCCCTAATTTTTGAGAGCCTGTTTTGGTAGTATTTTAATATTCAAATCCAAGAGATTGTCGAAAACTATCATTTTTAAGTCATCTTATGACTCAAAACAAAGTTAGGGTTTCCTAAATAAACCCTTTTCTTTCCTCATTTGAAGATCTAAGATCTAGTGATTGAAGGAGCTTCTTATGCAGCGAAAGTGTAGGTTTAATAAAATCTACAACAACAAACATAGCACCCATCAATTCTACATCAAGCGTTTTCAACACCCTTTAGGATCTTTGAATACATTGAAGAATAATAATAGATCATCGACTACTAATTGGCTTGTACCTCTCCCTTAGGGTTATTTTGGCATGATTGGCATAACTAATGTAGATGAGTTGATGACTATATCGTAGGAGAATGATGATGACATGATCAGTTATTTGTGTTGTCATTGATGACAACCTATGTCAGTTAATGTTTGATGATGGTTACAGATGAAATTTGATGTCTGACTTGTTGGATAAGTCATTTGGTCTACCAGATTTAGTATTTGTAAGTATGACAGGGTTTACCGATAGGACTGAGAATTAGGACTTCAATCAGTAAAAGAAAAGATTTTGATGGAATCGGTAAATTGTGATGGTTGGAGACTTGTGGTTGACATAAGCTTTTATGATGGATTTGTGTATGTGACTAGAACCACATCCTATGTTGATAACCAGAAGGCATATTTTGAATTTGTGATGGAGTTGTGCTAGGGTTTTAGGACCGGTGATAAATTCTCTTAACCGGTAATGATTATTGGTTTGGCAGTGATCTACATCAAGTTCACGTGTTGATGGTAACCTGACACAAACTGCATGATTATTTTGAAAGATATTTTGGTGCATTTGGAGAATGAATTTCTTGGGAATCAACGAAATGCTTAGTAGAGTGTTTTGTGGATACAGATCAGATTTCCGTGATGGGTTACAATCAATCAACTGTTGATATTGCATTATAATTTGTTGTAATGATCTGTATATTGATTTGATATGATCTGTATTGTAAATTCAATATGTAATTAGGTTTTATGGCCGACTTAGTTGAGATGGCTATTTAGGGTGACACAACTAATGTTTCATGTGTCAGTGGCATTAGGAGAATGAGTTAAGCCATCCTAGAGAAGATAAAGATTTTTCTAAGTGTTACAGACTGTGAAGCATAACTGGATCTAATTTAGCAAGCTGAAAGTGCAAAGTAACAAATCATTTTTCATTGTTGTTCTCTAACAATTACAAAAACATAAATCCCTTAACCAAGTAGGTCCTAATAGGCCTTTTCCATCTAATTCCCCTAACAAGGTAGCTCACAAAAGAGTGTTTAAACCCTCTAACCAGGTTGATCCTAACAAAACATTAAGCTCCTAGCTGGAGTGATAGGCAAATCCCTTAATCGGGTGACTCCTAACAGGGCATACTTCAAAAGAGTACAAATTATTGTGGGTACCAATCCCCATCATGGTTTTTTCCATTTGGGTTTCCACATCAAAAATCTTGGTGTTCATGTGTGGAATGCCTTTTTATAGTGCTTATGTTTTCATGCATTATTGCTTATTACCGGTTATGATAAGTTTACTGCTATATATTATAGATCTATAGGTGGGTACCGATAATGTTAAAGAATTGATAGATGAAGTATTCTGATCTGATAATAAGTTAGTATGAGTATGTGTTGATCAGATATCTAGTTGGTGAATACTCTGAATAATAAGATTGCATAAGTGGGTAACTAGTTCATGAGATCTTCTAAAGGGACATATTCATGTATTAAATGATTTCAGATCTATTGTATATGGTATTTTGATTTGAAGTTATAGATTGTCTTAATACCGATTCACCCCCCCTCTCAGTATTAACCGGATCCTCATAGGATTAACAATTGGTATCAGAGTTGTGGTCCTCTATTTGTAGAAAAGCTTAACCGATTGAGGAAAATATTATGAGGAAGACAAGATGATGAAGAAAGAGGGTCCAAAATTCAACAAGGACAACTATAAGATCTGGAAAGACAGAATGAAGATATATCTCAAAGGTATTGGTACTCAATACTGGGAACATGTTGAAATAAAATTTGTGGCTCCTACTAATGCTCCCTTGACACCAGATGAAATTAAAGATTAGTAGGAGAACATGCAAGCCCTTGAAGCTATTGTAAGTACTTTATCTGATTATGAATATATTGATATTCAAGGATTGGAAACCACACATGAGGTTTGGGAAAAATTAGAAACAATTCATGGAGGAGATGAGCATATACAAAGAGAAAAAGAGGAAAGCTTGAGAGGAAAATTTGATGATATGAAAATGAAAGAAGGAGAAAATATTTCACAGTATGGTCAGAGAATTAAATAAACTGTTGGCGGTATAAAAGGTGCTAGTGGTAAAAGCGATGATGATGTTGTGGTAAGTAAAATGCTTAGAACTCTTCAACCTCAGTATGCTATTAGAGTATCGGCAATCCAAGAACTGAGATCCATTTCAAAGGATAAGGTAATTGTTGACTCTTTGATTGGTAAGCTTACAACCTTTGAGTTAAATAGTTTTGACAATAGTGTGGCAAAATCTACTGAATCTTCTTTTAAAGCCTCTATTATTGGTTCATCTGCTAGAAAAGGAAATAATGTATGCCAAAGTTTTGAGTGTAGATCTAGTCATGGAGGTAACTGAGAAAGTGAAGACGATGAAGATTAAGTAATGGAACTTGAAGCACTGCTAGCCAAGAGATTTCCAAGAGGAACTAGTAAGTATAAAGGAAAGCTACCTTTAGACTATTTCTCTTGTAGTAAGATTGGTCATATTGTTGCTAACTACCCTAACACCAATAAGAAAGATAAGTTCAAGAGATTCAAAGGGAAAGGCAAAAAACAATGTTATGTTGCAATGGATGAAGGTGTGACCGATGAAGAATCTGAAGATGAAGATGACAATGAAGAGATTGTGTTTGTAGCTATAAAGGAGCAATTGTTTGATGAGAAGACACTGGTTTCTCATGTAGAAAATAGTAATGAATGAATTATAGATAGTGGTTGTTCACAAGATATGACCAGAGATAAGAGTAAGTTCCTAACTCTTAATGAATTTGATGGAGGTGTTGTTAGATTTGGAAATGAATCTCCCTCCATGGTGAAAGGTAAAGGTTCTATTTCTTTGAATGGGAAGAATAATAATGATGATGTATTTTGGGTTGATGATCTGAAACATAATCTATTAAGTGTTGGACAACTCAATGATTAAGGTTATTTTCTTAAGTTTAATAGTGGAATCTGTAGAATTCTTGGAGAAAATGGGGAACTGATTGCTACCAGAAAACAAACAAGAGGTAACTTATTTCATTTAAATATTAATATTAATAGTTGTCTAATTGATATCAATAGTTGTCTAGTTGTGGCACAAGAGATGTTGTAATATGAATTTTCATAACTTGGTGAAGGTAAGAAATTCTAGTGTTGCGAGATGATTACCACAAATTATTAAACTGGATAATGTGATTTGTAAAGACTGTCAAATTGGTAAGATGAGCTCTATTTCATTTAAGAGAAAGAAGTGTACATCTGAAAATATTTTGGATTTGGTTCATATTGATCTTTGTGGTCCTATGAGAACAAAAAGTTAGTTTGGTGATAGATATTTCATGCTTTTTACTGATGACTATTCTAAGATGATATGGGTTACATTCCTAAAGGAGAAATTTGAAGCCTTTAGTAAATTTAAAGCATTTAAAGCTCTAGTTGAGAATGAGACCGGTAAAAACTTGAAAAGCTTAAGATCTGATCAAGGAGGAGAATTCACATCTAATGAGTTTGTCAGGTATTGCAATGAATAGGGTATCAAGAGACAGATGTCTGCTCCAAGGACACCACAACAAAATGGTCTAGCAGAAAGGATGAACAGAACAATTGTTGATGCTGCTAGAACAATGTTATTACAAGGTAATATGCCTAATATTTTTTGGAGAGAAGATTAAGTACTGCAGTCTACACATTAAACCAAATAATTGTAAAGAAAGACAACAATAAGGCACCTTATGAGCTATGGCATGGTAAAACTCCTTGTGTTAATTATTTCAAAATCTTTGGAAGTCAATGTTTTATTAAAAAGGATAACTACACTAGAAAGTTTGATGCAAAATTTGATGAAGGAATATTTCTTGGTTATTCTTCTAAAATTAAAGCATATAAATGCTATAATAAGAGAACTAAGAAAATAGTTGAAAGTGTTAATGTGAAGGTGGATGATTTGTCAAATAAATCTGAAGGATCAAGCAGGTCTGAACTTGAAAAGATGATAATGAAGAAAGATTGGTGATCTTTAAACTGGAAGCACAAAATAATGATCAACCGGCAAATGCAGTACCGATAAGAGAGGATAGTGAAGAAGAAAGTAGTGAATCGACTGGTGAATCAGATGAGGAAGATGCATAACCAACACAGACTATACCTAGATATGTGAGATTAATTCACTCTCAGGACTATATAATTGGTGATAAGAATGCAGGTGTGCAGACTAGGAGGAAGATTAGAGAAAATTCTTGTTTGATCTCTACAATGGGACCCAAGACAGTTAAGGAAGCACTCAAAGATGATGACTGGGTGAAAGAAATGAATGAGGAATTAGATCAAATAGAGAAAAATCAGACATGGTCACTTGTTCCTATACCGAAGGACAAGAATGTGATTGGAACCAAATGGGTCTTCAGAAATAAGTTAAATGAAGATGGAAAAGTAGTAAGAAATAAGGCAAGGTTAGTCTGCAAAGGATATGCACATGAAGAAGGTGAAGACTATGGTGAAACTTGTGCACTAGTTTCAAGATTGGAAGGAGTAAGGATGTTGCTAGCATTTGCTACATATAAGGGATTCAAAGTCTACTAAATGGATGTCAAGTGTGCCTTTTTGAATCTAATTCTTGAAAAGAAGTTTACATTGAACAACCAGATGGTTTTTCCTTGACCTATGATAAGGACATGGTATGTAAATTGCAGAAAGCTTTGTATGGTCTAAAGTAGACACCAAG
Organism: Cryptomeria japonica; assembly: GCF_030272615.1. Lineage (NCBI taxonomy): Eukaryota > Viridiplantae > Streptophyta > Pinopsida > Cupressales > Cupressaceae > Cryptomeria > Cryptomeria japonica. Next base: position 350,625,423 of record NC_081410.1, read on the forward strand.
AGCATGGTATGAGAGACTACATGCACATTTGATCAAGATTGGATACTAACATACTAGTGAGGACAATAATATTTATTTAAAAACTGATGGAGACAAGATGCTAATAGCTAAAGTATTTTTAGATGACATAATTTTTGGTGGAGATGATAATATGAGTATGAACTTTGCTAATGAGATAAAAAAGGAATTCGAGATATCTTTAATCAGTGAAATAAAGTTCTTTATTGGATTATAGATCCAACAACTGGATGGTGATATTTTTATCTATCAAAGCAAGTATATTAAAGAGGTGTTGAAGACTGTTGGCATCAAAGACTATAAATCGGTAGGTACACTGATGGTAACAGGTTGCAAGTTGACAAAGCAAGATAATTCACCTGATGTTAGTGAAAATGAATACAGGTCTATGATTGGTAAACTACATTATGTTGTACATAGCAGATCAGACATTGCTCATGTTGTTGGGTTAGTTGCAAGATTCCAAAAAGGACCCAAAGAAAGTCACATGGTGGCTGTTAAGAGGATTTTCTGATATCTTAAAGGAACATTAGACTATGGATTATGGTATCCCTACAAAGTAAATTTCACTTTAGATGTTTTTACTGATGCAGATTGGGCAGGCAATGTGGATGATAGGAATAGCACAACTGGTAGATCTTTTCTACTGGGAGGAAGACTTGTAGCATGGACAATCAACAAACAAACTTGTGTTTCTCAATCTACAGCTGAAGCTGAGTATGTTGTGTAGGTCCCAGGGACAACTAAGGGGGGGGGGGGGGTGAATCAGTTGTCTAATAAATTCAAACCAAAATCTTATCAACCAACTTAATGCTTAATACCGGTAAGACAGTTAAGTGTGCTGGTAAATAGTGTTAACAGGAAATGTTGTACCGGTAAGAATTAATGCATGAAACATAAGCACAAAGTCAACCATAACACATTACACAAATATTTGTACATGGAAACCCTATAAGGGGAAAAACCATGGTGGGAAACCTTACCCACAATCAGATGATACTACTACAGATAGTAAGTGTACAAAGAGGGGTCTGCACATGCAGAAAGGCCAACAGCCTAGAGCTCACTGCTCAAACACAAATGGGAGTCACACTGACTATAGTTGGATGGTTAAATCCAATGAGAATGTACTGCACAAAATAGCATCTTCATATGCTGGATTCAGTACCGGTGTAATGCTGATATGCTTCTACAAAAACCTAGCTTCACCTTCAAATGATGTCTTCATGTATACCTCTTCTTAATCTCGCATATACCTTCTTACAATTCTTTTTCGCATTCCACATTTGATCTTACAAATAAGATCTTACATTTATACCATACCCTAAGACCAATTTTAGTAGGTCGGCTCTACAAGATATTACAATAAAACATTTTACAAATAATACAATATCCGATGCAATAACCGATTGAACATGTCGGCTTAATGCATTTAAAACAATAATAAATCATTTCCATAGCATGCCATGTTGATCTGGAAAAGATAAACCTGCCAGTGTAACCCTAGATAACCTGGACCTATTTATCGGTAAAAGCAAATATGCAAATAAGAATATACCAATGATATTATTTCAAGGAAAAGTGTCCACATGATGTCTTCGACATTACCAAGTGTCTTCCCTGTCATTGCAGGTACCGGTGAACATTATATCCTACCGGTGAACCATATACCAGTAACTGTCGAACAGTTTACTGCTTGCCGGTGAATGTTGCTAGATCTCCAAAGTAGGTGTATTAGTAGGTGTTGACATCAATGACAAAACCATACCAAAATACCAACAATCTCCCCCTTTGGCATTGATGGCAACACAAGATGGAAAAACCATCAAAGTGCCAAAATAGAAATGCCAAGTACAAAAACCAATTCTCCCCCTGGGAGTAATATGTGTTTATACAAAGATTTATTTACAATACCAATCTCTCCTCAAAAAGATAATGCATTTTTTCATATATATTTCCTTAATGTTTTTCCATATATCTCTCCCCCTTTGACATCAAATGCCAAAGTCACAAAAAGGTCAAGTTCATACAAAATACCAACCAATTCAATATACCAACTACTCCCCCTGAGAAGTAGCTTCCTCATCAAATACTGGAAGAAAAGATTTGTCCATTTAATTATTTCGGTTGATGACAATCATCAACTGTCTAAGTCTCTACCAGTGGAGGTAAGACTCTGAGTTGATCTCTGAGATACTCAAAAGTTTCCTTAAGCAAAGGTTTTGTAAAAATATCTACAAGCTATTCTTTAGTATTCACATAAACCAGTTTTATTTCCTTTTCTTCAATTTTTTCCATTAGAAAATTCAGTTTGATAGAAACATGTTTTGTTTTAGAATGTAATACTGGATTCTTAGATATATCAATTGCTGCAGTGTTATCACAATATATAGTAATAGGTTCCTTGCATTTTACCTTTATGTCTTTCAACATTTGCTTAAGCCAAAGTACTTGTGTATAGTTTGTTGCTGCTGCAACATATTCTGATTCTGTTGTTGATAAAGATGTACAACTCTGTTTCTTACTTAACCAAGAAACTAATCTCTTTCTAAGAAAGAATGCTCCTCCAGTGGTGCTCTTTCTATCATCCACATCTCCTACCCAATTTGCATCTGTGTATGCATATAGATCAAAATTTTCATCTTTAGGATACCATAATCCAAGATTTGTTGTGCCTTGTAAGTACCAAAAAATCCTTTTTACTGCTGATTCATGATTTTCCTTGGGATTACTCTGAAATCTAGAAACTAAACATACTACATTCATAATATCAGGTCTGGTTTGTGTCAAATACAGTAAACCTCCTATCATAGATTTGTATCTAGTTGGATTAATAGGTGTAGATTCATCCCTTTAAGATAATTTGTCATTTGTAGTCATAGGTGTGCTTACCGGTTTAGAGTTCTCCATCCCAAATTTCTTGAGTAGTTCTTTCAAGTACTTAGATTGACTCAAAAATATGCCTTTATCAGTCTGTAAAATCTGCAATCCTAAAAAGAATTTTATTTCTCCAATCATAGACATTTCAAATTCATGCTGCATTTTAAGAGAAAATTCTTTGCATAATCCATCTTCTCCTCCAAAGATTATATCATCAACAAATACTTCCATAATCAAAATGTCATCATTAGTTACTTTGTAATATAAATTGCTATCTGCATTTCCTTTAGTAAAACCAATTTTCAAAAGATACTTATCCAATCTTGCATACCAGGCTCTTCAAGCTTGTTTTAGTCCATACAGAGCTTTTCTTAATCTGCAAACCATTTCATTGTTATCTGTCAAAGAAAATCCATCAGGTTGTTTAATATAGACTTCCTCTTCAAGATCTCCATTCAAAAATGCACATTTAATATCCATTTGATAAACTTTGTAATCCTTGTGAGCTGCAAAGGCCAAGAATAATCTAACTGCCTCAATTTTGGCTACCGGTGCAAAGGTTTCATTGTAATCAACTCCTTCTTTCTGAGAATATCCCTTACACACTAGTCTTGCTTTATTCCTGACAACCTTACCATCTTCATTGAGTTTGTTTCTAAATACCCATTTGGTACCAATTACATTTTTATTTTCAGGCCGAGGAACTAATGTCCAAGTATTATTTTTCTCAATTTGTCCTAATTCTTCTTCCATAGCTTTAATCCAAAATTTATCTTCACATGCCTCATTGTAGATAATGGTTCAATTTGAGAAATAAGACATATCTCTTCATTTGCCAATCTTCCTCTTGTCATGACTCCTTTAAATTTGCTTCCAATTATCTGATCTTTAGAATGATTCAGTCTTACATACTGGGGTGTCTTGGTCTATTGTTGTTCTTCAATTACTATGGTATCCTCTGATGATACCAGAGTAACTGGATCATCATTCTGTATCGGTGGATTTACTGTTGGTTCATTTGTCATAATTTCTATTATCGGTTCAGAGTCTATATACCTTGAAGTTCCTCTGAATTGTTCATCAATCTTTACATTTGTACTCTCAACAATTTTCTGTAATCTTTAATTAAAGCATCTATAAGCTTTACTCTTAGATGAATAACCAAGAAATATTCCTTTGTCACTTCTAGGATCAAAGTTGCCAATATACTCATCTCTTCTAATATAACATTTACTTCCAAAAATTATGAAATACTTAAGAGTAGGAGTGTTACCAAACCATAGTTCATGAGGGGTCTTACCGGTTTCACCTTTGATGTAAACTTTGTTGAATGTATAGACAGAAGTGCTTACTGCCTCTCTCTAGTACACATGTGGTAGATTTGCTTCTGATAACATACTTCTTGCTGCATCCAAAATAGTTTGATTTTTCCTTTCAACAACTCCATTCTATTGTGGTGTCCGAGGTGCTAATAACTGTCTTTTGATTCCATTTACTTCACAGAATGTATTAAAATCTCTAGATGTGAATTCTCCTCCTTGATCTGATCTTAAACATTTAATTTTCTTACCGGTTTCATTTTCAACCATTGCTTTGAATAGTTTGAACTTCCCAAGTGCTTTTGATTTTTCCCTGAGAAAAGTAACCCAACACATTCTAGAATAATCATCAATAATTAGCATGAAATATCTATCACCTTGTAAGCTTTTAGTTCTAGCCGGACCACATAAATCAGTGTGAATTAGATCAAGAGCATTATTGGATTTTTCTAGAATACTTTTGAAACTAGTTCTAACTTGTTTCCAAATTGACATTCCTTGCAAATTGTATCCTGAGGTTTCATAATTTTAGGAAGATCTCTAACTGATTTAGAAGTACTGATTTTTACCATGCAATCAAAATTTACATGACATAGTCTTTTATGCCATAGCCAACTTTCATCTATATGTGCAATTAAGCATGCCTTTTCACTGTTATTCAAATGAAAGATATTACCTCTAGTCTGATTACCGGTTGCAATTTCCAAACCAGTTCTATTCATGATTTTGCATTTTCCATTTTTAAATTGTAACTAAAAACCTTTCTCAACTAATTGACCAACACTTAAAAGATTATGTTTTAATCCTTCAACATAGTAAACATTGTCAGTGGTATGTTTACCATCAAGAGATATTGAACCCTTACCTTTGATTGAACAGGCTTTTTCATCTCCAAATCTTACTAAACCTCCATTGTATTCTTGAAAGTTCAAGAATTTGCCTTTGTCTCCAGTCATGTGATGTGAGCATCCTAAGTCAATAATCCATTCATCCTTTGATTCAACTTTAGCTGCTAGGGCTTGTTTTATCAGCTGAGCAATAGGTACCGATTGATTTTCTGTTATAGCAACAAAGACCCATCTGTTGTCTACTGGATCCTCATTAGAATCATTAGTCACACCTTCATCAGCAATATAACAAGATTTATCTTTGTTTTTCTTAAATCTGTATCTCTGATATTCAGGATTAGGTTTGTAAGTCCTTGTAGCTTCTTCTCTTAGTCTAGCATGTCTATTAGGGCATCTTGAAGCCATATGACCAATCTTATTGCAGTTAAAACATTTAAAGGGTGCTTTACCTTCATACTTACTTCCAATTGGATGTTTTGGCATTTTTCTTGCAAATAGTGCTTCAAGTTCTTCAAGCTCTTCATTCTCCTTCCCGGTTTCTTCAAGTTCTCTTGCATAAAAGGCTCTCCAGTTTGATTTGTCAAAAGATGGAGCAGATGATGTTGATGCTTTGAAGGCCAAATCAGTTTTTATAGTAGCAACAGGACCAAATTCCTCAATTTCAAAAGCTAAAAGTTTTCCAATCAATGTATCCCTAGTTACTGATGTATTAGGCATTGTTCTCAACTCATTAATAGCGGTAACCTTCTATTTATATGCCGGTGGCAAACCTCTTAAGATTTTTGAAACAATCTCATCTTCACTCAAGGTTCCTCCATAACATTTGATACCTAAAACAATTTCATTTACTCTTTCCATAAAAGGAGAAGTTCTTTCATCTTCTTCCATTTTCAGATGTTCATAACTGACTCGGAAGTTTTCAAGTTTTGCAATTTTCACTGTGGAATCCCTTTCATTCAATGTTTCCAAATGATCCCAAATAGCTTTTGCAGTAGATCTATCTGATAATCCCATGATTTGTTGATCTGATAATGCGCTCAAAAGTGCTTCTCTTCCTTTGCAGTCATTTTCTTCATCTTTACCTAAAGTAATAGGAGTAGGTTGACCAGCTACAGCAGTAGTATAACCATTCTTAGTAAGTTCCCAAATGTCTTTACCAATGCATTTCAGATGTGTCTCCATTCAGATTTTCCATATTCTATAGTTGGTTCCATCAAGTTTAGGACTATCCTTTCTGAAATAATTAGTAGACATTGGATCTCCTCAAGTTGTTAAACTTATGAAAAAAAGAGGACTAGGCTCTGATACCAATTGTAGGTCCCAAGGAAAACTGAGAGTGGGGGGGGGTGAATCAATTGTCTAATAAATTCAAACCAAAATCTTATTAACCAACTTAATGCTTAATACCGGTAAGATAGTTAAGTGTGCCGGTAAACAGTGTTAATAGGAAATGTTGTACCGGTAAGAATTAATGCATGAAACATAAGTACAAAGTCAACCATAACACATTACACAAATATTTGTGCGTGGAAACCTTGTAAGTTGAAAAACCATGGTGGGAAACCTTACCCACAATCAGATGATACTATTGCAGATAGTAAGTGTACAAAGAGGGGTCTGCACATGAAGAAAGGCCAATAGCCTAGAGCTCACTGCTCAAACACAAATGGGAGTCACACTGACTACAGCTGGGTGGTTAAATCCAATTAGAATGTACTGCACAAAATAGCATCATCATATGTTGGATTCAGTACCAGTGTAATGCTGATATGCTTCTACAAAAACCTAGCCTCACCTTCAAATGATGTCTTTGTGTATACCTCTTCTTAATCTCGCATATACCTTCTTACAATTCTTTTTCGCATTCCACATTTGATCTTACAAATAAGATCTTACATTTATACCATACCCTAAGACCAATTTTAGTAGGTCGGCTCTACAAGATATTACAATAAAACATTTTACAAATAATACAATATCGGATGCAATAATTGATTGAACATGTCGGCTTAATGCATTTAAAACAATAATAAATCATTTCCATAGCGTGCCATGCTGATCTGGAAAAGATAAACCTGCCGGTGTAACCCTAGATAACCTGGACCTATTTGTTGGTAAAAGAAAATATGCAAATAAGAATATACCAATGATATTACTTCAAGGAAAAGTGTCCACATGATGTCTTTGACATTACCAAGTGTCTTCCATGTCATTGCAGGTACTGGTGAACATTATATCCTGTTGGTGAACCATATACCAGTAACTGTCACACAGTTTACTGCTTGCTGGTGAATGTTGTTGGATCTCCAAAGTAGGTGTATTAGTAGGTGTTGACATCAATGACAAAACCATACCAAAATACCAACATGTTGCTACATCCATGAATTGCAGTCAGGCCATATAGATGAGACATGTGCTAGAAGGATTCAAGATAGATATGTTTGAACCCATTGACTATCTATTGTGACTTCTCCTAAACCTTCCAAAGAGGTGTCTTTACAAACCATGAAATGTTGAGATGGATCAAGAACTACCAAAATTTTTGTTCTAACAAGAAGCTCCTTCATAGTATGAAAGGCTACCTCACACTGCTTTGTCCAAACAAATTTCTTCCCTTTCCTCTAAAGAGAGGTGATCAAGTGAGCTATCTGGGAGAAACAATGAACAAAGAGGTGATACTAATTGGCCAAGCCCATAAAACCCTAAACCTCAGATACATTAGTCAACACTAGCCAATCTATGATAGCTTGGATCTTAGAAGGATCCACAACAATGTCGTCTCCTAAAATCACATGCCCAAGCTACTTCACCTTAGTCTAGAAAAACTTGCACTTTGCCAAATTGGCATAGTCAGATCTCCCTCAAACACTACATTACTTGCCACAAATGGTCCTTATGCTCCTCCATTGTTTTGGAGTATATCAATATTTCATCCAAAAATACAAGCACCAACTGATCCAAATAGGTGCAAAATACACCATTCATCAGGCTTATAAACATTGAGGGTGCATTCGTCAACCCAAATGGAACCACTGTGAACTCATAGTGTCCGAATTGGGTATGGAAAGTTGTCTAATGGATGTCTACCTCATGAGAATTCAACTAATGATGCCCTAATTTTATATCGATCTTAGAGAACACCTTGACCCCCTTTATCTAATTGAAGAGATCGTATATCCCAGGTAATAGTTACTGATTCTTGATTTTCATCTTATTCAACTATCTGTGATCGATACATAGCCAAAGGGAGCCATCCTTTTTCTTCACAAAAATTATTGGTGAAACCCATGGAGAAACACTAGGGTGAATGAAACGCTTGGCCAACAATTCCTCAAGCTCTGACTTCAACTTACTCAACTCCTGAGTGGTCAACCAATATGGGGCTATTAAAATAGGTTTTGGTCCTGGTACCAAATCAATGCAGAAGTATATCTTTCTTTAGTGGCATACCAAGAATGTCACTAGGGAACACATCAACATACTCTCAAACAAGAGGGTGACTATCCAAGGAAACTTCCTAATGTTTCCCTTTTCTGAATCCTCAAGAGAAACTACAAACAATTGGCACCCCCGACGCATACACTTCTTAAGATGCATAGTGGAGGTCATGTAGAGGGATATGGGTCTCTGAATTCCTACTATCTCCATTCTCCTACCACTGTCATCTAGGCACTTCACTATCTTCTAGCGATATTCAACATAAGCATGATGGGACTCTAGTCAATCCATCTACAAAACAACTCCATAAGACCCCAAAGGAATGACATAGAGGTCTACTATAGTATAGAAAAGGCCTAAATCCAACTCACAACCCAGGATAAAGGAATCTATGACCACACAAGAACTGATAGCCAACTCAACCTACCACCTATCCACCTATCTAGCTGATGCGAGCTCAACAAATCCACAATAGAAGAAGATATAAAAGAGTTTGAGGCACCTGAATCAAAAAGTATAAAAATAGATGTACCTCCCAACACACATGTGGTCTCAATAATAGTTCCCTGATACTCTACCTGGCAGTTATCAACTGCTGCAAACATGTGATGATATATACCTACATCCCCTACTATGGGCTTTGAAGTTGTCAGTCTCTGACTCACTTCCTAAGATGATCTCTAAGGAAAATGTGCAGCTATATGACCATACTATGCACAAGAAAAAAATCTACATCTACCAAACCCTCTACCTCCAACTAGTGCATTGGACTATTGATAATTGCCCCTACTAGAAGCCTGAGGTGCACTTTGAGAAGGTTGACTAGAGAAATTCTATTTGGCCCATTGCTAGTTCCAATCCTTCCTGTACTAGGAAGCTCCCCCATGATGACTCTGAAAAATTCTTTTGTTTTGGCTGGGACCGTTGGTACTGCTATTGTCCACCCTTAGTGGGTGTTTGAAAGTTCCTAGAGGAACCTACTGCCTAAGACTATCCACCTTTAGCCCCAAAACTTGCAAGTGGTGCACTACCAATCTGTACACCTTTCTGACCACCTAGTGCCATGGCTAAATTTTGTTCTACCAAGCGAGCCTTCACTATGACTATCTCCATTGTTTTCAACTCAAACACTTGGACTCCCCCACTGATGTGGGAATTCAAACCCCTAATGAAATAATGGACTAACATCACCTCATCATTACCAATGCCTACATACTATTTGAGCTCAAATAATTTGTGCTCATACTGATCAACAATCATAGCCATCTATCTCAACTCATGAAACTCATCAGCGCAACACAACCTCTAGTGGTTTAACAAAAATTAAGCTATGAATCTCTCAAGGAACAACTCCCATGATACCAAGCCTATGTCCATGTGTAGTTTCTATTCCTCCAACCCCCACCATATGGAAGAGAATCCCCAAAGTTGCATGATGGTGCATCTCGCCTTGGTGTTACTACCATACACGTGCATGGAAAAACACCTATCCAAGTCTATCAACCTTGTCTCTGCCTCCAAGCCACTACCAGATCCATCAAATTTAAGATGGGACCTCAAAATATCCCTTATGTTACCTACTAAAATGGCCTCCTGTTCTACCGTATCATCTCTCCTCCTAGGAGTTCTCTTTCTTCCTAACAATATGCTCAGACTGATGTGATTCCCCATGTTGATATTCCTCTTGCTGGGTATTCTCTTATCTAGGGCCTAAACGAACAAGAACCTCCTAAAGCAACTAATGTAACTAAACCCCATCTAGCTCTTTGTTGTCTTCAAAATCTGATTCCCTTTAACATCCTTAAAATAATATGATTAAACTCGGTGCAGAAGAGACATCAAAGATAAGGAAATTCTCAAGACAACATATGACAAGGTTTGATTGAACCTCCTACACTTTGGACTTACTCAGAGCCCAGGTGGGTATACCTTTATGAACTGAATTCACACTTTCAAACATAAACCCACAGCAAACAAGTCTAGAAAACCAGTGGATCTATTCACCTTGAAATGAACTGAAAACAAAGAATGGTAATTATACTTAAATTCAGTATTTCGATCAACAAAACATGCAATAAACAACTTCAATTAATACCAGTGCCTTATCCAAGGTCACAGAGTCATCTAAACTCAAATAAGACTCCTCAAACAAAACATCTTTATGCTTCCCGTTGGCTTGGTTTCTATTAATCCTTGTATATGCCTAACACCTACAAGAATTTTACACATTCCAAATTAAGCTATGATCATCAAAATTCAAAGTCTCTTCCAAAAGAGTTTACCGGTATGAGTGATCCCCGCATCTTTAATTTCCCTCCTAAAGAGAAAAGCTAATGAACACTTCTACTAAAATTGCTTTGCAATTCCATTCAAACAGAACAACACTGGATTATTCAGAATGAAAACAGTAAACAAATTTGTAAACACACTTGAAGACAACACAAAGCTTTACTCAAAACTGATGGTCTATATATTGATGTTTAGTTCAAGAAATATTACAAGAAATTTTGAGTATTCTCCATTAGACTTAGAAAAGCTCAGATAAATTTCTGCAGTGTTTTCTTACAATTCTTTTCGATCCCCTTTCCTCTAGTCCTGGTATACATTTATAACAACATGGATGCACAAAGCTTTGGACTTCTCAAGGAGAGTTTGTTACAATCATTTCTTTCAAAATAAAGAGGTTACAAGCTTTTCGCAAAAACAGTTACAAGCTCTTTTCAGCCTCTATAGTTTCTTCAACAAGCAGTTCAGTTGCAACCTCTTCTACTTTTTCAGGGGTGCTCTCCAACTGTTCCGGATCATGGGTGGCATATTTAACTATCCACTCACCATACACCTCTTCTGTCAGCCATGAGAAATTAATCACTTTATCTTTAGTCTTAGTCAACCTTTTCCAAGAATTTCTCATTTTGTTGACTTCTGAATTGAGAAAACCATAATGTGACTTAATTTTCTCTATCTCTTGTATTGTCACAATAAAGAAAGAAGCATCATCAAGATCAATAATTCCTTTAACTCTTGCTGACAATTTAGCTTCTATCTCCTTAAGCCACATTTGTTTGTCCTTTAATTGATCCACGCTAGCAAAAACTCTTGGGAGCAACTCAAAAACTTGATCAGTGTACTCCTTCTTGCACAAATTAACCTTCCTATCCACATTATCCACCCCTGCTGCTAATTGTACTAAGACTTTAGCGACATCAGAAGTGGATTTGATGATGGGATTGGCCCTTGCCTCATCGCAAGATACACACATAAACTTTAAATCTTGCTCCCTAGGCCTCCATTTATAAAAAATAGGTGTCAAAATGGCCTTGTCTCTCCTGAGCTCATTCCATATATCCATAATTTTACCTACATTATTGTAGAGAAATGAGGCATTTATTGTATCTACAAAATTGGAAATTGTAGCCCTTACTCTCTCCTCATACTTCTTTGTATATAAGGTCTGAGCCTGTTTCAAGTTTTCCAATTCTTGAGGAGTAATTTCAACCATTTGAGAGCTAGAGGGTGCTGGAGATGGTGGAAACTCAATGATAGGGCTGGTAGGTGGAGGTCTTGTAGGAGAAGAGGAAATCATCAGTGTTGAAGACTCACCTTGATGGTATTGTCCAGTCAACTGGCTCTGCAACTTGGCAATGATGCTATCCTTACCTCTTACCTCCTCCTTGGCATTGTTATAAGCCTTCAAAACTTTTTCCAACTTAATTTGGAGGGCCTCTTTCTCTTTGGCTTCCTTCTTTGCTACTGCAACACTAAATTTTGCAGTCTCTAACACAGTGCTAGCAGCCTCCACTACCCCTATACTCTGCACTCTCTTCACCATCATTCCACCAAGGTAACTTGACCCTGGGGTGTCTTTGCTTTTATTACTCTCATTTCTCTTGAGAGACCACATGATGAGTGCAGCATTGTCCTTATTGAAAGTAATCCCCTCCATGGGTTTAGTCTCTTTTCTCACTGCATCTAGTACCAGGGCGTCTGCTATATCCCATTCGGGTAAGATAAGCACTCCAGCTTGTGCTACCATATCTCTTCCCTGCTCAGGGGTGATGGTTTTGAATTCTTCCATCATCTCTTGCTTTATTTCCTCTTCCACTAGGGCTGGATCTTTATTGGGCTGCTCAACCTTTCTCGTTTGACATCTAGCATTATATTTATCTATGTGTTGTTTCCATATAAACTGCATAAATGCTTCTGATGTGACAAAATTGTTATTAGCTAAAAAGGGACTACTTGCCTGTTTTATCTCAGGATCCCACTCCTGGCCTTTAAGTTCAGTGGTAGTGATATCCATTTCAGCAGCAATGGGTTCTTCTAGCATTCCTTCCTCCACTTCATCATAAGTGTATGCAATTTCCGCTAGACTACCTAACTGTAGGAGTTGCTCAGCTCATTTCCTATATGGATAGGGGATTGGGATGGGGAATACAAAGGTGTATCTGATTGCACTTCTTTCCCCACCCTTTGCTTCTTTGGGCTTTCTTGGATGTCAATGACATCTTGTACCTTCCTCTTTCCTTTGGAGGTAGAGGGCTCCCCTGATGTAGGCATCAGCACACTATAATTGGATTTCTTATGCAGTGTGTAATCACCAAGAGGGATTGCCTTGCTGGAAGCTGACCTACTTAGGATCATTCTTGCCTTCTTAGGGTTGCTCTTGATTATAGCTTCCCTCTTCTCCTTCAGTGTCTGCATCACATCTTCAAAAAAAACAATAAAAAAATTTATTTTCTCTTCCAGTGGAAAAAAGCTAGATAATGGGTCATAGCTGGCATCAAACTGATGCACAAAATCCAAGGCTTTCTTATAAGCCACCCACTTCTCTTTCCTTAGCTCCTACTCATCTAGATCAAACTCATTTCTGATGAGGTCTTCAGGAAACTAGAATTGATGAGGCCTACCTCTGCATGCTACCTTCTTCCTAAATATACCGTTGACAAATGATAAGGCTTGAGGAAATCCTCAAAGCAATTCCAGCCTCCTTTTGTTATTACAAATTGGTGAGCTATGGTAGCTGCAGGGAAAATAGTCCCTTTACCCCTGCCTGTCAACTCTGCCTCTTGTAAGCCACCAATTTGTCTAAGGATCTCTGTGATTCCCACTTTGAGAGGGACCTGGTAAGGTAGCAAAAATTGGGTGCCTCTGAAACCAAACACTCTGAAAACTGTGGAGACTGGATACAAGTAAATCTCACCCCAATTATGAACAATATTTATGTTCTCTGCGAATTCTTTTGGTCTTATGAATTCTAGAAGAACTTTGGGGATTCTTGGGTTCTGAGAGCAGAGGAGAGTCCTTATCTTGGATGCAAAATATTTATCAAACTTCAAAAAACTGGCATCCTCTCTATCCCATGACAACACAGTACTCCATAATTGTACCGACATTTTTTCTCCTTGTTTCTCCTTAACAAGGTCCAGTCCATTGGCAAAGTAATCACCACCTTTGAAGAGAAAAAGATGCATCAGGAGTGAGTACCATCCGAAAGGCCTATCCACCTTTCCATTCTTGTTTCCTATTAACCCTCCATGAATAACATCAGCAATGAAAGAGGCATAATCAAATGTAATTGCAAGAGAAGGATTCAAAATCTGAGCAATCATTAACATGTAATGATTAGGCATATTTGCTTCAGCATCTTGTCCCAAAACTTGGCAAAGTGCCCAATACATTCCTTTAGCCCTCAGGGTGAACATACTTAATGAAAAGGGCTCTTGAGTGTTGGGTCCTATAATTGTTAACCCTCCTATTTTCACAAAAAACTCCTTGAGAGGCCCATTCCTGAGATGACTCCTCTATGCACTGTAAATTTGGGCTAATGATGTGAAATTTATAGGTTCTAGAAAATTGGTGAACTCATTAAGCCCAAAAGCTATCCTGAACTCTTCAGCATTAATCTCAACAAGGGTTTTCCCATTTACATCCCGAATGCTTCTTGTGACTGGATCATAGTTGAGCGCAATTTGGGTCAGCAAATCTGTGTCCATAAATACCCCTGGGACAACTAATTTCCCGACATCTAATTCCTAGATACTGTTTTGCGGGGCAGGAGAATTTCGCAACCGAATCCAACTTTAAACAACCCCAACCCAGACAATCCAACCTGTGGGTCTCTCAACCAGTTACCCTTGTCATATAATCCTTCTCCTATCTTTAAATAGGGAGCCTTGGGCACTAACTCTTTTGCCTTTGAAGCCTGATTAGTTGACAACGTCAACTGTTCTAAAAAATCATCATAGACACTCCTTTCTGAATAGTTAACTTTTCTAGAAAACTCTCTTTTAGGAGCCATTTTGAAAATGTAGGAAATAAATACCACTCCTAAACAATTCTGTGATGAATCAATTATCTTATCTAAAACACTACATAGGAATTGCTACACAAGAATACGAGAGAACTTGTTCTTCGCTTGAAGGAATTTGCTCTGCAATTGAACCGACTTGCTCTGTACCTGAAGAAAATAACTCTGCATCTGCTCTTCTGCAAAATCCTTTAAAATATATCTTCAATCGGTTGATAGGAAATCAAATATTGTACTCAGGGCCTTAACTACAACATTGATTCCACATGCTTCGGTCGTCCCTTCAAAATTGAATTCATATGAGAATTCGTATTTTTCACTCCAACGGGTCACAACGTTCCTGCAAGTGTTTCATTTTGCTCTTTCGCAACTTCGCAAAGCATAACTATCGGGCAACTTAGTCCTATGAAATAGCACCGACCGTCCGATCAAAAGAAACTTGATTGAGCATTAGATTAACTAACAACTTTGGCTCCACGTTGGGTCCTGCTTCTCTATTGGCTATATGATACCACGTGGCACCCAACCATTAGCCTTGAAATTTCCTTCGCAGTCGACTTAACGCTGGCCGCGTGTCTTTCCTTTATACCACCGGTTCCACCTTGGCGGGCCCACACTTTCTTCTTAGACCACATGTCATCATGACATGTGGACGGCTCTCATGCACTCTCGCTATTTTGTGGGGTATAAAGAATGAGCCTCTTACCCTTGCGAAATAGCACGGGCCGTCGGATCATCTCTTAAGTTGATCGGCTTTAACCGTCTGAAAAGGCTTTCGGGAGGGGTGGGCCCACTGACTCACTGTGAACACCTGGCGTCTAGTCACCATCGGAGCTGACTTGGCACTTTTTCATTTGCCGAAAGAAAAACATGGGGCTCCAGTAAACTCTTAATAGCTGTATCCTCTAGGTCATCTCCATCTGCGACCCAACTCACCTCTGGGGCCTGCCTTTTAGCCTTTAATCCTGACCCGCTGATTGTTGTAACTTGTGCCACGTGCTGCCATTTTACTCGCTGTCAACAACTAGCTGGACCGTCTATGTGGCATGCCATGTGGTTTTCGCAACTTTGCTAGTTTTAAACTACGTGCAACTTCACTTAGCGAAATAACGCGAGCTGTGGATCCATCCACGAGATGCGCACTAGTTACTGGGCCTGACAACTTTAGGAGAAAAACATATAAGGCATAAATTTTTTGATTAATTAACATAACCGCCTAGGCAAACAACAAGGGGGGACACTTCCTACGACCCCAGGATCCATTACTTAAGTGAATAAAGTAATGAAAGATTAGAAATCAAAGGATTTAAAACAAACACAAGAGGATCAATAATCAAAAACCCTTAAACCCTTGAGGTCTAGAACAAAGCTGAAGCATTTGAAACTGTACCCTATTCAAAATTTCAACAAATCATAGTTAATCATGGGAAAAGAAAAGCCCATTTTTAATTAGTGATAACAGCGGCTCTGACTGGGGATGGTTGATCGCAAGGTCAACACAAGAAAACTCAGAAACTCTGGAGGAATAGACCAAAACAGAAAAGCAGGAGAGGAACAAAATATGTACAAACAAAGGACCTACCGCGCATGGACATTAAGAGAAATAATGCTTCAGGAATTATCCATGCACTGGAAATTCCTACATTTCATCATCCATAGTCTTCAAGAAATATGAATCCTTACCATTTAAGTCACAAACCACAAAAGGGCCAATCCATAGTGATTCAAATTTCTTATGCTTTCCCTTATCCTGTCCTTTTACATTCCACTAAAGAACCATGTCATCAATTTGAAACTTCCTTAGTGATGTCCTTTTATCAAAAAGATACTTTGACTGTAACTGGATCTTCTGATTTTTCTTATGGGCAGAAGTCCTAAGCTCCTCCATTTCTACAATTTGGATCATTCTGTTTTCCATTGGTTCAGATACCTCCATGTCCTCATTCTGCAAAAACTTATACACTGGAAGAGGGTTATTTACTGGCAGTCTAGCTTGGGCACCATAAACTAATTCAAAAGGTGACATTCCAATGGATTTCTTAACTGTTATTCTATCTACCCACAAAGCTAACTTCAACTTTTGATCCCAAGATCTTTTACTCTCTTCTAGGATTTTCTTGTTGATAATCAACAGGCTTTTATTGCTAGATTCTACTTGTCCATTCCCCTGAGGGTGATAAGGTGAAGAGTATGACATGAGTATATTGTGACTAGTACAAAAGCCTACAAATTCTTCTGATCTGAAACACATGGCATTATCCATCACCAATTTTGCAGGTGTCCCAAATCTAGTTACAATATTATCCATCAGGAAATCAATGACAATTTTACTAGTAGCTCTTCTTGTAGGGATGGCTTCTATCCATTTGGTGAAATAATCAGTGGCCACTATGATCCATCCATGACCTCTCCTTGACTTCTCAATAATTTCTCCAATAAAATCAATGCCCCACTAGACAAAAGGAGCTTCTACAGAGACTGGATTTAGGGGTAAGGCTCCTTCATACTTGAGCTTGGATGAGAATCTCTGACATGGGTCACATCTCTGAACATATGCATGGGTATCTTTAAATAAGGTGGGCCAATAATACCCAGCCCGAATTATCTTACTAGCAGTAGTCTTAGTAGAATAGTGACCTCCACATATTCCATCATGCATTTCAGTCAACACCTGTTTAGCTTGAAATTCATCCAAACACATTAGTAACTCTCCATCTCTTTTTCTCCAGAAAAGATCACCTTAAATGAGCACATATTTTTGGAACTTGAGTTTCAGAGTTCTTTTCTGATTGTATGTCATTTCTTCTGGGAGGGTATCACCTCTCAAAACTTGGATTATCTCTGTATACCAGGGTTGCCTCTCAATACTAGTGACCAAAGCATCTCTAACCTCAACATTGTGTATTTCTACATTCATGAGATTTGACTCAGTCATGAGCTTAGCCAAACCTAAACCTCTCACCAATTTGGTGATCTTTATCTCCAAGTTGAATTCTTGAATTCTATTAATCCATCTACATCTCTTCCCAGTAACCTCAGACTGAGACAAAATATCTTTAACTGCAGCATGTGGGACATAGGCAATGATATTTGCATTCACTAAATATGGCCTAAAAGCCTTAATAGCTTTAACTAGGGCATAAGCTTGTTTCTCCATGATTTCATATTTTAGTTTTGCCGCCTGCAAAGACTTACTGTAGAAGGCTATGGGATGTTCATATCCTTCATTGTCCTTTTGTAGTAATACTGCAGCCACCGTATGATATGAAGCAAAAGAAAATAGAGAAAAAGGTTTATTATAATCAGGAGATTTCAACACTAGTGCCTCTTGGATTGCCTTCTTAATCTCAGCAAAAGCTTTTGAAGCTTCTTGATCCCAATGAAATTTTGTATCCTTCTTAAGCAATTTGATGATAGGCTTCACTATCTCTATGAAGTTTGCAATGAATCTCCTGACAAAATTTACTTTACCTAAAAAGGATTGGATACCTTTCACATTTTTAGGTTCAAACACCCTATTGATTGCTTCAATTCTCTCAGGGTCTATTCTCACCCCCTCCTTATAGACTATGTGTCCCAGTAACTTTCCTTCAGTGACCCCAAAATGACATTTCTTGGGATTCAGTGATACACCAAATTCCAAGGCTTTATTGAACACCTTCTCTAGATGTCCACAATGATCATCAGCCTTTTTAGAGAAACAAGTTAGATCATCTTGATAAACCACCATGATGATGTTTATGAATTCTTTGAAGGCTACATCCATAGCTCTCTGAAATGTAGCTCCTGCATTTTTTAATCCAAATGGCATTCTCACATATACATAAGTTCCCCATGGAGTAGTGAAAGTTGTCTTAAACTGTTCAGACTCCTTTACCAACACTTGATTATATCCTGAGAAACCATCCATCATGGATAAAAGATCACATCCTGTCACTCTTTGTAGCATGGCTTCCATATTTGGGGATGAGTAGTTATCTTTCAAGGAAGCAACATTTAGATTCCTAAAATCTACACACAATCTGATGTCTCCATTCTTCTTCCTCACTAGGACCAAATTGGAGACCCATGAAGAATGCCTTATTGGTTTGATAATCCCCCCTTCTCTCAATTTGGTCAACTCTTGTTGCATTTTAGTTTCTAACAAGGGATTGATAGGCCTCTATTTCTGTCTGAAAGGCTTAGCATCTAGAAGTAAAGAAACTTCATGCTGAAAAAGATCTTGTCTATATGCCTTTAGGTCTTCATAAGACCAAGCAAAGACATGCTTATACATTTTCAATAAATTAATAAGGTTAGTCCTGACATGAGGGGGTAGTTTCTTTCCAATATATACCAACTTAGGGGATGATTCTGTTCCCAGGTTTACCTCCTCTAACTCTTCCAACTTGGTGGTAGACTGCTGATGTAAATGACTATCATTATAACTAAACATGCTCTCTAGCTCCACCAGCCCTTTAGGTATTTCATTGTTTTCCAACTGGACCACATCATTTCCAAACACTGTCTCTCTATTGTCTACCACTTCCACCAATGCATTACAATCAATCTTTTGTCCATCATAATCATCAACACATTGGATAAACCTAAGAATGTCTTCATCATCAGCATAAACTTGCCAATTGTACACATTATTAGGAATAGTAGGCCTAGATTTTATTTCCGCAGTGGAAATACCGGTTAGCGTTGCATCATCATTTTTCAAAGCAACATTAGCTAGGAAATGTGCCATAATATTTTTTGCTCGCTCTATCCAATTAATAGAAAATGCATCAAAATGCTCAATAACATCCCAAACAGCATGCTTATACTGCTTTAATCTATCATTCTTGGATGCATATTTAGATCTCACCTGAGAAACAACCAATTCTGAATCCCCCATTACTTTCAACAGTTGGATTCCATGCCTTTTTGCAACTTCAAGTCCTAGTAACAGGGCTTCATACTCTGCAGTATTATTTGTGCACTGGAATGCCAATAAAAATGAGTATTTAAAAGTTATACCTGACAGGGACACAAAAAGAACCCCTGCTCCAGATCCTTCTTTGGAGCTAGCTCCATCAAAATACATCTGCCACAACCCATACTGTTGTGCTTGTAGCTCAACCACAATAGGGTCAGTATTCTTCAATTGAGGTGAAATTGGTTGAAGTCTAAAGTTATTTAAATCTACATCAATTATACGATTAAGCATACTAGGGTCTACATTTTCAATTACCCTAGGAGCTCGTGGCTCTCTGTATAATTTGACCTGATTACCACTAATAGGAATGGTAGCATAAGATAAGTCTAGTTGGACATTTCCCCCTACTGCTGCTGCCCACTGCCTAGAAAGTAACATACCATAATGGGGTTTAGTGTCAGTAACAATAACATCCATTTTGTAAGTGGCTTCAAGAAATGCTGCTATTTTTACTTCTACATCTTTCATTGTACCTATCACAGGTACTTCTCTATTATCCATGGCATAGCATTTCCCATACACAGTGGTTACTGATAACCCTAATTCTTTCATAACACCATAGGGCATTACATTAGCAACAACTCTTGAATCTATCATGCAATTTTTAATCAACCGGTTATTGACTAACAAGGTAACATAGAAGGGATCTACCTGAGAAGGCTCCTGAGTGATAGTGGTTCCAACATAAACCTCTGGGGTTTGGAACTCTTGATCCTTTCCAACTTTAGCTAGACCGGTGGGTAATACTGTGTCACTATTAGATATACTAGAGAATAAAGACAAAGTTGCATCCTTATGTTCTTTAATCTTTAGCAATTCTACTAATGGAACAGTGACTTTCATTTGAGTTAAAGCTTGGGCCATATCAAATGTAGAATTATTGCATTTTTCAGTATTAACCCTAACCTTTTCTGTTTTGAATTGACTTGCCCTTTTCACTGCCTCTACTCCTTGTACATCACCAACATTTTTATCATCTTTACCTTTAGGTACATCTTTAACTTGTTCCCCTTTTTCTTGACCGACCTTAGGAACAGTAGTAGCACTGCTTGATGCCTCCCTTTTTGTAACTTCCTTTACAAACATAGAACCCAGCTCACCCTGATCAGTGTCTCTCTTGGTGCTTCTTAGATTATAGTTATGTTTTGCTTTGACAATTGCAGCCTTAGTGAGATTTCTAACTTCTTCCTCACTGGGCCTCCTAAGATGAACCTCTTCATCTTCAATTGTTACCACATTCAATGTAGGATGCCAATCTAAGGCTAATTGTCCTTGCACTAGCTTTTCATTATCCAGGACATCACTATATTCACTTTCCATGGATTCCTCATCACTTTCTATGATGGTTTCAAACATATTAATGTCAGGCTCTACTTCTGGTCTCATAGATTCTTCAAGAGCTTGAGCCACTACACACTGATGAGGAGAATGTGGTCCATCACAAGCAATACACCAAGGAGTATTTTCTATATTGTGAACAGATTTCCCTTTTAAAGGATTTGGTGTGTCTTGACTCTGGGTAGTTTTGGGCTTCTCAATTTGAGGTTTACCGTCCTTCCAATTGGTATTATATGGCATATCATGTAATCTAGGGGGTCTATCTTGCTAGTTATAATGAGGTTTATCATTTTTGTTAACCTTGGCAGTCAAATCTTTCATAGCAGTAACCAATTTCTCTATTTTATCATCCTCTTTAGCAACTTTATTAGGTTGTTGTTTGGTTTCTTGCCATAATCTACCATTTGTCCTTCTTCCTAATTTTCTAGATGCTTTTCTGTTACTTTCTACATTTATGGCAATTCTAAAAGCATCTCTCAGGTTATGGGGATTTTTATCTCTCAAGATATAGGCCATTTTGGAATCAAATGCATTGTAATATGTATTAAGACACATGTTATCATCTAGCCTCATCACTTGATACAATCTATGCATGGCTTTCTGGAATCTGGCATTGAAATCAGTGATCATTTCATTTTTAGATTTTCTAATATTGTTGAACTCATTTAGCATGAAACTCACATTAGTCTTGTCACCATACTACTCTTGAAAGCAATTTTTAAAATCTTCCCATGAACCTATGCTATTTACTGGAAGACCTTTGTACCAATCTCTTGCATCATCAACCAGGGATTGAACAAACAGTTTCATAATAACATCTTCATCTACTATCTCATAATCATTTATTAGATCCCCAAAATATTTTAGATATTCCTCAACACTAATTGCATTGTTCCCAACAAATTTATGGAGTCTGTCTCTTAACTCAGTGGGAACATGATTTAGAGATCCCGGGATCCCATCAAAGAACAATTGTCTATATTGTTCTAGATTGATTGGCCTTCTTTGAAAAGGGGTAATAACACTATTATTTCCCATGGTCATTTTAGCTTTTGGGATTGGAGATTGAGGTGCTTGGGTGTACTATTTATTCACGGGTATTGGGCTTAGTGAGGCAATATTAGCTTGTACTGCAGGTTGAGTATTATCCTAAGGAAAGGAAATGTGTTGGGGATTAGGCTTGCTAAGATCTTCTGATGGGAATGTAATAGGGGGAGCCTTTAAGTAGTTAATCTTTCTTTTTACTTCCTGATTCGCTGCTTCTAACTCAGCCTTTTCCAGTTCCATTTGGAGGTCTTCATTTTCCTTCCTCATCCTTTCCATCTCTCTCACATGTGCTAGAATCCTATGAGAAATCTCTTCTGCAATTTTGGATTCTATTCCATCATCTACCCATTTCTATTTTCCTTTATCTAAACTGGCTTTAGGAAACTGGGAGTCATTAAATACTTCCCTAGTTGGCTGGGCTACTGACTTACAAGCTTGTTTAGTTTTGGGGATTAGAATTTCTCTAATCATAGGGCCTTCCTCATCACTTTTTTCTTTCTCTTTAGCAAGTACTTCAAGATCAGCTATCTATCTAAGAAGCCTATCCCTTTCCATTAGTTTGGCTTTAACTTCCTTCTCCTTATTTGCCTCCTTTTGGGCTCTTAAGGATATTAAATGATGGACTCTTCTATTTAAATCTTCAATCTCTTGAGACACTTTATCCTCATCAGGGAAGTTTTCTTCAGAGTCTAATGCATTAACTTGATCTATGTCAATCAGACTAATGTTCCCATCAATTGTCCTAGGAATAGAGTGCCTAATTGCATTTGAACTGGTTCTATCTTTTGTAGAAACACTAACATGAGATAGATCTTGATTTAAAATAGGTGCATCATTAATATTTCCAAACAATCCCGAATGGAAACCTAGAATATCATGCTTTGAATCTCTGGAAGATGAATTAGACTTTGCATAAATAGGTCGATCAGGCATCTTACCAGTATTATTGTTTTTCTGCACCCAAGCAGCATTTGATGGCTCATGCAACACAGATCTCTTCTGGCCTCTCTATGACTATTCTGGCAAACCTTCTTGCAAAGTTTCACGAGGATGTTTTTTCATGAATGATCTTGTGTTTTTTGCTCCTTGCATCTTGCTTGTCTTCCTTACAGAAAAATTTGTATCTCACAAGGACTGGTTCAAAAGTAATAGAGTCGCCACCCACAAAACTATGGGAATAATGAAAACAAGTAGTCTTATCCACAAACACACAATAATTTTCTTTACAAGCCTCAACACAAATTTGTGCTTATATCTTTATTGTAACTCTCCCCAGCAGAGTCGCCACTTTTGTTGTCTTCAAAATCTGATTCCCTTTAACATCCTTAAAATAATATGATTAAACTCAGTGCAGAAGAGACATCAAAGATAAGGAAATTCTCAAGACAACATATGACAAGGTTTGATTGAACCTCCTACACTTTGGACTTACTCAGAGCCCACGTGGGTATACCTTTGTGAACTGAATTCACACTTTCAAACATAAACCCACAACAAACCAGTCCAGAAAACCAGTGGATCTATTCACCTTGAAATCAACTGAAAACAAAGAATGGTAATTATACTTAAATTCAGTATTTCGATCAACAAAACATGCAATAAACAACTTCAATTAATACCAGTGCCTTATCCAAAGTCACAGAGTCATCTAAACTCAAATAAGACTCCTCAAACAAAACATCTTTATGCTTCCCGTTGGCTTGGTTTCTATTAATCCTTGTATATGCCTGACACCTACAAGAATTTTACACATTCCAAATTAAGCTATGATCATCAAAATTCAAAGTCTCTTCCAAAAGAGTTTACCGGTATGAGTGATCCCCACATCTTTCATTTCCCTCCTAAAGAGAAAAGCTAATGAACACTTCTACTAAAATTGCTTTGCAATTCCATTCAAACAAAACAACCCTGGATTATTCAGAATGAAAATAGTAAACAAATTTGTAAACACACTTGAAGACAACACAAAGATTTACTCAAAACTGATGGTCTATATATTAATGTTTAGTTCAAGAAATATTACAAGAAATTTTGAGTATTCTCCATTAGACTTAGAAAAGCTCAGATAAATTTCTCCAGTGTTTTCTTACAATTCTTTTCGATCCCCTTTCCTCTAGTCCTGGTATCCATTTATAAAAACATGGATGCACAAAGCTTCGGACTTCTCGAGGAGAGTTTGTTACAATCATTTCTTTCAAAATAAAGAGGTTACAAGCTCTTTTTGGCATCTGCAGTTTCTTCAACAAGCTGTTCAGTTGCAACCTCTTCTACCTTTTCAGTGGTGGTCTCCAACTGTTCCAGATCATGGGTGGCATATTTAATTGTCCATTCACCATACACCTCTTCTGTCGGCCATGAGAAATTAATCACTTTATCTTTAGTCTTAGTCAACCTTTTCCAAGAATTTCTCATTTTGTTGACTTCTGAATTAAGAAAACCATAATGTGACTTAATTTTCTCTATCTCTTGTATTGTCACAACAAAGAAAGAAGCATCATCAAGATCAATAATTCCTTTAACTCTTGCTGACAATTTAGCTTCTATCTCCTTAAGCCACATTTGTTTGTCCTTTAATTGATCCAGGCTAGCAAATACTCTTGGGAGCAACTCAGAAACTTGATCAGTGTACTCCTTCTTGCACAAATTAACCTTCCTATCCACATTATCCACCTTTGTTGCTAATTGTACTAAGACTTTAGCGACATCAGAAGTGGATTTGATGATGGGATTGGCCCTTGCCTCATCGGAGGATACACAGATAAACTCTAAATCTTGCTCCCTAGGCCTCCATTTATCAAAAGTAGGTGTCAAAATGGCCTTGTCTCTCCTAAGCTCATTCCATATATCCATAATTTTACCTACATTGTTGTAGAGAAATGAGGCATTTATTGTATCTACAAAACTAGAAATTGTAGCCCTTACTCTCTCCTCATACTTCTTTGCATATAAGGCCTAACCCTGTTTCAAGTTTTCCAATTCTTGAGGAGCAATTTCAACCATTTGAGAGCTGGAGGGTGCTGGAGATGGTGGAAACTCAATGATAGGGCTGGTAGGTGGAGGTCTTGTAGGAGAAGAGGAAATCATCAGTGTTGAAGACTCACCTTGATGGTATTGTCCAGTCAACCGGCTCTGCAACTTGGCAATGATGTTATCCTTACCTCTTACCTCCTCCTTGGCATTGTTATAAGCCTTCAAAACTTTTTCCAACTTAATTTGGAGGGCCTCTTTCTCTTTGGCTTCCTTCTCTACTACTGCAACACTAAATTTTGTAGTCTCTAACACAGTGCTAGCAGCCTCCACTGCCCCTATACTCTGCACTCTCTTCACCATCATTCCACCAAGGTAACTTGACCTTGGGGTGTCTTTGCTTTTCTTACTCTCATTCTCTTGAGAGACCACATGACAAGTACAGCATTGTCCTTATTGAAAGTAATCCCCTCCATGGGTTTAGACTCTTTTCTCACTGCATCTAGTACCAGGGCGTCTGCTATATCCCATTCGGGTAAGATAAGCACTCCAGCTTGTGCTACCATATCTTTTCCCTGCTCAGGGGTGATGGTTTTGAGTTCTTCCATCATCTCTTGCTTTATTTCCTCTTCCACCATGGCTAGATCTTTATTGGGCTACTCAGCCTTTCTCATTTCACATCTAGCATTATATTTATCTATGTGTTGTTTCCATATAAACTGCATAAATGCTTCTGATGTGACAAAATTGTTATCAGCTAAAAAGGCACTACTTGCCTGTTTTATCTCAGGATCCCACTCCTTGCCTTTAAGTTTAGTGGTAGTGATATCCATTTCAATAGCAATGGGTTCTTTTGGCATTCCTTCCTCCACTTCAACATAAGTGTATGCAATTTCCCCTAGACTACCTAACTGTAGGAGTTGCTCAGCTGCTTCTTGCTCATTTCCTATATGGATAGGGGATTGGGATGGGGAATACAAAGGTGTATCTGATTGCAATTCTTTCCCCACCATTTGCTTCTTTGGGCTTTCTTGGATGTCAATGACATCTTGTATCTTCCTATTTCCTTTGGAGGTAGAGGGCTCCCCTGATGTAGGCATCAACACACTATAACTGGATTTCTTATGCAGTGTGTAATCACCAGGAGGGATTACCTTGCTGGAAGCTGACCTACTTAGGATCATTCTTTCCTTCTTAGTGTTTCTCTTGATTACAGCTTCCCTCTTCTCCTTCAGTGTCTGCATCACATCTTCAAAACAAAAAATCAAATACTTTATTTTCTCTTCCAGTGGGAAAAAGCTAGACAATGGGTCATAGCTGGCATCAAACTGATGCACAAAATCCAAGCCTTTCTTATAAGCCACCCACTTCTCTTTCCTTAGCTCCTGCTCATCTAGATCAAAGTCATTTTTGATGAGGTCTTCAGGAAACTGGAATTGATGAGGCCTACCTCTGCATGCTACCTTCTTCCTAAACATACCGTTGAAGAAGTCTTCTAGATCAGCACACCTGGACACTACAATTGACAAATGATAAGGCTTGAGGAAATCCTCAAAGCAATTCCAGCCTCCTTTTGTTATTAGAAATTAGTGAGCTATGGTAGCTGCAGGGAAAATAGTCCCTTTACCCCTGCCTGTCAATTCTGCCTCTTGTAAGTCACCAATTTGTCTAAGGATCTCTGCGATTCCCACTTTGAGAGGGACCTAGTAAGGTAGCAAAAATTGGGTGCCTCTAAAACCAAACACTCTGAAAACTGTGGAGACTGGATACAAGTAAATCTCACCCCAGTTATGAACAATTTTTATGTTCTCTGTGAATTCTTTTGGTCTTATGAATTCCAGAAGAACTTTGGGGATTCTTGGGTTCTGAGAGCAGAAGAAAGTCCTTATCTTGGATGCAAAATATTTATCAAACTTCAAAAAATTGGCATCCTCTCTATCCCATGACAACACAGTACTCCATAATTGTACCAGCATTTTTTCTCCTTCTTTCTCCTTAACAAGGTCCAGTCCACTGGCAAAGTAATCACCACCTTTGAAGAGAAAAAGATGCATCAGGAGTGAGTACCATCCGAAAGGCCTATCCACCTTTCCATTCTTGATTCCTATTAACCCTCCATGAATAGCATCAGCAATGAAAGAGGCATAATCAAATGTAATTGCAAGAGAAGGATTCAAAATCTGAGCAATCATTATCAAGTAATGATTCGGCATATTTGCTTCAGCATCTTCTCCCAAAACTTGGCAAAGTGCCCAATACATTGCTTTAGCCCTCAGGGTGAACATACTTAATGAAAAGGGCTCTTGAGTGTTGGGTCCTACAACTGTTAACCCTCCTATTTTCACAAAAAACTCCTTGAGAGGCCCATTCTTGAGATGACTCCTCTGTGCACCATAAATTTGGGCTAATGATGTGAAATTTATAGGTTCTAGAAAATTGGTGAACTCATTAAGCCCAAAAGCTGTCCTGAACTCTTCAGCATTAATCTCAACAAGGGTTTTCCCATTTACATCTCGAATGCTTCTTGTGACTGGATCATAGTTGAGCGCAATTTGGGTCAGCAAATCTGTGTCCATAAATACCCCTGGGACAACTAATTTCCTGACATTTAATTCCCAAATACTGTTTTGCGGGGCAGGAGAATTTTGCATTCTGAATCCAACTTTAAACAACCCCAACCCAGACAATCCAACCTATGGGTCTCTCAACTAGTTACCCTTGTCATATAATCCTTCTCTTATCTTTAAATGGGGAGCCTTGGGCACTAACTCTTTTGCCTTTGAAGCCTGATTAGTTGACAACATCAACTGTTCTAAAAAATCATCACAGACACTCCTTTCTGAATAGTTAACTTTGCTAGAAAACTCTCTTTTAGGAGCCATTTTGAAAACGTAAGAAATGAATACCACTCCTAAACAATTCTGTGATGAATCAATTATCTTATCTAAAACACTACACAGTAATTGCTACACAAGAATACGAGAGAACCTGTTCTTCGCTTGAAGGAATTTGCCCTTCAACTGAACCAACTTGCTCTGTACCTGAAGAAAATAACTCTGCATCTGCTCTTCTGCAAAATCCTTTAAAAAAAATCTTCACCTGGTTGATAGGAAATCAAATAGTGTACTCAGGGCCTTAACTACAACATTGATTCCGCATGCTTCGGCCGTCCCTTCAAAATTGAATTCATATGAGAATTCATATTTTTCGCTCCAATGGGTCACAACGTTCTTGCAAGTGTTTCATTTTGCTCTTTCACAACTTCGTGAAGCATAACCATCGGGTAGCTTAGTCCTGCGAAATAGCGCCAACCGTTCGATCAAAAGAAACTTGATCGAGCGTTAGATTAACTAACAACTTTGGCTCTGCGCTAGGTCCTGCTTGTCTATTGGCTATATGATACCACGTGGCACCCAACCATTGATCTTGAAATTTCCTTCACAGTCGACTTAATGCTTGCCGCGTGTCTTTCCTTTATACCGCCGGTTCCACCTTGGCGGGCCCACACTTTCTTCTTAGACCACGTGTCATCATGACATGTGGATGGCTCTCATGCACTCTCGTTATTTCATAGGGTATAAAGAACGAGCATCTTACCCTTGCAAAATAGTGCAGGCCGTCGGATCATCTCTTAAGTTGATTAGCTTTTAACCATCTGAAAAGGCTTTCGAGAGGGGTGGGCCCGTTGACTCACTATGAACACCTGGCATCCAGTCACCATCAGACCTGACTTGGCACTTTTTCATTTGCCGAAAGAAAACCACTGGGCTCCAATAAACTCTTAATAGCTGTATCCTCCAGGTCATTTCCATCTGCGACCTGACTCACCTCTGGGGTCTGCCTTTTGGCCTTTAATCCTGACCCGCTGACTGTTGTGACTTGTGCCACATGCCACCAATTTACTCACTATCAACAACTAGCTAGACTGTCTATCTAGCATGCCATGTGGTTTTCGCAACTTCATTGGTTTTAAACTACGTGCAACTTCACCTAGCAAAATAATGCGAGCCGTGGATCCATCTGCGAGATGCGCACTAGTTACTGGGCCCGACAACTTTAGGAGAAAAACATATAAGACATAAATTTTGTGATTAATTAACATAACTGCCTAGGCAAACAAGAAAGGGGGACACTTCCTACGACCCCACGACCCATTACTTAAGTGATTAAAGTAATGAAAGATTAGAAATCAGAGGGTTTAAAATAAACACAAGAGGATCTATAATCAAAAACCCTTAAACCCTTGAGGTCTAGAACAAAGCTGAAGCATTTGAAACTGTACCCTATTCAAAATTTCAACAAATCATAGCCAATCATGGGAAAAGAAAAGCCCATTTTTAATCAGTGATAACACTCTTGTTGACCATTATCCTGACCCCCACTCCTCTGACCACTCTAATGCTTATAATATTGCTTCTCTTCCCCATCATTCTCATGGAAAACATGAGGTGAAGGGTTTTGGTGAGTGGCCATGTGACTACACCCTCAACCCCTACCTCAACCTCAACCTCTACCAGACATATTAAACAAAACACCACAAGAGGAAGAGTTTGAGATTACTGTGCAAGAATATCTAAAAGGGAGATGCACACGCTAGGTCTAAGCAATTACAATAACAAAATAGGCTCATATGAAACAAGAGTACCCAATGTTAGAACCTCGCTCTAATAGTGACCTTTATCATTTTATCTTGATTTATCCTTAATCCTACCCTAATTTCAACTCTAAAAGAATATTTTTCATATTTACACATCTTGGTTTGAGCCATTGAGATGGATTTATCATTAGAATCATGATATCTCACATCCCTAGAAATTCAAAAAAATGTTGGTGGGACCAGGATGCCTGACATTTTGGTCCTACGCTTTTTTTCCCCAACTTTCAGGAGGATATTTCGGTGGTCTTATTCTATTCAAATTTATCTCTATGCAAAAATATATTAATTCTAAGTCAGCCAAAAGGTGATTTCAATTATGAAATCTCTATAGAAGTCATCCCTCTCAACTCATGTTCATTCATAATCAAACATTTTTCAGAGATTTTTAATCCTGCATATTCATCATTCAACCATTGTGGAGAAAATTTGCATCAATATTATGCAAGCATGTATG
This sequence comes from Cryptomeria japonica, assembly GCF_030272615.1. Taxonomy (NCBI): domain Eukaryota; kingdom Viridiplantae; phylum Streptophyta; class Pinopsida; order Cupressales; family Cupressaceae; genus Cryptomeria; species Cryptomeria japonica. Next base: position 350,655,659 of record NC_081410.1, read on the forward strand.
TGTGATTAGGGTTTTTTTATGTTCATTCCATTTCATAAAACATATGTGATTACATCCAAATAGCAAAGTATCATAATTATCAACAATTGTAGATTTGAGGTATATTTCCTTAAGTAATTATTTTAGTATTTGCATTATTTAATTCAAAGTTGATTCCAAACTTGTGTTTGATTTAAGAAAACCCCTAATCCTAGCCATTTTTCTCTTATTTACTATGCGTCGGAATAGGTGTGAAGTTGTAACTTTTAGGATCAACATAATTCATAAAGACAAACATGTTCCCCTTTGGATAGTAAAAAGTGTGGAGGACCAGAGTGATAGGCATTCTAGTCCTAATAATTTAGGACAAACCTTTTGGGAAAAAGTCTAAATACTCTCATATTTCTCGGATCCAAGTTCGTGGCTCTATTTGATGACTATAACTCACTGTTTATACACAATTTCTTCAATTTTAGCACATTTACCCTAATTTCAACATTTTCACAATTCAACTTAGAAAGAGGATAATCAACCCTAGCTAGGTGAATCTAATAAAAATTCTTATCCCTTCCTTAGTTGGATTGAGGCGAGATCTATTAGGTTCACCCCTCTTTTAATGTAAAGGTTAATTTGGTTCATTAGTGGTCTTATCCTATTTGGTGAAATCCTAGTTCCAAATTACACCTCTACATTATTATTATTTATAGTAAACTTAGAAAATCATTTAGTATCTAATACAATTCAATATCATTGTTGTGCATTCCCTATTTGCACTTCCATATTTTGTCAAAAAATTTAAAATTATTTTTTTGGTCAGTAATAGGTAATTTTTATTAATAATTTTGAAATCTTTGTATATATCTAGTATGTCCAATAAAAAAAATGGATTCCAAAATCATCCCTAACTACCCTTTACATTGCTTTATCCTTCAAAATGTTGAAATAATATCAGCCTTCTATACCATGCTATATGCTCAAAAAACCCTATCATGCTTGCCTGATAATCACCAGTTCACTATTATACAGGTTTACTGAGGCAAAAAACAATACATTTCTAAGACTGTAACTACAAAAATTACAATTACAAAAAGTGCAAACATAAAAAGACATTCCTTGGTCTTTTCCCACTTTGCCTGCATCTGTACACATTTTATTGGTCACCAGAACTACTTCCTTTTTCCTTTGGCACCCACGTTAATGACCACTAGAGAACTTTGCACCTTGACCTCTTTCTAATGCAAAAGCCTTTAGAGATTTCCACCCAATTAGGGCCTCAACACATCTCTCCTCACAGGTGCCCCCATTTGGCCAATGGATGAAGGGAATTAACTGATAAACCTCTATGTTTAAATAGTCAATACCCTCCTTGATGTCAAAACTTTCTCTAGGAATGACCCATTCGAGTATCAACTCTAGCCCAAATGTCCAAACCTCCTCCACAATTTTCTGCATGACCCATTTAATTATCTCCACATCTTGTCTCAGGTCTAACCCCCATTCTACTACCATGGAAACTGTTGACTTTAAATTTCACCTTAAATGTAAACAACCTTATGGGAAATTTAGTGATGGGGGACCTATTGCGCAAAACTCATTGAATCACCTCCTAATTTAAGAAGTCGGCTCTTCATTATGATTGGGAGAAAAGGGGAAGGAGAAGCTTAAATAAAAATGATCTAAAACTATTTAGGCGATGCACCAGAACATTTTGGAAAAGAATTAACAACATATAAAACCTAGAAACATCTAGTTTTAAATCCCATTCAACAATCTATATGTCTAGACAAAACCACAATCAAGATACAACAAAAAATCCTTTTAACATAAGAAACATACATCATGCATCCACCAAATAACAGGTGCAAAACATAGTTTGATCGGAGGAGTGTACGTTAGGAAATAGGAAATCATCACAAGACAAGATAAACATACTAATCATCAGCTCAATCACAAAAACACTCATTGCAATGATCTATCCTAAACAACACTCAATAGAGACATGAAACAAAAGCATTCAAAAGCAAAGAAATTAAGCAAACCAAAGACACGATTTGAATGCTCCTTCATGTGGCTCCATTGTCCTTCTTTCCTCTTCAAATGGTTTGGTTGTGGATCTCACCTACAAGTGCACACACAATTGAAAGCAAGTAGACGAGATTTTTGATCAAGAGTACTAGAAGCATAAATTTGATAGTCTGATTAAGGATTCAAAATGCGATCAATTGGGGATCTTGATTGAAGAAAATCATCCAATTTATAGAGAAATTGGAGAAAAAGATCAAATTAGCATGAAATGGATATTAGAAGCAATTAATTTCAAAAATGGCACAATTGAGTGGAAAGAAGAAGGTTATGACACCTTCTATGTCATGAATTATGACATATTGCCAATGCAAAGACTAGAGAACTAGAACCTTATGACATCTTGCTATGCCAAGAGTATGACGCATGAAGCACAAAACTAGGGAGAACTAGAGACAAGTTAATTAGGTGGAAATTAAAATTAGGAAATAAGAAAATGAGGAAATTAGAAAATTAGAAATGATGAAATTAGAAAATTGATGCAAATTAGGTAAATTAATTAATAATTTTTCATTCATTAATTAATTTACAAAAATAGGAGGAATTAATTAGCCAATTAAATAAACATTTAATTGTGACAAGAAGACTTAGGATAAATAAATAAATTATTTAACCTAGAGGGAAAATGCCAAACAAGATTAAATGAATAAATCATAAAACCTTGGAAGATGAATTAGAAATGCAAGGATGACAATTAGGTCTTGATGTAAGATTGATTTGATATCGATTCGATCATGATTTTGGATTGATAAATGGTTTGATTGATAAATGCACCGAGGAACAATGACAAATTGATCCAAATTGACATGATTGAAGAGGATGACGATCGATGTCAAATCGATCGTAAAACGATGAGATTGACAAGTTGATAAGAGATTGACAAGATTGACCAAAATCATGATTAAAGATTGTTATCGACAAGACCAAATTCGAAAGTGAGACAACTGAAGAATGTAGAAGAAGGACTCGATGCTTGCAAATGATAAAGACCAAGTGCATGACATAGGAGAAATGTTAATGCGACGCAAAAACCTAAAATGAGGCAATGCGCAAATGTTAAAGTATGACTCCGCAAGCGTTGACCATTTTTAGGTGTCTACATTTTGCCCCTCTTTGAGACAATGTGATTTTAAGCATTGTTTCAAAGAACAATAATGAAAATGCCCCAGACAATGACAATGACATATGCATGCCCCCTCGAGGAATTGGCCGGAAACATGTAGAAAAGAGGCCAATTGATCGATAAAAATGATAGGATCGAACAGACTGACAATCGGAGATCAGATTGCATGAAGGACAAGCAATTGATGGCGCAAAAGACCATGACCAACATGAGATGGAGATAGTGCACGTCCATCTATGCATTGACAAAGATCTATAAATGAGGCAAAGAGAATGAAATTTGCTCATTTGCACTAGCCCAAGAAGAGGATTTGTTGCTCTGGAAAATGACACTTGCAGAGAGATGATGAACATTCCAATGGCAGATCACATCGGAGAATGTGTACATACTTACAGATGACCAGATGACGTGGGAGCAATGGTATGGATCTCAAATACCCATGTTTTCAATTTGATGAATTTTGATCGCTTGCGGGACATTGCAGGGCCCACAGGGGATGCAGAAAATGACTTCTGCGCTTGTGCAGTGTCTTCTGCGCTTGTGTAGTGTCTTTTGTGCTTGTGCAGGGAGACACAAGCATAGGGTACATGACACAAGCACAGGTTACATGAAACAGGTGCAGGTTCCTTGACACAGGTGCAGTTATGCATTGGGAACTCAATTTTGGTCCAAAATCACATGCGAATGATCCGAAAAGGGGGGATAAGGATAGGATAGGTCAGATGAGATGAAAAACACCCTGATTTGGGCATGAAAATGAGGAAAGGCAACCCGTAGGAGCAAACCCTAAAACTGACAAAAATATGCCCCAATTGTGATGCAGAGTCGATAATATCCGTTGATCACATGGGAGAACTGACCTGACTGCTTCATGCTACGACATAGACTTAGGAGCATAGACAGAGATACATTAGCAGGACTTGGGATAGGAGGGACATCATCCTTGAGACATGGCAGGGATGAGGAGGATAGAGGGAGCACCCAGTGACAGAGGCACATGGTCCTTATGACAGACAGTGGACATTATGTAGTTTGATATTTTGTAGTCAGCCTGCGGGCCATACTTAGGACAGATAGTCCAATTTTGTACTCCGATATTATTTTGACATGTGATATGATATGCATCGATATGATGGGATGCAATGTGTTATGACTTATGTGATTTTCCATGTATGGATGACTTATGTACTGTTGATGTACCAACATGTATGGATGTATTTTTTATGTGTTTTTGATGGATTGATAATATGAAATGGATAAAAGACTTGATATGATGCTCGATGTAATGCAAATGTACTAACCAATGAATGCAGGATGCAGCATGTATGGTTGGAAATCGGAGCACTAGACCGAACTGACCAGCTGACCGGATGGAAGAAATGTTAGTAAGAAGAAAATGAAACAGAGAATAGTTAGAGATGAAGAAAAACTTGCTTTCAGTAATGCACTTTGTAGGTGAGAACCTTTATTTTTATGTAGCAAAATGGATGCAGAGCATCATGGCATTGAAGGCCAGAGCTGAAATGCAACCCTTTTTGCAAAAGACAGACACATCATAGACAAACAACAATCACAATCAAAAGAAGAGGACCATGAACCATCCTGGTCACTCTAAATCACTTAGTGACATCATCGAGCAACATAGGAACATGACCGAAGCCAAAGATAAATCAATAAAAAGATAAGATGCACAAATCCCAACAAATCAAACAAACATCTTGATCTTCATTGTCAAAAGTTGAAAGTGCTGATAGGATGATCATGTTGTCTAGTTTCAGGACATGCGGTACCCCGTCTAAGACAGGACACAGTCTGGTTTCGAGTATACCACACCCTGTATAAGACCCATGATAGTAGAGACAAGGACAAATGATTTTGATGGTACCGTTCGATTGATAAGACAATTTTGATCAGTTTGAATGTCTGGTTTGATTGAAAAAGTTCATCTGTTTAAGCATGATTTCAGTTAAAAGCATAGTGTGTGATTGCGTGTCATTGGAGGGATGCTCAATGATCTGTCTATGCACAAAAATATATCCTTTATTGCAAAATGCTTGTTTTTGGATTTTAATGTTTTTGAAATGTTTTTGTGTTCATTTTTTCAGGACATTTTTCAATTTTTATTTTTTATTTTTTCAGGACATTTTTCAATTTTTTTGAATTATTTCAGGACATTATTCAATTAGTTTATGATTTTTTCAGGACTTTTTTCAATTTTTTTGTTAATTTTTTCCAAACATTATTTGATTTTTAAGATTTTGCCCCCAGTGTCTAGCAAGGTAGGGAATATGATAGGTGAATAAATAGGCTTGCTGAAATGATGGTGGATAGAGGGAAGACAAAGGCCTTTTATTATGGAGACAACACAGATGCAATTTCCAAGGGCTATTGCGTGATGGGACAAAAGATTAGATATGACAATGTAAAGCAGGAACATGGCACGAGGGACATGTCAAGAGGTTTTTGAAACCATGTTTAAATTTTGCGTCCTTATGTTAGATCAAGATCAAGGAATGAAAAAGAGTGTATGGATAGTGATAAGATATGGATAGGATAAGTAAGACCAAGAATGGATAAGGGACATGGACTGAAAGTCGGGGTAGGATACGGGATAGTGGCAAAAGTTGCAATAAGACAGGGAATATGGATGAAAAGTTATAATAAGCAAATGGATAAATGACCAAAAGCTATGATGGACTAAAAGCTGCAAGCATGATGCTCATGAAAATCCTTAGCCTTGTCAAGATCAAAGGTGGAAAGGGAAAGTGGACATGAGGGACAATAGGATATGAAGGAGTATGACATGGTATGATAGGATAATGAAGGGTAATAGGATATGAAGGAGGAAACCTGCCCCCAAGTGTGGTGTGCAAGAAGTTCATAGATTACGCATGACGCCTGTTTGCCAGGTTTTCATCATGGTACTTGCCCAAGGCACCTGTTTGCCAGGTTTTCACCAGTGAACGAATTATTTTTTTGCTTTTTTCTTTTTCTTTTTTTTTTTTGTCACTTTTTTTTTGTATTTTTGTATTTTTTTTGGATTTTGACTTTTTCAATAGAAGATGGACACATGATAGGGGATGAAAGAAGGACTCAAACATCTTTTTGTTTGGATAGTAGCCTTGAAAAAAAAAATGGACCATGACCTTTAAAAGTATGCTCAAAGACGTTGGTAGGATAAGGACATGGAAAATGAGATGAAACTAAGGCGAGGATTTATGCAAAGGATTGGATCAAAGGGATGGAAGGATGGAAAATATGCATTGGATAATAGGTAGGGTATTGGAAGAATTGTGCTTGAGTGGACAGAAATGTTGGCAAGATCAACATTGGCACACACCTTGAGGGGTGATGGACTGATGGAGGAAGAGTGGGTTTTGGATACGAAGATTTTGACGGAGGAAAGGCTATGGATTTTGGGACATAAGGGCCCAAAATGGATGAAGAAGGTGATGGAGGAATAGACTTGGAATGTTTGGATGGAGGAATAGCAACTTTGGATGCCAAGTTGGATGTTTCTTTAGGCTTTTGCGCTTCAAGGAGCCACTTAGGGATCCACATGGTTTTTAATTTTTCATGCTTTTGTGGTTCCTTGGAGTGCATTGCTAACACAAGGGATTTAGGAACCCATATAGATTTTGACTTTTCTTTATTTTGCTTAGTGGGCCTTTGTGGCCTTTTGGATATTTCTTTTTCTTTATAGATCATATTTTTCTTTGCTTTGACATGTCGATTATATTGGACATGTTGATCCTTGAATAGATGTGGATTGCTAGACTTATGATGCTTATACTTGGCATCCAAATTGCTTGGAGGGGGAAAGGAATGCATGGATGGATATGAATGGAGTGGAGTTCTTTTGGATTGATGAAATTTACTCAAGGATGTGTGCCTTTGCTAACCTTGCATAGAGGACGAAGGGATATAAGGACCTAAGATGGATGGAAGGTATGATGGGGAAGGTGTATGTTTGGATTGTGATGGAGGGATACCAACGCCTTGAGAGTGAGCTCTGTAGCCATGACCATTAGTATATTCTTTGATATGGAGGGGTTCTTGCTCATGAAGGTCTACTCCTTTGCCTTTATGAATATCTTGACTTGTAGGATACTCTTTTCTTTGGGAAGAAGACGCGAGTCCATTATGAGGTGGATATGATATGAGAGAAATAATGAGATCTTGAAATGGATCAGATTTCACCAAAGTGGAAGAACCCATTGTGCATGTCAAGGGTTCAAGAACATCTTGCACTGACACGTTAGAATCATGAGGGGGATTAGGATCATAAGGGGGACTAGGATTGTGTAGTGGACATGCTTCAATGACAAGCTCTTCAAGAGATGGAATGGGAGAAATAATGGGATCATCAAAAGAAATGTGATCTTAGAGTGTATATGGAGCATTAGGACAAGGAGATGGAGGAATGATGGCATCTTGTGGAGGATTTGAAGGAATAATTCGATCATGACAAGGAGGAAGATCATTGGAATCCTCTTTAAAGGTGCTTTGCTCTTGACTTTCAATGGGATCATAGGAAATGATGGAAGGGATATCTTGATCTTTCGTAGAAAGTGGAATGTCAACATTTTTTTCATGAAATGGAAGGGGATCATTTGGGATTGGATGAAATGGGATATCTTGATCTTTCTTGGGAAATGGAGTGTCAATAGGACTTTGGATAGGATGGACAAGAATAGGGGAATCATCGTGAGTGTCTAGGAAGATGGGATCCTGGTCAACAATTGGATGGGATGATAAGGTTTCAAGATATTGATCTGTTTTAAGACGCGTTTCTTCATGCTCTAAATTATCCTCTTGACATGAGGTTGGACTTTGGATATGCATGGGGGATTCTGGCAAGGGATCAATGTTTTGGCATGAAGGAAATGCACTTTGAACATTTGTGATGGATTCTGGCAAGGAATCAATGCTTGAACATGAGGAAGAGGGACTTCGAATGGGGTCCTCTAAAACAGGTAATGGCAATAAAGTGCATGGTTGCATTGGGTCTAGTATTTCCAAAACATGACAAGGATGTGCATCATGAATTGGATTATCATGGCAATTAATTATGGATAGCTCTTGGATAATTGCATCCTTGGGTGTATTATTTGATGAGGACAATATAAAAGGTTCTTGTGAAACTTCTAGAGGTGTAGGGATAGATGCCACTGGAGAGTCAATTTGCTTGTGGGGGGATGATGCATTGCTAGACATAGTTGTATTATCTTGATCTTCCTCAAAGAACTCACTTGGTAATTTTCTTAAGATCATTGCAATAAAGCCACCTTTCTTTCGAGGTTTTGACATGGTAGTATCTGAAATTTTAATTTGTTTGGAAAGAATTTGGTTTGATGTCATGTTTTGATTTCGAACTTGGTTCAATTGTTCCGACATGTTTGACACTTGGCTTGGTGTGGGCTGCAACCTTTGTTTTTGAATGTTTGGTTGTTGTTGTTGACATTGATATGTTGATTGAACTTGTTGATATTCCACCATTGGTTGAACCATTTGTTGACAGTGTATAGTTGGTTGGACATATTGTTGAAATTGGACCATTGGTTGTGTCTGTTGGAAATGTTGGAGCTGTTGAACAATTGGTTGTGATGGTTGAAAATTTGATTGATAGTAAATACCTTCTTGTTCTTGTTGTGGAGGCACATAATGTTGAAATTGATGTTGTCTCTTTTCTTGAAATTGTTTCATCATCTCTATTTGTGAGAGGAGAGCTGGTATGTCTGATCGTTCAATAAGAGATCTTACATCAATTGGCTCAATCTTTGGATTTTGACCTGGAAATTTTTGAAACACTTTGGACATTTGTGATCTATTCTTCTCAATGTTTTTCACTCTTTGTTCCAATATCTCCTCTTCTTGAGCTAGTTTCTCCTCTAGTTTTTGTATTTGGAGACTTGTTTCATCATAAAAAGTTTGATCAATGTTTCTTTGTTGTTGGGTTGGATAGAATTGTGATTGCCTTGTCGGTTGATATGTCAAACTTTGTTGCATAATTGGTGCTTGGAACCTTGTTTCAATAGACATGTCACTATGAAAATGCAATATTTTTGGAATTTTTCAAGGATAATATATGATATGCAACTAAATGCAAACTAAATAGATGAAAATGCAACCTATGGCAAGAATGCAATCTATGTTTTTGGTTGTTTTGAAGATTTTGACAAACTTTTAGAATGCAAATCTAAAAAGAGACCCTTAGGAAATTGGAATGATGTCTAGACCTCAAAGGACAAAAGGACTTAAGTGACAAAAGGACAAATGACAAAGTCTCCCCTATATGCTTGGATACTAAGCTAGGTTTGACCAAATGACAATAATGACATAAAGAGAAAAGGTTTGATAAGGTCTAGACTTCCTAACAATGACTTAGGGTTTATCAAAGATTTGGATTACTCAAGTATGACAAAACCTAGTTTTTGAGACTATATGCTAAAGGACAATTAATATGAAAATGACCCTAATATGATATGATAATGATTTAAGCCTAATGAAGAGACCTAGGGTATGCAAATATGAATGTATGACAATGGTATGACTTTAATGCAAAAGGACACATGCAAATGGATGACTCTTATTGATATGCAAAGGAGTATGACTTAGGTGACACCTAACCTTGGTACTTGATAATGAATTTTTGCAAAATGCAACCTAGGATGAACCTAAATGCAAGTGACATGAATGTTGAGACAAGATTTTGAACAATGTTTGACAACCATGTTTGAAGATGTTTTGAACTTTGTTGGATGAAATGCTCTTGTGTTTAGCCTTGTTTTGAATCAATTTGTCTTGTTCTTGAAATGAGATACAATTCAACTTTTGACAATTAAAGAAGACAAGATATTTTAACATAGACTCAAGACAATCATGCTCATTCCCACGTTTCTTATGGTAGGCAAGGACATTAGGTACTTGAGAGGTAGACTCATTATGGGATTCAAGGAGAATACATAGATGCTTGACCCCACGGGCTCCCCTCCACGGCACTCACTTCTCAGGGCAGCCAAGCATCAGTCCCCATGGAAATCTCCCCATGGCAAACTTAGTATCTCTTCCAAGTATCCAAACTTGTCCTTCTCAAGCAACTAGAAGGGTTTTTGGCCTCTAAAAACAAGGTGTTTAGTCAGGATTTCTGTTAAGTGTTACTCCTTGATGTCACACAAGCATGATTGAGACATTAAGCCCATCAAGATACCAAACAAATGTAGTCACGCAAGCATGATTTAGACCAAGAGGCCCTACTTAGATGTTGATATGAGAAAGAGTTCAAGGGTCATCACTTCCCAAGTAACTGCAAGTCCCACGTAACACTTCCTTCAAAGCTTTCACCCATCAGGTAATTTTTTATAGTGAGTTAGAATGCCAAGGAATTCTAGCCGTACTCACTTTGGGTCATTCCCTTCTCATGATTATCACTTTCTTGCAAAAGCAAAGTGGTCGGGAAGGCAAACCCTCTAAAGGAGACACTCAATCAAAGACATGAGCATGGTATCGAAGATCTGGATTTCTGATCACCCTAAGAAGGATGAGAGCATACTCTCCTACTCCAATGTCACACTCAACAATCAAAGCACAAACATGTTCATTCCAACCTATTTAGAAATCACTAAGTGCCTAATTAAAAATCACAAACACAAAGTTTGATTGTTTCTCCAAGGCAACCTGCAAAACCCAAGTTAGACATTTGATTTCTTTTCTTTGACTATCGATTCTGCATAACACATGTTAGTAGTTTGATTTGTTGTCTTTGCCATGTGTATGCCAAGATTCTGCACAGATAATTAGTACCAAAAACCAAAACACAGAAAATAGAATGCAAAAACTAAACAAATTTCAAGTAAAATACTGCATTTTTACCTCTGTTCTGGATTTTACACAGGCGTAGAAGTCATGACACAGGCGCAGAATGTCTTCAACACAAGAACAGAATGCTCAACACAGGCGCAGGTTTCTTCACACAAGCGCAGAAGTCTCCAGAAAACCCTGCACGACCCTGTTTTTGGGTTTTTTGGCCTGCAAATCAACTTGAAAGCACTCAAAAACACCATAAAGAGGTTAGAAGGTTAGTATTCATGTTGGGTTCACCAATTAATGTACGTTAGGAAATAGGAAATCATCACAAGACAAGATAAACATACTAATCATCAACTCAATCACAAAAACACTCATTGCAATGATCTATCCTAAACAACACTCAATAGAGACATGAAACAAAAGCATTCAAAAGCAAAGAAATTAAGCAAACCAAAGACACGATTTGAATGCTCCTTCATGCAGCTCCATTGTCCTTCTTTCCTCTTCAAATGGTTTGGTTGTGGATCTCACCTACAAGTGCACACACAATTGAAAGCAAGTAGACGAGATTTTTGATCAAGAGTACTAGAAGCATAAATTTGATAGTCTGATTAAGGATTCAAAATGCGATCAATTGGGGATCTTGATTGAAGAAAATCATCCAATTTATAGAGAAATTGGAGAAAAAGATCAAATTAGCATGAAATGGATATTAGAAGCAATTAATTTCAAAAATGGCACAATTGAGTGGAAAGAAGAAGGTTATGACACCTTCTATGTCATGAATTATGACATATTGCCAATGCAAAGACTAGAGAACTAGAACCTTATGACATCTTGCTATGCCAAGAGTATGACGCATGAAGCACAAAACTAGGGAGAACTAGAGACAAGTTAATTAGGTGGAAATTAAAATTAGGAAATAAGAAAATGAGGAAATTAGAAAATTAGAAAATTGATGCAAATTAGGTAAATTAATTAATAATTTTTCATTCATTAATTAATTTACAAAAATAGGAGGAATTAACTAGCCAATTAAATAAACATTTAATTGTGACAAGAAGACTTAGGATAAATAAATAAATTATTTAACCTAGAGGGAAAATGCCAAACAAGATTAAATGAATAAATCATAAAACCTTGGAAGATGAATTAGAAATGCAAGGACGACAATTAGGTCTTGATGTAAGATTGATTTGATATCGATTCGATCATGATTTTGGATTGATAAATGATTTGATTGATAAATGTGCCGAGGAACAATGACAAATTGATCCAAATTGACATGATTGAAGAGGATGACGATCGATGTCAAATCGATCGTAAAACGATGAGATTGACAAGATCGACCAAAATCATGATTAAAGATTGTTATCGACAAGACGAAATTTGAAAGTGAGACAACTGAAGAATGTAGAAGAAGGACTCGATGCTCGCAAATGATAAAGACCAAGTGCGTGACATAGGAGAAATGTTAATGCGACGCAAAAACCTAAAATGAGGCAATGCGCAAATGTTAAAGTATGACTCCGCAAGCGTTGACCATTTTAGGTGTCTACACGGAGTATTAGGCATATATTTCCAATGTTATACCAAAATTACAAGAATGCATAGAAAACTATTACATCACACTGAAAAATAGTCATGATAGAGGTCATAGGCACAATTTGATTATCCTTTCTTCGGAAATACAATAGCAACTAAAAGGCTTCATTCCTATCTAGAATACTTGACTATATCATTTCATAAAAGTTTTGAATCCCTAAAACAAGAAAAAAATCCTCATAAATAGTGCCCTTGACTTAGCTAACAGTTCATGGCATCAACAACATTTCAACAACCAATTCTAACTAGAAAACCTATTGTGGCATCCTGCAAGAACATACCCAGCAAAAAATCACTCCCGATGTTGTTATTTTCACCATAACGTGGCAGCCTCTATACCTTCTCAACAATAACACCTTGATGCGAACTACATCCTGACTCACGAACCACCATGGTAGACATATGGAAGCTCTGAGGACATCTGAAGAAGAGTGCACAAATAGAAATAGGTCAGGCAACACAAAGGCACCACGTGTCCTTATCTTCACACGATGTAGGCTGGGGTCTAGAGGAATGCCACATCATAAAAACCAAAGACACTTGGCAACTTTGTGTTCCTTCAAACTCCGAATGGAAAAGCTGAGCGACCAGAAGAAATGTCGAGATGACATCTAGCTCGCGCATTCTATACAGAGAGCATAGTTGGAAAATAAAAAAGAATGGATGTCACCCACTCGAAAATGCCACATACGGACTACTCTGAAATAATGTTAACATTTCTTGGCAACTAAAAGGGGGAATTCTGCCTACAGAATGCTAGAACCCAAAATTGTTGGTTCGAGGACCAAACTTCATATTAGAACAGGGCGGAGTAGATCAAAGACCTGCTGCAATAGAAACCATTCTTCCTTGGAGGGCAATACTTGCACCTCTATATTTTGGTATGTTGATCCAAACAAATTATATGGCAAGGCTACAAGTTCATCATGGACCAGTTTCAAGAGTGTGTAGAGTTGAGCCAGGGGATGCAAGAGATGCTAGACCTCTTCCATCGAAATAGGATTGTTTAGGCACTGTAGGAAGGTCCTATCTTGCTGCAAATGCTCGACCTGGTTTAACACTTGCTCAATTCCTAGTACAAAACCATCTGTGGGGAATGGAGAAGGGAGGCCCAATGAAACAAACCTCTCTATGTGCTCCTTGATGTCCAGGACTAAAATGTATAATGGCTCAAGCACCACTGACACATGCATAATCACTCTATGTTGGTTGATGAAGACATTGGTCTTCCTAATCAATTACTAGCAGTCTGCTATTCCTTTCTCTCTCAACTCTTCATCTTGAGCCGCATACAACATTTGGATTAAGTCCTGAGCCATGAGGAGTTTAGGGCCAATGACAAGCATGGAGCTGTTGATGAAGGATCCCACCTCGGCGCAGAGGGATTGTGCTTCTCTGAGAAATCTCAACATAGGTTACAACAAGGGGCTATACTGCTTAATTATATCCCAATGGGAAGCATATAATTCCACCAGGATCGGAGAAAAATCTTGAGAGACCTCTACGATGGGAAAGATACTTAACAACCATGAGACCTCCTCATCCTTTTCTATTATTTCTTATTGCACCTTTTTGCACCTATCTTGTTCAAGAACCACTTGATTCTTCAGAGCTAGGATTCTAGCACTTTTGTCCTGCATGGTTTGTTGGAGTTGAGACACAAGATCTCATTCCTACTGCAATAAAACCTCTATGTTTAGAAATTTCCTCTTAGCTTTCTCTAGGATACTCTCTTTTCCACACAACTCTTTTTCAAACCTTGCTTTCTCTTCCGAAAGCATGACCTGCACGTCACTCAGTTGTCGAACATACTCTTCTTTTAGATGGATCTCTTCACATAGTTGTGCTTGCATTTGGGTGGCATCTTTGGAAGCTTCCTTTAGTTTATGAATTTCTTGGTCATTCTCTTGCAATTCCTTTAAGGCCACACTTCTTGTTGCCTCTTGGCCTTTCAATTGAGAACTCACATTGTTAAGGGCGGATTGCAACTTTCCTTTTTCTGAGTTAGCCTTCATCAACAATCCCTGTAAGTGATTAATCTTAGCATTCTGAGCTTTGTCTTCTTTTCTCTATTGGGTCAGAGATTCTCGGAGGTTCACATTCTCCGCTTGCATCTTCTCCAGGAGATGATTTTTTTTTATGAAATCCAAAGACATAGCCTTTGAAGTTTCTTCCATCATTTCAACTTTGTCAGACATCATAGCATTCAGGAGGTTGACACCGATACCATGCAGAGTGTAATTATTGGGTCTCATTTGGGCTTTCGGTTTGTCAATCTTAGGGAAAATGGTTGCAAAGAAAAGACTATTCTTTTCCTCACTAAAATGTGTCTGCAAGTGCGGACGGGTTGGCCTGGCACCATCTTTTTCTTTTCGCTTAATAGTCTTTCCAATACGGGCAGTCTTGGAATAAGTAACTTGCTATTGGTAGTCATCTGAGTTGGCAATAGCTTGGCCTGCAAATGTTGCGCCAAGAGGAATTGCAAAGGGGAATTGGGAAATAGGACCACCAAAATAATTCTGAATAGGGTGTGCAAGCATGTTTGGATAAAACAATGGGATGAAGGGAGAGGATCCTAAGGAAAATGGATCAGCGGACACTGCTCCAACATTTGGGGGAGAGGTGGACTCTCCAAAACCAAGCCTACGTGATACAGTGGCTACTTCAGGCATCTACGAGGAAAATTTTGTGGGAATAAAATCGGGGGATAGGAATGAAATGGAGACCTGCGAAAACACTTCTTGAGGGTCAACCGGTGTCCTGACGGGTGCTAACATAAGGGTAGTGAGAATGTTGGTCTGCATTGCTACAAGATGGGCAGTAGTAGAATAAATAGCTTGAGCATAAGGAAAAGGCAAAGAAGGAAGTACCTAAACCATGGAAGTCGCTAGTTGCTGAGGAACTAAGGGAGCCTATAGGGCTTGAGAAGATGAACCTTTCTTTGCTGAACCCAAATTTTTCTTCTTAAAGGAGGGAGAGTCAAGCACCTGCTTCTTAGCTTGTCTCTTACCCGCCTGGGAATGAGGTCTATGAGAAGAACAGGCGAGAGGAAGAATAATATGAGGCTCATTATCTTTCTCTTTCATACTTATAACCTCTATGTCCTATCGTTGGGCCACCTCAGGGATGATTATCCATGTGGGGAGCTATCACCTGTCTCATCATTAGATTTGTTGTATTGGTGCCATTCAAGCTCAAAACATTGTCCAAAGGGGCATTCTTGATGTTATCCCTAGGATGACTCACTTCCTGCTAGTAGATCCAAAAATCCTCCCTCTTTTTTCTAGGCTAGGAATCTAAAGTCATGGCTTCCAATATGGTTTAGGGGATGGGTTTCGTGGGATTGTACTGTTGGCATTACAGTAAGTTTGTTGGTATGATGATATTGAGAAAGGTTGTTGGAGATTGATGATATAATTGATAAAGGATGATTACTATCTTAATAATATTATTTTGTCATTGATGTCAAGCAATTGATTTTCTGATTCAGTACGATGTTGCCATATCTTAAAGAGTATGTTTTGATGACTATAAAGATGTCGGTAAGTGACACAGAAAGAATATGAAAATGAAGGGGAGTAATAATTTATTCAATGGAAAACTATTACCGAGTTAGACAGTGATGAGATTATGATATTTTGATTGTTTTGATATCCTATATATGTGTATTTGAAAACTAAACAAGAAGGAAAAATGATTTCATGCAACAGAATGAATAAAGGTTTGAAACTATTCTATTTTACCGAGCAAGGAGCTAGTTGGTAAACACCAAGGTTATCAATGTCGGTTAATGAAGACAGAATGTCTACTGAGTAAAGTTCAGTATTTACTAAGTATCAACCGAGCAGTAATAGAATGCATTGGATGAATAAATACATTATTAAATGAAGGATGCCAATGAGCTAGAGATTTATAGAAGATTGGAATGTCATGCAAGAAGTTTGTTAAGGATCAACGGCAATGAAAATTCAAGAGTTAGATCTACAACACAGATTGAACGGTCATAACCGAGCACAAGTACCAAGGAAGGTATACAAGTTTCAAGGTAAGATAAAACATTTTTTCAGATCGAAGGATTCAATGAACCTAGTCAAGTTTGAAGATCTGATGGCTAAGATTAATCATGGGAAATGTGATTAAGGAGATTAAGCGGTTAGGAATTGCTTATAAATAAGGAAAAGTTGATGAACAAAGGATGCAGGAAAATAGAAGAGCAGTGATACTATAGAGGTGATTACCGAGTACAGAAGATTGAAGATCTCATTGAAGAACATATTGAGAAGCCCAGCAAGGAGGAAGATAAGTCTTATGATAAGATTATTTTGAGCACATAGAGTCTGCTTTAACATTTTAGATGTGAAGTTGCATATATATTTTATTACTGTTATTTTTTTTTGTAAGTGATAGGAAATCTCTTAGCCAAGTGGACCTAATAGTGTTATTTGTAAATCCTCTAGCAAGGTAACATTCTGAATGAGTGTTTGAAATCCTTTGACAAGGTCACTTCTAATAAAGTGCAAGATTCTAATAGATCTGAGGGAAATCCCTTGACCGAGTCACATCTAGCAATGTGTTTATGTAATCTTTAATAGGATTGGCTTTTAACCGAGCATACTCTAGAAGAGTATATTTTCTTAGTGGGTCCGAAATCCCACAATGGTTTTTCCCTATTTGGGTTTCCATGTTAAATCTGGTGTTAAATGTGTTTTGATGTTTCAAGTTTATCAGTTTATGAGTTTGAATGATTTATAGTCATAGTTGCATATCAAGTAAGTTCTACCAAGGTTGAATCTGATGAATAGTTTGTATTGTGAGTTTATCTTATTCACCCCCCCCTCTCATCTAACTAACAATTGGTATCAGAGCTAGAACTCTGAAAGAAAAGTTTAAAGGAACTTGAGGCAAGATCAGAAGATGTATAAAAGGGATGCACCAAAGTTTAACAAGTCAAGTTTCTCCGCATGGCAAAAAAGGATGAAGCTGCACTTATCAGGAATTGGAGAATATGCAACATATTATCTGGAGAATGATTACACTACACCTAGCACCTACCTAATGATAATGGAAGTGATAAAGGCAAAGCAAGAACATATTCAAGCAATGATTGAAATAACATCAGCATTGACCGACTCAGAGTTTAATGATCTAGAAGGTTGTAATGATGCCAAAGCTATGTGGAATAAGCTTATATCTATGTATGGTGGTGATGAACATGTTCAAAGAGAAAAAGTAGATAGTCTAAGAGGACAACTTGAATCCATGAGAATGAATGAAGGTGAGAACATAATCCAATATAGTACAAGGTTAAAGGAAATTGTCAATCAAATCAAAGGAGTAGGAGGAACTATTGAAGAAAAGGATGTAACAAGTAAGTTGCTGAGAACACTTCTACCTGCTTATGCCATTCGATTCTCTGCAATTAATGAATTAAGGTATGTACCAAACATGCCAGTCTCTTTGGATGCTACTATCGGTAAGCTACATTCTTTTGAGTTGAGTAATTTTGATAACAGTGGGTCTTCAATTAACAAAGTTGAATCTGCATTCAGTTCTTTTCATCTTGATGAATCTAATTATTACAATGATAGAATGTATAAGTATGCTGAAGGAAATCACAGTGGAGAAAGTGAGAGAATTCACAAAAACATGAAAGAAGTACACAAACTATATGAGGAAATGAGAAAGCAAGAAGAGTTTGAAGCATTATTGGCCAGAAGGTTACCGAGAGGAAAAGGTAAGTATAAATGAAAGTTACCTTTGAAATGTTTTAACTGTGATAAAATTGGACATATGGCTTCAAACTGTCTTGACAAAGAATCTAGTGAAAAGAGAGAATATCGAGATGACAGACAGAAAGACAACCAATACACAGGGCACCGAGACTTCAGAAGGAGAGATAGAAAGACATGCCTAGTAGCTGATGAGGAATCCAATGATGATAAATCTGATGGGACTAAGATAGAGGAAGTTGTATATGTGGCTATCAAAGATGGATCAGATGAAGAAAGGTATGAAGAAAAAGCCTTAATATCACACATAAATAATAATGATTCTTGGATCATAGATAGTGGATTCTCACATCACATGATAGGTGATAAACACAAGTTTGTTAAATTAGAAGATTATGATGTTGGTTATGTAAGATTTGGTAATGATGCACCATGTCCTATGAAAGGTAAAGGATCTATCACACTTCTTGACAATGCAAAATGTGATGATGTATATTGGGTTGAAGGTCTGAAATACAATTTGTTGAGTGTAGAACAACTAAAAAATATGGGATATTGAATAGAATTTCAGAAAGGAATTGTCAAAGTTCATGACAAACATGAAAAGTTGGCTGCTACCGGGACTTAAACAAGAGGTAATACATTTCATCTTGACTCAACTCGGAACAATTGTCTGTATGCAGAAATAGAAGATACCTAGTTATGGCATAAAAGGTTTTGTCATGTAAATTTTGATAATCTGATCAAAATAAGTAAGAAGCACCGAGTAAGAGGTCTACCGAGCTTGGAAAAACCCGAGAATGCAATATGTCGAGGATGCTAGATGGGTAAAATGATAAAATAAAGCTTTACAAGTAAGTCTTACACTTCTAAAGGAATTTTAGATTTTGTACACATTGATCTTTGTGGTGCTATGAAAGTTGAAAGTTATTATGGTGATAAATACATCATATTATTTGTGGATGATTACTCAAGGATGATGTTAGTTATGTTTTTAGGAGAGAAATCAAAAGCCTTTCAAATGTTCAAATGGTATAAGGCAAGAGTTGAAAATGAAACAGGAAGACAGTTGAAATGTCTAAGATCTGATAGAGGAGGAGAGTTCATTTCAGATGAATTTAACTTATTCTGTAATGATCATGGTATAAAGAGACAAGTATCTGCACCGAGAACACCACAACAAAATGGGATAGCTGAAAGAAGAAACAGATCAATTGTAGATTGTGCCAGAACCTTGATGATAGAGAAGAGAGTACCTCAAATATTTTGGAGAGAAGCAATAAGCACTGCAATTTACACCCTTAACCGAGTACAACTGAAGAAAGGAACTATGAAGAAACCGTATGAAATCTGGTATGACAAGAAACCAAATGTAAGTTATTTTAAAATATTCGGAAGTAGATGTTATGTTCACAAAGATGACAGAAATGGAAAATTTGATCAGAAAAGAGAGGAAGGAACATTTCTTGGTTATTCCTCTAGGAGTAAAGCATTTAAATGTTTGATCAAATCATCTAACAAAATAGTGGAAAGTGCAAATGTGAAAATTGATGAATTTGCAGAAAGGAATGATGAAGGAAACTCCAAAGAACCAGAAGATTATGAAGAGTTTGTATATGTACAACCGAGAAGTCTAACCGAGAAAGCCGATGAAGAAAATACTTAGTTACCAAGTGATGAAGAAGATCATACAGAGCCTACTGAGCCTATAGTAGAAAAATATGTTAGAAGAAATCATGAATCAAGTCAGATTATAGGAGATAAGGATGATCCAGTGATGACAAGGAACAAACTGAGACAAAACACATGTCTGATATCCGAGTTTGAAGCGAGGATAGTAAAAGAGGCATTAAGAAATGAAGATTGGGTGAATGCTAAGACAGAAGAGATTGAACAAATCAAGAAAAATGAAACATGGACACTGGTCTTAAGACCAAAAGAGAAAAATGTAATCGGTACAAAGTGGATTTTCAGAAATAAGCTAAATGAAAAAAGTGAGGTCATTCAGAATAAAAAAAGGCTAGTTTGTAAAGGTTATGCTCAAGAAGAAGGAATAGACTATGGTGAGAATTTTGCACCTGTGGCAAGACTTGAGGGAGTGAGAAAATTGTTGGCATATGTTGCTTACAAAAATTTCAAGGTATATCAAATGGATGTTAAATCTACATTTTTGAATGGTATACTAGAAGAAGAAGTCTATATTGAACAACCTGAAGGATTTATTGAAGAGAAGAATAAATATCAGGTATGTAAGTTGAACAAAGCTTTATATGGCCTAAAGCAAGCACTGAGAGCATGGTATGAAAGGCTGCACTCCTACTTAATCAAGATTAGATTTATGAGGACTAGTGAAAACAACAACATGTATATGAAGAATGATGAGGATAATAGAATACTGATTTCAGCCATATTTGTTGATGATATTATTTTTTGTGGAAATGATTCTTTATGCAATAACTTTGGAAATAAAATGTACAAATAATTTGAGATGTCATTAATCGGTGAAATAAAGTATTTTATAGGTTTACAAATATTGCAAATGAAAAATGGGATTTTCATTACTCAATCCAAGTATATAAAGGAAGTCTTGAAGAAATTTGGAATGGAGGATTCTAAACTTGTAAGTACTCCTATGACTACTAATTGTAGACTATCAAAGAATGATGAATCTGCATGTGTTGATGAGACACTTTACCGATCTATGATTGGAAAGTTGCAATATGTAGTTCACAACAGGCCTGATATAGCACATGCAGTAGTTATAGCTGCAAGATTTTTTGTAGATCCCAAAGAAACCCATATGACAACAATCAAGAGAATTTTCAGATACTTGAGAGGCACTGAAGATTATGGTTTACTATATAAAAAGAGGAATGATTTTGACTTAAAAGTCTATACTGATGCTGATTGGGCAGGAAATATTGATGATAGGAAAAGCAGAAGTGGTGGAGCTTTCTTTTTGGGAGAAAGACTAGTGAGTTGGCTTAGCAAGAAACAAGGATGCATTTCATAGTCAATAGCTCAAGTTGAATATGTCATTGCAGCATTGAATTGTACCAATATAGCATGGATCAAACAACTATTGGAAGGTATGAATGAGGCAATTACCAAGCCAGTAAATATATTTTGTGATAATACAAGTGCTATTAACATTTCAAAAAATCCGGTAATGCACTCTAAGACAAAGCATATCTCTATAAAGTATCATTATCTAAGAGAAGAAGTTCAAGAAAAGAAAGTTGTGCTGGAATATGTTAGCACAAAGGAACAAATAGTAGACATCTTCACAAAGCCACTGCCAAGGGACACTTTTGAGTATCTCATAAGTTAGGGGTCCTACCCCTATCCAGTACTCACTAACAAATTTCAGTGAAAGCATCAATTCTATGACTCTACAAAATACTATTTGTTAGTTGATGCTGATTTACACACTTTAGGAGGTTGCCTAAAGTTGTGTAGGAAATAGTGAATGAAGACAAGACACCAAGGCTAAGATGATACATTTGTATATGTTTTAACAACAAGGAAATTACTTCACAGGAGAAGTAATATTGAACCAGTTTTACTTTTGGCATTGTTGCCAAAGGGGGAGAAGACTAATGACAGGGGGAGAAGATTATAGGAGGAAGTTTACAGCTCAAGGATTATAGGAGAAGAATAACAGTAGTCCGAATCAATTGGACTAAATCAAGTTGGTATTGCCATCAATGCCAAAGGGGGAGATTGTTGGCAATACATTAAGTTTGTTGGTATGATGATATTGAGAAAGGTTGTTGGAGATTGATGATATAATTGTTAAGGGATGATTACTGTCTTAATAATATTAGTTTGTCATTGATGTCAAGCAATTGATTTTCTAATTCAGTATGATGTTGCCATATCTTAAAGAGTATGTTTTGATGAGTATAAAGATGTCGGTAAGTGACACATAAAGAATGTGAAAATGAAGGGGAGTAATAAGTTATTCAATGGGAAACTATTACCGAGTTAGAAAGTGATGAGATTATTATATTTTGATTGTTTTGATATCCTATATATGTGTATTCAAAGACTAAACAAGAAGGAGAAAAGATTTCATGCAACAGAATGAGTAAAGGTTTGATACTATTCTATTTTACTGAGCAAGGAACTAGTCGGTAAACAATAAGTTATCAGTGTCGGTTAATGAAGACAAAATGTCTACCGAGTAAAGTTCAGTATTTACTGAGTATCAACCGAGCAGTAACAAAATGCATTGGATGAATAAATACATTATTAAATAAAGGATGCTGATGAGTTGGAGATTTATAGAAGATTGGAATGTTGTGCAAGAAGTTTGTTAAGGATCAATGGCAATGAAAATTCAAGAGTTAGATCTACAGCACAGATTGAATGGTCATAACTGAAAACAAGTACCAAGGAAGGTATACAAGTTTCAAGGCAAGATAAAATGTTTTTCAGATCAAAGGATTCAATGAACTTAGTCAAGTTTGAAGATCTGATGGCTAATATTAATCATGGGAAATGTGATTAAGGAGATTAAGCGGTTAGGAATTGCTTATAAATAAGGAAAAGTTGATGAACAAAGGATGCGGGCAAATAGAAGAGCAGTGATACTGCAGAGGTGATTACCGAGTATAGAAGATTGAAGATCTGATTGAAGAACAGATTGAAAAGTCTAGCAAGGAGGAAGATAAGTCTTATGACAAGATTATTTTGAGCACATAGAGTCTACTTTAACATTTTAGATGTGAAGTTGCAGATATATTTTATTAATGTTATTTATTCTTGTAAGTGAAAGGAAATCTCTTAACCGAGTGGACCTAACAGTCTTATTTGTAAATCCTCTAGCAAGGTAACATTCTAAATGAGTGTTTGAAATCCTTTGACAAGGTCACTTCTAACAAAGTGCAAGATTCTGATAGATTTGAGGGAAATCCCTTGACCGGGTCACATCTAGCAATGTGTTTATGTAATCTTTAACATGATTGGGCTTTAACCGAGCATACTCTAGAAGAGTATATTTTCTTAGTGGGTCCGAAATCCCACTGTGGTTTTTCCCTATTTGGGTTTCCACATTAAATCTAGTGTTAAATGTGTTTTGATGTTTCAAGTTTATCAGTTTATGAGTTTGAATGATTTACAATCATAGTTGCATATCAAGTAAGTTCTACCGAGGTTGAATCTGATGAATAGTTTGTATTGTGAGTTTATCTGATTCAGCCCCCCCCTCTCTCTAAATAACATGTACTTTTGTATTACTGAATAGAAGCTCAACCATAGGGGTCACTTTAGCTTGGGAAAATCATTGAGACCCACATAAGAATTTGGTTCATCCACTTGTGGATTTGGGCGCCCTTCCCACAAGCTCTGCGGTTCGTGCTTTACTGCATTCTTTCTTCTACTAAGAAACCCATTTGTGTCATAACTCCAAGAATCATCAATCACCACTAAGCCGAGCTGCACTGGCTTGGTTGTCAGGATGTCCTCTGCAATGTTTCTTTGGACCAGAGTGATGGGGCCAATAGCTTTGTGGTCCTTTGTAATGGAGATGTCATGCTTCCCCACCCCTATGGCACTTTAGATTCTTACCAAATGTCATGTAATTTCAAGGGCGAGGGTCCTTTCTATGACATAGGTAGGTAGGCAGAAGGTTTCTTCTGAGAAACCATGCACTTGAATAAAAGAAAAATCACTACCTAAGAGCCAGTCATAGGGAGGGTGTTCATTGTACATCCAGTTCATTTGAAGCTCAGAGAAACGGGCAAGCAGTTCATTAGGGATTGATCCAAAGTCCCTAAGGACGGGAGTTAAGAAATAGTCAAAAAATTGATAGGCATCATAAGAGGCTAATAGAATGGGTCTCCAAGCTGACACCAACATCTTGTTCCCTGACTCATCACATATAGATAATCACATGTATTGGCCGAAGAAGACCTCATTTTTGGTGCAGGTGTAGGTGGACAAGGACCGAGATGAATTTGAAGTGTTGTAACTACTAAAACTCAGATAGTTGCTTTACCATTTTTCTGGCTATGAAGACAAAGAAGTCAAATGGAAAGACCCCTTCTGCTTTCAGCATTTGAAAAGGAAACCCATCATAGCAGCTGTGATCTCTTGGTCATTATCGTGGCCGCATAGCCATGCAAGAGTGGATGAGATATCCTTGAGGTCAACATGCCTCAGGTCATTGTAAGACAAAGGGACTGTTGGGAGTCTGGAAGACAGACTCTAATTGAGGGCATCATGGCAAAAAAAGATGACATCCCTGCTGGTGTTCCAGAATTCTTCCATAGAAGCTTCAAAGAACACCTTTGTCCCCTATAAACTATGACACCACATCATATCCCTTATGTCTTCTGGGGATATCACCATTTTTAAGAAAGAGTCACTAATTGAGTAGGAAACAGGATTGAACCTATTGGCGCACATAGCCACAAACTCTGGATAGTGAGGAACCATAGGGACCACAAATTGGGGGGTGCCACTATTCCAAAAATGAGTTGCCATGGATTGCGGCTCTTCTCTGTGATAAATTATTCTACTACATGCGGCCTCTCTAAGGGTTTTGGGATCCTTATGGAGCTCGCATTCAACAACACTCTCAAAAGAATCTATTATTGCAGATGTGTTGTGGGTAGCCATCTTGGACCTGGCCTTGGTTCTCAGATATTTTAACCTAGACAGAACATTATGGGAAGAATAAGAGAGTTCACCAAAAACATCTACCCACAATCCTCCCTGAGAAGAACCTGAGGGAGTAGCTTTTGCTTCCATTTTTTGTATGAGAAACTGTCTTTGTCAACCCTTCAAAATTTTTGGGCACTTATGTTACAAAAAGAGCAATAAGATGAATATCTGGCAACCTCCTTCCTTTAATGCACTACATGCCTAGATTTTTGTGAAAGGAGACGTTTAATGATGAGCATCCATTTGCACGTATGCCAATTCATTTTGCAGTCACAATTAACCCTAAAGAGGATGAGCACCACCATCTATGATTTCCAAGAAAAAACTTACTCAGCCTGCCATTAATCAAAGCCACTTGAGACGATTTCCTTGTCCGGACGGATCCCCCCCTTAATGAAGAATATCAGCAACCAGTAGAGTTCACACAAGTTAAGACAATCCTATGGGAATTATGGTTTAAACATGATGTACCTACACATATGCGTGGCATCTAAGGAGATCACCTCTTTCTTCGAGGTACTAGGCAGGACATTTGCCAACTCTGAACTAGACCTCACCTACTTGTGCGAATTGATGAGGAATGACAAGATCATTGGAATTCAGGAGCACTAGCATCTTTACCACTTGTCACCTAGAGCTAAGAATTCATTATAAATATGTCTTTTCAAACATTCCTTTACACAGTATCAACTTCAACAATGGATTTTCTTTAGGAAATGGATACTCTTGTTAGACTTGTCAGCACTAAGGCTTATGTCGCTTACCTCAAAAATATTTCTGACCGGAGGTTGCAGATGATGACAAGGCAAAAGAATCCCCTGATTATCGCTGCTATCAAATGGGTTCTTGGTGAGGACTTTATAAACAACGTGGACCAATACCATGTAAACACGGACATTTGTTTACGTTTTGTGGCTTCCTTGTTGGATTCTAGAATGATCGAGCTTCTGACCTCGAAGCTCACCAAAGCCCTCTTCTCTTGGGATTATCTGGGGGGATTGGAGGATATCATGGCATACCATGTCCCTTTCAGAGGTCTTCCTTTGGCATCATATTTGAAGCACTTCATTTCTTCAAGCAAGGAGGTGACCTAGCACCCACTTATCGGTGGTTTGAGAACAATGACATTGTCATCCCATCATTTTTGAGCGAAGCTCGCTGCTAAGTTTCTCCTCCAAATTTACCTAAGGAAGACACCAAGTGGTACACCAACTTTAGGGATTATATATTCCCATGGGTCTTGACGCCACACATCCAACCGAATCTGGTTGTTGTATCTATAGCCGAGGAGCCTAGTGGCGTTTTTGACCATGAATGGTCAAAGGGAGAGGATGTTGCAGATGATGCTGAAGACTCCAATTTCTAAATGGAGGATGATGAAGATGAAGAGGATCCTTGAGGAAGTGGCAGTCTATCTTCAAGGATCCTCTTCATAAATTGTAAAAACTACCCATAATATAATGATTTTATTTTTTCTTAATTATGGTGCATCTTGTGATTTCACTTTGTTTGCTTGAGAACATGATGGGAAATAATTAAATAAATAAGGCACACAAAATCACTATTTACATTATATATATTTAGAGAAATACTGCTAATGAAAAGGCTTAAGGTGGAACTCGTTGACCGGGATTCTAAGAGAGTCTCCTTGCATATCTTTGAGCTCAAAAGAATTGAATTCTTTGAAACCTATGATGTGGAAGGGTCCCTCCCATAACCCATCAAACTTGGCATGCTGACCGGGCTTGGTTGCCCTCTCTTTGTACTTCAAAACAAGGTCACCTTGTTTGAATTCTGGGTCAGAACTCTTTTTATTGTCCAACCACTTCTTGATGGTTTGCTGATGGTTTTGAAGAGATGCAAAAGTTGTTTCCCTCACCTCTTCTAATTCCATAATTTCTCCTAGCCTTACATCCATAGGACCATTCTCTACCACTTCGATAGACTTAAGTAATTGTAAGGCTGGGATTTCCAGAGACATGGGAAAGAGTGTGTCTTTACCATGGACTAGCTTATATGGGGATTTTTTTAAGACCTGCTTGGATGTTATCTGATCAGACCATAATGTGCTCCTCAAGTGGTGATTCCACTCCCTTTTGTACTCCAAGCCTATCATTGTAATGATTCTGATGACATTCTTATTAGTGGACTCGGCAAGTCCATTTCCTTGCAGATAGTAGTTTGAGGAGGTTTTTAGGTAAATACCTTTGCTGAGGGCAAATTGGGTTATTTGTGAACCTATGGATGCATGCACATTATCTGATATTATGGTCTTTGGTGGACCATATCGGCACACTAGATCCTCCAGGAACGTCAACACTTTGGTCTCTAACAAATTCTTCAAGGTAACAACTTTGGACCATCTAGTGAAGTAGTCAGTAGCAGTTAAAATCAACTTATGTCTAGCCAAGCTTGGAGGATTGATCATCCCTATGAAGTCAAGTCCCCATTGAGCAAAGGGTTCTTCCATCATTTTAGGCCTGAGGGGCATCATCTCTTTTCTACACCTACCACTATAGTACTGGCATTCCTTACAGTCCCTTACCAGGGTGTGTACATCTTTGAACATAGAGGGCTAGAAATATCCGGCATGAGTGATTTTGATGATGGTAGTTTGTGCTGAAAAGTGACCTCCTGACGAACCATAATGAAATTCATGTAAAATCTTGTTATCCTAGCTTTGGTTGACGCAATGGAGTATGATTCCATCAAAATTTATTTTGAAAAGTATGCCATCCACCAAGCATAAACTATTGTTTTGTATTCTATAGAATCTCCTATTTTCAGGGAGGAGGCCCTCAGGGAAAGTCCCTATTTTCATGAAACATTTCCGAGCTTCCATCCAGCATGCCTCTATTGGTTTGAAGGTGACCATTACAACTTCTTTCATAGCTATCTCAGTTTCTCAAGGTCCAAACTCTTGGGCTATGTATTCGCACAAACCTTTGTTGTATTTTGGTGGGCCTGACATCAATGTCATACTCCAAGATTTTGGTAATCCAGTTCACCCTCTTTTCTATGATGTCATCTTCCATTATATATTCTCTGACTGAAGGATGAGCAACATATACGGTAGTCTTATTATAGGTGATGAAGTGTCTAAATTTTTTAAGGCCCTCGATTATAGCCAAAGCTTTTTTTTAGTGAAGTTATACTTAGCCTCGTATTACTTTAGAGTTTTGGAATGGAAAGATATAGGGTGCTCACCTCCTTTTTTGTGTCTTTCTGGGTCAGAACCACAACAATGTTATAGTGGCTAGAGAAAACATACATTATGAAATATTTAGACATATTAGGGTTGGATAACACGGGGGTTGAGTAGATAGCATCTTTGATTTTCTTGAAAGTCTCCTTAGCTTAGAGAGTCCATTTGAAATGTGTTTCCTTCTTGAGCATCAGAGTCATAGGCCTCACCATCCCTGCAAAGTCTGAAATAAAGTGGCTAATGAAGTTAACCCTACCTAGGAAAGACTTGACCCCCTTTTTATTTAAAGGAAGGGGAGGCTCTTTTATTGCCTTAACTCAATCAGGATCAATAGAGACTATTTCCTTTGACACTACATGCCCTAGTAATTTTCCTTGTGTGACCCCAAAAATACATTTCTTTGGGTTCAAAGAGATTCCAAACTCCAAACACTTTTGGAATACCATCTCAAGATGATCGAAATGATCTTATTTGTGTTTTGAAAACACGGTTAAGGAATCCAAATATATAAGGATGGTTTTATTGACAAGATCCTTGAAGGCCAGGTCCATAGCTCTTTGAAAAGTCACGTCGGCATTCAACAACCCAAATGGCATCTTCTGATAAGTGAATAGCCCCCATTTGGTCATGAAGGTTGTCTTATGTTGATCCTCTACCTTCACCAATACTTGATTATAACCCAAAAAACCATCTAACATTGAGAACATTTTTGACCCTGCCACTGTGCTTAGGAATTGTTCCATTGGTGGCAAAGGGTAGTGGTCTTTTAGAGATGCTTGATTTAAGTCCCCAAAGTCCATGCAAAGCCAGATGTCTCCGTTCTTTTTCCTGACTTGCATCAGGTTGGATACCCATGTGTTGTGCTTCATGAGGTAGACGATTCTTGATTCTATTAGCTTTTTCAACTCCTGGGCCATAAGGGACTCAATTTTTGGATTGACAGGCCTCTGCTTCTACCAGAATGGCTTGGCCCCATCGGTAAGCTCGATAGTGTGATAGATAATGCTGGGGTTGTAACCTTTCAAATCTTCATAGGACCATACTAATACACCCACATATTCATCACAATATCAGGACAATCTCTTTTGGTCTTCTGAAGGAACCTCCTTTCCAATCTTGAGTATTCTCCCACCTCCTACTGACATTTTGGTATAGTCTCCTTTATCAGCTGTAAGCTTTTGCTTGTCATTTTTGGCATCATCATGGTTGAATAAATTTTCCAAGGTGATCAACCCATTAGGGAGCTTGTTGGATTTCAGCTGGATGATTTGATCCCCATAAGCCTCTTTCACCTTAGGTTGCAGTTGATCCACAAACTCCCCTAAGTTTTGAATGAACAGGGTGATCTTCTCATCACTTTCGAGAACTTTCTAGTGAGTGTCATTATCGGGAATAGCTAGTTGAACAACTACATAGACTGTCTAGGAGTTGGCTAGTATGTCTACAGCAGGGTCAAATTGTGATCCTATCGTAGCCATCTGATCAGCATAAACATTTGTTTTTCAAGGAATTCTTTGGATATTGAAAGCATCAAAGCTTTTGATGAGATCCCATGTCCTATGTTGGTAAGATCTCATACGGACATTTTTGGCACTAGAGATTCCTCAAACCTAGTGTACAATGAGCTCAAAATCACCTATAACTTTCAATTGCTTAATACCCATCCTCTCCGCCAAGCTCAAATCTTGGATCGGTCCTTCATATTCAGCTTCATTATTAGAGCATGCAAATTGTAGATGAAAATACTTCATGATCTGTTCACCCGAAGGTGAAGTGAGGCAAGTCCTAGCCCTTGAACCTACCTTGCATCTTGCAGCATCAAAATGTAGAGTCCATAGTGTAGAAGACAACTCATCTTCAATAAATGGTTCTTTGGTAAGTTTTGGAATGACCTAGTTTTCATAAAAAATGTAGTAAGTACCTAGATTGGTGGCTTGGTAGTTGGAGTATGGGTTAGAGTCTATGAATTCATTTAGAAAAATCTCTTGATCGGGTGGAATATCCCTGGTCACCTCCTCTTCCTCTAGAAGCTCTACAATTTTTCTTTATTCGTTTGAAATGGAGGTGTGAGTGGGTTGAAAATTGATCATGGCTTGGTCTGCTACGTGTTCAGCGTGAAGGGGATCTAAAAGGATTTTGAGTTTGGCACCATGTTGGGTTCAAAGGATAAGGTGGGACCAGTCTAAAGACAAGTAACCTCCTATTTTCGCAGTAAAATCTTGGGAAAGGTAGAGCCCAAAAATAGGCGGGATGTCAATAACTACAACTTCTTGGGGCATGGTAACACTAGGACACACAAACAATATCAGTGAAAGGTTCTTGATGAGACCCATGATCTGGACCTTATTTCCATCTAACTACATAACACCCCTATTTAAAGGCTTGTA
This sequence comes from Cryptomeria japonica, assembly GCF_030272615.1. Taxonomy (NCBI): domain Eukaryota; kingdom Viridiplantae; phylum Streptophyta; class Pinopsida; order Cupressales; family Cupressaceae; genus Cryptomeria; species Cryptomeria japonica. The sequence goes on from NC_081410.1 coordinate 350,686,247, forward strand.
TTTGATCTTTAAAACCTCAGCGATTTGCTTAGGCATGACGATGGTGCTAGCACCAGAATCTATCATAGAATTGTGCAAAAGTTTATCCCCAACTATGAGGGTCTGATAGAAGGGATTTGGTTTATGCTTACCTTCCATTTGAGACTTAGGAGACATGGTTTCATTTGTTAACATGGTTGGAGAGAATGATTTATCTATAGAGGGCTAAAACCTTTCTTCGCTGATCTGTGGAGCTTTGGTGGCATTTCCGCTTGCACTTTTCCCGATCTTGGATAGGGCCTTTTTCAGAAAATTCTTTTGCTCTGGGATACTAAGGAGATCCCACAAAGAGACATTGGTTGGAGCTTTCTTTAGTTGTTCCACCACATCTAGTATTGTCGGCACTGACGCCTTTTGCTCTCTTGGTTTATAGGGGATAAACTCCTTTCTTGGGTATGTGGAAGCAACTGCGGGTTGTTTAGGAGCTTTATCTCCAGTCATTCTCCCCAGTGTGTTTATATTCTCCCCAGTGAAGCGCCTTTTCAAGCAGAGGTTGTAATCAGATTGCATGAGGGGAGCCCCCAAGTTTGAGGTGGTTGCGCCATTGGTGAGCACAACATCTTCATCCTCCATCCAAGAGAATAGTGTGTGGTCTGGAGCTATCTCTACTTCTTATTGTATTGACATACCCTGCATTTGGGCAATGAGAGATGCATTATCCATACCAGAAGATGCATAAACCGAATCATCTAGAACCACAACTAGGCTCCATTTCTCTACAATTTTTTGCTGAAAATTGCTTCTCGGACAATTTCTTAGAGTGTGAGCATTGTTGCATGGAAAACACCAAGAATTAGCATCATCCACTAGAATATTTTGCCCCACTATCAACTCCTTACTGGTGCTGGGGTAAACAGTCTACAAAGGATTGGGTATAGGAACTATTTGGCCATTTGGCTGGTTGGATTTATCAACATGGTTGTTTGCATACTGGTTTTGCTGGTATGTGGGTCTATTCCCTTGGAAATTTTGTTGAAAAGGAGCTCTAGCAGGTGGGATTTGGGACCTTTTCAGATTGATGATCTCATTTGAGAAGGTTCAAAACAAATTCTTCATGTCCCTGACCTCTATGACCAAAGACGATTGTGGAGGGGCATATGCTTGCTGGGGACTAGGGTACATATACATGGATTGAGGAGCGGATGTGCTAGGCATGGCCTCTTCAGAGGCTTGGTTAGATAGCTTGAGAAAGACTAGAATGAGGGGTCATGGCACAAGCTTCTTGGCATCGATCAGATTATTTTCTGCTTGGACTGCTATTCCAAATGCTTATGGGAGGGTATTGCCTCCTAAAGATTGGATCATTACTGATATGTTAGAGTTGAAGGCTTTCAGATAAAAGACAAATGCCATATCCGTAGGAGGGCAGACGGACAACAGTATTCTTTGCTAGGTCCTCTGGAATCTTAAGTTGAATTTTTTCACTGCTTCCTAAGGGGCCCTCTTTATCACAATCAATTGGTGCATCAAAGATGATATGTCAGCCTTGTCGGAGAATCTTTGAAAGAAGCAGTTGCCCAGCTGATCCCAATTCGCTATAGTATTCAGACCCAAGGATCTGTAACAATCTAGAGCTCTTCCTTTAAAAGATGCCACAAGCAATCTCAAGGCTACATTTTGCTTGGTGATACCATGAATGATGCAGACATTGGCTATATCTTGTAGATGTTCCCTGGGGGTCTTGTGACATTCTTTGATAAATTTAGGGTTGAATTTTAGCACGGTAGAGGGAATCAGCCCCCATACTACAGGTGGAGTGGGGGGAATGAGAGGGCTTCCATTTTTTCATGTCACAAAATTTCTAGGAGGGACCTATGCCATTTCTATAAGGGTGACTGCAGGGAAGATAGGTAAGCTCTGAGAAGAAGAGGTTACAGATGAATGGACTTTTACCAGGGGTGGAAGGAGTAAACTGGGATTCAAAGCTATTTGATTCCTAGTAACAGGCCTGTGACTTATAAACTAGCTTAGGCTTACTCAGAATATGGTCCCACCGGACATGCCAGAAAAAGAACTCTTGACTCTAAATTTTACCTTAAATGCAAATAACCTTATGGGAAATTTAGTGACGGGGGACCTATTACACAAAACTCACTGAATGACCTTTGGATTTAAGAATTTGGCTCTTCATTATGATTGGGGGAAAAGGGGAAGGAGAAGCTTAAAGAAAAATGATCTAAAACTATTTAGGCGATGTGCCAGTTAATTTTGCAAAAGCATTAACAACATATAAAACCTAGAAACGTCCGGTTTTAAAGCCCATTCAACAATCTATATGTCTAGATAGAACCACAATCAAGATACAACCAAAATTCCTTTTAACATAAAGAAACATATATCACGCATCTGCCAGATAACAAGTGCAAAACATAGTTTAATCGGCGGAGTATTAGGCATATATTTCCAAAGTTATACCACAATTACAAGAATGCATAGTAAACTATTACAGCACACTGAAAAATAGTCATCATAGAGGCCACTGGCACAATTTGATTATCCTTTCTTCATAAAGACAATAGTAGCTAAAAGACTTCACTCATATCTAGAATACATGACTATATCTTTTCATAAAAGTTCTAAACCCCTAAAATAAGAAAAACATCTGCATAAATAGATCCCCCAGCTCAGCTAATAGTTCATGGCATCAACAACCTTTCAGTAACCGCTTCTAACCAGAAAACTTATCATGGCATATTGCAAGAACATACCCAGCAAAAAATCACCCCCGAAGTTATTATTTTCACCATAACATGGCAACCTCCATACCTGCTCAACAAGAACACCTTGATGCAAACCACATCCTGACTCACGAACCACCATGGTAGACACGTGATAGCTCTAAGGACATCTGAAGAAGAGTGCAAAAATAGAAATAGGTCGGGCAGCACAGAGGAACCACATGTCCTTATCTTCGCATGATGTAGGGTGGGGTCCAGAGGAACGCTGCGTAATAAAGACCAGAGACACTTGACAAATTTGTGTTCATTCAAACTCTGAATGGAAAAGCCAAGCAACCGGAAGCAATGTCAAGATGACATCTGGCTCATGCCTTCTGTATGGAGAGCATAACTGGAGAATCAGATTGAACGGTTGCCACCCACTCAAAAATGCCGCATACGAACTACTCCGAAATAATGTTAACTGAAACAATATCAATGCCTAGTTTGCATAAAAATCTCCCCCATCATCATTTCCATGACTTGCACAAATACCGTGTCACCAAATTTGAATATTCTTTTCAGCCTTTTTCAGCCTCTATATAGAGACCACCCCCAAAAATACTGCTTTTTGTCAGAATGTCACGAACGTAAATTTTGCATCATTCACCCTTTTGCTATACATCTCCCATCACATCTAGCTTCTTCCAAAACCACTCTCCACTACCTTTTAAAACCATCGAAGTATCCTTGTCCCATCAACCACCTTCCAATAAATTTTCCTTAATCCTCCAATCATGTGATATCATGCCAATGATGTCAGAAATCAAAGGAAAGAACATGGTAATATTCAATACTCATCACCAATATCATTGAAAGTTAAAGCCCATTTTGATAATGTGTCATCCACCTCATTTCTTTTCTTTGTGTATGAGTTATTTGGTAACTTTCAAAAGTTGTCAATTCTTGCTTGATTGCATGAATGCACTTTTGTAAGTGACATGCTTGCACTTTGCCTGCTTTAATCATGTTAACAATAATTAAGGAATCAACCTCCAAATGGATATTCAAGAGGTCCAATTGTTTTCCAAATTTGACAATACATAGAGCATCCATTGCTTCAGAAAATTTGTTTGTCCCATCCTTTAGTCACTTAGCCCCCATAGCAATTATATTACCTTGCCAATCCTACACCCAAAGGATCCGGATTGCATTTTCAATCTCCATAAAAGTTGATTTTGAAACATAATTCTATTTTTTTTATCTAGGTAACTTCTTTTGGTGAAATAGATTCCAAATTCACCTAGTCATGCCCATTAACAGGCCAAAAAATTTAGAATTTTATTAATTCAATATATTTTTTGTTGAAATTTGCTTCAATGGATTTAATACCTATGTTCTTTTTAGCCACAATAATAATTGCCTACATTTTATATACTATTATATGCTTTCATAATTTCTATTGAACAAATATAAATTATCATAAATTTAATCAAATTTTATATCGTTATGGTGAAGTGAGTACATACATATGTGTTGTTATTTGTAATCTTAAGTTTAACTCTTTTTCTATTATAACATTATTGCCATAATTGTATTTCAAGCACTAAACCTAATTATATGTCTAATACTAACCCAAACCATAACCAAAATCCTAATACATCTAATGTCTTTACTGTAATTCTATCTATAATCCTAATTATCACTATAAACTATAACTCAACCATATTTATAATCTTAACTTTTACGCAGATTTTATTAAATCTTCATGAGCATAATATTAATATAAACACTAAACCTAATTATATTTCTAACATTAACCCAAAACTAACCTTAACCCTCATTCATATAATATCTTTAGTGTAATTCTACTTGTAACCTAACTGTCACTGTAACCCTATTTAAAACCATCACTATAATTCTACCCCTTACACTAACCCTAGTCTTAAATAAAATTATATCCCTAAGCCTAAATATACATACAATTTTTTATCTAATGTCTTTACTGTAATTCTATTTTTAATAATTACCCTAATTGTAACCCTATTCGCAATAATGTCTCCAAGCATAAACCTAACCCTAACCCATCTTTAATAAATGTGTGCTAACTTAATCTTAAATACGTATATTAAACCATAATCCTAACCATAAGCTTAATTATAATTGTATTGAAAATACTAACTCTAATTCTAAAACCAATGCTAATTGTAATCCTTATCATAACCCTTCCATTACACTAATCCCACCCCTTACTCTGATCATAATCCAAACATTGATAATATATATTTTTTATTAACATTAAAATATCATAATAATATATACTATATATATTATTATTATAATATTATTATATATTATTTCATAATATTATTATAAATTAAAATATTTTTTAAAATTAAATATTAAATTATAATACTATATTAAATGAAATATTATAGTATTATATTAGTAATATATTAATAATTAATATTAATATAATATTATATACAATTATTATAAATTTCTATTAAATATATTTCATTCAAAAACTTAAAAATTATATAATTAGCTTTATAATACTTCATAATAATATTAATAATAAATAGAAATTATAATATTATTAAAGATAACTAAATTAAATTTATTAAATATTATATTATAATATTATTTCATTATTTATTATTATAATCATCATTATAATTACCATTAATATAAAACATTTTGAATAGAATAATTATAACATTCAATTTTATATTATGTGATATTATATATTATTTATTAAAATATTCTATTAAATAGATTTCATTAAAGATTATAAATATTATATATTTAAATATTATAATATATATTTACATATTTTTTTTGATTAATAAAGCAGTGAGAACAAGGGCACTGACCCTTTACATAGCAAAACTATTAAAAATAATAGTGCAGAAACAACACTATAACAACACATAACAACAACTATCAGCAAAAAGGAACCAAGTCTTTAGATATCAGAAACAACAACAGAAAACAAAAACAAACTATAGGGGTGTCTTGCGCACCCCAGTGGCATCCACAATATTGTTCCATTCATTGGATAGGAACTTGTAGAGGTCCCTAGCCTCCTGCTTGTCCTCCTCAGTGTCCGCAAAATGTTCCCTCAGTAGAGAGAGGGTGAGCACGGAGCTATGTAAAACCTACACATGGAATTTGTTAAGGTCCATCATTTTGGCTTCCCAAGCCTCCAAATTGTTCTTAAGATGGTTGACATCCTCCTTGATAGTATGCAAATCAAGCACAGGGCCGAGGTTTTCAATTCTCTAAGTGATGTCCAACACATCTGTGCTCAGCTTTTCCATTTGTTCAAGAGTAGGGACATCTTGGGGGTTCTCAGCAACCATGTTATCCATAGTCTCTTCAGTCTCTTTGGGCACACCACCAACAAGGGAGTTATCACTATCATTAACCAGGCCCAATAGAGGGATATATTGCATCACCTGTTCAACCATTTTTAACTCTAGGTCCAAGTTGTCAGAGTCCAGGGCTTTGCTATCAAAGATTTCCATGCCCATAAGACCCTCAGTGCCTGTGTTCATAGGGGTCATATCCTTAACATCAATGGGGTCCTAGGTTTGCATTTCAGAGTTACTCATGTCAGTGACATCAACAATGGTCAAAACCATGGGGTCCCTAGTTGTATTCACATCCCCATCAGGGGCCCCCATAGTGGATTTAGGGTCCTCTTCCTCCTTGTCCCCAATGGGGTCCTCTTCAGAGTCCCAATTCTCAATCATCGGGGTCTTCTTTTTGTGGCTTTTGGAAGAAAGTCTGGAGGATCTCCTTTTAACCTCAGAATCAAAGGAAGGATTGTCATTCTCAGCATCCTCAAAGGAATAATTGTCATCAAAGACAATGCATTTGCGTTTAGCAGGGGTTTTGCCTTTGCCCTTGGATAGGGAATGGGAAGCACTAGGAGAGGTAGATAGAGTTAAATTAGGGGAGAGCATCAATAATGAAATAGTCAAGGTGTAAGCAGGAAGGGACATGGTGGCTATAGCAAAACCCTCTTGGGGATATTGGAAGAATTTAGGGAAAGCCATAGACAGGGCTGCAAGCTGCTGAGGAATAGGCATGGGGGGCTAAGAGAGAGAAAGATTTCGAGGGGGAAGAGGGCCTCATGGAATTTATACAACCTGCAAATGAGGCCCTGGTGAAGGAGTTAGGGTGGCTTATCCCCATGCTTGGGGTCCATGGTATCTTTAACAAATCTCTCTATAGAGTGCAGTAAATAAAATCACAAATAAAGCAAATCAATGTTACAGAAGTGATTGAGAAGGGGCAAATGATAGTAGTAGAATACCTTATGCCTGCATTTGAGAGTGAAGTACTTCATGATCATGAGGAAGATCATGTTCCATGGGTGTTTGAACTTCTCTTGAGCAAACCCACCTTGCATCTTGATGGGTTCTTCGTGATTACGGAAGAACCGTCTCAAACCTTTGTTGTTTGCAACATGGCTAGTTTGCTTCTAGCGACGGCCGTCAAGGGTTAGCTTTGTAGCTTGGGCAATAGTCTCCTCAGAGACATCAAAGGAAATTCCACCAAATGAGACATGCCTCCTAGCCCAGGAGGAGGCAAAAGTAGCTGACAGTTGCTCATCATGGCCCTTCAGGCAATCCAAAAAATCGGCAACCCCACCTTCAACACAAAAATTCTAGACTAGGGGGTCATTTTTAAAATCATCCAAATTATCTAGTTCATATAACTCTGTCGCCTCCCATATCCTTCGCCAACAGAGCTTCTTTAGTCATGAAAAAATTAGCATAGAGAAAGTTGTAGATACCCTTCGAGAATCAAGCCAAGAAGAGATAATGGGTAGTGTGTGAGCCCAATGTTAATAAATGAGAAATGAAGTCGGGCGCATGGGAAAAAATGAAGTCACTTTTAGAAATGATTTCCTCATTACGAAACATTAAGAGCCAACAAATACTAGCGACAACCAACACATTACCAATCCAATCATACCTCATCATGATTCTACAAGCCCAAAGGAATTGCCAACACAACAACACGTGCATCATCGCCACCGTGGCCAAACGAGTCACCATCACATCAAAAGGGATCAAAGGGATATTCCCAATATTTTAATTATAAAAACAACACCTCCAGACTACCTCGAGGGAAGAGAGGAGGGTAAGGGAAGCACTTGGCATTCACTCAATCATTAGTAATGATTTTGGATTTCTCTTCCTAGAGAAGGAAGTTAACATGGTCTAGGAGGGAATTGTGACTCCTCCAACGTCTCAAACCTAAGAGTTTTAGGCCAATGGTTACCATGGCGTCTACCACACTGTTGCCTTCCCTAAAGATATGCATAATTCTGAATACTTCAAGCCTAGAGATGAGCCTCAGGGTGTCCCCGATGGTTCCCTCAATTGTCCAATTAAGCTTATTCTGCCCTTTGACAACATCAATGATGAGCTTGGAGTCACCCTCAATGTCCATAATCCTGATTCCCATGGTGAGGGCAATATGGATTCCCCAGGCTAAGGCCATTGCTTCAGCCTGATTAGAGGAATGCCCATTCAGGTTATTCGCATAGGCAGTAACAAGGGCCCTTAGATGGGATCTAATATCCCCTACACTAGCAACTAGGCCCCCTGGCAGCCCCATCAAAATTGAGTTTAAAATTTGTAGCCAGAGGGAACCAAACTATGCTTTGTCTTAGTAGTCTCTTAGAGTAGTCTATTGGAACCCTAAATTTTCAAATTTTAGAGTTCTAGATTTATGCCAAAAAGAAGATTTCTATGCTCAATCATGTGTAACATCTATAATCAAGTAAGTTCATTCAATTCTAACTTGTAGAGACCAGTCTAATGCATCCATCAAGAGGTCAGCTTGAGGTATGTATATGTTTCACAAATTTCAGAATCAAGCGAGGTATACCTTTTCAAACCATAATTATTTTTCATCTCAACACTTCAGGTCAAATTAACTATTCCTTTTGTATTTTATGTATATCTCAAGACCTACGTTTTGAATTTTGGATTCATATGAGATTATTTGATATATTTTATAAAGGCAAATCTAAATTCAGAGCTTTTCAGTCAAATGTTAGTAAATCATTTTACAGGAGCATAACTGAAGAACATGGAGCTGCGTTAGAAGAGGGAAAGCCCTTATCCCACATTTTTTATGGGATAGGCTCTTTTAACATTTAAATCCAAAGCAGCCCATATGATAACTGTCGAAAGACAAAAGGCTTTTTGCATGAAGAAGGCTCAACCTAGTGGACCCTGCATTTGTGCACATCTCAAGGCATCCAAAGTTTTACGACAGACTAGCGAGGATGGAGGCTAAAGATCGAGCAAGTTAGGCAAATCTGACGGTCCGGCAAAAAGATCCAATGGTGGTCGCTATACCGCAATGAGAAACAACTCATCGGTTAATCCTCACGACTTGGCGACTAAGCATGTGTGGAAAAGGGGAGGTTAATGAGCATGCAAGTTTGAGATTGATCGAATGATAGTCGCTATACCGTGATAGGAAGTTGCATGACATATATCACCCATGACAAAGTGACTGCCAAGGTGGTAGATGAGGTGTCATCTTAGTGGATCTACAAGCAAATCAAGATGTGCCACATGGCGGAACATAGAAAAAGAACCCAGGTCCAAGTGGTGGGTAGGTGGATCCGTGGGAAAACCAAAGAGTTACATGCGGCATGAATGGATAAAGAGAAGAGAGAGCCACTCAGGCAAGGTTAAAGGTCAAGCAGATAAGGAAGATCAGACGATCGGTCGAGTAGATCCAATGGTGGTCACTAGGTCATGATGGGAAATTGCTCATTAGAATTTACATCATGGCTAGGCGACAAGGGAGAGCTTCATTCTAGTGGTTAGTGAGGTCGTGCTAAGGTGGTAGGATAGGGACTTTGGAGCCAATCTAGAGGTAACACATGGTGGGCCTGGTATATGAGGTGGGTGGCCTAGGTGTGATAACAACCATGCAAGTTGAAAGAGATCCAATGGATGTTGCTATTCCACTATGAAAAGTTGCATGATCAATATCTATCACAGATCAGTGGTAAAGAGGAACCAAAGTGAAATGGTGGGTCCATCAAAATGAGTTAGCAGCTGAAGTGGCAGTCAGATGGCATGTCATCAAAAAATGACTTATCAAACAAACCTAAGATATGATGGATCTCTAAAAGGACTCACTGAAATCAGCAGTTTCTGTTAGGTCCTAGAGACAACTAAGAGGGGGGGGGTGAATCAGTTGTCTAATAAATTTAAACCAAAAACAACTTAATCAACTTTCTACTTAATACTGGTGAAATAGTATGTTATACTGGTGGATAGTTTTATCAGATAATTGCAATACCGGTAAAGATTAATGCATGAAACAAAAAGACAAAGTCATCCACAACACATAACACCAATATTTTTATGTGGAAACTCTATAAGGGGAAAAACCATGGTGGGAAACCTTACCCACAATCAGATGATACCACTGCAGATAGTAAGTGTATACAAATGGGGTCTGCACATGCAGAAAGGCCAAGTGCCTAGAGCTCACTGCTCAATCACAAATGGGAGTCACACTAACTACAATTGGATGGTTAAATCCAATAAGAATGTACTGCTCAAAATAGCATCTTCATATGTTGGATTCAGTACTGGTGTAGTTTTGATATGCTTTCACAAAAACCTAGCTTCACCTTCGAATGATGTCTATGTGTATAGCTCTACTTATTCTCGCATATACCTTCACACAATTCTTTTTTGCATTCCACATTCGATCTTACAAATAAGATCTTACATTTATACCATACCCTAAGACCAATTTTAGTAGGTCAGCTCTAAAGGATAATACAATAAAATTAATTTACAAATCAATTAATACCCAATGCAATAACCAATTCACCATGTCATCTTAATGCATTTACAACAACAATAAGTCACCTTCATAGTGTGCCATGCTGATCTGGAAAAGATAAACCTGCTGGTGTAACCTGGACCTATTTGCCAGTAACATCAAATATACAAATACGAATATACCAATTAACAAACCTTCAAGACAAAGTGTCCAAATGATTTCTTTGACATAACCATGTGATTTCCATATCATTTCAAGTGTCGGTGATCATTATATCCCGCCGGCGTACCATATACCAGTGACTATGCATAAGTCACTAGCTTGCCGGTGAATGTTGCTGAATCTCCAAAGTGCTAGAGTTTTAGTAAGTGTTGACACCAATGAAAAACCATACCAAAATACCAACAGTTTCATCAACATGAAGTTCATAAAAGAAATCAGAAGTTGTCCCATCGAAAATAAAAGGTATCGATGAAACTACAGAATCGATAAGACATGACAACAACTCGCCGAGGGAGGAAGTTTGGCTGAAAGAATAATAAAAGGGAAGTATTTCTTATCGTATCACACTACCTTATCTATTATTTGAATGTGTGTTAAAGATGAAATTTATGTATATCTATCCTAAATAAGTGCTTTGAATACATATTTTAGGATAAAACATTATAAATGGATGACATGTTCGCAAAATTATTTTCTTAAAGATGGAAATACTTTGATTTAAATGAATTATTTTAAAACAAGTATAAGGAAATAAAGATTATTGACTTTTCAAACTAAAAGATAAGGTGGAAGATGTTTTAATTTTTAAACCAAGGAATTTGATTGGTTTATCTTGTGTGCAGGAGATAATGAGAAGATGATGGATATTTGCTAAAGAATTTTATCAAGATAGAGAATATAAATGCATTATTAAAGCATCATTTAGTATTTTTAGGGTTCTCATTTGTAATTATTTATTAAACCAAAGCGTGTGTCCTTTGGAAGGAAACTGTCTGTAACTCCCTTCTGTGTATGAAAGGGTGTGTCCTTTCATATATGTCTTTGATTCACATACTTATAGGGAGTCATTTTTGTATGTAATAAATGAGGGGGAGGAATCATGAGAACAAGATACTGCTATAAGGATTGAATAACATTTTGTATCAAAGAAGTCTATAGGAAGAAGAAGTATCATTTTGTGCAAGCAATCTGAAATGGAGTATCTGTAGGTGCAGCTTATGGATGCAATTATTTCCTAAAGATTAATATACAAGGTTCATTGTTTCTTTTTTCCAAATATTGTGTACACTTTTGTGTTGATGATTATCTTTGTCGTCTTGATAAATCTGTTTACAGAGTTTCTATGATGTGAATCACATGTCGTTGCATTAAGTGAAAGATTGAGTTCTTATTGTTTGTGTAACACATACTAAACCTTCATAGTTGATGAGAAATTGTCTCTTGAGTTGATAAGATATTTTGTCCATAAAGTGTCATATATATCCCTGGATAGAGGCACTAGTCTGTTATTGATCTTTTAAGGTTTTGACTTGTATGCATTCAAGGTCCTTGATAGAGAAATGTTCTTCCCAAATCCTATATGAACTGATCTATGCAGATTTCATTTAAGTCCTGAAAGCAATCTCATTCTCGATATACATTCACAATCATTTGTTTTCAAAGCATTCAGTTAAAGCACATAATAAAGCATAGTTGTAGAACAACAATTTGTAGTTGGGTAAACTTGCTAAAAGGTTTAAATCCACTATAAATAACCTTTTTTGTGCTTGAGAGGAAGAGGCATACCCACCTAGGTTTAGTGGAGCCTAAAGTGCAGAGGGATTTGGTCTTTGACCATCCCTATTCGTTGGCCAAGGCTGATTGGACTACTTGAGGATTTGGCAAGTCTTTGGGTTTTCCAATCTGTGGTTTTGGGAACCAACATAGTCAACATGAGAGAATGAGGGGGGAAGGTTCCAACATCTATAAATTTCCTAGTCCCAGATAGAGGGGGGCTTGGATGCCTTCCGGGTTTTAGAAACTGAGATATTCTCAAGAATCAATTTGAGGAATCAAGAAAACACAGTTTCCACAGAGGCCTCTTTGTCTCTGAACATAATGTCATTCCTTTCCTTCTAGATACACCAGCTCATGTGTGTGTGGGGGGGATCTGCTTCCATAGTTGTTGAATAAGGGGGTTGGAAGAGGGGCCCTGAGACTCCTGAGACATTTAAAAATCATCATTCATAATCCAATAGATATCACTAGTACATTCAGGTCAAAATTTTGACAACAAATCGTCAGGATTTCGACAAAATTTCATCGCACTACCAACAAAAAAGCCATCAAAAACTTTGTGTCAAAAGTTTTGACTATCCTTGTGGTTGTCGCAATTCTGACATCACCTCCAACCTTTTCGACAACCGCCATGGATGCTCATACCCCAAAAGAATACCGTCGCGATCTCAGCCTATCGTCAGAATTCTGACTCCGAAGGGAAAAATTACAACAGCCTCCAGGAGAGTTCCAATGAGGATGTTGTGCATCCGATGACACTCCTCTGTCAGAATTTTACCCTTTGGAGTCGAAATTCCGATGTTAGGCCGATTTTTCGGAAATTTTTTTTTATAGAAAAATATTGACATTGGTATCTCTCTTCTATCTCTCTTCTCTATCCCTCTCTACTATCTCTCTTCTCTCTCCCCTCTCTAGGTCTCTTTCTCCATCCCTCTCTTCTTCTCTCCCTCTCTACTTCTCTTTCTCTACCCTCTCCAGGTCATTATCTCTTCCTCTCACCCTCTCTCTCTCTCTCACCTCTATAGGTCTCACCTTCCATTCCTCCATCATTACCCATGTTGTCAAGTTGCAAGATATTTCCCAAACTACTTGGTTGCTAGGGTTGATTTGCTTAAGTGTTGTAGTCAGAGTTAGATGAGACCTTCATGATTAAGCTATATTAAGTGATCAAGTCACCAAGATCTCAATTTTAAACATGACTAGGTTCTAGGGTTTTAGGGTAGCATAGTTCAAGATTGAGGTATGGTGGTCAAGAATTACCTTCCAATGACAAAAGACATCCAAATGATGAATAATGAAGGTGACGAACTCATAGAAGTTTGGAGGAGATAATTTGACTAAGTTAAAATTTTGTTTAAGTCATGGTCATGATACTAGCTTGCTCATCAAGAGCAATTTGTGCGAATGAACCCTAGAAATGTGCCCATGCTAGAGAAGCAAGAATTCCAATAAAACCTAAGGCAATGCTAGTAAGGGGTCAAAATTAAAGAATTAGGGTACAAAAAACAAAATTTGGCTAAGTCGAGATGTTGCTCAAGGATGACCTAAATCATGGAGTGTAAATCAATCATGAAACATGAGAATGGATAGGTCTTGACCCAAGCAATGTAAGTCTCCCTTGTGATTCCAGCAGATATCACATCACAATCATTGAGTCTATCTTCAATATAAAGTCAAGACCTGACTATTGGAATCTTGGAGTCATCCCATTTGATCACATAGTTTAGCACTTGGGAGGATTTTGTTCAAGAGAGGATAGAATACTTAGTATTTTATTTTGTGTTGCATAATGCATAAAAAACACATCAACAGAAACCATTGAAAGGTTTGGTTAAAGCCTTCAAATCACAATCTCTACAAGAAGCTATCAAGAGTGCCTAGAATTTGGAAACTTTAGTATCCAAGAACATAATTCATAAGGCACCACTTTTAGAGCAACCAAAGAAGCCTATCAATATAATATTTTATTTACCTTGGATATGTTTTATCCTAAGTGTGATATTCCACTATTAAAAAGATTAATTAGGTAATAATTTTACTTAGGTAGAATAAGATAATGAGTTGCACATTCTCCTTCTTTGATTGAGATTCTACTTTTTCCTTGTCACAAATTTGGAAACTTGGATAAGCAATTTCTTTTTTTGGTTTTCTACCTCTTCATGATCCTCATGGATTTGGAATCTTGGAAGCTATATATTGTAGGCTTTTCCTTGATTAACATATCAAATGAAACTATTGTGAGCTTTCATATCTTAACATACCAAGGGATTAAGTTTGGGGATGATAGGGGGATGACGAAGGGGGTGGGGTGGGATGCAAATATATATACAACTTAAAAAATTAATTATAAAAGGATGTGTATAGAATAAGTATAACAACTATAAATAAAACTTTGCCACACTATGTAAATTTTACAATAAACATTAAAAATATGTCAATGATTGCATTGAAATTTGAACATTAACAATGGTGGTAGAGTTTTGGAACTTTGGGAACAAACTAAGAGTAAGTATAAGAATTGCAGATGAAACTTTGGCATACTAAGTGTTTAAACTAGTCAACATAAAAAAAATGGAAATGATTGCATTAACAATAAGAATGGTGGGTAGAGGTTTGGGGTCAATTGGTAGTGCCCCTTGTGGGGGGTTTGGGGCAGAGCCCCCATCAAGGTTAGGGGGCATTGCTAAACCTTTAATATGGATGACATTTTCACAATAATTTCACCATTTTTGTTTAGAATTGGAGTTTCTAATTGGGGGCCATGGGAGACTCATAGGCATCCTCAAGATGGTCAAGAGACTCCTTGGATTCCCTAGGATGTCCCTAAGTGGTGTGGCAAGGGGATGTTTCCCCTAAGTATTGCATCTTGAAAAAATAGGGATTTTGGAGGGGGGGAAGGGGTCCCCATGTTTCAATGGTTTCAAAAGATTCTAATTTTCTTTTTTATCTTGTCATAACAAAATAAACTCCTCTTGCATCCTTGGATGATTTGAAAATTGAAAATAATTTGACAAGAAAAAACTAACTTCTAAAGTTTAGACTTAGTTTTCTTTTTTTATCCAAGTCACTACAACATTTCAATGATCAAAGTAGCTTTTTTTTGGTGGTTTCAAAGCATCCAAAAGGCTTGAGAAATTCAATATTATCTTTCATTCCACCAAAATTGGAGATCAAGAAGCATGCTCACAAACAAGGATTTGTTTGTAACTTAAGGCAATCGACTAGTTTTTGGGGCATTTTCAGGTCTAAAGAACCTACCATTGTGTCAAAAAGGCCCATAAGACCCCATTTTCATCTAAAACTTGTCTCTTTTGGTCGTAGAAGCATTTAAGGAAAAAAAAAATCACACAACCAATGATATGCCTATACCATACATATTTGAGTTAAAATAAAAATAAAAAGTTGACAAGGTTTGGAGACCATTGAACAATTTGGGAGATTGCTAATACATACACTCAATTTATAAAGTCTCAATTTGATGTACTTAATCTTCAAGAGGCCTATACAAAAGCATTTTGCAATTGCGAACTAAGATAAATTTCCATTTTTGGCAGTTTTCATCATGGATTATGGTATTAAATTCTGACATTCTATTGTCAAGATAAATTCAGAGAACCATTTGTACTCGAAACAAGGGATAGTGAAAAATTACATTATGTAGGATCTCCTACCCTATCTCATTGAATTCATTCCTACACCAAGTGACTATGAACAAAAGCGTAGGTATTTAACAACAATGACTTGGTCCATGGACTAGTGATCCTCCTCTTGATACTCCATCTACAAATGAGAACATCTCTTATACATGTTGCTACTTCAGAATTAAAAGTTGCTTCTTCTAGAATTTTCCATGATTCTTTTCAATAGGATTATATGTCTTCTAGATTCACCCCACTAGGACACATTCCTATCAAGCATCTTTACTTTTTTGAAAAGTAGACCACATTTCAGATCTAGATGACACCATAATGACTTTGATTTCCTCTTGCAAGATATTCCTCCATCATGTATTGCTTCATCGAAGTTCAAATTTGCTTCTTCAAGGGCTCTCAATGATTCTCTATATAGGATTCTTCATGTCTATGAGATCCACTTCATTGGGAGGCCTACTTAAACATTTCACATCTGTTTGTGGACTCTCACCTTTCAAATATTGGTGAAACAATTGAGAATATTTGTCTTCTCATTGATGACAATGCCCATTGAGTTACATCGTCTCCCATTGTAAATTCACTTGTTCTATCCCCACCATATCATGCAACATGACACATTCTATTTCACATTAATTAAGGTCTCACACTTCAATGATTGTAGTCCCTGAATCTTCTATGGAACAATCACAGCTTAACATCAACATCAAGACACATGAGTCACTTCAAAAATCATACATCTGAATTCCTTTCTACATTCCACTTGAATGGGAATTCAACAATTTGACAACTCAAGGTTTCCATATTGTGAAAGCAAGGTGCATCATTTGTTGCAAATGAACCTACTACAACATTCACCATTCAACATTTTGCATTTCTTTTC
Organism: Cryptomeria japonica; assembly: GCF_030272615.1. NCBI lineage: Eukaryota > Viridiplantae > Streptophyta > Pinopsida > Cupressales > Cupressaceae > Cryptomeria > Cryptomeria japonica. The sequence continues at coordinate 350,703,097 of NC_081410.1, forward strand.
TCTCTTCTTTGTGGAGGTACCAACTTTAGGGGATGGGGTGGGTCTATATTATCCTTCACATATGTCACTTGGGATGGAGTTTTGTCCTATGGATTTTCTAGTCTCTACTTCGAGAGGGTACACTCTCTTTATAATTTGGGGTTATTTCATATTTTACATGGATACCTAACCTTGTGACCCAGTTCTTCTTACCTCAATTGCACTTAAGGGGGTGTGCCAATGTACCATTTTATTCACCAAGTGGATATGTTTTATCGTAAGTATGATATTGCATTTGTTTGTTTAGTTTACTTAAGTAATTTATTTTAACTTGAGATAATGACTTGCACATTCTCCTTCTTTCATAGGATTATGTTTTTTTCCTTATCCTGAAAAATTTGGAAACTTGGATAAACAATTCCTTATCTTTTGGTTTTCTATCTCATCCTCATCTTCATCCTCATGGATTAAAAATCTTGGATATCGAGTGAAGATATTGTGAACTTTTTCATTTTCTCTCTTATGAAATCAACTATGTTATGCTACTTTGATTTTATTATCATTTATATTTAACAATTTTTAAAATGTTATCACTTACATTAATTTATAGGTTAATATTTATTTTGTAGATTCTAATAGAATTGAATACCATACCCAAACAATATCTAGTATGAACTAGTTAGTTACAGGCTAGGTTCCAAGCGTACTTGGTAACATAATTTTTGAGCTTGTGTTTGTTTATGATTTAACGATTGATGCATCTAGCTTTGCTACACATCTACTTTGAATACAATGAGAGGGTGATTTTGTCTAAGCCAAGAGACCCTACTATCTAATATCACCCAAGAAAGATACTGATATTTTACCTTGGAAATATAAGCCTTTTGTAAGTATAATTCAATGAATTGTGATAATAACTTAAAACGAAGTGAATTAAAATTTGATTGAGTTCCCCATTGTATTTTAACAAATCACCTAGGAAGATGTTCATTCCTAACAATTTCCAATTCTCTTTCCAAAAGGATGAAAAAGAAGAATAATGTCATCTCGACTACTATTGTGTGCATGGTAATCCATAAATTGTGCCAAGCTAGTGCACCTGAATAATCATTGCATACGTGGAATAATGGGAATATAATGAAGAACCTTGCGAGGCACCTTTTTTGTTATTTGATCTGTTCGATATCTATTGATATGACATTCAGGGCATTCTATTCTAAATTCATGTTGTTTATATATATAATATGATCATTGGGACAAGCATCTATTGTTTGATACTCCATTCCAATATCTTTCATAATGGTAGATAATTCTTGGTATGAGCGAGGTAGAATATTTGATGGTGGTAAGAAAAACTCACCTATCAGTCTACAACAAAAAGAAAGGTTTGAGGTGTTAATATAAAGAATATTAATGGTACATGATTCACCATTTATTAACTGTAATGACATGTATGACACACCTTAACATACGTGAGATTGTTATGTTGGATAACCATTCATAACCTTCAAGTTCACCAACAACAATACAATAGAGAGAAGAGTTGTTTGGGAGCCTTTGTAAAGGGGCTCATATGCCTTCTCAAGAAGAGGTAAATCATGAACATCAAGGTCATCCTAATCATCATGATCAGATGTGCCAGTACTAAATTTGTCATGGATCAATGTATTTGTACCATCATCTTCAATTGTGTTTTCTGGTGCATGATCGTCATCTTCCATGGGATCATTATCTTTAGCTTCAATATTCACACCTCCATGTTCCTCCACTTTGAAAACCATATTCTTTGGGTTGTGTTGGTCCATATCATGTGCCCTAGGGTGCTCAACCTATATAAAAATGATCAACATAAATAAACCATGATCATGATCTCATTATCAAGTGATTTCTTATGTATATAAATTGTTAAAATGATATAATGAACAACTTACCAGTGGATGATAATCATGTCCCCCTTCAATGTGACCATGCTGCCTACAATGTTTCTTAGCTAGTTTAATTAGAAGTCTTCTAGTCTTTAAGCCCTTACAAATTTTGTAGGGACAATAACATTTCCCATCACCTTTTCTTTTCAAGTTAGACCATAATCTAGCAATTGTCTCCTTATTTTGTTCTTCACTGATATTATCTGACATGGTCTTTCTTCACAGGCAAAAAAATCAGGCTATGGAAACTTCAGTGCAAAAGCTTCACAAAAATTAGAAATCGAACCAAAACCATTTAACTCTTATTTTTCATCTTAGAAAATTGAACATAATAGAGAACGTATTTAATGTAGCTGATTGTGTGAATTTCTGAGCATTGTGTCTGCAAATTCTTACTAAAAGTTTGCTTGTTGCAGACTTTCTGAGAGACATTTTTGAGTATTCTAAGCCTTGGTTCTTGTATTTTCACTGGTGATAAGTTGGAAACTTTATGGCAGACCTGTAGCCAATTGATCTAATTTTGACAAGTTATACACCAAGCAAACAGGCATCTAGAACTAGCATTGTTTGTAGGTCACCCCTACCCTATGCCATGGGTATATGACTACCCAAAACTCTAGTTTAAGCATCAATCCTGGAAATAATCGATATATGAATACCCAGAACTCCAGTTTAAGCATTAAGTTACATCATTATTGACCTTACTTTGGGATGCTATGTATGAGATTAGAACCTTTTGTAAGGTGTGATCAATGTGCTATCATAAATGCAAAGCCAAAACCATTTTGATGAGATCATGATCCCACTAATACTATTTTGCCTTGTTAATTTTACACCCACAAAAATGATAGAACCAGATATAATATGCCATCAATGCCCATATACCGACAATGCTCAAGATGAGCCACTTAGAGGTAGAGTTTAACCACTTTCCATATAGGTAGATTATCTCTAACCTCATTTTCCCTATAGGTAACTGATTAGGTTCATTTTAGAGTCTTATTTCCAAATATGTACCTCTATGTTAGCTTTTTGCTTTATTATTTGCCCGTTTATGCTTAATCTTGTCAATTTTGCATAATTTTACTTAGTTCTTGCATCTTCAATGAAATTATATATAATCATATCCAATCACATCAAAATGGAACAATTAATCATATTGCTGGTCTCTCCTAGAGGAATTAAATTGAACCAAATTGACTATTCGCCAATAAAATGTTTTGAAATGGTGAATGTATAAGTTTGTAGTTTACTTTCCTAGACTAGGACCCCATTTCGTCAACATTTCACTATGAAAGCATAAATATTTTTTCTTGAAGAGAACATCTTACAGATTATGCTTCAATGTATAACACATTTTCATAATCGATCATTCGACTTCACATGGATAAAAGAATTCACATATTCTAAATCATGATCTGATGATGTGAACAACTCATATGCAACTATATGGCATGCAAACCATTTATTTTAACATACACATATTCATCCACATTACAGGGATAACAATACAAGGCTCACATATTGGTCTAAGAGGATTCCATGGTCTCACAAAGTAACCAAGAACCATACGAAATGATGGTCTTGAATCCACACACAACTAGGGAGGATCCATATGATTATGTATGACTTCCCCTTTGTTTGTTTAATGGGATTATCCTCCAAGACATAGCAGTCAATAATCACTAAGAATGTACAAGTGGATCGTAGCTACCCATACAACAAACACTTACCCCTATCCTCAAATTTTCCCAATGTTTTATTCCTTATATACACTCATCCAAGGTTATCTACGTCGATCTTGGTGAGGAATCACATCACAACAAAGAAGGCAACATTTAAAAATAGCAAAAGTTTCACTAAACTACCAAAGATCATAAATATTGAAAGAAAGAAAAAATAGTACCAATAATAAGTCAAATAAATGTGTTCAATTCCAATAGCAAATCAAACATAGCCACAATAACTACACAATAGAGAAAACTAACAATAGTGATTAAACTAATTCAAACAAGATAAAATAAAATTGTTGGCCCATGCAACAAAGATGAGAGATCATCAATAATTGAAGGAAACTTCACAATCCTTAAAAGTGCACATTACATAACTATACGACTAGAAATTGTGGCTAAATAGAGTGAAGATTCATCATGACTCCAATAATAGTCCCTCATGTGTGCATTTGTGGCATGAACACAAAAACTCCCACATGGCATGGCCATGTACCTAATGGAGAAGACATGCCTAGGCTACATGCCCAAAAAACTTGACTATAATAATAGTCCCTCATGCATGCATTTGTGGCCTACACACTACAAATCCTAACATAGCATGGCAATACACCTCATAGAGAAGACACCTAGGGCCACATTGCACATAGCAATGTGCCTCACAAAGAAGACATGCATAAGGCACATGCCACATAGCAATGTGTCTTATGGAAAAATGTGCATGCATGTCACACACCAAAGCTATTTGTATACATCATGAGGCACATTCATATGTTATCAAACACAACCTATTGTATCTAACATGAGTTCCTCTCTACATGTGTGCAAATCTTCCAACAATAATCGCCACTAAGAAGGAATAATATAAAATGCATCTTCAAATATTTGTGTGTGTGTGGAATTGTCTTTGAACCCAAATCACTACCATCAACAACATGTAACCATCACCTACACTATATCAAAACATAAGTATGGTGTGACATCATATCTATTTGCATAATGTCAAAACACATGCAAACATGAAAATCATCATAGCATGACAAAAATCAATCTCCACATGTTGGAACAAAGATATAAATAAGATAATAGGGTAAGAGGAGACCCCTACCAAGAACCACATACCAACTATCGGCAATGCCATCAAGATAAATGTAGGATAGGATACCACTATGAGCCATCCAATGGTCCATTCTATGAGGAGAACTAGGGGATACTATCTTTGAAAGGTGTGGTCAATAGAGATAATCCCTACTAATGCCACAATAGGTCACCATAGCTTCTTGAGTTTTTCATTCTTCTACTTAACACCACATTTATTGAGTTCCTCAATAGCGAGGTTGGTTCTCAATAGGATGCACAAACATGTAAACACACAAGCATGGTTTCATCATACTTGTACAACAATACAAATTCATTTATTCTAGTTAATTACTTAGTGTAAAAATAACTCCATTACATAACATAGGGAAATAATCACCATAAGTTTTCAAATAAAATTCCCAAACATCAATTGGAGTTACCCTTTCTAAGGTACAAACATAATTTATTTATAGCTTCAAAATTAAAATAATCACAATACATCCAAATAAGTTCAATAGTGCATGGAAATAGACAACATGATCCATAATTAAACCCATAAATTACCCTAATTGGATATGCTAATAAAATGGCGTCTCAAATAATAGAGATTATTTTGGACCTATAATAGAGATCTGGACTTTGTTTCATCATACTCAAGCATGATTTCATCATACTTGTATCCAAATACACCATCCATAGATAGGTACTCAGTACCACAATCTCATGGGTACCCTTTTAGCTGAATTTACCCTATATTTAGGTGAATCTACCCTTGTATCATTCCTTGATCTAGTATGTCATTCCACCAATCAATAATTTTTCCATATTCTTGGGAGAATACACTATCCCTTAGGTGAATATGCCATATCCTTAAATGAATCCTCCTTATCATCATCCTAAGTCCTCTTTTTGTTAAGTCTTATCCCTTCATCTTTAGGAAAATCCACCTATCCTTATGTGAATCTACTTTCTCTTAGGTGAATCTATTTCACATAAATCATTTATCTTATCCATCTTTCTTACGCAAATGCTGAATTTTTCCCATCCTTAGATGACTACACTCCCATTTAGGTGAATCTATCTAGTTTTAGTCTCCTTCCATTATTTTGTCCAAATTTGTATCCTCTAGTTTACATGAATCTACTTGTTCTTAGGAAAATCAACCCTATCATTCTAAGGAAAATTAACCTTGTCATCATCCTTAATCATCTACCTTTCAAGTGTATAGTCCATCCATCCTTGGGAGAATCTAATATATTATTGGGAAAATCCACTCCCTCTTAGGTGAATCCACCTTTTCCACCTTCTCATTAATCTATTATTTGTTCTAAGAAGGACACAAAAGTGGATAGAAAACAATAGAGGAGATAGTACTCAAACAAGTACTAAGGAATTGCATTAGTGACATGTCACAAATGTGAGTTATACATGTTCCAAATTGATTGATTCTCATGAAGGAACTAAGTTATCTACAATAAATAGCCACCCAAGAAACCCATTTGCTTTAGGCAAACTATCTTCTTAGTAGTAGCTTAATTCTTGAGACACTTGATTTAGATATGATCTTGTAAATGGTGTTAAAAAGAGTAATTAGTCACCAACCAACCACACTCTTCATTTGTATATTTAAGAATTAGTTTGGTCAAACCTTGATTGTAACAAGCATAACCAAATCCTCCATGATAAAGTTAACAACAAATATATTATTGCATAACCAAATCTTTGTGGTGGGTGTGTTCAACAAATATATTATTGTGTGAATTGCTTTTGTCCAAAATGTAGGAACTTGATCTACATATCCATGAAGGCATGATTAGGTCTCTATACAACACTATTTTGTTGATGCATATATGTAGTGGTTAGTTGTTTTCTTTTAGTTATGGATAAACCATTTTGAGTGAATTTCTCATTTACTTGAGCATTTTGCATTTAGAGAACAACTGGATGACTATTCAACAAGGGGTTTAAACTCTTTGAACTTCACAAATGCTTGAGCTTTTCTTGTCAAGCAATGTACCCACATCTTAAAGACATCAAATTATGAAAGATGATAGTCCCAAATCTGCAAATGACTATCACAACATAGTGAATAAGGGAAATCCATAGATACATTAATGAGTAGCCCTAGATCAATACAAAGAGAGAACATGCATGCTAAGGGAGCATTGAACAAGCCTTTTTCAGGATAATATAATGGTAGTAAAAGAAATCAATAAAGAGCATAAGTTCATCAAGAACAATTCTTAGCCACAAAGATCTAAGGTAATCATAGAGGAGCTAATAATAAGTGAGTTCAAGAAGACACACTCAAGCCTTCATCACATTCCATAAAAAGAAAATCATTATTCCATATAATTGGAAGGAAATGATATATTGCAAAGATTACTATGAAGGTCTAAAATAGTAAAAGAGATGAGACTAATCTTTTATTTCTACTTACAACAGTGAATTGGCTGAGATATACTCATAGACAAAGTGAATGACATCTATGAGAACAACCTCAATAAAGGTAAAAAGGACAATAAATAGTAGTGATAGATGACAATGCATTGAATGTGCCAAGAAAAAGATAGTGGAAGCCATGGAGAAATCACTATCAAAACAAAGCCATTAAATAAAACTATGTTGGTGCAGCTTGAGAAGAATAGTAGAACAATGAAAAAAGAACACTACTTGGTCCTTGAAAAGCATGTAGTCATAATGATTGAAAACCACAATGACAACATAGAGGGCATGAATGTTTGGAGTATTTCCATTCTTAAGAATCTCATGATAGTCCATTATTAGGACAGGTGAAGTGCACTATGAAAGTGTCTTAAAAAGCTAATATAGCCATAAGTGATAGTGCCAATGCTTTGAGTTCAAATCCTCATGAAATACAGTCATGTTTATCTCAATGCAACATTTGTCAGCATCCTCCCTGCGTGTGCCAAAATAGGAGCTTTGGAACAAGGTATGGACATCCATCAAAGCATAATCGAAGGGGGTTTTTTGTCAGAAATTAGTTGCAAATGCTCCAATAACAAAAAACACAAAATGGGGTAGCATACACACGACATGTGAACTGTATGATGGAATACCTCAAAGAGATGTCATTTCATGGAATTTTAAGATCGCAGGATATGCACAAAATGGATTAATTCACAAAAAAAAACTAGTTACCCTTGATTGCAAAAAAAATTAGTTTCCCTTCATTGAAAAACAAAGAGTTCCTTTGATTGCAAAAAAAACCTTACCTTTCTTGTGCAGAGATCGCTTCGGCGGGGTGGGGGTAGGGAGGCAAGACACTCGCCGCTTGCTTTGGTTTGCTTTCAAAATGAAAATGTGTTGTGTTTTTTTTTTTTAATAAAATGCCCGAGGTCGTCGGAATTCCGGTGAACACGGGCATTTTAAAAAAAAAAAATCAAATTTTTACACAATGCTCCTTGTCTGTCGGAAACCTTTGTCGGAATTTGACCCCAAATGTATTAGTGTATTAAGCTTGTTGTATACCATCCCCCATAGCTCTCGAGTGAAGGCACAATGGAAGAAGAGATGAGCAAGGCTTTCTTCATCATTTTTGCAGAGGATGCATCTGTTAGGGAGTTGGAATTCTCGCTTGAACAAGTTGTCTTGGGTCAAAATTTTGTTGAGGAGAGCAGTCCACTAGAAGAAATTAACCTTTGGGATGAGTTGGTGATTCCAGACCTTTTTCCAGATAGAGTAGTAAACAAGTTCTCTAAGTAAGCTGGTGTAGGCAGTTCTGATAGAGAAGTCTCCAGAGGGGTCCCACTTCCAAATAAATTTGTCCTCCCTAGGAAACGGGGGGAGGAATATACTGGCCAAAAGATTTTGGGGCTCTCTAGCAGCACGAAGGAGGAAGGGATGATCAATGCAACATTCCTCCAAGGCCCTCCAAGTGCAGTTGCTAAAATAATCACTGACCCTTTCACCAAAGAAGCTTTTGGTGGCATCTTAGAGCCTTCTCAGGGAGGGGAAAGAAGCAAACATAAACATAAAGTCATCCACAACACATGACACAAATATTTGTACGTGGAAACCCTGTAAGGGGAAAAACCACAGTGGGAAACCTTACCCACAATCAAATGATACTACTGCAGATAGTAAGTGTACAAAGAGGGGTCTACACATGTAGAAAGGCCAATAGCCTAGAGCTCACTGCTCAATCATAGATGGGAGTCACACTGACTACAGTTGGATGGTTAAATCCAATGAGAATGTACTACACATAATAGCATCTTCATATGCTAGATTTAGTACCGGTGTAATGCTGATATGCTTCTACAAAAAACTAACTTCACCTTCAAATGATGTCTTCATGTATATCTCTGCTTGATCTCGCATATATCCTTCCTTAAATATTTTTTGCATTCCACACTTGATCTTACAAATAAGATCTTACATTTATACCATACCCTAAGACCAATTTTAGTAGGTCGACTCTACAAGATATTACAATAAAAACATTTTACAAATAATACAATATCCGATGCAATAACCGATTGAACATGTCAGCTTAATGCATTTACAACAATAATAAATCATCTCCATAGCATGCCATGCTGATCTGGAAAAGATAAACCTATCGATGTAACCCTAGATAACCTGGACCTACTTGCTGATAAAAGCAAATATGCAAATAAGAATATACCAATGATTATTACTTCAAAGTAAAGTGTCCACATGATGTCTTCGACATTACCAAGTGACTTCCATGTCAATGCAGGTACCGGTGAACATTATATCTTTTCGGTTAACCATATACTGGTAACTGTTTGCACAGTTTACTGATTGCCGATGAATGTTGCTGGATCTCCAAAGTAGGTGAATTTAGTAGGTGTTGACATCAATGACAAAACCATACCAAAATACCAACAATCTCCCCCTTTGGCATTGATGGCAACACAAGATGGAAAAACCATCAAAGTGCCAAAATAGAAATGCCAAGTACAAAAATTAACAATCTCCATTTCTCCCCCTGGGAGTAATATGTGTTCATACTCATCTCTCATACCAATCTCTCCTCAATGTTTTATCTCTCCCTAATGTTTTTCCATATATCTCTCCCCCTTTGACATCAAATGCCAAAGTCACAAAAAGTCAAGTTCATACAAAATACCAACCAATTCAATATACCAACTACTCCCCCTGAGAAGTAGCTTCCTCATCGAATACCGGAATAGAAGTTTTGTCCATTTAATTCTGTTGGTTGATGACAATCATCAACTGTCTAAGTCTCTATCGGTGGAGGTAAGACTCTGAGCTGATCTCTGAGATACTCAAAAGTTTCCTTAGGCAAAGGTTTTGTAAAAATATCTGCAAGTTGTTCTTTGGTATTCACATAAACCAGTTTTATCTCCTTTTCTTCAACTTTTTCCCTTAGAAAATTCAGTTTGATAGAAACATGTTTTGTTTTAGAATATAATACTAGATTCTTAGATATATCAATTGCTACAGTGTTATCACAATATATAGTAATAGGTTCTTTTCATCTTACCTTTATGTCTTTCAACATTTGCTTAAGCCAAAGTACCTGTGTACAGTTTGTTGCTGCTGCAACATATTCTAATTCTGCTGTTGATAAAGATGTACAACTCTGTTTCTTACTTAACAAAGAAACTAATCTCTTTCCAAGAAAGAATGCTCCTCCAGTGGTTCTTTTTCTATCATCCACATCTCCTGCCCAATTTGCATCTGTGTATGCATATAAATCAAAATTTTCATCTTTAGGATACCATAATCCAAGATTTGTTGTGCCTTGTAAGTACCAGAAAATCCTTTTTACTGCTGATTCATGATTTTCCCTAGGATTACTCTGAAATCTAGAAACTATACATACTGCATTCATAATATCAGGTCTAGTTTGTGTCAAATACAGTAAACCTCCTATCATAGATTTGTATCTAGTTGGATTGACAGGTGTAGATTCATCCCTTTGAGATAGTTTGTCATTTGTAGTCATAGGTGTGCTTACCGGTTTAGAGTTTTCCATCCCAAATATCTTAAGTAGTTCTTTCAAGTACTTAGATTGACTAAAAAATATGCCTTTATCAGTCTATAAAATCTGCAATCCTAAAAAGAATTTTATTTCTCCAATCATAGACATTTCAAATTCATGCTGCATTTTAAGAGAAAATTCTTTGCATAATCCATCTTCTCCTCCAAAGATTATATCATCAACAAATACTTCCATAATCAAGATGTCATCATTAGTTATTTTGTAATATAAATTGCTATCTGCATTTCCTTTAGTAAAACCAATTTTTAAAAGATACTTATCCAATCTTGCATACCAGGCTCTTGGAGCTTGTTTTAATCCATACAAAGATTTTCTTAATCTGCAAACCATATCATTGTCATCTGTCAAAGAAAATCCATCAGGTTTTTCAATATAGACTTCCTCTTCAAGATCTCCATTCAAAAATGCAAATTTAATATCCATTTGGTAAACTTTGTAATCCTTGTGAGCTGCAAAGGCCAAAAATAATCTAACTGCCTCAATTCTGGCTACCGGTGCAAAGGTTTCATTGTAATCAACTCCTTCTTTATGAGATTATCCCTTACACACTAGTCTTGCTTTATTCCTGACAACCTTACCATCTTCATTGAGTTTGTTTCTAAATACCCATTTGGTTCCAATTACATTTTTATTTTCAGGCCGGGGAACTAATGTCCAAGTATTATTTTTCTCAATTTTACCTAATTCTTCTTCCATAGCTTTAATCCAGAATTTATCTTCACATGCCTCATTGATAGATAATGGTTCAATTTGAGAAATAAGACATACCTCTTCATTTGCCAATCTTCCTCTTATCATGACTCCTTTAAATTTGCTTCCAATTATCTGATCTTCAAAATGATTCAGTCTTACATATCGGGGTGTCTTAGTATGTTGTTGTTCTTCAATTACTATGGAATCCTCTGATGATACCAGAATAACTGGATCATCATTCTGTACCAGTGGATTTACTGTTGGTTCATTTGTCATAATTTTTGTTACCAGTTCAGAGTCTATATACCTTGAAGTTCCTCTGAATTGTTCATCAATCTTTACATTTGTACTCTCAACAATTTTTTGTAATCTTTTATTAAAACATCTACAAGCTTTACTCTTAGATGAATAACCAAGAAATATTCCTTCATCACTTCTAGGATCAAACTTGCCAATATACTCATCTCTTCTAATATAACATTTACTTCCAAAAATTCTGAAATACTTAAGAGTAGGAGTCTTACCAAACCATAGTTCATGATTGGTCTTACCGGTTTCACCTTTGATGTGAACTTTGTTGAATGTATAGACAGCAATGCTTATTGCCTCTCTCCAGTACACATGTGGTAGATTTGCTTCTGATAACATACTTCTTGCTGCATCCAAAATAGTTCTATTTTTCCTTTCAACAACTCCATTCTGTTGTGGTGTCCGAGGTGCTGATAATTTTCTTTTGATTCCATTTACTTCACAGAATGTATTAAAATCTCTAGATGTGAATTCTCCTCCTTGATCTGATCTTAAACATTTAATTTTCTTACTGGTTTCATTTTCAACCATTGCTTTGAATAGTTTGAACTTCCCAAGTGCTTCTGACTTTTCTCTGAGAAAAGTAACCCAAAACATTCTAGAATAATCATCAATAATTAGCATGAAATATCTATCACCTTGTAAGCTTTTAGTTCTAGCCGGACCACATAAATTAGTGTGGATTAAATCAAGAGCATTATTGGATTTTTCTGGAATACTTTTGAAACTAGCTCTAACTTGTTTTCCAAATTGACATTCCTTGCAAATTGTATTCTGAGGTTTCATAATTTTAGGTAGATCTCTAACTGCCTTAGAAGTACTGATTTTTACCATGCAATCAAAATTTACATGACATAGTCTTTTATGCCATAGCCAACTTTCATCTATATGAGCAATTAAGCATGCCTTTTCACTATTATTCAAATGAAAGATATTACCTCTAGTCTGATTACCGGTTGCAATTTCCAAACCAGTTCTATTCATGATTTTGCATTTTTCATTTTTAAATTGTAACTGAAAACCTTTCTCAACTAATTGACCAACACTTAAAAGATTATGTTTTAATCCCTCAACATAGTAGACATTGTCAGTGTTATGTTTACCATCAAGAGATATTGAACCCTTACCTTTGATTGAACAGGCTTTGTCATCTCCGAATCTTACTAAACCTCCAATATATTCTTGAAAGTTCAAGAATTTACCTTTGTCTCCAGTCATGTGATGTGAGCATCCTGAGTCAATAATCCATTCATCCTTTGATTTAACTTTAGCTTCTAGGGCTTGTTCTATCAGTTGAGCAATAGGTACCAGTTGATCTTCTGTTATAGCAACAAAGACCCATCCATTGTCTGTTGGATCCTCATCAGAATCATCAATCACACCTTCATCAGCAATGTAACAAGATTTATCTTTGTTTTTTTAAAATCTGTATCTCTAATATTTAGGATTAGGTTTGTATGTCCTTCTAGCTTCTTCTCTTAGTCTATCATGTCTATCAGGGCATCTTGAAGCCATATGACCAATCTTATTGTAGTTGAAACATTTAAAGGGTGCTTTACCTTCATACTTACTTCCAATGGGACCTTTTGGCATTTTTCTTGCAAATAGTGCTTCAAGTTCTTCAAGCTCTTCATTTTCTTTTCTGGTTTCTTCAAATTCTCTTGCATAAAAGGCTTTCCAGTCTGATTTATCAAAAGATGGAGCAGATGATGTTGATGCTTTGAAGGCCAAATCAGTTTTTATAGTAGCAATAGGACCAAATTCCTCAATTTCAAAAGCTAAAAGTTTTCCAATCAATGTATCCCTAGTTACTGATGTATTAGGCATTGTTCTTAACTCATTAATAGCAGTAACCTTCATTTTATATGTCAGTGGCAAACCTCTTAAGATTTTTGAAACAATCTCATCTTCACTCAAGGTTCCTCCACAACATTTGATACCTAAAACAA